>NW_028093774.1:5185494-6385494 GCF_014824575.4 Sturnira hondurensis | reverse complement strand
TCTCCTCTGGTCCTGGTACCAGCCCCACATGTGTCAGGAATACAGTGCCCAGCACACATTAGGCACTTGATACATTTAAATGAATGAAACAAAACAAAGCAAAGCCTTTGGAAGGGTGATGTCCCATATGGTAATCTCAGTGCGGTGCGGCTGCATGCCAGGACCTGTTCTTGGAGAACCAGCCCCCTGCCCTCCTGGGCAGCGAGAGGAGGAGCTCACCTGGCATAGCCACCTCCACCCCTTTCCCGAAGGTCTTTGGAGGCGGCCCACCACCCGTGAGAATTGCTTCTCGCTCTGCCACCGGCCAAGCTATATTTGCTGGGATGGCCAGAGAGGACTCATGGAGGAGAGCAGGCATTCTGGCTGCAATTTCTGCCTTCCACGCATAGCTGAGGTTCGTTGAGCACTTCCTACGGCCAAGTCTTGTCACAGGCACACGGCACAAAGCATCTCATTTCATCCCGTAGTCTATTTTGTGAAGGAGATGTAGTTGGCTCCCTTTTGCAGGCAAGGAAACTGAGTCTCGAAGAAGTCTGCTTCCTCTAGCTTGCTCAGTGAACTCCTATTCATCCTGCAAAGCCCATCTCTTGGGCTAAATGAAGAGACCCTTTCTTCGTCCGTCTGAAATGAAGATAAGCCCCTTTGCTGTACCCTCCCTATACCTCTGTGCCTTCATCCTCATTAGCGTTCAAGCTTGGGAGAGGGCAGGGCCGGGCCTGATTCTCCTCCAGATGCCAGGCAGGCACGTGCCACATTAGAAGTGTGCAGTGAATTGTTTACCGGGTGCACACAGCAACCCAAGCAAGTTCCTGCTTCCTGCTTTCTTCCTTTGTCTTCTCAGAAACGCAATTTTAAATAAAATGCAGAAGTTCAAAGACTGAAGTCCCAGTTTCCTGGACCCGCTCTGGCTGGTCCATCACGGTAACCTTGAGCTCCCAGGTCACTCCTCTCTGGCCAGTGGTGCATGAACCCTACTTCTCCGTGGGACAGGAAGTTGGGTCTGCCTTCCAGGGAGCCCTCAGCGGACCAAGGCTTGGAAGATGGTCCTCACGCACACTTCAGATTTCGCTTCTTCCACTGCGTGGGAGAGAAGCCAGTTGGGAAATGGCTGTAAAGGGGAACCTTATATTTTTTCCTGAGCTGTGACCTGGCTTTCATTTCTAGGATCCCAAAGACTCAGGTGACCTTTATGTCCACAATTGTCATTTTGCTCATGAGACAATAACAGTAACTTACATTCCTAGAGGACTTTGTTGGTTTCAGAGTGCGCTCATTGACCTGGAAACATTCACTGGGCATCTGCAACGATCCAGGCTCTTTGCTGAGGCATAGCTGCTCCCTGACCCCAAGGAGGTCACACAGTGTAGCTGGGGACACTCTTGGGAGGCCAAGTAATGCCTTGTTAGGGTGACAAAAACGTTTGTCCATGAAACAGAGGTAGACATGCGGTGGGCACTTGGGGAAGAGGAGGGAGAGGCCAATTCAAGCAGCAGGATTCGGGGCTTCCCCACCTTCCTCATCTTAGTTGCTTTTCATAGGAACCCTGCAAGCTGGGCTCGGCAAGTTTTTGTTATTGCCATTTTAAAGATAACGCTGTTGGGGCTCAGAAAGGTTCATAACTCGCCCAAGGTCACACAGCCAGTAAGTGATAAGGGAAGGATTCAAACCTCCAAACCCACTTCTCTTTCCACTCTGCTGCCTCTTTGTTCAACCCTTTATTCGCCCATTCATTCATCATCCATTCACCGGGTCAGGCACCACACGGGGCACCAGGCTTCACAGGAAGGAAGACCGGGAAGGCCCTGCCCTCTGAGAGTTCACAGGTTAACAGCCGAAACATGGAAACTGTGAGTCGGAGTCAGGGAGGAAACAGCCGAGCGAGGAATGAGTGAGGGGGTGACCTACATGGCCTGGCGGGGTGGTCAGGCAGGATCTACTGAGGAGGTGACATTTAACCTGAAACCTGAAGGGTGAGGAGGAGCTGGCCGTGTGCAGGTACTGGGGACATGTGTGATGTCCTGTCCTAAACCTGCTTTGGGTCTGGTCAGGTGGAAACTATGAGATCTGGGGACAAAAGTGAACAAGGACTCTACCAGCCCCTAAGGATAACCCTGTGTCTTGCGTGTGAGCACAGTTCCTGTGTCTCTCGTCCTCGGGGCCCCTGAATTTCTGTGGTTGGGAGGTGCAGACCCAAACCCCACTCTGAGGTGGAGGAGGGGAAGGAAACGGCAGAACCTGCAGAGCTGGATCAGGGTCAGGACTTCAGAGTGGGGCAGGCTCAGGTCCTTCCTGGCCCTGCCGTGCTGATATTTTCTCCCGTGTAAAAACGTTAGCAGAGAGCACTGTGGGGGTGGGGGAGGGGAGTGACCTGAAAATCACACCCGTGGGATTTGCTCCCCAGCAGGGCCCACACCCAGCTTCCCTTCAGAGACAAAGGGGCAGACAGAACTGAACCTAGAAGGCTTCAGGTCCCATCCAGAGTGAAGTAAGGCCATCAGAGAAAGACAAGTCCCATACGACCTCACCCCTAGGTGGAATCTAGTGAACAAACTGAACTAACAAACGAAAGAGAAACAGACTCACAGAGACAGAGAACTGACCGACAGCTGTTGGGCGGGGGAGATGGGGGGCTGGGTGAGAAAGCTGAAGGGATTGGGCAAAGAAAAAAACTCATAGACACAGACAACAGGTGATGACCAGAGGGAAAGGGGGTGGGGAAGTAGAAGAGGGTAAAGGGGGATGAATGGTGATGGAAGGAGACTTGACTTGGGGTGGTGAACACACAGTACAATGTATAGATGATGGATATAGGACTGTATATCTGAAACCTATATCATTATATTAACCAATGTCACCCCCAATAAATTCAACGAAATGTTTTTTAAAAAGCGACAGGAGGCAGGGCTGGATTCGCCGCCCCCTATGTTACTTGTACCTGGGTCTTAGGTGAGGGCCACACAACCTTGGGTAAGTCATTTTACTTCTCTCTGAGAGCTTTTTTTCTCAGGAGGCTGGATAACTGTTTGCATCTGCCCCCGGTGGGTCTCGACTTCCTTATTCACTAGAGGAAGGAAGAGATCAGGGTCCAGCCTTCAGGGTGCCATTCAGTTCTAAGATTTTAAGTGTGTGCAGGGCTCCCGGGTGGGGCTCCCACGCTGGGGGAGGGCTGCAGAGGCCGAGGAAGTGGGAACCTGCACTGAAGTCTGGGAGGCTGCCTTCTCTCAGATCCCCTCCTGAGAAAGAGGAAACTGTGGTTGACTTAGGCTGAACTGGCCCAAACAGGAACCAGGGCCTCCTGGGGCCCAGGTCGCCAGGAGTCCCTGGCTCTGGGCTTCTGTTTTTCAGGTTGGGTCCCGATAGGGGACATCCTCAAGGGCAGCTCAGGAACCTGGAGCCTTCCAGCTGCCCAAGGAGGCTGTCTGCTTTTCCCTTTAGAAGCGTTCTTTGGTGACAGACGTCCTAGGCCTCTGCCCAGCCTGCCCGTCAGAGGTGGCCCAGACTCGGCAATGGCCTGAGTCACTGGGGGAGCACCCTGGTAGGTTTCATCAGGGGACAGGCTGAGACACACCGTCACCCTCCTTCATCCTGGTCAACTAGGGCTGGACATTGGCAAGGGCCAGTTTATTGTTGCCGCTGCTGATTCCCTATTGTGATTAGGGAAGGGAAGTGTGGTTCAGAGAGGTGAAGTGACTTGCTCGAGGTCACGCAGGGAGTCAGCTGGCTGCTGGAGACATGGAGATTTGAGGTCCATGCCCCAAGATAGCACTGAGGCAATTGTCACAGCCGTGCCCATCCCCCTGTCCCCACTTCCCAGTACACACTCGACTGGGACTTGCTGATGGGCAAAAGCACTTTTAAATGTTTGCATTTCTTTTTTAAAAGCATTTACAGTCCAATGCTTAATTACATTTCTGGTTCCCATCTCCTACAAAGAAGGTGGCCCCTCGATCTGCACTGTCCCATAGCCACGGGCCACACGAGGCCAGTGAGCCCTTGAGAAGTGGGCATCTGGGTTATATGTGCTATGCGTGCAGATACATACTACGCTCCCAAGACTCACTATGAAAAAACAAAAGAACGTAAGCATCTCTTTCATCATTTTTATATCGATGACGTGGAAATGGTAATATTCTACCCACAAATGAATCTCACCCGTTTCTCTTTACTTGTCAATGAGGCTATTAGGACATGCAGCATGGCGTATCTGTGGGGCTGCAATTGTGGCCCATGTCCTAATTCTACTGGTGTGACTGCTGCTGCTCGGGGTGGCCCTGCTGCTGGGAGCACGGGGTCACGCTGAGACAGGGGAGCCAGAGCAAGGAGGCAGGAGGGCCGTGCCGAGTGGATGCCATTCTCTTCTCAGACGTGTTTCCCAGGGAGGCTGCACAGATGGGGTTGGAAGCTCTGCCCAGACTCAGATGTCTGTTCTGCTGCATTCAAACCTACAGCCAGCCGTGCAAAGCCAGGCCTTGGACTTTGGAACCAGACAGTTCCAATCTCTGCAACGCCATTTATTCAGTGTGTGACCTTGGACTAACTGCTCAACCCTGAGCTTCAGTTTCTTCATCTGTAAAATGGGGATCCAGCCCAGAGCCTCCAGAAAGTCCTGAAGAGCAGCAAATGAGGCAGAGTGCATGTAGCACCTGGCCCAGTACTCGGCACTGTCGGAGCACAGTAAGTTTAGATGATAAATATAAGTCATCAAGGCTGTACAATGCATCCTGGAGACCAGGGCAGTTTGGTTTGGGGTTAACAGTGTTTGGGATCTGCCCCTTGTCAAGGCCCCAGATGGCCTCTCCTTGCTTACCTGGTCCTTGGGTACAAATGGGCAGGTTGGCGGTTGGTACGTGTGGACGCAGCAGCCTCGGCAGTGGCTGGGCCCCGTGTCTTGTCAGCCAGACTCTGCTCAATGGCCATCTGGACCAGCTCATCCTCACTCAGGCTGCTATACAGGCTGTACTCCTCGTTCCCGATGGCGCGCTGTCCGCCCGGAGCGCTCACCTCCGTGGCCATCCTCCCGCGCCTCTGGCCCTGGCCTCCGGGGGAGACCCTCAGCGGAGAGGAGAAGGCAGCCAATCAGAAAGCCCTGTGAGGAGACCCAAACCCTCCTGGTCACCGACAGTACTGCAAGATAGCTACATTTACCTGCTGAGAAGGCTGCGCTATCTTCTGGCAACTACACACTTTTACCCATCCTGTTACAGGATCCCCTAAGCACTCATTTGTCTGCCCATGCCCCCACTCATCTACTCGCCAGTCCACCCACCTATCAACCACCCATCCCACCATTCACTCATCTGACCATTTATTCATCCCTTCATGCATCCATCTGTCCACTTATCCATCCATTTATCCAACCATCTGATCACCCATCTGCACGGTCATTCGTGCCCCTATCCATCTGCTCACCTATCTGTCTAATCACCCAACATCCACCCATCCCTCGGTTATCCACCCTCTGATCGTTCCATCTGTCCACCCACCCATCTGTTTTCCGTCCGTCCTCCCACCCATCCCACTCTACGTCTGGCCAACCATCTGCTCATCCGCCATTCTTTCTCCCATCCCAGACAGCCTCTGCATACATGTGCGCACACTTATTAACGGAGAGGGTACTTACTGAGCACCCACTCTCTGCCGGGCACCCTTCCAGACACTGGTGATAGAGCAATGACTCCTGACAGACAAACCTTCCTGCCCTCATGGCGCTTACACAACAGTGCTCACACTCCTTCCCTCCGACTAGCCAGCAGCACCCCCTCCCGGCACTTCACCGTTCCTCTGCCCCGTGCTGGGGCTGAGCGTGCCGGAGACAAGTCGGACACAGGCCCGTTACTTCAAACCCCAGGGTCTAGTTAAAATCACTTGTTAAAATAATTTGCCATGTTAATTCCAGGGAAGAAAGAAAGGAGGGAGGGAAGGAAAGGGAAGAGAAAGAAAGAAAAAAAAACAACATGAAAACTGCCTCAAGGAGACATGGACTCTGGTTGAGCCAAGTGCTTTTAGGAAGTAAAGTACAATCGGCTAAGCCTGATTTTCTTTTTGACTGGCTGACGTGCAGCGTGACTCTGGGTCAGTGGTTCTCAGCCCTGGCTGAACATTAGAATCACGTGAGGTCTTTTGAAAATACCGTTGCTATAATGCGGTTTGCTTGACAAATATTCACCCCTCTGCCTGGAGGCAGTTTCCTTCCCTCCCCATTGAAGTTTGGCTTAACCATGGACTTGCTCTGGCCAGGGAATGTGGTAGACATGATAAAGCAGCCTCTTGATTGACTTGTGCTTGTGCGGTGGGGCTTGCTGTTCTGCCATCACTAAGAGAAGAGCGCCCCCTGGAGGCACTGCCCAGACCTGGGCCCCAGAGAGAACCCACCTCCGGCAGCCTGAGCCCCACCTGCACAGAGGAGCCCCGCCCAGCAGGGCCTCCTTAGGTCAGCCTGCCTGCAGAGGACCTGCAGCCCCAGAGTATGAGAATAAATGCTCATTTGGGGTGTATTGTGTAGAGCATCTTCACAAAGAGGATATCTCCAAGGTCGATACCCAGATGTGAGGGTGATTCACTTACTAACAGTTTGGGGGAAATTCTAATTAAGACCCCAGTGCAGCACCGTTGCGCACCCACCAGAATGGCCCAGGTGAAAAGATGGGAAGCAGCAGGTGTTGGGAAAGCTGTGGAGCAACCAGGGTGCCCGCTCCGTTGGCAGGGGTGTCAAAAGGGGAGACCAGCCGGAAAATCAATGGCGTTTGCTAACGCTGCACGTACCCATGTGCAGTGACTCCCCAGTTCCACTCCTAGCTCTATGCCCAAGGGAATGATGGACATATGCCCACCGAGAGGCAAGTTCAAGAGTACTGGTAGTAGCACTGTGTTGTTCGTAATAAAACCTATTGGATGCTCCCCAGATGTCTGTGAACATTTGGGTAGATTTCTACATTGTGTGTGCTCATGTGAAGGGTAGTACACATCAGTGAAGTAGACACACTGCCACTACACATGAGAGGATGAGTGTCACCGGCCACAGTGAGCAAAAGAAGTCAAAGAACAATGAACACAGACACATGATCCAATCTACATGAAGTTCAAGAGCAGGCAAACCTGGACTGTGGTGCTGGAAGCCAGACTGGTAGCTGCATTTGGCAGCACTACAGTGCTGGGTGACCTCGGCGAGTCCCTGTCATTGCCTGGGCCTCAGTTTTCTCATTGCAAAAGGAGAATTTGGACTCACAGGTTTCTGAGATCTAGCTCTTCTTCCGGGTCCGGCTTCTGCGTCTCACTGAGATCCCTGGTTTAACTGTGCCATCCAAACCCCAAATACTGTCCCTGGGGGGTCCCCAGTGGCAACCTTAACAGGTTCGCTGTATGTGCAGAGCTGAGCATTATCCATGAGGTAAGAGGGAACCAGGTAGGAGTGGAAGGATCTTAGATATGGATGTCAGGAACTCTCAGGTCTAGTTTCAATTCTGCAACCTCCTAGCTATGTGACCTTGGTCAAGTCGCTTCCCCTTTCTGGACCTCATTTCTTTATCAGTAAAAATAGGAATGAGACAACCCACTTCCCCGTGGGGTAGGAACAATTCATGAGCTGTGATATGTGTGGGCAGCTTATAGGGGCAAAACAAGCAGTTGATGGGGACCCCTCCATCCCCTCACCCCATGGCCGCTGTCGGCCCTGCTGTGGGCTGATCAGAGGCTTATGGACAGCACTCCGCTGCTGTGCCCTCCCCTGACCTAAGGGAAGTGAAGGCAGCCAGCTGATGGTCGCCTGGAGCAGCCCATCTCCAGCAGCCAATTCAGACTTGCCAGGCCTTCCCCCATGTCCAGGATGGCGTTCAGAGCCTTTTCCATTTATCAATAATTTCATGGCATTGCCCTGACAACAGCCCTGGAAGGGAAGAGCATTTTTTATGCTCTTCATAAAAATCTTTTATGCTCTTATTCGCCCCAGACGGGCTGCACACACACAGGGTCTGAGCAGCTGGGTGTCCTTGTCCAGCCAGGCCGCCTGGCCTACACCTGTGCCCTGGGCATCACGTCACAGTCCAGCCCATACAGGTGGACAAGGTGAGGGCTGACCTTGAAGAGAACTTGAGGGAGAGGGCCTACCCCACAGTGAGCTCAGTCATTTCTTGCTTTCCCCACGAGATCCTCAGTTTTTGAGGGTCCCTGGGTAAGTTGCCCATCTCTAGAATCCTCATGCGCAAAGTGGAGACACTAGTAGTAAGTGCTATTATTTTAGGGTTGGCGGTAGAGTCAAGAGGTCCCAGTGTGCACAGGCTTAGTGCTGGGCCTCACATGATACCAGGCTGCTTCAGAAGGGGACTCCCATTGCTGAGCCTACACAGTTGATGGCTGGGGTCTCTGCCAGGGACTGGGGCCTCTCCCCAGGGGCAGATGGGGCAGTTCAGCCTTAGCACAAGTGGACAGTTACGAAGTCACCTGTGGGGTCAGCTTGACCTGGTTCAAATCACAGCATTAGCGTTTGTTAGCTGCGTGACCTCTTAGAATCTCAACTTCTCCACCTGTAAAATGGGCATACTAACAATTCCTATGCCATGGAGAGGTAAGGGTGGGGCAGGAAATAGAGATCCTGGGGGATGCCTTCCCCCTCTTTTGATCTCAGTTTCCCCTCATCTTCATGCTGCCCAGCTTGATTTCTGAAGCCTCTGCTTGGGGGCTGGGCCAGGTTCCAGACCTGAGTCCTGGAGAGAGGCCAGCACTCTCAAGGGCCCTCTGGCAGGCTGATGGGGACAAAAAATAGCCTTTCCCAGGGAAAGGAGGGAGCAGCAGGCTTTGCCTGCAGAGGGGGCGGTGCTCAAGCGCGGCCGGCTCAAGGCCAGCTCGAGGTGCAAGAGCAAGATGGGGCCGCTCATGGGGCCCCAGGGGCTCCTCTTTTGCCTCCTTCATAGCATCCCAAATGTTGGTTCCAGGGGAGTCCCCGCCTCTCCCAGGTGGCATCTGTAAAATGAGGACAGCAGTGGCTGTGACTGGCTTCCCTGAGTCAACATGAAAGCACTCAGAACAGCGTTCTTTGAAGTTGGACCTCAGTTTCTTTATCTGTGAAATGGGCATAGATACATGGGCCCTCACTAAGCTGTGGTGAGGGTTAAATAACAGCGTTTGAAAAAGCAATTCTTCCTCCCCGCCCAGTTTCTTCCCTTCCACTTTCAAATCCGGACTCGCCCGCAGCCACGGTAGTGGGGTCTGGCCCCAGCGGGTGGGGTCGGGTCTCTGAGGCTCTTTGGGGGACTTCAATGGGAGAAGTGGCTCTCTGGGTGTCTCATCAAAAAATTGAGGGTAGGGAACATGGCTGGGAGGTGGGGGACAAGAAAGGACTGGCAGCCATCCTCCAGGACACCAAGTGCCCCCTCAGCCAGGGACTTGGGTCAGGAGTGTGAGCCTGGACAAGCCCCTTCCTGTCCTCAGACCATTTGTAGGTGGAGGCTGCTGATCCCCCTTCCCATCCTTTTCCTTTCTCCCCTCCCCTCCCCTCCCCTTCCCTCTCCTCCCCTTCCCTTCCCTGCCTGGTCACCTGGCCAATCATCTTTCCAGATGCAGTTCATGCATCTCCTCCACCAGGAAGCCCCCCTGATTTGATGGCTGAGGCATCCTGAGCTGTGTCCAAGGGCACCACTTGCATTCTGTTGCTGCTGGTCTGTCTCCCTACAGAGTCCGGAAACTTCCGAAGAGCAGTTTATATACAGTTATCTATCTATCTATCTATCTATCTATCTGTCTATCTGTCTGTCTGTCTATCTATCTATCTATCTAAGGCAGTCCTAACAACTGGCGGCTTAGCCTGGCCTGGGCTACATGAAGAAGCAGGGAATTGACCTGGGCTGTTCCTCCACCTCACGGTCCTCAACCCTATTCCCTGGAATACCCGAGAAGTTTATGTTGAAGTTTATCCTTTGGACCTGCCATTCCCCAGGATTGATGGGGTCTTAGGACGCTGCTCGCTGGAGGGCTGGTGGCGGTAAACCAATGATGTGCTCTTGCCCCTTCCTGGTCTTACTGCTTTAAAACCAAAGCTGTAGACACAGCTGGTGCCCACGGGCCCCTGCACTATTTCTGGCCACTTTCATGTACTGCACTGTTTGACCTTCTCAATCCCTGGCGGGTAGGAGAGTAAGATTCTTCCCATTGGCCAGATGGGAAGACTGAGGCCCAGACTGTAAGTGGCAGAGTGGGTGGAGACCAGGCCTACTTGCTCCTCTTGGCATCAGACCCTCTGACAGCAAATGTATGAGCAGTGGCCAGGGGTCAGTTACTTGGAAGTCTCTGCTCTGGCTAATGGGTGAGCCGACCTTGGGGGAAGGGAGAGTGGAATCCAGTCTGACTCACTTGACCACCACCCCTCCACCCCACAGAACCAGAAGGGGCCAGGGCAGGCTTCTGCCAGGGGCAGTCCTGGCTGGGCCTCTGCTGCTCAGGTCCAGGGCCTCACAGCTGCTGGGCATTTAAGCCTTTTATAAGGCCTCTAAAGATGCTATAAAGCTCCTCCCAGCATCACTAATCCCAGACTTTGATGCGGTTACAAGCTCTTGGCTTCCCTCAGGCGCCAGGACCTTAGGCTCCTGAGCTTGGGCCAGGGTTGCTAGACGTTCCAGGCAAGGGAGGTGGGGGTTCTGCTCAGGGCTGCGGGCCTCAGCTGACCTCACGATGCAGGTTCATCTCCCTGTTGGCTGGAGGGGAAGCTGAGCCCCAAAGAAGGGTCATGACTGGCACAAGGTCACCAGGAAGGAGGCGATGGCCAGGGGTTTGAACCTGTCCAAAGTTGACTCTGCTCCTTCTCACACTCTGTGCCTATTGTAGGTGGGGGAGAGGTAAAGGTGGGAGGAGGGGGGAAGGTCGGGGGGGAAGGGCATCGACTCAAGACTCCATCCAAAATGGAGCTGCTGTGAGTACCAGCTGAGAAAAACGTCCATGAATGTCAAGTTTCCATTTTATTTCTCTGGGCCCCAAGCTGTCGAATCTCCCGGCCCGTGGGTCACCTTAACCTTAGCCCCACGTGGAGGACACTTCTCTCCCCTCCCTGCCCAAGGGTCTGAGGCCAGCACAGCTACCCCTCCCACCCCTCTCCTGACCCATCTCCCTGTCCTTCTCCTTCCGCAGCCAGACCCACCCGTGGCATCCGGCCACATGCAGGTCTCGACACAGGATTCCAGGCCCCTGACCCAGCTTGTGCCCAGGGCTCGGGGAATGCCAGGCCCTACCACCTGTGCCAGCAGCCTGGGATGGGGGTGAGGAGGGACCGAGCTTGCTGGTCCAGGGTGAGCTTCCAGCAGCACTGCCCCTTCCCCCCGCACTCAGAGCCCCAGTGCAGTACGCCCAGCCCTGTTCTGGCACGAGGAGAGCAGGGACCCTCACCTCGGCCCCTGGGCAGCAGAAGGTTCTGGAAGCTCTAGCTCCAGATTGCAGCGTGGGAAGGCCTGGGTGGGGTAGACAGGGGTGCCCCAGGTCCCTCCTCACCTGGGCCCAGCTGTGGGCCTGGCTGTAAATCTTTAAATTGAGATCAACCAAAAATCATCTAAGATCTTTCTCCTTTCTGTCTCCACCTTATCTGCCTTGAGTTAAATCTTTTCTTCTCCTCTCTCTGCCTTCCTCATCTCCTCTCTCTTTCTACCCCTCCTTTCTGTGTCCTTTTCTTTATAAAGTTCAGGGAGGTTCAGAATCACTTACTTTTCTATCACCACTAACTTCCCCAACATTTCTCTCAACCACAGAGCTCTGAACAGCTTCATTCATTTTCCTGGGCATTAACTGGTCCAAGAGATGGCGCTAAGGATGAGAAGTAAAGATACCAACCAGTCCTGTGACAGCTGCCTCCTCCAGGCAGCCTAACCCTCGGCAGCTCGGACACGGGAGGGTGTTGATCAGGTCCAGAGATATTTTTGGGTCTCCTTTGGGAAGGTGCTCCTGAATCTAGCCTGGCCTTGATCTGCAGACATGTTGGGACGCCCGTGCCAGGGACGGGTCTTTTTACTGCTGTGTTGGTTCCCTGAGAGGCTGCCAGGGGCCGTGGCTTTGAATGTGGGCACTGGAGGCTAATAGACCATGAGGCCAAGGTTTCATTCCCAGCCTCAACACCTTCTAGCTGTCTGGCTTTAGGAAATACCCTCAACCTCTCGGACCCTCAGTTTCCACGCCTGGAAAATGGGAGTGACACCCCCCCTCTAACCCACAACGCCGGCGGGAAGAGTCACTGAGAGACACCACCGCAAGCTCGGGCCCCCGTGCCGGGCTGGTAGCAAGGGCTCGGTGAACGCTCACGGAAGCTGATTGTAAGGACACCAGGGGTGGGTTGTATGGGGCCCCTACCCTGGGGTGGAGAAAGAGGACCCCCTCCCCCACAGGGCACTCATGGCCTGGCCTATTTGTGCAAGAATGGGTGATGCAACCAGCACTGTGCCCGGTGGAGGCCCCTGCCAGCCCCCGAGGCGGGTGTGCCATAAACAGGCCTGCCGCCAGCTGTTGGGACCCATCTAACTGTTGTGACAGTGGCTGGAGCATCTGCCCCTGGCTGCCTCCCTGCACTTTGCTCCAGGCCTCTGAGGGCAGACGTCAGGGCTGGGGCTGGTATGCTGGCCCCGCTGGCTCAGCCGGGACCCCTGTGAGCTCCCTCCAGGGCCTGCCTCACGCATGAGCTTTCCCTTCATCGAGGTGGCTCTTCTGTCCCGTGCAGCAGCAGGGGCGGGCTCAGCCCCGCCCAGACTCAGGTCTCCATCATTTACCTGTCTGCCCTAACAGCCACGCCTCACTGCTTCCTCATTCCAGTCCATTACCTTCCTCATCACTCATCCATTACCTTGGCTTCCTGAAGTCAGATCCCACCTATCCTTCCTCTGCTCAAGAACAATCAGATTATGCCCTGGTTGGTGTAGCTCAGTTGGTTGGAATATCACCCTATAAACCAAAAGGTCACGGGCTTGGTTCCCAATCAGGGCACGCACCTGGGTTGTGGGGTTTGAACCCCAGTTGGGACTGCATGCAATAGGCGACAGACCAATGTTTCTCTCTCTCATCGATGCTTCTCTCCCTCCCTTCCCCTCTCTCTAGAATCAATAACCATGTCCTCGGGTGGGGATTAAAAAAAAACCCAATCAGAATATGTTCCATCTGCTTGACTGACCTGGGGGGCTCTGCCTCTGCCTCCAGCTCCCCCTCCCAGATTCACCCCCACTTCTGACCTTTGAGGGCTTTTGCCGGAGCCACGCTGTACTATCGACAGACACCCAGGCCCGCCTGACTGTCTGCCTTGGCTGAACATGCCCTCGTATTCACACACACACACACACACACACACACACACACACACGTACGCACACACACTATACCCTTGCATCTCTGCATGCCCATGTCGCATTTCTCCTTGCTTACACTGAGCTGTGGTTTTTGTTTCCAAATTCTATTTCCTCTCCCAAACCCCAAGCCATTGCAGGCATAGCCCATGGCAACTTGGCGGCTCTTGTCCCCAGGATACTGGGCGCACACAGGCGCTCCATAAATGTCACATGAAATGGATGCACCCATGCGTGACAGTATCTATTCACCCCAAACAAAAGCGTTTCTGAAAGTCATTTGTCTGATACATATTGCCCAGGGCCTACGAGCCAACAGTGGCATCATTGAAAACCCCCTCTGCATTTCCATTTTTAGTCATGCATTTCCATTTTTAGTGGTTTCTGAGCAAGAGTCGTCCCCAAGAACGGATAGGCACATGCCTACGGCTGTCCCCCAGATCCGAGAGGACAGTCACTGGCATGGTTCCTAACTCCAAAGAACAGGAGAGGGAGACGCAAGAAAGTCGCTTGACGAGAAGCTGCTCTGAATACGCCAGCCCACAGCCCTGCTCCAGGTCTGCGCAAGGAAGTTGAAAGCATGCGTTACCTGCTAGGCTCGGAAACAAGGGCACCGTTCGGGGGTAAGACAGGGTTTTCCTGAGAGTGTCTTAATTCAGCACATGCTCCTTGAGCGCTCCTTCCGCCCGGGCCCTGAGCGTCTGGCTGCTCTGCCTGGCAGCTCGGAAACGCTCTCCCTTGAAGCAGGGAGTTTATTTCGGGCCCACCGCATGACCAATGATAGCAAGCCAAAGTATAAGATGTTATGAATCTCAGATTTCCTGTTTGGAGACTGCACAGAGGAAGCTGTGGTCCTGCCTTCAGCCCCTCCAGGGTGCACCAGCCCCGCACTGCGCTTCAGAGAGCACCTCGGAGCGTTGGCCCTCACATGACGTCACCATTTGGGATCCTTAACATGGAGGCCATATATGGGTATGTTTCTGGAAGTACCCAGGGGGGAGCGAGAGGGGAGAGAGCAGCAGAGGGTGAGAGACAGAGCGACAGGGAAAGAGACTGGAGGGACAGAACTGGAGGTAAAGAGACATGAGCAAGGGTGGGAGAGATGATGAGAGGAAAGAAAAAGGGAAAAGACAAAGAGAGATGATGGAGAGAAAGAAGGGAAAGGAAGAGGCAGAGGATTAGGAATAAATAGAGAGAAGAAAGAAGAAAAGAAAATTAGGAAAACCAGGGAAGACAAAGAAAGAGAGAAGTTTTGACCAGTTAAGAGATAAAAAGGAAGGGACCCTGACTGGCGTAGCTCAATGGATTGAGCGCAGGCTGCGAACCAAGGGGTGGCCAGTTCGATTCCCAGTCAGGGCACGTGCCTGGGTTGCAAGCCCAGTGGGGGCCACGTGAGAGGCAACCACACATTGATGTTTCTCTAACTCTCTTTCTCTTTCCCTTTCCCTCTATCTAAAAATAAATGAATGAATGAATGAATGAATGAATGAATGAAAAGGGGGAGAAAAATAAAGTAAAAGAGAGGAAGGAATAAGATAAAGACAGCATGGATGGGAGAGGAGAGAGGGATGGAAGAAAAATCAAAGGAACGAGGGGAGACGGGTGGGTGGGAGAGAGAAAGAAGGGGGACTGAGAGACAGTGCTGGGGAAAGGAGAGGAGGCAGGAAGGAAGATGGACTAAATGAGAGAGAGGGAAAGGGAGGGAAACAGGGAGGAAAGGATTCAGGGTCAATGGCCTTTACAGAAATCTCTGGGAGTGTGGCAGGTGGCAGAGCCTGACATTTAGAGGTACCAGGGACCCAGCTGCTGGATGCTGTGAGGTGGGGCTGGAGCCACAGAGGATGGGGGAACAAACAAACAAGCAAACAAGCAAACAAGCATGGGGGCAAGCCCTGGGCAGAGGCATGCAGCCGGGGGGAGCTCTTCCCCCAGGGATGGGGGAGAATATCCCCTGTTTCTGCAAGAGAGCAAATGGCACGTGATGTCAGTGCCAAGTGGCAAAGGCAACACACACAGGCACATGCTGAGCGTTCCAGGGGCTTACCTGCCCACGCGTGCACCTCAGGTCACAGAGTCCGTGGCTCTCGACGGGAAGGAATTCAGTTTCAAAGGCCCATTCCCCTCGGAGGATTTATGATTTCCCGTCCATTCAAATGACTTCTTACCAACTCAAACTCAGTAGAATTCAGGATGCCTTTAAACTCACATGGAATATTCCACTGGAAAATAAATCTCAGTGAATACAGGGTTCCCTGGGGTCATGCCAAGGTTCTGGAAGTCGGACCTGGTACTGAGGACAGGAGGACAGCATCTGTCCCTGGCTGTCCCCCAGCTACTCTGGCACCTGCTGAACTATGCATCTCTCCAGCTGGGACAGTCCCCTCAAGGTTAGCTCAAGCTCAGCCCCTCCCAGACCACACGCCATGGTGGGGGTATGAAAGAAGGGTGGAGAGGGGCGGTCGAATGCTCTGTGCTGTTTGGGGTCTTCTCTGGCAGTAAGAAGTTCTAGTGGACTCCATGGAGTGTGTCCCTGAGGTCCTGCTGCTTCAGCGGCTCCCTGCTGGGGGTGAGCACAGGCCCCCTGCGCTCTCTACCACAGGCCCCTCCCTCTCAGGTGGCCCTCTGCCTTGCCTCTCCCTCCCAAGCCAGACAAACCTCTGAAAGTCGACAGAACGGGAGAAACTCACCTCCAAATCTTGTTGGCATATTCCTGGACTCAGCTCTAGCAAATCAAGAGCCCAAATTGTGGGTGAAGAGTCGCAGGGAATGCAGACAGCAGAGGAGGGACTGGCCAGGCACACTGACTAGTGACAATGTCATTCCTGCTGCGCTCACGCGGCCTCCCCAGCAAGTGCCGTCATCATTTCACAGGTGAGTGAAGTGAGGCTCAGAGAGAGGGTGGGGAGCGTGCCCATAGCCCCACGAGGCACAGGGATGGTTTAGACCTGAACCAGGTCTGCCTGCCGCAAAGCCGATGCTTTATCCACAGCTCTGCCCCCCATGTCACAGGGGATCCTGATGTGGGGGCAGAACAAGGGGTCTCACTGGCCTATGAATACAAATTGGTGACTCTGTGCTTTCCCCCCGGCCCTTAGCTCAGCCCACTTGAGAGGCTTGGTGCTGAGGGTACAGGCCTGCAGAGCCTGACAAACGCAGGCTAGCCCATCAGTTGGTGTCCCAGGTGACTCTCCTCCACCAGGAACAGGTGGGGCTAATTCGGAGGTTCCCAACTCTGACTGCGAGTCACCACCCCTGCTTCTGCCTCAGAGATTCTGATTTCACTGGTTGGAGTCAAGGCCTGAGCAACAGTGACCTCCAGCACCTGGTATTCGAGTGTAACACACCCCCAGCCACAGGAAAGCACGCACGAGGGCGCGGTTCTATCGGTTTTCACAAACTGAACAGATCTGGCATCCGCATCTCCTGGAGAGGGAGTATTACCAGCTCCCCAGTGCCCCCCTGTCACTCCTGCCCCCATCTCCACTCCTTTACCCACCAGCACCTGTGGAGGGGGACCACTCCCCTGACCTCTGGTCGCACAGGTCGTTCCAAAGTTCATGTGACCAGAATCGTCCCGTGCCTTCTTCCACCGGACAGCGCACTGCGCTCGTCCGCACTTCTCCAGGTAGCTGCGGACTGGCCATTCTCACTGCTGCGTCGTGTTTCGGGCTATGGGTATGTCACAGGCCACTTATTCCACTGCTGGTGCACATTTGGGTAGCTCCCAGTTTGGGACAGTTAGGCACGTTCAAGTACGCGTTTTCTTGTGAATGCATGTACCTATTTCTGTCGGACAGACACCTGAGAGGCGCCTTGCTGGGTCACAGGACAGGCAGCAAGGTGCACTCAGCTTCAGTTTAACTGCCAGGCGGTTTTCCTAAGTTGCTGTAAACTTAGGTCCCCACCAGCTGTGAGTAAGAGTTCCAGGCGCTCACATCCTCCCCAGCCCTCAGTATTTTCCATCTTTCTTCATGGAATCCACTCTGGTGGGCATTTGTGGCATCTCATTGCAGTTTTACTTCGCATGTCCCCAGTGACGAATTACATCGGGCATCTGAGAAGCCCTGGTCTCAGTGATCTCTGGAGCCCTTCCAGGGTCCCCAACTTGGTGCAGGCCCCAGAGGTGGTCCTGTGGTACAGGCTGCCAGGGAGGGCATTCATGGGGACAGAGAAAGGTAAATGAGGGACGGCTGCAGAAGCAGAAACCAAACTACTGGTCGGCCTGCATGGGACCACACGTGGGCCCTGAAGGGCTCTGCTCCCCAAATCCTAACTAGACCCCCCCTCACTCTCTAGCCCGCTTTTCCTATTATGTGTTCGTTTGTCATGAGCTTATTGCCTGTCCGTCCCATCTACAATAGTCGTTCTGGTCACCGCTGTCTGTCAGTACCTATGACAGTGCCTGGCACATAGCAGGGGCTCTGTAAATAACTGTTGCATGGGTGTGCTCACACTCGGGCCACACAGCTCCTGGGTGTGATTTGGGGAGAGCTGTGGCACTGTCTGCCAGCCTTCACTTGGCTGTTGGCCATACACTCACGCACACGCACACACCAGGCTTTCCTTCTTGCTTACTTTCATCTGAATTCCCATGAACTCAGGTGTGTGTGTGTGTGTGTGTGTGTGTGTGTGTGTGTGTGTGTGTGTACTGGGGAAGCTGTTCACTGAGCCCCACAACCAATAAATCCCAGAAAGGGAGCCACACCCTGCACATTTTCTTTATGAGGTGACACCTCTTCCAGGAAGGGGGTTGGGGGGTGGAGCATGGGTTGGGGGTGGAGTTGGCACTGGGGTCTGTGCCAAGAGCTGGGACTGCTCCAACCAAGCAACAGAATATCACTGGCTAAAATAAGCACCCCTCCAGTCCTGGGCCCTGGCCCTCAGCCCTGGCTGCCTGTCCTATCAGTTTATTTTGGTTTTAAGAGATGAAGGGGAACAGACAAGACAGGGGCAGTGTGCTGGAGGGGAAGAACGGCCTGCAGATGGTGGGGGGTAGGGAGGACACACAAAGGCCCCAAGTCCTGGCAGGGAGTGGGGGAGGCAGAGGGAAGTCCCCATTTCTCTCCTTTCTTTAAAATGAGCCCTGTGCCCTCTGGGGTGTGGCGGACAGACCCCATCTGCAGGGGAAGCCCTGGCCCCAGAGCTGTCTGTCTGTGAGCCCTGACTTTCTCCGAGCATCCAGCCCTGGAGGTGCCCTAGGCCTCAATGGGGACATGCGAGGCCATGCCAGCCAACCCTGTGCAGACGACATCTTCCTTGCTGGGAGGTGCCACCCACATACAGGCACAATTGGCCCCGCCTTGTCCAGTTCCCAGCACGGGCACCAGTGTCGGATAATCCCGGTTCGTCCCACGCTTGCTGCAGCCCATGTGACAGCCGGGGACCTTCCTGAATCTCAGTTTCATCTTTGGAGGTGCGGGGGAGGGGGGACAGTGACAACCCCCTCTTTCATGGCTGTTACAGGGGTTCAATGAGATCCTGGGGCTCACACAGCCCACCCGGGGCCTAGCACTCAGGAGACACACACCCGTGGGACGTCCTCCACCCGGCCTGTGGGCATCTAAGTGGAGGAGGCAGTGCCCGTGGGTCAGGAGGGTCTGGATCTGACCTGGAGACCCCGACCCCTGTGGGCCAGCTGGTTCACTTGGCTTCTCTGTGGCTTGATCTCACCATGCCTAAGTCACCCACTGGAACTTGAGAACAAAATTAGACCCTGCGTGGCCACATGCCCGAGTTAGCTGCTGGGAGCAGGCTTTGCATGAATGTAGACATGTTCAGAGTGGAGCTGGAGGGAAAGACGGGGCTGCAGCAGGCCCACCCTCCTTCCCGGGGATCAGCTCCTGGCCATGGGGACACCACATGTCCTGCTGGGTGCCGAGGCTCCTGGCTGGCCCTTGGTCCTCCAGGCAATGCTGGGGGGCCACATCGAAGTCCGTTGCCTCCGTAACTGCGGTGGAGGAGAGAAGGCAGAGGCCCTGGAATGCAGCCCCTGGCCCGGCCACTCTGGAGACATAGCTCACAGAGAGCAAAGTTGCTGCTCTAGATAGGCAGCTGTCACCCATTTGGCACCTGTACGGTGGCACCCAGCTGAGGGAGGCTGATGCTCTCAGGCCTCAGCTTTCACCTTGGCCTTGCTCCTTGGGGAATCCAGAGCAGGCCGTGTTGTGACATTGCAGAGGTGTCAGCCAGATCTGGCAGTCTGGGCAAGGCCCTACACTAGCTGTGGTAGGGAGGACCAGGGTGCTGGGTGTGCAGCCGCACTGGGCACGCAGCAGGCAGATTGGGGTCCTGGCATCAGGAGGTGGGTGGGATGGGCAGATGCCCGATTTGCCAGCCCTCCGGGGACCCAGGCCATGCATGGCCATCAGGTGAGGGAAGCCCTTCTGGGACTTGCCAGAACTCTGTGATGGTGACACCCCCGTCCACAAAACCTCTGACCCCACCGAACTAGAAGGGCAGAGAGCAAAGACCGTCAGAGCGGGCAGGGGCTCGGGGTCCATCTGCTCCAGCGTGCTTCTTCTGAGGAAAGAGAAACTGGGCCTGGAGACAGAGAAGAACTTGGCCTGGCTTCACAGAAGCCATGGATTCTAGAAACTCACTACGATTTTTCCGTATCCCCCGCCCAAGCCTACAGGGTGGTCCCAGTGGCTGACAACCCCTCATGCCATACACTCTAGGGCCTGAGGTGTTGGAGCAATTGGCAGGAACCCCACCACGCCGGGGGTGGGAGGGCCCGGAAGACAGGCTGCACTTCCTCCTGGGCACGTTTAAGATGCCTGCTACCCCTGGAGACTCCCAGAAATGCTTGGCAGTGTGCGTGTGTGGGGTGGTTACAGTAGACCACAAGCCCTAGTGCTCAGCTTGAGACTTCAAGCAGGAGCAATTGGGGTGTCAATGTTCTTGTGTCTCCTTGTTCCCCTTCCCAGACAGAGGTCAAGCTAGGGTCACTCCCAGCAGAGGCTCGCTGGTCAGGTGACTGACCGCTCCAGATGTCCCTGTGGAGCCCGGTGGCCAAGAGCCCAGACTGGGATCACCTGCTGGCTCTGCCATTTGAAAGCTGTGTGACTTTGGAAAACTTACTCAACCTCTCTGAGCCTTGGCTTCCTAATCTATAAAATGAGAGGAAGTGACAGTACCCATGTCTCATAGGAAGGTTGCAATGATTAATACATATTATATAAACATATATCTTAGAATAAAAACTTACAGAATGGTAGGGGTTGTTATTACCTTAAATATCCTGATAGAAATGGAGGGGACAGTGGTCAGTCAGAAACAATGGTTCTTAACTGAGGGCAGTTCCCCCCCCAGAGACAGTGGACAATTCTCGGAGACATTTTTTGGTAGCTATAACTGAGGATGGGGTTGTGCTACTGGCATCTAGCGGGTCTAGGCCAGGGATGCTTCTAAATATCCTGTCATGCACAGGGCCCCCCTCCCCCTGCCCTACAACGTGGAGTTAATGGCCCAGATGTCCACGGTGCCACCAGGGAGAAAGCCCAGCTGGAGGTGGGGCGGGTAGTGGGAGGAGGCCCTTTAAGCAAAATGAAGTCTGCACTGGGTGGGGCAGGGGGTGTGGGGATTGGTGCTCTCTTTCCATCACTGAGGGCACCTGTGGGTTTCAGGGCCAGCTACTGTCGGGGGTCCAGGTGTTTGGATTTCAAATGCTTGTGACTGATACAGGGATGGCTCGTTGAACAGGGCTCGTCACCAGTCCCAAAGGTCACAAGCAAAGGGAAATGCAGCCGTGGTTTGAACAAAGCAGAGTGGACAGGCTCAGTGGTCACCATGAAGGTTGGAGTTTCTCCATTAAGCAGAAAAAAGGGGGGCCCCTGGCAGGTCTCTGCCCCGAGAGGGCCAGGCCCCCTGCTGGAGCTGGTGCGTGCACATGCACACACACACGCACACCCACAGGCACCCAGGCACACAGGCACCGAGGATGCTTAGATCCCTCGAATAGCTTACATTCTTAAGTCAGGAAATGAGATGAATGTGATCTACCAGTTGGCGAGACAGTTGGCAAATGGAGAACTCTTATAAAAATAAGAACTGTTGAAGTCTCTTGTTTTCTTTTTTGGTGCACACATGGGGCGAGAGGCGCCTGACACATTAAAAGAGCAGAGGCCTAGCCACCAGGGTGCCAGCCTTGGTCCTTCCGGAAAGTTCTGTGGAAACCATTTTTCTGCCTGGAGCCCCAAGAAAAGGAGGAAGGGGCCACATCGTGAGGCTGCTAAGAACGCAGGCCCCTCCAAACTCGGAGTGCCTCTCACACCCACCCGACTGAGCGGCTGCACGACGCTGTCCCCACGCATCTTTGTCCTCTGAAACGAAAAACTCTAATTGTGAATCCATTGGAATGCAAGTCAAACCCACCTAAATATTTGCAACACCAGAAATAAAAATGGGGTAACAATGACTTGGGAAGAGTCTCTGAATCCTGGTATTTGCCCCATCCCCATCCTAGGTCATTTCAAAATAGCGCGGGCTGTCGGGCAGAATTCCATTACGTATGTGTTTGCTGCTGGTCTTTGTGCACGTGGACAC
Source organism: Sturnira hondurensis (assembly GCF_014824575.4). NCBI lineage: Eukaryota > Metazoa > Chordata > Mammalia > Chiroptera > Phyllostomidae > Sturnira > Sturnira hondurensis. The sequence goes on along the minus strand of NW_028093774.1, from coordinate 6,363,652 downwards.
TGTCTCACACACATGCACACACGTGGCTTTGTGCATGCCTAGTGAGGAGGACCTTCTGGGACGCTGCTGGGGGCACCTGGCATGAAATGATCAGGGGTGAGGAACGTGAGGGCACCTGCTGTCCCACACCCCCTGAGGGGCAGATGTGGCCACCCCTGGGTCACAGCCCAGGAGACCGAGGCTCAAAGACCGTAAGAACCATTTCCAAGTTCACTGTTAAAACAGGGCTTGGATTTTAAGTTTTCTCTCTCTCTCTCTCTCTGTCCTTTCCTTTCCTTCCTCCCTTCCCAATGTTTCTGGTGCCATTGACGCTGACCAGCGTTAGCTCCAAACTGCACTGTCATCGCCGCTGGCCTGGCCAGGCAGAGCGTGTGACCTGGACACACACCGGGCCTGCCAATAGCCAGGCCTGTGCCCGCCAGCCCCTGGCTCCTGGGAGGAGAGTTGACTTGCCATGTTGATGCAGGGCCTCTTTTGTGGTCCTTCTCGGCTGGCTGGCTGGCCCCGGCCCCCCCGAGCCTATAAATAGCCACAGTGTGGGGCCCCGGGATCAGGTGTCCACCAGTCCGCACGTCGCACAGATGGAGTGCTGGGGCCTGAAGATAATCTCCAGACTGCCATGCCCAGCGGTGGCCCGGTTTCTGACCCGGGCAGTCTGGTGCCTGTCGGGCGAGCACATCTGTGTCTCCCTGAGCGTCCTGCATTTTTCATTCTGAAGCTAGTAATCCCAATCTGCAGGCCCCTGAATGGTGCACCACTGTGTCCCTCGAGTCACAGGGCACTCTCAGCCTCCTCTGGCTCAAGGCCTCCGTGGGTTGTAGGTGCAGCAACATGCCATGCAGAAATGGAGCTTGGGGCTGCTTCTTGTTCATGTGGGGACAGCAGGCAGCTTGCCAGGGGTCAGGAACATAGCCATCACCTAGAGATGGGGTGACAGCAACTGAGGTTTTGCCCCAGGTGCCTGGCATCAACCTCTGCCGGGGTCGGGGGCAGAGGCATTCTGGGTCACAGCAGAGTCCTGAGGGGCTGAAAACCAGGACAAGGGCAGCTGGAGAGAAAGGGCTTACAGGGACCTGCAGCCCCTCTGCAAACTGTGAACTGGGTTTGGGGATCAGGCTGAATTCCCTTTCTGTCACCTCCCAGCCATGTGACTCTGGGCCCCAGTTCCCTGTCCATGAAACAGGGACAGCCCTTGCTCCAAGGTGGCCTGCTCCTGGCCCTCGGACACTGAGCAGCAGGGTCAGCACTGGGCTGAGGTCTGCCTGCCTCCGCAGCGCGGCCTTCCACCCTCTGACTTACTGAGGATTTGCTGCTGTAACAAGTCTCTACCACCACTGGCTCAAACACAGTCATTTATGTCTCTTGGAAATTAACACACAGCCAGTATTCTGTGTTGGCAATTGGCTCTCCCCGCAGTGATGACCCAGGGGCCTGCTCTGCCATCTTATCACTGTGCGACTTCCAAGGTCACGATGCCCAGTGTATTTGAGCAGGAGAGGAAGTGGCATGGACCATTCCCGCCAGCCAGGCGTGGCAAAAGTAGACATTGCTCTCCTATCGTCCTGGCCAGCACGTGGTCCCCTGGCCACTTCTAACTGCAGGCAGGCTGAGCGAGGTCTTCCAGCCCTGTTCTCAGGAAGAAGTCCTTTTTGCCCAGGGAACAATGGCCCTGGAGATTCTGGGAGGAGGGCCCAGGGGAAGAAGATCCTGGTAACCCCAAAGAAATGAGGCCACAAGCTTTGGTTTGGGCTCCGGCCCAGGAGCAGACCTGGAGACAAGCATCTGTGTGCACACAGCAGGTGGGGAAGAGACCCCACCATCCACGGTAGAGGAGGAGGCAAGTGAGACAAAAGTAGGGAGTCAGCTAAGACAGGGCATGTTCTTAGGCTGAGACATCCATGGGCAGCTGCAGGGAACTCTGGGAGCCAGTGTGGAGTAGAGCCTTAGAATAGTCCCATTAAAGAAAGGGGAAGGGAACAGGGGTATTTATACACCCCCACATCAGTTCGTGGTTGAGGGCTGCTCCTGGGACGGCGTTATCCCCTGGTCCTGGTGGGCTCTCCTGTGGCAAAAGGGCCCTGGGCGAGATGAGCAGGCGCGGGCGGGTGGAAACCTGGGGGTGTGTGTTGAGTGGTCAGGGTGGGGGACCTGAGCAGGGCACGCACAGTGTCTGCTACACTCCGAGAAGGTGCAGGGCTCACTCTCTGGACTGGTCCCCTGAAGGGATGGGGCAGGGGTCAATCCCAACCTGAGCCTTCTGTGTCATCTGAGCCAGAGCTCATGGCCCCCAGATGCAGGGTCAAGGAGCCTAGAGGCAGCTGAGTGGCTGGCTGATTACCTGGCTCAGCGTCCGCTGATCTGATGGGAGCCCAGGTCTGGAGCTTCTTAGCTAGAGACCTTGAGCAAGAGGGTCATCTCCCGTTTCCTTGCAGACTATTGTGGGGGAGACCCTTCTCAGAGGTCGCCTGGGTCTTTGCCTCATGAGCGCTGCATCACGGCCTCCCTCACCCAACCCCCTCTCACACACTCCAGTCACTCAGATGTGTCCTTCTGCTACCAGCCCCAGAAGGTGCTCCGCCTTTTCCAGGGTTGGTGTTGTGGGATTAGATCAGCCCCACCTAGGAGTCTCCCTGTCTCATGGCCCACCACCCGAAACCCTGATCACATCTGCAGAATCCCTTTGCTGTGAAAGGTGATATAATCACAGGTGTGTGTTGTCCAAAGTCACAGGCCTGGTTGGGGGCCTGCAGCAGGGTTACAAATCACTCCACCCCCGTCCCCCTCCTCCAGGCTTTTAGGACACCACGCCCTCCTGGGTCTCTCCCTTCCTCACTGCTGGTGTCCTTGGCTGCATTCACGCCCCACAGCCAACATTTTTAAGAACATCAGGATTCTCTAAAAAATGATAAAAGAGGGCTGGGCCCAGGCCACCCAAGGAGCTGGCAGAAGTCACCCCAGCTGAGGACCGTTAGCCCCTGCTCGGCAGTTCATGTCCTAGGGGCTGGAGTAACCACCCCGGGTCAGGTAATTCCCAGGAGACTTTGGAAAGTGCTGAATCACCCTCTGACGGCTGGGGGTGAAGGTGGGGTGGGTGACCCAGGCAGAACTGGCCCTTTTTCTAGCGTGGCCCGACAGTGTTCAAGATAGGGGCTGGCCTTAAGTACAATGGAAACAGCTGGGGGCCTGGAAGTGGCCCAAAGGTTGGATCCGGGCGGGGCTGGAACAGCACCAGGCAGAACACTAGTAATAAAAGCGGCTTTTCTGGAGCGCTTACTATGTGCCAGGTGCTCAGTGAACGTGTGTATCAGCTCATTTAACTCCACAACTACTTATGAGGACGGTCCTATGGTTAACCCCATTTCCCAGAGGAAGAAACTGAGGCTCAGTGAGGCTAAGGGACTCCCCGGGGCCAGACAGCTCCTGACTGGAGAGGAGCTGACAAGCAGGGCTCGAATCCATAACTCTGCAGTACTCCTGCCACGCTGCAGCACGGCTCCTTCAACCCAACACTAGTAAGTAGTTATAACAGCAAGAGACTCCATGTGGGGAAGGAGTCAAACTAGAACTAAAGGGGGGGCCTTACAAAGAGACGTTTGGACGCAGCGTAAGGAAGGGCAGAGGTCCTATTCTAGGCGTCAGAGTGGCCCAGTGGGGAACATGGCCACCGTGGGAGGGCGTGAGCTGCCCGTCGATGAACATATGCAAGTGAAGAGGCCGCTCTCGTTTTCTGAGGCCCTAGTAATAATAGACACGGTACTGAACACCTTACCTACGTCATCTTTAGGTCCTCACCACTCTATCACAGGAGCACTACTGTCCCCAACTTACAGATGAGGAAACTGAGGTACAAAGAGAGGGACCCGCAGATGGTTATGCAGGTGGTGAGTGGGGGAGCAGCGACTCACACCCAGAGCTGTGCCTCTCCAAAGCTCTGCTTGGACCCTACACCTGCTGAGCGCCTGCTGCGTGTCTGGCAGGGACCACTGAGTCCTGGTCCTCGCCCTTGGGGAGAACACATTCCAGGAGTGAGACAGTCCGGAGTGGTGGGTATTAAACTAGAACCAGACAGGATGAGGTGAAACCAAGAGTAAGCTGGGGTCGGGGACATCTGGGACAGTCAAGGACAGCCACTCTGAGCTGGTGGCATCTGAGCTGAGACCCGAAGGGCAAGGAAGTGTAGAGAACACTATAAAGAGCTGGGTGAACTGTGCTCTGGTCAGAGGGAACCACAGGTGCAAAAGCCTGGGGTGGGTGGGGCAGGGGAAGGCCAGTGGGGGAGGAATGGCCAAGGTGGGGGCCAGATCATTCAGGGCCTGGTCAGCTGGGATTTATCTTCATTTGCCAAGATTGGCAGATTTTAAACCGGCGATGTGCCATAGACAACTCCTACCAGCTCCTGAAACCACCTCTTAAGTCTCCAAGACTTTCGCAAGCAGGTGTTAACAATTAGTAGCTTGAAATCAGTCCCGGTGGGAGCATTTACACCATGGAAAGTGGCAAACACCACACAGTATGCTCTGTCTGTAGGGCGGCTGAACTATTTACCTGCACAGCACCGATTTTAGGCAGGGAAATGGGAGATTGGGTTTGCCCTTTAAGGAGTGCTCTCTCTGGCTGCAGGGGACAGAGAAGCTGGATCACCAGCAGGGAAGGAGTTGCACTGGTCCACTCTGGGAAGATGGGGGTTGGGACCAGGGTGGGCCAGTGGATGGATCTGAGTGGGCCCTGCTGAGACCTTCCCTGGTGCAAAGCGAGGACAAGGGTGGAGGAGCCAGGCTGGGGGTCTCCCAGGAGGAGAGTCCCTTTGGGCCCTGGGACTTGCCTCCTTCTTGTACCCAGGGTGGGAAGAAAGGAAAGGGACAGATCTCTGAGAGTCTATCTCAGTGGAGGGTCGCTGGGGTCTAAGCAGAGTCAGGTCTTAGCGCACCTCCAGCCGAATAAACAGGCCAGCACCCTGCCCCTACACACACACCCCCACCGAAACTGCTTTTGGGGGCTGACCCCAGCAACTGGGCTCCCTGGCTTCAGACCCTCCTTCGTCAAAACTCTCATGAAAGGGCCCTGATATTGTAGGCCTTTTCCTTCAACCCCTCCCCCTAAGAGAAAGCCTGCAAATTGTCTTCAGACCCTCGTAGACTTCTGCACATTCACACACTTAATTTTTTTAAAAGAGAGGATGCTAAATGTTGCATGTAGATTATCTCATTTCACCCTAGCTGATACTGTCTCCACGCTGTATTTCGGGAAGCTCAGACTCAGAGAGGTTATGTACTTTCCCTAAGGTCACACGGCGGGTCGTCCTGCCTGGCTCCGAAGACTCACTCTGCACCCTCGCCCTTGCTGACTGCTGGGAAAGGCCTGCCAGCACCTTGGTGGGGGCACTGGGGGCTGCAGGGCCATAGGGGTTGGAATTCTGGGCCAGAGGCCTGGTCTGGCCCATCCTTCTGCTATGCAATGAGACTCAAGCTCTGGGGTCAAATTCTAGCCCCAGGAGTCCTTGTTAAGATTAAAGGGAGGCAGATTCTGTTGCCATTTAATTGTGGCTGTGCCCTTGAAATGGGCTCCCAGCTGCCAAGGTTCCCAGCTGTCTGGAACAGACAAGCCCAGGGGATGGAGGAGGGTTGGGAGGCCTGGGACCTGGGCCCCTCACCAGCTCTGCAACCTTGCAGTTCCCGCCTCTCTCGGCCTTGGTTTTTCCAAAGTTTCTTTCGGCCTCCATGTCAGCCCTTGGTTCCCCACCTAAACAGGGAGGGCAGGGTCTGCAGTTGACTGGGGAAGGAGTGGGGGGAGGAGAAGGAGGAGGAGGAACAGGAAGAACCAGAGCAGTGACTAGGGCTCTGAGGCAGGAAGTAGGTGAGGAAAGGAGGGAGGTGGAGCTAAAGTGCAAGTTCTGGAGTCTGCAGATCTGGGTTCAAATCCCAGCCCAGGACCTGGCAGGTGCAGGGCCCTATGACAGGAGAAGCCATGCTTGGTTCTGCCGTTGCTGACTTGAAATTCTAAATTCTCTGAACAGGGAGCCCAGCAATTTCTCCTTTGCCTCTGGGCCCTCAGTTTCCTCATCTGCAAAATGGAGCAACGCTTCCACCACCTTGAAGATTGTTTTGAGATGGAAAAGGGGAGGCTTCAGGCAAAGAGCCAGGCAGGGTGAGTCCATGATGGGGTCAATCCCTGGCAATTAGGACAGTCACTCTCTAGGTCTCGCCCCCAACGCTGCCTGGACGGCTCTTTGGGACACTTCAGGTCAAAAACAACACCCTCACTGGGAAGCAAATTGCCCCACCCTCCCCGAAAGCCCCTGCCTGCAGCTGTGCTGGGTCAGGTGGGTTAGGGCCCTGAGCACTGGGCGGCTCCCCAACAGGGGCCCCTCCCCTGCTCTGAGTCCCGCCCTGGAGGACGCCCACTGTTTCCAAGCCCTGGCAACTCAACCTGCCAGACATTGCTGGAGTTCCAACTTCCTGGATTAACACCTCAGCAATTTCCCAACAGTTACTAAGCCTCTGGGGGCTCAGTTTTCCCATCTGGGAAGTAGCAGTGTTACCCCATGGGTGTGCCCTGTGAGGTGAGCCCGTGCAGGGAAAGTGGTTAGAACTGTGCTGACAAAGGTTGGCCAGCGCCACTGCCTCGTCCACGCTGAGCCGAGCGCGCGTTCTGAAATGCCAGCGTGACTGTGCCCCCCACCCCCGCGGAGACCCTCCTGCTGCTGCTGCTGCCTTCGGAGCAAAGCCTGCACTCCTTGGCCGCGCCGATCTGAGCCCCTCTGTGGTGAGCTCAGCCTCCATTTCTCTTTCTCCTTCTCCAGACAACAGCAGGGGATTTGCTCTGGGAACCCTCCAGCTCCCAAGATGATGTGACAGCCTCCTCTGGTGAGACTGTCTTTCAAACTAAGGGGTGGGCACGTGACCCAGGCTCAGCCAACTGGGTGACCTCTCCAAGGGCCTCCATTCTTGAGGATAGAGACCCTGATGGAAGGCTGCTGAGGAGAGTTCATTTGCAGGGTATCCCTTGAATTCCTGCTGTCTGACTCTGCAGGGGTGCCCTGGGCCCTGTCCTCTGGAAGTCTGGGTCTTTAGCTTCTCATTCCATGCCCTCTCTCCCAGCCTTCCAGGGTGCCTTCTTGGCCCAGAGAAACCTGGTGGGTTTCTGTTGCAGGCCACCAGACAGCCTGGCCTGTAGGCCCCGCCTCCTGCTGACAGCTTCTCCAGCTGGTCCCGAACCACACCTGCTCTACCCTTCACCTTCTCTTTCTAGAGACCTGCCTACACACACTTCTCACAGGCCACGTGTGCCTCTTGGTGCCTCTGAACCTTCGTCCCTGCCATTCCTCTGCCAGGAATGCTCTTCCCGCCTCCTTTACTCATTCTTATCCTCAAGAACCACCTCGGACATGGTCAACTCCAGCCCTCATCCCTACCCCCAGGCTGGCTCTGACCTCCTGGGCAGCCCTGGGCCCTGGGCCTCTCTCCTCTGCACCTACATTCCCCGCCCTGGCTGATCCCAAGGCCAGAACCAGGCTCCAGAACCAGGTGGGGTTAGACAGAGATGGCTCCCTAGGGCCCACTCGGGGCCTCCTGGGCCAGCGGGGACTGAATCCACTGCCCCCTGCCACGTGGGGAGTGTCAGATGGAGAAGCAGTCCCATCCCAGAATCCTGATGAGCCGGACCCCTCTCACCTTGCCCTTGCCCCAGCCCCTGTGCCTCCCAAGCCCCAGCCCCATAAGGCACGGCTGGGGCCCAGGCTTAGGTCCCAAAGGCTCCTTTGCTTTCCTGCTCCCCTGCCCCTAGGCCAGGCACAGTCTTGAGCCGTGGGCAGGGCTGAGCCTTTGTGGGTTGCTGAGTGCCGAGGCTGGGAAATGCCCCAGCTGCAGCCACCCAAAATCAGGTAGAAGGAGGTAAAAGGACAAGTACCAGCAAGGCCAGTGACTTTGGGCAGCCCACAGAGTGGGGCATCAAGAATGACCCCACCTTGTCTACCTGTGACCAAGCTTGAGAGAAAGGACAAAAATAGCCCAATTTCCTCTAAAGTCACCAACGCTTCTCCACCCCTTCTCCTTAGGAGCTGAACCCAGGAGGCAGGAGTCGGGGGAGTGGCACAGAGCCATGGAGACCCTGGCCCTCACCCCACAGGCGGATCCTGCAGCAGACATGTCACGAGGACATTGTGATGTCATGGCCCGTGGTGGCTCTGCTCCTGGAGTTGTGAGTGAGTCCGCCGAGCCCCTTCGTCCTCCCTGTGATCAGGTAGGTAACATCTGATGCTCTGATGCCCGGGGGCTGGAAGAGCTGAGCATGTGGCCCCTCCCCTTCTCTCCTTGCTCCTCCAATGGGCTGGGGCTGGCCCAGGAGATGGCCAGTGGGTGACACCCTTAGGGAGACTTCCTATGGGTCATAACTGGGAGCCAGACTTGGGCAAGTGGTCCAGGAACTCTTTGCAAGCCTGGGTCAGAACTGCCTGTTCACTAGGCCACCTTCCCAGCTTGACCACGAGCCTATTCCAAGTCTAGCTTGCTCTGTGATGTGGGTTAAATGCATAAATGGGTAGAGGGAAGGGCATGGGGATAGGTAACAAAGGTGCCTTCTCCCCGTGGGGGCAGCTTTCTGAATGAGCCCCCACCTCTGATGCTGGGACTCTATCCTGGATACCATTGGAAACCAACATCTGTTGGAAGTCCCAGGCATCTTGGTGCCCTTGGGGCTTGGTGACGATAGGACGCTCCCACTTATAGGCAGCAGGGCCATAATGCTGCTAGGGACTGGCCTCTCCCTAGCTGGAATGTAGCTCAAAGTCCCCAGACTTCGGATTCACTGAACCCCAAGTCCAAGTCTAGTCTGGCTGCATGTCCTTGAGCTGGTCACTGGATCACCTCTGAGCCTGTTTCCTTTTCTATGAAGGGGAAGTGTCATCTGGCTTCCAAGGACTGTCAGGAGCATCAGAAGGACAAAGCTGCTGCCCCGAGTGTCACCGTTGCCCTTCACCTTCTTCCTTCCTGGCCCACATGGCCCTCATCCTCCAGAGAGGCCTGGGATGGTGAGGGCAATGCCAGTGACCATGGACACAGGCCAGGGGACTGGCCTGGGTGACGCTGGTGACAAGGACACATACCTGCAGGTGCTGTTACAGGAACTCTGCCAGCTCCAGGCCAAGTACAAGTTTTTCCAGGCCCGTGCCCCCGCCCTGCCCCAACCCCTCCATCCCAGCGCCACCTGCAGTGAGCTGAGTGGCTGGGACTGAGCCAAAATGCTAGGCACGTGGTGCCTGAAAGTAAATGGGGAGGGGCAGCTGTGGTGAGGGGGCAGGGCTTACTCCTGTCCTGTGACCTGAGACCCTGGGCCAGTATCAGCCCTCCTCAGGCACCGTCTCCCATCACGAAGGCACGGGAGGGCTGTGGCAGCCACCCCTGAGCCCCTGTCACCCCGGCCCCTCTAAAATCAACCTGTAAGGTTGTTACCTGGGTCTGAGAGGAGACCTGTGTCCTCCCAACACCCCCCACATTTGGTGGCTCCTCGATTTCAGGTTGCCCACAGATGCTTGAATTAGATTCGAATGGATGTGTCTAAGCTATTTGTAAGGAAAACAGTCCAATCCTTCCATCAGATTCCGTAAGGGCCTCCCAGCCCCAGTAAGGCTTGGCCTGTGGCTCACAGGACCCCACAAGGTATTTGTAGGAAAAGACTATTTTTTCCTGCCTTTTACAGGGCTGTGTGGGTGAGAAAATGGGGCCTGAGAGGAACAACTGCTTGCCCTGGGTCACGCTGCTGTCACTCAAGAGACACCTCTGTGTTGGCTCCGCCCACCGGCGGGGATGGCCTGCTCCACCTGCTGCCCTTGACTGCTGGTCTGGACTAGGCCCAGAGTGGCTCCGACTGGAGCCTCATCTAGCCTTGGGGGTCCCCTGAGAGTCAGAGGCGGCTGGGCAGCAGCACACAGCCTTCTCTCCGCCAGGGGCTGCTGGGACCTCCGATCCCAGCCTGAGTGCTCACAGTATGCTCGGTTTCCCGGGCAGAGCCCTGGGAGGGAGTCTTTCTCATTACCCCCATTCCAGAGGGACACAGAGAAATGAAACACCTGCCAGGTCTCCAGCCAGTAGGGGCTCTGGCCACCCACCACCTGCTCAGCCTCCAGGAGAGGCACCGCAGACCCCTGTACCAGAACGACCCGGCTTCACTCTCCCGGGGCCCCTACCTCTGTGGCTCAGTCTGCTCAGTAGTAAATTGTGGATGGAGAGACTGAAGCCAGAGGCCCACTGATGGTGGGTAGCGGCCGCCGGCCTGCCAGCACGGTTCTCAGCAGGAGACCACAGAGGATGGCCTTGTCGGGGGTCCCAATCTGGAAGCTTCCCAGCCGCGTTCCCGTTCTGGCTCACGCCTTGCCCCCAATGTCTCCACAGGCAGAGGAAACTGAAGAGAGAGGTCGAGAAGCACAAGCTTTTTGAAGACTATCTGATTAAGGTCCTTGAGAAAATCCCCAAGGGTATGTCTGCAGCTTCCTCAGAAAGCCTAACCTGTCTGTGGCCACTTCCTGGACTCTGGACCAAGGCACTGGGTGTGGTCTTCCTGAGCCTCAAGCTCCAGTCGGAATGGGGATCCACGGAGACCAATGCCACCGTGTTTAGGAGGGCACAGGTGCTGAGCCAGCTTGCCCCGGCAACCCCGGGCCTGCCAGTGCCGGCCATGTGGCCTGCAGCAGGTTCTCAGGGACTTGGTTTCTGTGGCTGAATAGCGGGAACAGCAACAGCAAGGTGCGCTAGGCGAGCTCACCCTTCAAACACATGCAGTGTAGCCTGGCACTTAGGCAGCGCCCAGTAAGTGTGCACTGTTATTCCTCGTGTTTCGTTTGTCTTTGGATTTGGTTTGTGTTTTGCTCTTGTCGACTAAAACTACACAGCCACCTGAATGTGTTTATGTATTTTGCATTGCATTATCCTGATTTATACCAGAGTCCACTGTTACACGTGCTGGAAACTTGTTGAGGGAGGGAAGGGAACACACCCATTTTTATTGTTATCATATTATCATTTCAACATCATCAATAATCATAAAAATAACCATTCACTGAATATTTAATCTGTGCTAAGCTCTGTAGTAAACCTTTTCTACTCTGCCGTATGAGTTTCTGGGAACTGTGTATCCGGGCTCAGGGAGGTTAAGGACGTTGCCCAAGGCCTGCCGGCCAGGAGGTGGTCGGGCTGGGTCTCAGGCTCTGGTCCAGCTTTATAGCCGCTGCACTAGGCACTGTGGTGCCGCGGGAGCCCCAAGAACTCAGCCCCGGAGGTCAGGGAAGGCTTCACAGAGGAGCCGGCTTCTCAGGGGTCACCAAGGAGTTCTGCAAAGGAGAGTGGCATCGCAGGCAGAGGGAAGAGCACAAATTTAGGCTGGAGTCGCAATCCTGCAGGGTGGGTTTGGGGGTGGTGAGCTCCAGTGTGCTGGAGCGCCGGAGCCTGGCAGGGGCTGCTGGGAGCTGTGCCGGGAGGGTGGAACAGCACCGAAGAACCTTGAGCACCAGGCCAAGGAGGGGTGCAGAGCTCCAGGCTGAGCATGGGGCTTGAAGCAGATCCAGCCCCCAGTGCTTCTTCTAGCAGCTTCCTGGTTTGGGGTCTTCCTGATTCAGCACTTCGACCCTGTTCAACCCAACCAGAATGCGTGACTATCAGAGCTAGAGGCTGCACCACGCAGGGTGGCAACAGTTCCTGTCCCCTTCTTTGAGACTCCCCCACTCGGCACTGTTCTCAGAGGCAGTCTCCTGCCTCCCTGGGCAGCCTGGATGCAGAATCTGAGACCCCACTAGGCAGCCTTTCAAACGTTGTTGCGTCTTTTGAAGAGGCGGGAGGCAGCTGCGGGACCAGCCCTTCTGTGCTAGTGTCCACCCCGCACGGGTTGTCTGGCATCCCTCCGCTCTGGGGCTCCGGCTGGAATTCTGGGGCAACAGCAGAAGTCCCATCTACCTTATTAGCATCAGTCACTGCAGGGAAGAGGTGGGGATCCCCGCTCTCCTGCCTGCCCATCCCATGTGGTGCTATCTCCTTAGGCTACAGTGATGGGGAGGAGCCGGAGGAGGTCCAGAAGGAGGGCCTGGTGGAGGCCCTGGTAGAGCACTATGGGAAGATCTTCACAGTCAGCCAGGGCATCCAGAAGCACCTCGAGGCCTTCTCCAAGATGAACCAGGCCGTCCACCAGAACTTGGAGGCCTTAGAGGAGAGCCATAAAGCCCTTATCCCCGTAACAGCTGCCTGCAGCTGGCCCATTCCCCTTGGCCCAGAGAAATGGGGGGATAGGGACCCCCTTCCCCCTGGCACCCTCCAGAAGGCCTGGACCAGTGGTGGGCTGTTGGGCGGCTCCGGGTAGGGCTACCACTCCAAAGACTAGCTCCTTAACCTTTTCTCTCCTTTTCTGCTGGCTGACTGGGGGTTTCCCCTGAGGCTCAGCTTATGTTTAGAAGGTGTTCTTCGTGGTAGAAAAGCCACGAGTTCTGGATTCAGACAGACTGGGGTTCAAATTCCAGCTCAGCCTCTCACTAGAGGCATGACTCTGGGCAAGCCCACACTCTCTGGGACTCAGTTTCTTCCTGTCAAGTGGAGGCAATGCAACTTAGCTGCTAGGCTGTTGAGAGATAGCGAAGTCAAACTGTCTCAAAGTAAGTGCCCCCAAGAAGTTTCTCTCTCTCTCTGTCTCTCTCTCTCTCTGTGTCTCTCTCTCTCTCTCTTTCCTTTTTGGTTAATCTTGTAATAAATAGAACTTTCACCAAGAAGGATAGATGTTGTAGGCAGAAGAGACTGCCCTGTCAAAGGCATGGCATGAAAAATGTGCGTGCTGTGGGTGAGGCCTGGGGACAGAGGTGAAGGGGACACCAGAGGGAGAGGTTGGTTGCTTCTTGCCAAGCACCATTGCATGACATCTCCAGTGAGCCTCTTCCCCCTGGTGGCAGCACTGAAACCTACATCCTTCTATACATTTTTTTTTTTTTTTTGGAGAACCAGCCCCTTTGTGGGCGGGGCCCTGGGTAAGCATTAGATATGCTTTGCCTGGTTTCAGCCTCACCCTGGCACCTCCTCCAGGCAGGTGCTCCTACCCCAAGGGCTGAGACAAGGGCAGTGCATTAGTGCAGGGTTAAGTCACATCTTTATTTAAAATTTTACTATTTTGTTCATCACAGAAATTTTTTGCATTAACTTTGATTTTTAAAAAACACTGCATTAAAATATTATTTAATTGATGAGATTTTTTTGACTCCCCCTTACATTTTGCCCCTTAGATCCAGCCAAACTGTTCTTGCCACTTTCAAGGAGAGGAAACCAAGGCCCAGAGAAGTGAGGACACTGTGTCTGTCCTGTGTCTTCAGAAGACACCCCATGGGGCCTGCAGATGGCACAGTCTTGGCCCCGGTGCCCTCCCAGTGACCCCTGAGGCTGGGAGGGTACAAACCATGTCCCTGGTTACCATGGGGGACAAGTCGCTCTGGGGCTGAGTCGGGATTCCAACCCCATTGGCCTGGACGTGCCCCCTGCCGCATCTCCTGTGCCCTGAATGGCCCTGACCTCCCAGAATTTTCTCTGCCTCCCACCCCCATCATCATGCAGACCACCCTGGGCAGTGCTTCTTGGGACCTAGGCGGGCTTGCTGCACCGAAGTGACCTGGCTGTTCTCCCCACAGAGCCTCAAGGTCCAGCTGTGACAGCTGCAGAAGAGGTATAACCGCAGGCGGCAGCAATGGCAATCAGAACAGGATGTCACCTACCAGAAAGACACGGGCAGCTGTAGTGTGAGTCCAGTGAGCTGGCCCAAGGGTGAAGGCAGGGGCTGGGGGCTGGGGGCTGCTGTCTCCTCACCCCCCAACACCACCCCTCCCCACTTACCAACTTGCTGTCCACGGTGACTATTAGCTTTGAAAGGGCTTCTTTGAGATGGGACGAGTGTTACTTTAAGACGGGAAGACTGAGGCCACAGATAGTTATGGACCCAACTCTACCAAGAACCAGAGCTGGACCCCCTGTCCCAGGGCCTGGCATGTGCTGGGTGCTTACTCGGTCCTGCTACCCTGCTTGTGATTAATAATAAAATCATAACATTTAGGTGAGTGGCTCTTGTGCGCCATGTTCAGTAATTCTTGTATCCCTTTGACCAGGGAGTGCTTAGGCCTACCCCCAAATAGGCACTCCTAATTGGTCTTGATTCTAAATCATTCCTGTTGCACAGATGAGAGAAGGAACGCTCAGATGTATGAGCCATGGTTGAAGTTAACAACCAAGGGCCAGGATCTCTGAGCTCAAGCTCTCAAGCTATTTCTTCCTGGCCTTGGAAATGTGAACCAGTTACCCTCCCAACCCCTAGGCCCCACCTAGTCCTCCAGTCTCAGGGGCTGCTGGGAGGACACAGAGGGAGGCCCGGGCACAGGGCTGCTCTGGGCACGCTCCACCTGGGCAGGTCAGCACGTGTAAGTGTAAGGCCTCCTCAGGCCTGTGGGGTCCTAATTTGGAAGCCGCAAGAGTTGGGGTCTGTAGGCTGCTGACATCCAGACGCGGAGCTTAGACAGGGAGCAGACTGGCCAGTTTCTAGAGCCCGTTCTGGTCTTTGTAAGGTGGGAAGCAAGGCTGCTGCGGATGAGTGCCCTCCTGGAGGCCTGGAGTCCAGCCCTCTGGTGCCACCCGGAGTGAGGAGCACTGGGTTGCCCCATGCTCCTGCCCAGCCCCTGCCCCAGGTAGGGACCTCAGACCCTGGGGGAAGAGGGGCTGATCAAAGCTCCTTTGGGAGTGGAGCACAGACCAGGATGAGAAGGTGCTCCTGGCTCCGGGACTCCTGACCTGAGTGAGCTGGGGCCAGGGGCCAGGGGCTGGGGCGTGCTGGGAGAGAGCTTGGGCCACTGCCTCTCTATCCTCCTCTTCCTCCACCTCCCCTTCCTCCTCTTCTTCCTCTTCACCCTCCTCTCATTCCTTTTCTTCCTCCTCCTCCTGCAGAACCAGCTGCTCAACTACGTGCGCACAGCCGTCAACAACATGGCCCAGCTCTGCTGTTCCTCTGCCCACGTCGTACCCAAGGGCATGGGCCTCTTCTCCAAGTTGGACCCAATTCAGATGACGGCTCCCTACCTCCCAGGCCGGCCCCAACCTCAGCCTGTCCTGAGTCGTGGCTCCTGGTGCTCTTGTGTTTAGCCCTTATCAGCCCCTCCCTCCACAGCCTCATGGGCACCAGTGCAATGGGTCTCCGGGTCTCTATAAGTCTCTCAACAAACTTGTGATGAGCACCCATTAGGTGCAGGGTCAGAGGTGGGTGTCAAGGAATTCCTGTCCTGCCTGGTCTTTATGCGTAACCCCACCCTGGCACCCCACACTCATACACACACAGTGTACACACTCTTAAAGACATTCCCACGTGCTCTCGGCACACCTAACAACACACACAAAGCATATGCTGACACACCTGCAAACTCACCCACTAAAATGCACACAGAAGACATCACGCATTCACACATGCACGTGCTGGGAGGGGGCACTTCAGTGACCGAGGAAGCCTGTGTGCAGGGTACTCAGTTTAAACTGCAGTCCATGGAACTTTCCCTCTCCGCCACCCCCGCTGGGACCGAAGCCCCATCGCTCGTAACGCTGATGCCGCCATGACAGAGAGCACGTGACCGGATCAGCATCCTCTGACCACAGAGCGTACCTTTTAAATTTTTAGTAGTTCTATTGTGATATAATTTGGATACCATCACATTTCTCACTTCAGTGTTTTCAGTACAGAATGGCACAACCAGCCTTAGTATCTAATTCCTGGACATTTCATCACCCGCCAATACACTTTGCACCTGGCCTCTTTCACTTCCTAGAGTGTCTTCCAGTTCCGTCCGTGTGGCAGCATGAACAACACTCCACCCCTGTAAGTGACTGAGTAATAGCCCATCGTTTTGGACAGCCCACGTTGTATTTACCCGTCCATCAGGTGACGGCCGTTTGGGTTGTTTCCGCTTTCTGACTATTATGAATAATGCTGCCATGAACACTCATGGACACATTTTTGTATGGACACAGCTTTTCGATTGTTTTGGGGACATACTTAGGGGTGGAATTTGAGTTATGAGGTAACTCTGTATTTAACATAATACGGAGGAGCTGCCACGCTGTTTTCCAGAGTGGCTACATAATTTTACAAGCTTATGGTCAATATATGAGGCTTCTAATTTCCCCACTTCCTTGCCAACACTTGGTATTGTCTGTGTTTTGGAATTTAGCCATTCTGAAGGGTGTGAGGTGCTGTCTCATGGTGGTTTTCATTTGCATTTTCCTGATGATTAAATGTTGAGCATTTTTTCATAGAGTGTTTATTGGCTATTTGTATATCTTCTTTGAAGAAATATCTATTCAGATCCCTTGCCCAGTTTCTAATTGGATCCTTTGTCTTTATGGTTGAGTTATAAGAATTCTTTGTCTATTCTGGATACAAGTCCCTCACACAATACATGATTTGAAAATATTTTCTCTCATTCTGTGGATTGTCTTCTCACATTGATGGTGTCCTTTGAAGCAGAGAGCTGTTGATTTTGATGAAATCTGATGTAGCGTGGTTTTTATTTGGTTGCATGCGCTTTAGGCATCGAACCTAAAATCCTACCTGATTCGGGGTCGTGAAGATTTATACCTAAGTTTTTTTGTAACAAGTTTATAGTTTTGCCCTAATACTTAGGTTTATGATCCATTTTTAGTTAATTTTTGTGTATTTTATAAGGTAGGAATCCAATTTCATTGTTTTGCCTAAGGATATTTAGTCCTCATACCATGTGTTGAAAAAAAACTGTTCTTTCTCCATGGAATTGACTCCTCACCTTTGCCAAAATCCACTCATGCGGATTTTGTTTCTGGACTGTCTTGCTGTCCCACTGGTCTCGTTGTTTGTCCTTCAGGTCTGGTCTAGTCGTCTGTCCCCCTGGTCTAGTTGTCTGTCCCCATGCCAGTACCACACTGTCTTGACTGCTGGAGTCCTACCGTAAGTTTTGAAATGAGGAGTGAGTCCAACGACCTTGCTCTTCTTTTCTGGGGTGGTTTGACTCTTCTAACAGGCCCACATGTCTTGCACCACGAGTGGATGTTTGGTGGCTGGGCTTCAGGTGTGGCATGACCCGAGGTCAGCAGCACACTCGAGGACCTGGCCTCGCCACCCTCCCCATCTGCTGTCTTCAGCCTTGGCGTCCTCCCGGGTCATAACCTGCTTCCCCACTCGAGGCGGGCTCAGTGGGGACATTCGTACAGCACCTCTGTCCAGTAGCAGCAGTCAGTGGGGAGCAAGCCTGCAGTCCACCCAGTCGAAAAGGACTTCATAAGAGCGTCGCAGGCTGTGGCAGGGCCACTGTGTGGCAGGGCCCATTGGTGGCAGCTGCTGGGGCTTCACTCCTTCAGGTTGCAGCATGAATGGCGCAATTTTGAATGAGGGCACATTTGTCTAAATAATCACAGTGTATCAATTTCACCTCCTTCCCAAGAAAAAGGAAGAAATGTCCGGGGGTCCCAGTGGCCTCCTGTAATTATCACTCAACCTAGGTTTAGAGTCACCTGCACGTGCTCAGCACCACGCTAGGCAAAGAGTTGGAGGTGGGGGCAATAAAGTGTCACCTGTCCTCAAGAAATGAACGCCGCTCAGAGGGGGAGGTGAGGGCAGTCAGGGTGTGCTCCATGGAGGAAGCAGGGGTCAGAGGCAACCACACTCAAGAAGCCACACAAGAATCTAGACTCTGACTCCTCCAGCTCTGCCACCACTGGGCTGTGCAGCTTCAGGCAAGTCACTTAATCTCTCTTACCCAGGTTTGCTCATTTGTCCATTGTCACCAATACCATGTCCATTTCAGGGCCCTTGTGAAAGCTAAAGGGGATGTAAGCAGATTTCTATGGTGCCTTGGTCCCCGGGAAGTGGTGTCAAGGATGTAAAGAACGGTCAGGTGAGAGATTTATTTTCCGCTCCCAGGCATTTATGTTGGACAAAAAGGAGACTATGACATTTATCTCACTGCCATGGAATCCAGAGTGTGCTGCTCGGGTGACAGCCTCAACGGCCAGGGACTCGGAAGGTACCCCAGGCCCTTCAGGAAATGTCCGAGGAGTTAAGATTTAATCCCAAGGATGTCCTTTCCCAGCACCCAGACCTCAGAGTGCTCCACTCAGCACCGACACACGGGCCTGCCAACATCACGACCATGTATGACCTGCTGGGCCTCCTTTTCTCACTGCCTTTGCCCCCCAGTGGGTGGGAGCCAGCCTGGTGGCAGTGAGAGGGCAGTGGGGGGGGTGCTGCTCCCCACACTGAGGGATTGGTGGGGATTCAGGTGAGCTCTGCCTGGGACCACAGGTAGGAAAGAGGGGCTCCTGAGCTGGAGGCAGGTGCTCGGTGGGGAGTCCTAGTTGGAGACCTGCCACCAGGAGCTGGGCCTCCCTTTCCGTCATTGGTGGGTCCATCTGAGACCCAGGCGCTTCAGATGGATGCCTGGCTGTAGGGAATGTCTGAGGCACGGGAGCTCACCTTGCCCACAGCAGACGGGGAGCACTGAATTTGCGGGGGAATTTCATCACTGGTCCCAGAAGCAGACTGCCAAGCCGATGCCTTTTGTCCACACCTCTGAGGGTCCCAGAGTGCCTGAATGGAATGTTATTCTTAGGGGAGCCTTGGCCAGGCGAAGCCCCTCTGCAGGCTGGTTTCCCCACCTGTAAAATCAGGTGAGAGGATGTGTAAGGGAGTCCCCTCTCCAGACTGATGTTCTAAGTCAAGGTTGGAAGAGCTTAGTCTGCGTGGAAGGCACTTCCACTGCGTGGTTTGCTTTTATTGTGTCACTGGGGCAGAATCATCCTAGTAACCACCGCAGTTGTGAAAAGCGTTCACCACTGGAGGTCTGCTGATGTTAATTTGTGTAGGTAAAAGTTCAAAGTTAAGGGCAACATTTGAACTGCACACTGTGTTGAGTCAGCAAATTAACTTTCAAAGAGAGATGTTTTGGAAACGATGCTGCTACTCGGTGAGCTAACACCAAGGGTCCGCGGTACCCAGGTGCCAGTGGGAGAAGGGAACGGGAGGCTCAGAGGGTGAGCAGGACTTGGCCACCGAGTTAATTAGGAGCTAAATATAATAAAGATGGCTGAGTGTGGCCACATCTGTTTTTTAAAGAGGGGAAGAGGGGGAGAAAGGCAGGGTGCCTACCTATAACCCAGGCATGCACCATGACTGAGAAGCAAACTGGAAGCTTTTGGTTGTCAGACCAGCACTCAGTCCACTGAGCCACCCCAGCCAGGGTGTGGCCAGGTCTTAAGAAGCAGTTGAAACAAAGGGGATCTGAGGAGGCAGCATCATTTTGAGTTTCTGGCCTCACAGGTCTTTGTGGCAATGAGGACATCTCGGCTGTTTCAAAAAGAGGAAGTGAGGGAGGGGGAAGAAAGGGAAGGAGACGCAGGAGGAAGGATTTCCAGTGTGGCTGAGGGACGAAGAACCTGACAGGCAGTCCGAGAAGGTGGGCTGGGAGACCACCGTGGGGTCCCGAAGGCCAGGCCGCAAGGTTGGGCCTCCAGTCACACACACATGAGGATGCCTTAGTGCATTGGTGCTGCTCTGACAAAAGACCAAGGATGGGGTGGCTTACACAACAGACATCTATTTCTCACTGTTCTGGAGCCCGGGGGTCCAAGATCAAGACACCAGCAGGTCCAGTGTCTGGTGAGAGCTCGCTTCCTCGTTCACAGATGACTGTCCTCTTGCTGTGTCCTCTCACGGTGGAAGGGGTGAGGGGGCTCTCTCAGGTCTCTTTTGTAAGGGAACTAGTCTCACTCATGAGAGCAGAGCCCTCAGGACCAATCAGCTCCCAACGGCCCACGGTCACACTGAGGGTAAGGATTCCAACATATGAGCTGGGGGTGGGGGGCATGACCATTCAGTCCATTGCAAAGACCCTCTCATGTTAGTTCATACGCCCTCAGTTCTCTTTCCCCATGACATCGCTTTCCAGAGAGATCTAAGCATCCCATTAACCTCCCCGTAATGTGAGTACACGTTAGGCCAGAGATTCTTTGATGTGAACTTCCATCAGAAAGGCTTGTCACAGCACAGAGTGTGGCCCCGCCCCAGGGGCTTCGGACCCAGCAAGATCCCAGGTGATGCTGATGTTGCGGGTCCCAGGACCACACCTCAAGGACCACACTTCAAGAACTGCCACTTCAGAGTCATGGCCAATCTTAAACACCTAAACCGGGAGTCTGAGCCACCTCGAGCACATCTCCCCTGCCTGGGCTCCAGGCCCCCATCTGCACGATGGGGCTGGGCCTGCCATTCTGGGAGGGCCACCCCCGCTCCATCTAACTTGTCTAACCCCCTGCAAGGTGTTGGGTAGGTGTAATAGCCCCTTATGGTCCCAGGGCCTGGATCAAGGCTTTGTAGCTTTGCCTGCCAGGGCCCTGTGGGGAACAGGTTGTCGTCCTGCTTCCTGCCATCTGCCTGCTGTGTACCTGTTGTGCATTTGTAGGTCAAGTTCAGATGTGTTGTCACACTCCTTGGGAAGCAGGATGATCAGAACAGACAGCTGGTGTGGCAGTGGCCTGGTGGGCTATCAACCTAAATTGAACAAGGTCCCAGGTGGTTCTGTTGCAGATGGGTCTCCAAGCGCAGGGTGAAAAGTAGTGCGTGTCTAAACTTCAAAAAGAAGAAAACTTGGCCCACATTTGTGGGGTCTTCAGTCCGGAAGGACTTTGGAAGCATGAAAGCACCAGAAGTGACACCTGAAAATATGACCACAAAAAAGTTAAAACTACATTCATCTCAGAACACACAAAAATATTTGAAGACAATAAACTGGGCGGACACAGTGAGAAATTCAAAAAAGGAACAAGTTTTGACACGAATTGTTCATATTCAGCAAATCGACGTAAGTAAAAATAGCCTATAAACATGAGAGATATTTCAGCCCACTAAAAATAAAACTAAACCATATAATTTCTGCCCAAATGTTTAAGCGAAAATATTACTCATAATTTAGGGTCTCTGACCCTGGGGTACCCTGTGGGAATAAACTCTCTGGGAAGCAATTTGATAAGAGGTCTCTAGAGAGTTCAACAATGTTTCTGTGTTTGGCTCAGTAATTATACATCAAGGAATTTAAATTAATAAAATCAGAGCTGTTTGGTTCTGAATGGCAGAAAGCCCAACTCAGCTGGGCTGAAGCCAAAAAGAGAAGGCACTGGATTTTTTTAAAAGATTTTATTTTTAGAGAGAGGGGAAGGGAGGAAGAAAGAGAGGAAGAGAAACCTCGAAATCCCTGGGTTGCCACTTCTTTGCTTTACGACCTCTGCTCTATCAACGTTGATACTATTTAAATGAAGGAACGGATAGTGCAATGGGGCTGGGAACATGAACCAAAGTGCACTGAAATGATTCAAGATCATTACAAACTTACTCTAAATTTTTTAAATAAAAAAGTAGAGTGTATACCCAATTTGGTGAAGATTATCTGTATAAAAGAGAAGAGAGAACCACACCAAAGCAGTGTGGTTTGGTGCGAGGTGCCAGGTGCGAGGTGCCTGACCCCGGGGAGGGGTGGGGAAGCGTTGGACCCACCTGGCCGGGTAGACTGAACTAGTGGTCCCAGGCCCCCACCCCCCTGTGGTGGCATCCACATCCTCATTCTCGCCAGAGGCTCAGGGTGGGCCGAGCATTCGTCACCGCCTCTTTGCATTGGCCCTGTGACTTGCTTTGGCTAATAGGGTGGTAGTGGCTTATGACTCAAGCGGAGGCTTAAAACATCCTTGTGCAGTGGGGCTTTGCCACCATGAGCTTAGTCACGAGCCTCAGGAAGCCCCCTGGCTCCAGAGGAATGGGCCACGTGAGGCAGATAAGGACCCAGACTGAAGCACAAGTGCACCAGAATCGTTCAGTTCTCAGCCAACCTGCAGACCGGACGGAGAAGCAAATGCTTCTCATGGGAAGCCAATGCAGTCCAAGCTTGTTTGTTGTGCAGTGTGATAGCGACAGCTGTCTGACAGGCCAGCACACCAAATTCCGTGCCCTCTCCGACCCCAGAACCACTAGCCTTTGGAAAGCAGTCCACCTGATGTCCGTCAGCAGTGGTTAGCTCTGTTAACCACAGTGCTTAGTTATCAGGGGTTGGCTCTGAATCATGGAATCCCATTTTTTTGTATTTTTCTTTCTTTATTTTCCCAAAGGTTTTGTAATGAGCACACTTAAACTTTATAACCAGAGAAAGTGCTTTATTCAGAAATGGGGAAATGAATTGGAAACCCACTCTCCTTGGCATCTCACTGATCCTAACCTTTG
Source organism: Sturnira hondurensis (assembly GCF_014824575.4). Lineage (NCBI taxonomy): Eukaryota > Metazoa > Chordata > Mammalia > Chiroptera > Phyllostomidae > Sturnira > Sturnira hondurensis. The sequence goes on along the minus strand of NW_028093774.1, from coordinate 6,341,371 downwards.
GTGTCTCCAAGCACAGAACTAATGACCAAGTCCTTCACCTACAGGAGCGTCTTCAGGTCTCTGAAGGCCAGATTCTTGGCTCTCCACATATTGTCTTCAAGCAACTCTGGTTTCTTGGATGTGGCCCCACTCTCTGAATGGGTCTCCTCCACGCATCTCTAGCCTTCTAGCATGGTGTCCCAGTCCAAGTTCCCTTCTCCAGGTAAGGAAGTCGGCTAGACAGGAATGATGGGAAACGTCTGGAAGAGGCTTCCCTGCCGTGGCCCCAGCAGGGAAGGCGCTGGGCATTCCAGCCCTCCTCCCAGCCCCTCATCCGGGGGCTACGCCCTGTCCAGCCCTGCTCTTGACCCAGGAATGGCCTGGCTACTTTGGGGCTTGTGCTCTGAGGCTGGAAATGCGGGCAGCCCACAGGCACGTCTCGACTGTCTTCAAACCTGAACTGCCTGGCCCTGGTATATGCCCTGCTGTTCCTACTAGGTGTCTCTAGAAGATGCTGCATGGGTCCCATGCCCTTTGGTGTCAAAGCTCACTGATCCCTGGCTGCCAGCTGCTTGGGCTCTCTGCACCATTCAGTACTGAGATGCTGCGCTCAGAGCCCAGAGACAGGGAGGCCTGGCTCCCCAGGTGCACTGTGGAAGAGGAAGTGTGGAGGCTGGAGCTCCATCTCCTTGGCCCCGAACTCTCCTTGCCTCACTCTCCAGGGCCTCCCTGGCACATGGCAGGTGTTCCATAGTGGACGAATGGGTGCATGTGAGTGAATCAAGAGTTAGGCTCCCCGCAGGGTGGTTCAGAAAGCTGCTGCTTGCAGACCTCTGTACTCACCGAGTCCTCCCTGCAACCATCAGCTAGAAAGTGGTGTAGTAGTCCACACGACAGAGGGGGAAGCTGTAGTCCAGCATAGTTATGTGGCTCAGCTAAGGTGCCAGGGGTTGAGCAGGGACACTAACTCAAGTCCACGACACCCAGTGGAACAACTGGAACTGGAAACGGTTTGGTATAAAAAGAACTCTGAGAACATGAGGTAACGTGCACTGGATACTTACTGGCTGTGTGCCAGCAACCTCACTGAGCCTGTTGCCACTGAGGCAGCCTTCACACCAGCCCTGTGAGAGCCACTACCCCCACACACCCAAGAGGAAATGAAGGCTCAGAGAGGTTGAGGGCTTGCCTGAAGCTGCACAGCCCAGGAGCCAGGCCCCACGTCTGTCTCCCTTGAGCTGGTGCCACCGGCTGAAGGTAGCATAACCATGCTGTGAATCACGAACCGCAGGCAGGAGTCCATGGCTCAGTGTCAAATCTGCGTAACATTTCCCAGAGATGACCTCTTCCCCCTGCTTTTCTGAGTTGTAGTTGAGGAAAGATTCCATTACTCATATACTGAGATTCTGGGTAAGACTGTTTTGTTTAAAAGCATCACTACTAAAAAGTTTTTTAAATATTGTCTTTTTTTAATCCCCCAGATTGTCCAAGCCTCTCATTGAGTGAGGAATCAGAGGCCAGAGAGGGCGTGGAAATCAGTTGAGGCCACACAGCATCGAGGGGCAGAGTCAGTCCAACCTGGGCTCAGCGTTGCTATAAACTAGCCCAGGGCTCCTTCCACGGGGTCGTGCTGGGAGGAGAGTGGGCCGCAGGCTCAGGGCTTGGCGTGATCCTGCTTGAGGGTTCCTAGAGGCCTCAGCTCGCTCAGGGTCCTCACTCTCCTCCTGGGGACCCTGAATGCCTTGGGTGTGGGCTCGACCAGGGCTAAGTCTGAGACCAGGCCCCAGGCAATGCCACCACAAGCACTTCCCTTCTCTCCCCAGCCGACTCCTCATCTGCACCCCAGGTGACCACACCTGACTCAGTCATTCCTTTACCAAGCGAAGCCTAGCACATCCTGGAATGAGCACTAGATGAGGAGTCAGAAGTCGGGGATCCAGCCCAGCCGGGCCACTTCCTAGCTGAGTGAGCAGGATGGGCTGCTTAGGTCATCTCTGTGGCTTCCTAGGCTGTAAAACACAAAGTGCAGACCCTCCCTCAAAGCAAATAGGGGTGAGGGGAGTGCAATGCCCACCCCGCCCCTCCTGCAGTCACGTGCTCGGTGATTTCAAAACCAGCTCTGGAGTCAGGCTGCCTGCATTGACTCCCACTGTGTGCTGTGTGAACTTGCCCCCATAGAGCAGAGGTGAGAAAATTAAGAAAAATAATATAGGTTGAGAGTTTAGGGCAGTGCCCAATACACAGCACAGTAGGTGCTCAGTAAAAATTAGCCATCAGTCTCATTGCTCTTTGAGCCTCCATTGGCCCCACCTAGTAAACAGATGCACTTGGAAGATGGTGTTGGTTTGCCCTGGAGACTAGCCCGGTGCCTGGGGCCAGGCAGTGAGACTGGGGTGGGGAATTGCTCAGTACCTGCTCCTAGAAGTATAAATGCTTGTAAGAAGGCACTTGTAATGCACTGTAGTCCCTTTCCCCACAAACCTCCCCGCCCCCCCACCTAATAATGCACCTCAAGGGCTGGTGAGTAAATGTTTAAATGACATATATTCCTCTGTTTGACATTTAGTAACAACGACCTGGCCGCATGAGTCACAAACCTGGTTCACAGTCTGTGGCTCAGATACAACCGCACAATTCCAGAGGCCCAAAATCCACCCCCCCCCCCACCCCGGGGAAACCCATGAGCTCCACAAACATTAACTGAGTGCCTGGCAACCTACTGGTTCATGAGTTGGAAGGAGATAAAATATTATTTAGAAACTACACAAGGGCAGGCAGTCACTGTTTTGGACACGTGTTCCCTAAGTGTCCATCCTCTGATCCCAAGCAAACTATACTTTATGACCTTCTTTATGAATCAGTGAGGGTCAGCTACGCTTTCAGAAGACCCCCATTTGCAGTTTTGGACAAAAGCCTTTTGGCCTTTACAAATGAAGACCTCTCTTTCTATATTGTGCTAACTCCTTCAGTAGTTAAAAGCTTTCTGTGTCTTTAAAAGGGGGCCGTACCCTGTCAAATGGACCCTAAAGCATAGGCTGAAGGCGCGTGAAGTCCCACCCACTTTCTGTGACGTTTAGTGCTCCGGCCTCTGATTGCTCGCTTCAGACGTCAATCGCGGGGCGTGTGTCTTGCTGGGACACAGTGGAGGTCTCAGCTTTGGTTTTCGGAGCGGTCGGGTGCATTCTCCTCCCCTGGCCCCCACGTCCTCGAAGACCCCGCCGCCAGACCCAACGGCGAAGCCAGCCAGTGGCTCCTTCGGCGCCCTCCCGCACCGGGTCGCTCCGCGTTGGGGCGGGACCTGCCCCAACACCTCCGGTCACTATGGTCAGTGGTCGTGGGGAAAGATGGGGAAAGCAGAAAGGGGAGGGGGTGGGCGAGGTGGGCGGGGTCGCCGCCGTGGCGCACGTGCACTCGCGGGACTGGGTTGGGGCGCGAGGCTCAGCTCCCACCGCAGGACCTGTGGCATTCGGACCCCCGGGAGTGCTGAGTTGTGAGGGATGCCGAGGACCCCCACCCCCACTCCCGTCCTTCCTCGGAAGGCTCTACAGGGCCCGGGAAGCACCCTGCCGGTCCCCTCGGGTGCTCAGCAAAGGGGACCCAGCTCGGCCCCCATACCCCCTCCCCCACTCCCTGCGTATCCTTCTCAGGTGTCGAAAGGGTGCCACTCGACCGGCGCAAGGTAGGTGCCCTCAAGCAGGACCAGGACAGGGGGAGGCTCTAGGGCTAAGAGTTGCCCCCTCTTTGTTAAGGTACCCCCAGTTGGCAGCTCAGCCATCGGAGACCCCCATCCCAAGCATCACGAGTGGACCCTATGGGGTCCACTCGTGGCTGGATGGCTAAACATTCTCTCTGTCCGGTTGTCATCAGGTGTTTGGAGTTAGGACTCACGGACCGAGGCCGCCTCAAGTTGTGAGGCAGGTGAATTAAGAGTTAGAACAAAGCAAAGACTAGAGGAGCCCCTGATTCAGAGTCCTGTCTGAGCAGAAAGGGCCCCAGGGCCCCTCTGAGCTGAGCCAAACCTAGGGCCTGGGCAGGTGGGGAAACTGAGGTGCAGACAGGGATAGGTCTAGGACTGATGTGGTAGACCTGGGACTTGAACCCAAGGCTCTGGACTCATAGTCCAGTGACTTCAGTGGGCCTTCCCCACTTGGGGGTGGAGTCGGGCAATCTGCAGGGGACTGGGTATGATGACTGCCTAAAACCTTTCACCCTGACCCCCCTCTTCCAGGGAACTTGTAGAGTGTAAGGACTGGTGGCCCTTATGGCGGCGGCTTGGGGTCACACAGCCTGAGTTCAAATCTCATCTCAACCCCTTGAGAAGCTGCGAGGCAGTGGTTGGTCCCTTCCCCTCCCTAATACTACTCTGCTCATCTGTGCCATGGGCTGCTGCAAGGGCCACATGAGGTGACATGGCTTTTCCTCTGACAACAGAGTCCTGGAAATAGGTGTGCAAGGTGCTTGGTTCTTTGTGCTTGACCTCTTCCCTCCCACATCTGGGCGTGGAACTGAGTCACCACTTCCCTGGTGCTGCTGGGCAGGGTCATGGGTCAAAGCCAGGTCATGACCTGACATGTTCTGGGTGTGGCACGGGCAGCCAGGTCATCTGCACCAGAGCTGTCCTGGACAAACCAGCTTTTGGCTGGGGTATGGCTAAGGCCTCTGGGGCATCTGGAAGCACCAGCTTCCTGCTTCCAGGGCCCAAGGGTTTACCTTTCTCTGCTGCTCCTGGAACGGGCCCAGGTGTTCCTGCAGCATCCACGAGGGGGGGCCTGAGATGGGGTAATAATGGGTTTAGCCACCCCGGAGCTAGACGCTGGCATGCTTTCTGCCACCATTAAACAGCCAGGACTGTGGGGGCTAGAACCCCAGCTTCTGATCTTCGTGCTGCACCGTGAGACCTCTGATCACCCCCGGGCCCCGTCTGCCCTGACTCATGAGACCAGAACCTAGAATGCAGGTGGGGCAGGAGCTCCAAACCCTCACCCGGTCACTGGGAGGCCTGGGTGCCTTGGAGAGGGATGAAGTGATCCACCCACTGAGCAGGACACCTCCAAGGCCTGAGCCTCTCAAATCGTGGGGGGCCCAGGTTGTGCAGGGTCTGTTCTCTGAGTACGTGCTGTTTGCCAGGCACCATGGTGGACCCTGGGCTGCATGGTATGGATGGTGGTGTGTGTGTGTTGCACAGAGGAGAATGCTTTTGGAAAACACAGCTTCTCCTTTCCATTTCAAAGTCATGGGCTAAGCTTGAGGAAGGGTCCCAGGAAGAAGACACAGAACCCCTGGGGAAGACGGGGGCTGGGATGAGGACCAGGCCTGGAGCTGCCACTGTCGGGGGCTGTAGGTAGTGAAGGGTCTCAGGCTCATTCCCAGTGCATTCAGCGTTGGGGGAAGGAAGGAGTGTCTGTATTGAACAGCACATCAGGGCCCTTTGGTGGCTTTGTTCTTTCATTTGTCAAAGAAGACCCCCCACCAGCAGGCAATCTAGTCAGGCCCTGTGCTGGGCACTGATGAAAGGACCAGGGCCTGCCCTCTCCTAGGAGTCAATGCCTGTTGGTGAAGACAGAGCTGGATACAAGCAATTCCTGAGCTACTGGCCATGACCTGAGGAGTCTGACCGAGGGCTGGGGAGCACAGCGGGAAGCCGGCACCCTCTGGGGGAGTGGGAGGGTTGGCAGGGCTTCAACGAGGAGGGCTTTGAAACTGGTGTGGAAAGGTGTGTCCTTCAGGAAGGACCACCAGAAGGGTGCATTCCAGGCAGGGTGGGATAGCACGCTCGGAGGCCTGAAAATCTGATTAAGAATGGGATGTTCTAGGAAAAGGTGGTGGCCTGCGTGAGTGTGGGGAGCTGGGAGGGGGACAGGAGAGTGGAGTCTAAAAAGTTGGTGGGGTCAGCCTGTGCTGAGGGGCGTCACATGCCACGCTGTGGGGTAGGGTTGTATTCTGCTGATGCGGAGAAGCATACTGACTTTGGGCAAGAGATGGTTGATTGATGATCTCTCTGGCAAAGGAGTGAACGCAGGGCTGGCGGTGGCCAGGCTGCAGACTGAGTCCAGCTGGTCCATCCACTCAGTTATCCGCTCAGCATGCTGCTTTGGAGCATTACTGGGTGCCAGGCATTGGGGATCGATCATGACAGGCGGACATGACTGAATCCCCTTACAGAGTTGACATTCTAGTGGAGGAGACAGACAGTATGCAAGTCAGGGAGGGAAGCTGCATGCCAGAGAATGCCCAGAAGCAGTAAGACAAGTCAAGGGGGTAGAGGTGGGGTGGTCAGGGAAGGCCTCTCCAAGGAGGTGACGTCACCCGAGTCATGTGAAGAGGCAGCAGCAAGAGCAGGTGCAGACGCTGAGGTGGGAATGTGTGTGTCCTGTCAAAGGAACACACAGAGGGTCATGTGGCTGGAGCTCAGGCAGAGTGAGGTGAGCAAGGCCAGGTGGTGTAGGACCTGGGGGGCTGCCCTCCCCAGGTCAAGGGAAGCCACTGGGGGTTGCGGAGGCAGGGTGTGCTGTCGGCGGGCTTACACGTTAAGCACCTGCCCTGGCTGCTTAACAGTGGTGACAGGAGTAGAAACCAGGAGTCAGTTGGGGACCCTGTGGCAGCCTCTGGGCGGGGGGTGGTTGGAGTTGGTGGCAGCTTAGGTTCGACTCAGGAGCAGAGCTGATGGGGGAAAAGGAGGGGAGAGAAGACTCCTGGGCTTCTGGTATAAACCCTGCTGGCTGGGGGGACCCTTGGGGGAGCTGGGGGCACCTAGGAGGGAGGCAGGGGTGGAATGGGACAGCAGTTAGGGGCACAGTAATTCCAGGGTGCTGGTCAGACTTGCCAGTGGCTGGTGGCTGTTTGAAGCCAGTTATCCAGGGAGAGGTCAGAGCCAGAGATAAGTTCTGAGGGTCCATCAGTAGGATGCTGTGCGAATTCAGGCATCAAATGAAAGGAGGCCAGTGTCTGAGTTCAGGGTCTCTGTGAGGCCAGCCAATGACTGTGACCCAAGGCATATGGAGACCCAGGTACAGCGTCTTCCCTGTTTTCTGAACTGGACAGCAGAGAAGGGGCGTTTGGATGGTGGGCTAAGTAATAATCCCCCAAAGAGGTCCCCATCCTAATCCCCAGGACCTGTAACTAGGGTACCTCACAAGCAATAGACTTTGCAGTTGCAATGAAGTTAAGGGTCTTGAGGTGGGGAGAGACCCTGAATTGCCCAGGTGGGCCAGTGTTGCAGTCACTGGGGTCTTTAAAAGGGGGATGGCAGGAGGGTCGGGGTGAGAAGGAGCCATGATGATGGAAGGAAGGAGGGACCATGAGCCAAGGACTGCAGGCAGCCTCTGGAACCTGAGAAAGGCAAGGAGTGGGTTCTCCCCTGGAGCCTCCAGAATCACAAGGTGATGGTAAATCCACGTGGTTTCCAGTTCCTGAGCTGTCCTCATTTGTCACAGCAGCAAGAGGAAACTCACTTGGGGCCCTGGGGCTTTCCTAAATCCTTGGCCTCCAAATACTTTTGATTACTCACCTCAGTAGAAATGTTTTGATCATGCCACATATTTGTATATTATACATCATACCCTCAAGTAGACATTTGGAAGGGCATTTCTTTTCAGTCCCTGAACCAGCCCACTCTGGACACCCTAGCCCCAGGCAGGCAAGGCCAGGGCCAGAGCCCCTGGGAGCTCTGGAAGTGGCAGGGACCTTCTGGAAGGGGACAGTGGCAAGGTTCTGGGCCCTGCCCTGCTGATGGGTGAGGCTGGAGGCTCTGACCTCTACCAAGAAGGAGTCGGTAGCTGGAGGTCAGGCCAGCCACGAGAGTGGCTTCGGGACAGCTGGGCCTGTTTAATGAGGTGACTCACAGCCCAGGGTAGCCCTGCAGAGTAGCCTCAGAAGGAGGTTGGGCTGGCCCAGCACTGGCATTGCCCGCAGGGGCCCTGGGGGCCTGTGGGAGGCCTGCCAGCACCTCAGAGCCTGGGCTGGAGGGTGCTCACAGAGTCACCAAGGGCATATTGGTGGTTTATAGGCAGACGCGTGAGCCTGGGGTCTGGCTGTTGAGGAGCCATCAGGTAGTGACAATGAGGCGTGTGCAAGGGCCAGGTGGAGCCTATTCCTGGAAGGTGCGTGGGTGCAGGAGGGAGGTAGCCTTTATTCTTCCACTCAACAAACGTCTCATCCCTTGCTCAGATCCAGGCCCTGCACTGGGCCCTGGGGAATCAGCCAGGTGAACAGAAGGTCTCAGAGGGTTTGACAAGCCGTCCTGTGCCAAGGGAGGCCCCTGTGGCTTTGGACACTTCAGTGGGTAGGGGAATCCAGGCCCCCAGAAATGCCCTTTCTTAGTTGTAGTCCCTCTCTTCGTCCCGGATGCTGGGTGCAGGAGTCAGGGCCACAGGAGCCAGTTGTCGGGTAGCAGTTTGGAGTCTGACTGGTGTGGAGACCGGGGTAACCCTGGAAGTCACTTAGTGCTTCTGGTGCTGAGCTGTACAGAAATCTAGTCATCCAAAAAACAGACACATTTGTCCAGATGGAAAGGGTTTTGTAACATCAAAGAGTCCACTGTGAGCCCTGGCCGGTGTGCCTCAGTTGGTAGGAGCGTCATCCTGTAACCAAAAGGTTGTGGGTTCGATTCCCGGTCAGGGCACAAGCCTAGATTGCAGGTCAGTCCCTGGTCCTGCCTGGTCCTTGTCTGGGTGAGTATGGGAGGCAGTTAAATTGGTGCTTCTCTGGCATCGATGTTTCCCTTTCTCCCTTCCTTTTACCTGCCTCTCTCTCTAAAACCAAAGGTGGAAAAATGCCCCTGGGTGAGGATTAAAAAAAAGGCTCCCTGGTGAGCGAGGTGGCCTTGGCTGAAGTCATGTCCAGTCAGGAGACCGAGAGGCTGCCCTGGAAGGCTCTCATGGTCGGAGGCAGCTGTCAAAACAATTTTCCATTTGCAGAAATATGTGAGATTGTCTCCTTGGGTCGTGTGCAGGTACCAGGGCCCTCTATTTTAAACTGTTAACTACCAGTGGCTTTAACACCAATTCAATTACATTATTTTTGTGCTGTGATCAGAGCTGTTCCTGGGGTGGGTTGGAGGCCCAGGTGCATCTCCTACCTGTCCGAGCCCCAAGTCTTGCGGGGGAAAAACATGAGCCAGAGACATGGACTGTGGGGGGTTGGCTATTCAGACAGATCTATTTCCTGCACCAGATGACTTCCCAGCTCCCTAGAGGCCAGGACTCTGGGCCAGGAGGCTAATCCCTCTGGGGTGGAATTGACCTAGACTCCGAGCTGGGCTGCAATGCGAACTTCCACCAGTAGGTGGTGCCTCTGGCCCGGTGTTACTGCTTCCGCGTTTCTAGCATGAGGCTGGCGCAGACTGCATGTGTTAGAATTGTTGGATTTAAGAAGGAATGTATGAGTAAGACGGGAAGGACAGAGGAGACAAAGGGACATGTCACACTCCAGCATGAAGGCCCACTAGGTTTGAGGCATTGTATTCTATAAAATGAACTGGTTCGGCAGTGACAGGATGGTCCCTCTCCATGATGGGGCCGACCTGGCTCCCTGCCCAGGGAACGTGGTGGGCAGGGTCCTCGTCACACCATGTGTGCCTTTCGGGGAGAGCTAACGGTCACTGTGTCGGACAACTGGCAGTTCGGAGGCTTTGTACGTGATGAAGGCCCATCAGTTGCTGTTGAAATTGTCACAGCGTTGCTTCTTTGTCTTTTAGAGTGAAACAACTTTCAACCTAATATCAGAAAAATGTGACATTCTATCAATTCTCCGGGATCACNTATAAAATGAACTGGTTCGGCAGTGACAGGATGGTCCCTCTCCATGATGGGGCCGACCTGGCTCCCTGCCCAGGGAACGTGGTGGGCAGGGTCCTCGTCACACCATGTGTGCCTTTCGGGGAGAGCTAACGGTCACTGTGTCGGGCAACTGGCAGTTCGGAGGCTTTGTACGTGATGAAGGCCCATCAGTTGCTGTTGAAATTGTCACAGCGTTGCTTCTTTGCCTTTTAGAGTGAAACAACTTTCAACCTAATATCAGAAAAATGTGACATTCTATCAATTCTCCGGGATCACCCTGAAAACAGGATTTACCAGAGGAAAATCCAGGTGAGGCAGAGGGTCAGAAGGAGAGGGTCCTAGATTAGACACTGGAGTCAGGAGCAGAAGAGACGGTGCCAGTTCGAAGGCTAAAAGGCATTTGAACCAGGTCCTGGGCAAATTAAAGGGCTCCCAGAATATTTTGGTGTTGGGCATTTGCCTTAGTGAGAAATCCTTACCTTGCAAAAAAAGAAAAAAAATGTTAAGTGAGGCACTATCCTAAGTGTTTCAGTATTCTCACTGAAACCTCACTGCAACATTGAAGGTCAGTACTTTCATTACCCATGTTTACAGCTGAGGGAGCTGAGGCACGGAAGTTAAATAGCAGGCCCACGGTCCCACAGCTAGTGCGTAAGCAAGCTGGGGTTTGGTTGGGCAGCCTGGCCACTTCCCCCGTACCGATCACTGCACTGGTCCCACCCTGGAGGGAGAGCCCGCTCCAGCAGGGCTGCCGGAGTCTGCCAGAGCGGAGCAAGCACAGCTCACAGAACAGGGCCCTGGGGAAGCAGGCGGCTGCTTCCCCAGGGCCCTGGAAGGACTGTCTCCAGGGCAGGACCAAGGACGGGGCAGCACACTGACTCTCGTGTCCCCTGGGGCGTCCTTGTCCTTCCCTGCCGGCCTGTCTCAGTGGGCCCATCAGCTCCGAGCCCTCTCATCCGTGATGAGAAGGGGACTCCACCGCCTCTTGGAAACCAGCTCTGCTGCCAGAACTGAAGCCTCGTGAGGGAGGCAGCGACGGGGACTCCAGGCCATTTCAGAGGGAGACTGACAGTGGGGGGTGCAAAAAAGGGGTGTCATGGGGGGACCTCACCTTTTGAGGCATATTTGAAGGACAGGCCAGTCTGCTTCCTAAGTTTGAGAAGGCCCTTCTAGCTGGCTCTGCAGCCCCCGCCCACCACGCAGCCACCCGGAACCGGCCTCCGCCTCCACTTATGCTGTCCACCCCCACCGTGCCCAGCCCTCCTGCTCCTCTTCTGAAGCCCGGGGTGAAAGCCATTGCTCCTGGCCACCCCTAGTGCCTGCCCCGTACTCCCACTGTCCTCCTGCCGAGATCTTCTGTCTGCACCCCCCCAGACCATAGAGAGCCTGAGGGCAGGGTTGGGGCCCCCAGTCACCCCCTGGGGGCTGGGCACAGCGACTGGCTCAGTTTCTATTTGCGGGATGAATGAGAGTCGGGAAGCAGTGAAGGGCCAGGCAGGCTGTAGGGGAGCTGGTGTTACCTGGGGGGGTGGGGGCTCGGTCCTGATGGGACACAGTAGGAGGTGTGTTGCTGCAGACACTGCCCACATGTCCTGATCTCCCCACAGGAACTCAGCAAAATGTTCACTGCAGTCCGCAAGACCAAGGGAGACGGAAACTGCTTCTACCGGGCCCTGGGCTATTCCTACCTGGAATCTCTGCTGGGGAAGAGCAGAGAAATCCTCAAGTGAGTGGGTAGAGGGTGGGCTCCCTGACTCGGGGGCCACGTTCTCTGTTATGTCGGTGCCGAGTTTCCCTAAGGGTTTTTCCTTGGCACAGACTGCTTAACCCTGGGAGCGAGCTGGAGGGCTGCCTGGCAGCGCGGCTGATGTTCGGCAGTGCCCAGCTGCCTGCCGTGTTGGAGGAGGGGCAGCCAGGCAGCTGGGGAAAGCACTAATGACCTAACAGTCACTGAGCACTCGGGGCCTGGTCTGAGGAGCCTGCTGTCAGAACTCCTTTGCTAAGGCAGGTTTCTCAATGGTGGTGCTGCTGACATCTTGAGCTGTTGTCCTGGGGCTGTCCTCTGGCCTGTGCTTGTAGGACGGTTAGTAGCATCCCTTGCTTCCACTGACTGGCTGCTGGGAGCCATGATAACCAAAGTATCTCCAGACATTGCCAGGTACTCCTGGGGGAGGGGGGGTGCAGGGGTTGGGGGGGGCTGTCAAGCCTGGTTGAGAACTGCTAGGTTAAGGCCATCATCTCCTATGCTTAATATAGATTACCTCAAGGCAGATAGAAATTAAGCCACCTGTTCTTTATTTTGAATAAGTCATTTATATCATTTCCTGAATGACAGACTGGCTGGGCCCCTTTTGATGGAGAGTGAGCTATCTTAAGTCACTCCCCACCCCCACCTCCCTGCAGCCCTGCAGGTAAGAGGCCACACAGTGAATGGGTCTCCCCACCAGCTGTGTCCCCCAGAACTGTGACATGCAGAGGCCCTGGGCTCTGAGGTGAGACCTCACTCTCTTGCTTACTTGCTGTGTGACCTTGGGCAAGTGACCTGACCTCTCTGAGCCTGTTTCCCCATCAGTGAAATTTGGATAATGTTGCAGTTCCGGAGGTTATCTTTATTCAGCATGGCAATGCCAGCAAGGCTCACCCCTGTGTCTCTGTCCCAGCCCTGCCGGCTCTGTTCCCCTTCACCCCTGCCCTCCCTGCAGCCTCACCCAACGAGGGGCCCACAGGACCCTGCTGGAGCGCTGGGGATGCAGCGGTGAACAGCACACGGAGCACCCTCCCTGCCTCAAGGCTCACATCTAACTCGATAGACAGTTCATCGGGAGTGTTTGATGGGGTGAATGGTGATGTGTGTGGGAAAAAATCGGGCAGGGGAGGTGGCCAGGTTGTCCAGGGGCAGGTCATGTGGGGCCTTGTGGGCCTCCATAAGGACCTTAAATGTTTGTACTGGGCGGGCGCAGCCTGGAAGCAGCAGGGAGGTGCTCAGGGAGAGACCCTGAGGAGAGGCGGTCAGACTCCAAGTACCTGTGGAGTCAGTGCCAGCAGCGTTCCCTCATGGTGTGGGCTTGGTGCCACTTGCTGCAGAGGTTGGGGAGGTCGGAGCTCCAAATTGGGGGTTCCTAGTCTGAAATGTCTGTGCGCCACCCAGGCGGGCCTGCAACCCTGGCAGCGGGATGAGCGAGGCTGGTGTTACCCCTGCTTTCCAGTAGAGTAAACTGAGCTTCAGAAAGGTTGAATGACCTGCCCAAGGTCACACTGAAGCTGGTGTCAACTGAGAGTCGCAGTGCCACACTCCTCCTCCCTTACATCGTGGGGGCATGAGTCCTGGCCTGGGTGTTTGTCCCCCGTGTCTTGTATATTGTGGTGTCCCCAGTACCTGGCACAGTGGGGGCGGGAGTCATTGGTGAGGAACGGTGTGGGATGCTGTGGAGGTTCAGGGGTGGGGGCAGGAGAGCTGGGCGAGGGGGAGCAGAGCTGTTCATACTGTCACCTCATGGGGACAGCGACCACAGATCCTCACAGCACCCGCACGGCCCACACTGCACAGCGGGGCCCAAGGCCTGAGAGCAACCCAGCAGACCCTGACCCCCAGCACAGCACCACCGCCACCTGCCCTGGCCAAACCAGATTTCATATAATTTCAAGTTTACATAACTTGATTTTTAAATAATGGCTGTTTCAAACCTGGCTGGCTGAATTCGTGAGAATTTAACAACTAGTTCTTGTGAGTGCAGACAAACCCCCGCTCCCTGGCTGTGGGTGGGGAGAGGGCAAATGTGAGTGGCTGGTGGCCCTGGGGTGGGAGGGGCTCTGTGGCTGGACGAGATGAGGCTGGCAAGCTAGGCAGGGACCCTTCCTGGGCACGGGTGCTGAGGGAGAGGGCTGTGGCAGGCCACTCGGGGGTCCCTGCATGGAAGGAACCAGGAGCAAGCACAGGCTAGGCATGGCCTAGGCCAGAGATGGTGACAAGCCACAGGGACAGGAAGGAGGGACAGAGCCAGGAGACCTTTGTCTCAAGCGGGTGCTGATTACCTCACTCCTTTCTCTGCGGAACTGTTGGAATACCCACATCCTGGGTTCATGCACCGTGCGGACAAGTCCCAGCGTGGCCCATGTGGACATGTAGTGAGAGGCAGGACCTCCTCCCTGTTAGTGACATCCACCTTCTCACTGTGCCGGGGACAGCTGGTGAGAGTGCCTGACTGCTGACAGTCACGGCAGTGCTCCCCAGCATTTCCCAGTAAGCACCAGTCTATCCCTCAGGTTCAAAGAGCGTGTGCTGCAGACCCCCAACGACCTCCTGGCCGCCGGCTTCGAGGAGCACAAGTTCCGAAACTTCTTCAATGCTGTGAGTTACCCTGGGCACCACGGCTGAGGACCGGCTGAGGACCGGGGCCCTCCACGCTGGCAGTGCGGACAGGAGTGGGCGCTGCTGGCGCTCCCTCACAGCCACAGCTCTGCGCTCCACCCCGCCCCTCCTTCTCGCTGCTGGGGAAGGACTGAGATTGCCCCCTGCTTGTAGAGACATGGGGGCCCAGGGCCCTGCCCTCCTCCTGGGAGGGGGTGCCTCCTTAGGGGATCTCTCAGGCTGGAAACTCCTGCCCAGCCTCCTTCCTATTTCCTCTCCAGCCCACCCCGACCCCATTAATGAAGGTGAGGGGGGACCTCTCTGTTCTCTCTAAATAAGCATCTCAGCCCGACAGTGGGGGAGGGAGACCCCAACTGCAGTTCACCGGACATGACTCTGGGCCACTTCACTCATTTCTAACCTGTGACTTAGCTTTGGGGGATCTCAGATGGATTGATTTTGGTACCTTGACTTGGAGATTTAGAAGTGAAAACTCAGCAGAGGGAGCCCTGGGTGGGGCAGTGCGGGCCTGGCCTGTGCCCGCCCTGGCTGACCTGCGGGGGCCAGTTTTACAGTGTGCTGGAACTGGTGGAGAAGGACGGCTCCGTGTCCAGCCTGCTGACCGTGTTCAACGACCAGACTGCCTCCGACAGAATCGTGCAGTTCCTGCGCCTGCTCACCTCGGCCTTCATCAAGAACCACTCGGACTTCTTCCAGCACTTCCTCGACGAGGAGATGGACATCAAGGACTTCTGCACTCACGTAGGTCCTCGAGGCCTCGGGCTTCGGGGACTGGGCCCCAGCCCTGGGCTCTGCTCCCTCCTCTCCTTGGGAGACTTGAGCACCAGCATCCTGGCTGGGGGCTTTGGGCAGGGCTCTGTATTTGCAATTCAAAGGGCACAGATAAGCCAGTGAGACGCACCCTACTTGAACTGCCTGCACTGTGTGGCTTTGGGCAAGTCAATTCTCTCTCTCAGCCTCAGACTTCCCATCTGAGAAAAGGGGCTTTGGACTAGACCATGACATAATTAAGGAGTCACATTTGCCTGAGGATGTGTTTTGTTTACCATGTACGGTATTAACCCCTCATTTAAACACTGGGCACTTCTCATGAGATGCAGCTCCGGCCTATTCCTGCATGGCCGCCATCAAGAGACGCTAAGTGGCCGACACGCTTTGACCCAGGACCACGAAAGCCAGGGTTGGAATTCCCACTGGCCCTCTGCCAGGCCTCCTTCCTAAACCGTTTTTTTTTTTCATTTTGGCCTTTGCAGGAAGTGGAGCCGATGGCCACGGAGTGTGACCACATCCAGATCACGGCCCTGTCTCAGGCCCTGAACATCGCCCTGCAGGTGGAGCATGTGGACGAGACGGACACGGCCCTGAACCACCACGTGTTCCCCGAGGCCGCCACCCCTTCTGTTTACCTGCTCTATAAAACTGCCCACTACAACATCCTTTATGCAGCTGATAAACGCGATTAATTTTAGGCCACGCAGTGGAGCCTGTACCCTAACGGGACTGCATTCTGAATGGAACATTATGGCTTTTCAATTTTTTAAGCGATTTAGACTGTAGTTAGAAAACAGAACACAGACTTTGGGGCAGAGTCCCTGGGAATGAGGCCTACCAATTATGGACTGTGGTAATTTGGCAGTGTTTTAAATATTCATTTTCATAAAGGACCAAATGGTTAACTTGGGGTTAGGGATGCAGGGCCCTGGCTCTGCTCCAAGTCCCTCAAGATGGTGGGTCAGTCCCTCCCCTCCGCGGGCCTGTTTCTCCGGTGCTGGAGGTTTGTGCCAGCACTGACGGTCTACCATTGACAAAAAGAAGCCCGGGCCCTCTGGTTTCTTTTCACCATGGGCAGCGCTTCTCTCTAACGGAGGAAAAGCTCAAGGTCGATTGTCTTAAGCGACTTACAAGTTCTGTAAAAACGAATCAAACCTACCAACTGTTGGACTCTGATGGATGGCTGGATGAAGCGCTGGCCAGCTGAGGCCAGCTGAATGCATGGGCTTCGGCGTGGTTCCAAACTTCCGTGATGGGAGTGTTTTCCTACCCGACTTCAGAAGGAAAGAGAGACTTTTATGCCGAAGCCTAGAAAGCGGACTTTAGCAGGAAGTTCAAGTTGTTGGGCCCCCTCTACCTCTCTCAGGGCCGGGACTGCCCGCCTGGCCCCTCAGGGTTCTGCCGCCAGCCCCTCTTGGACAACTGCTCAAGAAAAATGAGACTCTGGGAGCTGGAAGCTGTGCATCCATCCCCAACATACCCTGGAAGCAGAAGCAGGTACTCAGGTGGAGACGCTGACACATGCAGCCAGACCCCAGCTAAGCAGAAGACACGCTTCACACGGCTATATGTTTTCTCCTTTCCCCATCCCGCTTCAGCTTGGTTTACAGGCTGGCAAGAGGTCAGGCAGGAAAGAACAAAGGCAAGCCCAAGAAACTGGCATTGAGGAAGACTTCTGTTGTGGAAACTGCCTGGGAGTCAAGATCCCTGGCCGGCAGCCTCCTTATTCACCCACCTGGACATGCCTCTTAATAACCTCATCCTGCTGCCTCAGGACCTCAGAGCCCTGGCTGGGCCGGGGCTCTGCCAGCCAGTTCTCTTGCTCCGCGGGAGGAGACAGAGAACGCAAGGATGTGGGGCTGCCCTGTGTGCTCCTTCCTTCATCTCAGGCCTTCTCCTCACCGGCTCCAACCTGCAGGGATTTGTCAGTCTACTGGTGCTGCATGCAGTGCGGGTCTGCAGCCGGCCAGACTGCGCACAGGGGCTGGAGAGCAGGCTGCTCGAGTCCTGGGACACAAAGGTCACGTCAGCATGCTTGAATTCCAGGCAGGGACGCAGGTTCCTATCCTGCCATCAGCTGGAATTTGAATCCAAGGGCTCAGACTGAGTGATGTGTCACTTTTCCACACGAATATAAATCTGACCCTTACATCTGAATTACTTCAGTGTCCCGCCCTGCTCCGGGCAGGGTGTGGGCTCTGTGACAGTACACTGGAGGAGGGCACGTGTTACATAGTGTGTATTGGCATCCCCACCCCAAACTGAGGAGTGTGAACGCACGACACAGGGCTGAACGCCCGCGGCCACTCCAAAGGTTGCGAGGTGGGTCCTGGGCCCCGGCCCAGCGCTCCAGCTCGGCGTAGGCTGCACTGGCTGCCACTTCTCTGCATGCGTGGCTTGGGTAGCACTCACAGAAGCGGTTCTCTCTGTGGCAGACCGGCTGGAGAAATCCCCTCTGAGACTTAACTGCGCTGTGCTTGCAGGCCTGGGGCCCACCAGTGCTCAACTGGGACCCTCTTCCCAGGACAGATCCCCCCAGCTTAGAACCAGAGTGCCCAAGAGAGGCGGGCCAAGTTACTTTCTCTACGGGAAAGCACTGCAGAAAGAGAGTGGCAGAATTCAGTGGAACTCTTGGACAAGTGGCTACCTGTCTTAAGATGGGGTTATGTCCCAATAAACCCATTAAGTTGCAAGTATTTTAAGTGGAAAATGCATTTAATACATCGAACCAACTGAACGTCAGAGTTTAGCCTAGCCTACCTCACACGTGCTCAGAATACTTAGCTTACAGTCGGGCAATTACCTTGGGTTTCACCTCAAGAATGCTCTCTTCTCAGCAGGAGACATAGACGGGTGGGATGAGAAAACAAAACACAGCATCCGAAAAGTGCTGGTGACAACGCACTGCAGGGCACCCGGCCGGCCCGCCTGAACCCGAGGCTGGCCCGGATCCGCAGCTCGCGGCCGCCGCATCATGGCAGAGCATCTCACCACATTTCACCAGCCCCGGAAAGACCAAAACTCAGATTTCAAGTACGGTTTCCACTGGACGTGTGCATTCACTTTTGTACTATCGGAAAGTCAGAAACTCTAAGTCAGGCACAGTCCGACTTGTCGAAACCCAGTCCCGCTAACAATCACTGTCCCTGGATGATTCTCCTCCCCTCCCCACGAACCCATCCCTTTCCAGGCCAAAAGCTGGAAGGAACGTTGCTTTAAGAGTTTATAACTGTGTATTTATTACTTTCTTTCCCAAGGAAACTTCATAAATCAGTGCAAATATTTACCAACAAAAAGAACAAACTCTCCTTGCTTTGGACTGGGTCCCTGTTTAAGCACAAAGTAGCTCTTGAGGTAGCCTGGGTTTGGACCTCAACTTTGTAACTTACTGGCCATGTGACCTGGCCAAGACACTTGGCCCCTCTGAGCCCCAGGTCCCCCATCAGTGAAACACCTGCACATCACAGGACCCTAGTTAGAGCAGAACAAGACTGTGTGTGAAAACTACAAGACTCGACACACAAACGGGATGCGCCCAACCTGCCCTTCCTAAGGGCAGGAGCAGGTACTGCTCGGTAGGGGAACATGTCATCTTGTCAGTGGCACTATGGCTTCCCAGTGGCCTAAGAACCACACACATCCCCTTGCTGAGCAGAATTGGGGGCAGGGTTCTGCTCTGGGGCCTTACATCCTTCAGCAGGGGCGTCAGACTCATGTTTACCAGGGGCCACATTGCCAAGCGGTTGCCTTCAAAGGGCCAGTTTTAGGACCGTATAAATGTAACTACTCCGTACCTACGGGCAAGGAGCTCGGTGCTGCCATGGGGTAGAAACAAGGTGCCGGGCCGGATAAAACAAGGTGGAGGGCTGGATTCGGCCTGCAGACCTTGTGTTTGCCACCTGTGCCCTACAGCTTCCCAGGGCAGTTGGTGAAAACGTTTCCTAGCATTAAAATGGTTTCCCTGACGACTTTTGTCCTGGCTTATCACTATTTGGTACCTGTGGGGCTTGGGTGTGAGTGGACTGGGGGTGGCGCTCTGCTCCTTGCTGGGTGGAAGGTCCAGATATTCGGGAAGCCCTGCCGTTGGGCTGCAGGCGTCAAAGGGACAACAGGCCTCATCTTTCAACACCTACCCCACAACATGGTACCCCAGCAATATGAATAAAAAAACAAGACTTGCTGTGAGAAGTGAGGGCAGGATGTCAGTGGACATTAGTAGATCTGTCTGGCCTGTGACAAGTAGCCCTGGACTGCTCACAGCTCAGGCTGCTAAGGGACTCGAGCCCCGGAAACCCCTGTGCATTATTTAGAGAACGGAGGGCCCCCCGCCATCCTCTGAGGGCTGTCCCTCAGGCACTGACCTCACAGTCTAGGGCTGTCTTCTTCCGCATCCCCCCTCCAGGTCACTGGTGACACTGGGGAGAAGTTCCCTGGCAACACTGCTGTCTCTGGAGACCGAAGCCATTTTCTGAACTTGCTCTGGGCCCACGAGGCACAGCCGGGGCTCCTGGCCAGCTCTGCCACCCAGCTGCCGTGCGACCCCAAGGAAGTCTTAGGCAGTGTCAGCCTTCTCAGCTACAAAAAAGGACACTAAGACTTCTATCTCAGGGCCCCGACGGAGACAAGACGAAATGATGGTTAAAGTAGCTAACAGTGCCTCACAGTGCCTGGTACTCAGTCTGCACACAGCGATACCCGAACCTAAGTTCAGATCAATATGCTGTCGCAGTCACCCGAAGGGCGTGAGCGGGCACTGCTGCCGTCCTGCCAGCCTTGCCAACCGTGGGGCCGAGGGATACCCGTTTAGAAACCCAGACTTGGCTGCACAGAACCAGCACTTCTCCTACGATTGAGGCAATCGTGGCTGCTCATCCAGACACAGAGGAAACCGGGGTGGTACCAGGAGGCCACTGGTCCCCTCAGCACACATTTGCACCCCGCTCTGACCTAAGCTGAAGGGATGCAAGGGACCCTAAAGCAGCCTCCGCTCTCAACCAAGACCCTGTGGGTGGGGCAAGTACTGTGAAGAGGGTAAGCATGGGTGCCTTGCGAGCCCACAGCAGGTACGCTCTCTAGGGGCCTCAGGGACCTGGAAGACACGAAGCAGTGCCCAAGGACAGAAAAGGCATCAGGCCAAGGGAAAAGCTTATGCGAAGACTCAGGACCAGAGAGGGGCGTATGGGTGCAGGGGAAGCAACCAGTTCTGTCACAGAGGAGGAGGAGAGACGCAAAGCCAGAGAAACGGTCTCGGACCAGGACCTGACAACCTCACACACAAGTGCCTCTGACGTCAGAGAAGCCTGTGCTCTCTTGGGACCTGGCGATGGTGACCTCTCCCCTGCCCACCTCCCGGAGCAGATCAGACAAAACAGCGGCCAGCGAGTGGTAGGGAGCCCAGGAGCTAAGGGTTCTGTGGGGAAAGCAGGAACATACGCTGAGGACCCTGGCAGAAATGGTTTTACAGTGAGCCGCACAACTCTCTGGCCTCCTGCCCCATCCGCACTGGCCAGTGGGGTGAGACACCGCCATGCACATCCTGCAGCCAGGGGACTATGACAGTGTCCCCATGTTCTGGCTAAAACACAGGAGGGCATGCTAGTTCAACTGTTTTTAATTAAGGAAATCAAGTTGTTTACATACCAACCTGTAAACACTGACATACAGAAATACATAAGCTGCTGCAAAGAATTTTACTCCAAAAAAACAACACAAATCTGTATGAGGTCCCTCCCTCTATGGGGGTGGCGTGGAAAAGAGGGAGACTTTTGTAATCGGGTTGACAGTGGAGTGAAAGGGAAGATGGAAAATTTCCCATATAACCACAGGGCAGAGACACAATGTGTGGTCACTAGTGGACTCTGACTCGGGCAGTTAATGCGCACTTGTACTTGGCCGCGGCTCTTCCTGCTGCCCTTTTGTTTTTGGCTTCGGCTTCTTCTTCTTCTGCTTGGAGAGACAGCTCAAAGCGGACTCACCATTGCTTGGGGCAGGCCTGAGCGCAGGGGGCTTGCCAAACTGGGTTGGATACTTGGTTTTCAGCTCATCTTTAAACAGTGGTTGGGAGAGCAAATGGCGCAGCTCCCTCTTCAGCACCTTCATCTGCTTTTGTCTCCGGCGCTCTTCTTGCTGGTCGGCTTTTCCTCCTTGAAACACAATACAGAACAGATCATGTACTAGAAGGCCGTTTCCCTTGACGGAAAATACTTGCGGTGAAAAACGTTTCAGAACTCTGGGACAGGCAGAGGTCAGAAGTTCTCTGCACAAACTAGCGTCGACTATTCCAACACAGTTCAGAGGGACAATACTTGGGGCCACTCTGCCCTTTACCTCTCACAAAACCCTTGAAGGTAGGAGTTATCTTCCTCTTACAGTCCAGGAAACTCAGAGGCCAGCTGCCGAAGGTCACAGAGCTAGCTGTCACATAGACTGGAACCCAAGTCTCCGGACTTGAGTATCAGTTTTCTTCCTACCACCCACCCGCTCGCAGCCTGGAGGTGGACAACTCAATAGCAGCCAACTCCTCAGGAGACAGGAAACACCGTCTCTGCCGCACAGCTCTTCCGCACCTCCCCACGGGCACCGTGACGGCCGCTGCAAAGGTGGGCACAGCCAAAGGGCTCCACGCCAGCCTGTCCTCAGGAGGGAAAGCCAGAGCTTCGCGCACCTACAGCCCCAGCCCCAGGTCCGAGCTACCTCACTATCATCAAGCCCAGTGGTCTGGTTTCTGGCTTCCACGCTGAGCAGACAGTGGCATATCTGCCTCTGAGTCTGGTTTTGGCACTGAGATGCCAGCATCCCAGCTGGGCTGCTCACCTGGGGGCTGGAAAGAGCACTGGACCTAACTGGTGTTGTCAGTTCCAGACATGACTCAGGAGCTTTCTAAGGCAGGGACTACACAGATTCACCCCTGAATCCTTAGCCTCGGGCCCAGGCAGTGGGGCTGGGCTGTTCTCCTATACAAACTGCTTCTCCTCCATGAGCCCCTGGTTCCCCTACTAACCAGCGGTGAAAGGGTCATTATTCCTGCTATTTGTCATGAGTGTGGACATCAGGTGAGATAACGACCAAAGTGCTTCATTAGCTTGGAAGACATGTGTAGTGGTAACAATGACAACAAATAATTTAGGCCCCGGTTGGTGAGGCTCAGTGGATTGAGGCCAGCCTGTGAGCCAGAGGGTCGCTCGCTGGTTCAATCCCCAGTCAGGACACATGTCTAGGTTGCAGGCCAGTTAAGGGGTGTGTGAGAGGCAACCACATATTGATGTTTCTCTCCCTCTATAAAAATAAATAAAGTCTTTTTATAAACAAATAAGTAACTTGAAATGTATCAAATACTTTCTACTTGCCAATCGCCGTTACAAGCACTTTAAAACCATTAAGCCAGGCCCTCTTTGCAACAGCCCCATGAGACAGGTGCTTCGTAATCTGCATTTCATCCATGAGGACAGCCCAGGGCCAAGAGATCAAGAACCCTGACCGGCTAACAGAGCCAGCTGGGGGAGCAGGCCAGCACTCAGACACGGGCAGCCTGGCCATGAAGCCTGCTCCCAAAGTCACTGTCTCCTCCACACGCGGGTGGTGGCTGAACCCAGACAGTCAAGTGAGAGGGAACAAAGGCTAAGGGTTTTAGGTTCATCTGGGAGGAGGGCCTGCCGCAGAGAGGGGAAAAGCATCTTGCCTGATGGTGGGGGGTTCCAACAAGACAAAGGTTGACAGGAAAGCAGAATAAACCAACTGAATGCACCTGCGCTCCTGTCCCGCCAGCCCACTCACCCTTATACATCTCCTCGTCCAGCTCAATCTCAAGGGCAGCTGCCGCCTGCTCGATCCACGAGTTGTGCAGACATGCCTGGAAGTTCCTGTACTCCGCTTTCTCAATCTGCCGGGCCAACTGGATTCGCCCCTGGGCCAAAGGAACAGAAATTGTTCATCTGACGATGGATTCAGGCATCTGGGAACCAAAGTCTATCCAGGTTGTGGGGTTTCTTTTTTGCTTTTATTTTAAGAAATGCTCTTGGGCCCTGGCTGGTGTAGCTCAGTGGATTAAGCACGGGCCTGCGAACCAAAGGATTGCTGTTCGATTCCCAATCAGGGCACATGCCTGGGTTGCAGGCCAGTTCCTGCCAGGGGACACAGGAGAGGCAACCATACATTGATACTTCTCTCCTTCTCTCTTCCCTTCCCCTCTAAAGATAAATAAATAATAATTAGAAAAATCTTTAAAAAAAGAAATGCTCTTGGGACCAATGGTCCCTGATAAGAAAGCAGAGGGCAATCACTACACGTGAGTGCACAGAGGAAACCACAGGGGCCAGCTTTCCACACTAACCCGAGGAGCCCCCCTTGGAAGCCCACTTGGCTCGGACCGCCAACCTACAGGTGCCCAAAGGAACACCTTCCCAGGCACCACGACTGGCCTCCACGGTCGAGCTGGAGCCCCGAAGCACCTCCAGCCCTGAGGATGGCCCAGCCCTCGACGGCAGGGATTACCAACTCACGGTACTGCCTTCCCTCTCTTCCACGCCGTGCTTTTGGAAAAACATTTCAACTCTCCCTTCTCCTGGGTGCTGGGGCCAGACAGCGGTCACAGGACACACCCAAAAAAAGGGGAGCGATCTTGAGATGCGAGGGAAAGGAGCCATGAAAAGCCAGGGTGGCCCCTGATCTCCTTACTAACGGAGTCCTCTGTACCCACTCTCCACCTTCATCTCCCCCACGTTTTCCTGAAGTCCTTGAATTGTCCCGTGCTTTTGCTCCCTCAGTTCCTGGAATTTCACCTCCTCTTCACGTCTCCATGTCTCTGCCTAGAGGCGGCTCGGAGAAAAGCTCATCGCCTACCAACTCCACCGTGCGCCCACTGATCCCAGTGCTCCATCTGTGCCTGAACGTTAGCGTGGGCTCGGCCTGCCTCCCAGGCCGGTGGACCCCCACGGAGAACTCGCCCCACCTGCTGTCTGACGCACTCTGGCCCACGGGAAGTGGTGCCCACTCAGCGAGTGCCGAGGAAGTTAAAACGAACAGCAAAGGTAGGAATTACTGGCACCTGCTTCAGGACCGAGACAGACCTGAGTACCTGCCTCACAAGACACGCTGCCCCCACTTCCCTGCACCCCCCGCACGGCATGGCCAGACAGCAGTGCCCTTGTCCAGAGGAGGGGGTTGAGGGCGGAGGCTTCAGGGAAGGTGGTTCAGGAAGGAAGTTCCTCCCTTTCGGCCGCTCCCCCTCCCTCCTTAGGCCGGAGGGCGCCCCGTTCTGTGTTGCTATGTGCCCCCAGTTCCGCTCCTTGCAGAGGAGTCCTTAGTTTCTCAGGGTTACACTTCCGAGGTGAGGGAGCAGCATGACCCCGCCCTTCATTAGCACCGGGCTTTTAACTTCTTCTTACCTTGACTGCGTCCATGTACTTTGTCTGCACGGGGAAGAATGGGATGTCCTCATCCTTCTTGAGGGTTTTGTAAATCTTCTTGAAGTTGATCATGTCCTCAGGCCCAATCAGCATCAGGCTGAGACCCTCGTTGGCGGCACGAGCAGTCCGACCACTTCGGTGCACGTAAATCTCCGAGGTGCGGGGGACCTGCCAAGGGAGAACTGGGAGTCAGTGTGTGGCCACCACCAAACACGGCTCTTCCCTCAGGGCCAGCCGCCCTCTCCGCCCGGCAGCCAGGACCCTCTCCAGCACCGTGGACTGAGCCAGCCCTCCTCCCCGTCCCACATGCAAACTGTCCCCAGGTTTACTTCCAGTTCACCGTGCGAGCTCTGCACTCCCACGTGCCCTGCCCTGGTTCAGCCCCTCACGGCTACTCAGGTGGAAAATGGCAGGCACTTCCTATGTGGTCTCTAGTCCTCCCCACTCTCCCTGACCCAGCCCAAAGCTGCCAGCGTCATCTTCCTGAGTCAAAGCTCTGACCTTTATACCCACCCCCCCAACTCTACTGGTTCTTCATTAGTTCTGCATGAATAGCTGATGACAATAATCGTTGCCAACATTTACTGACTTATTACAATGTGCCTGGCAGTTCTAAACACTCTGCATGTATTATCCCACTTACTCCTCAGAAATGGATGCTAAGCAGTTCCTTCTAGGTTATCCAAATAAGTGGGAAGCCAGGACTTGAACTGAAGCAGTCCAGCTCCAAAGACCGTGTTAACCTCTGGGCCAGCTGCCTCTACATATTACCCACAGAGAACGCAGCACGGGTGCTGACAAGCACCCCCGCCCTGCTCCCACGGCACACACTGCTCCTCAGTCTCGGTCTTCTCCCTGGAGCCCAAACTGAGGCACAAAGAGACTAAATAACTTGCCTGGGATTAAACAGCTGGGATTTAAGCCCAGGCAGGCAGTCACTACCACACCTTTCTATTTCTCTACACCAAGATAACACTTTCCATGCTAAACTAATTATCCCCATTTCACAGAAGAAACTAAGACTCTAACCTGCCCATATCATGCAGCTTGCAGAAATCAAAGACAGGCTGATGTCAGACAATGCCAAAAGGCTCTGAAAATGAATCTCACCTGAGCGTTCCAACAATGGAAGCAGCTGGCTGGGCGCCAGATGCCAGTGGTGTTCACTGTCCCACGAGGCCTCAGAATCAACAACTCTGCCTCCCTCCCCCAACCTCTGCATTAAAAATTCCCCATTTGGCCCTGGCTGGTGTGGCTCAGTGGCCTGAGTGCCAGCGAGTGAACTGAAAGGTTGCTGGTTTGATTCCCAGTCATGGCACATGCCTAGGTTGTAGGCAGGGTCCCCAGTGGGGAGCGCGTGTGAGGCAACCGCTGGATGTTATCTCTTGCACATCAATGTTTCGCTCCCCTTCGCCCTCCCTTCCACTCTCTCTAAAAATAAATAAAATCTTTAAAAAATAAATTAAAAATTTCCCCATTTGATGCTGGGAGATGCCCACAAGCTCCCTGAGCCCCTACCTGGTAATGGATGACATGCTGAACTTTAGGAATATCCAAGCCCCGAGCCGCCACATCCGTTGCCAGAAGAACACAACTGTGGTAGAGAAAAAAAAAAGCTCATTAATAACACCTAAGAGCTGCCGCTAATTAAATTCTTACCACCTACTACACTCTAAATACTATAACCCTTAGAAACACTGTATGAGTTGATATCATTTATCTCCCTTTTATGGATTTAGAAACAGGCTCGGAGAGGTACCTTCCCAAGGCACACACATGGCCGCAACCAACAAGCCGCCCTCTGCACGCCTGAAGACCACCTCCAGTGAACTAAGTGAAGTCGCACACATTCCAGGTTGGTGAGCGCTTACCTCCCTCCGGTCACACAGATGTCCTCGCTCTTCCTCACACATGCCAAACATGCCCTTTGCCTGTAAGCCTTTGAACTTGCTACACCCTAGGTCTTAAAAGGTCTTCCTCAGATAGTCACAACTCCTTCCATTCTGCTCAGATCTCCCCTTATCAGAGAAGCCTCCCTGGCCACACACACAGCCTGCACTCCCCACACAACTTGACTATTCAACACTCAGTATCTTCTCAACGACTGTTTCCCTCCACTGGAATGTGAACACCACGGGACTCTGCCATGTCCACTGTGCTATCGCCACCCCCTAGAACAGTGCCTGGCTGCAAAGTACACACTTGATAATACATGTGGGGTAAGTTTCTTAGTGTGTGTATGTATGTACAGTTCAAGAGAAGCTGAAAACATACGAGGTCTGTTTTAAAAACTTAAGATCCCAGGCCCTTCAAGATCCAAACTCCTTGTGTCTATGAAAAAGGAATGGAGAATATGACGCAGTTTGTAAAACATCAGACCACTGTTCGAAGTCAAGGTCAGCAGACGTTTTCTGCAAACAGTCAGACTGTAAATTACTTTTGGCTTTGTGGGTGGTAGTCTGTTGGAACGACTCAGCACTCCTATTATAGTCCAAAAGCAGGATCAGACAATACATTAAGGAACCTGGTTGTGCTCCGATCAAATTTTACTTATAGGAGAAGGCGGTGAGCTGGATCCAGCCCATGGGCCACTAGGCCAACCCCCGATTCCGTAAACCACGAACTCTACCTACGAACATCCAGAAGGATGTAAACCAGACACTTGTTCTAAAACTAATCACCCAGTAACCAGACAAAAACCACTGCGGGCAAACGCCAGTTCAGAGTCAGCCTCAACGTCCCAGGCCCTCATCTTGCCAACGTGCCCCCTGCTGCCTGAGCACCAGTCTGGCTCTGAAGCAGACGGGACAATGACAGCACGTAGGGCAGAGCGTGGGTTCTGGGGTCTGCCAGGCTGAGAAACCCAGGGCAGGCTGATTAGCTTCTCTAGAGCTTACTTCTTTCACCTATAAAATGAGAACGATAATGACATTAAAGCTAACATACAGCAAGTACATACTACATGCCAGGCATTGTTCTATATATACATAAATCCACTAATCTTCGTAATAGCCCTCCGAGGTGGCTTCTGTTACTATACTAATTACGAGAAGACTGAAACAGAGAAGTAATTTGACCAGCTCACAGTGGCACAGCCAGGATTTGATCTCAGGCAGTCTGGTTCCAGTCTGTACTTGTAACCATCCATCTATTCTGCTGCTTCTCAAGAATGTCAGAAGTGAATGCAGTAATGGACCTAAATTGCCAGCACAGTATTTAATTGTCCAACACTTACCTACTGGTAAGTGTTCATTATGCTGGGTATTATTGTCATCACTGCTCATTAATTTCTGTTGGGCATCACCTGCAACCAACTGCATTAGACAAGGGCGAGCCTGCCTCACTCTGTGCAAGCAAAGGGCTCCTTCTACCGAGGAGGCCCCCATGACAGAAGGGAACTTCCCACCATCTCCCCATCACCCTGTCAACCTGGACCCAACGGCTAGAGGCGGGGCTCTAGGGACAGGCCTGACTTACTCTTCCAGGCGGGCAAACTGCTCCAGGTTTCTGAGCCTCTGCTTCTGATGCATGCAAGCGTGTAGGGTCAGCGGCATGATGTCTAAGACTTTGAGGAGCCCAGAGAGGCGTTTGATGCAGGAGATGCTGTTGGCAAACACCAGGGTGCGGCCTGGGTGCTGCATCAGGAAGTAGTACAGATATAAGTCCTTCTCGTCGTTCTCACAATGGATCTTGGTCTCTGTCAGTGTCTCCACTGTGGCTTCATTTCTTGTGAGGTCGATGACCTTGGGCTTGCCCCTCATGCCAATCTTCTGCATGAGAAGGTCAAGTTTGGCAGTTTTGTCAATTTTCTTGGTGTGCTTCTTGTGAAGGATTCGAGCAGGAGCTTGATGTACTAGGGTCAGTGTAGCAGAAAAAACAAGTGTCTGTCGCTTTGGGTTGTACTGGGAGTCACTGAGCATCTCTAGCAGCTGTGAGAGCTCAGCAAAGTGGCCTTTCTCAACCATCCGGTCAGCCTCGTCAATCACCAGGCACCTGCAGACCCAGATAGCCGAGCTGGTTAACAGCCAGTAAGAAGAACCACCTAGAGCAGGAGTCCCCATTCCCCGGCCCGCAGACCAGTACCGATTTGTGACCTGTTAAGAACCGGGCTGCAGAGCAGGAGGTGAGCGGCGGGCGAGGGAGCGGAGCTTCAATCACATTACTGTCTAAACTCCACCTCCCGTCCTCCTGTCTCCCCCCAGCCCCCTGCCATGGAAAAATTATCTTCTACAAAACTGGTCTCTAGGGCCAAAATGTTGGGGACTGCTGATCTACAGCAATCTACTACCGCCCCCACCCTCGAGAGAGAGAGACACACACACACAAACCCCCACCATGCGGGGACCTCAACTAATGTCCCCCATGCATGCTCGGTTTTCTAAAGGCCAAGGTCTGGCTGCACAGTACCACACCATGGCACTTTGTGACAAGGAGAAGGCACTGCACACTACCCTGTCACCTCAGGCCCATTTGAGAACGGAAGGGGACAGGGCAGGGCAGCCTCTGCCTCTCACCTGAGCTGCCGAAGGTTGCTCAGATGAGGGTGCTTCTCCTTAACCAGCTCCCACAGTCGGCCTGGAGTGGCGATCACAATCTCAGGCTGGCGGTTCAGCATCCTCTGCTGTTTCTGCGTGGACATTCCACCAACCAAAATAGCAGTGTTAATTCCTACGGCACACAAAACATAAGGGACAGTGTTACTCCGTCTGGCCACTCTTCTTCCACAGCTGACACGGGACCCCCGGGGCAGCAGAGGCAGTCAGTGACCAGCACAGCTCCCCTCTCCCGGTGGGGCTGTTGGTGCCACCCAGAGGACTTACCAAGTCTTCTATGAGCTGGGCCTTGCCTATGTCCCCCACCTCCTCGCTTTCTACTCCCTCCTCTGCAACCACAACGGAAGGGATACATTTGAACCCGGGCATGCTTACACCCAAAGCTCCAGAGCAACTGAGCAGCGCTCCCCCGAGACCCTGGACTGACTCCCCCAGGAAGCCCTGCCCGCCCCCTCAATCAGAGTTAACCTGAATCTCCTCTGATGCTGAGCGCTCTCCTCTCCTCTCTCGTGGAGGACTCCTCCAGGTATCCGGACTAAGAGCAACACACGGTCGCCTGGGCAGAGCGCTCAGCAGAGTACCTTGCACACCGTAAGAGCCTGGTAACTGCTGCTTTTATTATAAAATTCAAATTCCCACTGAGCAGCGAGTTCTTCCCAAAAGGAGTTCCATGGGGGAACTGGTCCTGATGCTCTAAAGCAGAGGTCAGCAAAGTTTTTCCTAAGGGGTCAACAGTAAACACCTTTGGCTTTGTGGTCTAAACGCTCTGTCACAACCACTCTCCACTCCACTCGGCCCTGGTGGTGCAGAAGCCACCAGACAGTGTGTAAATGATGGGTGTGGCTGCACGTTACTTACAACAACAGGTAGTCTGCCAAACCCTGCCCTAAGCATACACAGTATCCCATAAATTAATTTCCTGTGTGTCTACAATGGCATTAGCTATGTCATTCTTAGGACAACTGAGGAAGTGTCACTCAGTTTTCTGCAGGGCTTAATTCTCTGACAGATGAGGAAGGTCCCCTGGAGGGCAGCAGCCAGAGCCCATTCACCTTTGCCACCCCAGCACCTAGGATCCTCTCAGGAGATGTTTATTAAATAGAACTGAAGCTCACCTGTAAACCTGGCCACAGCATCCACGTGCTGTTTGACCTGGACGGCCAGCTCTCGAGTGGGGGTCAGAACCAGTCCAAGCAGAGGACGCTTTGGATGTGTTTTGCAGGTTACAGGTTCACCACCCAACTCTCGTTCCAGCTCTCCAGTCTGCTCTTCATCAAGCTGTTCCTGTCTGTCCTCATCCTGTTTGGGAACACGTGCCTCCCTGATCAGGGAAGAAGGTCCTTCCCCAGCATCATCATCACAGAAGGGCAGCACCTGGTCTGAGATGGCAGCTCCAGTCTCGGCTCTTGCCTTGCTGGGTGGTGCTCTAGGCTTCGTTCCGGCCTCACCGGACGGTGCCGCACCTTCAGTTCCAGTATCAGCAGACAATGCTCCAGACTCAGCTCCAGCCTTGCCTGGTGGTCCTGCCTCGGCTCCAGTGTCGCCTGGTGCTGCTGCTGTGTTACTCGGAGGTGGGGCAGGCTTCTTCACCTGCCACTGCAGCACTGAATGGATCATCGGAATGGCAAAGGCAAGAGTTTTTCCACTTCCTTTGAAGTAAAATGAGTAAACAAAAACTGTGAATCAACAAGTGCTCATACTTTTGTCCGGGGTTCTTTCTTTTACACAGAACGAGGCATCCTGGAAATAGCAAAGTGCCACCCGACCAACCCAAAGCCCCTCCATCCTACATAAGTTTCCTTACAGCTCTGAACCTATAATTTAGGAGCCTGAGGAAAACCTGGCAAACTGGCATTGAAACCTGAGGTCGCCAATGATGAACTACAGACAAATGTCCAAGCAAGGAAACCCCAAAGACATGGAAAAGTTGTGCATGTGTGTGTTTCACTGCTGTTGCTAAGGAACAACACAAAGGGGCGGGGATTAAAGAATGGAAATCTACATCCTACTCTCCTAAGACCTTTCTTTGGTGCAGAAGGAGGGATTTAAAAAAAAATTCTGCCCTGGCTGGTGTGACTCTGTGGATTGAGTGCCGGTCTGCAAACCAACAGGTCACCAGATCAGTTCCTGGCCAGGGTACATGCCGGGGTTGTAGGACAGGTCCTCAGTTAGGGGCGTGTGGGAGGCAACCAATTAATGTATCTCTCACACACTGTGACATTTCTCTCTCTTCCTCCTTCCCTTCCCCTCTCTCTAAAAGTAAATAAAATCTTTTTTAAAAAGTCTTAGTTTATGAGAAAATTTTAACCACCTGCATGAGAAGGTGGTCTATGATTGAACATTACCAACCCGGCCTTTAAGTATACATGGTATCCAAATTCGTACCACCTGGGTGGTCAAAACGAACAATAGTCCTGGCTGGTGTGGCTCAGTAGAGTGAGTGCCAGACTGAAAGGTCACTGGTTTGACCCACAATCAGAGCATATGCCAGGGTTACAGGCCATGTCCCCAGCTGGGGACGTGTGAGAGGCAGCCAGCTGAAGTATCTCTCACACATCGATATTTCTCTCCCTTTCTACTTCCCTTACCCTCTCTCAAAAAATAAAGAAAATCTTTTAAAAAATATTAAAAAACAAACAAAACACCTCGAGGTGAGAATTTAAAGTGCCATATTTCCAAAGTTATAAAGCCTAAGCAGAAACAAATAAATGAGCTCTGGAAGAAAAACCCTTTATCATAGGTCTCAAAAAAATTATAAAAAATAATTTTCAAAGGAAAAGAGCAGCTCTCAGGATTAAAAAAAAATCCATAAGGAAACGAGTTAACTGTAAGCAAGAACTAGAAGAGAAAAGCAGACCCACAACACTCAGGTACAAAAAACAGCACTTCCCATCAGAAACAAGGAAAGTAGAAGACAGTGTAACGGTACCTGTACTTGCAGATTTGAAAAAGTAACTGACAGTACAGACATCTACACTCAGTAAAAATCTTTGCAAAATAAACACTTTTTTAGGCATACAAAACCTGAAATAATTCATCACCAGTAGACCTGAATTACAAAAAATGTTAAAAGAAGTCTTTCATGCAGAAGAAAATGTGGACCAACAAAAAATGAAGAGCACCAGGAATGGTACCATGAATAAATATAAAAGATGTCATTTTCTTATTTAAACTTCTCGTTAAAATAGTTGACCAGTTGACCAATAGTAAAAATGTATTTCAGGATTTCTAACATATACAAAGTGTAAAACAAAAAGCACAAAGGACAAGAAAAACAGAAATATCAGAGGCTGCCTGGGGATAAAAAGGAGGGAGGCCAGGGAAGGAGGGATTACCAAGGGGTCCACAGCACCTAGGGGGGCTGGTGTGCATATGCATCGTCTACACGGCGGCAATCTGCCCTCAGCCCCCATCTTCCTGAATCTCCGACCTGCAGGGTCCCAACATGCCACGCGCGGGGCCTGGTAGGAGCTGTGGTATGAATCCACTGTCGGGCTGTAGCCACAGGGGCTCACGATGACCCTGCCTCTCTGCCTCCGGAACCCCACTTCCAGGCCCCTGCAGCCGAATGTGCGATGGCATGAAGACCCAGGCCAGAGTCCTGGCAGTGCTGGGCCAGGTGCGTGGCTTTGGAAACGATGTCCATCCTCTGTCATACCCAGTTTCCGCACCAGTAAGATGCGAATTACAACGGAATTTAAATCAGAGTGGTTGTGAGAACTTAACACGGGGCTGGACGCATTTTAAATGCCAAGTCAGTGTCTAATTCATCATTACCTCCATTCCCCTTTAGTGGGCTTTCCTTGCTCCTCCGTCTGTGTGATTCTAACACAGGACATCACCCCGTGTCTCCCGAGCCCTCTTCCAGAAGGCACTAAGTGTTGAGATGGTCTCGTCCTATGCCGCATGATGTAGTAGTCACTAGCCCCATATGGCTACTGAGACTGAAGATGTGGCTACTCTCATTCGAGATGTGCTGCAAGTTCAAAATACACATCGGATATTGAATACGTAGTACAGTCCTGGCTATTGTAGCACAGTGGATTGAGTGCAGCCTTCGAACCAAAGGGTCGCTGGTTCGATTCCCAGTCAGGGCACATGCCTGGGTTGTGGGCCAGCACCTCAGTGGAGGGCGCACGACAGGCAACCACACACTGATGTTTCTCTTACTCTCTTTCTCCTTCCCTTCCCCTCTGTCTATAAAAATAAATAAATAAAATCTTTTAAAAAAAGAAAAGAAAACTTAGTATAAAAAGGAATGTAGGTTATTCTCTGGAGTATTTGAGATCTTAGTTCTGTATATGTGGTCAGATTGGCTCAAATAAACTCTTATAAAAATAATTTAAAAATAATAAAACATAATAAATAATAAAATAATTTAAGAATAAATGTAAAAGAGATCATTAATAATTCTACATAAATACACACTGAGAATTTTTAATATTATTGGTTAAACATATCATTAAAATTAATTTCACCTCTTCTTCTATTACCTTTTTAACATGGCTCCTAGGAAATTTAAAATTACACATATATATTACTGCTGGTGGAGTTGGACTACCAGTTCCAGGCAGTAAAAGCTCCTCCCCCCAGCCCCTCGTTTAGTCCACCTGTCGCTCTTCAAAGTCTGCGATGGCTTGGAGAATGAGGCAATGCTTTCCCTGAAAGCCTAGTCCTGGCAGTCACCCCACGCCCAGTCTGTCAATGTGGTTACCTACCACACATTCAGATCCTTCCAATGACAATAAACTCACCAACTGCCAAAGCCAGCCTGTGCATCTTTGGACAACCCCAGAATTGGACAAGTCTTCCGTATGCTAATGAAGATCTACCTCTCCATAGGGCCGATCTCAGCCCTACTTTAAGCCTGAGCTGTTCAGAAAAGGCTGGAGAACAGGACTGTGCAGCTCACTTAAAATGACTGTGTACATTTTAGTTTACTGTAGCATTCATATTTAACCCAGAGCAAAAGAAACGGGTATTCCTGTTTCATAACGGGGCCTACACTGCTCAGAGAAATGAAATGACTTGCTAAGGGTAGCAATCAGAACTGCCAGACTTCGACCCAGAGGTGGCTGAATTCTACACACCTCCATTCAACATTGTTTTCGTGGTTCTGCTCCCAGCAGACCCCTCCCAGTTGCCCAAGCTGTTAGTAGCCACAGGCTAAACCCAGAGGCAATCCTGCCCTGGCGAGAGAAGGGTACCTCACCTGTCTCAGCAGCCCCAAGGATGTCCAGCTTGTCACGGATGGCAGGTGCCAAGGTCAGAGCTTGGATGGGTGTGGGTGCAGAGAAACCTAGAAAGCTGAGCGCGCGGAGAACTGGCTTGGGCACAAACAGATCCTTCCAGGCTGACACATCTGCCTTCTGGTCATGCACTTCAGGCATCCATGTCTTTGCTCTTTTGGGCATCTTTGCAGTAGGAGCCTGGGAAGCCTCTGGGGGTTTTTTCCCTTTCTTTTTCTTCTTTTTCGGAGCAGTCAGGGCCAGGCTCCCTGATGCCGCCTCCCCTACCTCTGGATCTGGACACCCAGTGCCATCTCCCTGGGGCTCTGGCTCGGCATCTTTGACCTCAAACTCTTTCTGGGCACTGGGTCCTCCAGTGTCTGTATCTTTCCTCTTCTTCAACTTCATTCTTTTCTTTGAGGAGCTACACTCTCCTTCCTGTCCTTCTGAAACAGCTTGGGCCTTTCTCTTCTTGGGCTCCTCCTTGGAGAAGAGACTGGAGGGATTCTTGGCAGGGGAGACCAACCGGTAATCTGTCAGTTCCTCAAAACACACCAGGTCATCCATCTGTCCATCTGCAAATACACTTGGGTCAATCTTCACCTGCTTCCATTTTCCCACAACTTTGATTCCCTTCATCTGAAACTTGCCACAGCTTCGGGACTTTGGCCCTGATTTTGTCTCCTTCAACTTCATGGCTGCTGAAAAGGAAAAATGTTCCATTAGGTTGCCAGCTGAGAAGCATGGGGTCTGAGGCAGCAAATATTTTCTAAGCGGCCCACAGACTATCATGCCCTGCAAAGAAGCAAGAACACAGCAGCGGCTCTACCATTGAGGCTTGTGTAGGTACTAGAGAAAAATCAAAGGAGGAAAGAAATACACCCCAGGCAGCAAACACAAGGCCCCAGGGCCAAATCCAGCCCTCTACCTTGTTTTACCTGGCCCAGCACCTTGTTTCTACCCAGTGGCAGCGCCAACTCTCATTTAACTGTTAAGGAGTAGTTACATTTATGCATTCCGCCCTTTGAAGACAAACCCGAGGCTGATGTGGCCCCCAGTGAAAATGAGTTTGACACCCCTGAAATACACCCTCAAAGTAAGCAGCATGGCCTGGAACAAGGGGGACACAGAAGGTGAAGCAAAGACACAGGAGACAGATCGGGTTTGGATTCCAGATCCAATTCCACTTGTGCGCCTTGGAAAGCCCTGCTGAATCCTCCCCAAACCCCAGTGTTCTCTTTTTAAAAGGAGAATGGGCCTAATAAGTCACAAAATGTGTGATGAAAAGAAGCATGGAGGATCAACTCTGCCCCACCCAAGCCATTTTGAAGGTGGAATAAAAATCTGGGGTTTTTTTTCCGGGGGGAGGTAGGTAACTGAGGGGAAACCACTTTATTCAAAGTGACCAGAACTTTCTTCCTTCCCAAGTCTTGCCTCAAGACGGTAAATAAATGTCTGTCCCATCATTCCGGCCTTTGCCAAACGGCTTAAAAACATCCAACTTTTTTCATTACATGTGAACTGATTAAGAAAAATAACGTCCCGCAGTAAATAAACGCAAAGGTGAGGCCCGGTTCAAAGCAGGGCCCACTCGCCAGCTCTGAGGCTGTGCTGGCCCCACGGATGATCTCTGGGCCTCAGCTTCCCCGTCTGTAAAATGGGGGCGAAGAGGCAACTGGCTTCACTGGATCCTCACGCGTATACAAAAAGGTGACGCACGTCAAAAAGCGCATGGCATGGCGCCTCGCGAGGCGAGAGCAGCGACCCGCGGGAGGGCTCGCCCACCGAACCAGCTCACCAGGAGAACAAACAACCCGAACTCAACCACGAGAGTTGTGCTCGATGCTCACGCACGTGAGGGCGCTAAGCCCTGCCTGCAGATCAAGCCGGTTCCCTCCTCGCAGCGCCTGGTCCCCGGACCGTCGTCGCGACTTACCTTACGCACGGGCCGCAGCGCAAAGCGGATAAGACGAGGCCGCAACCTCGACGCCCACCAAATGGCCCCGCGCGGGGTCGGCAGTCGGCTGCCTCTCTCCACCCGAGAATCCAGGGGCCGGGGGAGGCCCGCGATGGGCGCCTGGGAGCCTGCTCCCAGCTTCTCTCCAGCCCCGGCACGCACCGTGTGGAGACGCCGCCGCGGATCCCTCCGATGTCGGGGAACAAACCTCAGAAGACGACACAGGGTTCTCTCAGCCGCATCGCGGACCGCAGTTCCGGGGCGAAGCTTCCCCTGGCGCACGCAGGATCTCTGCGACAGGAAGTCCCGCCCCCATTCTAGACGCAGCTATTTGATTCGCTACCGGGTGATATCGATGATTTCTGCAGTGTAGGAGTGAAGAGGGCGGAGATTCCAGGGTTCGTGGGCTTGCTCTTCCCGCGATTAGGGGCCCGGCCCTGGGACGCAGGTTGTTTTCTGATTGCAGTGCAGCAGCTGCTTTCCTGTGAGTGTTGCCTTGCAAATGTTTTGGCAATTAATTTGCAACCCAACCAGCCTGCATTGGAAGTGTTGTATTCCGCAGTTTTTTCATTGTTCACTGATGGTTGAGGGCAGGTCCGCCGCGCCCAGGCTTGAAACGCTAAGGTAAACTGGCTCCTTTTTTATGTGCAGAGAAATCAGCTTCACAGTCTGGGGAACTTTGGGAAACAGTAAAGCAACGGTCCCCAACCTCTTTGGCCCCAGGAATTGATTTTGTGGAAGACAACTTTTCTGGGGGCGAGGGGCGGAGATGGTTATCAGATGATTCAAGTGCATTTATTGTGAACTTTATTTCTATTATTATTACATTGTAATATATAATGAAATAATTATGCAGCTCACCATAATGAGAATTGGTGCAAGCCCTGAGCCTGTTTTTCTACAACTAGACGGTTCCACCTGGCAGTGATGGGACACAGTGACACCTGAAGTGTGCTGCTCATGTCCAGTCTACTCTGTCATCTTGTTTTGGGTTGCTGTCATTGCAGAAAACCCTGCTTCACAAAGGATGTTAGCAATGGAAGCAGGCTTTTCAGTGCTTTTATGGCAATCTCAGGATATTCTGCCTTGCCTTTAATCCAGAACGTTTGGAGATTTTAAGTTGTCTCAAACATACTTTTTAAAATTGATTATGCTGTTACAGTTGTCCCGATTTTACCCCTTTGCCCTCCTCTGCCCTTTACCTCCCTTCCCTCCAGCATTCCTCCCCTTAGTTCACGTCCATGGGTTGCGTAAGTTCTTTGACTTGTCCAGTTCCTGTACTATTTTTAACATCCACCATTCTATTTTGTACCTACAAATTAGAGTTCTTATTTCCCTCTACCTTCACCCCTATTCTCCCCCGTCCCCCTCCAGGTGATAATGTCATTTCCATGTGAGCTCCATTTTGTGATTCTGTTCTTGTTCTGGTTGTTTGCTTCGTTTTTTAATTTTTTTATTTTTACTTTTTTTAGATTCAGTTGTTAATAGTTGTGAACTTGTTGCCTTTTTACTGTGTGTGGTTTTGATCAAGCCCCTTTAACATTTCCTGTAATAGGGCTTGGTGATGATAAACTTATTTAACTTTACCTTATCTGGGAAGCTCTTTTATTTGGTCTTTCATTCTGAATGATAGCATTTCTGGATAGAGTAATCTAGGCTGTGGGTCCTTGCTTTTTGTCACTTTGAATACTTGCCAGTCCTATCTTGCCTGCAGTTTCTTTTGAGAAATTAGCTGATAGTGTTATGGGAATTCCTTTCCACATAACTCTGTTTTTCTCTTGCTGCTTTTGAAATTCTCTTTTTATCTTTAACCTTTGGCATTTTAATTATGATGCATTTTGGTGTGGTCCTCTTTGGGTCCACCTCTTTGGGACTCTGCTTCCTGGATTTATTTATATGTCTATTTCCTTCACCAAATTAGGGAAGTTTTCTTTCATTATTTTTTGAAATGAGTTTTCAATTTCTTGCCCTTCCTTTTCTCCTTCTGGCATCCCTACAGTTAAGATGCCGGCATGTTTGGAGATATCCCAGAGGTTCCTAAGCCTCTCCTCGTTGTTTTGAATTCTTGTTTCTTCTCTTAGTTCTGGTTGAAAGTTTCTCTCTTCCTTATGTTCCAAATCGTGGGTTTGAATCCCAGCTTCCTTCCCTTCACTTTTGGTTTCCTGTGGATTGTTCATTGTTTCATGTGATGTATCCTTCCCTTTTTCCTTTGTTTTTCTGCTGTACTCAAGGAGTTCTCTGAGTATCTTGATAACCAGTGTTTTGAACTCTGCCTCTGATAGGTTGGTCCTCTCCATTTCATTTAGTTGTTTTTCTGGGGTTTTGTTCTGTTCTTTCATTTGGGCCACATTTCTTTGTCTCCTCAGTGTAGCAGCCTCCCTGTGTTTGTTTCTGTGTATTAGGGAAAACTGCTTTTACCCCGTCTTAGTAGTGTGACCTATGCTGAAAGGCACCTGTAAAGTCGATTCACCTGACTTGTTCACAAATGGGTCGTGGGTCCACTCCTTCCCAGTTCGGGGTCTTCTTTGGTTGGGGAGTAAATGCTCCAACCCTTCTGAAAGCTGACACAGGTGCTCAGGCACCAGCTGGGAGAAGGAAGGCCCTGGCTCAGTCTCTTTCAAAATCTGCAAATGTTTGAAACGTGTCAAAAATCCTGATGTTCACTCGTCGGCCTCATAATTCCAGTTTGGCTTTGAATACAGCCACTATATTTGCTGACTTGAACACAGTTGTCATTCTCCCCTAAAGTGAAGGCACTGATGCCCTCTGGCAATCAGGAAGCTGATGCCCTAGCTCCAGTACCAGTCCTAGGAACTGACTGTCCAGTGGATATGGCTGATTGGATGTGTGAAGGAGCAGCCACTGCATTATCCGGGTGGGATGGCCCTTGAAATGCAGTGACTCAGTTAACGCAGTAGCAGCCTGTCCTGTGTGCACCAGACAACACCAAAGGCAGCTACCAAAGGAGTCTGGGACCGTCCACCAGTGCTCCCAGCCAGTGAGAGATTAGTAAATTGATCCTTCCCTGTGAATGAGAGTTCCAGATATGCCTTGGTTTATTTGGACGTTGCATCTGACTTAACCCCAGCTTTACCATATTGGTATGCAATCCAGATGGCCATCATTTAAGGGGGCTTCGAGAAGCTGAGTGTCATATATGGGGCATTGTGGTGCGTTGAAATCAGGGTATCCTGAAGACCGGCCCACACCCACCCCGTCTTTGCATTAGCAAGGCAAAGGTGGAGTCTCCCTGGCTCTGAGCCCAGAGTGACTGTGACTCACCCACTCACTCATCCAACCCTTGGAGTCACGTGTCATCCAGGATGGGACTATTTAGCCTGCTGGAGGCCTCAGCAGCCTCACTACACACAGGACTTTTGACACTGCTCTGCCTTCTCAGGCAATTACTTCCCAAAGTAGGCGAAGGCGTGGGAGGTGGAAAGGGGAGAGACTGCACTCACATCGTCCCTGTTTGCTGTCATCCAGGGCTGCTGTCACTGTGATCAGAGGTGAGTGTGCTGGGAAGGGGTTCGAGCCCACTTTTGCCCTAAGACTTAGGCTGGGGTGGGGCCGGTGGTTAGGAGACAGATGAATGGAACCCTGGAGATCAGGGAGCCAGGCAAAGTCATTAAGTTACTAAGCTGGGGTCTGTGCCGATGTGGGGGATATGCCTGGAGGGACCCACTGACTACTATAGAACAGAGGGCAGGGACCTGGGCTCCAGAGAGGCGCCCCCTCATCCCAAGCCCATCACAAATCGGGCACAGCCCTTCGGTTTTCAGACTCTGTTTCTGGGAAACACAGTGGTGACCGTATGCTGTGCACCTAGTGTCCCCGCACCTCCACCAAGATGTCAGCAGAAGCCATAGAGAACGGGGAAGGGTTTGCCACAGATGCCCTCCTACAGGAGTTGGATGGTGAGTGCCCTCAGGAGGCTCTGGAGGGCCAGGTGGCCCGGGGCTTGGGGTGCAGGGCTCAGAGCACAGGGGGTCTCCCAGAGCCACCACTAAGGTGCATCGTATGAGTGAGTCTCTTCCCTTCTGGGCCTCAGCCTGCCCCTCTGTGAAGTGAAGGACCTGCCCGCTCTCGGTGGCCATGTCTCCCTCTCTCTGTCTTCTCCTCGGGTTCATCTCCATTCCCATCACCACTCAGTGCGGCTGCTGCCGAGGTCCGCCCTGCCCTGTACCAAAGTTCTTGAGAGCATCCAGAAATGGCAGAGGGTGCCATCTGGGGCCTCGGGCTCTCATGCCCCCCCCCCAGGGGCCTGGGCCAGGGTCTTTGGTCCCACAGCTGCCTACCCACTGTGGGCTTCCCCTCCCTGCTTCTTTTCCAGAAGAGGAAGAAACCTCCCAGTCATCCCCAGCTGGTTCTGCTCCTGGGGGGCCTCCGCAGGGGCCCCCATCAGGGCCCGATGGACCTGGCTCAGAGTCCACTGACCCGTCCACCCGTGGAACCGAGAAGTTCTCCCGCTGTGCAAGTAATTGCTCCCCGGGTGCCAGTCTAGCAGACCTCCCCTCTCCCTCACCGCTCAGCTCCACCCTGCTGACTTGTCAGCATTAAGGCACATGTCCCTGAAGGAGTCGCTGGTACACCGACCTTGCCAGAAAAGGGGCACAGTGTGTATGGGCGAGGAAGTAGGTGATACGCGGAAGTCAGAGGGACTGCCCTTCAGGTCCTGGCTCTGTGGCCGATTTACTGAATGACCCCTGAGCCAGACGCCTGCCGTCTCTTAGCCTTGATCCGTGTGTGTCTGAGTGCAACGGCCTGTGCTCCTCACAGAGGTCTGCTGCTCAGGCTCTGGTCTGCCACGGGGCGCAGCTCAGGCCTGGCTCTTTGCCAGTTGAAGTCCATGGCCAGTGCCCTGACCTGCAGGCCCCACAGCAGCCAGGGCAGGCAGAGCTCCGTTTCTCCCACTGCTCCTCCCCAACGTGCCAGGGCATGATCGGCAAGCCACTCCCAGGACACACTCTCCTGGAGGAGTCTTACCTCTGAGATTCAGCCAGCCCGGGGACAGGCCAGCAAAGGA
Source organism: Sturnira hondurensis (assembly GCF_014824575.4). Classification (NCBI taxonomy): domain Eukaryota; kingdom Metazoa; phylum Chordata; class Mammalia; order Chiroptera; family Phyllostomidae; genus Sturnira; species Sturnira hondurensis. The sequence continues at coordinate 6,300,308 of NW_028093774.1, read as the reverse complement.
TCCTCTCTGCTTTTTTTAAACTGTGGCAGAATACATGTGACATGGAATTTGCCGACTGAGCCATTCTTAAGTACACAGTCCCATGGTGTTGAGGATATTTGCACTGTGCGTGACCGGTCCTTGCACTGGTGTTGCGTGACAACTCTTCATCTCCCGACACCCAAACCCTGACTCCACTCGGCACGAATGCCCCGCCCCTGCTCCCCCTCAGCCCCTGGCACCCACCGTTCTACTTTCTGTCCCTACGCATTTGACGACTCTAGGGATTTTATGTGAGTGGTGTTGATGTCTGACATGTCCAAACCTGAAGAGAATTTCACAAGAATTCATAAGTCAAACTGATGACATGTGCCCAGAAGCAAGATCTCAGATGTTGCCGAGAATAACAGTTTTTTAACCATTTTCTGAGCTTTTGAAATTAAGGAAGGGACATAAGGAAGACTGTAGAAAGCCTAGTGGGGATGGTTAACAAGATCTTGTGCTCTCTTGAGGGGTAGCACTCCCTTCTGGGGTATCACTTCTGGTATCGCGAAGGTGTGTTAGCCTAGGTGCACCAGAATAAAGGGCCCGGCTGGCTTAATGCCTTTCACTCCAGAAGTTATAGGCCTGGGGCTTGACTCCCCAGCGTGACCTGCCCAGTCAGGGGTCTATGATCAGCTTGCCCTGCGAGGTTGCTTTCCTTTTATTGTCCACAGTGGAACCATACAGTATTTGTCTTTCTGTGATTGGCTTATTTCACTCAGCATAACGTCCCGCCGTTCAGCCATGTGTCAGAATTTCCTTCCACCTTAAGGCTGAACAGTGTGCCATGGTATGCAGACACCACAGTTTATTCATTCATCCACCTGTGGACACTTGGATTGCTTACACTTCCTAGCTGTCCTGGGTAATGCTGCTATGAACCTGGGGAGCAGGTATCTCTTATTTAAGACGCTGCTTTCAGTTCCTTTGGGCACGTTCGCACAAGTGGGATTGCTGGGGCGTAGGGCCTTCTACTTCCGTTGTTGGAGGAACCGCCTCACTGTTTTCTGCGGCTCCTGCACCATTTTACGGTCCCATCAGCAGCACGTAGGGTTCCGGGTGCTCACGTCCTAGCCCGTGCTGGTCATTTTCCGTTTTTTTTTTTTTTTTTTTTTTTTTGGTAGAAGCCATACTAATGGGTATGAAATGTTATCTTATTGTGGTTTTGATTTGTTTCTCCAATGACGGGATGGCAGCATCTTCTCCTGTGTTTACTGGCCATTTGTATACCTTTTTTAGAGAAATGTCTATCCAAATTCCTTGCCCATTTTTAATTGGGTTATTTGGACATGTTGCTGTTGGAAGGATTCCTTATATGTTCTGAGTATTAACTCCTTATCAGCTACGTGACTTGCAGGTTGCTTTTCCCCTCTGTCGGTTGTGTCCTGTCTTCATCAGCACTGCTGTGGCAAAATGCCATAGCCTGGTGGACTGTAAACAACGGAAGTTTAGTTGTCACAGTGCTGGGGGCAGGGGGTGGGGGGGTCCAAGGTCAAGGTACCAGCAGACTAGTGTCTGGTGGGAGTCCACGTCCTAGTCGGCCATCTGTTTGCGGTAACCTCACATAGTGGAAGGAGCAAAGGGGCTCTCGGGGTCTTTTCTAAGGGAACTAATCCCGATCGTGAGGGCTCTGTCCCCAAGAGCCAGGCGCTTCCCAAAGGTCCCCCACTTCATAATCCCATCCCACTGGGCGTTAGGTTTTGCTCTATGAGCTGGGAACACAACATGCAGATCACAGTGAGTCCTTCGATGCGCAAAGATGCCCTCTTGGTCTGTATTTCTTTCTCTGAAAATTTCACCCCGCTTCTCCTTGCTCTCAGACCTGTGCCTGGCACTGGGGAGGGATTCCAACAGCATGGCTCTTCCCCGTACCCCAGTAGCAAGCAGATATGTCTTATTCTGTGTAATGCCCATGTGGCTGATCGTGGACACGAGGGGTGGGGGTGATGCCGGCCAGGGTGGCAGTGGTGGAGGTAGTAGGGGTGGTCCGATTCTTGACCTGCATTAAAAGGGAATCATTGGGCGTTGCTAACAGACTGGAGGTGGAGTGAGATGAAAGCCAGGCAGTCTAGGACGATGCCATGATTCTGGCTGCTGAGAGAACGGTGCCGGGCTGAGTGGAAACTCAGGGGCCAGTGAGGAAGCTACTGCAGGAATCCCGGTGGTGGCCTGGCCCGTGATGGGAGAGGCAGAGAATGGTCGGGCTGGGTATTTTTGAAGGTTAGTTAGCAGGATTTGTGGGTTGGAGTGCAGAGAGGGAAACTGGAGAAAACCGACCCCTGTATGTGCCGGGCTGCCGAGAACCTGGGGCTGAACGGCCAGCCGTCGGAAGAACAGCTGTGGAAGGGGAGCTGCGTCCAGCTCGTGATGCGTCTGTCTGAGGCGCTTCTCAGACACCCAGGCGGACCTGCCGCGTGAGTCTGGGCTGGCCGTGTCCGAGTGCAGGTGGCCCCAAGAGTTGCGGGGCTGGGCGAGGGCAGCCACGCGGTGGAACGGAAGTGGAGCAGGGATCTGAGGACTGAGCCCTGGACATGCCGCCGCAGAGATCAGACGGACAAGAGGAGAGGGGACTGAGAAGGAGGCCAGGGTGGCAGGAAGAGACGTGGAAAAGAATGAGCCCTGAAGGCCAGGTGAGGAAAATGTCTTCTAGGACGGCCATAAACAAACGTAGTGGCTGAAAACCACAGAAATGTACCCTCCCACGGTTCTGGAGGCTGGAAATCCCAAGTCAAGGTGTCCACAGGGTCATGCTTCTTCTGAAAGCTTGAGGGGAGAACCTAACCCACGCCTCCTCTGGCTTCCAGTGACTGCCAGAAATCCTGGATGTCCCTTGGTTTGTGGCTGCCTCACTCCAGGCTCTCTTTGTCTTCACGCAAAGAGAAGACACTTCGCACATCGAGGTGCCTGACCACTGTGCAATACCGCCTCTCCCTCCATGTGGAAAACTATTCTGTGGAGCTTTGCCGCAGGAATGGATCCCGGCGAGGTGGCAGCTGCAGGAAGATGTGGTGCAGAGGGAGAGGCTGCCTTTGTGTTTGAGCTGGGGGGTGGTAGAGCCCGGGTGGGTGCTCTTGGGAATGGTCCAGGACAGAGGGAGACTGATGGTGGAGCAGCAAGGGAGGAACACTGCAGGAGCGCTTCCTCAAGTTGGAAAGAGCGGGCCAGCCCAGCACACAGGCAGCCAGGAGCAGGCACCAATCCACAGAGAGGCAGGCGGGCAGAGGAGTGAGGGGGCGGGGACGTGGGGACAGAAGGAAGCACGCAGAAGCTCTCTCTGGTTGCCTTGATTTTCCTGGTGAAATAGGACGCGGGGGATGCAGGAAGGTGGAGGTGCAGTAGGCTGGGAGATCAGGGAGAAGCTGTGAGTGCTGGACGTTCCCACGGAGAAGGGGGGTGAAGAGAACAGGAAAGCCTGGAGGGGTTGAGCACAAGAGAAGGAGAGGCGGGGAGAGGGTTAAGGGTCTGCGGGGGGCACTTATGGTGAGTGGGCATGGAATCTACATGGGTGAAGAAGACGTGGAGGATTTGGGGTGAATGAGGGATGGCGTTGTGGGTTTATTGAGTCCCCTCAAAGAGGAACATGCGATTCTAACCCCCAGTACTTGTGCATGTGACTGTAGTTGTAATAAAGATGTCAGTTGAGGTCCTGGTGGGGTAGCACCGTTGGTTAGATCGTGGTCCTGATATGCCAAGGTTGCGGTTTCGATCCCGGTCAGGGCACATACAAGCCACAACCAGTGAATGCAACCAGTGAAACAACAAATCAATGTTTCTTTCTCCCTCCCTCCATCCTTCCCTCCTTCCTTTCCTCCCTCTTTCTAACTTATCCATAAGTAAAAGGTAGTAGTTAGCATTGAAACAGCATTAAAATACTTTTTAATTGATGTGAGTTGAGAGGAGGTCATATTGGAGTAGGGTGTGAGAAGGCCATGTGAAGACAGAGACATAGGTGGGAGTGATATAGCTGTAAGCCAAGGATTGCCGGCAGCCACTGCAAGCTGAGAAGAGGCAGGGGAGGAACCCCTGCTAGAGCCTTCAGAGAGCGCCCAGCCCTGCTGAAAGCTTGGACTCAGACGTCTGGCTTCCACTGCTAGAATAGGAGAGAACCGTGGTACCCCGTTACAGCAGCCCCAGAGAACTGATACAGATATTGGAAGTGCCAGTGTGAAGACTTGTTCCAGGCTGTGTTAGGATTGGAGCCTGCAAAGGGAAGAGGTGAGGGGCTCTGGGGGGCTGCTGGATGCAGACAATAGGGAGGGGGAAGTTGTTGTTAACGACAGGGTCAAGGGCAACTTTCTGCAATAATGAGCATGTTATCTGCACCATCCAATGTGGTGACTACTAGCCACAGGTGACGTGTTGGGAACTGCCCTGCCTGGTTTCAGAAGCTGTAACCACCCCCTACCCCCACCCCCGCCCATGGCTAAAAAGACCTTGGGACCAGGAGCCACTAAGGAGATAAACCTCATCTTCCCGTCAGGGGCGCCACCTCAGCTCCCTTTACTTCACCCTGCTTGGCCCCTGGCAAATGATTGGTTAGCCGATGATGGGTGAGATTCCTCAAGGGAGGGATGACCTAAGACAGGCATGGTCACGATCGGGCCCTCAGGAAAGGACTTGGGGAACTATAGAAAAAGGGTTTGATGGACCCTCACCCCTCGGCTTTGACATAGCCTGAGTCCTCATGCTGTCTGCAAGAGGTCTCCTAATCTCTTGGCTGCCTTACTTCCCCCACCTGACTTAAGCCTGAAACAGTGCCGGGGTGGGGGGGCCCTGGGCAGGAACAGGCAGTTCCCTGGGGACCATGAGGCCTAAGAAAGAATGCATAAAATCCTGTGAAACCTGCTTTGCTAGGAATGCCCTTAATTTTTCGATAAGAGTCCAAACAGTATATAAGTTTGTTTCCAAAGTTTTGTGGTCCTTTAGCTGACTGACCCTGACTCAGAATAAGCCCACATAGTTCTTTGAATGTTATATATTGTTTGATCATTACTGCCTGACAATGATTGATGAGCTTTACCTGTATTCCTGTGCAAACTGAACCCAATAAAAGCCCACTGAGGAACAGGCTCACGCCCTTCTCATTTGAGAGATTGGCCGTCTTTCCTCCCCAAGCAGATTATGTCTTGGTAAACTTATTCTCATCCATGGAGTATGGGAAGGGGCTCTGCAGTGGAGCCCCGCGCCTCCCCCCGCCCCCAGTGATGTTTGAGCACTGGAGGTGTGGCCAGTGCAACTGAGTTTTTAATTTTATTTCAATTGCTTAAGATTTAAGTGGCTACATGTAGCTAGTGGTTACCTTAGTGGACAGCATGGACCTAGGTATGACTGTGTGGGGTATAGAGACAAAGACTTTTTGGAAGTGAATTTGTTGGAAATATCACCTGTGCTGAAATGTGGCAAGTGGGGTGAGCCCCGGAGGATGGAGGGATTTCACTCCACCTGGACCTGGGACCCTGGGACCCTGGGATGCGCACAGGGTTTGTAGAAGAGGGAGAGGACAGACAGGCTGGTTTATCTCACAATAAATAATACTGTGTTTTTCTTTTTCTTTTTTTTTTTTTTGAGACAATGACGCCAATCATATGGGCTTCAAAGACCAAGGTGGAGCCTTTTGAAGGCACTGCCCGACCTGGAGCTTCTCAGAGCTTTGGGCACCCGCACCCACCTCTGCCTACTCAGTGCATCAGACTTCCTGGGGCGGGGGGTGCTGTTCTCTCCTCTGACCCAGCCGCAGGTCACCCGCCTTGGGAAACATGGGGGGAGACCAGCAAGGTGCGCTCATGTGTGTTCTTTGTGTCCCCAGAAATGGCTGGTCTGGCTGTAATCTTCGGAGGTGAGTCTCTCTGGGGAGGAGCCCCAGCCCCCACCTGCCCCTGGTCCTAGGCCTCTGGCAGGAACCTACCTTGACCAAGCCCAGGATTCCCTCAGCCCCAAGTGTCAACCTGTGACCCTGGGAGAGCCATGACATCTGTCCCCAGGAACCAGGGCTGCTGGTTCTCAGGGCCCTGCAAGGTGCTTGGTTCCCAAACTCATAAGCTGAGCTGTATCTGGTTCCCATCTGGTTCCTGGCAACTGCTCTGCGAACCTGGTAGCTCATCGGTGAGCCCTAGAGCAGCGTCCTCCAGTACGGTGGCCAGAATGAAAATAAAAGCGCTTCGGTCACACTAGCCAAATCTCAACGCTCGACAGCCACATATGGCTGCAGTATCAGACAGTCCTGGTGCAGAGAGTCTCGTCATTGAAGAGTGTTCCGTGACTGCTCTGCTCTGGACATGTAAGAGAGGAGGGAAAATCACCCCTCCCCCCATGCCTGCAGGGCCCCGAGGGGCAGCAGGCAGAAGCCCCCACCCATCACTCCTTCGAAACAGCAGCTCTGATTTGTGCTTGGGGGAAGGACCCTGTGTTCCCTGCTAGAGGGAGAGGGCTGAAGACCGCTGCTCCTGTCGGCGTAATTCATCGTCCACGAGGGCAGCTGAGGCCAGGGCTGTGAGTCCCGGGTGCGAGAACAGCACAGGTGCCGGAACAATCCTGGGATCTCATTCTCCTGGGAGCCTGCCTGCTCCTTGTGTCCTCGTCCGCAGCCTTCCCTTGTGTGGGTCCCTGTCCCTGCCCTGGGATTCTCTCAAAGACAAAGCAGACCCCAATTTATCCCCTGGGAAGATGTCAGGGAGATCAGGGGGAGTCCGTCCCATGGCCAGCCTCAAACCCCTCTTCCCAGCAGCGGCGTCCGTGGGCGCAGTGCCCGTGGCGCTGGGCGCCATGGGTTTCACCGGGACAGGCATCGCAGCCTCCTCTGTAGCAGCCAAGATGATGTCTTCAGCCGCCATCGCCAAGGGGGCGGGGTTGCCGCTGGTAGTCTGGTGGCCACTCTGCAGTCCGTGGGTGAGTGTCCTGAGCAGGAGGCGGAGGAGGGGAGGATGGGGTGTGCCTTTGGTCCTTTGTCTCTCCCTCCCAGTTCCCTCTTTTGGTTGGGGGTTGGAGGGTGGATCTGGCATACAGCCTGGCATGTCTGCATTTCCAGTCAACCCTACCAAACCTGGGCAGGGCCCCCCACTCTCAAGGCCCCAGCCTAGTCCTGTGGAAGGAGAGTGCCTGCCATGTCTCAGAGGGTCTGCCCTCTGTCACTAGTGGACTCCCCACCAGGGTTCTGGGCAGCCCCCCCAGTGCAGTCATCCTGAGGGTTTAGGAAGTAGGGGAGGGAACAGGCTTGGGATGTTGGGGTCTCTGGCCTTCTGAGGGTTCCTGGGGTCTCTGACCCCACATCCTTGCCAGGAGCCACTGGGGCCACCTCTCCCATATGCTGTCAAATTATCTTCTTCCCCAGGAGCAGCTGGACTCTCCCTGTCATCCAAAGCCCTTCTGGGTGTCACTGGGGCATCTTTTGGGGCCTGGATGGGGCGTTCAAAACAGGCAGACCCTTCCACTCCACCAGCTGGACCCAGTGGAGGTGACTCTCAGGATGACAACCCCTCCACTGACAAGCCCCCTGCCTCCCAAAACTGCTCAAAGAAAGATGAGAAATAAAGATGAGAAGCCGTGACCTTCCCCCGGTGTCCACAGTGCCGTTGTCCCAGATGGGGCAGGGCGGGCCAGCGGGAACTCTGTAAGCACACGCACCAGCGTCCTCTGTGACTGGAAGCTACAGGTGGTCCCCGGCCGGCCACTCACTTGTGACCCTGAGAATGTCATGTGTCCCCTTTCTGCCTCAGTTTACTGCCCTTCAGGTGGGGCCTCAGACCAAGTGTCTTTGAAGATCTCAGCCAGGGCAACATGATAGGACAGCTTGGCTCTGAGGGCACTGTTTGAGCCCTCGACCCTCAGCTGGGAAGGCACCACTGACCTCAGGCGTTATGGACCCCCCCACCCCCACCCCACCCAAGACTCATGGTCTGACTGGTGACTCGAGCAGCGGTTTCCAACCTTTTTCCTCTCAGGGCACATAGAAACTAGTAACTAAAACTCTGCAGCACACCAAAACATGTGTTTTTTTGCTGATCTAACAGAAAAGAACTAGGTGTAATTTTGATTCATTTGCACCAGAAGGCCATTGTTGTGTTGGCTGCTGTCAATTTGCCAGTCTAAGACAAGACCCCAAAGACGTGAATGAGCTCTGCTAGGATCTTAAAAGTCAACCCAAAGCTGACTGTGCATATACAAGGGAGTCCAGCTGCGACCAGAAGAACCGCCTGTCTAAAGTGCTGGCCCACTGAAAGCATGCAGCCAATATTTTTAAGTCACTAAATTTTGTGGCCCGTTGTTCCTCATGGAGGGCTAACTGATAACATAATGTGTGCAATATATTCAGAGGATCGAGCTAGATGGCGTGGATGACAGAAAGTAGAGATTCTAATTGCAGCTATTTGGGAAGGCTTCCAGGAGGAGGTGCCACTTCATTTAAGATTATATAGTTATAAGTAATAGAAACTTGACTACAAGTGGCTTGAGTTCCAGGGACTTTGTTGGCTTCCTGAAGCGAAAGACAAAAGTAAGTAGGCTTCAGTCGAGGTGGATTTAGCAATTGGACCCTGATGCCCAGGACCTGTTTATTTCGGTCCCTCCTCTGCTGACTTACCAGCTTCATCTTCTGGCTGCTGAGTCTCATGGCTCCAAGCTGGCTGTCTGCAGGCTCTGGAGGCTGCCTGCTTCTTTATTCATGTCTCCCCCAAAAGAGCACTTTTCCATGAACCTTCTGCTACAGAGCAAGAAAGTGTCTTTTCCAAAAGCCTCTGGTAAAGGTTCCTGCTCTATTCATCCCTAAACTAATCATTTTGGCCCAAAGATGTGATGTGAGTATTGGTTTCAGTCATTCCAGGCTCAATTTTGGAGGCTGCAGAGAGAGAGAGCCCAAGGCCTGGACAAGCCCAAGGTCAAGACAGAGGCTCCCAGTACTTAAGAAGTAGGTTCCTGCTTCAAGGGGACCAGAAGTAGACAAAGACAGGGACTGTCCTCAGAGGGGAGACTGGGCCTCCAGGGGCCCCGTGGGAACCTGAGCCGTGCCCTGGCCAGGCGGCCTGCACTGCATCTCTCTCTCCCTCAGCTCTGCCTGCTTTGGCAGCAATTCGGAGAGGCCAGTGGATTTGCAGGCAGGCTGTCGGCAGCCTCCTGTCTCTTTATTCTTTAATTTTACAAAATGGGATTGTAATATTTTCTAATAAAAACCAACATTTCATTGCATTTAAATTACCTGAAGTGGGAGGTATAGACGCTGGGGGGGGGGGCGGGCTTTACATGGAGAAGCAGGGAACATAGGGGAGAACCACTGTGAGCCTAACACAGCTCTGAAAAATAAAGTTCTTTTAAAAATATTGTCTAAGAAATATTTTTCTCTTAAAAATGTAAATTGCTACAGATAAGGTTGAAGCCTCTTCAATCTAATAACTGTCTTGCCCCATTATCAGTCTCAGTCCCAGAAGTAAAGGCTGCTACGATTTGGTAAGTACTTATGCACCCTTTTAAAGTGATTTCTGTTGATAGCTGGTAGAGTGGTGGGTACATAGGCCAGAGATGGAGAGAGTAGATATCTCCGTAGAAAACATTGTACATAATGCTGTTTTATGCCTTTTTATTGTATAGTTTGTTGAGGTACCTCATACATAGTGTTCAGCAGGTGGCCTTTTTTTCTGTTCTGTAGGTCTTTTTTATTATTTTAATCACTGTGTACTATTCCAGGGTAATAACACACCACATTTTATTCTGCCTTTTTCCTATTTTACTAATGCTTGTGTAGCTGGATGTTTAAAAGTTCTGTGTTTTGGAGAAATACTGGCTTCAACTTCAAAGCTGAGAACAGAGCAGGACAAGGACCCCACTTCTAAACAGAGCTGCTGGTCGTGCCCCCCGGGGTTTGGTGAAAGAGTGTAGCTCTTATGCCCTGGGACTCCCGGCACCTAACAGCCGCATCCAGCCTTGGTAGGGGGCTCGGGACCCACTGGGAAACAGGCTGCAGAAGGGGTTCGCTCGACAAGTACTTGTCGGGTGTCCACTCCAGCGCTGAGGGCTGTGACGCAGGGGTCAATAAGACAGGGACCTCTGTCCTCCTGGACTGCCCCTGGGGGCTGACAGGTGTTTTGGCTCTTCTTGGCTCCTCTCGATGCGCAGGGGTAGGGTGTGAGATCTCTTGACACCTGCGTCCGTTGCCTGCCTGGTGGAGTTTGTCTAGGGCTGTGGGTCCACAATGAGCTGGTGGAGGAGGGACCATTGGAGCTGGGCGGCCTCAGGAAGCTGCACTTCTGAGGGCTGCGTGGAAGCTTAGAAAGACAAGGGGGCTTGCCTCGGTGTGGAGACCCTGTAGAGAAAGAGGCAGTGGATGCAGGGGTGGGGGGTGGGGGTGTCAGGGGAAGAGAAAGGGTCCAGAGAACCCTCTGCATGACTTGTTAGCGCATCTGTAGAATGAGGATAGTTGTGCCTTTTCCTGTGGTTGTTGTGAGAATTAAAATACTTAATGTAGGCAACCCCAGAGCAAGTACCTGCACCAGACACCCTGCTGATGTTGCTGTCTGTCTGTGGCGCCCTCTGCTGGGGGAGGTTTGAACTGCTCACCTTCTTTGCAGGCTATTGTGTCCTCACAGCAGGGGTCACTCACCTGCAGGGTCCTGACAAGGTGGAGCTTTCCCTGGCTGAAACCTCCGATTCTGTCCTGGCGGCTGCTCCCCAACAGTCCACCCCTCCTGGGTTCCCTTCATCCTCTAGAAGGCACAGTCTTCCGCCTTTAGACTTTATAGGCCCAGCTCAGACACATGCCTGGCTTCCCTCAGGTTCCAAGGGATTCATGTCAAGCTTTCCAAAGGGGTCCTGCTGAGGGCCAGGTGGGGGCCAGGTGGGTAGACTGCTTTCTCTCCCCCCCCCAGAGTTTGGGAAAGAACAGCCCACCAAGGTGCTCTTGTTCTTTCTCCCTCTCTCTTCCCTTCCTCTACAATCTCAACTCAATAATTAATTCCTCTACTTTTTTATTTTTTAGAGATTTTATTTATTTATTTTTAGAGAGAGGGGAAGGGAGGGAGGAAGAGAAACAGTGGTGTATGAGAGAAACATCAATCGGCTTGTTACCCTCTCATGCATCACCTACCTGCAGCCCAAGCCTGTGCCCTGACCAGGAATCGAACTGGTGACTCTTTGGTTCACAGGCCAGTCCTCAGTCCACTGAGCCACACTAGCCAGGGCCTAATTCCTGTACATTTTTTTAATAATGAATTGTATAGTTTCTTATCATACCCTCTTGGCAAAGGTTAGGAAGTGGAGGTTCTTGGCACATGATTCTACTGTTCTCTGCCTTTGAACCTCAGCTGAAACACTGATGAATCTTCAGTGGTTCCCAGGGAAGTTCTGCATTTAGCATTTATCCATGGTAAAAGTATAAAACCATACATGGGAATAATTAACCGTACATTCTGGAGAGGGGTTACCTGTGGGGCGGGAGGCAGAGAGAGGAGATTGGAAGGGTTTCTCAGGTCATGTTCATTCTGTCCGTATCATTTGAGTCCTTGAGCTGAGTGGGAGGCGAATAAGTGTTTGCTGCATTATTACCTGTAGCTTTTTGGATGTGTGGACAGCAGGACCAATAAAATGGCATTGGTCCAGTCAATACAGGATCAAGTGTGTAAACTAAAGTGGAGTCTCTCGTGTCAGTCAGGAAGGCTGCCAGTCAGCCATGACACTTTGGTTCAAGAGGGAAAACACCTGAGTCAGCGCAGACACATCTGGCAAGGAGACATACCCAAGGCAGCTGCACATGTGATCAGATGTGGGGCCACCCACAGATGGGCTCCTGGGGAAACGCCACACTTGCCTTCCAGGGTGCCAAGAGACCCAGAAGGGCGGAGTCCACTACTTTAAAGGTATAACTGAGTCAGGCTCCCGGCCGCTGCTGAGACACCAGAGTGCTGCTCCACGCCATGCTGATCTCCGCTGGCACCGGCCACCAGAGGCTCTGCCCTGCCGGACTGGGGACTTCGCCTGCCCTGCTGCCCACCCGGCTCCGGAGACCCTTCCTTACAAGACGCTGACAACTCCCTTTGCCCCTGTGCTGACTCCCAGACCTGCAGACTGAGACACTGGGACTAGGGTTTGTGAGCCCCCATTGATGGCTCTGTGTGTGTATGTGTGTGTTGTTCCTGGATTGTCAGTGTGGGTAGGATGTTAACATGTGTTGCTATTCTACTTTGAGTGAATCTGCCTTCAATAAAAGCTGAGCGAATGGCACAGTTACCGTGTGTGACTCTGGTCTATTCCTCGGTGCCCAGCTGCTCAGCAGAAAGCTAGCCGAGCAGTTGCCCGGCTGACGTATAGGAAAGAGTGTATTGTGAACATATGCACATGACAGGATGCCTGGAAACATTTCCTATTATAAACGGGGCAGATTGTAAGGGCACCTATAAGGTAAGAGGGAGGGGAGCGGGTGTACACGTCTCCTTCAGCAATGTGCTAGAGGGCAGCGGAGAAATTCAGTGGCAGTTGGCGAGAGTTGGGGGTCAGAAAGTGATTAGAAAGTTGATCTCAATGATCTCTGTAACAACGAGGGTTTTCCCTTGATGGAAAAAGAGGAGACAAATGTTTGTGGTTTCGGTGTCTTAGAAAACCAAAATCGGTGTCATTTGCTGCTGCTCACTTTGGGCCCTGATTCCTGATGATGAAGCTGTTTTGAGCACCCGAGCCAGGCCCTCCAGGAACACTGCCAAGCCCAGTTCTCGTTCTGGGGAGTTCAGGACAGAGGGTAGATAGTTGCAAGGTCAAAGTCTTTGAGCAGGAGGACGGTGTGAAATCATGGGAGCAGGGCTGGAAGGCAGTGGACGGAAGCCTCAGCCCCTGTGTGAACGCCCCTGCAGAATCAGGATGGACTCTCGAACCCCAAACGCAGATGCTGAGACTGATGACGCCACACACACACACACACACACACACACACACGTTCACCCTGTGAATTAGCAAACTCACTGGTGTTGGAAATAGCTGGTGGGAGGTGTGTGGATTCCTGAGCAGGGCTACAGATCTCCATCCAAGTGTAGCTGAAACGAATGAAAAGAACAGGTTGCACTACTCATACTGAGTATTTAAATTAAATGACAGGGATTTCTTTTCAGTCTGCTCTCAGCGTGGCAGTGGTAGTGAACCTGACCTTGTCATGTGTCTGCATCAGGCCTGTACTAGCTTCCCGTCTCACTCAGAGCTCAGGGTCCAGTCCTGGCAGTGGCTTGTGAGGCCTGGCACAGCCTGGCTCCCTGTTACCCTCTGACATCACTTCCTGCCCCCCTCCTTCTTCCTCTCATGCCTGTGCTCCTTGCCATCGTGTTCCTTCTTGTACCTGGACCTACGTTCCTCCTCTGCCTCCCTTTGCTTTAGTGCATCTTCAAACCACACACTGTACCCTAGCTTATCTTATCTTATGTCCCCTTATCTTATGTTTACACCCTTACAGCCGGTAAACTCCATGAGGACACACATTTCGGTCTAGTTTTATTAGAGGAAATTGGCAGTTATTTTAAAACATAGCACAGCACCCAGGGAATGACTTGTTTACGGCTTGTTTTCTCCTTTGTTTCTTGCTTGCCCCTGCGTGCCAAAGATAACGATTGCCCCTGTGTGTTGGGAGATAATGCTTCGCTTCCTGCTTCTGTAAGCTGCTTCTTGCTTTCGCACCAGAAGTAATGGTCTAAGTGACAGACCAGCCCTTACCCAATATAAGCAATTGCTCCCCACTGATCGGGGCCCAGAATTTGGAGACTGCCTCCTCTGGGTCTGCCCGTAAATAAAGGAACCACTTCGCTTCCTCCAGTGTTTGGCCTGAGTTCTTCCCGAAACAGTTTGGTCTGTGCTCTATCTAACACAGTGCCTAGATTCCTGTCTAGCATGGTGGGCCTTCAGCACAGATTTTGGGGATAACTGAACACTCTGTCCACTGGACATAGGGGTGTCCAACCCTCGTCTCAACATGAAATCGTAAATTTACTTAAACCTTTTTTTTGGGGGGTTTCATCGGTTTTCACTAGTGTTTGTGTATTTAACGTGTGACCCAAGACAGCTCTTCTCCCAGGGGGGCCCAGAGATGCCAAAAGGCTGGACACCCTCGGACTAAGGCTATTCTGAAAACCACCTGCTTGTCTCCATTAGAAGCTAATATTTATCGAGACTTCCGCCAAGATGGAGGCATAGGTGGAAACACTGTGCCTTCTCCCACAACCAAGTTTGACTACAACAAAAGTTTTGGAGAACTAGAACACACCCAAAGACCAGAACACGGAATTATACGAAAGTCCGACAGCTACGAACTGTTCAACGGGGACGGTAAGAGAGGTGGAACCAGCAGCGGGGCTGGGTCAGGCAGGACAGGTCCCCCGAACTAGGGGCTAGGCGCTCAGGCAGCCCAAAGCCAGTCGGGGTGCGGGGCAGACTGACCAAGGTCGCACATTCGCGCACAGTGAGACGGACCACGCAGGCCCCAGGGGGCGAGCCCAGTGGTGGAGGGCCGACAGCGGTGGCACACTCGAGTGCAGTGGAACGAAACGCGTGGGCCCGGTGACAGTGGTGGCTGCGGTGCCAGTGGGGGTCTCGGCAGCAGGTGGCGGAGGGAAGCCATAGTCCCTCTTTGACCCCGCCCCCACATACAACGTCACAACCCAGCAACTGAGTTGCCCTGCTCTGGTGAAAACCTAGGGCTCCGATCCGGCTACTTAACAGGCACCAACAGCCCAAAAGATGGCGCAAGAGGAACTCAAAGTCCCAGAGCCAATAACCCTAAGTGACCGGGAAATTGCCAGCCTCTCAGAAGCCCAATTTAAGACACTATTTATCAGGATGCTCACAGAATTGGTAGACTACAGTCACAAATTAGAGGAACATATGAAGGCTAAACTAATTGAAATGAAGGGAGATGTCCAGGAAACCAATAGTGATGGAAAGGAAACTGGGACTCAAATCAATGGAATGGACCAGAAGGAAGAACGAAACATCCAACCAGAAAGGAATGAAGAAATGAGAATTCAAAACAATGAGGAGAGGCTTAGGAACCTCCAAGACATCTTTAAACGTTCCAACATCCAGATTATAGGAGTACCAGAAGGGGGAAAGAAACAGCCATGAGTGGAAAATGTATTTGAACAAATAATAAAGGAGAACTTCCCCAGTCTGGCAAAGGAAATAGACTTCCAGGAAATCCAGGAAGCTCAGAGAGTCCCAAAGAAGTTGGAACCAAGAAGAAACACACCAAGGCACATCATAATTACATTAGCCAAGACTAAAATGAAGGAGAGAATCCTAGAAGCAGCAAGGGATAAGGGGACAGTCACCTACAAAGGAGTACCCATCAGACTGTCAGCGGATTTCTCAAAAGGGACCTTACAGGCAAGAAGGGGCTGGAAAGAAGTATTCCAAGTTATGAAATTCAAAGACCTACAGCCAAGATTGCTTTATCCAGCAAAACTTTCATTTAGGATGGAAGGACAGATTAAGTGCTTCTCAGATAAGGTCAAGTTCAAGGAGTTCATCATCACCAAGCCCTTATTATATGAAATGCTAAAGGGACTTATATAAGGAAAAGATGATGAATAATATGAACAGTGAAAGGACAGCAAACACACAGGTATTAACAACCACACCTAAAACAAAAGCAAACCAAGAGGACAGCTAGATCAGGAGTGGAACCATAGAAATGAAGAACACATGGAGGGTTAGAAACAGGGGGGTGGGAGGAGGAGAAGGGGGGAGAAGGCACAGAAAATAGCATAGATGGTAGGTAGAAAATAGATAGGGGGGAGGGCGAGAATAGTGGGGGAAATATAGAATCTAAAGAACTTGAGACACATGGTTGTAAACTAAGGGGGGGAGAATGGTGGGGGAGGGAGGGTGCGGGTGGAGGGGAATGAAGGGGGGAATAGAACAACTGTAATGGCATAATCAATAAAATATATTTTAAAAAAAGTTAATATTTATCTTTTCACAATATAACTTGGATCAGATTTCATATGATCTTTATCATGCAGAGAGGACACTCCATCCCCAATTTAAATGACAACGTGTCTTCCACTAACCGATAGAGTGGTGGTGGATACAGTGGCCAGGTTCTATCCCTATAACTAGAATTTTCTGTTGACTGAGAAAGGAGGACAATATGGCTGTAGTTTCAGTTTCTTGTAAAATAAATGTAGTTTCAGTTTCCTATTAAACGAAACCTATTGCATTTGTGGCTTGTACCTCTAGGGGCAGAGCTGCTCCAGACGTCCAGAGCCACGCCTCCAGGGTGTTGTCCAAACACAGGCACGGGGGCTCAGTTCACACTCCAGAAAATCCTTCCCTCTGGGTAAGACACCGGAGTGGGGGTGGGGGGCTGGCAGGGGCTGCTCTTTCCCGTGGCCCCCAGCTTGGGGTGGTGGTGGGCTCAAGGCGTGGAGGGGTACCCCTGGGGGTCCGCTCACAGAACGTTGTTCTGTTTCTCATCAGGGCCTCTGCTGTCAGAGAAAGTGGGTCTCTGGGGGGAAGGAACTCCAGCCCCCACTGGCCTCTGGGCTCTGGGACTCTGGGGACAAAAAGCCTGGTCCATTCCTGGGTTGGGGGTGAGATAGGCAGGGGGAAGAGACCGGTGAGGTTTCGGGGGAACCGGATCAGAGCCACTCCAAGCCCGGGCCTTGGAAGCAGCTGGCCCTTGGACGAATCACTCACTCTCCGTGCCAGACCCTGTCCTCTCATTTGTGAAAGGAACAGAGGGCTCTCTTCTTCATCACTGTATTAGTGAGGAGCTTGCATCGGGGCAGGGACCCAGAGTAACCTGGAAAAGGGGTCTGGTACTTACTCGGGGACATTCTAAGTTGCAATGCAGAGATTTAGGGAGTTCTAGGAGTGTCTAAGGAGTTGACGCTGGCATTTCCAGGAGGAAGGAAGCAGCCCTCCTCGGGAAATAAAATCCACCTCCCACAATGAGGTCCTTTCATAACCCCAGTTCCCACACCTGGACCCTTTCCAGACCTGCTGCCCCACAAGCTCCAAGAGAAGCTTCTCTATCCTCCACTGGGATGCCTTTGGAGGTGGCCAGGGGGTGGGGGAGGGGCAGGGCAACAGGCAGCTTCCCCACCCCCGTCAGAGCTCCACCCTTCATGCAGGTTTGCCTCCGCTGGGTGTTCATTGCCCTGTGTGCCATGGAAGCCATCCTAGCCTCCTCCCTCGCCAAGGTAATGTCTGCAGCGAACCTGGCCAAAGCCAGCGGGGCAGTCTCGGGCAGTGTCCTGGCTGGACTCAAGTCAGTGGGTGAGTGCTCCTGGGAGGGCTGGTGGGGGTTTGAAGAGGTGGCTGGAGACAGGGGGCACGGGGAGAGCTCTGCTCAGGGACCTGCAGGGACAGAGAGGGTAGCTTCCTCACCTGCAGCCTCTCTCCCCTGCCCTGCCCTGCCCTGCCCTGGGCATCTATCCTGGCTCTTTCTAAGAGGAGGGCCAGAGGGAGGCAGGACCCAGCAGGGCGGGAGCTCAAGAGGTCCACTCCCTGTCCTACCCCCCAGACTGCGGGGACCTTGCCTGGCTCCGGCTCCCTGGCCCTCGTTGCCCCTGGATTCACCACCAGAGAGAGTTCACTGCTTTTAGCGTTTTGCCTATGTGCCCACATTGTCCCTTGGCAGCAGTTTTAATGTTGGGCTCGGATCCAGAGCCTCAATTGTAACAAACTCTTCCGTTTGGTCCCATTTTCTGTGTTAGTTCATGGGAGCACCCTCCTGGGTTTTGTTTCTTCAGTTTGCTGTTTATCTTCTCTTTTGTGCCCAGCCCCACCCCCAAAGTCAGCCTTTCTAATGTTAGTGTGTATCTGTTTTTCATACATATTCTTGCGAAATGGGTATCTTCTGTTTGCATGTCTTCTTTTACTTACAGAATAGTGTGTTGTCTATCTCATTCTGTTGCTTCTCTTTGCACGAAAAACTAAGATTTTGACATCTGTCCATGTTACCAGGCGAGCCTCCCCAGCCCTCCCTCCCGCTGCTGCAAAGTGATCGGATGTGTACCCACCACCACTGCCTTCTTTCTCTCCTCCCCCACCAGCACAAATAGCAGCGTGCAGAATGGGGGGAGGGAACAGGGCCCTGGCCACAGCCTGACGTCAGGCCCCGGTGTGCCCACTCTGTGACCTTCCCGCCCCAGGGCTCGTCCTGCCATCCAGTGCTGTCCTGGGCTCGGCTGCCTCGTCCGGTGCTGTCCTGGCCTCGGCTGCCTCATCCGATGCTGTCCTGGACTCAGCTGGTGCTGTCCTGGGCTCGGCTGCCTCATCCGATGCTGTCCTGGACTCAGCTGGTGCTGTCCTGGGCTCGGCTGTCTCATCCGATGCTGTCCTGGACTCAGCTGGTGCTGTCCTGGGCTCGGCTGCCTCATCCGATGCTGTCCTGGACTCAGCTGCTTCCGCCATGGAATCCTTGCTGGGGACACTGCATGTCTCCTCCCTACTGGAATTCCCTGCCGAGGCCCTGACTGCTTACCCACTTGGAGGTAACTGGCTTTGGGTAGCAGACACCTTCCGAGGGCCCCCCACTGAGTGCACAGAAGTGTGACTGGAAAATTAGGGCCTGGGCCACAGCAAACAATCCCTCCTGTTTGTTGGAAACACAGATCCCTCCTCAGCAGATGATAGATACGAAAACATCTAGATTTTTCTCAAAGTGCTGTGAAGTCCTGGTCACTAGGCTTAGCAGTGGACATTTATCAGTTGGTTTAGTCCTCATAACAACCCCAGAGGAGGATAACGTCCCTTATTTGCACTTGCAGACACCGTTGTGCAGGGGCCTTGGGTGGGCAGGGAGGGTCAGGCAGCTTGGAACTGCAGTAGCAAGGAAATGTGGCCAGGCCTTGAGAGGAGGCCTCAGGGCACAGCAGGTTTCGAACAGCCCAGAGGAACAGGCCAGCCTCCCCACCCCTAGGTGACCTTGGGGCCCGCCAGCAGGCGGGTTGTCAAATCTGGCCTTCTGACCTTGGAACCTCTGAACACCAAGCCGCCGGCCAGCCTGGCATTGCTCGCTTGCCAAGCAATGATGTGAAGCAGCAAGTACATGCTAAGCAGACTTTTGATTCTGGAGTCTCTGGTTCACAGCCCACCCAGGGGGCCCCTCTGACCATTCAGTTTTGGTTTACATGCCCCTCTCTTGTTACTTGTTCATTGTCACCTCAAGGCTGTTTCCCTGGGGAGCTGGCTGAGCTCACTGCTCCCCGTCTTGCTGTCTTTAGAACTCCTGGCCCCCGACAAGCCCCAAAGATTGCAGCCCTGGCCACTAGATGGCAGCAGACCAAGACCTCTACCTGCTCCCCAGGGAGCCACAGAGTTAGGGAGTCAGGCCCACGCACACCTCAGTATGACTCAGTGTTTTGTTTTTTTAAAAACATTTTTTAAAATCTTTTATTTATTTATTTTTAGAGAGAGGAGACAGGAAGGAGAAAGAATGGGACAGAAACATCAATGTGTGGTTGCCGCTTATGTGTCCCCTACTGGGGACCTGGCCTGCAACCCAGGCCTGTGCCCTGACTGGGAATCAAACCACCGACCCCTTGCTTCACAGGCCCGTGCTCAATCCACTGAGCTACACCAGCCAGGGTAGTATGATTCAGTGTTTTGAGTGACTCCAGCCCCAGGGGAGTAAGGATGAATTCTGATTGGGAGGATCTGGGGGGCTTCCTGGAGGAGGGGGCAACAAGTCGGGCCCTGAAGAATCAGCAGCATTCATTTGACTCATTCGGGCGTGACTGTCAAGTAGCATTCTAGCATTGGACAGTGCTTGCCTGACTTTAGCCCAACAGTGTGTCTGAAGCACGTTCTCTATGAAGAGGGATTGCTGTCTTAGGAGCTTTTATAACTCCCCACTAAGCAAACAGTGACCCAATTTCAGATGAACTGACATGCTGGCTCAGAGAGCATGACCCCCACCCCCTTCGTCTCACCTTGCCCCTTTCAAATGGCCACGCCCTAAATTACTTGGCAAAGAAGTCCACCTTCTCGGGGAAGGAATGTGGCAGCGGTTCACTTGGGTTTTGTTTGCTTTCATTCTGTTTTCGGTTTTAACCAACCAAACATGTCTTGGAAGGCGGAGAGAAAGAAAAGGATAACTTCTGGTCTTCCCACAAGCCCCCAACCAATCAGCAGACAGATCAAACCAAACCAAACCAAACCCAAATTGTAACTGATGACTGAGTTTTTGGGCACAAGGACCTCAAACCTTGTCTCCAGATAACTGCAGGCCAGGAGTGCACACTCACTGAGGACCGATCTTTTGCCCCTGCAGTCAGACTCCCCAGCGATGCCCACCAAGCCCAGGGCAATGAAGCCCCTTTCTTGGAAATCCCAGGTCTCTGAGTGAAGCGGGGGGTGGGGGGGGGGAGCATGGGGTCAGCCTCCTCCCCGTAGGTGGGTCATGAGCTTGGGGTGTGGAAGGGAGGCCAGCGTGGCTCTACTCACACGACATTCTTTTGGTTTCCAGCCAAGTCTGCTGCAGCAGTGATTGGAGGAGGTAAGCCTCTTTAGGGAAGGGACTTGAGTCACTGTCGCTGGGATTTGGGGAGTAACTGGCCTTGTGCTTGGCCACATTTGCCCCAGGCCTCACGTAGATGGTAGGGAAGGAGATGGAGATGAGCAAGGAGCAAGGGACTGGAAATGAGAAACGGGTCTTGAAACAAGGAGGGTCATGGCAACTCTGGTGTGGACACAGCCCTGGCAGGAACCCCATTTCCTCTTTGTAGAGCATTGGCTGTGTGGCCTTGGACATGTCTTTGAATTCCCCTGAGCTCCCGTTTCCTCCTCTGACATATGGGCCAGTATTGCCCACCAAGGATTATCCTGAGGCCAGTATAGAATCGGAACAGGCAGGGCGTTAAAGAAAGGCCATTGGCTCAGTGACCCTGTCCAGTATCTTCCTACAGCCCTGTGGTAATGCCATGGAGCCCTCGAATTGGGGTTCACTGGGGTTCGCACAGAGCTTGGGATGAGCTCCTTGCTCACGCTAGGCCCCTTGGAGGGTAAGATCGACTGTATCACAGATTTCCTCAGCAAAGACAAGAAGCTTGTGGGCCGCGTCCCGGCTGCTGCATCTTCCTAGTGCAGAAACCGAGACCCAGAAGGCAAATGGCTTTGCCGAGGAAGGTCCTGCTGCAGACCAAAGCTGGGCCCAGAGCCCTGTCCCCAGTGACCCCACAGCCTCTCCTACTGGCCAGGCTCATAGTCTCTTCCCAAGTTCCAAGTACACCCTCTTCTCCACCCTCTTGAGGTCCTCCAAGCTTGAGCAACGGTGTGGAGTGTGGGGGGAAGGTAGTCTGTTCCTTTGAGTGTCACCTTGACCTAGCTCCTCTCCCTGAACAGCCGTGGCTGTGAGTGCCGTGCCGGTGGTGCTGGGCGCTGTAGGCTTCACCGGGGCAGGAATCACAGCCTCATCTTTGGCAGCCAAGATGATGTCAACAGCTGCCATCGCCAATGGAGGTGGGGTTGCCGCCGGTAGCCTCGTGGCTACTCTGCAGTCTGTGGGTGAGTGTCCTTGAGGCTACAAGGAGGGCAGGAGCCTCAGAGGGGCTAGCCCAGACCCTCAGCCCAGTGATCTTTCATCTCACTGTGCCTCAGTCCCACCCTCCATGCCCTGTCTCTGGGTTTCTCTGTGGGAGACGTAGGAGGCAGGGAAGGAACCCCAGCCTGGGGTGCATGCAGGTTCAGGTGGACTCTGCCCAAAGTGGGTTGCTGGGTTACTTGGAGCATCTCCACCTACCTGGGGCTCAACCTCCTTCCCTGGGGAGTGAGGCAGCTTCCAGCTCATGGTTTAACCCCTGGAATTCATGCCACTGGGTGGCTGCCTGCAGCAACCCTCCCAAAACAGAGATCCAAGGATTCGGGGAAACCAAGGTGGGTACTGGGTAGGGTGCCTGGGCCTCAGGCCCCTTAAGAGGTGCTAGAATCTCCAACCCCATCGTCCTGTCCCACAGAGATGTCCCTGCCTGCTGGTCCCTCCCTGCTCACCCTCTGCTTTTTTCCCAGGAGCAGCTGGACTGTCCTTGTCATCCAAAATCATCCTGGGCTCCGCTGGGTCAGCCCTGGGGTCCCTCATGGTATAAGTCCTTGTCACCTCCAGTGCAGAGAAGAGGAGCAGGTAGGGCCCTGCCCACCAGCCTTATGCAGTGGGAACCAGACCCAGGGTGACAATGTGCCTCACGCTGTACCCTCAGAGGAAAATAAGGAATAAAAATGAGTTGTCGTGACTTCTCCCAGATCCCCTTCTTTGCACTTGTAGTCCAGGGTGGGGGAGGGGCTCACTCTCTTTCCCATCTGAGTGGCCACGGCCACACGGTGTCGGGCTGCAGTGAGCAGAAAGGAGCGTGAACGAGAAGACTGAAAGGCACCCCTGCCCAGCTTCTGACTCTGAATATGACCCTGGGCCTGCGTTTGCTCCTCCCGCAATGGGGAGTTGATCTACATGACCTCAAAGATCCCAGCCAGGGTGGGTGTTGACTCAGTTCCGGTGCAGAGTCAGGAGAAGGGGGATAGGAGGGCGTCCAGTTTGGAGCCGCTTAGCAGATAGCCTGCGTGTCATCTGCACTCTTGTAACTGGGTAGCCTGGGGCCCTGCTACCTGCCAGCATGTAGAAACAGCACAAAGATTCGTGGGGAAGGAAAGAGGCTTTTATTAACAGGGTACCCAATCGGAGGGGCTGAGAGCATCCCTGCTCCAAGCCAACCTCCACAAAGCCCAGAAATTCCCTTATTTTCAGAAAGACAAATCCAAACCCATGCCCACGAGTTCCCCATCATTGCTTACCTGTCCTTTTGGAGCCCAAGCCAACCACACAGATGGGTCTCCATTCTCAGTCCGTTTCTCTGTGGTGTGCGCTTGGGAGTTCCAGAGTCGCCTAGCAGCAGCTTCCTCCCTTTCCTGGGGCTGGGGCACACTGCCAGACCACCGCAGCTGGGCGCGCTAGGGCTCCCTCTGTGGGGCCCAGCCGTGCATTTGGGTGCTGCTCTCAGCGAGAACGGGAGTGGTCCAAGACCTGTGTTCCGTGCGGCCATGTGGTGCAGGTTGCAGCATCCTGTGGGTTGCTGCTGGGAAGTCATGCTCCCGACTCTGCAAGCAGGGCAAGGCAAGAGGCGCAAGAGGAGCCTGGTGCCCTCTGGGTCCTGCAAATGCAGCAGTTTCCTCCAATCAGGCAGGGCAAGGGGAACGCAAGAAGGGCCAAGTTTCTGCACACCCTCTGTTTTAAATCTTTTGCCCCAAAATTTCACATGAGGTGGAAGTGTCCAAATTCCCAGCCCGTCTCAGCTGGTGTCCACCACACACAAGTGTCTCTCTGCCTGGGGCAGAGCGTTGCCATGTTCATCCTCACTCTACACATGTACTGTGACCTTCTCAGGCCATGCAGGCTCTGTGCAAGCTGTGTCACAAGCCACGTTAGTTATTTACTCGTGTCTGGGTTATGGAACCCTGCCACGCAGTTTGGGTTGCAATTCCAATCACCGCCTCAGTGTTTGCTCTTTTCTGGCCCTTCTCTGGGAAGTGCAGCCTCGTGCTCCGGATCAGGGATCCCCTGCTCCCCAGCAAGCTGGTCAGACCCCTAACCCCAGGGGTGGCCCCCCACCTCTGCCCCCTTACAATCACAGAAGAAGACGTCAGAGTTTGAGGCAAGAGGAGGATTCGAACATTCTTACCACAGCCTCCAAATGAGAGCCTAGTCTGGCTGAAACCTTGATTTTGACCCTAAACACAGAACTCAGTCAAGCCCACTTACACTTCTGACTGACAGCTATAAAGCAATCAATCAAAGGGTGTTATTTTAAGCCCCTAAACATTTTTAAAGATGTCATTTTCTTTTTGGACAGAGGAGAAGGGAGGGAGAAAGAGAGGGAGAGAAACATCAATGTGTGGTTGCCTCTCCTGCGCCACCAACTGGGGACCTGGCCCGCAACCCAGGCATGTGCCTGACTGGGAATCGAACCAACGACCCTTTGGTTGGCAGGCTGGTACTCAGTCCACTGAGCCACTCCAGCCAGGGCTAAACTCCTAAATGTTTAATAATTTGCTAGGCAGAATAAGAAATAGCCTTGATACCCTCTCTCTCTTTATTAGGCTGAGGGTCTTTCACTTAGGAGCTGGCTGAACGTTTCGGGATTAGGGAACTTCCTGGCTCCTGCCGACCCCTGGGACTCAGGGTCCCTGCCAACCTACAGAAGCCCCCAGTGTCAGAGAAGCCAGGCCCCTTTGCTGCTAACCAGTCCTGGGCATCCGCCCCCCCAGAGGGGCCCAAGGTGGGAGCCACGGTGCTGGTCCGTGGTTGTGGAAAACGGTGGGCACAGAAAGGGGCCCTGAGGGGGGTGGATGGGCTGTGGCTCCCACGGCTCCTGGACGGGGTGGGGGGGAGGGACAGAAGGGCTTCTGTTCCCCAGGAACCCCGCCCCCATCATCCTGGGTCCCATGGAGACTTCTGGGGCACCCTAGATGGTGGCTTTCAGAGTGACTCTAAAAGACAGAAACAAGAGGGTAAAAATGACACTAAAGGGTCATTTGCTGCTGCCAAGACCCTGCCATGGCTCCTCACAGAAAATCCGCACACCATTCCGAGAAAGGGGGTGCTGCCTGTTTGTTAGATGTTGTTTAAAAACACCTGTGAGAAGCGACCCAAAGCCCCCAACTCCCTCTGCCCCCGAAGACGGCCATCCTTCCCCCGGCGGGAACAGTCCACTTCACGGGTTCTTTCCAGATTTGGAGCCTTGAAGTGGCCTGTACCCACCGGCTCCCTCCCAGCTGCCTCCTCGAGCAGCTTGGGTGGTTACCCGAGTTCAGGGAGATGAGAGTATTTTCCTCGTGAATCAACCAGCGTCCAGCTGAAGACAATAACCAGGGTGTGAGGCAGGCAGAATGGGTTGTTGGGGCTGACCGCCTGCAGGTCAGCCCCAGCCAGTGGGGTGCTCTCAGCACCTTGGGTAACAGGGGCCACGGCCACTGAGAAGGAACATTGTTCACACTGGAATTGTGCAATCCTGTCCCTGTCAAATTGCAAAGACTCGGGGACAGTCCTCTGGTGTGAGTGATTTACCCTATGGCCTTTGGCATGTGGCATTTGTCCAGGGTCACCAGGCTTAGGGGCTAGACCCTAAGTTAGTCTGTGTTCTCTGCCAGGATTCTGACAGCCCTGAGGTCTGGGTCCCAGGCTCTGAGACAGTGGTCCCTGTCTGCACCTCCTCCTGCCGGAAGGAGGAGGGCGAGGCCCGAACCCAGCCGATGTCAGGCACAATCCAATAGAGTGCTGTGGAGAGTGGTGCGAGAAGCCGTCCTGGGCTGAGTCCCCAAAACAAGGACCTGAGTGCAGTGGTTTACTGGGAGGTGACTCCAAGGAGCACAAAGGAGGGAACGGTGGATGAGACAGACAGACAGACAGCCAAGGAAGGGCCCATAAATGAGTGAGTTTGCACTGTGGGCAACTGAGGCTCAACCCTCCTGACCTTTGGGAGACACTGTGGAACTGGCCTCGGAGTTGTCCCACCCGAGGACGGTTATCTGCTGCCTAAAACCCATCATTGGCTCAGGGCCATCCCGCAGGGGCCAACACCTGACACTCCCAGCCAGCCTTGTGGGCCTCACAGGCTGTGCCCTGAGAGGGAGTCACAGGTCGGGCCAGTGGGGGCAGCAGGCAGGAACTGGAAGTGTCAGGGGTACGTGGGGGGAATCTCCACCACTGTCTGCGGCACAAGTCAGGGACAGAGGAGAGCAGTATTTATGGAGGAAGTAGGCATGCCTTGTCTGCTGGGCCTATGCGTGGGAGGCCCGGCCAATCTCATCAGGGTCGATCAAACTGGGTTCAGGTGTTGCTCCGCTGTGGCTGCTGCCTGCACACGGCCTGCTTCAGATTAGCGTGTCTCCCGCTTCCTGGGTGTCGGCTCCAGCCTGAGCTTGAGGCTTCCGTTTTGTGTGTGCATCCCGGACCGGGCCTCTCTGCACATACGTGGGGCCCTGGGGTTCTTGGTGGGCCCATCAGTCTGGGCAGGCACAGTGGGCCTGGCCTGGGGTCGGGGGTCGGGGGCACTTTCTCCATAGCCCTGCAGCTCTCTCCGTGGTGGGCAGGTTCTGTCTGGTCCAAGAAGGTTCTGCACGCCAACTTCAGGGGTGATGTTTTTTCTTGTTTTCTGTCCCATCTGTCATGATCTTCACCGTGCTTTGTGGGGTGTGTTACAGGGTTTACTGCCCTCCCCTCAGCAGTGAGAGGCTTATTCCCTGGGAGAAGGAACGTGGGGGCCTCAGGTCTTGCCTCAATGTGGGACGTTTACTCTGGGTTTCTGCCTGTCCTTAATCTTTCTTGGGAGCACCCAGCAGGTCCTCCAAGAAGAACCTGCAGGTTGGTCTGTAGCTCCTCAGGGACCTACACCCGCACACTAGCTCATACTTGGCCTTGAGCAGTCAGTTAAGATGGTTAGCTGAATCCTCACCTGCTTGCACTGGGGCGCCTCCTCCTTCCTGTGCCCGGCGCCAGGCGGGCCAGTGCTCTCCCTGCAGGCACCTGACTTCCTGAAAGCTCAGGCCATCGGGGGCCCTGCCACGTCTGCTGTCTTAGGGGTTCGAGAACAGTTATGAGCATGTGTGTTGTGGACTTTTCTTGTAGCTTTCTACACTCTCAGCAGTCCTGTTCTCGACGAGGTCATGGAGCGGTCTACAAAAATGCGGCGGGTGCCCCCAAGCCTCCTCAAAACCATCTCCTGGGTGTAGGAAGTCTTAGGACTATTTTTATTTATTTTACATCTCATCCTTAAAAAAATCCGACAGAATGACACCTCTCTAGCAGGAAAAAGGCCTCCTCCTGGAGGCGAATGGAGACTTAGGGCCGCCCCAAAGCCCTTGTCGCCAGGGTAGGAGCTGGTGAAGGTCAGTTTTCGTTCGATTTCGCAGGCACAGTGCGTTGCCGTGGGATTCGGTCCCCTCCCCGTGAGGTGCCGGAGCCCCGGCAGCATCTGGCGCACAGCACTGTCCTGGCGGTGTGCATGCCAGCTCCCCCACAGGAGTTTGGAGGTCTCGCAGGGGAGGCTGGTGTCTCTCATCTCCGGGTGTATAATGCCCATTCAGGAGGAAGGGCCAAAGGCTCCCAGGTCAGTGGCTCAGTGTGCATCCTGGCTACCCCTCAGCCTAGCTACCCAACAGGAAGCTTTATCAACCCCACCATTCAATGAGGGGTAAACTGAGGCCCATGGAGGGGCCGTGAATGGCCCTGGGCTATATAGCCCATCCCTTGTGAGACTAGGACCAGCCAAAGCCTCCTCCTGACGGATTCTGTGCCTGAGCAGCCTGCCACCCCTGCTGCCCCTCTGCAACAAGGCAGGCTGGGAGGATGGGGAGAACCAGAGCCCTCTAACTCACAGTATTCCAGCCAGGGCTGCAAGGAGCGGAGATGGGCGGGGGGGTTGCAGGTGCTCTTTATTTCTCATGCCTCTCTCTGACCTGAGGTCAAACTTCAAAAGTTTCACTTGGGATGCATTTTCTCCTGGCCCGTCCCCTTCAGCTCTGGGTCCAGCTGGGGAAGAAGGGGGTGACTTTTTTGAACCTCCCAGCAAGGCTCCCAAAACAGATCCAGTGGAGGCCAGGAGGATGTTGGATGCCGTGGAGAGCCCAGCCGCCCCTGCAGGAGAGAGAGGGTGAGCACAGGGAACCTGCAGCGGAGGTCTGAGGCCAGGAGATCCCAGCCGGATCTCTCCTCTAGGTCCTGAAACCTGCAGGGCTCTGCTGCTCTGGGGAGAGGATGCTGAAGGTGGCAGAGAGAGAAAGAGAGTGAATTCATGGGAAGTGGGAGGCAGAGGAGAGTTGCCACAGGCTTTGAGGTACAGGTCCCCTCACTTTACACAGGTCACAGAGGCCGGAGAACGAGGGGACCCATTGAGGCTCCCCAGGTGTCAGATTTGGGTAGATCTGGGCCCACAGCCTAAATATCTCTCACCCTGGGCTCCTTTCCTTCTCCTCCCTCCCAGAACCCCTGGCCCCTCCACTCCACCCCGCACCTCACTCAGAAGGAGCCAGAAAGAGAGCTTGGGAAAGACGAAGGACCAGGGACACAAGGACACAGAACTGGAGGGAGAGGGCAGGCCCTCCCCTCAGGCTCAGCCTCAGGGCTGAATCCCCTTCTGGCCCCATCCTCCCCTCCTCCCCCTCCTGCTCAGGACACTCACCCACGGACTGCAGAGTGGCCACCAGACTACCAGCGGCAACCCCGCCCCCATTGGCAATGACAGCTGCTGACATCATCTTGGCCGCTAGGGAGGAGGCTGCGATGTCTGCCCTGGTGAAACCCATGGCGCCCAGCACCATGGGCACTGTGCCCACGGCCACCACTGTGGGGAGGAGGGGCCGAGTCGACACGTGCGCACAGGAGAGTGCACCCCGTTAGGAATTCCTTGACAGTGTCTACGCTGAGCCCACCGGAGGCAGCAGCTTAGAGACGGATGCCAAGGGGAAGAAGGTGGGGGGCGTGGGGTGGGAGAAGGAGGGGGATGGGTAGAGACATCAGAGGAGGTCCAGGCAGAGCCCTGGCTGTGTGACGCTGGGGAAGTCACGACCTCTCCCTGGGCTCAAGTGTGTGTGTGTGTGTGTGTGTGTGTGTGTGTGTGAATGAGGAGGGTGAATTAAACCACTGCAGTGTTAGCAGCAACCCCCCTTTCAAATGAAGTCTCGTCTGCGTGCTCATTATCTATAAGCACTGAAGAGCAGCTGAGGCAGGGATCCGCAGGGGCACTGCTCTCTCCCCTAAAACTCACGCAAGCAGCTCCAGGAGTGGAAAGAGTGTTCCGGAGCCCACAGCGCCACGGGCCTGTGAAGTCCCCCCCCCACCCCAGGATGAGGGTCCCAGGTAACTCACCTCCTCCGCTGCAGCAGCAGCCGCTCTCTCTAGGGAGACAAAGTCGGGTGGGGTATGGTGGGGGTTGACAGTTAGTTTGAGGCAGTGAAGGAGGGTGGCCAGCTAGTCCCCTGGCCCTTCATGAGTTGGACTGGAGCCCCGGAGGCCAGCCCCCTGCCCAGGCCACCACCCCTGGGGCAAAGCGAGACTCACTTATCATGGTGAGGCCTTCCTGGTCCAGCCTCTGCTCAGGGAACGACTCTGCTCCTTGGAATGTAATTTCCCAGGCAAACCAGTGGGGACACCGCTCGTCCCTGGCAGCTCCTCATCCCTGGCAAAGCGCAGGAACGAATGCGCCGTCTGCCCGCCTGTGGGTCCTAGCTCTCCCGCCCCAAATCCCGACCCCACTCGCAGGTCCACCCACTCCTGCCCTCCTGGCCCCTGGCGGTTTTCCTTGGGTGGCATTTTCTCTCTCTCTCTCGATGTCTCTACAGAAAAGAGTTTAAAGCACCAGGACATCAACGCCAGTAGGCTGTGGTTCCAAATTGTTGTACCCACCCCCACCCCACACACCCCCAATCCCCACCCCCTTTGCCCCCATTTAAAAGAAGCAAAAAACGCCCCCCAAATCTAAAGAGAAAAACACTATTTGATTTCACTTAATTTCATTTGAGTGCATGTCCTTTCAGTCTGCCTCTCCAAAGCCGCCCCACCCTGTCACTGTCTGTGTAACCCCACCACCACCAAGTTCCAATCTCTCTGTTCACACTCTTTTGCAAAGTCCTGACTTTATTCCATTTATTTCCCAGGCTGTTTAATATTCTTCAACAGGATTTTTTTTAGTTGCGTTTATTGAGGTATAATTCACACAAAGTAAAACTCGGCCTTTCAGTGTGTGCCTCTGTGAGTCTGGATGGACTCACAGTCCTGCACCCATCCGCTCCGACAGAACATTTTCACCACCCATCCCCCAGCTCCCAACTCTCTCCTGCTTCTTTGAGTCCGCCCCTCCCCAGGGCACCCCAGACCCCCGGGGCACCCCAGACAGACACCCCAGACACCTGGGACAGACACCCCAGACCCTGGGACACCCCAGACACCCCAGAAAAATGTTTAATTTTCCCCAAAATTCTTTTCTATTTTGATTGATATTGAGCTAAATTCTGGAATTAATATTTAGGGAGTGTTACCTTTACAAAACCTATTCTTTACATGGAGGAACATGATAACTTATTTAAATTTTCCTTTGTATCTCTTGGTAAAGTTTTGTAGTTGTCTGCCTATGAGAACTACATATTTTTAAATAAACTTGATTATTTACGCAAGTCTTTTTTTTTAATATATTTTATTGATTATACCATTACAGTTGTTCTATTCCCCCCCTTCAATCCCCTCCACCCACACCCTCCCTCCCCCACCATTCTCCCCCCCTTAGTTTATAACCACGTGTCTCAAGTTCTTTGGATTCTATATTTCCCCCACTATTCTCCCCCTCCCCCCTATCTATTTTCTGCCTACCATCTATGCTATTTTCTGTGCCTTCTCCCCTCTTCTTCCCCTCCCCCCCCCCCGTTTCTAACCCTCCATGTGTTCTTCATTTCTATGGTTCCACTCCTGATCTAGCTGTCTTCTTGGTTTGCTTTTGTTTTAGGTGTGGTTGTTAATAACTGTGTGTTTGCTGTCCTTTCACTGTTCATCTTTTTCATCTTCTTTTTCTTATATAAGTCCCTTTAGCATTTCATATAATAAGGGCTTGGTGATGATGAACTCCTTGAACTTGACCTTATCTGAGAAGCACTTTATCTGTCCTTCCATTCTAAATGAAAGTTTTGCTGGATAAAGCAATCTTGGCTGTAGGTCTTTGGATTTCATGACTTGGAATACTTCTTTCCAGCCCCTTCTTGCCTGTAAGGTCTCTTTTGAGAAATCCGCTGACAGTCTGATGGGTACTCCTTTGTAGGTGACTGTCCCCTTATCCCTTGCTGCTTCTAGGATTCTCTCCTTCATTTTGGTCTTGGCTAATGTAATTATGATGTGCCTTGGTGTGTTCCTTCTTGGGTCCAACTTCTTTGGGACTCTCTGAGCTTCCTGGATTTCCTGGAAGTCTATTTCCTTTGCCAGACTGGGGAAGTTCTCCTTTATTATTTGTTCAAATACGTTTTCCACTCGTGGCTGTTTCTTTCCCCCTTCTGGTACCCCTATAATTCGGATGTTGGAACGTTTAAAGATGTCCTGGAGGTTCCTAAGCCTCTCCTCATTTTTTTGAATTCTCATTTCTTCATTCCTTTCTGGTGGGATGTTTTGTTCTTCCTTCTGGTCCATTCCATTGATTTGAGTCCCCGTTTCCTTTCCATCACTATTGGTTTCCTGTGCATCTCCCTTCATTTCAATCAGTCCAGCCCTCACACGTTCCTCTAATTTGTAACTTTGTTCCTCTAATTTGTGACTATAATCAACCAGTTCTGTGAGCATCCTGATAAATAGTGTCCTGAATTGTGCTTCTGAGAGGCTGGCAATTTCTCGGTCGCTTAGAGTTATTGGCTCTGGGACTTTGAGTTCTTCTTGTGCCATCTTTCGGGTTGTTCATGCCTGTTCCATAGCAGGATCAGAGCCCTAAAGTGTTCACTAGAACAGGGCAACTCAGTCGCTGGGCTGTGACGTTGTAGGTGGGGACGGGGTCAAAGAGGGACAATGGCTCTCACTGGTCTTGCAGGGCAACTAAGTCGCTGGGTTGTGACGCTGTATGTGGGTGCGGGGTCAAAGAGGGACTCTGGCGTCCCGTCTGCCGCCTGCCGCCCTGGCCCTCACCGGTGCTGAAGGGCAACTAAGTCGCTGGGTTGTGACGCTGTATGTGGGGGCGGGGTCAAAGAGGGACTATGGCGTCCTGTCCGCCGCCTGCCGCCACGGCCCTCACCAGTGCCGCAGTTGCTGCCGTCACCGGGCCCACGCGTTTCGTCCAACTGCACGAGAGTGTGCCACCGCCGTCAGCCCTCGCCCCCTGGGGCCTGCGTGGTCTGTCTCACTGTGCGCGAATATGCACCCGCGGTCTGCCCCGCACCCCAACTGGTTCTCGTCTGCCTGTGCGCCTGGGTCGGGGCCCTGTCCTGCCCGACCCTGCTCGCTACTGGCTCCTCCCCTCTTACCGTCCCCGTTGAACGGTTAGATGTAGTCGGACTTCCGTATAATTCAATTTTCTGTCGTTTGGTTGTGTCTTTGTTTCTCCAAACCTTTGTTGTATTCAAACTTGGTTGTGGGAGAAGGCACAGTGTTTCCACCTATGCCTCCATCTTGGCGGAAGTCCTATTTACGCAAGTCTTTTTAAAGGTTTTTAAAATTTATTTTTAGAGAGAGGGGAAGTCAGGGGGAAAGAGAGGGAGAGAAACATCAATTCATGGTTGCCTCTCACATGCCCCCAGCTGGCGACCTGGCCCACAACCCAGGCATGGGCCCTGACTGGGGATCGAACCAGCAAACCTTTGGTTCACAGGCTGGTGCTCAATCCACTGAACCACAGCAGCTAGGGCTAAGAAAGTTTTATACTTACAGAAAAATTGCAAAGACAGTAGAGTTCAACTGTACCCCACACCCAGTTTCTTTTTGTTAATGTCTTTTGTTAGTAGGTATATTTGTTACAATTAATGAACCACCATTGGTGCATCGTTGTTAAGTAAAGTCTATACTTTATGCAGATTTCCTCAGTTTAACCTAATGTCCTTCTGCTCAGGACCCGATCCAGGATGTCACATTACACTTGGCCATCTGGCTTGGTAGGCTCCTCAAGGCTGTGACAATTTCTCAGACTTTCCTTGATTTTGATGACCTTGACGGTTTTGAGGACAATGGGTCAGGTGTTTTGGAGGATGTTTTTTCACTGGGATCTGTCTGAATTTCTCCTCATGATTAGATCCGTGTTATGGATTCGGGGGAGGAAGACCACAGAGGTAAAGCACCATTCTCTTACCACATCATGTCCAAGTTGCCCACTGTCACCCATGACTTACTGCTGTTGATGTTGAACTTGATCACCTGGCTGAGGCTGCGTGTGTCCACTGTGAAGTGATTGCCCCACATTTCTTTCCACATTGTCCTCTTTGGAAGGAGGTTACTGCGTATAGCCCACGTGGGGAGTGGGCAGTTACACTCCACCTCTCTCAGGGTGGAGAACCGTCAAAATTATTTTGAATTCTTCTGCATGGGAGATTTCTCTCCTCTCTCCTATTTATTTAATCATTTGTTTAAATCAATATGGACTCACTGATACTTATTTTTTACTTTGGTGTCTAATCCAATATAGTTTAATTATTTTGTAACTCAAGGTGTTTTTGCTTTGGCCATTGTGAGTCTTTCCATTGGTTCCTGTGTCTCTCTGGCACACTCTCACCATGATGTGTGTGTGTGTGTGTGTGTGTCTGTCTAGGATTTCCCTTCTAGAAATCATTTCCCTTCTCACACTATATGATGCTGCAGGCTCACTTAGTTCTATGTCTTGTCCCAGTCCTGAAACTGAGGGCCCGGTCCCTTTTATTCGAGCAGAGTATTTGATATCAACGTCTGTGTGCCAGGTGTGTTCACTATTACTGAGGTGTTGTTGCTTCTAGGCCCTTTCACCTATATATGGACATGCACATATTTCCTCTCACCAAGGAAACACACGGATGTATGCTCACCCCTGTACATACAACACAGATCTGTAAATATTTCTATTTGTAACCACCTGTATTGACGTTACGCTAAACGTGAGTTCACCCTGATGTCTCCGACTCGAACTCATCACCACCTAGGTCATTCTAACTCTCTCCCCTTTCTTCCCTGTTAACTGCCACTCAAGGAAAACACGTGCTCCCTCCACGTGTCATCTGCTTACTTAATTGTTCAATCCAGTATACAGCACAGCAGTATCATAACTCTTAACCCAGGGCTACAGATTTTTTAAGCTTTAAAAAGTCTTTGTAATAATCTCTCCTATCCTGAAATAGAATTCATTGTAACATTATCCAGTTACACACAATATACTGCTCAAACTGTAGTGTAAAAGAGAAATAAAAGGAAGTTATAATAAAAGCCATGAATTTTAATACATATGTGCTCAAATGTTCTTTTAGCAGAAGATATAACAAGTTGCCTATTAAGTTTAGATTTAAGATAATACAATATCCAGATGAAAATGGTGAGGTTATAAAATATTTGATCATTCAGAACGAGGGATTAAGAAATATATCTATATATCCCTATCCACAGATCCATATCTAATCACCAGGAATGTGACCCCCGCACCAACAGGCTGGTTCGGGCACCACGACAGTTCTCCTCACAACACAATTTTCTGAAACCATCAGTAACTCTCAGTGAAGTTCAGAATATATCAAGGTACAGTGTCTACATGATTTGCAAGATAACTGCAGTTCTTGCAAAATTCAGTCCATATCGAAACTATGGAAAACATATATGTAAAACGTGGTGAAATTCTAGGCCCAGGTAATTATGAATTCTTCACTTACATGAAGGGACATTGGAAATTTGTATGGAATAAATTTTAGTTGTGTGGAATTGTCCTGTGCATTTCAGGACGTCGGGCAACCTTGGCCCCTGCGGACTAAGTACTAGAGCATTCCTCCATCACTTACTACTAAAAACGTACCATCTAATTTCAAAAATGTCCCCTAGGGGGCAGTACCATCCTTGTTAAAAACTACCATCTTAGAGGTAACTTAAAAACCTAGGCATGTTTATAATTATTTGAAGAGAAAATATATAAAGTAAATGGTGTTATTATTTTTGAATGTTTTAGAATACTTTGTGTATACTGAATATTTTATTTGTGCATAAGAATTTGGTACATGTGACAGGTTAAATTCTAATTTTAATGGTGTGCTTCAGCAAAAGATNCTTGGCCCCTGCGGACTAAGTACTAGAGCATTCCTCCATCACTTACTACTAAAAACGTACCATCTAATTTCAAAAATGTCCCCTAGGGGGCAGTACCATCCTTGTTAAAAACTACCATCTTAAAGGTAACTTAAAAACCTAGGCATGTTTATAATTATTTGAAGAGAAAATATATAAAGTAAATGGTGTTATTATTTTTGAATGTTCTAGAATACTTTGTGTATACTGAATATTTTATTTGTGCATAAGAATTTGGTACATGTGACAGGTTAGATTCTAATTTTGGTACATGTGACAGGTTAAATTCTAATTTTAATGGTGTGCTTCAGTAAAAGATTTCATCTTGTGATTATAAAGATGAAACATTCAAAATTATATAAGCTTATTATTTTATTAGATTTATAAAACTCACCATTTCATGAGAAGGCTTTGCTTGTTAGAAACAACTGCAGTGTTTGAGAATAAAATTAATTGTAGATACCAACTTATAAAGAAACTGGGTTATGTTAATATATATTCAACCTATAATATTTAAAGGATTTGATTAACTAGGTTGTAAAGACTCTTTCAGATTTATACATAGAATATTGAGGACTTAATTAAACTTAAAAACTTCAGAATATTAGCTTTTAATTTTTATTTCAATAAATTCAATGTTAACAACAAAAACCCAAGCCGCAAATAGACCTTGCTGTTTAGAAAAGCTGCTTTCGGGATAACCTCAAAATCAATGCTCACCGCCCACCCTGCCAACTGGGTTGGTTCCGGTTTTCTGGAATTTGCAAATGAAGACCACAAGTTTAAACACTCAAGTGTAAGAGAAAAGGATGTTAATTTGAATACATCAGAATTAAGAGGCTCTATTCAATGTGGTCACCATGAGAAGAATGAAAAGTCAAGTCACACAATGGGAGATAATATTTGTCCCAAATATAACTAACACAGGACTGATATCCATAATATATAAATCACTTCTACAAATCAAAAAAGTCAAACTGTCTAGTAGGAAAACATGCAAGGGACTTAAACAAATAAAACATGAAGCTATTCAAATAAGCAATGCATATATATAAAAAGATGCACAGTCTCACTGAATCAGGAAATAGAAGTTAAAACCACAACGTGAGTTCTGCTTCTGGCTAAAATGTGGAAGGGTGTGAAAGACCTTTGTTACTTGCTGAAAAGAAGCAATCAATGGATACACAAAGTATTTTTTCTTTAATTCCACTGTTGACAAATATTCTGTATGAATCAGAGTAAACACTTGAAATTCACACATGGTCTTTGTTGCTTCCTTTCTCCTCCTCCTCCTCTTTCAGGGCCCTTTAAAAATGTAAAAGTCATTCTAATTTCATGATCTATACAAAACAGGTTGTGAGCTGAATTTGAACTGTGGGCTGTCATTGGCCACCCCGTTTTAAAGTCATCAAAGAGCTATGGACAAGGAAGTATAAAATAACCAAACTCCAGAGATAAACCCTTCCCAGATACAATGTCAGATATACAAGAAAATTACAAGACATGCAGTGAAGCAGGAAAGTGTAACCTGTAGTCAAGAAATAAAAAATCAGCCCTGGCTGGTGTGGCTTGGTGGATTGAGTGCCGGCCTGCAAACTGGAAGGTTTCCAGTTCATTCCTAGTCAAGGCACATGCCTGGGTTGCAGGCCAGGTCTCCAGTTGGGGTCGGCAAGAGGCAACCACACACTGATGTTCCTCTTCTTCTCTTTCTCTCTCCTTTCCCCTCTCTCTAAAAATAAATAAATAAAATCTTTTTTCTTGAAAGGAAAAAAATCAGTTAATACACACAGTTCCACAATGACCTGTATGTTGAAATTGTCAGAAATATACTTTAAAATTGTATTGATAATATGTAAGAATCTAGAATATGTAAGAAATTAAAAAATTGGAAATTCAAGGAGAATCGAGTGCTCAAAATTGGACTAAATGGAAATCATGGAACTGAAATATTAGCAGCATACTAAATACAACAAATCAATTCGCCCTGGCTGATATAGCTCAGTGGATTGAGCACAGGCCTGCAAACCAGCGGTTCGATTCCCAGTCAGGGCACATGCCTGGGTTGCTGGCCAGCTCCCAGCAGGGGATGCATGAGAGGCAACCATGCATTGATATTTCTCTCCCTCTCTCCTTCCCTTCCCCTCTAAAGATAAATAAATAAAATCTTTAAAAAAAGAGAGAGAATTGCCCTGGCTGGTGTAGCTCAGTGGATTGAGCATAGGCCTGCAAACCAAAGCATTGCTGGTTTGATTCCCAGTCAGGGCACATGCCTGGGTTGTAGGCCATATTCCCAGTAGGGGGTGTGCTAGAGGCAACCATACATGGATGTTTCACTCCCTCTCTTTCTCCCTTCCTTCCCCATCTCTCTAAAATAAATAAATAAAATCTTTTAAAAATACTAGTTAAAAAAGGATATTAAAAAATAATAAAAATTTAAAAAAGAGAATTGATTTTGAAGAAAGGTCAGTATACACAATCCAGCTGAAGCAGAAGAAGTAAAAAATGTTTTGACATTTCAGTGACTTATATGATAGTATCAAGCGCCCAAATACACATGTAATTGGTGGGAAGAAAAATAATAGGTAAAAAATAATATTTGAAAAAATATTGGCCAAAATTTTTACAAATTTGATAAAGACAAAAACACAAACTCTCTGATTCTAAAAGCTCATTGAACCCCAAAGAGGATAAATCAGCTAGATACATTATAGTCAAACTTCTGACAATCAAATATTGAAATAAAATAATTAAAATCCAACCACAGGATAAAAAAAGAAACATTTGTATAGGGAAACAAGATTA
Organism: Sturnira hondurensis; assembly: GCF_014824575.4. Taxonomy (NCBI): domain Eukaryota; kingdom Metazoa; phylum Chordata; class Mammalia; order Chiroptera; family Phyllostomidae; genus Sturnira; species Sturnira hondurensis. The sequence goes on along the minus strand of NW_028093774.1, from coordinate 6,262,792 downwards.
ATAGCAAACTTTTAAAATCAAAAACCATGGTGACCAAAAAACAAGAGAATGATGACTTTAAAAATACTGAAAGGAAAAAAACTTTATCAATCTATAATTCCATATCCAGGGCAAATATCTTACAAAGCTAAAAGAGAAACAAATACATTTTAAGATAAACATAAGTTTAGAGAATTTTTTTTGCCAAGAGATGCAAACTTCAAGAAATTCTAAAGAAATTTCTTAGCCCTGGCTGGTGTAGCTCAGTGGATTGAGTGCAGGCCTGTGAACCACAGCAACGCAGGTTCGATTCCTGGTTAGGGCACATGCCTGGGTTGCAGGCCAGGTCCTCTTTGGGGGTGTGCGAGAGGCAACCACACAAGGGTGTTTCTCTCTCTCTCTTTTTCTCTTCCTTACCCTCTCTCTAAAAATAAATTAATTAATTTTTTTAAAAAAGAAATTCCCTCAGGTTAAAGGAAACTTACACCAGATCGAGGCTCACATGTGCAGAAAGGAACTAAGAACGTAAGAAAGCATGAATATGTGGGTTAATGTAAAATACCTTTCAAATTATCTTTATACAAACATATGAATGTAATCTCAAAAAATAATGATTACAAATAACACCAGTGTAAGTGGGTTGTAACACACACGGAAGTTAAGTATGTGACAGGAACACAAAGCAGGGGCACAGGGGAGAGATGGAAATTAATATTGTAAGTTTCTGATATTGTTGTGATGGAAAATGCCGTTAGTTAAAAATGGAATGTGACAAGTTGAAAGTGTTTCAGTTTCTGGAAAAAATGCTAGAAACAAGACAAAGAAGTTTTGCTAAAAGGTTAATTAAATAACTAAATGGCATACTACATGATATTTGATTCACCCCAAATAAGACAGGGAAGAATGAGTTTTTCATTGGGACAAATGAAAAACTTAACCAAGATAGTAGTCTTAAACCCAATCATATTGATAATTACTTAAATGTCAATGAACTAAATTCTTTATGCAAAAAGCAGAGGTGGTGGGACTGAATAATGCACATAGACCACTCAGCAAGATAGACCATAGACTGGGCCACAAAGTAAGTCTCATAAATTTCAGAAGATCAAAAACATACAGTATGGTATCTGACCACAGAGCTATTAAGTTGTAATAGATCTGTGGAGCTATTAAGCAATCAATAACAGTAATTCCTCAGATATATGGGAATTGAGTAACATACTTCTCAGTAATCCATGGGACAGCTCTGGCTGGTGTGGCTCAGTGGGTTGAGTACCGGCCTGCAAACCGAAGGGTCACCAGTTTGGTTCCCAGTCTGGGCACGTTCCTGGGTTGAACACTGGCCCGGAGGGAGTGTTCCAGGAGCAACTGATCAATGTTTCTCTCCCACTCTTTCTCCCTCCCTTCCCCTCTCTCTCAAAATAAATAAAATCCTTAAAAAATAAATAATCCACGGGACAAATTAAAAAATCACAAGTGAAATTAGAGGATATTTTGAATGAATGAAGATAAAACACCAAAATGTATAGAAATGTTTTTTATTGCTTTAAATGTTTATATTAGAAGATTTAAAATAAATTACCTTATTCCAAATTAAGAGAACATTAAATCCAAAGTAAAAGAAAGAAAATGAATAAGAAATGAGAGCAAAAATCAATGAACTAGAAAATAAACACAATGACAAAAAAGTGAACAATATTAACTTTTATTTTAGTAACACTTTTTAAAGCCCTCCCTAGAGTTTTCCTTGATGACGGAAAAAAGTGAGAGAAAACAAAAATCACCATCATCACGAATAAAAGAGTAGTTATCACATTATCAGGATAATAAGAAAATGTTATAAACAACTTTATGCCTATATTTGCCAACATAAAGAAATGGACGTTCATTGAGAAATTAACAAATTGACCCAAGAAGAAATAGAAAACTTGAAAAAAAATGTTCTTTAAATGTTAAATAGATGTGATTGAGCGCTGAGCAGCAGGCCAAGGATGCTGGGATCTGGATTCCAGCCTCTCGCAGCCTCAGTCCACCTTTCAGGTTGCTGGTGGCTCACCTGGCTGGGCCTATTGCAGTCGCAATTCTGAGGACAGGATTTGGGGAGAATTCCATCCTGGGTTGTGAGCACCCTCTGGTGGCAGAATGGTAGGGCAGCAGCTACCCAGGGGGAGTTCTTTTATGGCAATGGCAGAAAACAGGCGGCTTCTTAGGGCCTAGGCTTGGAACTGGCATTTCATTCTATTAGCCAAAGCAAGCCACATGGTCAAGCCCCAGATCAAGGAGCGTGGAATTGCTCTGCCCAAAACGAGGCCGGGGCAAGGGTGTGAACGCAGGCGGGGGTGAAGAACTGGGGGTAGTCATTTAAACTCCCACACCTGGTCAGTGCTCGGTACGTACCTGAACAGTTGACCCACACGCTGACCTGGACGTTCTCTAGGTTTGGGAGGAGCATTCAGGAGCATTTAAAACTACTGACTGTGAGGATTTCTTTGACTTGATTCCCTCAGGGGATCTGTTTCAGTGGCAGAGAGCACAGAGGAGCCTGCTACTTGTGGTCTTGAAAAAAAATGGATGAGTTTTTTCCAAAAACAAATACCAACAACCAAAAACACTCCACCAGCAATGAGTCGGGGGCTTTTGGGACCAGGGCCTGGGACTCCATCACCGTGGACTGGAAACATTGATTAGCAGAGCCGTTCAAGCGCTGTTGCCAGGGCTGAGGCCAAGCAAGAAGCCCCCGGGGCCAGAGTGCAGCTTTCAGTTCACTTGCCAGACTTCAGGGAAGAGACTAATAAGGAGCTTTCTCGAACAGCGGCCTGTGCATTATCTCCCTGAAAGCTTGCCATAGCTCTGGAAGTGGGTATTTTTAACCCCACCGAAGGGAGTGCTGGCATCTGTGCTAACACCCCTCCCTGGGTAATTACTTGAATGGAAGTGTGTGGAGAATGATGTGGTCCATTTCCCTGCATTGCTGGAGAATTTTGAAGCATAGGTCAAGTACGCTCAGCTTCCAGTTGTGTCAGGTTTGCTCAACAGAAAATCCGGGGCAAAAAGAATGTCGCTCATTAAATGTACAGGCAATGCCTCCAAGACAGCTTGCAAGACCCCCTCGGCTCTGCCCTTTGCCACCTGGAGGGTGGGTCTGCTCCGTGGTTTCCCCACCCACTAGTCACGTGCTGACCTCAGTGTTGGGTCTCCAGGGGCCACACAGGAGAGACTCTGAGGCCTGGGGACAGGCTGAAGATCTGCCAGCCATCCTTGAGAGACGGGACTCTCGTAGGCCGGGGCCTTTTCTTTCCAACTGCAGTGGTTGTCCCCTTGGCTATCCGACAGCAGCAAGCAGCAAGTGCGAGCTGTCCACTCTTCAGCGCCCTTGGTCGATAGCTACCTTGAGAATCCATGTCAAGTGGCTTTGGTGATGGGGAAAGAGACGGGGTAGAGATGACACAGGGCAGGCGGAGGAAGCACCGATCTGTTTCCTGCTCATCTCCATCATCTTATCTTCTCCGTTTCCGATCAGGATGCAGAGCTCCTCCCTGACCCGTCACTTCCCTCGTGCCCCACCAGGAACGTGGGGCACTCTGCCCTCCGCCTGCTCTCGTCCTCATCCCACCTTCTTGTGCTACAGCACAGCGTGACAGTGTTTTCTGGTTGAGGAGCCGAGGCCCCAGCATCTTTCCCAAGGCCGTGAAGGCAGTCAGTGGCAGAGTTGAATTTGCACTAAGAAGAGTTCTGGGCTCTACACTGCACACCCCGCCCCCCGCCCCCGGCCCTCCCCCACCCCCAAGCACATCTGTGTTTGCTTACGGTGGTGCTTCCCACACAAATCGCCTGGGGGTCTTGGAAAGAAACATCCTGGTTCAGCAGGTCTGGACTGGGGCTTGGGATCCTGCATTTCTAACAGGCTCCAGGGTAATGCTGATGCTGCTGGTCCAGGGACCACACTGAGTAGCCAGAGTAGAGTGTCTTACAGTGGACTTCTACCCAAACCGTCCCTCTTGGTCCTTGCTGCAACTCTGTGACGCTGGCAGGGCAGAGCCAGTAGACTTATATTTTACAGGTGAGGAGGCTGAATCCGGGGAGGTGGGCTGACAAGTTTGAAGCCTTCTGGGTAGCAGGCAGCAGCAAGGAACTGGGACCAAGGCTCCTGATTAGGAACCTGACGCCGGGTCCGCCACGCTGCTGATTTCAAGAGATGTACCTGTGTGAAGCTGTGGGCTCCAGCCTGCCAGGTACAACCTGGCAGCGGCTGCAAACCGCCCTGTGTGTTTGATGTCGCCCACACCCCTGCCTCGGAGCAGCCTTGAAACGGCGGGGACTGTCCTATTATTCCGACGTCCCATTGTTCCTGGCCTAGTGAGGTGGCTCAGAAAAGCGAAAGGCTTCGGTGACATTGTGTGTGGACGTAGGTGGAGAGCACACACATCTCAGAGGGCAGAGCCTGTGGTTTCCGTCTGCAGGATCAAGTGTGCTTTGCGGGTTGTCCTTGGCAGTGGAAATGGGCCATATAAATAATACATTGAAATAACAGAGGCTGCTGCAATCCACCAGAAGGGCTGTGATGGTAGAGATGACGGACTTATTGGCCCGGGGACTGTGGGCTGTGCCAAGGGCACTGAGAGAACTCAAAAAGGGAGGCGAAGTTGAGGCTAGGCGTTCGGCGTCTGAATTTCCCATCAGCAGGGACACACGCTCTTCTCTGTGGTCAAAGCTTGCTGGCCTTTGCAAAGAACCAATATACCCAGCATCGCAGATCTAGGGCAGGAAAAGAAGGACAAAAAGGGTCTAATCAGTGAATGACAATTTCAGCCCCGAGGAACCTGAGACACTCAAGTAGGAGGGATGAAGGTGAGGAAGTCTGAGAGTCCAGCTCATCACCTGGGGAAACAGGCATTTAGACCGGGATGCCTGCCCGAGGGCCGCAGCGGGGCTAGGGTGCTGGCTGGTGAGCTGCAGTCTCTCCCCTGCTTCACCTCTTTGCCTTTTCACAGGCCAGGTCTCGTCTGCCTTTTCTGAAGCAGGACAAGGGGCTCTGGATTTTAAACAGGGGACAGCAGGGCAGCAAACTCTAGAGGCTTGGGGAGAAGGACCCATCCTGGGGGCGCACAAGGAAAAAGGCAACATTTCTGGCATCAGGAAAAGATCTGCATTTCAATAGGTTGTCACCCCTTTGGTCCTTGTGCAGGACTTTTCCTGGGCTGTTATTCAGCTGGCATTTCAGTGGGCCTCGTGTTGGAGTGTATTGTTCAACTGTCTGCCCCTCAATAAACTCATCAGTGGAATGAGTGAAAGAGCTGTGTGTGACAGTTGTTCTCTTTTCAGGGCCTTATTTGCCTCTCCGACAAACACGATTTGACATCTCCTGTCTGCCAGCCAGGTCCTGTGCCCAGCACTGGCTATCCAGAGATCAATGTCACGGTCGTATGTAAATAACATGAATATTAGCATAGTACACTTTCTAGGGCAGTGCTACTCAAAAGGGCCTACCTGCTTCTACAAAAGGAGCTTGCATTGTTACCAAACAAGGGTGGGGGGGTGCGATACTTGGCCCACCGAGGGATGCCAAAAACTGCTTCAGAAAACAGAGGCCCCTCCCAAGGACGGTATACTAATATCTGTTGGGCTCTTCTGTCCGCCGCCAATTGGAAAGACATCTCTCAATGCCAGAGATTTGTGAAAAGGAAACAAAATGTTTATTTACTGCTACTCAGGCCTAATGCCTACATTAAAATATTAAAGTCTTTAAGGGTATACACCTACACACACACACACACACACACACACACAGCGCTCCCTTCTCCCACTGTCCCAACTCTGGGTACCGTAAATCAGGAAAAGAGCACACGTCCGTTTTTCAGGTCGCTGGCACGTGAGCTGTGTCACCTGTCTAGGCAAGATCTCCAATTAATCCAAAGTCATGCGGCACCTTCCACTGGCAAGAGTTCTTTGTGCCAAGTTCCAGTCAAAGTCTCTCCCACTTTCCAGGCCGCTCGGCCAAAGGGAGCGCCCCAAAGCTGCGTGGGCCTCTTCTACCAAAGCCGCACTCCACCAAAAGTGCGCGTCTTTCTTCTTCACCTGGCCGCAGGGAGCTCCATTCTGGCAAAGCTGTGTGGTCTTCCCTTTCACCTGGCCAAGAGGGGGTCTGCACTCTGCTGAAACTGTGTGGCTCTCTCTCCTAATGGCTACAGGGGTCTACATCTTTCCAAAACAGCGTTTTGGCCAAGAGGGGATCCTCACTCTGCTGAAGCCACATGCCTCTCCCACAGGCACTCTCTCTGAGCATCAGCCCCCAGTTACATCCTGGGTAGCAGCCACTCACTTCTCCCTGGCCCAAAACTTGGCCACAGCTATTTAACATATCTATGAAACCAGTTAAAGGCTATAGATATGTTAAATGACCATTCCAGAGGTTAGCTGCAAAACTGTTGCTATGCAAAACAGCTCTCAATGGCCCTGCTCCATTCGTCCCTTCCCCCAACTGACACCTGGAAGGGAGGCGGGGTGAGGACATCTTAATATTTCCTCCAATATTCCTGTACACTTTGAGTTCTGGACACCATTCCAAATCTTTCCTGGGCACCCCCTTGGCTGCACCCTGTATCAGCATCAGAACATAAATCAACCCACTGCTCACTGAGAAAGTCTTCCTTTCAACAAGAGAAGTCGGCTACAGCCTAAAGCATGGGCCTAGCAAAGCAGTTGATTGCCCTTCCAGCAAGAGGCCCTATGAGGACCCTCGAGGTGACTGTGGCTGCTGGTCTGCACCACACACGTTGGGTGGCACTTTCTTTGCATCAGGCGCACAACTCAGCACTATGTGTATAAATAGTGTATGTGCCCACATACACATATGTTGAGGGCAAAGGGGAACTAGCCAGAACATAGCTGTAAGGAAGCAAAAGGTGTTTTACTAACTAACGCACAGAGGCTCCGGGACACGCCTGAAGAGCGGGGTGTGTTCCAGGATGTGGTGTAAGAGCACCAAGGTTAGTCAGGCAGATAGCCATCTGGACAGTCACTAGGGAGGGAAATTTTGCCCCTGTGCACAAGCTCCACTGACCAATCAGGTAAAGGAGCACGAGCCAGTGCAGCCCCTGTGCACGAGCTCCACTGACCAATCAGGTAAAGGAGCACGAGCCAGTGCACGAGTTAACTCACCAAGGATCAGTAACCCTATTGTGCCCCTGAGCCAACCGCTAACTGCCACATCTGCTTCTGTATCCAGCTTGCTTTCGAGCCTCCATAAAACCCTAAGCCTGTAAGCGTTTGGCGCGACTCTCATTTGCAGCCCTTGCGGGCACCGTGTTTCCGGACACTTTGGAGAGTTCGCCCCTGCGCAGGTTAAACTTGGCCAATAAAGTAACACCTTTGGAACCCCGAAAGTCTCCGACATTTGTTCTCGCGGTTGGTGAATGCAACACATACACATATACATGCATGTACGTGTATTAATTTCATTCTTTAAATTATGCCGTAAAATTTACTTTTCACCCCTTTTGGTGTATAGTTCTATGCATTTTAACATGTCTGTCAGTTTGTGGGACCCTCACTATAATTGAGATCCACCACAGATCCATTGCCCCAATAAATGTCCTCCTGCTCTCCCTTTACAGCCGCCTTCTTCCTCCACCCTGAAGCCCCGGCAACCCCTGCAGACGAAGGCAACGTCCTAGGGATGGGAGGGGCATGGCCCCGCAGGGGCTGCACAGAGCAAGCGGAGCGAGGACAAACTCCTATCGTTGTGCCCCTTTCCTTACGGGCAGAACCTGGACATACTGCTCACACCTAACTGCAAGGGATTCTGGGAAATCAGGCTTTTGTTCTGCAGGGCTATCATCTCGAGCCTCTCCCCCAAATAGGAGGGGTGACAATCACAGTCTCTGCCACAACAATGAGGCTCAAGAAATGTCCCATTTCCTTATTTTTTAAAACCAGTCGATCCTGGCCCAAGGACTGGGACAGGCTGACCCTGGGTTGTTCTGTGGGCTCCGTCTAGCACACCAGGGCTCAGCGGTCCAGAGCAGCGTGGGGAGAGGCCCTCTGCCACTCAGTGCTGCCGAGGGGGTGAGGGTGGGGTGCTGCTTTGTCCCCTGAGGGGCACTGAGGCTCTGAGGTGGGGACAGGAAGCAGTCTTCCTGAGGGCTCAGCTTCAGGACTCAAGCTCTGGCCTTCATAGAATGGCTTCCTCAGCATCCCCTCTGCCGCTCTCATCCAGGGCCATTAGGGCTCCGCTGGGTTTCTCACGGAGCCCTCCAGATCCCAGCAGTCCCTGGTGTAGTCTCGGGGAGCCTCAAGGTCCAATTTCTAAACAGTCCTAAAGATACATATGTATTTACAATACTTGTTTTAAAGATTTTATGTAATTTTATTTTTTTAAAGATTTTACCTGTTTTTAGAGAGAGGGGAAAGGAGGGAGAAAGGAAGAGAAACACTGATGCAAGAGAGAAACATCGATTGGTTGCCTCTCTCAGTCCCCCCCACTGGGACCCGCCTGAAATCCAGGCGTGTGCCCCAACTGGAAACAGAAACAGCGACCTTCCCGTCCACAGGCCAGCGCTCAATCCACTGAGCCACACCAGCCAGGGTGACTTTTTCATTTTTAGAGAGAGGGAAACATCTATCATTTGGTTGCCTTTTGAACGTGTCCTGACCAGGCCTGACTGGACCCATGACCCAGGCATGTGTGCTCACCGGGAATTGAACCGGCAACCTTTGTTTTGAGGGGTCATGCCAAACCAACTAAGCCACACAAGTCAGGGTATATGATCGTTTTAAACGAATAATAACTGCAGAAGAGCCCCCAGGAACATGACTGACCTATGACATTCAACTAAACCAAACATTGTTACGTAAGGTAGGTGTCTCAATCGGGGTCTTGGCAAGAAACAGGTGACCTAGCCAACGGGAGCAATTTGAGGAGAATTGACTAAAGGGACCAGATGGCGATCTGGGGCTAGTAACACCAGGAAGCCCGAGGGGGAGAAGGGAGGGAGCCATTGTCAGAATTTGGACAGAGAGAGAGCCGGGGAGAGGGGGCTTCTGTGGCCTCAGCTGTCAGCAGCCACAGAGAAGATGACCATAAGCTGTCCGTACCCTCGTCGCCACTCCTGTGCCTCCTCAGGGTTCCTCAATTAGCTGCACCCAACAGGAGGCAGAGGCCCGGAGCCTGGGAGTCAGCGTCCGTGGACAGCCGGGTCTGGAGAGGCCCACAGTGCGGGGGGTGGCGGAGGACAAAAATGACAGGTACAGCAGCGAACGCTTGCGCAGTCATTGCTCTGAGTCGGGGATTACCCTAGGGGCCTTTCTGGGTTGACTCGTGTAACGCTCAGAGCAAAGGACAGAGGAAAGGACAGAGGAAGCCGGGCGAGGACTCGGAGGCATTCCACCCAGCTTTCGCGGGAGAGCTGAGAAAGGAGGCAGATCTAAGCTGGGCCTTCCGGGGCGGGTGGAGTTGTGGCCAGGGAAGGACGCACGCAGGTGAAACGCCCCGATGGAGGCTCAAAGGAGGAGCAGTCAACACTCCTGGGTCAAAGCACACAATTTATCCCAGAGTCAACAAGGGCATTTTGTGTGTGGTGTGAGGAGGGCAGGGGGGAGGGCAGGAGGGAGGGAGGAGGGGTTTGCGTGTTCAGGCAAGATGGGGACCAGGAAGAAGTCAGGCCTTCCTGCCCCTGCAGCAGCCAGCCAGCTCTCTCTAATCACGTCCTTTAAGGAAGAAGCCAGGCCAGGAGAAAGAGGCCTTGGAGATCATTAACACCAATGGTGGCCATCGTTATCTGTGTTTATATGCATTGCCTCCAACAATTAACACTGTCCTCCGAAGTAGATATTACTGTCTTTTTTTAATAGACAAAGAAGCCGAGATCCAGAGAGGTTAAGTAAGTTGCCCAAGGTCACACAGGTAACAGGTGACAGAGCCAAGGCTCAATTCCAAATCCAGTGAGCTTCCTAAGGGGACACTGTGGTGCCTTCTGCATGTGCCACGCAGACACCAAACACACGGAGCGCAGGAGGCTGGAGCAGACCGTGGGCGCACGTGATGGTCATCTGGATGGAGGAATCAAGGGTTGAGATCATCCAAGACAGCTCCTGGAGGAGAGCAAACATGAGTTTAACTTTGGAGGGCAAGGGGAATGACTACTATTCTCGGAGAAAAAGAAAAGAGCGTTCACAGCGGGGACACCTTCACCAGGCGTAGGGAGGTGGAGAGAGGGTGTTTTACAGGACACTCGGGGGCAGTGATCCCGGTGAGAGCTGGAGGCTATGGGGGATGGCGGGGGACTCTGCTAAAAAAACTCTGGGGGCTGTGACTTTGGATGGGCTGCCATGGGACTTAGACAGGAGGTCAGGCTCTTAAACAGAAAAGTGACGTGATGAAAGCAGAGATTAGGGAAGATTAACACCAAGGTACACAGTGACCCCCACAGTCAAAACTTGGAAGAATGCCTGCAATACAGTTTTGTAAATTAGGTACTAATAATAAGTGGCTTTTAAACACATTATCATATTTTAAAAAGGGCTGTCATTCAAAATGTGGCTAACATATAAAGTAGGTGTTTTTTCCTTTTTCTGAGTTAATGAGTTTAACTGACATTTGTATTGCTTTCCTGGAAAACTGCTGCCCCCAAACAAAACCCGTGAGCATGTGGATGCCCACGCAGCGGAGAGAGGAGCCCTGTTGCGCTGGCACTGGAGGCTGGTGGGCACCGGGAGCCAGAGCCCTGCCACCAGCCCCCGACTGCACTGAACCGTCAGCAGGGGCTGACGAGGAGGGGTTGCTGGCAGACCCTCAGGGTGATGATGCCCAGCAGGGGCCCAGCGTGCCAGGCTCCACTTAGACCCATAGGAGAAGAGCTGCTTTCCCCAGACATGGTGAGAGCCTAGAAGATGGCTCTGAGCTGGTCTTTATACAATTGCCAAATCAAAGTTAAACCAACGTGAGTGAACTTAACCGAGGGAATGAGCAAGCTGGAGTAAGGTGAAGCCCATGGCTGCGATAGGAAGGGGTCATCTGAGGTGCCTGAATAGGCGATAGTTCAAGGGCATGGTCGTGGCACAGCCACCAAGTGTGAGGCTCTGTGCTAGGCACTGGGTAGATGCAAAAACAACTGAGGCCACAGATGCAAGTTCTCAGACACCGCTTCTTCAAGCACACACACACACCCTCACACACACATACTCATACACACACTACCTGGTTCAGGAATCGCTGCCTTACGAGGGGGCCCACAACCCCCAGAGTTGATACTGATCCCACTGCTCACCACACGAAATTGTCATTTGCTAACTTAACTGTCCCCGGTGCTCTCTCCAGTGCTAGCGTGGCATTACTTGGATCAATATTTTAAAAAATTGATCAACCAGCAAAACGGGGTAAGGGAATTTCAGTCCAGCCGAGGAGGTGAATGAATAACTTTGAGTTATCTTGAGACCATTTGCTTTCCTAAGAGAAGTGATTTGTGAAATGTCCTTCAGGAGCTCAGAAAGGAAAAAAAAACCCATCTCATGCGCTTCTGGGCTGCAGGGTGACTGTGGAATTCTGAGAAACTGCAGCCACCGACAGGCAGAGGGATGCCCGGCCACTGGGGACAGGCTGGTCTAGGGGCAGAGCCACTAGGAAGAAATGCCTGTCACCTTTGACCCTCTCCCTCCTGGGGAGGAGAATGCAGCCAGGTTCCCAGCAGCCATTGTTCTCCTACCACAGATGAGTGTAGTGGCTTCGGGTGGTGAGGATGACTATCAGCTGTGGAAACATTGGCCCTCACTCTTCTGCTCACATCGTGGTGTCAAAGGCCTAGGTGTCCATGCTTGACCTGTATGACGGCACCATATTGGAAAGGAATAAAGGACAGAAGATGAATTGTCACCCAGTGGGTGGGCCATTGTGGGCAGTCATGTACAGAATCGCATTTCCTTCTTCCCTCCATGTGATCTTAACTCTTCCTTGACCTCTCTGTTCTTCCACCTGGCCCTGGGAAACGTCCTTCGGGCCTGTGGACAATAATAGACTGCCTGTTTAGGTGATGAAAAACACAAGGCGGCATTTCCTTCTCCAGTGTGAGGTTCTGTCTAATTATGTTAGCATAATGAGTTGACACATGACACGGAGTGGTCACACTCATGCCAGGCAGCCGTGGTTTCTTAGCAACAAACTAGAAACTGTGTGAAGTAAGTCCTGTTTGTGTCTAGGTTCACGTGTATGAAGAGCTGCCGTCACTGTTGAATGTAGATGTGCATTGATTTCTTTTCCAGATTCTAGTGCAAAGAGTTTGAAAGGCTGTGGCATTCTTGCAATTGTTTCATAGGTCTGGAGCTAATTTTTTAATTTTTAAAAAATTTTTGGTTTTCAAAGATTTTTATTTATTTTTAGAGATCAGGGAAGGGAGAGAGAAAAAGAGGGAGAGAAACATCAATATGTGGTTGCCTCTCGAGCGCCCCCTACTGGGGACTTGGCCTGCAACCCAGCCATGTGCTGTGACTGGGAATTGTACCGGCGACCTTTTGGTTTGCAGTCCGGCACTCAATCCACTGAGCCACACCAGTCAGGGCTGGAGCTAATTTTAAAGAAGCATCTTGCCTGCTCATGTAATCATTTCATGTGTGCTACGCTCTGAGTCACAGCAATTTGTTTGGAGTGGCATAGAATATCCTTTTTGAGATCTGCTTTAGTATCTAAATCCATCAGCCCCTCCTTTTTCTGTTGCTTGGATAATCTCCGGATACCTTATTTCTGTTTTACTTCCTGAAGTAGATGTTCAGACAGGAGAGGAAACATGCCCCAGGTCACTCAGCTAGCGAGAGACAGGACTAGGGTTTGGATCCTATGTCATGTCTGTGGGGTGTGAGGGGGTCTCTGGTTTGAGTGTTGTCCTCACATAGTGTCTTCTTAAAGATGGTAGTCAGAGTGTCTTCGGGTGTCTGGGAGGTAGGTTATCACTCCCCTAGGGCCCAGCATCAAATGGTCATTGTTCTGGGCATGGCCTTCATCTGGATCAAGGTGTGGAATAAAGCCAGATTCTAGGCTCCATGGTGTACACTTCCTGCCACATCACAGGTATCCTATTAGTATGTGCTGAATGAATGAACAAGTGAGTGATTCTAATTCCACTCATAGCCAAGGTTTACACCTGCCATGCCAACTGAAGCAGAACATAATGGTTTTTCTGTTACCCAATACTCAGGAGATTACTCTGCTGCAAATGACAGTACGTTGGCGTGTTAGAAAACAATTGTAAGTTCTTGTTGTTCAGATTATTGTTTGATAATTATTGAGATGGGGAGAGAAACGGAGCTGCCCCCTCTTATGAAACAGTGAGCTGGCTGGCGTGAGTCAGGAGGGAGCATTAGCAGGTGTTGTGGCAAAACGGGTGGCAACAGACCACCTGGGGCTCTGTTTGCCAAGACAGACGCCGCCACGGTGCACAGCGCTGAGAGCCCAGCTCTGCCTCGCTGAGAAACGGAGCGGACGCATTCGACACCAGTTTGTTTCATCCTGAATGTGGGCCATCCTGATACAGCCTTCCTTCTGAGGTGCTTTGAGTCTTTTGGGCCACGGCATCTATTTATAGCTGGGCCTGCAAATATAGACTAACAAATCTCTGCCTCATCTCCGCACCCAGCCCACAGTCTCTGCAAGCACCTGGTTGCGCGTGCCAGATCTCTGAGTGGTACCTGAATGTGAGGGCTGGAGAAACCCTGTGCGAGAGGCCCCTCGGCCGTGTTCTCATTCCTGTCTCTTCATCAAGCACTTCTTCCGTTTTCGCTCTTAGGACAAACACTCATCACAGTCTTGCCAAGTGCCAGATAAACCGGGAGACGTGAAATGAATGTCATTCCTCATGGTGGAGAAGCCCCACCCATGGGACGCGGTGTCTTTGTGGCTCAGGTTTTATCGAAAATTCACTGGCAAAGGAGGAGCCTTTAAAATGCAGCGGTGCCAACCACTTAATAGTGAATATTCGACATGTGTTTCAAAGTCTTCCCGCTCGTCGCTCTCCTCTCCCCTCCTTTTCTCGGGGGAGGAGACTTTGATTCCCGCCTCCCGCATGACTCAGGAGCACCTGCGATGGCTAAACGCTCCCCCATGCAGTCCCTTCAGACAGTAAGCCTCCGTTTTAGGTCTTGCTCCCACTTCTTCCTCTCTTTTTCAGGGTAAGGAGTGAGTAGTTAAAATATTTAACTTACTCATGGACATGAATTGTATCACACCCTTTCTCCTCCATACCTCATCCCCCCGCTTTGGCTTAAAAGTCACTTTTGAGTAACTATAATACGTTTGGGTTTTAAAACACTTACCTAGTTATTGTATGAAGCTGCACTTGTTCACTGTGCATTTGTTTCTGTTGTTTCGGTCGGTGGTTATCTGGCCCTGTGTGAAACACCGTGGAGACATGTGGTCCATGCATAAGGTCTCTGAAGTCTGGTTCTGTCAAAAACACCTGTGACCACCTTTGGGCTGTGCCGAATGGTCCCGTCCAAAACGCCCGTGCTCAGAAAACATCCCTGGGCTTGAATAGCTCATAATGTTTATTTGTACTTTTGGTTTATGGGATGAATATTATCATGTTTTATTGGTCCGATAACTGTGTTGTGTCTCTATGGCCAATAACAACCCTTCTTGTCCCAGAAGCCTCGCTGGTCACGGCATGTGGGGTCAGGCGGACAGGTCAGTGGGCACCCAATGTCTCAGTGAATATTTGGACGGGCCAAACATCCCGCCAGGCTTGTTTCTCCTTTTCGATCATCAGCTCATGTGGGCAGGGTCTGCCTCTCCTTCATACCCCTTTTGTTCTTTCTCAGCCCAGAGTGTGGTGCAAGGCAAGTGGAATAATGCGTTATGGATACTTTTGTCCGACTGAACAAGCTTTTCACATCAGGTTTGAGCAAAGGAGTCGCTTTCTTTATGCAACAGAGCTGAGCCTGCAGCCAGGAACCAAACCCAGCTTTCGACTCTGCTTATTGAAGGAAGTGATGAATGAATCACAGTTAATAACGAAAATAAAAATAAATAAAAAACACACAGACAGATAACAAATGCGCGACGTGGCCAGGAATAGAGCAACAGAAACGGGTGAGGCTGGAAGCAACAGGCGGCGTTGCCTTCCTTCCTGGCTTTGAAATCCACCTTGTATACAAAACAAAGAGCTGCCTGGCGAACAGGCACGGAACCCTGGCCCGAGAAACCCATGGGTGAGAGAAGCTTGCCTTCCAACACGTGTCGGGCTCATCTCCTGCTCATGAGCCCACTCTGGTGTCCCCTTGGATGTCACTTACAAAGCACAAGTTCCAAGGTAAAGCTGCTAAGAGGGGACAGGAAAGCGTCACACCCCAAGCATGGGGCCCTGCTGAGAGCCAGGCCCTCCCTGTGGGTCTGTCCAGGCTGCAAGCCCGTGAAGCTGGCCCCACCTGGCACGTGGTAAGTATTTGGTTAATGAGTAAAGAAACGCTGCTTCGCAAGCACAGGCCTCATGAACCAAAGCTCAACTGTGGGAGGAGAGGGGGTGGAAGTGGAAGAGGGTAAAACAACAACATCAATAAGTGATCTTCAAACCAGAAAACAAAGCTCAGCTGTTGAAATGGCTCTTGGACCCAGTTATAATGTGGGGGCATTTCCTCCATACATCACCAAGAGCAATTCTCCAGGAGTGACCTACATGTATCTTATTCTGATACTGTCTACCTGGCGGTAGCGTCAGACCCACAGGTCAAGGGCTCAGTCCCTCGAGACTGCCCCCACTGCAGAGGCCAGTTGCTTATCCGCATTGGTCACCTGGGGTTTCTGACCAATCGACTGCAAATCAGGAGTTCCCATCCCCTCCTCCTTGGGTTTCGTTAATTGGCTAGAGTGCCTCACAGAACTCAGGAACAGTTTACTCACATTTACCAGTTTATTAGAAACGGATACAGAGCAGCAGCCGAATGGAAGCGATGGGCCGGGCGAGGTGCACGGGAGGAAGCGCAGACCTCCGTGCCCTGTCCTGGCTCGCCACTCTTCTCGACCCTTCACTGGCCACCAACCTGGAAGCTCGCAGAGACTTCCTCACACGGATGTGATCAGTGATGAGCTGCATTCCTGCCCTTCTCCCCTCTCTGGAGGACCGGAGTGGGCTGAAGGTGCTAAGCTTCTCATCAGGGCTTGGACTTTCTGGGGCCCAGTCCCCAGCCAGGGCCCACCGAGCATCACCTCATTAGAACAGAAGATGGTCATAGGACTCTTATCACTTAGGAAATCATGAAAGTTTTAGGAGCCCCTTGTCAAAGACGAGGTCAGAGAATATATGTATATATATATATATATATATATATATGTATATATGTGTATATATATATATACACATATATACATATATATACATATCACCTGTCGTGAAAGTATCCATCCATGTACTATGAAAAACAGACGCTTATTGAAGAAGATACAGGAAACACTGTACAATGATACTGCCCCAGTCTCCTTCAAAGTTAGGACCTTCTTGAGGAAGTCTGGTTCACTGGTAGCGGTTTGAATCAAGTCATTAACAACTGCAGCTCAGTGTTCCTTCTGCTCTGGTAGCAGAAGCTGCGAAATGAGTTTTGTCACAACATGTTTCATGCCAAGATCCTGCATCAAAATCTCGGATTCAGGAGCTTTTGGAATCCCCAGATCAGCTTCTGGTTCTCACACTGTCAGTCGCCAGTCTTTGTTGACTGCAGCCCGTACACATTCAACAGTCTCGGGTGTTCTGCTTGTTGCAGGCGTTCCAGAGTATGGATCACTCTCAACAGATTCTCGACCGTCTTTGAAGGTTTGTGCCACACCTTTATTTGTGCTGCACTCACTGCATCATCCCTAAATGCTTGCATCAAGCCTCCTGAATCATCTGAATCGTTTCCACGGAGGAATCTTCAAGCTTAACACAAAATTTGATGCAGATTCGTTGTTCTCCTTGCTCAGTCATTTTGAATGTGACGGCCACACAGTGCACATGCTCACTCAACAGCCTCTACTGCCCCCAGTGACCAGTACAGTGAAGTCATCATTGTTCACACATGCGCATTCCAGTCCTCTCTTTGGCTGCCAGGTTCCATCGATGTCACGCAAACCGTTCTCACTATATTCACAATGGCTGGACGTTTTCTGGGCAGGCCTCGTGTGTGTGTGTGTGTGTGTGTAACATAGATTTAATTTTATAATTTTAGGAAATTATTTTTTCCAATTATAATTGACATATATTAGTTTCAGGTGTATAACACAGTGACTAGACATTTATATAACTTACAAAATGATAACTGCTAGAATCTAGAACCCATCTGACACCATATACAGTTATTACAATACTATCGACTTTGTTCCCAATGATGTACTTTACATCCCCATGACTGTGTAACTACTTCTCAGTCCCCTTTCACACATCTCTCTGGCATCCCCTCCCTCCTGGCAACCATCAGTCTGTTCTCTGTATCTATGAGTTTGTTCCTGCTTTGTTTGTTCATTTATTTGGTTTTTTATATTCCACATATAAGCAAAACCATATGGTTTTTGTCTTCAAAGACAAGAGATGCACCTGGTGTTCTCATCACTTAGGAAACGACAAAGGTTTTAGGAGCCCTGTGCTAGGAACCAGGGGCAGAGACCAATATACACATTTTTTTAATTTCATAATTTTCTATTAATGGCAGGCAGAATAGATATATGCATGTATTAACCTCTCATAAAAATTTTAAAACTTCCGAGCCAAGAGGCTTTAATCTCTTTGTCTTTCTGTTAATCAGCTATGATCCTGAACAGATCTGGGTCCCATCAGTTTTGTCTTTTGCTAGAGAGGCAGTCCTTGAGAGAAAGAAGGATGGAGGTCTACAGGGCATGAAAGATTCATGGTTGGGGGAAGTGAGTCCTTGCAAAGAAAAGATTCATTTTCATGGTGTATAGAATTTGATATATTAATAACCACTCTGGTTCAGAAGAGCTTGGATGAACAAATTTGTTGAGACAACACGGCAACACTACTCCAGAACTTTGGGGGAGGGGGACGAGGATGAACTGTAGCTGCATGCCCTGGGCTTTCCTTTGCCTTAATGTGTTGAGGTCAAGGTGAATAAAATGCCATTAGAAGAGGCTGGACTGCTGTTTCCCAAAGGGGATGGATAGGTGGGGGGGGAAATCAAATGACAGATGCTTGGAGTCCTAATTCCATTGGAAATTTCACCTCTCTTTTAAATGAAGCTCATTGTCGATTGAGTCAAGAAAATCAGCTTCACGCACATTTGTTTATTCACCCAACCAGCATTTCTTGAGTGCCAACTGTATGCCAGGCACTGTGTTAGGTGCTGGGGCTTTGAAGTGAAATTCAACTGAGTCCTCATGCTAGAAAAGCCCTCAGTTTATCCTGAGATAAAATTGAGGTTGTTGTGTTGGTGCGCGGAGCCCTCCTATCTCTTGGTGCCTTGGGAAAATGACCACTTGTATCCAGAAAGCCCGGATGCTGGAGGAAGTCATTTTACTCCACAGAAGTTGGTAAGCTATATGTCGTCATGGCAACAGATTAAACAAAGTTGGAACTGGGCGTGAGGGCCCCAGCTGTGAGCACTGCTGCCTTGTCCTCTCCTCCTCCGCCTGATGACTCCTTGCTCTTTGCAGAGATAATTTTCCAGGGTATGGGATTGGGCAGCAGAAGGAGCAGAAAGAAGGGAGCTGCTGGGAAGGGGAGAGGCCAATAGAGATACCACAGATTCAAATAGAATAATAAGCTAAAAAGCATTGCACTCATGGGACCCTCATCACATGCCAGACACTGCTGTGCATTGCTGCTGTATCTCAGCAGATTCTCACCATAACACTGTGTGGCTGGCGGTCTGCTTTCCCCCGTTGTAGAGGTGAGGAAACTGAGGCTCAGGTGGGCTGCAGACAAACTGCCTAGGGAGATAGCAGAGCTGAGAACCTGGGTGTGTCTGATTCCCGAGCCTGTGTTCTCCACCCAGGGGCGGTGGTTCTGAACCGCAGTGACCGTGTCCCTGGGGGTGTAGAGGGGGGAAGACCAGAATGCAGATTCCCAAGTGCAGCTCCAGGTCTGCTGAATCGGAATGTCTTGGGTGGGGGCCATGGAATCAGAGTACAAAGGCATCTTGGAGGTTGCTGGTCTGAGTGAGGCCTAGAGAGGGGAAGTGACCTGCCTGGGTCCCAGGGTTAGTTAGGACCAGGAGCCAGGTCTACGCCAACCTAGGGGCTTAGAGGTGTGGCGAGGAGTGTTCACCGGGAACCAGAACAGGACACGCTGAGTCTGACCGCTGAAAGTTGTCCTTCATTCATGATGCAAGGCTCTGTCAAACTGGTGCTCCAATGAAGAAAGTGAGAAGCTTTACCCAGTGCTTATTATATTTTCTTTCCAGCATTGTTGCCTACAAGGCTAACCCACTTCCTAGCCTGGTCACCAGGGCAACCAACCATCACCCCCACCTTGACAGTCAAGTGTATACCCAGCTCCTTGCACCCACATCCATGGCCCCAGACCCAGGCCTATAATCAGCCTCCTGCTGCCTCTGCACACAGGCAACAGCGACAGTCAGGCAGCTCCCTGCTCTCTGGGCTCACCCCGCAATCATGGTTCTGCAGACACCTCCTCCCCACGCTCACACACCATGTTTGCTTCCCTCGCCCACTGCCTCCCAGGAAACAAATGTGCAATCTGCTCTCTGTGTGTATCATCACCGCTGGAGGGTGGAATCTGCCCTCGAGTTGGGGTACAACACAACCCGCTCAGCCCACACGGGAGAAAACCACACCCTCTGGGAGGAGGGGGGCTGTGGCAGTGAACGTCCTCTCTCCCTCTGGAGACAGCTGAGGGGGTGGCTGGAGTTGAGGAAGAGTTGGCAGAGTGACATCAGAAGAAGGGCCGAGGCAGCAAACAGGGAGGAGGACTGGGGAGACGAGGCAGCTCCCTGACTGTGAACCCAAGGGCCTCGGCCTAGGAAATCAGAGACCCCCGTCCCCGCAGACACCTGGAGTCTGACCACACAGGTGAGGAGGCTGGGCGCCCTCTTCAAGGACCCTACCAAAACAGTGTCAGGAGGTCAGGCTGCTAGGACCATGGAGTCCCCGTCAGGACTTCAAAAAAGCCAACTCCATCCAGCTCGGCAGGCCCAGGGGCCTCCCAAGCGCCCTGCCTGCTGGTCTGAGCTCCTTCCTGGACTGGTGGAGCCAGTCAGTGCTTCCCACCAGCTCTATCCAGACCTCTGTCCCCCATACTCTAGCTATGTCCCTCCTCACCTAGTTCTTCCTTCATCCTTCATCCCCATGCTGGACACGTCTTAAACTGTGTCAGATTCTCTGGCTCTCACCTATCTCCTAGGCTCTGAGCCACTTCTGTGCTCAGCCCTGGGGACCAGGGATTGCTGTTTTGAACACGCACCTTTCTCTGTCCTTGCAGTTGAAGGCCAACCCCTCCAGCCTGCCTCCTGCAGGACTGGGATCTGGCTTCTCCAGGGACCATTCAAGTGCAAGAGGGTTAAGGCCCCAGGGAGCCAGCTTTGACCAGCAGGAAGCAAAAGGCCAGAGGAGCCGTACCTGTCCCACTCCCCTGGAGAGTTCCCAGCTGCACAGCCAGTCTGGAGATGTCCTGCATGGTCAAGCCCCCCGCTGAGCCTCTTCATGATCCAGGGACCAGTGTGGCAGCCAGTATAGTGATTTGCTTTGTCATCCTGCCCTGCCTCCCTTCTCTCTGGTGTCCCCAGTGCTGCACTTCCCAAGGGTTAGCACTTAAGCTTTGCCCCCAACTGTTTTCTAGTGAATGTGGTCTCAATCAGCACTTAGATTCAAACAGAACGGAATTCTGCTTCTATGTTATCTAGCCTAATTCCTTCATTTGACAGAGGAGCTGAGGCCCGAAGGAATTAGGGACTTCAAGTTAGTGGAAAAGCTACGGCCATTCACGACTCTAATAAATAACTAATGGGCACCTACTATGTACCAGGCACTATTCTAGTCATTGGGAATGTAGTGGTGAATAAAATGGACAAAACCCCTGCCTTTATGAAACACAACATTTGGGAGGGGCATAATTATAGGAGAAAAAAAGGCTGTAAATGAGATGAATAAGTAACACATGCAGAATGTCGGACTGCTAAGTACCAGCAGTGGTGGGTGTTAGGGGCTGAACTGTGTCCTCAGAAATGCACGTGTTGGGGCCCTAAACCCAGTACCTGAGAATGTGACTGTATTTGGAGACAGAGACACCAAAGAGGTGGCCGAGTTAAAATGAGGTTATTAGGGCGGGCCCTAACCCAATCTGACTGGTGTCCTTATAAGAAGGGGAAATCCAGACACACAAAGAGACGCCAGGGGTGTGTCTGCACCTAGAAAGGACCCTGGGCAGGTGGCTGGCCATCTGTAAGCATCAGGAGAAACCAACCCTGCCAGCCCCTGGATCTTTGACTTTCAGCCTCCCGAACCGCGTGATAATAAATTTCTGTTGTTTAAGTCACCCAGTGTGTGGCATTTTGTTAAGGAGGACTTAGCAAACTAACGCAGTTGGATTTTAATTTCGTAGAAGGTATCCTGAGCTGGTCACACCGAGAAGGTGCCATTTGAGGAACCCCCGGAAGGTTGTGATGGAGCGAGCTATGGCGAGTTCAGTGGAAGAGCACCCCTTGTGGAGGGGATGGTGATCTCCTAGGCTCTGAACCTCTGACCGGAATCACGAATCACGCCGCCAGACGGCAAGGAGGCCAGAGCGCATGCAGAAAGGGGAGGGAGGGAGGGAGGACACGGGAGACGCCGAGTTAGAGAGGGTATGGGAAGACATTCTCTGCACGAGATGGGGAGCTATTGTAGGGTTTACAGCAGTGGTTCTCAACTGGGGTGGAAAGGGGGACTTTGTTCCCAGATGTCCCATTTGGCAATGCCTGAAGACATTTTCCACCGTCATAGCTGGGGGTGGGGAGTGAGGAGAGGTCGGGAGAGGATACTGACATCTAGTGGGTAGTGGCCAGAATGGTGCTGAACACCCTGCAGCGCAAGGTCTGTCCTCCCTGCCAACAAAGAAGTACGGCAGCCCACACGGAACAAGGTTGAGAGGCCCTGGTTAAGTGCCTAAGGGGATTGGGTCTGACTTTTGTGTTAGCAGGGTCAGTCTGGTTGTGTTGGAAGCAGCTTTGTCTATAAGTGGCAGAGCAGAAGCAGAGGCTCCCTTAATTCAGGTGAGAAGTGAGGGCGACGACTCGGACCATGGGAGTAGAAGGTCTACTCTGCAGTTCAGTGTTCCCTGTTCTAGCCTTCCTGCCTCTCCCCTCTTTCTCTCTTTGAAAAAATATTTTATTTATTTACTTCTAGAGAGGGGAAGGGAAAGAGAAAGAGAGGGAGAGAAACATCATTGTGTGGTTGCCTTCCACATGCCCCCACAGCGGGTATGGAGACACGGCCTGCAACCCAGCCAGGCATGTGCCCTGACCGGAAATAGAACTGGCGACCCTTTGGTT
Organism: Sturnira hondurensis; assembly: GCF_014824575.4. Classification (NCBI taxonomy): domain Eukaryota; kingdom Metazoa; phylum Chordata; class Mammalia; order Chiroptera; family Phyllostomidae; genus Sturnira; species Sturnira hondurensis. The sequence goes on along the minus strand of NW_028093774.1, from coordinate 6,240,364 downwards.
TGCAAACCAGCACTCAGTCCACTGAGCCACATCAGCAAGGGCTCCACTTTCTCAATAAACATCAACAGAACCCCTACGAAGTGCCCGGGAGATTCCACAGACGTGGCCCACTAGGAACCTCATCTATTTGCCCAGACTTAAGCTGAAGAGAAGGGAGTTGCTGGGAGCAGCTGCTGATGTGGGGGCAGAGTTTGGGAAGTCCACTTGGGGCCGTAGATGGAGCTCTGTGACAACTGTCCCCATTGCCATCTACTCAGACACTAAAGAAAGCACAGGATGAGTACTAGGTGGGTGAAATGTTCATCCGGCTGCGAAAGCCAAAACCTTGGAAATCATCCTAATGCCTCTGCCTCCCGGATCTCTAGCCCCCTCTGCCTCCTGGCACACACCCCGGTTCCTCCAAAATATCTCAAACCGGTCACATTGCTCCATCTCTTGTCATAACGACTCCAGTCCAAGCTACCGTCATTTCCTGCCTGGTCCCTTTGCTGTCACTCCTTCCCCTATTTGATGAGTGTGTACATTTACTTTTCTTTGATTATTAATGAAGTTGAGCTTCTTTTCCCAAGTTTATTGGTGACTGCTCTTCTGTATTCTGGTTGTTTATATGTTTTTGCCCATTTTTCTATTTAGTTATTTTCTTACTGATTTGTTGCAGTTCTTGATTCTGGACAGCAATCCTTCTTTGATTAGTTTCTTATAAATATCTTTTCCCAGTCTATGGTTTGTCTTGTCACTGTTTTTGCGGTGTCTTTTGATGAATGTAAATTCTTAATTTGAAGGCAGTTAGAGTTATCATTCCTTTATTGTATAGTGTGTGCTTTCTGTTTTACTTAAGAAAAGTCACCATACTCTGATGTCATAAAATGATTTTCCTATATTTTCTTCCAAAAGATCGAACGATTTGTCTTTCATGTTTAGTTTTTTTATTCACCTGAAATTGGTTTTTGTGTTTGGTCTGAGGTAGGAATCTAATTCAAATGTTTTTCGCACATGGACAATTGCATGAGTTTCCTAGGGCTGATGTATCAAATCACCACGGATCTAGCGGCTTAAAACAACACAAATGTATCATCTTACCGTTTTGGAAGTGAGAGCCTGGTTTCGCTGGACCAGCATCAAGGTGTTGGCAGGGCTGCATTTCCATCTGGGAGCTCTGGGGGTGTTGAGTTTTTGCTTTTCTCCTCATCCAGATCGTAGGGGCTTCCCACTCGGTGCCCCTGCATCCTCAAGGCCGGCAGTGGCCAATAAGGTTTCTCTCATCTTGCCTCTCTGACACGGACTCTCCTGCCATCCCCTTTCACTCATAAGCACCCTGGTGATTACATTGGGCCCACCTAGATAATCCAGGATAGTCTCTCCAGCTTCAAGATTTTTCAATCAGTCACATCTTCAAAGTCCCTTATGCCAAGCATGTTAACATAGTCACAGGTTCAAGAGATGAGGATGTGCACATCTTTGGGAGACCATTATTCTGTCTCTTACAACAATCAATTGATTCAGTGCAATTGATTAGATCTTTTCTGAAGCTGGGTATGAGGGGAGGACACTGGTCTAGTGGTGTCCTCACCACTAGAGCACTGACTTTGTGCCAGGAATTTCTCCAAGCATTGTATGCATATTATCTCATCTAATTCTTACAACAAGGCTTTGTGCTACATGCTACTTACATTCTTGTCTTAGAGATGAGTAAAGTGAGGGACCGAGTGATTAAGTACCTTGCTCCTAGTAGGAAGTGGCAAAATCCCCAGGAATCTGGAGTTGGGCTCCAAATTCCATGTGCTTAATAATCATGCTATTGCTGAATGAACTAATAAAGTGAATAAATTTAGTTTCCATTAGGTATGTGGCACAGCCTAAGTCACATCATTTCTCTGAGCCTCACTTTCATTATCTGTAGAATTGGATTAGTTGTGCGTGTCTTCCATCCATCACAGAGCTGCTTTTAGGGCACACTGAGACACTTCTTCAGAAAGCAGTTCAGATAAGGAAAGCAGGCTCCCAGATTGTTCTGCTGTGTGTTGCTGGCAGAGTCAGGACCGGGACTCAGGTTTCCCGGCAGCCAGGCGAGGAGGGGGCCGTTTCCACCACAGGGTGGTAACTGCAGCAGTCAGAGGTCGCTGGCGTCCAATGGCACATTCTCCTTCAGCCACCCCCCTGCGCTGGAACAGCCAGCATCAAAGCCATGTGTCTGTGGGTCCAATCAATTGTAGTTAAGAATGTTATGGAACCTCTGATGATGCTGTTACAAAATCCAAAGATAAAATAATACTTTTAGCTGAAACAGGGTAAGGTTTGCAAACAATATTCAGTTCAGTATCAGACCTAACTGTGATAGGCAAGAGTACGAAGTTAAATAGGGGAAAATGTAGGAGAATATTTTGTGACTGTGGGGGGAAAAGATCCTTAAACAACACCCCAAAGCATATTCCACAAGGCTAAAATTTGGCTACCCCAAAATTAAGGATTTCTCCTGTCTGTAAGATAGCAAAAACCAAGTTAATAGGATGCAGGAAATATTGGGAGATTTTGTAATGTCTGAGCCTGATAAGGGATTAATATTTAGAATATATAATAAGTCTTTCAATTCATTCAGAAAAATAATAGGAAATACAGCAGAAAATAGGCAAAGAATGTCAATAGGTACTTCACAGAAAGAAAAAAATCGCAATGGGTCTTAAGAATATATGGAAAAATGATTACCATCACTAATCAAAGAAACACACATGAAAATTACAATGTGATATTACTCTACCAATATCAGATTGATACAAATCGGGACATCAGGTAATAGCAAATGTTTCCCCACTGTACAGAGTGGGGAAACAGGGGTCTTCCTCCCTTGAGGTTTCAAAATGTGCAACGTGACAAAGCCATTCTGGAGAGCAACACATGGCAGAGGGAAACTAAGCACTTACAGACTCCGTGACCCAGCGGTTCCACTTTTCTTCTGGTCCGTAAGAGACGTGTCCCATCCCAGAACTATCTGTGGTACCAAGGAACTGCTGGCAATGTAACTGTCCATTATTTAAGGAACTGATATGTAAAATATGTTAGATGCACAAATACAATACCATCAATGGTAGGAATTAATGAACTCCTACCCACGAGCCCCATGAGTGGATCTCTGAAGCATTATGCTGAGGAAAAACAAGAAACAGAGTGAGTTCTTAGCACAAGACCATGCATTTATATCAAAAAATAGATGCACAGACCTGGCTAGGTGACTCATTTGGTCGGAGCATCTTACTGTGCACACAAAGGTTGTAGGTTCATTCCCCAGTTGGAGCACATACCTAGGTTTCAAGTTTAATCCTTAGTCTGGGTGACTACAGGAGACAACTGATGGATATTTCTCTCTCTTCCCCTTTCTCTAAAATCAGTAAACATATTCTCAAGTGAGGATTAAAAAATAGATACATTAACTAAAACTAGTATCTTTCTAGGATATATACTACTTGTACTGGGACATAAACACATGAAAGAGGATGCACATGGGTGGTAGAGAAATGGTCCTATGGAGAGGGAATGAGTGGAAAATAAAAAGTAAAAAAGAGAGAGAGCGCGAGCAAGCCTTGCTAACCCTTCTGAGCTGAAGAGTGTATCGACGAGACCCCAAAACTCTCCCCAGTCGCTCTTTCATCGCTTCCAATTCTTAATAGAATGAAGTGCAAGCGACTCAACGTGGCTGCCCAGAGAAGGGCCTCTCTGCATAAAGAACTTTCCTCCCTTCACTACAGGCACTCCAAGTTCTACTCTGACCGGAAGCCCCACAACCAAAACACGTCCAGGCTTCAGTCCGCAATCGCCTTCGACTTATTGCTTATTTCTCCTGGAAAATTCCTATTGATCGTTTAAGATTCAGTTTAAGTGTCTCTCCTCCAGAAGTCCTTCCTTGCACTTTCCCAAATGCCAGCCTCTTCAGGACCTCATGTCCATACCCCCTTCCCCATCACCCTCCTGCAAGCCTCGGTGCAATTGCTTATTTTGGGTTTACATTCCTCCCGCAGAGAGAGCGCCAAAGTAATCAGCTGCGAAGAGCCGTCCCAGGAACCAGGGGAAGGTTACTCCAGTCTAGCTGGTTAAACAAGACCCCCGCCCACTACTTCTTTTCTTCGTTTTCCCTCTCATTGGTTCAACTTCGCCGCCGGCCCAGCCCGCCCGCCCCTACACACCTCCCACCCGGCCCCAGTGCCCCGCCCCCAGCCTGCCCACTACACGCCCCCAATCTGGTCCACGCCGGTTCGGAAACTGGAAGGCTCTGCGCACGCGCGGCGGGATGGGGCGCGCTTGGTGGAGGGTTGAGAGTACGGACGAGCGGTGGGGGCCGAGGCCGCCAAGTTGTGAGGCGGTTGCGTCCGACCCGCGAGCGCGCGGCTCCGGGGAGGGGCGGGGCTGAGGCGGGCACCGTGGCACTCCCCGCCCTCGCCCCGCCCCCGCAGGCCGCCCGCGCGCCGCGCCGCCCCCTCGCCCTGCCCGCCCCGCCCCCTCGGCGGCCGCGCTCCTGCTCTATCTGTCGGCTCGCCGCTCGCCTCCCGCCGGGTTCCCGCGGCCGAGAGTGGGTGAAAGTCCTGCTGCCGGGCGCCCGCGGGGCTGCGCGCGTCCGGCATCCCGGGGCCGCTCCGGCCCGGGCGGCGAGGGGGCCCGGCGGTCCATGCATCCGCCGCCGCCCGCCGCCGCGATGGATTTCAGTCAGAACAGCCTGTTCGGCTACATGGAGGACCTGCAGGAGCTCACCATCATCGAGAGGCCGGTCCGCCGGAGCCTCAAGGTGCGCGCCCCGGGGAGGAAGACCTGCCCGCAGGGCGCCCGGAGGCTGGCCCCGGCCCCGACCCCCCGTCCTGTCCCGAGGCGGCCCCCTCTCGGTGTTCGGCGGGCCCCTCGATGCTCCTCCGGTCGCCGTGTCACAAGAAACCCGCCCTTCCCGGGGTCCCTTCTTCGACGCACCCCCAGTTCTCCCAGCTTGGACCCCCATCCTCGAGGGACGGGCCGCTGGCTTTCTCCTCTGACCCGGGCCGGCCCCGCGGCTCCAGGGCACCCTCGGTTCCCCAGTGCCCGTCGCCAACCTGCCCCAGAAACGGCCGGCCGAGCCCGTCCTTCGGACCAGCCCGCCTCTCCCCCACCCCCCGCGCCGCCCCTCTCGGGCAGCCGCGGCCCCCTCCCTCCGGCCCCTGCGGGAGCTCCTCCTCGGGGCGCAGCCGGTTTCTCCCGGGTCCTCTCCTGGGTGCCCCTCCCGGTGCCCTGGTGCCTCCGCGGTTCTGGTCCCACTCCTCAGTGAACACAGCCGCGATCGCGCGCCCCCCACCTCTCCTAGAGACACCCCAGATCTCATCCCCCTTTCTCCCCTCATGGCGAGCCTGGGCCCCCCTGCCCCCAAGTCGTCCCGGGCCTCCCTTCTCCGCCCGAGCGGCACCCAAACCAGAGCCGTCCTGCTGCCGATCTTCAAAGCTCCGTCGGCCTTTTCTGCCTTCATCCTGAGTCACCACAGGTCCTTCCCCTCCCTCCCTCCCAGCCCCTCCACGATTCCAGTCAGGACCCCGCTCCCCACCGCCGTAGAGGGAGTCAACCTTCACTGGCTCTCCCCACCCCACCGGCTCCCCACCCGGCGAAGTCATCCTCCTCCCAAGCCGCCCGGAGGCCCCAACCCTCGTTGCTGGCAAACCTAGTTTACGGACCCCCGCCCCCAGTCATCCTCCTAATAGCTCCCGCAGCTCTTCTCACTCCCACCTGCCACAATATCTCAAGTCTTTGATGTTCTTCCAGCCCCAGATTTTCTCCCGTCCCCTCCCCCCGATTTTGTTTTTTTCGTTCCCACTGGGCTGCAGTCCTCATCCATCACCCTTTCGGCATTTTCTGGGGTGGAAAATGCTGGAGAAACAGCCTCGGGGCATTAGGGAGAAAAAGTATGTATACATTTTATATATGTATATAAAATTGACTTCAGCAGTGTTCCGGAGCCACGATGTGATTCTCAAGCTTCAATCTAGAAGCTAGAGGAGGGAGAGAGAAGAAACAAAGAAAAAGCAAACTCCAAACCTCCACAACCCAAACTCAACAATTAGAGACAATTAGAGAGACCCTCCTTGGATGGTGTGATCGCCTAGAGTCCTCAGACCCTTGATTAGTTTTCAGTGATGATGCTTAAATCAATGGTGAAACTTTTTCATTAGTCGGTAGTAGTTATATAGGGTTCCTGGAGCAGCCCTGGGAGGGGGGAGGCAAAACTGATGGATGTTGTGAGCATAATTTCTATTTTACACTTGACAGACACCAGAAGAAATAGAAAGACTGACAGTCGATGAAGACCTCAGTGATATTGAAAGGGCTGTTTATCTGCTCAGGTATTTCTGAATGTCCTTTCCTGAAATTGCTGCCCTTTCCCCGTGGCTGCAGAGATGACGGTCTTTTGAAATGTCATGTTCAGTTCTGTTCAGGTTTGCTTAACCATTTGAACCAGAGCATTTTTGCATGCATAGCACTTCATTAGGTTACAAACTAAGATCTACGTATGGGCTTATATACATTTGAGAACTGAAATGAAGTAAGATCCCTGACCTAAAGAAGATTGCTTGGAAGAGGAGGAATAGAGTTAATGGTTTGAGTTGAATCTCATTCTTGTTTTTATTTTCCAGCTTTGGTGGTTCAAATAACATCCAATAAGTTTAGATGAGACTTGAGGATATCCAGGGATTAATTTAAGTTAATCGTAGAGTGTGAACCTTATATACTACTACTATATAGAAAAGATTCCACAAGTTCAATTTGTTGCTCAGAATATACTGTTCATATTACTTTTGTTATGTGAGCTTTATAATAATGCTTGAGAGATTGTAAAATTTAATTGTATCTACTCTCATTTAACTTTCATCTCCCAAGCTCTACAGAATTCCTGAAGTTGTGGGGTTAGTTTCTTAAAAGCTAATGTGGCAAACATTAATGACCGTATCTATGAGAATACTTCAGAAAGAGAAAATTTCCTAAGGTTTTTTTGCGTATCTTTGTCTTAAAATTTTTCTTTAACTTGAACAGTATGTTTTCCCTGTTTTAGCCGATTAGTTTTCACTTTTGTTTTTCAGAATCAGGTTTTGCAAAGTGGTATTATTTCCCCCCCAGGTTGCTTGTCATCCTTGTTTGCTTAGCTTAGGTCTGCTTTACCTGTTCAGACGCTGGCAGGTTACTTGTTCTTCTTGTCTATAGATCATGTTTCTAATCCTGTGTTATTCATCCAAGGATGCTGTAAAAAAATCCCTGTCCCCGACGTCCATTATAAAGATGATTCTTTAGCCTATAGTGGCATCTTGGGGTTCTGTTCTTAGTTTAGTCAGAATTTCAGCATGCTTACAATTTAGACTGCCTTCTCTAATAATTCTGTCACTTTAAAGGGTTTCTGGATCTTGGACCTTTTGTTATCATTTTCACCCATTTATTTAAAAGATAACTGTATTGTTGATGTTTAAATCAACATTATCTGTTTTGGTGTTTACATAGAGACTAACTCAACATTTAACCTATGTTGATATTTTATTGTTGTATTCAACATACTTTATTCCTTAATAATTAACATGTCCAACATGGTGAGCAGTAGTTATAAACATCTGTCTTTTCCCACAGTTCTTTGGTTTGGTAGGTAGACAATGTGTAAAAGTTTGGATAAGTGTATTTTAACATACAGCAGTTAATGATTTGAAACAAGTTCCTGCTTACTCCTACTGAATTCTTTTCTCTGTATAAATGCTGGCTTACATTTAGGAAATGGAGAGTCTTGCTCTACTTAACTTGTGACAGCAGATACCTTATTCTAGATATCAGCGACAAGGCTGCTTTTTTAGGATAGCTTATTTGTTTTCTATTTTACTTTTATTGTTTGTTAGTGAACCCGGCCTTCTGAGTTGTCAGTATTTCTCAGACACAGAACATAAGTTTCATCCAGTCCTGGAACTGACAAAGCCCTGACAGAGACAGATGGGTCCTCTCATTCTTACACAAGAGAATTTTAAAGAGATCCGGTATCTCCTTTAGTTTCTTGTGGCTCATCTACCTTGAAGGAGGTTTGCAAGGTGACTGAGAAGGTGAACACTGGTTTGGTTGTGTCTGGGTATCCAGCCGAGTGTGTCTTTTGTATTCCTAACATCTCACCACCTCCTGGGGGAAAGTGGGATTTCACCTCTGGGCCAGATTCTGAAGGGATAACACCAAGACTGCCTGAAAGGCTCTTTCTTCCCTGGGATTCAGGGGAGGCTGTGGGATTGTCTGTGGGCGTTTTCTGAACTTGGCCTCTGTTCAAGCCTCATCAGCTTTCAGCTAGTGAGCCTTTTAATGAGCCTGCTATTTTAAATGTAAATTTTTTCTTTTTAAAAAAGTTGCACTCCGCAATGCTGTAGAACCTAGTACTGAGTCCTGTTTTGATTTTTTCCTCTCTTTGTGATTTTCAGGTTTATTTTTGATCTTTAATATCCAGATTTCTTTTTCTCTTTGCTTTTGAATGTCAGATTTGTTTCTCTAGCTCTCTTATTTTGTATATTAAAACTATTTTGGAGTATTATGTTAAATTAGTGTTTAGTCATGTGTGTAAACATCAGTAGGAAATGCCTTATATTAATGGAAATTCTGATAGCATTTAAATTGAATCTGATATTTAAAAAAATTATATACAGAGCACCATCATCCAATGAAAAACAAATTACACTGTTCATGATCTTACCCTGAAGTATGGTAGATCAGTTATTCATGCTATTTTTGCAATTAAGTGTAAAACATGGAATTTAAAGATTTGACACAGACGAGTTTGTGGTTTTGCATAAATATGATGCTGATATACCCATCTGTGGCATTTAGCTCTGAAGCAAAACAACTTTCCGAATAGTCACAGCTTGTGGATTAGTCAAAATCATGCCACAACATTTTTTCCTGTTCTCTATCTTCTTTGTAATTTTGGCATATATTTTAGGAGTGTACTTAAAACATATGAATTATTTTGTTAGAGATATGTATATATGCTGTGCTTTCAGGAGGTAAATCTCTACTCATATCTCCAGTTGCATAAGATAAATAATTTCAGACTTGTAAACTTGGCGTAAGTGACTCCATCTTAGTTGTGCGGTGTGGTGTCCCACAAGGTCCTCACTTTGTTTTAACGGCTTGATTGAGATGTAGTTCGCATACCATACAGTTCATCCATTTAAAGTGTAGTGTTCAGTGGTTTTTAGTATATTCTGAATGGCATTACCCTCACCACAGTCAACTTTAGAACATTTTTATCGCCCCAGTAAGAAACCCTACACCTGTTAGCAGTTGCCCTCCACTTCTTCCCAACCTTCTCAGCCTTCGGGAACCACTAGTCTACTTTCTGTGTCTATAAATTTGCTTATTTTGAGCCTTTCATGTGAATTAAATCATACAATATGTGGCCTTTTGTGACTGACTTCCTTCACTTCTCATGTTTTTGAGTCTCATCTGTGTTGTAGCAAGAATCAGTACTTTATTCCTTCTTATTGGTGAACAGTGTTCTGTTGCACAGGTATATCCATCCATTTTGTTATTCATTCATCAGCTGGTGGAGACTTGGGTTGTCGCCCCTCAGCCCTTCACTTTCTGAAGCAGCCGTGCTGGCCTCTTCACTGACTCTCAGATATATTGTGTTCGTGCTTACCTCCGCCCTTGCCCATCCTGGACTACCCGTTCAGTATATCCCTCCAGCATTTTCCATCCCTGGGATCCAGCTGTAATCTTGCATCTTTCATAAGGCCTTTCTCGACTGCTGAAACTACAGGGATCCCGGGTTGCGTTGAGCTCCCGTATCACTTACTGGCTGTATCCCTCAATTAATTAATTATTATTTTGTATTCCCTAACGTGTGTGAGTGTGTGTATACATTTTCCTTAACAGGAAAGCTCCAAGCTCTTGGAGGAAAGCTTTGCAAGCTCTTGGAGGACAAACCATGTTTTATATTGTTGCTCTTTTGGTTCTTTCTTGTTCTTTGCTATGATATAAATACATATCTTTTGGTAGAATAAAGTGTGTTTATTTGAAGATGACCGAAGTGCCAGGTGGGTTAAGTAACTTCTGACTTTTTGGTATCATGTGCAGTAGAATAAGACAGATTTAAGTTATATCCTATTCTACCTTTTATCATCTGTGTGACTATGGGCAAGTTACTTAGGGTTGTTAAGCCCTTGTTTTCTCATCTGTAAATGGGAATAATTTCTGTTCCCCGAGGTTGTCGCGTTATGTGTAGAGCCCCTGCCGCAGAATAGGTACCAAATGAATGTTAATTCCCATTGTCACCTTTCCCTACTTCCTTGCTGCTTAAATGCTCCAGGTAAATCTCAAACTTTAAAAGAGGGTAACAGTATTAATTTTACCTTCTAACGATTTAATAAAGTAACAGGCAAGTGAAGTATATGAGCTGAAGTTTGTGATAAATATCTATTGAGTTTCTTTGCTAGTAGTATTTATCAGAAACCAGAATCTTCACAAATTATATCATTTTAAACTGAGTTAGAATTAAGGTCAGCTTGTATTGCAGATTTTTTTTTACCTCAAGCAATATTTATTATTTACATTATCTGTTAAATGTGTGGACTGGTTAATGTACCAAACCTAACATTTATGTTGCTTATATTTGCGGTCATTCATCAGTTTTAAACAGTTTTTCACTTTGCGCTGTGAATTTAAAAACATTTTGCACTTTATTGTCCAGGGATGGTCAGGATAAAAGTGCACCTTTAGAACTTTTTCCCCTTTTCTTTCTCTTCCTATTTTTAAGGAGTATGTGCTCCCCCTAGTGCTATCACAGAGTGAGAATTCCACAGCCAAACCTGGAAATAAGCACAAGTTAAGGTCTGACTGTATCAAGCAGTAACAATCCTAACTCTCTTAGAATTAGGGTTCCCTGAAGGTGTTCAACCCTTGAAGATGTGGGAGGTGTGGAGAAAGAAAGGGTCAGGGCTTAGTTCTTCACAGTCACTGCTTTTGGTTTTATCCTTTGGTGTGTGGTAATCATGGCAGAAATAATGGCAAAACTTATTACCGCTTGGTAATAATAACAGGTAACCATTATTACCTGTTACCGCTTCCTGTATGGATGTGATTTACAGTGTGACATCCAGATCTTCATCCAGATCAGAGATGTTAGTAATGTGAACTATTTGTAACTCAACTAATAGTTACTTTAGAATAAGACGTACCAATTTGTTGAGTATTTACTCTTTGTTAGGCATCTCTGGGGAGGATGATTGGCATTGTACCAGCAGATACTTATGTTTAAGGGAGTACTCATTTAAGAAAGCAAATGCATTTTTCTTAAAATTCTTTTTGTAAACTTTTTTTCTTTTCTTTTTTTAAATTTAATTCTTGTTCAAGTACAATTTTCTGTCTTATATTCCCAGCCCTCCCCCCCAGTGCTCCTCACCTCCCTCCCATTTCCGCCCCCCACCTTAGTTATTGTCCATGTGTCCTTTATACTTGTTCATGTGAGTCCTTCCCCTTTTCCCCTGTGATTTTCCCCTTTCTCCTCTCTGGTCCCTGTCAGCCTGTTCTGTATTTCAGTGTCTTTGGTCACATTTTGCTTGCTTATTTGTTTTGTTGTTTAGATTCCTGTTAACGGTGAGATCATACGGTATTTGTCTTTCATTGCCTGGCTTATTTCGCTCAGCATAATGCTTTCCAGTTCCATCCATGATGTTGCAAAAGGTAGGAGCTCCTTCTTCCTTTCTGCAGCATAGAATTCCATTGTGTAAATGTAACATAGCTTTTTGATCCAGTCATTGACCGATGGGCATCTAGGTTGCTTCCAACTCTTGGCTATCGTGAATTGTGCTGCTATGAACTTCGGGGTGCATAGGTTCTTTTGGATCGGTGCTTCAGGGTTCTTAGGATATACTCCTAACAGTGGAATTGCTGGGTCAAAAGGCACGTTCATTTTTAGTTTTCTTAGAAAATTCCATACTGTTTTTCATAATGGTTGTACCAGTCTGCAATCCCACCAACAGTGAACTAGGGTTCCCTTTTCCCCACAACCTCTCCAGTACTTGTTTGTTTCTTTGTTTATGATAGCCATTCTGACTGGTGTAAAGTGGTATCTCATTGTGGTTTTAATTTGCATCTCTCTGATTGCTAGCGATATCGAACATCTTTTCATGTGTCTCTGGATCCTCTGTATGTCCTCCTTGGAGAAGTGTCTGTTTAAGTCCTTTGCCCATTTTTAAAAAATATTTTATTTATTTATTTTTAGAAAGAGGGGACAGGAAGGAGAAAGAGTGGGAGAGAAATATCAGTATGTGGTTGCCTCTCATGTGTCCCCTATTGGGGACCTGGCCTGCAACCCAGGCATGTGTCCTGACTGGGAATCAAACCAGTGACCCTTTGCTTCACAGGCTCGTGCTCAATCCACTGAGCTACGCCAGCCAGGGCCTTTGCCCATTTTTTAATGGGGTTGCTCATCTTCTATGAGTGGAGTTGAGTGAGTTTTTTGTATATTTTGGAGATTAAACCTTTGTCTGAGGTATCATTGGCAAATATGTTTTCCCAAGCTGTTGCTTCTCTTTTCATCTTGATACTGTTTTCCTTAGCCATGCAGAAGCTTTTAGTTTTGATGAGATCCCATTTGTTTATTCTTTCCTTTATGTCCCTTGCTCTAGGGGACGTATCAGTAAAAATCTTGCTGCGTGGAATATCTGAGATTTTCCTGCCAATGCTCTCCTCTAGGGCTTTAATGGTTTCACGGCTTATATTTAAGTCTTTTATCCACCTTGAATTTATTTTGGTATATGCTGTAAGTTGGTGCTCGAGTTTCATTTTTTTGCATGTAGCTGTCCAGTTCTCCCAACACCATTGTCGAAGAGGCTATATTTACTCCATTTTATGTTACTGCCCCTTTTGTCGAACATTATTTGATTGTAGAGATTTGGGTTTATTTCTGGGCTCTCTGTTCTATTCCATTGGTCTATGTGCCTGTTTTTATGCCAGTACCAGGATGTTTTGATTACAGTAGCCCTGTAATACAATTTGATATCAAGTATTGTGATCCCTCCTACTTTGTTCTTCTTTCTCAAAATTGCAGCTGCTATTCAGGGTCTTTTATGATTCCATATAAATTTTTGAAGTGTTTGTTCTATGTCTGTGAAATATGTCATTGGTACTTCAATAGGTATTGCATTAAATCTATAAATTGCTTTGGGTAGTATGGACATTTTGATGATGTTAATTCTTCCAATCCATGAACACAGTATATGTTTCCATTTGTTTGTGTCTTTCTTGATTTCTTGCTTCAGTGTTGTATAGTTTTCTGCATACAGGACTTTTACTTCCTTGGTTAGGTTTATTCCCAGATATTTTATTTTTCTTTTTGCTGTATCGAATGGGATTTTTTCTTGATTTCTGCTTCTGCTGTTTCATTGTTGGTATACAAAAGTGCCTTTGATCTCTGGATATTGTCTTTATATCCTGCTGTTTTGCCAAATTCATTTATTAGTTCAAGCAGTTTTTGGGTAGAGGCTATAGGATGCAAGGATGGTTCAATATTCGTAAATCAGTAAATGTAATACATCACATAAACAAAAGCAAAGACAAAAACCACATGATCATATCAATAGATGTGGAAAAAGCTTTTGATAAAGTACAACACCCACTTATGATAAAGGTACTCAGAAAAATGGGAATAGAGGGAGCATTCCTCAATATAATAAAGGCCATATATGAAAGGCCTACAGCCAACATCATACTCAATGGGCAAAAACTAAAAGCTTTTCCACTAAGATCAGGAACAAGACAAGGTTTTCCGCTTTCACCACTTCTATTCAATATAGTATTGGAAGTTCTAGCCACAGGGATCAGACAAGAAAAGGAAATAAAAGGCATCCAAATCGGAAAGGAGGAAACAAAACTACCATTGTTTGCAGATGATATGATAGTGTACATGGAAAATCCTATAGCCTCTTAAATTTCAATAGAGTAGAATTCATCCCCAGTCACCAAGTGTGTTGGGCATTGAGAAGGCATATTCTGTGTCAGAAATGTTAAGACACATCCACATTGATTCTTGGGGCTGAGTTTTGCTCGTTTACTTACTGAGAGACCTTGGGTAAGTTCCTTATCTTTGCCGAGTCCAAGTCTCTGAATCTAAACTGGGAGGAGTAGTACTTACCTGATAGGACTTCTGGGAAGGGTGGAAGACATGTACGTAGAGGGCACAGTGGTTGGTGCAGAATTGTGTTCGATAGAGGATGGTGGTTATTGGTCTAAGTCATCTGCTTGCAATTCAGAACCTGTTTTACTTTGGATGTACAGGAAGATTCCCATCCAGAAACTTCATGTGGTTATAAAGTTTTCTCTCCAGTGGTGCCACTTTGCAGTTACTTCTCCACCCTGACCCAAGGTAACCAGTGATCTGCCTTTTGTCACTGTAGATTAGTTTTTCCTGTCTAGAATGTAGACATGTATTTTCATATCTCATGGGTAAATGTATAAGAATAGAATGGTAGGTTATCTGGTGAGTGTGTATGTGTGTACATATTTATTTATTTGTTTATTTTTGTACATTTTTACTTAGGTATAATGGATAGCCAAGAAACTACACATATTTAAACTGTACACTTTGATGAATTTTGATGTATATACACACCCATAAAGCCATCATAACAATTATGATAATGAACGTATCTATCACCCCTAAAAGTAACTTTGTGCCCTTTTCTAATATCCCCTGATCCCTTCCTCCACTTCAGGCAAACACTGATCTGCCTTCTGTCACTATAGATTAGTTTGCAGTTTCTAGAATATTATATAAACGAACCAGATAAGAGCTACCCTTCTGTCTGGCCTCTTAACGTAATTATTTTGGAGTTTACTCATGATGTTGCATGTATCAATTGTTTATTCCTTTTTATTGTTGATAATTATTCCATTTTGAGGATACGATACAATTTGGCTGTCCATTCATCAATTGATGGGCATTTGGGCAATTTCCAGTTTGGGGCTATTATAGACCAAATGGCTCTGAACATTCACGTACAAATCTTTGTGTGGACATGGGCTTTCTGTCCCTCTCTGGTAAACAGCTAGGAGTAGAATGGCTGGGTCCTACCGTAGGTGTGTGTTTACATTTTTAAGAAGCTGCTAAACTGTCTCCAAAGTGATTGTGCAATTTTGCATTTCCACCAGCAGTGTGTGAGAGATTGAGGTGCTCCATACGCTCGCTGATACTTGGTATGGTCAGACGTTTTTTATTTAAGCCATTCTAGTGGTATTTCTAGTGGTCTAGTATACCAGTATTTCATTGTATTTGTAATTGAATTTTCCAGATGATCAATGGATGTTGAGCATCTTTACATGTGTTTATGAGCCAGCCACATAGCTTGTTTGGTGAAGTCTGTGATCCATTTGTTGGATGTATGCTTTGTGAATATTTTCTCCCAGTCTGTGGCTTCCCTTTTAATATTTATAAGAGTGTCATATCTTTTAAAGAGCACAGGTTTTTAAATTTTTTGCTTTTTTTTTGCTTTTCTGTGGTCTAATTGATTGCTTTTTTCTTTATAGTTAGTACTTTTTAATATTGCATTTAAGAAATTTTTGCCAAGTCCTAAATCATTAAGATATTTTCCCCATTTCCTTCTAGAAGGTTTAAAGTTTATGTCTTAATTTTAGATCCATGATCTGTCTCCAGTTAAATTTTGTGTATAGTGCCCTGGCTGGTGTAGCTCAGTGGATTGAGCACGGGCCTGCGAACCATATGATCTCAGTTCGATTCCCAGTCAGGGCACATGCCTGGGTTGCAGGCCAGTTCCTGGCAGGGGATGCATGAGAGGCAACCATACATTGATATTCTCTCCCTCTCTCCTTTCCTTCTCTTCTAAAGATAAATAAATAAAATCTTTTAAAAAAAGGACCTCTTACCAGACATTTATAAAAAATAAAATAAAATAAATACATTTTGTGTATAGTGTTGAGATTAATTCTCCCTGCCCCACACGGCTATATTGTGCAATAGAAAGGGCCAGCTTGCCGCTGTAAAAACCAGGGGACCTGGCACCTGTCTCGGCGATCACATTCAAGTCCCTTAAGTTTTTCAGGCTCTGTTTTCTCCACTTTCCTCCACACGATATGATGGGTTGTGTCCAATAGAAATTAAGCTTCCGTGTTGCTTCAGCAGACTGTCCTCGACTCTAAGAAGGGAAGGAGACCATTGAGCTCAGGTTCTTATTTCATCCACTAGGAGATGCTGACGGACATCCCTGAAGGGCAGGAAGTCCTTGGGTAGTGACCAGTGTCAGAGCTTTTTATAAAAGTGTCACTTGTAAGGTAGATATTCATAATTTGAAAGTGCAGGGGTTGGATGCCATAATATTATAATTAAATCAAAAATACTGTTCATCTTGCTGAAGTAAAATATATCAGAGTTGAAGTGTTTTCCTTAAAGAGTTCTGCACACTGTAGATTTGATGTGCAGATTTGAGTAACCTTTGGGCAAAAAGTGTTATCTCATGTAACTTTCCAATTATTTGGTGGATTTTTTCCAGATGTCTTTCTGTTACATTGGTTTTTGGTTTAATTCTGTAAATGGTCACAGAACATGCTTTGCTTGACTTTAGTTCTTTCAAATTTGCTAAGATTTTGTTTTTGGCCAGAACATGTTGATCTGGTGAATATTCCATGGACCTTGGAAAAGAGTGTGTGTAGTGTTTTATATGTCAAACAGGTCGAGCTGGTTGATGGCATTTTCAGACTTTCTGTGTCTTAAGGGTGTTTTCTGTCTGCTTGTTCTGTTGACTACTAAGAGTAGAATATTGCCATCTCTAAACTATAATTGCAGATTTATCTATTCCTTCTTCTAAATCTATCATTTTTACTAGCAGTTCATAGATTGTTGATATCTGTAGTTAGGTACATATAGAGTTTAAGCCATTCTAGTGGATTATTATGTTTTCTTGGTGAATTAATTCCTTTATAGTTATGTGATGTTACCCCTAGAAATATTATTTATTTTGAAGTTTATCTGATATTAATATACTCACTCCAGCTTTCTTTTGGTTAGTGTTTACATAGTATATCTTTTCAGGCCAATTTACTTTTTTAAAAATTTAGATTTTATTTTGGAATTATTTTACATTTCCAGAAAGTTGCAAAGACAGTATACAGTGTTCCTGTATGCCTTTCACCAGCTTACGCTAAAGCTAAATTCTTTTTTTTAATCCTTATCTGAGGACATGCTTATTGATTTCTAGAGAGAGGGAAAGGGAGGGAGAGAGAGAGAAGAGAAACATTGATGTGAGAGAGAAACATTGATCAGTTGCCTCTCATATGTGCCCCAACTGGGGACTGAACGTACAACTTAGGCATATGCACTGACTAGGAATCAAACCCATGACCTTTTGGTTTATGGGACAACACTCCAACTACCTGAGCCACACTGCCCAGGGCTAAAGCTAAATTCTTATGTATCTATGGCACATTTGTCAAAACCTAAGAGATTAACATTGTTACATCACTATTGACTAAACTCCAGACTTTATTTGGATTTCACCAGTTTTTAAACCAGTGCCCTTTTTTATTTCTGTTTCAGCATCTAATCCAGAATACCACATTGCATTTAATTGTCATGGCTGCTTAGTTTGCTATTGGCTGTGACAATTTCTGTGACAATTTCTTAGTCTTTTCTTGCTTTTCATGATCTTGATAATTTTGGAGAATACTGGTCAGGTATTTTGTAGAATATCCATCAACTTGTGTTTGTTTAATATTTTCCTCCTCATTAGATTGGGGTTATGGATTCTTGGAAAGAATGCCATACATTTGAAGTGCCTTTATTACCCCATCATTTTAGGGGGTACATGCTGTCAGCATGACTTCTCACTGGTGATTTTAATCTTGATCAAGGGGTTAGAATCTGCCAGGTTCCTCCTCTGAGTGAGTGGTGAGGGAGGAGCCCCTAACCTTGGTCCTAGTCTTGGGAGGAAAGCAAAGCCTTCCATCTTCCACCAGTAAGTATGGTGCTGGCTGTAGGTTTTCATAGAGACCATTAAGTTAACAAGTTCCTTCTATCACTATTTGCTGACAGCTTTTAAAAAATGTCTTGAATGGATATTGAATCTTGTCAGCTGCATTTTTCCCTGAATTTACTGATATGATATATGCCTTTTCTTATTTCATTTTTTAAATATGGTGAATTACACTGATCATTTTTCAAATGACCTGGCCTTGCATTCTTGGGGTCAAATCTACTTGGTCATGATGTATGTTATTTTATATGTTCCTGGACTCCATTTGTTGCTATATTTTTGAGGATTTTTGCATTCATTTTAATGAGAGATATTGGTCTGCATTCTTATTTTCTTGTAATATTGTTGCCAGTTTTGGTTTTAGGGGAATGCTTATGAAATGGCTTGGAATGTGGCTTTCAATTTTCTGGAAAAAATTATGTAGAATAGGTATTTCTTAAATGTGAGATAGAATTTACAAGTTAAACCATTTAGGCCTGAATATTTTTTGGAAGGGTTTTTAACTAAAATTCAATTATTTAATAAATATAAGGCTATTTCAGTCATATATTTATTTCTTTTAAAAGAGAGCTATTTATTTGTTTACTTACTTACCTACTTATTTATTTTTAATCCTTACCTGAGGACCTGCAACCCAGGCATGTGCCTGAACTGGAATTGAACCCACAACTTTTTGGTTTGCAGGATGACACCCAACCAACTGAGTCACATTGGCCAGGGCACCATCATGTATTTCTTCTTGAGTGAGTGTTGGTAGTTTTTGTCTTTCAAGTATAGGCATACTTATTCTATTGCGCTTTATGTGTTGCTTTTTTTTTACAAACTGAAGTCAAGACCCTCCACCAGCCAACAGTTTATGACTTGCTTTGCTTTACTGCAGTGGTCTGGAACTGAACCTGTACTGTACGCTAGGTATGCTGATATTTAACTCTGTCCCATCTACATTACTGAATTTGTGGGCATTGAATTGTGCTGTGCTAGTATTCCCTGTTAATGTTTGCAGGATCAGTAGTGATAGCCCCTCTCTAATTTGTGGTATTGGTAATTTTCATCTTCTTCCCTTTTTTCCTGTTTAACATGGCGAGAGGTTTATCAAGTTTACTGATCATTCCAAAGAACCAGCTTTTGCTCTCATTCTTTTTCTCTAGTGTTTTTGTTTTCCATTTCATTGATTTTCGTTCTAACATGTATTATTTCTTTTCTTCTGCTTGCTTTGCATTTAATTTTCTTTTCTTTCTCCAGTTTCTTAAGGTGAAAGCTTAGGTTATTGATTTTAGATCTTCTATTCTAATAAATGCATTATAATGTTGTAAATTTCCCTCTAGGGACTGCTTTAGCTGCATCCCATACATTTTGATATGTTATTATACCCTTATTTAATTCAAAAATTAAAAATTTTTCTCTTGGGACTTCTTTAACTTATGAGTCATTTAGAAGTGTGTTGTTTAATTTCCAAAACTTTGGGGATTTTCCAGATTTTTTTGGTCATTTATCTCTAGTTCCATGATGGTTTGAGAATGTGCATTGTCTGGTTTCTGTGACCCCTCCTCCTTCCCCCTGCAGCTCCCATTCGCCTCTTACTGTTCCTTTCTTCCCTGGGGGTGTGCTGCAGCCGTCCTTGCTGTTCATTAAACATACTGCGAGCACACTGACCTC
Organism: Sturnira hondurensis; assembly: GCF_014824575.4. Lineage (NCBI taxonomy): Eukaryota > Metazoa > Chordata > Mammalia > Chiroptera > Phyllostomidae > Sturnira > Sturnira hondurensis. The sequence continues at coordinate 6,220,715 of NW_028093774.1, read as the reverse complement.
AGGGCTTTTGTACTCACTGTTCCTGCTGTTTTTAATGTGTCCTCAGACACTTACATTGCTAGCGCTGTCATTTCTTTCCGACCTTTATTCAAACTTGTCTCAGTTAAGTGGCACCACCGTCTACTGCTTACTGTTCCTGCTTGGAAACCTGGGCATATCCTCACTCTTTCCTGTTTCTCATCTCTGCTATTTGAACAGATTAAATCTTTCTTTGACACAATGGAATCATTCACAGGGTTTCTGTATTCTGCTGTATATTAAAAAACCCCGCATTTGTTTAGTCAAGATGATTTTCAATCCTTGCTTAACAGAAAACTGCTGGAGGGTCAAATTTATAGTGTTTTTACTTTGGCAAACATTTCTTTCTTTTGGCACACCAGTGGGCAAATAGATGGGCCTCCAATCAATAGTGGGCCTCCTTTCTAAATGTTCCAAAAGAGTATACATTTCATTATTCAGCTCTAGTCTCTTACTAACTGTTAAGAAATGTGTATATTATAATCAGTTTGTAGATTAATTTCACATTTCTTTTTACTAGGCAGTGAGAGCTATATAATGTGTGTTTTGGGTTTTTTTTTTTAGATGAGTAGCTAAGAAACGTGGAGCAGAACCACTAGAATCTGTGTGACCTTGGTCTCATCATTCGGCCTCTTCACTGTCATGCTGTGAGGAGGTGAATTGCAGTCCTAAGGCCCTCTTCAACTCCAGCTGCCCCTCGTAGCTTATCTTTAGCATGAGAAGAAAAGAATCATCATCTCACACTGCTTTTACAAGATTGACTTTTGGTTGACTGATGAACATTGAGATTTTATTATTGGTTTGTTTGTATTCAGTAGTATGTTTCTTCTGATTCACTAGCTCAGTTACAGTAACAGTCAAGTGAACAGAGAGGAGCCCCAGTATATGGTTAGGGACTCTCTTTCTGGGTCAGGTAGCCACTCCAAGACTTCAGTTTTGTTTCCATGATGTAATTTCGAAATCCACGGCTATGGCCTTGGACTTTGCTCCCCGACTTTGGCCCAGAGCTGCTTTGCTGGGTGGCATCACTGTGATGCCTCACTGGCGTTTCCCACTCGGTGTGCTGAACCTGAATTCCTCATTTTAAATCTAAATGTGTCCCCACTCGGTGTGGAAGCCTGATTATCTATCCTTTTAAATTATGCTGGAGGGAAACCTGGGAATAATTTTGCATTATTCTTTTTTCTTTGAGAAATTAGTTTTGTATCAAGTCCTGTTGATTTTATTTCCACAAGATGCCATTTCTTCTTTTCTATTCTAGTTCAGATACACAGAGCAGAGGGCTTCATTTTTATAATTTTCTTTCTACTTCTAGAGCTCAGTGACTGGCACTTCATAACTGTTCAGTAAATCTTTATGAAATAATTGAATAAATCCCATCTACCCTGTGCCTTCTACACTTTGTTTTCACCAATTCCTACATATTTTTCAGATCTCAGTTCTTAGAGAAGTCTTCCCTTGACCTTCAAAGTGGGGTGATGTTCTTAATAGTGCTACATACTGTTCCTTTATAGGTCTTTGCACACTTAGGACGGTTTAATTGATTTTTCTTGTTGTTTAATGTGTGTCTTCCCTGACTGTGAAGCCCTTAATAGGGCAGGGCCTTATCTATATGCATCACCATATCCTTGCTCAGGGCTTAGTTCACTGCCTAATGTGTAATAAGCACTTGGTCAATATTTGTTGCCTGACAAATTCTGTGACTAGGAATAAAGCATTATCAGGGAATCCAGAACCAGTGGCTGGCAGGCAGCAGGTCCTGAATAAAGACCTCCTGAATCTCAGTCCACCTGTCTTCTACAGGGTAAGTAATTGGTAGTCCCTTCCCCTTCCTATCATAGCTATTTATCATCCTTTCTTCCTGCAGGTTCCAGGGATTCAGCCGAATTTTCTCTCTTTTTTGTACAGCTGTCAGTTCCTAGGTTAGCTGCTATGTAAACCCAGTCTTCTTAGCAATCTTTTGCCCCTGCTGTGTTCTGTATTTCTGTATTTTTAATAAGTGTTTTTAAAATGATGTTTACTGCTGTTTGTTAATGGGGAAATAGGCTGGTTTTAAAAAAATAAAGGGAGAGGTTACAGTGTTTCCAGACATCTTCCAAATTTGTATAGTTATTCCTGAACTCGTAATTTTTATACCTTTCAATATTCTTGTTATAGGTTGTATATTTAGGGCAGACCTTAGTAATTTTCCTTCTATCCTTTGCAAAATACTGTAGAAATGTGATTTTCAAATGTTTTTAGAATGACTCTAGCATGTGTTTAGCATAAGGAATACATTTCAAATTGTGACCTGAATACACAATACACTCACGTGTTTGTGTGTGTGTACTAGTGTGTATAACTGACACTAATTGTTAGTAATTATCCTTCTGGGTATAATAAATTAAAAACACAGACGTTAACAACAAATATCATCTTCACTTAGAAGTAGAATGTGGAAAAATCCAAAATAAACAGTACAAAAACTAAAGTAAGGAAAGATTTACTAATACAACAGGTGTGTCTGCCCCTTTGTAGGCTCACTCCGCTCCAGAGCCAGTAAAGACAGTGCCCATCCCACGTGCCATGGTGAGATTGGAGGGGGCTGTGAGGGGGAAAGAGGGCAGTACATCTCTAAGCTGTGTCCGGAGAATCGGAGGGCTGTTTGTATCTCCGTTGGTAGAAAGAGGGAGCAGGAACAGGAGCTCAGTTTTTGCTATAGGGAGTTGAAGAGCCATTCAGAAGGAAATGCCCTCTGTATAACTGGTGATGCTGGTTTCATGAAGAGAGGAGTTTGTATCTTCTTCACAATGACCACGAAACCTCTGCATACCAAGCTGACGTGGAATTAGGACAGTGAAAGGTATATAGAGGAAATCATTCGTAAAGGCATTTATCATAGTGTGATATTACTAAGTAATTCATGTGGAAACTTTTCTCTTGCAAAGTTATCAAACTAGAGACATTTTTTCTAGGTTTTATTTATTTGTTTTTAGGGGGAGGGGAAGGGAAGAAAAAAGAGAAGGAGAGAGACATTGTAGTGAGAGAGAGACATGGATCAGTTGTCTCTCATATGCACCCCGTCTGGGGACAGGCCCGCACCCAGGCACCTGCCCTGACCAGGAATCAAATTGGTGACCCTTTGCTCTGGGGAACTCAGCCAACTGAGCCACACTGGTCAGGGCTAGAGTACATTCTCAGGCCTGTAGTTCAGCCACTTCTTTAATGGGACTATCACCTGGGTTCTGTGGTAGCTCTCGGTCGTGAACTTGGAATCGTAGGTTAGAATCCTGGCTCTCACCTTTAGTACTTGGATGGCTTTGGGTGAATCTCATGTTATTTTCCTGGGTCTTTGTTTCCTCAGCTGTGAAGGATGGAATGTAAAGTCAGGATTAATGTGAAAATAAATGTATATTTAAGTGCCTTGTCAGGCACATAGTAGACCCTTAAATCTTCATTTTTCTTTTATTCTTTTTTTGGTGCTATTAAAAATGTAATTTGTTTCTCCGTGATTCTAAGCATGATAACTACAAGCAGAGTTGAATGCTTCTCTAAGTACGCAAATCTTTTAAAGGCAGTGTTTTGACGATTTGACATTATTAAGGATTCAGTTTTGTAGTACTGATATGAAAATAAGTCACATTTGAAAAATTACTGACATTTTAGGTTGGTATTCAGGAACTCCTGCTTATTATTCCTGAGTCATCTGTGTCTTAGAAATTTTTCTTTCTTGGAAGTGTAATTCTCTAAGCTGGTTATTTAATTAATTTTATTCTATTCATTAAAAGAAACTGCTTAGTAATCCACTTTGAGTAAAGAAATGATGAAATACCAACTCTTTAAAGCCGAGTTTTCATCGTAGGCCTGTAGCAAGGCGTTTGTGGCATCTGCGTCATTGTTCTGAATTCCAGCCGTGTCAGCAACTTCATGTGTTCTATTGTGGGTGTGAAATGAAAGCCGCTAGAATTAGGATCGCAGGCTCTGCACACACAAGTCATTTCACGTCCTGCACATCGGCGAGCGGTAGCAAACTAGAATTCTCGGATGCATTTCTCTGACTACGTTATGTTGTCATTTTTGGATAGCATATGCTCCTCTCCCTCTCCCTTTTCTTGTTTTAGGATTAAATAAACTGTGAGTGTATCTGGCTAGGAAAAGAGAAGGGCCTTTTCTATACAGTCAGGATTTTTAGTGTGTGAATCTGTTTTTCTCATTAGATTTTGAGTTCTTAGAAGGTTGAAGCAAGGTATAAGAATAGAGAAAGACAGTGCTGGCAGTATCTGTCCAGACCTGTTCTAACATGCAGTTTATTCCCTTTGTGGGGAAGGGCACGGGTTTCGTAAATAGCACAGACAGCCTTGTTTTTAGAGACCCGGGATGATGTTTCTGGAGGTGCTTTAGATAACACGGCAGACCGAGGATCTCTGGTCCTTTTTGTGGTTTCTCACAAATTGGTCGTCACTTTGTGTCCTTCCAGCATCATTGAGAACCAGCTTTCTTCCTTTTTTTAAAATTATGTTTTTAAAAGCATTTAGCAGCATAGTTACACATTTTTCTCTAGCAGTGCTACATAGCTTAGGATCAGGAGTGCGATGCAAAAAGCAGACGGGTGGGTCTGGCATTGGCTGGGTATGCCGTTTGGAAGAGTGGTTGTGTTTTAATAGTCAGTACGTGGGTTTTGGAGTCGTCCAGACTGGGCAACTTTGGGCAGATACCGTCAGCTCTCCAAGTCTTAATTTGCTCATCTGTAAAATGGACTAGTAATGACATTTAATCTACCTCGTAAGATTATTGTGAGAATCAACAAGATGACTGCAAATAGGGTGTTTATTACCATTATGCCTAGTCTATAGTATATTAGATACTACTTTTATTGTTATCAGGAGGAGGAAAATTGAAAAAGTGAGGCCATTAGTGGGACCATAATTGAAGTAATGGTCAGGAGGTTCAGGCTGGCAAGTATGAAAGTAAAAGTAGAAGGAACATTAGAACCTGGAGAATAAGAAGGAATTAAGGGATTAGCAATGTGATGAGGGTAAAAAAATGAATTTAGCGATGAAAAAATAGAAAGATGAGCATTTATAGGCAGCAAGTGAGATCAGAATTTGAGATTCTAGAAATGGAGCGTTTCCAGGTAATGATTGTCCAGCTTTTGACCATGGTTGTTGATGTAGAGACAAATTCCATTTAAATAAAAAATGTATAGAACCCTTACTGTGTGCTAGGTACTGTGCTAAGCATCGAAGAATGTGAAATCTGGACAAAATGTCATTGGGTTAGAGGGGGTCAGAAAGCAGCCATTCATCCATTCACGGGGATGATGAAGTGAGCGTGGCAGCAGCCGCAGCTGAGATGACAACGAAGCCTGCGAAACTTTTTTTTATTGCAAAAAAGCGCCTGAGTGGATTGACTTGTTTGCCATTGGCTTAAGATATCACTATAAATGGCTCCTTAAATAGGCACATCTCCCAATGGGAATAAAATAATTAGTAACATTAATTTAGAATTCAGATGATAGCTGTCCTAAATTCATTGATCTAACTAGTCCCTTCCTCTTTCCTTTTTAGCCACCAGTGCACAGATTCGATGATTAACCCAGTTCTTTTTAGTTTTAGAGGACTGGCTTGCTGAGTGGGCCTGTGTCTTTTTTGCATGAGTACCCTAGAAAGGAACACGTCCCACAGAACAGCACAAGTAGGGCGAAAAGGAACAGCTCGTTGTGTAGCCAGGATGATTAATCCTTTTGCCTTTTGGCTGCAAGTTCTAAGTTTTGAAGTCCAGGAAGCTTATTTTGTTTAAATATATATATATATATATTTAAAGTAAAAATTAAAAATATAAATAAAATACTTATTAAACCTTTATTTTAAAATTACATGTACCATATTGAATAGCAGTAAAGTCAATTTTTTACTGTTGACTTAAACCTCTGCTGATTGTTTTTGGGTCTCTTCCATTGAGTGCCTAGTGGCATAGATTCACACATATTTGGTTTATTTCTACTGATTGTCATCAGAGTCAGCAGGAGATAACAAACAGTAGGTCCATAGCACCCAAGAAATTCCTGGGCAGACAAGCTTCCTGTGTAGCCAAGTCTACTGTTCTGCATGTCTGTTTTTGTGCGATGCACAACCCTTGGCCAAGCGTCTGCTCATCCTTGCCTCTGATGTGCATTGAAGAAGACTGCGCGTTCCTCCACCTCTGCTGACTGGGTTTAGCCATGTCACTGTTAACATCGCAATCATGAAGTGGAGCGCTGTTGCCAGGACAAACAGAAGGAGTGAACGTAGGCGCAGTCAATGTCAGACGGACCTCTGCTTCATTTGGACAAATTGTTACCGCTTGCTTGGCTCACTTACTCAAGTGGTCTAGAAATGTGGGGAACCTGCAGGCGCCTCCATTTTGTGTTGACTCTTCTTCTGTCATGGTCGGCCTCGGAGTGTTGTCTCCAGACCTGCGGCCTTAGCATCACCTGCGAACCTGTTAAAGATGAAGTTGTCAGGCCTCACCGAAATCCACTGACCCAGAATGTCTGGGGTGAGGCGCAGCTTTAACAAGTGCTCTGGATGATTCTGATTCACGTTCAAGTGTGACAACCCTGCTGTAGCAGATTGTGCTTACCAACGTGTATATAGTTCTTTGAAGTCTCTGGAAATACATTCCCACTAAGCTGGATGTATAGGTTGGAAATATAAAATTGCCATTGTTTTAGGTCAATAATTTTCTCAGGTTGGCAATTTCATGTGGTTCAGCTAATAGTTACTTTGTGCAAACCAGGATTTCTTAAACATTTCTTTGATGCATCATTGGTATTCTCTGCTAGGGGTAGCTGTCCTGTGCCTTGTAGGGTGCTTAGCAGCGTCCCTTGAATTCTAAATGGTGATGATCAAAAATGTCTCCAGCTGTTGTCATGTGAGCCCTGGGGGTGGGGGAAGCACTCCAGCGGAGAACCACTAGCTAACCTTGTCGCTTTCCCTTCTAAGCACTAATTCCCAGTGTACCTCCCAAATGTGTCTGCTTTTTTCTCTGACTGGGAGAAGGGCCAGACATAAATTGATTATACTAAATTAAAGTAAGATTTTTTAAAAAATTTATTTTTCAGTTGCAGTTTCCTTTCGATATTACTTTGTATTGGTTTCAGGTATATAGCATAGTGGTTAGAAATACTTTACAGAGGGATCCCCCGATATTTCCGGTACCCACCTGGCACCACACATAGTTATTACAGTATTATTGACTATATTCTCTGTACTTGCATCCCTGCGACTGTTTTGTAACCACCAGTTTGTACGTCTTAATTTCATCACCTCTCCCACCCAGTTCCCTCTGGTAGCCATCAGATGTTCTCTGTCTCTTCTAGTCTGTTTCTGTCCTGCTTGTTCATTTCGTTTGCATATATTTGGTAACAGTGAACGTCCTCGCCTTGTTCATGATCGGGGGGAAGTATTCATTCTCTCACCATTAAGCATGATGTTAGCCCTAAGTTTTTTGTAGATGCCCTTTATCTGGTTGAAGAAGTTCCCTTCTATTTCTAGTTTGCTGATAATTTTAAGTCATGATGAGTGTTGGATTCTTCATTTGTTGAGATGTTCATATGTTTTTTAAGTCTGCCATATCGATTTTTTTAAATTAAACTTTGTATTTTGAGATAATTATAGATTCACATACAGTTTTAAGAACTAATACAAGGGGAGATCCAAAACACCCGTAATTTATTATTTAAAAAATTGTGTATTTATTCTTATATATTTAAACTTTAATCACCTTCAAAGTACTCTCTATTTGATGCAATACATCTATGGAGACTTTTTTTCCACTGCTCAAAACAGTTTTTGAATTCATCAGTTTTGGTGCTTTTTAGTGCTTCTGCCATTTTTTGTTTCACCTCTTCCACAGTGGCAAAATGTTTTCCTTTGAGAACATTTTTTCATCCAGGTAAACAAAAAAAAGTTGAACGGGGTGAAATTGGGTGAATAGGGAAAATAGGGTATATGGGTCATGCCATTTTTGGTTAAAAACTGCTGAACCCTTAGCACGATGTGGGCAGGTGTGCTCATAAATCACCCACCATGAAATGGGCAACCGCATTGAAAGAGTCTTCAGAACAAAATCCACTGAAGCTGGATGCAGCCTCTCACAACAATACCAGCTAGTACACTGATAAAGATGGGCTCCTGGAACACTCACCTAGCAGGGGAAGCCCATACTACAACGGGCCCAACCCTCTAGAAGATAATTCTGGTTTTTCTGGTCTCCCCCATGTACATACCCACGTTCTCTTTACCCAGTTTCCCTCTATAGTAAATTTAAAAAAAATAGTACCACATCACAACCAGTTTAATGACATTGATACAATCAATACAGTTAAGATTTTTTACTACCCAGGTTACATCATTATAGTCACATCTACTCCCTTCTCCCCCTCTGACATCTGTCCGTCTCGAAATCAGTCTCTTCTCCATTTGTATAATTTTGACATTTCAAGAATGTTATACAGGGTGGGCAAAAGTAGGTTTACAGTTGTGAGTATATGAAAAAGTTTATTTTGTATTGTTATTTATTAATTATTGTATTATTTTCCATATGAACAACTATAAACCTACTTTTGCCCCACACCATGTAAATGGAATTATGCATATATAACCTGTTGGGCTTGGCTGTTTCACTCAGTGTACTTCTTTGGAGATCCATCAGGTCATTGCATCTGTTGATACTCTGCTCCTCTTTCTGGCTGAGTAGCATTCCGTGGCATGCATGTACCACAGTGTGTTTAACCATTTGCCCATTTAAGATACATAGGTTGTTTATAATTTTTTAGATCAAATAAATCTGCTGTGAACATTTATCCATTGGTTTTTGCATGAATATAAGCTTTAATTTCTTCAGGGTAAATGCCCAAGAGTGCAATTTCATGGTAGTATGTGTTGCATGTTTAGTTTTAACAAGCTGCCAAATCGTTTTCTGGATTGGCTGTATCAGCATCCATTTCCACCAGTAGTGAACGAGTGGTCTAGTTTGTTTGCATTTGGTGGTATTGCTATTTTTTATCTTAATCTTTCTGATAATCGTGTAGTGATATTTCATTGTGGTTTTACTTTATGTGTACCTAATGGTTAATGATGTTGGACATCTTTTCACGTGCTTATTTACAGTGTAAATCACCTAAGGTAAAATATCTTTTGCCCATTTTCTAACTGCATTGCGTGCTTTTTTACTATTGAGTTTCGAAAAAATATTCTAAATACTAGTCCTTTGTCAAACGTGTGGTTTGCAAACATTTTCTCCCAGTTTCTGGCTTGTTTTTCATCCTCTTACCAGGCTTTTCACAATGCAAAAGTTTTTAATTTTAATGAAGTCTAATTTATCAGTTTTTTCTTTTCTTCATGCTTCTGGTGTCAAGTTTATGAACTCCTTGCCTAGCCCTAAAATCTAGAAGATTTTCTTCTATGTTTTTTTCTAAAAGTTTTATAGATTTACATTTCAGTAAAACATAAGTCTGTTATTCATTTTGAGGTAGTGAGGCCTGGGTCAAGGTTTTTGTTTGTTTGTTTTTTGCCTGTGGGTGTCCGGTTGCTCCAGCATTATTTGCTTAAAAGGCTGTCTTTCCTTCCTTGAATTGACTTACTGGCTCTGTCAAATATCAGTTGGGTGTATTTGTGGAGGCCGATTTCTGGGTTTTCTTTTCTCGTGTATTTTTTTAACTGCAAAGTTAGTGAATAAAATTCGCTGAATGTTCAGTGCTAAATTTTACTGACTTCAATTTGTTATCAGTGGAAAACGAGTTCTTGCCATGTCTTGAAGAAGGGAATTTCCTGAGACCTGCAAGGGGGCGGGGGGGGGGGCTCTGATGGATGGTTTATTGATAATATAAAATTAAGAGGGTTCCCCTCCTGACTTCCCAATGCCCTCTCTTTGTCCATCTGGCCATCAAAAAAGTCCAACTGTGTCCTCACCAAGGCCGAGACAAAAACCAGCGTCCAGAGTTTCTGCACCATATTGAAGTCCAGCCCAGTCCAGCATTTGGCTAGCTTAGCATGTGTCTCCAGGTGCCGCCCATTGCTGTTCTGCAGTATGCAGGCTCTCTCCTGCAGGCTCTCTGCTGCAGCCTGTGTGGAATCCTACGGCCATGGGCTATGCCACTGCTGGGGCCGCATGGTCATGAAGAAAACAGGCACATACGCCATGAAAGTGCAGGTCCTGAGCAATAGAGAGAGCTTAGTTTTTTTGGAGCTGGTGCCATCTGCTGCAGGCTGGGCAACTGCTGGACCCTCATGGTCATGTGCTCCCAGGCAAGAGCTGAGGAGTGTATCACTGGGTGGGGGGTGCTGGGGAGAGAGAGGGAGAGGGGAGAGAGAGCAAGTGAGCAAGCGCTCCTTTGTTTCCCTGGGATAATATCAGCTTGGACTTAGGATGGGCCAGTTGCTATTTCTTTTCTTTTCTTTTTTTAAGGATAGTTGGCATTTTTTAAAGAAAGATCCCATGTATTTATTTTTTTAGGGAGAGGGGAATGGAGGGAGAAAGAGAGGAAGAGAAACATTGACCAGTTGTCTTTCACATGTACCCTGACTGGGAACCAAACATGCAACCCAGGCATGTGCCCCAACCAGGAATCGAACCTCTGATCTTATGCTTTGCGGAACAATGCCAAACTGAGAGCCACACTAGTCAGGGCTTAGGTGCTTTTTCAAAAGAACCAATCAACTTCCCAAGCTTTCGCGGACTTTGGATGGGTTTACACCCCCTAGTTAGACTGACAGACCTCTGTGGTCCATCACCACCCCCTGTATCCCACAGCGGTCTGGTACTGGAGGAGGGAGCACAGGAGTGTTACTGCCCTTGGAGCAGTGCCGTGGTCCCTGGTAGCTTCCTGGTGGAACAAACAGGCTTATGCTTCCCCATTTATTAAATTCAATGTCTGGATCCCTTTGCTCCCTTTTCCCATTAATAATTAGTTAAATATCAAGGTAACAAATTCACTCAGTGAGCCATGCAATCGTTCATCCTTTCAAGATACACTGACTGAACCTCTACTGTGGACCAGAAGTTGTCACATGGACCATTACTGTTGCAGATACTGCTCTTCTCTTTCAGTCCTCTCGGAGTGCGTTTGTTTCCTGTGGCTGCTGTAGCAAATTAGCACAAACTGCATGGCTTAAAACAACAGAAATTTGTTCTCACACAGTTCCGGAGGGCAGAATTCTGAGATTAGTGTCACCGAGTGAAAGCCGAGTTGTCAGCGGGGCTCTTGGGGAGCACCTTTTCCTGGCCTCTTCCTTCCCACTTCTGCTGTGGTCAGCGTTCTCCACTAATGGTGGCGTCCCTCCAGTCCGCTCTGTGGTCAGACTGCCTTCTGTCTGTCTGTCTGCCTGCCTGCTCCTCTGAGTGTCTTCTGAGGACACTTCCTCCTGGGCTTGTAGCCTGCTTGTGTAATCCAGAATGATCTCTTCATCTCGAGATCCTTTTTCAAATTAAGATCACAACCCAGGTTCTAGGCTTACGGCATAGACGTATTTTATGGGGTAGCAGGGGCACCATTCTGGACCTACTAGAAGTAGTGCTTTTATATACAACTTTAATTTCCTTTTCTTGATCTTCTCCCCATCTTGGCATGTGTCCATTGTTTCAGTCCTTTATTTTCTTGACTTGTCTTTTAAAGTATTTGCTTAGAGAGGGCGATACTAGTGGGCTGTCGTTCCTGCCTGTGGTTCAGAGCCTATGTACTGCAGCAGCTTTTCCCACAGCAGGGCAGCTCTGCTGGGGATCAGAATATGCTTCTGACTTCCAGAACTTAGAAAGGTGAGGCAAATAAATGTAATACTAAAAATAGTCTTTAAAAACCGTATTAAAGGCTTATGTATATATAATAACGATAGTTCCAATTGAAGAGCTAACTAAAATTATTTTAATTAAGATAAATAAATATGGCATCAACAATTAGCATTTAAATTGGTATCAGGATACCAGTGCTACATTTACTGGCATCTTTTATATGTGTATTTCAAGCGCTTGGACATCTTCTGTCACTTAGCTTGTGTTTTAAAAACAAAAAATTTTTTATATAGAACAATTTTTCTCAGAAGAATCTGAACACCTTGTCTAAGGTATTTAGGCCACTAGAGTATCACTGAGATTATTTTGGTAAAGCTTTAGTGACCTAATGAATAATATGTCAAGAAGTACTATTTAAATATGCCCTAGTGACCTTTAAGAATATAGAGTATTGCTTTAAGAAATTTCTGGCAACTCACTGAGTCTGTTTAGGGCACAGGTCATTGCATCATGCCAGAAGCAAGTTGTGTGATTCTGTTATAGTGGATTTTGTCGCTGTCCCTCTGTTGTTATGATTATTAATAGTTTACTGGAATGAAAGTTTGCCATGTATATTTCTATAAAGTACAGCAAATTAGCAGGTCACAGGAAAAAAGTGAGGTAGAATTTTAAAGTAAATATTTAATAATCTGAAAGACTTTTAGACTTAAGACATGTATGTAGATAATCTTGTTTTTAGCATTAGCATAATTAATATCTTCACACACTTATAAGATTTACTTAATGAAATTTCAGTTCTGGCTTTATTTTTATATCTAAGTGATTTTTTCAAAGTTTGAGTGTTTGTCATTAAAAGCAGTTGTTTTCAAATGAATCTCTACTTTTGTAGTCATAAACCAGGAGTTCAGCTTATAATTACACACTTTAAATTTGTCTTTTCTTTGTAAGTGCTGGTCAAGATATCCAGGGAACAAGTGTGATTGCAAATCTTCCATTTTTGATGCGACAGAATCCTGCTGAAACACTTCGGAGAGTCTTGCCAAAAGTTAGAGTAAGTTGGTGCAAAATAAGATTTGAATTTACCCTTTTTCCCCTCCAGTAGCATGTTATCATCAGGAGAAAATTTCAGAGCTTTTGATGGCTGATCTTTTGTACTTACTCATTGAGAGGAGGGAGGATTTGGGGACACATTTTGAACTGTGATAAAAATATTTAAAGAAATTAGCAGATGGAAATGGAAAAGAAATCTTAAATTGTAAAGATTTCTTTAGTCATTTTCTGAGCAGAGACTTTTTAATAAAGTTAGCTTTTCAGTAGCTCAAAAAACTCTTAAATAGTCTTACAAAACCATAGCTGTCTTATTTAGTGTTCTGTTGACTTAAATTTATATGAATAGTATTCTACAACAGTGATAATATACAATTTTACTTATATTCCTAGTAATAGCCATGTGGTGTGACGTCTAAAGAATCATCAAATAAAGATTGAATTATGGCCATCACAATTTTAGTTTTATATTTGTTTTGTTGCTTCCTAGATTTTTCAGAATTATTTTCTTGCCATAAACAAAAATATTTGATCTACTAGAACATTCTCTCCTATTTATTATTTGATTATTAGTATATGATGTTAAATATTTAATACACATTATTTATTAGTTATTTGTACCCATGTACAAAGCAGTGTTCTTAAGAACTTGAATGAACAAAACAGACAACACTCTGTATCCTTAGGGGACTTACCTACCACTGGGGATTATGTTTGCTAATAGTTTTGTGTACTTTTCTTTGGCTTTCTGTTTGGTTATAACTTTTTCATAACTTTTAGATCAATATGTGTTTAAGGTACTGTAATTATTAATGTGCCCTTGAGTTTTATTTTTAGGCACATATAGCATGGCTTCAGTTACTGTAATTTAGTATTATGTTATTTTCATAAGACAGCCACTTCTGTGCAGGCACTATGAGGGTTTTCTTTTCTTTGCTAGTTGCAGTGGTGAATTGAGATGTTTGTTTTAGCATTGTATGTGATTCAGAAGTGAATCAAACTGTTTCATATCTGTTGTCCCAGATTCATGCTACAATTTAAATGGAACTAAGTCTATACAGTCTAGGTTTTTAATTTTACATTCAACTTCAGTGATACGAACTGACCTGGCTTGTCAGCAGTAATACCTCCAAGTGCCAGTTAAACATTAGAAGGCAACAAGTAGTTAGGTCCTCTTAAGAGTTACTCTATGCAAGCGAATTAGATTTAAAGCTCAAAATACTGAGTTTGCTACACACACGTGTGTTGAGCAGGCTAAATCTGGTCCACGGATAGCATACTGAATGTCCAGAGTTTCATAAAGTAAAAGTAAAAGATGAAGAATAGAGATAGTGACCTTTAGGTCTCTAGATTATTTTGAAAAAATTCTTTTGCTAATGAGGTTTCAATAAAATTTATTAAATAATAATGTCCCCCCAAATCTTAATTTCATGAGAATGTGTAAACAATAATATACACTATGTATACTATACATGCTGTATAACTGAGTTATAAAGATGATTTAAAAAACTTTAAGTGATAAAAATTATTCCATAATATAGAAAATTAACTGAATGAAGAGGTACAATACTATAAAGAAAATGTGAACTAATGAATATGTACTAAGAAAAACCTTTATTTGATAAATGATTTCATTCATTTCTTGAGTTAATCATCAAGTGTACAAAAAAGGTGAAATTGAGTCCCAGATTAGATTCCATGCCAGGTAGGCCTAAAACCTACAGGAAACAACTGAAGAACAGGCATAGGAAACCTGTGATTCTGGCTTTATGTAGACTTGTGATTCTTTGCTAAAGAATTAAACTACTCAGTAAGACTTTCTGGAGGCAATAATAATGATTTTTGTAGAGGGTTCACTATATAATGTAGGCAGCTAAACATGTAAACAACCCCATGTCAAATTATAAAACCTATGTTATGTGTAAATCATTTTTAAATCATGTGTTCATACATTGTTAAGATGTCTTTGTACTTAAAGTCAGCACTTTCTTCAATTCTGCCGTGCTTCTGTGAGTGGTTAGTTTCAAATGATAAAACGATGACAAAAGTCACACATAGCCACTGTATTCACTTTTGCCACAGTTATAATTTCTTATTTTTATAAAAAAAGAAATCTTGTAGTGCAAGTGAGCATTTATTTAGTAATAATGGAGTTTTTGTCCATACGTAAATGTTTACTGAATACCTCCCAGTTCCTAGCACTGTTCTGGGCGCTGAGAAAATAGAGTGATCCAAACAGAGAACTTGCGCTCAAGGACGTGGCAGTCCAGAGGGAAAACAGACAAAAGACGAGTGAGGGAGTGTAAAGATCAGGATAAAGTGATAGGGGGAACATTGGGAGGTCAAGGAAAGCCTTTTTCTGGAGCTAAAAACTGACAGGCTAGGAGGAAGCTTTGAAGGGTCAGGAATGAGTGTGGAGGCAGAGAGAGCAGCAGAGCGGCCCTAAATTAAAAGAGCTTTGTAGAATTGAGACGCATGTTTGGTTGGAGCCCGGTGCGTCTGGGGGTGGTGTGGCTGAAGAAGACGGTAGAGTGATGATGGTCAGTGACAGAGCACTCAGGAGCTGTGCTCTTCTAGGGTGGTGGGAAACCACTGAAGGCTGAAGTGGAGCTCTGATCTTTCCTTCCCATTTACATTCATTGTTTTGATAATTGCGTGCAGAGTGCATTGGAGTGGGAGAACTAGGAAACCACGCACTGGTCTTCGTGATGTTTGAAGGTGGCTTGGATTAGGACAGCTAATTTGAGACAGCGAGCGAGAGTAGCGACATTCATCTGAGATGCATTTATCAAGGTGGAATGAACCAAACTTCCCAGTGGATGGGGTGTGGGAAGTGAGTGTAGACTTCCAGGGTCCAGGCTTGAGCGTCTATACGGCTCTGCTGATTTTGAGTATTTTGGTTACTGTTTTGTTAAACCCATGGAGAAGAATAGTTTGATTAGTACTTACCAATCAGTACTGATCGTTCTGTGAGTGATATGAACAATAAGTGTTTTATGTAAGAAGCTAATCATTCCCAATGTTCTTATCATGTCTGATAGTAGTATAAGTAACTTTTAGAACTCACCCTTGACCTTAAAGAACACCAGATGAAATTTCACCAATGATATTTTATTTTTTGTTTAACTGCATTTGTTTTTCATGCTTACAATAAGGTGTTAAGTAAAAAATGGTTTTTTAAATAGGCTACTGTTTTGCCCTAGCTGGGTGACTTGGTTGGAGCATCATCCCATACAAACAAAAGGTTGCAGGTTTGATTCCCGTCAGGGCACATACCTAGGTTTGGGTTCCATCCCTGTTCGGGGCGCTTACGGGACACAACTGATAGACATTTCCTTCTCTTACTCTCTTTCTCCCTTCCTTCTCCTCTCTGTAAAATCAATAAACATGTCCTCGGGTGAGGATTAAAATAAATAAATAAATAAATAAATAAATAAATAAGGCACTATTTTCACTGTTTTAGAGATGAAGGAATTTAAGATTAAGAAAAACCTGGCAGAAACCGAGTCAGGATTAGAACTGAGCCAAGTAAGCCATACCATTTCTACAGTTTACTTTCTACGTTTTAATCTGAAGTGGACGGTGGATGATAATGCAGTTCGGTCATACATCTCAGGGTTAAATTTAAAGAAGAATCCAGAAAGGAAACATTTTGAACTTTATTCTAAATTTCTGAGATATGGAGACACTTTTAGATGTAGTTGTTATATATCCATGTTATATGATTTTAATCCTAAGTTATCTATGAAAAAGAAACTTTTTCTGTTGTCTTTATTAAGTTTGAATTCTTTTCCACACTGTATTTAATTGAAGTCTTAGATGTTAGATTTCAATATTTGATTTGAACTTCTAGTTATGTAGAAGTGAAAGAATTTGATAAGATAAATTTCTGAATTATTATGGTCTTTTATTAAATTTAAAGTGTTAATGGTGTAATTACACTATATAATATTGGTGAGTCCTTTGTTAATAGAGTGCAAAAAAAGTTTGGACCTGTTGAGTTATTGAATCCTTTTTAAAAAAAACTTATTTTGCAAATTAAAATATATGATATAAAATTATATAGTAGAAAATGTGGGAGATGGGGGGTGGGTAGGACAGGGGAGAGTAATGGGGGGAAATGGGGGCAACTGTAAACAACAATAAAAAATTTTTAAAAAATGTGCACTTTTGGGATCAGACAAAAATAGATGTAGCTAACATTCAGGTCTCACTGTGTGTCATGTGCTGTACTTGATCAAACATGTTACACATTTTTGTCTCTGCGAATGCTCATAGTAGTTCTGTAAGGGTCGCTTGATAGAAGAAGAAACAACTTAGCTGAGTAACGTGCCCAAAGTCACAAAGCTGGCAAGTGGTACGCTTAGTTTGAACGGGAAGTCTGACCCCCGAGTGCTTTTTCCCCCGACTACAGTGTGAGCTCTTCGTTAGCCAGTCACGGCCGTTAGGGATTTACAGCGTGTGGTTTTACTTCTCAGGCCAAGCGGGGCTCTCGTCTGGTCCGCACAGCAGCCTCCTCCCAGGGCCTGCCGCTTCTTTCTTTGCACGGAGAGCCCACTGTGCCAGAGAGCTCGATTGTTTGTTTACTTATTTATTTGTGTGGGAACAATCTACAAATTTGTTGACAAAATTGTGTATATTTGAAGTGTATACCATAATTGAATATATGTATACATTGTGAAATGATTACCACAATTAATGTATATATCCATCATTTTACATAGTTCCCTGTGTTTTCTTCAGAGAGATCTTTTAAAAGCATCAATCATATCTTCTTCATGTAAATTGCTTCTGTGATATGGTTGCTGGAATCTTGTATGGCTCCCCTAAGATACAAAGTCTTAATCCCTGGGACCTATAAATGTTTCCTTATTTGGAAAGTGTGTTTAAGGATTTTGAGATAAAGAGATTATCCTAGATTATCTGGGTGGGCCCTGACTGCCCTGCATCCCAGTAAGATGAGAGCAGAGGCAGGCTGAGCAGGCACAGAGGAGAAGTCCTGGTGAAGATGCGGCAGAGACTGGAGCGGTGCAGTCACAAGTCAGAAACACCATCAACTGCCAGAAGGGAAAAGGCGCAGAGCAGATTCTACCCTCGTGTCTCTGGAGGGGCGGTGGCCTTGCCAACGCTTTGATTTTGGCTGCGTGATACTGATTTAGACTTACGGCATCTAGAACTGGGGAAAATAAGTTTCTGATGTTATAGGGCACTCAGTGTGTGGCAAGTTACTTTCTGCAGCTACAGGAAATTAGCATAAGTAGCTTTCCATTTCAGATAGATTAAAACTTTTTGCCATGCCTTTAAGTGAGTCCGTCTAGCTTTCTGACCTCATCACTACCATTCTTTTTCCTGTTTGATGGAAGTGCAGACTCTTAGTCTGGTTTATCACAGTATTCCCAGAACCTAGAGCAGTGCTTGGCAAAATAGTAGGCACTCGAAAATAACATAAAAATGAGCATGAATTAAACTGAATATTCTGAGACCGTGTCTCTACCCGAAAGACTAATGGCACATTGGCCTGATCCACTGCTGGCAGTCTGGGATCAGAAGTAGCAGCAAGGGCCCTGGCTGGTGTAGCTCAGTGGATTGAGCACGGGCCTGCGAACCAGAGGATCGTGGTTCGATTCCCAGTCAGGGCACATACCTAGGTTGCAGGCCAGTTCCTGGCAGGGGACACATGATACATTGTGTCTCCTCAGCAGAGGCAACCATACATTGACATTTCTCTCCCTCTCTTCTTCCCTTCCCCTCTAAAGATAAATAAATAAAATATTAAAAAAAAAGAAGTAGCAGCAAGGTCTCAGTGGGGTGATGGAATGCTGATTTATGTTCCTAGAGAGACCTTTTTTGGTGGGGGAGTGGGAGGAAGCATAACAAGGAATGGACAAAAGAGACATAATATGAAATTTGATCATTTGAGATTAGTAAATGTGATCTACCACCGATCTTCTGATTCTGAAAAGATTGATTCTACTTTTATTAATTTTGTGTTACTTTACTTTCATTTATGGGAATAATAGGAAAAAATTAGATAGGTTTCTTCAAATGTGATTTTTTATTAGAGTATTTCATATCTACTGGTGATACAGCTATTTTTAGAAATGGTCTTATTTTCAGATTTTTCTAGAAAGCCATTTCTGTGTAAAGATATTTCTGGATAGGAAGCCTGACTTTTCTTACCCTTTAAGTCCTATTTGAAGTGGCACAGATACGCGGCTAAGCGATGGCAGTGTGGGTGGCACTTCCTGTAGGCCAGGGACCGTGCTCGGTGCTTTGGATGCAGCCTCTTGGACTCCTTGTAACAATTCCACGTGATGTGTTTGTTCTTATTTTACAGTTGAGAAAATCTAGACCTAAAAAGTTTAGTGCTTGACTGTGCATATTTTGTTGGGCAAAAACATGAAATTTTGTGATTTATTCTTATAGTCAGCAAGAAAAAAATTTTCTTAACTACAGGAATTGAATAGCAAACAAATGACACAAATTGCTTTTCTTTTTTTGTTTGCAGCTCGTAAATAAAAGTAGCCTTCTTCACTGTAGGTGATATTTTTCAAGTTAAAAGCTCTGGGAAAAGCAAAAAGATTTTGTGAAAGCAACACATTTCTACATAATAGGCAGAACACAATGTTCCAGATACCTTGTCATAAAGGCCCACAGTGGAGAATGGTGCTGTACCACAGGCTAAGAATTTAGGGACTGCCCGATGCGAAGGAAGGTGGGGATGAAAGTGAAATATTTTCCATGATGTTAGTTGATGAAAAACAGTCATTAGGGTCAGAATTGACCTTAGAAGGAGATTTCTATGGGCTAGAAAGCATAACATTAAATAACTGTTTATCTAGCTCACTAACTAGGAAAAAGAAAAAAGAGGTAGTATTAACCAAAGGAATTAAAGATAATTTGTATCATCATGAACAGATGATACAAATGTCTTTCTTCTGTTGTTTACAGCAAAAAAAAGTGCATTGACTACAATGCATTTTGAAAATAATGTCTGTTATGCCTTTTTCTTTTTTACGTAAACCTATTTGTGTTTAAGGACAGATTAACACCATTAATTATTTTACAATAATAATTAAATTCAATGGAAATATTTACTGAGTAAAATAGTTTTGGGGGGCATATATAAAATGTTACACTTGCTAATATTTCTAACAGACCTAGAGATACATTGCCTTTTAATAAATTCTGCTGGAGACCAGTGTTCTCACATGCACTTCTTAGTCATTCAGTCATTTGTTACTTTTCCTTGCTTACGATAAAAATGAACTGGAGCTTCTGAAATTCTTAAGTCAAAATCCTTTTATTTCCATGATAATGGGACCACGTCACTGTTACTACTTGAATATTGTTTTTGACTTTAGGCATTTAAGTGATTCAGAGGATTATTTATAGGTTTTTTTACAATCCTTGCAAAATTATGAAACAAAGAAGTTATTGACATTCCTTGCTATAGTAAAGGTCTGTAATGTTTGACTTAAAACTTTATGGATTAACTAACATTTTGGCAGCGTGGTGAACTAAATATCCTAGAAAATTCTCCCAAATTAGAACATCTGGAAGTGAGATAAAGTACAATAAGCATTCTTTTAAATGAATAGAAACTGTTAAGCTTGAAACAGTTTAAGGACTATTTAGGGCTCAAATACAAATCAGCCAGTTCCACTTCTATTGAGGATGCAGGGACACTCATAGAAACACTGCTCTCATTTTAGCAGCAGTGGGTTACTCACAAAATCCATACAAGTGTCATTTTTCTGGACCTATCAGAGGTGGTTATAAGACAACCAGATAAACGGAATTAGCAGCAGCCCCCCTAAGGATGGGACTTGGGGACACCGCCTTTGACAGGTACGGGGGGAAGGAGTGTCCACCACAAAGCGTTGTTAGGAGAAAATTAGTGAACACGGTGATGAGATTTTATAGGTTGACTGTAGGGTAGCATCGCAGTTTAGAATGACTTGGAGCTCCAGAAACCAGGGAAGTTTGCACTCACCTGCACGCAGGGGACTGCAGAGAGTCCACCTTGCCAATGCAGGTTGGCGATGATTGGCTGCTGCCGGGGGCCAGGAACACAACACTGCCCCCTTGGAACTGTGAGCATGGACGTATAGGGAATGTCAGCAGAGATGGAGACTACGAAATGATCAAATAAAAAGGATAATATTGGAGATGAAACATTCCTTCTATGGGCCTAGCAGCAGTTTGGACCCTGCTAGGCACAGCTGGGGAAAGAATCAGTGAACTTGAAGGTAGAAATTACCTAAACTAAAACACAAAGATAAAAAATGAAAAAAAAAAGAAAAGAAGAGAGGCCTGACTGGTGCAGCTCAGTGGAGTGGGCGTCGTTTTTCAAACTGAAATGTCACTCCTTCGATTCCTGGTCAGGACATGTGCTGGGTTGTGGGCCACGTCCCCCATTGGGAGCGTGTGAACGGCAACCAACTGATGTTTCTCTCCCTCTCTTTCTCCTTCCCTTTCCCCCTCTCGTAAAATGAATCAATAAAATCTTTAAAAGAGAGAGAGAGAGAGAGCGCATTAAATGGCTTTGAGACAGTGTGAAGTCCCCGAGGAGAGATCAGGAAAGAACTGTTTGACAAAATAATGGCCAAGACTTTTCTGAAATTAATGAATGACAACGAAGTAAAGTTCCAAGGAGCCCAGAGGATCCCAAACAGGATAAACACGCGTGCGCGCACATACACACACAGACACACACACGCACATCTAGGCACAGCATGATTGAATTGCTTAAAATGAAGAACATAAGCTTTTACTCTTCAGAAAACACTGTTAAGAGAATGAAAAGACAAGCCATGGAATGGGAGGAAATATTTCTATCTGGTAAAGGGTATGTGTTCAGACTACATACAGAGCTCTTAAAACTCAATAATAAAAAAAACCCCAATTAAAAACTGGCAAAAATTTGAACAGATACTTCACTACAGGTGATTTGTGGATGGCCACTAATCATAAGAAAACATTTAGCATGCTTAGTCATTCAATAAATGCAAATAAATTCATGCACTTGCTAGAATATCGTACTAAAGAAATGACAATTATCTCTTAGACGTTTTTCAAATTTGCTTCTGTCTAATCTCTCTGCCTGCCTTCCAGGACTTCCAAGTTCGTACCTGTTAGGACTTTCCATAGTATCTTATATGTTTTTATCTTTTCCATCCTTTTCTGTTTGTGATTCATTCTGACTATTGATTTTGATTATTATATTTTTCTGGTGTAGAATTTTTGTTTAGCTCTTTTGAAAGTCTGCCACATCCTTTCTTTTAAATCTTAGAATTTTCTGTTGAATTTTTCAATTGTACCTCCTATCACCTTGAACCAGGTGTGTATTGGATAACACCAATGTACCTGGAGCTCCTTGTGGTGCTTTTTAAGTTTCTGTTGCTTATGCTGGTTCTTACTCCTATTATTGTGTCTCTTCCTGTGTCTGAATATTAGTGATTGTATGTTTGATCTTCTAATTATTTGTAGGAGTAGTTTGAGGCCTGGATCCCTGTCTTCCTCTAGAAAGGCATATGTGGTCCTCTGGCGGCCACTTAACTGCACTAGCAGTCAAGTCTCACTTAACCCATTTTAGGGATTGAATGATTTCAAGCTGGGCTGTTCTTCCTGCAAAGGTTAGTCTGCTGCAGGATTGCCCTTTCCTGTCCCAGGGGGCTTACCAGGGCCTCTGCAGGCTGTCAAAAAAAGTCACTTAAGCTCTTGGCCACTCGGGAGCCTTTTCCAGAATCAGCAGATGTTCTCAGAGAAAAAAACAGGCTCCAAATCACATGCTCACCTTTCTGGAATTCCATTATCTGTTAGATCCTGGGTGGATCTAACAGATCCAGTAATGGGTAATCTAGGATAGGTAATTCTTTACTTTTGGATGAGTAATCTTGTTAGTTTCCATATGCTTGTATGCAGATGACTTTTACATTTTTTCAGTATTTTAAATTATCCTCATCAGGAGAGCTGATTAGAATTACCTAATCAGCCATTACTGAAAGAGGAGTTCCCTTTTCATTTTATTTTTCTTCTTGATTTGATATCAAAACAGTATTAACCCCAAATGTTTCTGTATGCACACCTGCATACAGCCCCTGCCTCCCACCACACCATTCTCACCCTTGCCCTTCGCAAACCAATGGATTGTTTTCTAATACTGTGTTAGCAATAGCCCAGAACTTAAGTATTCCGTCAAAACTTATTTAAACTTCGAGTTCTTCAACATCCTTATTTTGTTGAGCTGAAATAATGTCTGCAGTACCAGATACCCACGTCCGACCTATGTTTTCTTTGTAGGCAATGCCATCTACACCTAAGCCTTTAAGTTATCGTCCATATATTTTCTGTCTGTTTTATATAAATCCCCTTATTTATATCAGATCTTTTCAGAGTATCAGATCAGTAAATACAGTTTCTTGTTTGTAATCTCTACTTGGATGCCTCAAAGGCATCTCCAAATTAACAAGTCTAAAATTGAGCTTCTGGTATTTCCCCTTGACATTGGGCTTCCTCCAGTGTCCTCTGTCCTAACCTGAGCTCCCCCCAGTGTCTCCTATCCTAATGGGTAACACTGTTATTCATCTGATTTTCAAGCCTGGATTTTGGGAGTCCTCCTAGATACCATTTGTTCTTTTACTACTCGCTCAGACAATCCTCTAATTTTATATCTTACATATTTTCTGAATCCATCCACCTCTCTCTAACCACACTACATCCACCCTAGTCCAAGCTACTCTGAGGGTTTGCTCAGAGAAGATAATAGCTTCTCAAGTGGTCCTTGCTCACTCCTCCTTCCCTCCCACCCCACCCCACAACACTACTTTCTGATTGCATTTTCATCTTTATAATCAGCATGGTATTTTGAAGCATTTATGACTACAGTGTGAAAATTCTCTTGCTCAGGTGAATATTCACCCAAGGCCCTGCGTGGTTTGGGCTCCATTTGTCTCACCAGCCTGAGCCCCCGCCCCACGACCGTGCTCCAGGCCCTCTGACCCCCTTTCACCTCCTGAACCTACTCCGGGCTGCACAAATGTCTCAGTGCTGGGAGTTTGTTCTTTTTTACTCCTCCTGCTTTCCTGCCTCCCTGTGCCAACTGTTGTCCAGTTATTTCTTTCTCTTCACATGGGCCAGTTGTTCCTTCTCCATGGTGTCCCTCTGTGAAGAGGTCAGGTCACTCATTAGCTGTTCTATGTCACCTCTCACTTCTCACCTGTAGCTCTTGTCCAGCTTTAGTGACGGCAGTAACAGGTACATCGCTAGTCCTGTTTGTCGCTAAGTCTGCAGCCCCTAGCACAGTGCCTTGAATGTGACTAAATAAATATGTTGAATATTTAACCACAAGCAATGGTAGTCCCTCAAAGGGAGCCAACCATATCTTTGACTTTTCTCCAGTTCCCCCAAGCTCTTTGTATGATTCCGGTAGTTAATAAATAGCTGTGGATGAAATTAAAATTATATTATCAGACTTAGATTTTCATTGGGTTACTTTAGAGAAAGATTAGGATAGGAGGGAAGAGTACACTGCCCTGATTGACTAGAAAGGAAGCACTATTTTCTCTTTATAGAAATTTGCATACTTTCCATTACTGCCCCCCAACTCCCTATGACACAGTTTGTACTTTAAAAAAAATTTAATGAAATAGAGCTATATTGGATCATTTGAAATGGTCGCTCATTGCTGTTGTATCCAATAAATAGATATTCCTTTGATATGCACATCTTCGTAACATTTTAAATTGCTTCTTATTTACATTTTAAGCCGAAATCATGAAATACATGATTCTAACGCATTATGTTAAAATGACTTGACAGATTAAGTCTAGCGAGCAGTTCAGTTTCAAAATCATCGTCTGGGAATGTTTGTGTGTTCGGCGTGGTCGTGATTTTGCGCAGCAGGATGCTGCGTTGCACACTTTCCTAGTGGTACGACAGCACTGCTGGTGTTGGTGTCTCTTTAATGGGAAGGGGCCTTTGGGTATTTTTATGTGCACCTCCTCGTGGACCTTGCAGAGCACTGAAGTGCAGATTTATAAAGCAGTAAACACACCCCTTTATTCCTGCCTCCACTTCATTTCCCCTCTCAGGGTTTGAGTTGCAGCGCTGTTGACTACTTTTCCCTGCACTTTATCTCAGGGGGAAGGTGGCAGTCAGTGACAGGGAAAAGATTAAGACATGGTAGTTAATTGATAGAAATGCCGTAGAGTTGCCATGCTCCAATCATTCATATTTAACCCAGTTTTAAGGTCTTTCATGAATGTTATCATTTTATAGCAAAAGAGTTGTTTAATATTATTGTTACTAAAACTTCCCACATTTATGAACCCTTCCTCAGAACCCTGATATTTCATATGGCCTAGATCTTCAGTATTTTCATATTTAAATCCCCACTATTTAATTTCAAAAAAATCAGTGATGTTATTTCTTAGAGAATACAAGGATACTTTGTAATTCCAGGGCTTTTTCTTACCTTTAACCTGCTCCACTTACAGTAAATGTGTTTACCAGTTTTATTCAGTAAGTTTAATTTCGAAATGTGTGAATCTTAAATATTTGCTCTTTTGAAATAAGCCAATGACTTATCTTTTGCTTCTCCGTGTTGTCTAGTATAAAGAGAAATCTCTTCTTGGTGCATATAAGCGGGTTTGTTGGAGACAGAGCAATGGAGCAATTTCCACTGCAAGGACTGAGTCACATTGTTTTACAAAATGCTTTCTCCCACCATTCATGCTAACTAAATAGTGAAATTAAACACAGAAGTGTCTAGTATGTTTCCATCCTTGAATTGGAATAGATTTTGAAATTTGGAAATGTACTGTGAACTCATTTATAAACTATCTCACTTCATTTCTGAGGATTCAAGTTGGAATGCCAGCCGTACAGTAGTATTTAAGAGGAAGGGGAACTGGCATTAAGGTATGCACTTAAGCAATAGAAGAATGTACTTTTCAGTGTCTTCCAAGGTCCATCAGGTCCATCTCTTATTTACCCAGAGAGTGTGGATCTCACTATGTTTGTCCAGGAGGTGTGGCTCTGTGGAGGAGAGTGCTTATTGGTAAGTATCAGACTCTTACTGTATCATGTTTCAGGAAAATATGTTTAGAAATCAAATTATTTTTAGCAGTGATAAAATCTCTTAGTCTATGCTGGTTTCTTAACAGTGGACGGTCCCAGTTGTTGACGTCAGCACAAGACAAAAACCCAAATCCTGATAAGACTTGAGGATTTTTCAAAAATGAAGTGCAAATAGTCGGGGCAGATGTTTCTGTGGGAGTCAAGACTAAGTAGTACAGTACGAAGATAAGATGTTGGAGAGCTTCTCATGTTCTTTTGCATAAAGGCTGCATACGGGCACCCAGGGCTGTAGTGAGTTTCTAAGAGGGGGCGGAATTACATCTCTTGGAACTTAAAACAGCAGACTCCTGTGACCCGGAACGTACATTGTAGAACGTACATTGAATTTATTTTAATACTTCTTCTCAAAGTCCTTTCTGTTTCTAAATAAAAGCTGTGCCTTCTGAAACCTCTAAGTGATGTATACTGGCCACATCAAGCCTTTTGAAAGTGTTTCCCAAATCCAGCGCGACGAGTGTGGAGCAACGTCTGTTTTGAAATCAGTAAAACAGGAAGATACCGGAGGGTCTGATTTCAGAGGCCAGTTGTTGCTTCAGTTTTATGCCTTATCATGTCTTCTCTTTTTCTTTCACCCAAGATCCGTAGTTGACTCTTGGTTGAAAAAACTTGGAAAGTGATGTTTGTGCATGTGATAGAGAAGTTTAAAACAAAACAAAACTGAGCCACACGCATGTGACACGGGTTTTCTGGGGATGACCCGGAGCACATAAACATGCCGCTGTAAGCCCCCGACAGGACCCGCGCTCTCCGGAGGGCTTGGTGCCGATGGATGCTGTGCCTTAGTGCAGAATCTGGGAGGGAGAACTCGGGACACAGACGTGGCGGCAGGCAGACAAGGGTTGAGTCCTGGAGTTGCCGGTTACTGACTCGCTGGCCTTCAGCACAATACTTGAGGATTCTGAATTTGCCTGTCATGCTGTGGAACGATATGCTGTAGAATGTCTTCTGGTGTGGTGACTGGTGGTGGTCCCACCCTGCTGAGTCAAGAAGACTGGGCACATGGTCCACATCGTGGTTACGGATACGCTGCGGTGGGAGATGCCAGGAACCCCTCCTCACTGACATGATAGTAGGGATTGAGAATGCATTTCTATGAGACCCATTTTTGTTTTGCCTTGTGTCTAATTCTGCCAGTCCCTAATCCTGAGGACTCAAAAAATCTCTTGAAGGTTCAAAAGTCTCTTGAAGTTACCTTTTAGGAGGCGTCCATAACGTGTGTGATGGGAGAGAGCATCAAGAGCACACGGTTGAGGTGACAGGGTAAGAGATGATCAGTCATCCAGCTGTTGACACCAACGCCTGCTGTGTGCTAGGGCTAGGGGACATGAGGGTTAACAAAAGAGACACAGATTCTTGCAGCCATGAAGCTTACATTCCATATGTGGGAGACAGACCATGTGCAAAGGACTGTGTTAGGTGATGGAGATAATGCACCCGTAAAGGGGGTTGTGGGAGTGGCTTTCAGGTTAAAATCGGGCTCATGGAAGAGGTGATATTTGAACAGAGGCTTGAAAGAGATCAGGGAGCCAACCACGTGGAAAAATCTGGGAAAAAGGGGGACTTGGGGAACAAATCTTCTAAGTCTCTGAATGGGCTTTGACTTTTCCTTTAAGTGGGATGTGAAGCCATTGGAGAGTTCTGAACAGGGAAGTGACCTGATCTGACTTACAAAAATGTCTCTAGCCGCCATATAGTGATGGAATCAGGGATTAGGCAACAGGCTATCGGAATAATTCAGGCTGGAAATGATGGTGGCCTGGATCTGGGTGGAGTGGTGGAGGCAATAAATGGTCAAATTATGGGTCAGGATTGGCTGGTCACTGGATTGTGGTGTGGGAGAGACTGAGGAGTGTTCGAGTTTTGGGCCTGACAGCTGGAAGGGCAGAGTTGTCGTTTGCTGTTCACTGAGGTGAAAACTGAAGGAGAACGTTTTGGGAGGATAGCATCTCAGGTGTGGACAAGATGAGGTCCTGCTAGATGGCCTCGGGCAGAGAGGAGATAGGGGGACGTACAGCGCTCATTATTTAGTGCTCAGTTTGCACAAAGTGGTAAGTCATAAAGGTTCCATGTCAGTGGTTTAAATCTCTGAGAAGATGGCATTATAATTCACATTTTATAAATTAGGACATGGTGCAGAAAGATAAATTTTCTTGAGATCACAGGTATGAAACTTTGCTTTGTGGCTGCAGATTCCACATTGTTCTGCTAACTCTATTATGTTAGTTGTAAAATAGACATTCAATTTTATAATTGCCAGAATTGGCCAGACAAAGTACAGTATTTCTCTAAGCTACCTTTACATCACACGCACTCTTTCTGTCTTCCAGAGAAGGATAGGTAATATCTTTGATGAGGTTTTTGTGTAAGTTTGTTTTTTTTATGTCTTATAATTTCTACTTTTAAAAGCAGTTTACTTGTAGTAATTTATGTTTTGTCAGTTGTTTAAAGGGGAAATACATTTGTACTATATTAAGTGTATTTCTTTTTATAGTAAAATGTATAATGTATTTTTTGCAGTAGAATTATAAGTAATGAAAACATTTGATTGAACTTTCACATTATTGTTCTAGGTATGACAGCAAACTGTACAATGCAAATAGCAAAATACAAATTGAAATCTTATAAAAACTGCCTATTCTATTAATTAAGGTTTATGTACTTTTATAATTTTCATTCATAAAGCAATAGAATGTTATTTTATTTATAAGTTCCCAAGGCATTTAAACTTTATGTTGTCTAATGACTTAAGTGATCAGGAACAGATTAATTAATATAGTTTTCTTAAACAGTCATACTTACTCTTAAAAATCACAATAGTCATTTGTGGAATGTGACTATGTTTTTTCTGACCTTGGTTTTTTTTTTAAATTTTGCATTTGTGATCTCTCATCTGTGTAATAGCTAATTCTCTCTGATCATGCAGGACGCCCTGCACGTGGCGGGTGTGGAGATGCAGCTGACGGCTGCAGGGTCGTTTCTGACCATTCTCCAGGAAGACTCAGTGTCAATTCACACATATGCCCACTCCTTCCTCCAAGTCATTCTCCTGCATCTGGAGCACAGGGATGCAGGTCAGGGGCCTGGTGTGCTGCTTTCTGTACTTACCTATTGCTTCTTGTACGTGGTCATGCTGTTCTCTGAGTCTGTTAGTCTGACGAGGACAACTGAATCAGGCCATGCTGCCCAAGAGTTGATCTTTAGCATGACTAAAAATAGCCCTGGCTGTTTCCTTACAAAATTCCGTGTCCCTGAAAGCTGAAGATCCATTAGTTCATCTTATGTTTTACACTTTCTTCTTAGATTTTTAAACATTTTACAACGTTTGTGTTTATAATATTATAATATAATATCAGCAAAAATGCACAATTAAAGATATCTCCCCAATATTATTTTTTAAATATTTTATTTGTTTATTTTTGAGAGAGGAGGAGGGAGGGAGAAAGAGAGAGAGAAACACTGATGTGAGAGAGAAACATTGATTGGTTGGCTTTCTCCTATGTGCCCTGACTTGGGACTGAACCCACAGCTCAGGCATGTGCCCTGACGGGGAATGGAATGAAAGGTCACTTTTTTGGAGGGCATTGTCCAACCAACTGAGCCACACTGGCCAGGATCCCCCTGCAAATACTATGTTTTTTAAAAATTTTATTTATTTATCTTTAGAAGGGAAGGGAAGGAGAGAGGGAGAGAAACATCAATGTATGGTCTCCTCTTGTATGTCCCCTGCTGGGAACTGGCCTGCAACCCAGGCATGTGCCCTGACTGGGAATCGAACCACGATCCTTTGGTTCACAGGCCCACGCTCAACCCACTGAGCTACACCAGCCAGGGCATCCCAAATACTATTTTTAAAGATAAGCGCTTTCTAGATATTGGCTAAGATGAGAAATAGAGAAACTTTATACTATTGATAAAATAAGTATTCCATTTTATTATGAAATACTATAACAATACTGTAACTATTAATGGCTGAGTTGAAACTAAATTTGTGAGATATTGAATTTGGCCTGTTTCAGGTGTCAGCAACGCATGGCTGGAAACTCTTCTCTCTGTGATCGAAGTGCTGCCCAAAGAGACCCTAAGGCACGAGGTAATTCCTTTTTTTTTTTTTTGGTAAGTCACTTTTAAAATTTTGGGTTTTTTAAAATAAAAATGGCATTTAAAGAATAATGAAGTTATTTCCCACTCTGAAGGTAACACATGCTCATTATAGAAAATCTGAATAAAACAGAAATTGGTAGGAAGAAAAATTATAATTTTGTACTTAGGCATTTTTAACATTCTGATATATTTTCATTGCAGATTTTCTACCTGTGTTTGTTTCCTGTTTGGCCATAAATAGTGATCATTTATTATTATTTTCCTATGTTATTTTAAATTCTTGTAGTAGTAGCTACAAAATAGTTTACTCGTTGGACATTTCAGCCTGTTTTAAGAATTTTATTGTCAAAACAAGGCAGTACTGAACATCTTTGTAGAGCTTTTCCTGTTGTTCAGATGATTTCCTTAACTATAGCTTCCATAAAAGCAGAATTACTGGGTCAGTGGGCATTAATATTTTTTTAAGATTTTATTTATTTATCTTTAGAGGGGAAGGGAAGGAGAGAGGGAGAGGAATATCAATGTATGGTTGCCTCTTGTGCATGGTTGCCCCGCTGGGAACAGGCCTGCAACACAGGCACGAGCCCTGACTGGGAATCGAACCTCAATCCTTTGGTTCGCAGGCCCGTGCTCAAACCACTGAGCTACACCAGCTAGGGCTGGGCATTAATATTTTTAAGAATATTAACCAGCAATGTGTGAAAATGCCTTTTCCCCTGGACTTTTATCAGCAATAGTATTCCAATTTAATCTGATTAGTCAAAAATGGAATTACATTTTAATTGGAATTTTTAAAATTATAAGGCTATTGTATATTTTCTCATATACTACGTTTATACCAATTTTATTTATTCTTTTGGAATTACCTAATAGTATCATTAATCACTACTTGTTTGCGCTGTTTACCTATCAAGGTTGCCAATCCTTTATTATGTTTGTTGCCAGTATTGTTGCCAATTTGTTATTTGGTTTTCATTTTTCAACATTGTTCAACACACCCTTCTCAAAAAGCTGTAGTAAATTAAGATGAGAGAATAGGCAAATTAGAAAAATTTTTTCTGTAATGAAAAGGTTTTTCATCCTGTGAACATTAACCCTGTATTTATTTCCTTTCAAATGTGTCATGGTTGAAAAAAACAGTTGTCTATCAGTAAAATGCCTTCTGTGGATTTTATGAAGTGTCTTTGTCCTTTGCCCTCAACAGTTTAGGGCCCTTTCTCAAGGGCACAGTACTTGCTTGGAAATGGGAAGACTGCCCCAGCTCTAAGGATGCTGGTGTGCTTGATGCTCAACGTCCAGCTGAGTGCCCGCGTTTAAATGCTGACTGTAGCGTTGACGGGTGTTATTTGTGGTTTTGTGAAGAGTGTTAAGTGCTAGAATGCAGTTTTTACTCTAGAATGCCCTCTGTTGTTTAACATGATTTTTAAGATTTTATGAATGCATTTTGTTTTATTTCAAGTATTTCACTTTCAAATTATATTTAACATTAGGCATTCAATAATTCTGGCTGCTTTGTTGAGAGGAATAAAACCAGTTGATGTTTTTATTGGAGTCATAGAACTTTAGAACTTGGAGGGATCTTAGTATGACATATTCTGATTTCCATTTTAAGTAGATGAGAAACCTTGGGATGAGAAATAGCAAGCTGGCTTGGACGAATAAAAGAGCTGGGACTGGAATCGGGATTTGATCTTCGTAGTTCTCCCCAGTCAGTCATGCTGCTGCGTTTTTCAGTGCTCAGCATATACATGACACAGTGTAAGGCCTGGGTCACTATATTCAAATGACAGAATTTCTTAATAGAATCTATTTGAAGCTATAATTTGTAATGTTTTGTGTCCCGGTAGGATAAATGCAAAAATCTCTATGGAATAAAAATAAACTTAAGGATAACTGGCAAATTAATTTGCTTTTTTTCTTTTGAAAATGTGTATTTCACAATTATACTTCATGTACTTACAGATGATGGCAGAACTCACTATGAGCTTTAATTCGATCTTTTTCATGCATAGTTGTTTTCAGTTACATAATTTATCGTCATCCTTACCGCATATACAATAAACAAGAAGACAGACAAGGCAATCCAGCCCATGGCAGCCGCACACCTCCTGTTGTAATTCAGGGTCTTTAGAAACATTCAGACCAGTAAGATGTTCTCTGAAGAACAGCTGATAGTAGTATCAAGAATACATGAAATGTTGTGAATTTGTTCTCTGAATCTTTCTCCTCAGATTTTGAATCCACTTGTTTCGAAGGCACAACTTTCCCAGACGGTACAGTCTCGCTTAGTTAGTTGTAAAATTTTAGGAAAATTGACCAACAAATTTGATGCCCATACGTGAGTATCTGTATTAACTTTTTGTCTACTTCATTACATTAAATTGATTAAAATGAGTAATAACTATGTGACTAACAATTACATCAGATTTGTATTGTTCCTTAGTGTCTACAAATTTAGCTGTTTTAGAATTCTTGGAGGTCTGCTTATTCAGATGTTTTTCTTCTTGATCTCATGGCTTTTCAAAACCGATAAGGTTAACTTTTCTTCTATTTCCCATCTTAATCTCTCCTGTCATATACCTAGTGTAGTGTTGAGGTTAGAATGGCATTATTGTATAGACTTTGAAACTTGGTAAATATGGCATAAAGATAGATTTTCTCTTTTCTTCCATTATTGTTACAAATCTATTATTTTGAACAATGCATCTTATTTTTGAGGTTTTATGAGAGAACATTTATAATTCGTATGCTATCCTCTGCCCAAGTGATAAATGCAAAATGGAAAGATGCAATGGTGTGTAATTAGACACAAGAATAAAATGTAAAATTAAAGAATACTTTGATCGATTGTTGCTAGAATTAGTCTACTTGCCTACAGCTTTTTATCTTAGCTGAATGTTTAACTGTCAATCCAAAATTAATCCAAAATTAATTTATTTTCTTTAAAAATTTTTTAAAAGCTGTATTTAATGTATTTATTTTTAGAGAGGGAGGGAGGAAGGGAGGAAGAAAGAGAGGGAGAGAATCATCATTGTCTGAGAGATACATCAACCGAGTCCGTAATCCAGGCATGTGTCCTGACTGGGAATTGAACCAGTGACCGTTTGGTTTGCAGGCCAGTGCTCAATCCACCAAGCCACACTAGCCAGGGCCAACATTAACCATTATTTTAAAAACATTCACTCATACACATAATTTACAAGTAGCTGATAACATACAAATGTCATCACTTATGTAAAAATACGCTGGAAAATATAAAGCTTTATATTAAAGTAAATTTGTTATTAGGCTAAGATTTTGATAATAGTTGTTTGAAAATATTAATTATTCTAAAACACTCATTTGCATGTTCCTTTCCTCCCTTCTAAGCATTAAAAGAGAAATACTTCCCTTGGTGAAATCACTCTGTCAAGATGTAGAATATGAAGTTCGATCTTGTATGTGTCGGCAATTAGAAAATATAGCTCAGGGCATTGGGTAAGTATACTTTCAGTTTCATATGTCTTATTCTGTTTCTGGAGAGTCAGACATGCATATTCTATCCTGTATTCCATGGAAACATGCTATTAAAAAGCTAAACTTTCTATTATCTCTAATAATGATTATAACAGGTACCTCCTGATGAGTCTGTATTAAAAGAAATAAAAGTGAAAATGTTTAGCAATGTGATAGGCATTCAATCAATGTTAATTTCTTTCCTTCTCACCTTGAGTTACTTGCTTATCATTCCAAGTGCCTAAGTCTAGGGAGGGAAAAGGCGCTAGTATAAACTATGTGTGCACTTGTGCTTATGAATAATCAGTCCCCTAGTTTTGATCTGAGAACCAGCCTTTTATGATAGGTCTTCTAAGTCTAGGTTGACTCTGGGTCATTGTGAGCCATAATTAATTCAGTTTTGCCCGGATCTGTGCTTTTTAAGCAGGATCAAAACCAATTAAGAGACTGTACTGTTGTTGTTGGGATTTTTTGTATTCTAGTTTTTTGTCACCTGATATTTTGCTGCTGTTAAAATTGGGCAGGTCATTGTGTGTGCAAATTAGTGTTCTGGAAATTAATTTAGGATTATTGCTCAAGGATTAATTTATAAAAGTAAAACTAGGAAGAATCTACTTACATAGAGAGCTTTGAGTAGTGTCTAACCTCATAACATTAGCTAAGTGTTTACTATTATTATTACTTCATAAATGCTGACATAGACAACTAATTTCTTAGACTTATCTGTAAAACTAGAATGATATAGGTAAAAAACAAGCAGAAATTTTATATATTTTGTATAACTCAAAAAAACTAAATTTATGCATATCCCAGTAGGACATGAAAATGGTTCCTACACCTTTACCAGCAATGCAGATTTATCATTAAGTTTTCCAATTTCATTGGTAAAAGTAGCATTTCACTATTGGTTTTACAAATATAATATTCAATAACCATCTACTTGACTGTATCTATTCCTGAACTTGAAGCACCTGGAAGACAGGATGATATCTTTTTTTATTGTTAACACACACATATGTAATCCAGTGCTTATGTAAGGCCATTGCTCATGCATATGCAGTAAGTGAATATACTCCTCTGACAACTAATGAGGTTGAATGTATGGTTACTAGCCACTTGTATGTCTTTATAAAGTGCATGGTCATTGTCTTTGTCCCTTTGTCACATTATGAAAGTCGAGGGGAAATAAGGCATCACAGCAGACCTACACAGACGGGATGTGAGTATTTCCCTCCTCCTCTAGTTCTTAGCACACCAGGTGATAGCTGAGTGATGTTTTCAGGAAGTAGTGTGTTGTGAGAGTATCTTTCTCTTGCCTTCACATGTAAATTCCATCCTGGCTGGGGCACAATTCTAGATTATAATCCTTTCTACTAAAAACCCATCTCTCAATTAAGTATCTGCGACAGAAATCTGAGGACATCCTGATCCTATTACCTCTGAAGAAGTCCAGTTTTATCAGTGTACATGCTGGGAGTTACAACCTAGCCCTGCAAGATGCCATAATGGAGTAACATACGGGGTCAGGGATAACGAGGTGAATGAAACACAAAAGCATGCCCAGACGGCCATCCAGGAATTCTGGGGTCTGGCTGAGTGATACAGGTCTACCCAGGTGCTGGCTGTGGATTTGTTGTCTGCTCCAGCTGAAGTGCTGTTGAAGATGATCCTGCGTTCTAGGCGAGCCAGTATGGCAGAAGAGCACCAGCATTCTGAGAAACCTCACTTGTTTGTGCCTTTTCCGTCAGCCTGTTCTCCGTTCTAAGGAGACTGGGCCTGAAGAAATCCCGGGACCCAGTTGTCTCCACCTTTCTTTTCCCCCTGAGGTGAAGTTGCCTCCAGTGTTCTTACTCGAGCCCCTCCTACGCGGTTCCCTTTCATCAGGAGCCTTCCAATCTGCCAGAAGACAGAAGCACGGACCGGGGATGGGAACCAGCCACCGGCCCATCATATCTGAATTCTGCAACCTGCCCCAGCCAAGGCAGTCGTGGACCTGCTGTGCTCCAGTTGCTTAAAGTGGAAAACTATATTATAATTTGTAGTTTAATATAAACCAGTTTTAAGATCTCTGTAGGTAGTAATATTGTATCAGGGGAACCGAAATTGATTTAAATAATTTTGCATTTACTATTAATGTTTCTTATGTTTATGTCAAGCTTTCCCAACCAGACTGCAGGTATCCATAAAGCAGGAGTCATATCTTCATGATTTTTCCTTTTTTCTACATTAACCCTGTGACTTGTTTTCATTAAGTTCTTCTACAGATTCTCTGATTCGCCTTGTTTTCCCCCATTGCTTGTTGTGCAGGACAGACCTGACAAAAAGCGTGGTGCTCCCTGAACTGATAGAACTCTCTAGGGATGAAGGCTGCAGTGTGCGTCTTGCAGCGTTCGAGACTTTGGTTAATCTGCTTGATGTGTTCGATACAGGTAACCTCCCCGGGGACACGCCTTTGCTTCTGTGTGGCTAATAAAGAGTAGAGGTGGGTGCAGGACGGAACTCCTCAGGGTTCATGATGGTCGTTAAAGTTCCCTTCCCGTCTCTCTGCTGCTCGTCCTTCCTCTCTGCTGCCCCTTTACCCTTACAACACCCACCATTGCTCCCTGTCCCACACCTCTCCTCTCTCATCACTGTTTAGCTGGCTTGTATGTAGGACTAGAAATTTAGCTTGGGCATTAGTCTTTCACTTACTCAGCGAATCGACCCTAAGAAAGGTCTTGATTAAAGCAATATTTAAATCAGTGTCTTGTCTTTAATATTTTAATGCTAGAAATCTCATGGCCCTCGGGAGGAGATACTTGGGATGGGGTGTTTAAATAGGAATGGGCGAGGAGGTGTTTCATAGTGTCGTGCAAGTTAAATCGTGAGGGCAATTAGCTTCTCTCCTGAGTGTGTGACTAGGCTCTTGATTAATGCTGGACTTTACTTTTTCAG
The DNA here is from genome assembly GCF_014824575.4 of Sturnira hondurensis. Classification (NCBI taxonomy): domain Eukaryota; kingdom Metazoa; phylum Chordata; class Mammalia; order Chiroptera; family Phyllostomidae; genus Sturnira; species Sturnira hondurensis. Next base: position 6,184,229 of record NW_028093774.1, on the reverse strand, counting down.
TAAAGATTAGCCGTATCAATAGGATGGAATTTGGAGGGCTAAATGTCCAGTACTCAGGTGGGAAATTGTGTTGTGTAATTGTAGGATTGCATTTACTTGGATTAACAAAATTTTATCTGAACTGTGAGAGCCTCTTACAGATTATTGCAATGGGGGCAATAGTATGTGTGAAGTTATGTAATAATCATTTAGGCGATGCGATGAGCCAGCGCCGTAACAACCTGTAATGCACCGTGAATGACTGGATGAATGAATCTCCCTGGCCTAATGACAGGGCAGCCCCCGGCATCCAGACTAGAAACTTGGTGTCATCTTTGATCTCTTTCCCTTCTCTGCCCTTCGCTTGGTTGTCTGCAGTTTGGGCCTACCCTGTATTCATGGCTTTATTGCCTCCCATTCCCTCTCACTCCGTGGTTCCCGATGCCCTGGCCCACTTGCCATCCCCTCGACACCCCAAGTTCGTTCACACTTTCAACCTTCCACATGCTCTTTCTCTTCCTACTTTTTCTCCCTTCCCTCTGTTTTTCTCCTAGCCTACTTTTTCTTTTTCAGTGTCCAGTTATAATGTATTTTCCTCTCTGATATCTTTTCAAATCCTTTATACCAGTGTTGGCAAACATGGCCTATTGGTCAAGTCCCGCTGCCACCTGGTTTTGCAAGTGAAGTTTCATAGAACAGCCATACCCTCTTGTTGGTGTGCTGTCTATAGCTGTTTGTTTGCTACAGTGACAGAGTTGAGTAGTTTTGACAGATAAACTGCAAAGCCTAGGAAGTTTACAAAGAGGGCAACTGATCACATGGGTTTATGGTATTTTTTATTTCTGGCTTCTTTTCTGCTCTGAGTTTCTCAAGTTCAGTGATCATTTATGATTCATCTTTCTACTTAATATAATGTTTGTTCTATAAAAATTCAATAAACGTTTGTTGAAAGAATGTCATTTAGTTAAAACAGATGTGGTTCTGAAATGTGATTATAATAATGGTAACAATAATACTAATAAGCCTCTTAATAATAATAATAATAATAGAGAATAATGATGATGGTGATAACTAATAAGCCTCAAGAGCACTACAGCATTCTACTTAGTGTTGTTACACCCTTAATAAAACAGTGACTCACTTCTGAAAGTTTGAGAGAACCGTAGGAAATTCAGAGAGTACATTTGGAATCAAGACAAATATTACTAACATATCAGGAACTTCTGACTTAAGCAGACACACCTAAAAATTGGTTACAGAGTTATCTAAGAGGTAACAGTAAAGAAAGTCACTGTGTAGAACATATTACAAACTAACTTAATTCCCGTTAACAAGCTGCAGAGTGGTAGGGGATGGACGCAAGAGAGTAAGGAGAGTGTTCTGTGCCGGTTCCTCATCTATTGATATCAGTGGTGGCAGATTTCTTTCAGTTATTCAGACTCAAAACCTCAATCATCTTAGCCTTTTTTTGTTCTTTTAAAAATTTTCCGACTTACACTATTACAGTTGTCCCTCGTTTTTCCCCCTCCCCCCTCCAAGCCCCTGTCCCCACTTCCTTCCCCGGCCTTCTCCACATTGCTGTCTGTGGCCATGGGCTGTGCACATGTGCATGTATGTCCTCTGGCTAATCTCTTCTAGTCTCCCCCACCCTCCCCTCTTTGAGATCGGTCTGTCTGTTTTCCGTGTGTCCATGCCTCTGGTTTTATTTTGTTTGTTGGTTTATTTTGTTCATTAGATTCCACATATGAGTGAGATTATATCATATTTGTCTTTCTCTGACTGGCTTATTTGCTTAGCATAATATTCTCCAGATCTATTTATGCTGTCACAAAGGGTAGGGGTTCCTGCTTTTTTACAGCTGTGTAGAACTCCCTTGTGTAAATGCACCATGGCTTTTTTATCCAGTCATCTACTGATGGGCACTTGGGCTGTTTCCGTACCTTAGCTATTATAAACAATGCTGCTATGAACATAGGGGTGCGTATGTTCTTGTTAATTTATAATCACTTTGTGTGCCCTATGTTACCTATGCCCTACAATATAAAGCCCAACCTCCTCAACCTTGTATTAAAGTTTTTGATAATTTCAGCTCTCTTCTGACCCCTTCTTCATTATACACCTCCATCATCATTGTTTTCAGATATTTCCTGTTACTGTGTGGCTAACATCTGGATAGTTTCTTCTGGAATTTGTGGATCTGTATTTTAAGTGCATAGTGTGGACAATGGATCTAAAGTGTGTTTTATTTTATTTTATTTTCCAGATGACAGAAGTCAAACTATACTTCCCTTAGTGAAATCATTTTGTGAAAAATCTTTCAAAGCTGATGAATCAATTCTTGTCTCCTTATCTTTCCACTTAGGAAAGCTATGCCATGGACTATATGGTATGATGTATCTTAAGAATTTCAAGATTATGGATAATTTTTTCCTTAGTCACTAAACTTCAGCTATTCAGTTATAAAATGTATTATTTAAGTGTGTAAAATCTTAAGAGATCTTAGAATTTTGGTAGGATAATTTAGGAAAACCTTTAGGGATGACTCTTTCACTAATAGAAGCTATTTGAAAGAACAACGACAGAGTGGAGTAGGGTAACCCTTTAAATTTCTGAATATTTTGTGTGTTAGTTGGTATATAATAAAAGCAGCTCAGATATATTAACTGTTGGTACATAGTAAGAATACCCTTATTAATCATTTGTTGAATAGTTAATATATAACATGAGAAGTACAGCTTAGAATGTAGAATAACACCCATAACTCTTGGAATTTTGAATATATTGCTCAGTTCTTAGCTTACTGTAATCATGTAAGCATCAGTTAAGTCACACCATCTAGTATAGTAAATATTTTTATGTGGGTTGTAGACTTTTAATGGGTGATTGAAAAATATATTGGAATTCAAAATGAGTTCCTAGCTCCCTAAGATAGTTAATGTGGAACCAGTCTGTTGATCAAAAATATTTTGAGTTTACTTTGCCGTCTTTCAGAGTTAATTTTTTAGCTCCCCTAAGACACGTATGCATGTGTTTTCTGCCTGCACTTTAGAATATTTACCATAAGTAAATGCAGTAGTGGCTGCACTGTTGTTGCGCCGACTTGTTAGGGCCACAGTGTGGCCTGTGCTGCAGAAACAAGTGCAGGCGTGATTCCCGCGTCGCGTGGTTTGTACTGTGAAAACGAACCTCGGGTGAAGCAGAAGGACCTTTAGTGGACCTGTGCTGATAGCGGTTACTCTTTCTTCCTTGTCACGCGGTTAGTTATGAACTCTAACTATTTATTTAAATATTTGGTTTGAGATGTGTTTTTATTATGCTCTGCTTTTATCTTTTAAATTTCTGTTTTCAATTAAAATGTTGAACAAATATTTTAAATTTTTCCAGGGATTTTTACTCCAGATCAACACTTGAGATTTTTGGAGTTTTATAAGAAACTTTGTACATTAGGTTTGCAACAAGAAAATGGACACAATGAAAACCAGATTCCACCCCAAATCCTAGAGCAAGAGAAGAAATATATTTCAGTACGGAAGAACTGCGCTTACAACTTTCCGGTAATAAATTATATATTTGTATTGATTAAACATTTTGATTATTACTTAAAATTATGTGGACAGCATTAAAAATGTTGCCATATTTGATACTTGCTGTTTAACATTATGTCTGGAATATAACAGTAGATACCTGGTAAATATTGGTGTAACTTATGTTGACTTCTGTCTATAAATTGGAATCATGTGCATCTATTTGGACCTTCCTAATATGATTTCTAACCAATTATGATTCAGAGCATGTGATTTCAATTTGAGTGAAAGGATCATAGTATGAGGAATTGATGCATGTTTCCCCTCCTTCCCACTCACCTTCTCCCTCCCACCTCCGTCAGGCCATGATTGTGTTTGTTGATCCCAAAAACTTCCACCTGGAACTCTACTCTACATTCTTCTGCCTTTGCCATGACCCCGAGGTACCAGTCAGATACACTATCGCCATTTGCTTCTATGAGGTAAGTCTGAAGAAATGATACATTTGTTGTTAATTCTATCTGTGTGCACTCGGTGATTATCTGGTATTTTGTGCACTTCCATTTACAGAAGTGTTGGAAAATATAGGCTCTGTATCTCTTTCACATTCTAGTCCTAAGTCTTATTTTAAAATGTTCATAATTTTCTTCTTAGAATGTTCATAGAATTCATTTATATAAACATTATATTTTTATCATATATTAATCCATTCATTCAGTATATGAGTATTTACACCAAGTGCTTATTTGAAGCTCACATTGTGGTATAGATATGGGTTTTGCAGAGTTGGAAATAAAATCTGTTTTTATATGCTTTATAATATTTCCATTTAACTTTGTACCTAAACTTAAGATAGACTTGAGAACACGTGGAAAATTGAGAGATTATTTACATTTATTGTTTTTAGTGCAAATGTATTATGTTTCATGAGTATAACTTTACATTCAGCTATTATAACAACTCTCCATAAAATGAGAGCAAAAGTGAATTGAAACTTTTCTGATGGCTTTAACTAATTTTTTAACTGCCCAGCTTGAAATTCCAGGCGCATTTCCCGAATGAGTGCAGTGAGTGTGTGCGTGCTGTGTCTGCGCTGAGCATGTGTGGATGGTCACTTGTCAGCTTCACAGTTGTCACATACAGATCTCTTTATGGGTGCATAATGAATTATTTCCTTTCTTTGTAAGAGGTATAATACATTTTCTTATCCTCGGTATGAATGCTTCATACCCTTCCCTGCACCGTGTTCCTATGGCAAAGCATTGTTAGATTAACTTCTTTTGAGTAACATTTTTTCCTGATGTGAATGAGACAAGTGTTCATTGTGCAAAATCTAGGAAATATTTCCTTTAAATTGGATAATTAACTAAGGTAATTTCACTGCTGCACAGTTAAATCATCTTTGTAAATATACATCCAGATCTATGCTTTTGGAGGAGGAGAGACGGCAGAGGGCACAGGCCAGCTGAGTGAAATAATGTCTCTAATATGCACTTAGAGGGTATTTAGGTGTGGTTACCATGCATGCTTGTATTTTTCTAGTGGTTTCCAGAGATGATTACATGAAATTAGAGTCTGAGAATGCAATATTTATGCAATATGAGAGTTTCTGATTGTTTTTATCTCATTCCCTTAATATTTCATTTTATTTATGTTTTAAAGAAGACATAATATATTAATACCATAAAAATAAATATGTGGTAATGTGTACACAAAAATATTTCACTGATAGAAATGAGTTTGGAAGTTATTGGTATGGTTATTTGCTGGGTAGCTAGTTTCCCTATTCTCCCTATCATGCCCAGTAAGTGGGCTGATAGTGATATTCTGATCTATACTGGTGGATTTAAATTCTCCTAACAGTATTATTACTAGGTTCTGTTGATTACTTTAGTGTGCTTTAACTTTGTTCTTGTATTTATTTCAAAAATATTTTTGACAAGCCAAGAGCAACCCTGCAGAGCAAAGGTTTTAAAACCTTTTTAAATCAGGAACCCTTTTTTTGAAATTAAACTTTATTCAGAAGCCCAATATGTAAAAAATAAACAAACATAAATAAGTAAGTAATCTGCAAACCAGTGCATCTACCATTGTGTTTGTCTGCAGGGGAAAAAATAACCTGTTCACAAAGGAGCTGGATTAGTCTAAACTCTCTCAACTCCTTTCATGCTGATTGCAATCTATTTTTATTTTTTTAAAGATTTTATTTATTTACTTTTTAGAGAGAGTGGTAGGGAGCAGAAAGAGAAGTAGAAAAACATCAGTTTGCAAGAGATACATTGATCAGTTGCCTCTCACACACCCCAGCCAGCAACTTTTTGGTTCTCAGGCCAGTGCTCAGTCTGATGAGCCACACCAGCCAGGGCTGACGGCAGTCTTTGACGGGAAAAACCTTCCATGCTTTGCTTGCTTAGGCGTTCTCTCTGTTCCTGTCACTGTAGGCCTTTGGTAGAACTTGAATCTTCCAGAAGTTCTGAGCAGGGGTGAATGCTCACAGCCTGGCATATCCTGCCACACCCTGATGGCTGCTCTCAGCCTTCCCACTGTAAGCTCAGGCATCTGCAGGCTTGTGATTGCTTGTGATACAGAAGTTCTGATCGCGAATTCCTTTCTTTGCACTTTCCGTGCTGTGTGTTCATTTCCTCTCCCTCATATTTATACACTATTCAGCATGCTGTGAAGCAAACCGAAAAGCTTATTATGTATGCAAGTAATTTTTCTAGGAATCTAATTTTATGTTTATGTTTTAACCTGATCTTATTTTAGAAGAGGTAATTAATAGGAGCATATTTTAAAAAATTATTATTATAACCTTTGTGTGTCTACTAGTCTTCAAATCTGAGAGACTTTATTACTACATTTTAGGTGTCTAAACTTCTGAATTCTGGCGTATATTTAATACATAAAGAATTAATAACATTATTACAAGATGAATCACTGGAGGTAATATCTTCTTACTGTTTGGTTTTTACTTCTTTCATGTTAAGTCTGAATACCCCAATCCTCCCCCCGCACCCCCGCCACTTCTGGGGAATTGCATGAACTCTTTCAGCTGACCAGCCCCAGAAGCTTTAAGTCATTGTACCATTGTATCACAGACTGAAGCTGGAAAGGCCTTTTAAAAAGATGAGGTTTAAAGATATATTTAGTTTTAAAATATATATGTATATTTGTTTGTTCAGGAATTTTGGAAATGCCAAAAATAGACATTTAAACGAGTATCTTTAGTTCTAATCACTGTTACTGCTTTATTATATTTTGTTCATTTTCTATTTTTACTATATAAAGATTTTTATTTTACACAATTGTAATAGTATATTATACCACATTTTACATAATTTTTTTCTCTTAGCATTGTTTGGAGAGTGTATTCCCTGCAACATGTCAGGCTTTGAAATACGTAATTTTGATGCCATAGTTAGTGTATTCTGGTCACCTACATGCCTGGCTTGCTGAAGTGCAACTGTCAGCACTTGGACGTCACTGAGGGTGTTGTCTGGCTCACACTCTGCTTTTTAAGAGCCTGAGTTCGTTGGTTGTGCAGGAGTAGCTATCTCAGATGTAGACTGTATGATCAATATCAAGAGGCAGGTACCTTAATCTCTTCTGATAGTTTGGTAGTTTGATAGGGGTAGGTACTTTGAGCAGGGCAGTTGATCATGTTTCTAAGACCCTCCAGCAAGAAAATGTAAGAAAACAGAAACCTCCAAAATGTTGTTTGGTAAATAACACTGTTTCTGTGTAGGAGCTGACATGTGAAGTTCACTAATCTAAGATTAAACAAACATTATAATTGTCATAAGAGTAATCAGTATCTCTATTAAAAGGTATTAGATGCTCTTATAGACCATCTTCCTGAAATCCTGGAACTTATGTGTGCCGGTGGAGAAAGCAATATTCAAGAAAATAAGGTAAATCCCAAATATCAAAAAGTTTCTGAACCTTGTAAACCATTGCCTTTCCTCTACAGAGTTGCTGTGAGGAATCAGTGAAAGGCCGATGGGAAACATTTAAAAGAGAGCTTGCCACATAGTAGGTGCTCAGGAAATGTCTGTTGACATTTACTACCCCTATCAAGCTTGAGCAGCTTGAATGTCCTCTGCAGTTCTTACTCTACCGTGACTCTTACTCGTTGGCCTTGGAGCTTACGCTATTATTTTCTGTTTTTATTCACATTAATTATTATTTCAAGAATAACAACTGGTGAGGGCAAAAGGGTAGGAAATTAGAAGGTCAAAGTTTGCTGACGGTGAGATAGAATAGATTTTACTTTAATTAGAAGGGTTATGAGAGTCCCAGTCTCTATTTTAAAATTTTGTTTCCAGTGATTAATAAATTTTACTCACAGATTAAAAAAAGTATTTGATTTAATCACATTGTTATCCCTTTGTGACAACTGAGATGCCCCCTGAGTGAACCCTGCAGTCGATGTATTTCTCCCTGATTCTCTGGGCCTGTTTTCTTTTCCAGTTGTCCTCTCTGCCTGACTTGATTCCAGCACTCACAACCGCTGAGCAGCGAGCTGCGGCCTCTTTAAAATGGAGAACTCATGAGAAGCTGCTCCAGAAATATGCCTGTCTGCCACGCGTCATATCAAGTGATCAGATTTATTACCGTTTCTTACAAAGAATGTTTGCGATCATGATGACAAACGTGAGCCCAAACCCTTTGGTCTTGTTCTTTGGAACTCATACCTTAGTTTAGAGTTACCACCACATTTTTTATGTTCTTAAACTCCTACAACAAACTGAGTTCACTCCATTCTGCCCAGAAGGATGTTTTCTTCCCACGTTCCTGGAAGGGAACTCACGTTTCCCTTTGCTTCTCCCCTGGTTTTCCCTTTGATCATCCTCGACCTGGCGGGAGGGAAGAGTGAACGGGGGGCGCCTGCACTTGCCCCGTGTTTGTGCACCGCCAGGAGAGGGTCAGCAGACTCACTTCGCACTTGGTGCAGCTCTTCTGGGGCGGGGGGCGCTCATGGGAGTTCGAGGTCCCCACTGCAAAGTGTGCCGTCTGCTCTGATGCTCACCGACTAGGTGCTGTGGCCCCAGGGCCTGCTTCAACTGTGCCTCTTTGCCAAGGCATGCCGTAGTCTCCGTAACACTAGTTTGGTCACTTTTAAAAATAGTTCCTAGAGAGTGGCTCTGTAACAGATAAAGTTTATACTAAAGACATGGGTGCCCACTAGGAATGACTTTAAAATTGGAATCGAAAGCAGTGGCGGGTGGTGGAAGAGCTGTACTCAAACTTTCCCATAGAGTGAGGTGTCGGCCTTGCTCACAAGAATCCCCAGAGAGGGTTATTTAACCTGCGGTTCTCTGCACGTTTGACGTGGTGCCCGGTGTCCTGCTGCCACTTTTTGAAGTAGAAGAACTTCCACACTGTGTGTACATTTTAGAAACTGTTTAAAAAGGTACTTTAAGTTCTCTCTGTTCTTGATAAAAAGGAGAGAATGAAATCTAGCAGCCATCTCGAAAACCCAAGTTGGCTTTAGTTTCAAATGTTAGTAGATAGGTGGGTATACCCTGGTGGGTATAGCTCAGTGGATTGAGCATGGGCCTGGGAACCAGAGGATGGAGGTTCGATTCCCAGTCAGGGCACATGCCTGGGTTGCAGGCCAGTTCCCAGCAGGGGACCCACGAGAGGCAACCATACATTGATATTTCTCTCCCTCTGTCCTTCCCTTCCCCTCTAAAGATAAATAAATAAAATCTTTAAAAAAAGATAGGATGAATTCTTCATCCTTTTCTCCTATTGATTTTTAGAGCTAGGAGTTGGTGAAGTCACTTTCTGTATGGCAGATGGATTTTATTTTTGGTTTTGTCTTTTTGACTCACTTTTTACATTGAGTGATGTTTTAGTCAATTGCAGCCTCCCTTTGCATACTCAGAGTGTCCCAGCATCTTCCAGCTGACTTTTACGTGCATTTGAGATGATTGCATTTATCTTGATTTCTGGGCCAGAAGATAATTTACTTTTTATAACATCTTACATACTATAAGATACAAAAATATGCATTTCCATATGACTGGTATATATTTGAAATTCTATTGTATACACAAAATGAAATAATAGAACACCATGCTGTTACCCAAAATTAGTTTTTTTAAATTCCATTGGTATTTCTGTTTACATGTATTTCTTAAATTTCCTGTGCTTACTTGTAGAGAACATTTTCTTTTGACATTCAGTATATTAAAAACACCACACAGAATAGTACCCCATACAATGGAAATAGCTTGTATAAAATAATGAGATGAGGGAGCAGGCAGTATTCTCTCATCAATAATGTAAAGTTTTATTCTACCTGAGTTTTCAAAGTTCCCCAGTGTAACAATCTGAATCTTCAAGAATTGAATATTATAATATGTATGTGTAAGTCAAGATGGTGAACATGAACTTACACTGGACACAGCAGTATATCTGGTTAAGAATTTTCTCTAATAAGTACCTTGAACCCAAACCCAGTAGAGATGGATGGTCAAATTCATTTAGAATTAAAGTTGTTCCCACTGGTGTGACAGAAATTCAAAGGACAGCAGCGTTTCCAACACTAAGACTGACATGGCGGCCTTTGATTCTAAGTTTTACCTGTGTCGTGGACTGGGAACCTCAGTGAATAACATTGAGGTTGAAGAGCTAGGAGTGAGCCAGAAGGACTGAGGAATATGCCAGACCATGGCATCTCTAAATTCATACTTTGGAAGTGGCACGTTTGTGGTGATGTCCTTGGTGCAGGGAGGGATCTAGTTGAGTAAGCGAGTGACAAGGTCCAGGGACTGGCTAAGACGGTGGGTGGCTAAGGTGTATTTGGGGAGATTGTCCTTTAAGGTGAAGTGGCAAGGAAATGACAGTTAAATGTAAATCAAGTCTGGATGATTTAAAGGACTGTGCCAAATTAAACTAACTTTGTGATGTGATGTATTAGTTGATTTGCCTGAATTATGTTAAATTATGAAGACACTTCCAGAGGGACAGAAACACCATGATGTGGGAAGCAGATAACACTGCTTTTATTTTACTCAATAACCCAGATTTGTGGGGCCAAATTATTCAGACTGTATACTAACTGACTAGTTTAACTGCCTTTCTTATTTCCTTAAGAATGTCTTACCTGTCCAGAAGGCAGCTTCACGAACTCTGTGCATTTTTCTGCGCTACAATCGTAAACAAGAACAGAGACATGAGGTGATTCAGAAATTAATCGAACGTAAGTAACTCTTACCTCTCACTTTGAAACAAAGAAGTAAACACAGTGGTTCACCTTAGTTATATCATTTGCTATGAATAATTAGGTTGCTGTTGGTAAATACCCAGAGAGTGTTTGGATTTGAGTTTTATAGGTTAATTTTGAGGTTTGTTTTAGAAATCTTATGATAGGATTAGGTCTGTGATAAGTGAAAGTAATAATTACTTTTGGCCTTTTTTATGGTGAATTTCTACACTCAAGAAATTAAAATACATATACTTCTGTTGGACGCTTGGTTTTCCCCCTAATGAAATAGAATTTGGAACTAAAATATAAGCAGAATATCCAGGAATCTAAGCATGTATTTATGTTTCTATTTTAAATCTTAACAATGAGGTTTTATTTTTTTCTTGAATAGAGTTGATAGTACACATACATGTGAATCTGGTGAGCCTAGGTAGTTTGTAATGTCTTTTTTAAAATCCTCAACAGAGGATATGTTGTTATTGCTGAGAGAGAGAGATCAATGTGAGAAACATTGATTGATTACCTCCTGGGAATCAAACCTGCAGCCTTTTGGTGTATGGGATGACACTCTAACCAACTGAGCCACCTGGCCAGGGCTATGTCTTAATGTCTTTAAAAAAATTAAGTCAATTAACAAATACAAATTTATTTTAATTTTCTGAGGATCAAAATGAAGACAAAAACTTTTTAGTGAAAGTGTTAATTCTAAAAATAGTGGCCTACAACTATATCTACTTGCTTTGGCCTAAATGTCTTAAAGCTTTTGTTAAACTGTTACCCAGCATAGATGGGTAAGGAGGTTTTCTGGTTATTGGAGTTTACCAGTTTAAATATGGACTGCTGCTTTTCAAAAAAAGTTAGAGTATGTAATATTTTATTTGAGAACAATTATACTTAGTGTACTTTAATCTTTGTTTTTTAGTCTTTTAAAATTAATTTTTAATGGTAAGATCTTACATTTATTTATATTTCTTAGACTTTATTATTTTTAGAGAGGAAAAGGGAGGGAGAAGGAGAGGGAGAGAAACATGGATGTGTGGTTGCCTCTTGTGCGCCCCCTACTGGGGACCTGGCCTGCAACACAGGCATGTGCCCTGAGTGGGAGTCAAACCAGCTACCCTTTGGTTTGCAGACTGGCACTCAATCCAGTGAGCCACATCAGCCAGGGCTGACCTTACATTTAAAATATTTTGTTTTGAAAGATTTTACTTGGTTATAAATATGAAGAATTTTGCTTTGGAACATTTATATAAGGGAGAAAATTATCTTCTTAGTATTATCTATATTATTTTAATAATCCTGTGTTAATATATGACTATCCAGTTCAAAGCATTTTTAAAGGAAACAGAGGAAGAAAATAGTTAATTTGATTGCTAAAAGATTTTGAAGTTATACAACAACTACCTTATTTTGTTGTGTACGATGTACACTTTTTTGTCCAAAATTTTGAGGGACAAATAATGATGTGCATTATACATGGGTGTAATGATTACATACCATGGGTATAATGATCCGTGTACAGTGCGCACAAAAATGTGGGTGCACATTATACACGACCAGATACAGTACATGTCTGCGTTTGAATTCGAACTCTGCATTTGCCTGCTCTGTGCCTTTAATGTCTCTGAATTTCAGTATGCCTTATCTTTTAGGAGGGACAATTATGTGCTTATCCCATTGTATTGCATGAGTACTTAGCACATAGTTGCTGATCAAAAGTAGTAAGTGTAGTCATTCAGTTTTACTAAACGCTAATGGAATTGAATGCAATGTTTAATATTTTTTCTGTTTTCTGATGTATCATTAATTGAGGGGGTCTACAAACCTGGGGTAATACAATACAATTTTTCTCTTATCTCTTGTATTTGCTAAACAGTTATGGGGTATAAAGAAACAACATGGATTTTATGTCTGATTCTGTCATGTAGTTTCATGGAGGAAAAGTTAAACTTATGATAAATTTTGTTTGTTGTTTCTAGAACTGGGCCAAGGAAAAAGTTACTGGAATAGACTTCGATTTTTGGATACCTGTGAATTTATTATAGAGATCTTTTCCAAATCATTTTTCTGTAAATATTTCTTTCTACCTGCTATTGAACTGATACATGATCCAGTAGCAAATGTGAGGTATGGTTATCAATCCAAGAAAATATTTGAAAAAAATGACATTTTAATGTATCTGCTACAATAAATATATGCAAAATATTTTTCTTAGTCAATTAAAAAATCAAGTAAAGAATTTATATTTGCTTTGAAACTCTTGGTAGTCTTAATTGCTGAGCTTCAGTTGAACTTGGAAGCACAATTTTTAACACTGTCTTGAGTCTTATTTATTGGGTTGAGAGAGCAGTAGGGGAGAGCCAGAGCGGCAGCCTTCTCCAGCCGCTTGGTCACACACATAGGCTTTAAGAAATGGTTGAGCAGATATGCTTAATTTATTTATCTTCTAAGACAAAGAAAAAGTAGTTCAGAATTGAATTGGGGAGAATCTGTTTATTTTTAGCGCCCCATTTATTCATAGAAATATGGCTGCTTTGAAGTCTTTTTCTTGCCTTTCCCAATGTTCAGCTGTCTTACTTACGTTTTTGAAGTCCAGTAGATGTTATTTGCAGTTGGCTAATATACCATTCAATTAGATAGAGCAGGCCTGAAAATGGCTTGCTTGGAAATTGGGGGCGAAATAAATATATTTTGCCTTTTTTTCTCCCAAAATAAGCACATTATTTCTTCTTAATTGTGGTAAAAATGCATAACATAAAGTCTACTGATTTAAGAGAATTGATCAGTGGCATTTAGTTCGTACATACTGTTCTGTGAGACTTACTTGTGCATTGCATAATGAGTTGAAGAGGATTTTAATCACTTAGCCATTAGATTTGTGTGTTCTGTGCTCATGTCTCTGTTCTGAAACTTGAGGACCTCAGGTCTGCATGTCAGCAGTGCTTTAGAGATGGGCAGATAGAAAAGAAGCTGTCACAGGCAAGGCTGGCAGGATCCCGCAAGTTTCCTTGCAGGAGAGTTTCTGAAGTCACTGCTGAAGCTGATTTCCAGCTTTCCGTTCGCTGTGTGTCTTTGGGCATGTTACAGAACCTCCCTGTGCTTCTGAGAAATAAACCAGAGATATTGTACACAAAGAGTTTGGTTTACCAGAAAGGTGTCATTCCTTTTTTTAAAAAATATTTTATTTATTTACCTTTAGAGGGGAAGGGAAGGAGAGAGGAAGAGAAACATCAATGTATGGTTGCTTCTTGTGCATCCCCTGCTGGGAACTGGCCCCTTGCCGGGAACTGGCCTGCAACCCAGGCATGTGCCCTGACTGGGAATCGAACCGCGATCGTCTGATTCACAGGCCCGTGCTCAATCCACTGAGCTACACCAGCCAGGGCAGAAAGGTGTCATTCCTAACCTCAAAATCTTTATAATTTCATGAGCCTAGGATGCTCATGGAGATAAATCATTACTATAGTTTATAAAGCTTCTGCTGAGTATATGTTTTCTAGACCTGACTTCGGTTATAAAGAATGAAGTGTGTGTAGATTGTTGTTTTTGTCTTTTATTAAGTGAGTGTTTAAAATTTAAATTCACTGAGTCTAGACAATATCAAGGCTGGACAAGTATTACTGGTATTCAAAGAAGCCTCCTCCCGATCTGTGAAAAATGAAAATAATTCTCTTTGGGGGACTGGGACCCCTTAATTAATGCATCAGCAGGCTTGCAGTACCTGTGATGAGCTCTGAATGAGTTTGAGGCCATTATAGCTATTTGCAGAGCTGAACATTCTAGAGGAGGAGCTGTCCTCTTTTTGGTTGAATAAAAAGCACATTTTTTTGTTGTATGAGAAGAATCCTTCAGTGAAGGCTCAGCTGATGAAGCATCCTGAATCTGTAGGCATGGGACTTAGCTGTCACAGGGTTTGGCGCAGAAATAAAAATAATGACATCTGGAGAGCACTCAGGTGAATGAACGAAAACAGCAGCCATAAAACAGACAACTGCCTAGTGTCCCTCTCTGCAACCACCAGCTCCAGCGAAGCAGTTGAGTTTGAGCTTAGCCAAGCAGAACGTTCCTCTGAAGCACCTCCTCTCAGGAAGGTTTTCTGCTCTTTCCTGCATTTCCTCGCAGTCTTCAGGCTGCTTATTTCTTCCTTCCTTATCAGCTCCGTCTAGTCTATGACTGTGCCCTAGACTCTGTCCTTTAATCTCCTCTTCTCCGACTGCACGCTGGCTTACAAACCCAGTGTTTGCTGAAGGTTCCCGACTGGGTGCCTCCAGCATGGACATCCACCCTGAACAGAAGGCTCATTGAGCTGGCCGCCCACTTTGCATTTCTGATAGGCACCTCTGACTTAATCCATCCAGAAATACCCCTGCGAGTAGCTCCTGAGGTCTTCATCTCGGTGAATAACCATTTCGTCTTTCCACTTGTTCAGGTCAGAACCTTAATTCCTGTCTGTCATTCCACCCCCATCGCTCACACTCAGAGTCCAGCCACTTCTCACCACCTCAACTGCTGCCTTATGGCTCAGGCCACCATCATTCTTGTCTGAATTATCGGAAGTGCCTCCCCCGTTGTTTTCTTTCTTCTGTCCTGACTGCCTGCAGTCTGATCTCAAACAGTAGCCAGATGACACTTTCAAAATGTTAAGTCAGATCATTTCACCCCCCTGCTCAAACCCTTCATGGCTTCTCATTGCACTTAAAAGAAAAGCCAGTCTCCTACTACTGCTCAGAGATCTGCTAAGCTCACCTTTGCCCCCTTCTAGCCACTGTAGTCCGTTTGCCAATTTGGGACCACACCTAGGGGGCTACCTTCCCTTGGAGGGCATAGGCTCTTACTGTGCCCTGTAATGATCAGACATTCATGAGGCCTATTCCCTCATTTTTTTAGGTCTTCGCTTAAATGTCATCTTTTGAGTGAAACCTTCACTGAAACCCTCTCTCACTGCCTGTTTTACAGCTGTAACTTCCCCTGCTCTAGTATGCCCTCTCCTCTTTCTCCATGTTACCTTCCTTTACAGCACCTACCACCATCTGACAGTCATTTTACTTAGTTTATTCTCTTGCCCTGCACCCACACTAGCATGTAAGCTCCAGGACAGCAGAGGATTTTGTTGCTTTTATTCACCATTGTATCTCAGCATCCAGTTTAATAAATGCTGGACCATAATAGGCATTCCATAAACACTTGCTGCATAATAATTGAACTCCCAGGTTTTCTACAGTTTGAGTATTCTTTCAGTTTTATGTTACTATTGTCAGTTATTAAATCTAAGTCATAATTTACTCAAAAGTAAATAGTATTTATTTATTATAGAATGAAACTTTGCTACTTGTTGCCCAAAGTGAAATCCACTCTGAAGATCCCTGCAGATAAGCATCTACTTCAGCAGTTAGAGATGTGTGTGAGGAAGCTTCTGTGTCAAGAAAAAGATAAAGATGTCCTGGCTGTTGTAAAACGAGTAAGTAACACACTTGCCACAGCATTTGCATTTCTTGCATTAAGATAGCCTTAATTATATCTTTGCTATTTTAGCTTGGTGGGACGGCCCTGTTTATATCCTTGCTGGAGTGATAAGACTTAGTGACTGGTTTGGTTGACGTGTGCTTCGGTCAGCTATGGAAGCACCTGGACATAACTTTTGTTGCTAGTAATACAAACTCCGCAAGAGAGAGCTTGGCACCTTTTAGGTGCTCAGTAAACACTGCCAACTAATATCGAACATTTCATTATCAGACTTCATTTACAAGCAATTTACAATCTGGGAATGCTTCGTTGGTAAAATTGGAGAAGTCACATTTGACAAAAACATAGCCTTGGAGGGGCCTCTGAGTTCACTCAGCATCTGTTTGATGTTAAAGAAAGTCTAGACCTAGAAATATTACGTGTCTGCTCAAGGTTATATTAGTAAATTACAGAAATAAGACTAGAATATAGATCTCTTCTTACCTTAAGTGCAATCATTTTTCAATAGTGTATCATTGTCACATGGTTTTTGTTTTATTTTAGTATGTGGTCTTACATTGATTATTTGGGAATGTTGGAAAACTAAAACAATATAGATTTGTGAAGTCAAATCTTAGAGTAATTTAGTCTTCAAGAACTTTTCTTGCTCAATATATGAATATAATTAATATTTTTATAAGATTAAGTCAAATTAAAGTGGTTACTTTTATGAATCTGTATGTGAACTCCAGGACACATAGTCGTTGAGAATTTACTTGTAGTGAGAGAAATTAGTTTATTGATGTCTTAAATAATAGCATTTATTTGAGGGAAAAAAGAATTCTTTGCTTTTTTCTCCCTAGAAATCATTGCCAGATGTTACATGAGGAACTTTTTTAATAAAGTGATTGATAGCCTAGTATTAATTAATTAATATAATTTTACTTCACTGAAATGTGAATTCTTCATCAACTAAAATAATCAGAAATACCCAGAGTCTGGACACGCGTCTAAATTTTAAAAACACATATATGTATACACACATATACACACACACACACAGTGGTTTCTACCAGATATTTCTGACCTTGCATTTAATTACAGAAGGTTAGCCGATGGAGTTAAGATGTCAAAATAATACACATGAGAGGGTCAGTTACTTTTCTGAAAGAATTTATCGCCTTGAGATAATATAATCAGACCCCATAAATAGATACAGGAATGCTGTGATGAAATTAATGGGTTACTAACCTACACTGGATTATTCTGGAGTACGGCTCTTACTTTAAGCTCAAGGTCCATCTTTCCCAGGGCGAGTCTGCGGTTCGGTGTCACCGCACTGCAGGGTGGGTGCGGGCCCCTTTCAGAGAAGCCGCACCAAGCCTTTGGATGAGGGTGGGATTGCAGACTCTGGTCATTTTTGTGAGATGGGAAGGAATTTATTTAAAAGTGATATTTCATGGCATAAATTTTCAAATTTTTATCAGTTTCAGCATAAAAATAAAGCTTTAAATAAATATGATGTTCACAATGGACAGCTTTGGCAGATGAGAAGATGTCGTATGGTCCGGCAGCAGTAACGCCTGCTTGAGAGTGGTTGGTAGGGTAGTGACATGGGTGTAATAGTTTATAGTTTACATTTGAACATCTCACCTAAAATGTCCTTCTGCGTGTGTCAGTCTGATGTTTTTATCTTACAGAATTACATGCTTATGATTTTCTACTAAAGGAGTTTGTAATAAATCAGGGGTGTTATTTGTGCCGAGCCCTGTGTAGGTGTACTTTCTTCGGGCCATTTGAGTCACTTCTGCAGAGAAGTACTGTTCTGTGTCAGAGAGAACTGTGGGCTCTTGGACTATTGTTAGAGTGAAATAATTTGTCTCATGCTAATGTATTCTGAAAGACAAATACTAAGTTGAGAGAATGCCTTAAGATTAAAGCCTTTTCTATTGGTTAGGGTGTCATACGATCAGAAGTTTCTGTGGAACAGAAAAGAATTAAGAATTTTAAGCCAAATGATAGATTGCTTCATATGTATAGCTAAAAGATTTTTTAAGGTTTTATTTATTTTTAGAGAGTGGGGAAGGGAGGAGAAAGAGGGAGAGAAACATCAATGTGTGGTTGCCTCTCACGCGCCCCCTACTGGGGACCTGACCTGGCTAGCAACCCAGGCATGTGCCCTGACTGGGAATCCAACCAACGACCCTTTGGTTCGCAGGCCCAAAAGCCACACCAGAGTCACACCAGCCAGGGCAAAAGATTTTTTAATTAAAAATTTTACTGTATTTCTGAAAATTCAGAAAGGCGGCATTGGGAGTTATTAGAAATTAGTTAAATTGCATACGTTTAGAATTTAAAATATTTCTCTAGATTTGCTCTTCTTAAAGTTATGAACTTTTAAAAGTTTAAATAGAACCTGGCATTAACCTATAGAAGTTGATTAAAGATAAAAGGTAGAATTGGGGAGAACTTTAAAAGTTTTCTAATTTAGCAGAAAGGAGTCTTTTTGCTAAAATGATGGTTGATTTCTTTACTGTTGAATAACTTCAAATGCTTTCTTTACAGAGTGTGTTAGAGTTGGACAGAATGGAAATGTCCATGGATGCTGTAAGTGCATTCTCTTTACCTATGTTGGAAGGGATATTTAGAAGTTGGCACAGACTCATCATTGGTGTTTCACAATTTCATTTTAAACTTTAAACTTAGTTTCAGAAAAAGTTTTATGAAAAAGACTTGTTGGATCAAGAGAGAGAGAGAGAAGAACTACTTCTTTTGGAAATGGTATGTTGTTTTCCCATGCACAAACACATACTTTTTTTCCTGACCAGTATTAACTGTGCTTTGCTATTAAGCTAGTAAATAATTTCAGTGTTACACTACTTTTTTTCTTCCTAAACAGCTAAATAAGAATCCTGATCATTTGAAAGCTGTTATTTTATGAATTTCAGGGAAAACTACACTTGAGAGGCTTTTTAAAAAGCCTGTTTTTATTGAAGTATTATTGACATACAAGTAACATTTTAATTTGATGAATTTTGACATATGGACATACCTATGAAACTGTCACCACCAAACATTTACCAATCAAAACACCAAACATTTTCATTCCCTTAAAGGCTTCCTTCTGTACCTTTATGATTCACATCTTCTCTTCTGGTGCCCAGAAGCCACTGACCTAGTCTCTGTCATTACACATTAGTTTGTAACTAGAATTCACATCAGTTTAATAATATATTACCTGATCTTTTTGTCATGCTTCAGAGAGAGAGGGGGAGAGGGAGGAAGAGAAACACTGATGTGAGAGAAACATCACTTGGTTGCCTTCTTGTGTGTGTACTGACTGGGGGTCGAACCCAGTCCGGATGTGTGCCCTGACCAGAATCGATTCCATGACCAATTCGGGGTCTGTGAGACAATGCGCTGACCACTGGGCCACACTGGCCAGGGCTGGGCGATGTTCTGTGCACCGATCTGTGAGCTGGTGTGGCTATATAGGTGTACTCCTTTTGGGGAAAATTCACTGAGCTGTACAATTAGAATGTTTCACTTTCTCTATGTGTATTATACCTCAATAAACATTTTAAAAAATGTTCCAAAGACTATTGCCTTTTCTCAGTCTTTTTAAAGAAAAACATTATTTTGCTATTCACAAGTCAGAAATGAAAATGACCAATAGTAACACGTTTTTTGCTAATGAAAATCAGTAAATACCTTCAAGAAAATAAAGGTCCATTACCACAGTGATATGAAACTCCTTTTTTTTAGTAGCTTAACAAATCCCCAAAGGCACAATTCTGTAGATGTTAGAAGAACACATATGTGAAAGAAACTGGACTTCTTTAGGCACTAATTTGGAAAATAAAAGTACTTATTTCGGGGATTTTTGTGAACAAGATTTGTATTTCTAAAGCTTGGGGTACTTCTCATTAGAACATCTTTCTAAGCCTGTTCACGCTCCCCTTTAATGCTGAAGACGCTGTTTTACCGACAGGAGCAGTCGGAGAAGGAGAAGCAGCAAAGTGAGGGGAGGCCCATGAGCGAGAGAACCTGTGAGAAGAAACGTGAGTAGTTTTCCTGCGTCTTCACCACTCAGTCCCACAGTTAGTGTCTAATCCTGGCAGTGCTGAAAGACCATGCTGAGTTACGAATGTCATGAGAAAAATTGCTTTTCTTTTACTTTTAAAAGTCATTTTTAAAACTGGCTGTTTAATGTTGTATAGATGTTTAAAATACATGAATAAATGATGAGCAAGCGCGTGGAGCTTCAGTTCCTTCAAAGGAAAGTGATAACAGCAATAAAGTTATGAAATTGTCACTGAATAACTAAGATTGGAATGTGTAAATGTGCAGAGGAAGGGCATTTGGGAAAGTGTGCGGCTGAGCAAGGGATGGTGTTTCCTTTTTCTGGGTTGTCTTGTGTGTGTGGAGATGAGTGAGAGCCCAGGGGAAAGCGCCGCACTTAAAACAGTTTGTTTCAGGTAGGGACACCAAGACACCAACCATGCTCCCCAAGAACACCCCCATTTCTGCTCCTGGGCCCCCTTCCAGCGCCCCATCGACAAGTAAGAAACAACTTACTGTGTTTCCTTTTTTCCTTTTATCAAAGTTCTTTATGGGGAAGGTCACTGTCTTAGATGAGAGCCATCATGCCAAAGCACCGTCCTTCTTCCGTTAGTGTTCATGTGGGTGGTTCTGAATGGGCGGCTGGGGTGAGAGGGCCCGGGAACCCCAGCTCAGGAAAGGAGGCTAGACCCCTCGGTGGCCCCCTGAAAACGGTGGGGTGTGGAGAGGGTGGGGTCGGGCATCTACAGGTGAAGTGAACAGTCACTCTTTTCTCTGCTTGTCACTCTAGGCAAAGAAATCAAGAAATCCAAACTGATTCGGAGCCAGTCTATCAATAACCAAACCTTTCATGCAAAATATGGCAACTTAGACAAGTGTGCTAGGTATGACCTGTCAGCTGTTCACGTTTCAACATATTTTATAGTCACACATCTTTGTGTGTGTGAAGTATTTACAGTATTATAAAATCAGCATTAATTTGGTTTTTTTATAGGTAAATCATTTTTTAGGTTTCTTCTCGAAAGACTTTGTTAAAAAATAGTAGTCTACCAGTTTGCATCAGAGCAGGCGTCCTGGTGGTCTGGGAGACCACTGAGTGACAGCCGTGGAGTGGCCTCATTGAGGCCTGTCTTGTTTCATGAGGAAGGTGGCACTATGTCACATGTGCCACTCAGCTTTCATGTGGGTGTGCACAGGTCCCCTCTGCTCTTCGTACTGTTTCTGGCTGTGAGAAGCTGCGGACTCGTCTGTGTGGTGCAGTGGCCGAAACAGAGTTCTGACAATAAAAGAGTGTCTAGTTCCCCCTTCGGCTCAGCAGACGGAAGTATAAACAAACAGTTAAGACTAGGGGAGAATCGATAAATGAACATGATATTTGATATGTGGTATAGACATGTAGTGTAACAGCTGCACATCAACCAACAAGCAAAGTAATTTTAAGGAAGCCTAAAGTCTTCAAAAGTATTTTAAAAAGTATCCATTTATCTATCAAAAATATGTTATGGAAAAGCATGTTTTTCTTTTATTAAGGCTGGCTTATTCAGAGTTTAAGCTATATTTTAGGCCTTATCAATAGGTCTGGTAGAGTTCCGTCAATAGGGGGATCTCTGTTTGGACAAAAGAGATTAGAAGTAAAGATGGGTTGTAGCAAGGAAATTTCATCACTGTTGCCCGCCTTCGCTGACCATCAGAACACTAACTGCTAATCCAGTGCAGCGAAAGTTTAATGAGATGCTTCTAAGTTATAGATAAAGTCATTGTTCTGAGGCATGGAATAGAAAAAAATACACGAGAAGTAAAAATAATCGGCATGTTTCATTAGCAGTAGGGAAAACATTTAAAATAAAAGATTAAAAAGGGCCACATGTTAGATGAGTGGGACTGAAATACACATGCTCTTGTGTTTTAAACTTAATTTTGTTCTTTTCTAGTAAAAGTTCCGCAGCAGCATATGCAACTTCTGTCTCAGGGTTAGCGAAGACATCTATGGTTTCCCTCACTGGTAAGCAAAAATCGGAGCTCCTCAAACAATTGTTGAATTTAATAAAATATGATTTCTTTAAATGACCAGTTTTTAAAATTTCTAGATACAGTATTTTCCCTAAATGTGTATCTTTATCAGATACCTAAGAAATTAAACTTTTCCCTAGCAACTGAGAAAGTATTTGACTGTGCTATTCTGTTTTCACTCCATGTCAGGACTTGGAGTTTAATGCTTTTAAAAGAGAAAAAGGACAAAAATAATAGGATAGGCTTTACCATAGTCTGAGACCTGCTGAGGCATAGACTAAAATTTTTTGTAGTATTTTTAAGTTCGTTAAAAATACTAGGGCTTTACTGATGTTTCTATGCAGATAATATGCAGCTAAACATTTGCAATGTTACATATTTGACACTATACCAGGAGGCAGAAAGCTATTTATGTAAAGGGCCAGAGAGTAAACATTTTAGGCCTTGTCGGCCACTTTGGCCTCTGTCACAGTCACTCAGTTCTGCCATCGTGGAGTAAAAAGAGCCACGGACACACGTAATGAGTGGGGAGACCTGTGTTCCCCGAAAGCTGCCCACAGAAGCAGCAGCAGCGGGCACGATTCAGCCGCGAGCCGCAGCCGGCTGCCTCTTGACACAGGTGGTGGAGCGTAGAATTTTTGCTCTGGAAATATCAGTTGAAAATTGTACTGTTGACCTATGGTAACTTTTTAGTGTAAATCAAAGCAAATCTACTGAAGTTCTCACATTTTTAATCATTATATTTCCTATTTAGGTTGTGTTTTAAGCCTTCTGTCTGTCTCTGACCTCTCTCACTGTGTTCTTCATATTCTCATGAAGGACATATGCACACTCACTGACTATTCTGTAAACAGTGTGTGCTCATTTGCCAGGACAGAAAATCTTTCTGACGTTAAAAGTTTTACGTTCACATACGATATATAGACTGGCTCTACCAGCCATGCTGTAGGCATCGTAACAGTCCTGGAAGAACTTACTTTCTGTGAGCTGTTGAACTGAGGTTATCAACGTTCCTTCGAGTTAGGTCCATACGTCATAGTACGAGTGCTGATTACTTTTATTTCAGCAGAGCAGGGAACTCTTTGGGAGGCACTCCAGGAACATTCAGGGTCTGAGAACTTTATTTACAACAGAGAATGCTCTTTAAAATTGTAAATATGTATTGAAAGACAACTTGGAGCTAATGGTGCAGGTGATTATAGTTTTCCATAAGGGGTTCTTCCGACTCAGATGGGTCCCTGCCGGCCTCTCGGAGTTAACTTCACCCAGCTGTGAATGAAGACTTTTATTCATAAACTTGTAACAGTTCTTGCCCAGAAATTTCTTTGCCTAAATTATTAATAATATGGACTTTGAACTGTTTGTGTGTTTGTTTGTATTTTTTAGAGAGAGAAAGAAATTTATTTTTCCACTTAGCTATGCATTCATTGGTTGATTTTTCTATGCACCCTGACTGGGGATCAAACTCTCAACCTTGGTGTATTGGGGTCACTCTCTAACCAACTGAGCTGCCTGGCCAGGGCTAAATTGGTTTTTAAAAGTTTTAATTATGTGCATTAATTTTCCTTCAGTTTTTACTTTGCTAGTTCCTAAGTTATCTTGAGAATCAGGAGAGTATATAGATCTACTTAACATCCAAAAACTTAACATCCAAAACTTAACATCCATTAAGTTTTTATTTAAAAACTTAAATAAAAGCATGTATTTATAAGGGTAATCTTTTATTAAAATATTTGAAAAATATTCTATCTTAAGGGCTCAATATTGTTTTGGAGAGAGGGAATATAGTTTGAAATACCTAGTTTTCTCAGTTAGAAAAATATGCTTATTACGTATTGACTACTTAGTGAAGTACAGACTGAGGAACGAGTCACTTACAATTACACATGAGGTGTAAAGAGAAAATGGAAATAAAATGTCTCTCAACAAATGTACCAGGTGTTCATGTAGAGAAGAGATTTGATCTGTGCGTGGGACCTGAGACTCAGCCTTTGAGATGATTCTGTCCTTCGAGGTGGGCCTTAAGGCGTGCCCAGGCTCTGGCAGGCAGAGATGGTGTGGAGTAACATCCCGTGCAGAGCACCCGTCCTCGGCGACAGCCGGGGGTTGGTGTCTCCAGGGAGCGACGGCAGGCCATTGGAGCGTGGAGCGGGTGGAAAGGAGAGCAGAGTTAAGTGAGGCTGAAAGGGAAGGTCAGAGTCGTAGCTTGGGAGGTCGAATTGGATGCTTTTTACTCAACAGGAGCCCATCCTTAATTGTCTGGGGACTTCTGCCTGTTGCCAATTACAACATGCCAAGGCGACGTGGGCGCATCGGACCTGGGGAAGGGAAGTACGAAAAGGATGCTAGGGAGGGTTCAGGGAAAAACCCAATGTGTCCATTGCCAGTGGCTGTGGAAAAGCAAGGGGACCGTTTTGGCAAGCAGTTTGGTAAGGCTTATCAAGAATCCTAGATTTAAAAAAAAACTCTGTGACTCAAAATATCCCATTTTTAGTGAACTGTCAGAAAGCAATAAAATAAAATGTGATAAAAATATGGCCCAGTGTGGACCGTCGGTGTGATGTGATGAAGATGGCACTTCCCCTCTGTTCCCTCCCTCAAACCCTAGTCTGTGTAAGAAAAGCGTCCAGTTGCAGTGGTGGAGCACCCTATTAAATATTTGGCCAGTGCCCTTCAAAACTGGTAAGGCTGTCAAAAACAAGGAAAAGCTGAGAAACTGTCACAGCCGAGGACAGCCAAGGACAGGTAATGGGGTACAGTGAATAGAATCCTGAGACAGGCATTGCCAGGTGAAAACTAAGGAAGTCTGAACATGGCCTGGATTTTACTTCATGATGTATCACTATGGGTTCATCCATTGTCAACAAGTATAGTAACGTGAAATATCATTAATAGGGAAATTGGATGAGGAGAGAAATGGGTGAGGAGTACTGTCTTTTCAACATTCCTGAAAATGTAAAACTAAAAACAAAAGTCCATTTTAAATAGAACATTTACAACAATTTCAAAAACATTAAATTCTCAGGTATTAACTTTTAAAAATATGTGCTAAATGTACACTAAAAACTTTAAAATGTTGCTGAAAGAAATTAAGGAGGACCTAAAAAATGTGTCAAGTAGGGAAAGAATCCCCCCTTCTTTAAGAAGTTCTTACAGCTGGGTTAGTAATAAAATAACAGAATTGACACAAGACTAGATTAACAGGAGGAAAACCAATTTCATATGTATGTGTGGGACAATCACAGTATGATACTCAGATCACAAAAGTAGGCTCAGAGAATGATCCATCTGGGTGCCTTTGAATGTTTTTTAGACAAAGAAACAGTACAGTTGTGAAGAAATTGATGGGACGGAGGGAGAAAAGGTCGTGCTCACTAGAAAGGAGTACAAGCGAGGTGTGGGCGCCTGTCAGCGGGGAATCCGACGGCACAGGGAGTCAGAAAAGAGGCCAGTGCGTCTTGCTCATACGGAGTCTTTGGCCAGAGTGGTTTCGTGTCAGTGGTGAAGGGTGTTGCCAGGTGCGGGGAGGGTGCCTTTCATGAGGAACATGTGTCCCTGCACGCAGGGCGACTGCAGGGTCGAGGTGCCCTTCCGGCAGTGGCTGCTTTCCAAGTAACTAATTCAAAGTAATCAGTGTGCCGTTGTTGGGTATTCTGAGAGACCTGCCGTGTTAATGGACTGAAGAATTTCATGTTGTTGTGATGTCCATTTTTTAAAATTGATCCAGAAATTCAGTGTAATCCTGATCGAAATAAGCTGATCCTAGCAGTCTTTTTGTAGAAATTCATAAGCTAATTCTAAAATCTACAGTGAAATGCACAGACATGAGTATAGCCAAAACCATTTTGAAAAGAAACACTGAGAACTTAAACCATTTGATTTTCCCACTCACTGCCAAGCTCCAGTACCAAGACCATGAGGCCTGCGCAGCCCTGTGTGGCCAACTGAGTGTCCGCAAATGGTCCAGAGAAAGTCCATGGTCAGGCGGGCAGTACATTTTAGGGGGATGCTAGAATTATTGGATTCTTAAAATGATTTTAAAAAACGAACTTCAGTTCTTGCACTATGCACCAAATTAACTCAAAATGTTTTATAAACTTACACATAAAAGTTAAAACTATGGCATTTCTGAAGAAAATACAGACAGAAGTTTTTGTAATTTTGGAATAGACAAAGATTTCTCCAAACCATAAAAGAAAAAATTAACATGGTAGACCTCATCAAAATTTAAAACTTCTGTTCTTTGGTATAAATCATAAAAAATAAATGGCAGGACACAGATTGGAAGAAAATATTCATATTACATGTGCCTGACAAAAGACTCGTATCCAGAATGTATGTACAAGGAAATCTTTAAAAGTAAGTAGTCAACTAATTTTAAAATGGCAAAAAAAATCTGGACATACATTTCACAGTAAGTACGTGAAGAGATACTAGTACTTATCAGAGAAATGCACATTAAAGTCGGTGAGAAAAAAACAGGAGGAGAGGCCACTTCACATGCACCAGAAAGTCTCGGTTAAGAAGGCTCACAATGTCAAGTGTGCTCCAGGACGCCAGCCGCTCTCCAGAACTCTCGGACACTGCTGGTGCAGATCAGTGCTCGGCTACTTTGGACAAGTGTGGCGGTTTCTCGGGAAGTTAGATATACACCTACCGTGTGGTCCAGCAGTTCTACTCCTAGGATTTTACTGAAGGGAAATTAAAACCTACATCCACACACTGACTCGTGCATGATTGTCCGTAGCAGCTTTGTTCATAATAGTCAAAAACTGGAAAAACCCAAATGTCTCTCAATAGGAGAATGGATAAACAAATGTGGACGTGTCCGTGCAATGGAGTGCCAGTCAGCAGTAAAACGGAGTGAAATGTCGACACACACAACAGGGGGAGCCCTCAACATGATGCTGCTGAATGAAGCCAGACCAAAAAAAAGTACTTATCATATGATTCCACTTATGTAAAATTCTAGAAAATGCAAACTGATCTCTAGTGACTGGGGAGGCAGATCTGTGGTCACCTGCAAGTGGGGAATAGAGGGAAGGTTTGCAAGGAGGCAGCATTTGGTGGCAGCGGGTGGTGATGAGGCAGTGATGGCCTCGTGAGTGCATACACGTCAAAACCTTAAATTTGTGCAGCTTGCTGTGTATAAATTACACCCTAATGAGAAAGAAAAAATGTCAGCTACCATTAACCCTTCTTGCCTCCGTCTGCTCACTGGGTCTGACTGTGCACGTGTTACTTTCAGACGACTCATTCCGGATGCGCAATGCCAGTAGCCTGCCAGCATCCTTTTCTCCCAATGCGCCCCTCCCGAGCACCTCCCGTGGGACCGGGAACTCAGCTGATCCCAAGAGCAGTGGGAGTAAAGACACACAGCCACGCAAGGCCACTCTGTAAGTACCCCAGGGACGAACTGCTGAGTGCATTACCCGACTCTTCCTCAGTGCACTTTCCTTCCCCTCAGTTTCCAGAGAACAGGAAGTGTCCCCAGGGAGGGAGTGGTCTAAGTGAAAGGGTTAGCACACGTGCCTCTGACCTGTTAATACTCTCTATAAGGTGATCTGTAGGGAATCAACACAG
This sequence comes from Sturnira hondurensis, assembly GCF_014824575.4. NCBI lineage: Eukaryota > Metazoa > Chordata > Mammalia > Chiroptera > Phyllostomidae > Sturnira > Sturnira hondurensis. The sequence continues at coordinate 6,156,413 of NW_028093774.1, read as the reverse complement.
AACTAAACGGCTCCCACGAGTATCCGCAATCTTTCTAAATTGTCCTGTGAAACGTTTGTATTCAGGGACTTGATTTGAGAGGACAGTTGCAGCCCTTTGAAGAGCCAGCTTAAGTGGACAGTGTTTCATCACTGAGTGCTCAGAACATGGACACACCCGTGCGCACTGGACTCTCACCGCAACACAGAGTCCAGAGTCTCGGGTCAGTGAGCTGGAGACTTCTACCCGCTGCGCTCGTCCTTGAAGTCGAGTTTATAGAGGGCCTCTGTTCTCCACTCCCCGGGTTCCTGTTCATGTGCTCTTAGTACCTTGTTGAATCGCCGAAGCCTTTGTTTCTTTTAATTTAAACATTGAAGAGGGTAGTGACGTAAGAATCATCCTGAGGGGCGATCCTGTCACAGTAGGAGTGATTCGCCGGCTGCCCCAGCTGTACGCACAGGTTTGCTCTTCTGTGGGGGGCACCTGCCTCTTCTGACTAGAGCAGGATCTAAACAGGGTTCAGGTTTTCTTTTAGACAAACGCCACCTAATTCATGAATATTTTCTGGTAAGGCTTCTGACATGCATCTTTTAGTGGTGTCCCTTTGAGGAGCTGGACCGTATTGTAACTTACTCTAAATTTTAATTGGCCATTGGCATGTACAAATATAGGTGTATTTAAGATTCATTCAAAACTTAGAAACAAAGTTATGGAAAGGAGCTCAGGAAAAGGTAGCACTGCGTATCATAGAAAAAGCAGTAGGAAATAGAAGGGAATAATAGTACTGATACGGCAGATCCATGGTGCTGATACAGAGGGTACGCTCATTCGCAGAGGGGGCTGTTCATACAGCTGCTCTAGTGGTCATACTGTGCACAAGCCACTTCAGAGCCGTGCATGCAGAGCCAGGACAGGGCACGGTCTGTAGCGGGCGCAGAGCTGGAGCCCCCTGTCCCGGTTCCAGAGGCAGCCCAAGAGCTGTGGACGCTACACTCAGCACTCTGGGCCGCATTGTCCCATCAGTGAAATGACAGGGCTGCCTGCGGGTTTGTCCTCTGAAGGGCCTTCCTGTTCTGGGATCTGAGATCGTCCTGTCACTCTCGGCCCCCTTCCTCTGGAAGGGTGGCCCTGGAGTCCCTCTTCTGGAGAGCACACCAGTGACACCAGACGGCCACCCATTCCTTCTCAGCTCACTTTTCTTGGTCCCACGGGCACTTTTCAAAAATAAAGACCATCGAAACTTTGTATATTTATATCAACTCTTCCTTATTTCAGATTACTGTCTTTATTTGTTCTCCTATTGTTGAACATGTTATTCCTATGTATAGACTGAATTTCTCTTGTTCAATAGATATATGATTATACTAATGACTATACAATCAGTTACATTCTTAATTGATTGTTTAAAAAATGAATCTATAAACAAACCCTCTGCTAACAAGTCACATCACTTGTCTCTTCTGAATACCCCGAAGGAGGGGAATATTGGCACAACAGCTGCTTTTTAAACCTGTGCCTGGGTCTCCAGCCCATGACTGTGTCTCCACGTAGTGCTCTGCTCTCTGGGCTGTGTCATGACTGCGGGCCGCGCATAGCCAGAGCAGGTGCCCAGTGTGGCCGCGTTCTGTTGCTCTTCGGGGAGTGCTGTCCGCTGCTCAGCACCCTGCCGTGTCCAAGTGAAAATAGATCTTTTCTACTTAAAATGAGCCTCAGAAGTGATTTCAGAAGATATTACCAGTTTTTGTTGCTCAGCAACATTCTGTGCAGTCCATTCTCCGACTTTTTAGTATCACGGAGATGACCCACACCTCTTACAGTTGGGTCTTAAAGGAGGCATGGGAGTGCGTCAGATCTTAAGTCTCATAAGCCAGATAATTGATATATTTAAGCTGCATTAATTTCTGTTACAGTTGTGCACAAAATAAAAAAAATGTAGGAAAAGGATGAATTGAATCAAATGATTCACAGGATTTGGTAATTAAAGGTAATTCCAAGTAATATTTAATGTGTATTTATTTTTTCACTTAATCAGAATTTTCATATATTAGGTTTATTCATTGTTGATTCTCTCATATTCATTTACTTTGTAAACATTATATGGATAACATTTTTCATGTTTTGTTTTTTCCTCTCTCTCCTTTCTCTCTGTCTTCCTCCCTCTCCCTTCCCTCGTTCCACCCTTCCTTGCCTTCCTTCCCCTCTTTCTCTTCCTTCCTTCCTGACAAAGAAAATCCAGGAAATCCAATCCCTAAATCATCTGCTTGGTGAAGGAGGCAAAACGAAGACAAGTGGAGACAATATAGTTGATGGACAAAAGCTAACGCAATGGCTGGGGCTCCTTTTTTTAAGCAAATGGGAAGAGACACGTTGTGGCAGCAGGTGTTTCTGACAGTTCCGTGTTTGAAATTAGACCCCTGGGAGGCGTAATGTACATTTCTTAAATAATAACGTGCTTACAGAACTCCAGTGTTATAGTGAGTGTGTGGAAAACAACTTTCGTATTGCTTTAACTACTGCTGCGGGAGAGACAAGTGTGCGTTTATTTGTGCAGGAAACCATCTATTTCCTTGATCTAGAGCTTTAGCGTTTAAAAATTATATGGAAGTCTGTATCAACGGAAATGGCCGCAGCTGGAGGATTGCTTGGAGGGGGACTTGGGAGTTAGACAAGACATTCGTTTCTCGAGAATCTCCAAGCCCCGTTGAAAAGTCCCACCGAAAAGGGCGCCAATAGCTAGCTGTCCGCAATTTTATCAGTCTGATAGTGGTGACAGTATGTTGTAGGGTATTCTGAAATTTAAATTTGGCAATGAGTGTTCCACAAAGTTTTCTGACATCTTTTAGCCACAACTACCTTCAAAATAATAGATTGGTGATTTCCTTTCTTTCCTAGAAGAATTTATTTTATACGTACTTTGTTTACATTTTAGATTGTATCTGTCCTTACTTAATTAGAAATGATGAGTCTAGTTGAAATCAGTTGTTAGTCCAAGCTATCATGCTTCAGCTATGTCAGCAGCATTCATTTGTACTAATGCTACCATTTCCATCAAAATTTGCCTGTGGAATATATATGATTGTTAATGTTAAAATGTCAGTTCTTGAGATATACTGTATGAAGCTATTGTCAGCTTCTCTATTTCAAAATGCAATCAGCATATAACTATATTGATATTAGAAAATATTTGTTTTTTAATATATTGATGTATGATAAAGATGATCTAATTTGTGAATGCATATGTGTGTGTGGTTACTTTTTATAATGTAAAATAATGAATAGTGAATTTACTCAAAATAAAACATAGGCTAATGAGATAGTGTGTTTGTGAAAAAAGTTTTAAATACTTCTCTGCAGTTTTTATTCCACAATTAAAGAGTAAGACAGTTCATTTCTAAGCAATGAGTAACAGAAGTGTACCGACATCAGCTACAAATTACTCAGGAACAGGTGCTCATCGTGAAACTTTTATGCTACTTCTCTCCCCCCGTTTCCTCACAGCTGGCCCATTCGGGGGCTCTTTTTAGTGATTCTTAGTATGTTTCAGTTAAGGATAGGTTAATGCAGTTGTTCAGCTACCCACTTGTCAGTACTTAGAAGCTGAGCAGACACGAGAAGCTTGACCATATACTAAGGCTAACTTAGTACATTCTTTGCGAATTTCACTGAACTATTTTCATGATGTCTCCCACCAGCGTCACTGACGTGGACTTGAACTCTGTGATCTGGGAGAGAGTATTTATGGTGTGTGTGTGGGACTCAGAGTGACACCAGTTTTCCCCGCGCCTTGATTCATAATCTGCATTGACTCTTGTTATTTTAAATAAAATGGAGAATTTCAGTTAGTTTGTTCAGTAATCAATTTGGCAGTTAGAAGCTTTTACTTCCTTTATGCATGTGAGAGAAGAGGAAAGTGATTTGACAGAGAAACGTCACTCCGGCTCGCAGAATTCGGGGATTTACAGAAGTCGGCTGCAGTCTTCCTCCAAAGGTCCCAAGTTGTCAATGAAGACAGTCAATAAAAATGATGCTCCGGAGGTTTTCTTTCTTTTTATTTTTTGCAGAACATGATCATTTCTAAAATTGTTGAAACATTTGTTAAAATTATATAATTTCCAAAAATAGGTATATAAAACAATAAAAAAACAAATGGATGACAGTTACGGATATCTACACTGAAATGAGACGGATACTCCTGGAAAAGTCCTTAGTTTAACGACCTATCAAATAGCTCCTTTAAGCCACTTGTGTGTCAGAGAAAGAGCTCCTCTCTCTGTGACTGCGGGGAAATGGGGCATCGCCTCATTTGTGTGTGAATTGTATCCGTAAATTACATTTTTACGGATAGGTCCTCAAATCTCACAGGTCAGCATTACAAGTGAAAAACGTGTAGAACTCAGTTTTACTGGCAGACGTGGAGAGCTTAAAAGGCTTTTACTTCGTAGTGGTAAAATAAGGTGCGTATAGGCATTTTCTTCCACAACCTCACATGTATTTGAAAATTATTTCCATTATCTGAATTCTGAGCTCAGGCACCTTATACTCAGGGAGGGACGGGTCCATTTTGCCCTGTGGTTAGTAGGCAANTCCTGGAAAAGTCCTTAGTTTAACGACCTATCAAATAGCTCCTTTAAGCCACTTGTGTGTCAGAGAAAGAGCTCCTCTCTCTGTGACTGCGGGGAAATGGGGCATCGCCTCATTTGTGTGTGAATTGTATCCGTAAATTACATTTTTACGGATAGGTCCTCAAATCTCACAGGTCAGCATTACAAGTGAAAAACGTGTAGAACTCAGTTTTACTGGCAGACGTGGAGAGCTTAAAAGGCTTTTACTTCGTAGTGGTAAAATAAGGTGCGTATAGGCATTTTCTTCCACAACCTCACATGCATTTGAAAATTATTTCCATTATCTGAATTCTGAGCTCAGGCACCTTATACTCAGGGAGGGACAGGTCCATTTTGCCCTGTGGTTAGTAGGCAAACATGAAATGTTCGAATTGAACAAAATGAACAGGCAGCTTAAGTAGGAGTTGTACAGCAAGGAAAAAGGAATTCGCTTAATTAAATAATCTGTTCTTAATTGTTACAGCATGTGCGAGAGACTGTGTGTGGGTGTCTGTGTAGGAACAGTTTTTAAACCTCACACATATAGAGAAGCCTTGTTATAATGTGCACATTTCCCCCTCAGTAGAACCTTGGTATTTTTCTTGTATCATTAATGACACTTTTCATTGTCTGCATTTCTTCGCCTTGCAGGTACGACTATACTTGGAAAATCTGAAACCTAGCGTCTTAGAAGCTTCTCCCAGCATATGTGGGCATATTTAAAAAAATTTTAAAACACGGAATAGACTGTTTCCTGCCTGGAAGAGCAGCGCGGTGCAATTGTGACGCCGCTCCTGTGCAAGGGCGCACGAGGTGGGAGTCTGCCCTGTGAGTGTTGTGGATCCTTCAGTGAGAATGAAACTTACAGGACTCAGCTGCATTTATTTCAGATGGTGTCATGTTTTTGTAGACTTTTTTCCTCCAAATTTCATCTCTTGAAAGTAGGTAATTTGATCGAACCCTCTTTTATTTTTCTTTCTAGTATTTCTGCACACAAATTGAATACTAACAAGTCACCGAGGAATGCCGTTGGAGTTAGCCTTCTATTTTCACCTCTCTTTCCAGGTCCTAGAATGGCCTTGCCCTTGCACTTGTCCACCGGTGCCCCAAGAGAGAACAGAGGAGTGAACGGATATCCGGGTTTTAGAATGATGAAAAGTCCGTCTTTGTCCTGCTGCTGGGTGTTGGTACCTGTTCCCACTAATATGACACACACATTACTCTGATTTATGTTAGTTGAGGTGACTAATCAATAGATTGATTTTAGGTATAAGATTGGATATCCAAATCTTAGATATCTAATTAGGCATTTAGTTGCCCTACCAAGGTTAGCTCCATTCACAGAATTTACTCCTAAAGTATTTTCTTGTCTCTGTAACAGAAAATGACTGCTTAAAAAAAGTTTCAGGGCTATTTGCTCTTTTCCTTCCAACCCCGGCACAGAGTCCATGCTTACACCGTTTCACCCCGGAGGGGACTTCGAGGGCCATGCGTGCTGCCCATGGAGGTGGACCTTGCCGGGGGGTTAGACCGAAAGAAGGGAAAGTGCAATGGGCCCGGGGCCTGGAGTCCAGTGACCCTGCCATTGCTGCCCAGGGACACCTTTCTCTAAGGTGTCCGGTGTGATTTGTCCATTCGGTGTGGCAGGCACCGTGCCTCAGGTCCAGGATACTTTGTGGGGCCCGTAAGGATGTTTTACTTCTCGCAGTAAAGCAAGTTACTGCCTTGACTGCCTTGGTATAAAGACAAATACAGCCCATTATATATGTTCATGTATATATATATATATATATATATATATTCATACTGTCATAAAATATAATTTTTAATACATGTATATACTTTTTATGGAGGATAGACCCCAGAAGTGCCTGGGCCCATAAGTCATAATGTAAGTTATAATGTAACTCTGCCTCTGGCTCCCCACTTCCATCCTTTGTGAAATGGAGGCACTGAGCGAGGGGACCTGCTGCTCAGCTGACGTTTCTGCCAAATGACTGAAGAAGGCATCATGGAGTAGGCCAGGCCACACTGAGGCAGATGCTGTGATCAGGACAGATGACAGCCATGTTTTTCTAATTTTTGTCAGGAGCGTATGTTCACGATACAGTTTTTCCTATACGTCAGCCAGGCAACTGCTCGGCTAACTTTCTGCTGAGCAGCTGGGCACCGAGGAATAGACCAGAGTCACACGGTAACTGTGCTATTCCCTCAGCTTTTATTGAGGGCAGGTTCACTCAAAGTAGAACGTTGACACATGTTAACATCCTACCCACACTGACAATCCAGGAGAAAGACACACACACGCACACACACACACACACACACACAGAGCCATCAATGGGGGCTCACGAACCCCAGTCCCAGAGTCTTGGTCTGCAGGTCTGGGAGTCAGCACAGGGGCAACTCCCAGTGTCAGCACTGACACTGGGAGTTGTCAGTGTCTTGTAAGGAAGGGTCTCCAGAGCCAGGTGGGCAGCAGGGCAGGCGAAGTCCCCAGTCCGGCAGGGCAGAGCCTCTGGTGGCCGGTGCCAGGGGAGATCAGCGTGGCGTGGAGCAGCACTCTGGTGTCTCAGCAGCGGCCCGGAGCCTGCCTCAGTTACACCCTTGAAAGTGGAGCACTCCACGCTTCTGGGTCTTTTGATGAGTGTCTCGGCACCCCTGGTGCCGAGTGGGGAATTCACCCAGGAACCTATGGGTGGTTCACGGTTGTTCTGCTTGGCACCCCTGATGGCAAGTACACACTCCCCAGGAGCCCACCTGTGAGCAGCCCCGCATCTGATCACATGTGCAGCTGCCTTAGGCGTGTCTTCTTGCCGGGTGTGTCTGCGCTGACTCAGGTGTTTTTCCTCTTGAACCAAAGTGCCATGGCCAACTGGCAGCCATCTTGACTGACACGAGCGACTCCACTCTGGTTTATGTGCTTTATGCTGTCTTGGTCTGACCAATGGCATTTTATTGGTCCTGCTCTCCACAATTTCAGTCAGCAGGAAAGGATTCTATGCCAGATTATAAGAAAACACTTTGCACCAGAGGGCAGTGAATATATATAGAGTCATATATATATATATGACTCTATATATATTCATATAGAGTCAAGTACGTGGCTCACAGAGCATGTGGGCGAGTCTTCCTCCCAGAGGCGTCCTCTGGAAACAGTGTCCTGGGGCACCATTTTTAAGTCCAGATATGTGAGAAACAGAGAAAGGTAGATATTCCACCAGGCTAGTCCTTAGTCACCGACAGAGGCTCTTAGAAACAGGCTTAAAATACCAAGCATATTGTATAAACACCTCCTTAAAATAAGTCTGCATTTCATACTCGGATTTATCTAAGAATGGCTCCGACTCACAGAGGACCAGAGTCCCTTTCTTCTGCCACCCGGAGCCAGTATCTTGTGTGGGTTCCCACGGCTCACAGTCAGCATCCACTGTGCACCGCGAACTTGGACTTGTCATAAATCACAGCAGAGTTGGGTTCACCACCCTGCCCAGAAATAGAAGCATTCTAGAGGTTTCTTCATAGATCATGAAATGAAATGGCCGGTCCACTTTGATGATGGGAGGCATGGAATAAGCAATAATTTCTGACACCGTTCCTGCCATTGCCTCAGTGCCTTTCTCGTTGACTTCAATCACTGATTTTTGTAAAACCTAGGAAAGAAGAAAATGGGAAAGACCGTTCGGGTGGCGGTGGAAAGGAGGCAGTTAATTGCACCCCGTGACATTTTTTGCTGTGGTCCTACCCACAGGCCCATGCTTGTGGGCATGGATGCTACAGGGCTCCTCTGTGCCGACGGGGGTGGTCTCAGGCTGCGCCAGGGGCTCGCCTTAGAAGCCCTAGAACCAGGGGACCCCGGGCACCCAAACGCAAAACACACTGAGTGTGGGCCCAAGGACTCTGGCTGGCCAGTTTGTCCCTACGTGCATTGGGTCAGCAAATATGTACTGAGCATATACTTTGTGCTACTGATTCGTGAGCGGAGCTGGTGCTCCTCCAGAAGGTTCTCTAGCGCCAGGAAGCCCTGGTAGGCACGGTGGGGTCAGGGGCGTGGCTAGTCAGCTTCGCAGCACTTGGCTCTGCCCTGAGGAGTCCGTGGGGCAGACCCTGGGGCCCTTGAGGTCTTCGTGAACTCCGGGTGCCTGTACTCAGGCCACCTGTCACAGTGGCAAGCCCCTTTGTCCAGGAGCCTTAGGTTATGTGGATGACAACACCGATGTGACGAAGATAAGAGAGAAGAGAAACGTCAGTGTGATAGCACCTGGAGATCCCTGATCTCCTGGAGTGAACAGAGCGAGAGCATTTCGGGACTTGGGATTTGAACTGGAAGAGAGCACGGTGCCCCAATTCTCCAGGTGTGTGCAGCAGCAGCCCCTCCGGGTGCCGGTCTGCGGGACGGGAGTGTCCGTTGGTGCTCCCTTCCCTGGGGTGGCGAGGCCCGACCACGGCTGCCCCGCTGCTTCCCACATAGGCAGATGCCACTTTGAATGGGGAATAGGAAGTGCAATGCTATGGGAAAATACTAACCAAACCCCACAGCTACAGAAGAACGTGGGGAGGTGCAGCTGCCATTTGGAAAACATCGGGGCATTTTCTCCTCCGTGATCATGGCTGGGGGCTTGCTGCTGGCGGTGGTGAGCGGCCCTGGAATGCAAACCAGCTGCCTGCGATGCCCAGAGCTGCTCCGAACAGTGGACAGTGTGCACCCCAAAACCCTCAGGGCTTCCACTGAGACCCCACGACCTAAGGGGGCTCCTTGTCGGGGGTGACTAAGCTTGCTCTTTGTATCTGAGAGGCTGAACAAGGGCCAAAGAGGACGAGTCAGGGAGCAGTTACAGGTCCCAAACCCACATATATGTTAGCTGTTTATGGAATTGGTTGCTTCTCAAAGAAGCATTGACTTCCCTGTCACTGGAAGCAGTAAGAGAAAGGGAGGGAGGAAGGGAGGAACCAACAAACTAGAGGGCTGTTTTGTAGGGTCATTGTAGAGGGGAGTCCAACAAGGGGCAGGAAATTGGGCAGGTGACTTCCGGGGATTTCTTTCGTCTTGCAAGTGGTGTAATTTCATCATTTTAAATGAATCTGTGAATCAGTTCCTTTTCAGGGGTAAATTTCTCCTTGGGCATTTGGGAGAGAAGAGGGAAGACTCTACAGAAGAGAAATTAAATTAGTTGGGCCAGTGCTTCAATAAAGTAGTTAAAAGCTCGCAAAACATCCAACCTGGGTGCTATTTCAAGTCTTTGGAATTTAAATCTAAATTTCTACTACAGCTTGGTATTTTATTAACATTAGAGTGATTTGCGAAAATATTGGTTGGCTTTGGTCCCATTCCTACTTCGGGTTGGGTCCCAGTAAAGGGCCCTGACTTACCTTAGTTACTTTCAGATTTCTCGCAGTAGCTGAGAGTCCACTCAGGCTGGCCCAGGGCGAGAAGACCTTTCTGATTCCCATCTGCTTAAGCAGTTCATGCATCTCATACTTCTGGTCTAGCTTGAACTTCGGAAAGAAAACTTCCGTATTTCTGCAGCACAAGTACGTACAATGGTGAAAGGTGGTCAGGAGTACTGTATTTTGCATCCATTCCCCTGTATTTTAAAAACAACCCAAACCCAATAGCTTCGTCCAGCAATCTGGCGAACCCCAGGATGACGGCTGCTGCGTTCAGGGTCTGGATTGTGCGGACCCCCAGGATCCCAGGAGAACCTCAGGGGCTGGGGGTGGACAGCAAGAGATCTCTGCAGGGAACCTGCAGCTCCTTGCCTCTCTGTAGCCAGAGAGAGGCTGAGAGCATCTACTTATATACATTGGAGTTCTCCTTCGGAATTACTGCTTGGAAAGACTAATCTTTTGGGTCAAAAATAAAAAGTATGAACAGTAGTAATTGACACTGCAATGGTCTGAAAAAAGCCCGTTTCTTAACCGGTGAAGGGTTGCCAAACACTCCAGTCCCAGTTTCCCGGCGTCCTTTGGAGCATGGGATGAAATGTAAGTTCCCCAAGCCATGCCTGCCATGTAGAAAGAGCTTAATGGCGTGTCCTTTGGCTCACTGTCTCCCCTCAGGCTTCCTCCCTCTCACCCACAGCCAGTCCCTCAGCAAATCCTGTCGCCTCGCTGCTCATCCCTGCACTGTCATCCCACAGCCCAAGGGGCAGCATCCCAATCTGAATGGTCACAGGGAATTGCTGTGACCTCCTGACTGCCCTCCTTGCCGCTGCCCCCCCCCCAAACAGTGTCTTTACCCAGCACAGGGGCCACGTGGCTCCTTGAAACACAAATCAGACCATTTGCTCCTCTGCTCAGAGTAGCGCCCCGGCCCGTCCCCCCTCAACCCCGACCCCATGGCTTCTCATCTCCCTCAGGAAAAGCCTGACCCTTCTCTGGGGCCTACAACCTATGATCCTGGGTGACTGGGCGCCTGGTTCTCTGACCTCATCTCCTTCCAGGCCACCGTGCTGCTCCTCAGACCCACAGGACACTCTCTGGTCCCAGAGCTGTCCCCCTTCTCCCTGCTGCATTTCCCTCCCCCAGGATGCGCACCGGGTCCTGCTTCCCTTCCGGGGTTTGCTTCCCACCTGGCCCCGTGTCTCCCTGGCGCCTGCTGGTGGCGCCCAGCCCCGCCCTGTGCCCTGCGCTTTGGCTTGTCTCCCTTCACTACAAGGTAAACTTCACTGGGCTCATGCCGCAGTGCCTGGCGCAGGAGACCCTGGGACAGCGGAAAACAGGGCAAACACAGCCCAGCTCTCAGGGACCCCCAGTCCCCCGCCCCAGTTCACGAGGCGGGGGTGGGGGTGTGTGTGAAGTGGGCCAAGATGGTGGTGAGTGCTGAAGGAGACTGGAAGGCGGAGCTTGGACAGGGCTGGGGACTTGCCTACCTGGTTTTCATGTTTCTCAGCCATGAGTCCACCAGGTCTGAGGTCAGGTAGTCTTCAAGGGCCAGGTGGTCCCCCATTTTCTCCATGAGGACCACCAGCATGGTGGCGTTTCCTTGGTAGGGCAGTTTGAGGACGTGGCAACGGAAGTTCCTATCGAAGGTGGAGGCGAAGGTGCCCACCCTGAACATCATGGGCACCTTCACCGCCTTGTACTTGTTCAGGCGGAAAGTGCCCGCCTCGGTGAAGACAGGGTCAAAAGGGGTCAGCCACCTCCCTGAGTGGGTAGGAAGAGAACACACTGTGGAGACTGCCCTCCCGGAGAACATTGTTCTTGCTAAAGCCATTGGCCCCCTTCCCTCTCCAGGCAAGGCAGTCCCGGGTGAGGCTGGTTATGACCACAGCTCAGCCCGCAAAATTAACTCCCCAAAGGTCAGTCTTTCCCGCCCCCTTCCTGGCAGGCAGGACAAGGACCCACCCACAGGACCCCTGGAATCACGAAGAGCAATGGGGGCAGGTCTCCCTGTAATCTGATCGCTGTGATTGCCCCAGCCTAGGGGAGACTGCGCCTCTCCCTGCCCCTGTCTTTGTGAGGGGCCCTCGGACCACCTCTGTCTAGTTACTGCTGGACAAGCAGAGCCACTGGGACAGGAGACAGGACGTTCCCACCTACCACTGCTTAGTTCTGCGAGAAGGGGTCCCTTGCTGACAACAGTCACGCCATCCAGGGGAGGCCGCCTGCCTGTGGCAGCAGGACACACCTCCGTCCCGGGGTGCGGCCTGGCCAGCTGGACCCATGCGCTCCTCCCGGGCTTTGCGAGGCCCCAGCGTCAGCTTTTTGCTGCAGCAGCGGCCACACAAGTCCGCCACCCCGTTAGAGGGGCAGGATGAGGGGATCTGGTGAGTGTCAGGACCCCCGGTTGCCTCTGCCATTTGTCATGTGACCTTGATCAAGCGAACGGCTCTGAGCCTCACCATCGTCTGTACAGGAGGTAGGAATCTCCCCATTTTTTTTTATATATATTAAGAATCAAGGACGAGAGGCTGTGTCGTCACTTGCCCCAGGTCACACAAGGAGAGAGCGAAGGAGCAAAGCTACAACCCTAAATCTCTCGATCGTTTGCCTTCTTTCAATGACCCACAGGGTTCATGGTGTTAGGGTATCGGAGGCCGGGAGAGCTGTGCAGAGGTGCTCGGGAACTAAGGGCGTGGAACACGTGGGGGACCGGGGCCCGGGCTCCGAATGACCGTGTCCAGCACTCTGCCGCACACTGTCAACGCCCGTTTCAATCTGCGTCTGAATCCTGAAAACTAGCCCTACACGCGCTGGCCAGACGGGAAAGGGAGAGACCGACGGACAGACCCGTGGCTTTGGGAGGGCAGAAGGTCATCAAAATACCTTTGAGCAGGATGTAATCCACAAGGATTAATTTGGTGTCGGGATTAATCTCAGCAAAGAGCTTGGGGATCTTCCCCTGTGTCTCTTTGTTGATGTAATGGTTCATGAGCCCTTGGGCCTGGGAGGCATTGCGAAAATTCATCGTCACGCACTCTGTATCAAAATACCTCTTGGATAAATTGAGGAAGGTCTCTTTGATATCGAAATCCTCGTGGATGAAGGCCAAGCTCCCCTGGGTGAGGCCCAGCTCCCCGTTGTGGGAGAGACGCTCCCTGAGCCTCCGAAAGAGGGTGGGCAGGTGCCCGGGCCTGGTCCCGTTCCGCGTCTGCCAGAGCCCACTCTCCAGCTGGGCTTTGGTCTGCCCTTTGGTCCCCAGCATCAGGGCCGCCATTGCCAAGGACAGGCTGATCGGCGAAAAGACCACGTTGCCTTCATGCCTCATGGAGATCTTGCGCAGCAGGCTGAACCCCAAGTTGAAGGTGTCCTCACAGAGCTGGCGCTCGCTGGCCATCAGCCAGGACTCCTGTTCCTGCTCTTCCTCAGGGGTCTGCACTCCCTGGAAGGTCTCATACTGGTCAGCAGGGGGCTGCAGAGCCTCGGGCCCTGGCTGGGCCCCTGGTGACTGGGAGCTGGGGGCCAAGCCGGGCACCAGCCATACCTCGGCCAGAAGGCAGGGGAGCAGGAGGCACAGCACCGCCTTCATCCGGTCAGGTCAGCCGTGGAGGCCCAAGGAGCGCTTCTCTTCAGTGGTGAGACTTCCTCGGGAGAAGACAGGCGGGATGGTTGTTAGTGCCCGTGCAGTCACTCCTCCCTGTGTGTGGTACAACCCCTGCAGTGACCCCGCCTCCTGCCTTTGGGGGTGGGGTGGACCCAGAGCGAGGAGGGGTGACAGTGGTTTACCTGAGGAGGAGGGGACTCTTACAGAGTGAAGCCTCCCCCAGGTCCCCTCCCCTGGCAGCCCAGGGGCAGCCCTTGGCCTCTCCCCGAACTTTCCCACTCATTCCTGAGCCTCCCAGAGGGGTGGATTAAAGTGGCCATGGTCTGGGTGCCGACTCCACTAGATGTGGGGCAGAGCGGGGCTGGAGTCAGGAGGCTCACAGACCTTTCACTGGTCAGTTTCATTCATTGACCTTGATTGCTAGGCCCGACAGCAGCCCATCAAGCTGGGTTTCAGGGACCTGGGGCTAGGCCATGTTTGGCTGGGGATTTAGAGGGCCCAGGGAGCAATCGGAGCCAGGAAGAAGGGGAGGTGCTGAGTTTGCCTGCCTCGAGGATCAGAACTCTGCCCCCTGCACCTCTCCTGCAGCCCTGGGGCCCGATCTTACAGCTCCCTGCAGGTCTTCCTCCCTTCACTGAACCTGCAGTCTCCAGAACAGAATGACTAGCCAGCTTGTTCCTCACGAGGCCTGGGCCACTCTCATGGAATCCTCACAGTAACAGTGACCCATAAAGTATGGGCTTGCTTTTGCCACCCCAGGTGGAGCCGGCCTTCTGGCCCGGGCAGGGGTGTCTCCAATCCCCACGCCCTTCACCAATAGCCGTCCCAGTCCCGACCACCTCTCTGGCTCCCTCAAGTTCTCGGCACAGAGTCTGGCTCCAGAGTACCTGCACATTGTCCAGCGAATGAACATCGGAGGGCTGGGCTGTGCCACCTGACAGTCTCCCCACTCTGGTCCTGGCATTCGGGGGACAGCACTGGAGTGGCTGGGGTCTGCAGACATTCGGGGTCCGCACCCCAGAGGCTGGCTGGGCAGGTCACCGAGACAGGCGCAGCCTCGCTCTCTCCTGGGCCCACTGCCCCCGGAACGCCTGGCTGGGGCAGGGGCAGTCAGCCCAGTGGGCATCAGGCGGGGGAGGCTGCAGGCCTCACAGGAGCTCTTGTCAGTAGAGACCCTCATTCTGAACCAGGCCGCCTGGAGCCGTATGTGGTGACATATACACTGGGAGTTCCCAGGCCTCCTCTGCCTGAGGCAGGGGGCCGTGTCCTCGTCTGTGCCTGGTACAAAATTACATGGGGCCCCAGGACTCAGCATACCCTGCTCCTGCATATGCTGAACACCCAGTAGAATGCAGCCTGAAGGCCCCTCCTTTCCCAGTGAGACCCTTCCGCTGTGCTTCTCCAATGTCAGTGTTTAGGGAGTTCCGAGGGATTCTAGCCGTCATGCCCAAGTTCGGTAGCTCACTCCAGCATGGCAGACGCTGGGTCAGTACCTCCTGCAGCATCCGAACGGGTTGCACCTTCATTACGTGGGCACGCCTCGTTTCACCGTGCTAGGCGGACACTGCGGTCTCACCGGCCCCTCGGCAGGGCCCTCCGCCAGCAAAGAGATCGTGCCTCGCTGCAGGCCCCATGTTGGTTAGCGTTAGTTAGCAGCAAAATATTTCAAAACTAAGGTATGTGTATTATTTTTAGACATAACAGTATTGCAACTTAATAGACTATGGTATGCTATAAACATAACCTTTTAAAATGTTTATTTATTTTTGACAGAGGGGGCGGGGAGAGAGAGAGGGAAACATGGACGTGTAAGAGAAATATCCATCAGTTGCCTCTCGCGTGCCTCCAACTGGGGACCCGCTTCCGACCCAGGCATGTGCCCTGACTGGGAATCAAATCAGCAACCTTTTGCTTTGTGGGACAGTGCCCCACCCACTGAGCCACACCAGCCAGGGCCCAACATAACTTTTGTATACACTGGAAGCCCCAGAAACCCATGTGACTCACTTTACTGTGATATTCACTTTACTGCCTTCTGGAACCCCATCCCCACAGTGTCTCCAAGGTACGCCTGTGTACAGTCTTTGGCACTGCATTGTAGGTCGATAGATTAATCCCATGGTAGTGTGCTCCTGAACTCTGATCGCTTCTCTCTGACAGTGGTCAGGAAACCATCCCAGCACCCATTCCAGTTGCTAAGTCTCACTGGGCGGCTCCTCCTGCAGTGTGGAGTGGCCACCCAGGGATTCACGGTGCCCCACACACTGCTGACTGGACAGGCCCATGTGGCCCCTAAACCCACTGCTCCAGACTCTAGGCTCTAGGGCCCTCTAGACTCTACTGTGTACAGAGCCTGTACGCAGGGGCACCCCTCAAGCACCAGTGTACAATTAAGCACACTGAGGATGTGCCATCCTAAACAGAACCCGAGTGGTAAGAAATCAACAGCTCCCTCACCGCTCCTCAGCCCTGGGTGCACTTGCAGCAGAACCCCCACCCAGCCCTGGCAGTGGGGGTTCACTCACCTGGGCAGGACGAAAGCCAGGGCATTGAGTGTGGCTTAAACAGTGAGTGCTGTGGGCACAGACTCTCAACACTTATGAGCCTCATCATCCCTCCTTCCAGCAGAGGAAGCCCCGTGTCTACAACCCACCTCTCAGGCCCCTGCTGCCCTGCCCAGTGAGGGCTTGGTGCTGCCCAGACTCCCACTCCCCACCTTAGAACCCACCCAGAAAGGACGAGGTGGCCACTGCCCATCCCTTGCTGGTTAGTCTGTGAAGGTCCCCCTTCACAGGGAGGTCCCCCATCTGCGGTCTCTTACCAGTGAGTGGCCCCCGGATGCCTGGGAAGGTCCTTCATTCAGGGCAAAGACAGAAGGTTGGGGTTTGTAGCTGAAAGCCCATAGCAAATATTTACCCTTCCAAAGTACGCTGCTGCCCATGGGACCATTACTGATTAACACCCTGCTTGGAGATCAGGGCGTTTCTGGAAAACCAGGGACAGAGAGAGTGAGGCTTCCCATATTGGTTCCTCCAAAGGAGCTTCTGTTTCTCAACTCCGGGCATTGCCCTCCTGAGATCCTGCTCCCGCTGGGGCAGGGTTGTTCCAGGCTCTGAACCACTCCTGCAAAGGGCAGCACCGTGTGTGTGTGTGTGTGTGGGGGGGGGGTGGCGCAGGGGGCGAGATGAAAGAGACCTGCTACCACCACCCTGAGGAACTTTCAGTCCAGTGGGAGTGGCAGACAGGTAAGAGGCTACGGGCAATACAAAAAGCCTTGTCAAGGTCAACTGACTTCTGCACCTAAATCATGAGCCTGGAATCCTCAAGTATCTGAAGTCAAGGCTGATGGAGAGACCCTTTAAGACAAAATTCCCCAGACCTCCTTATTAAGACTCTCCTTACTGTAATATAAATAGTTCACTTGCCCTTTACCACCCTGAAGTGAAATGTATGGTTAATATAAAGTATCCACAAAAAAGTTTTTAAAAGCAAAATACCACTCTAACTACAATATGGAGGGGAAATGAAAGTAAAGTATAAGAAAATAATGTTTCTTTTAATACGTAAAGGCTCTGGCATACGTCCCCTAGCAGACGGGGTGACTCTGTCAGATGCAGGGCCACTTGGAGAGTCTGGGCACTGCACGCTGCTGTCCAGCCTTACCGTTGGAGCGGCCACCAGCCATGTGGTTTTCTGTAATGGTGCATTGAGTTCAGTGGGACCCCCACCCCCAAACAACTCTTCCTCTCATTTACATGGTTGTTGTCTTCATAGAAAATTCAGTGGAAATCCAAACCTTGGGGGCAAATAGCGTTTTTCTATGGAATAAAACACGTATGGGACTGTAAGGGTCTAGGCTCAGATCACTTATGAATAAATGTGTTTTTCACCTGCATGGGCTTGACTTGGGTCATCTGAGTGATGTCACTTCATCGTGGTGGACACTCCTGAGCTTTCCGCTATGCCTGGCATCTCTGTTCCTCTTCCACTAAATGCAAGCAACACTCCCCAAGCATTGTGGAAATCTGAAGTACTCCAACAAGTTTCCAGAGTGTGCCTTTGGGGCAGTGCCCACTCTGTTGCGAAGCCCTGCCTTACAGGGTCGCAGTGCAGATATCAGGCTGGGCCCAGGTGCTCTGCTCAGCACAGGAGCTGGAGTTGGCCTGCCGGCCTTGTCGCCCAGAGCTGATGGACAGCACTGCAGCCAGGTGAGGCAGGGCTGCTTCCTGCAGGGCTGGGGGCATGTGAGCTTCAGCAAGTACCTGAGAAGAAGCAGCAGGGTGAGTGCTGTGGAACACGTCAGTGGTCACTGGGGCTTCAGAAGTGACAGGAAAGTAATCAGGATGCATTTGACCTTTTGGATGGCTCCTAAAACTGCTGCCATTCAGAAACGGAGCTGCATACCGAGGGCAGCAAAATGCACAGGAGTGTGAAGGTCCCTGTCAGACACCCCTGGACTAGAATCCCAAGTCCTCCAGTTCCCAGCTGCCAGGCCTGGGGCATGTAACCTAACCTGTATGAGCTCGCGCCCCCTCCCAGAAAGCAGCCAGAAGTGGGATGAAAATCTCAGCAGCAGCCAGGGAGCAGGAAGGAGATGCGCAACATTGTTTCTGAGGAGGGGGGCCCACAAGTGGGGCTCAGGAGCTCTCCACCTTCAATGATTAGTTCCGCACTGCTCCCAGCAGGTCAGATTCTGTCCCTACCACCGTAGCTTAAACTCTTTCACCAGCTGTGTGACCCTGAGCGAGCAGGCTCCTTGACCTCCCTCTGCCTCCATTTCCTGCTCTGTGGAACTCGGCTCCCGAGGTGGAGCTGTTAGAACTGTTGTGAGGGTTCCATGAGGTCTCGACTGTACAGTGTGATACCTGGTCGGAAGCGCTAATGCATGGTATTTGTTGTATAATTTTGGAGCCAGGATGAACCTCAGGGGTAAGCCCAGACCCGGGATTTGGGTGTTATGGAGGGGGCAATGTGGGCCCAGGCCCACTAAGGCCTTTCCTGCCAGTGTTGGCCAGAACAGAACCCGGCCAACTGACTTGCCTTTTGCTCCGCATTTGTGCTTATCACACGTATTTGTGGAGAAAGATCTGATAAGAAGGCCTCTGGTCACCGGAGTAAACTCAGAGGAGATAGTACCGTCCTTCCCGGTACTTCTCATAGGCAGGCGAAAGGTAGCCCAAAAGGAGCGATCGAGGGCCTTCTGAAACAAGTTTGTCCTAGAACCTACAGGGCTAATGTCTGAAAAACGACTAAGCTGGCTAAGGCCAGCTACTGGCATAACTAGCTTCAGAAAAAAGTGAAACAGCTGTACTTAGTTTGCATGGGTCACAGCGAGAAAAACTTGCGCAGGGAGAAAAGAACAGACTTCTCAAGTCCTTGCAACACACGTGCATGCGCATATGCACATATGTGCGCACGCACACAGACGCGCGCACGCATGCCTGCACGCCCGGGGCAAATGCCCAGTTGTTGGCCTAGCTCAGCTCCGGTGACGTCTGTCAAGATGGCAGGTCCATTCGGTCCCCAACCCTACGAAGCTGGTGGCCCAGGCAAGTCCTTAGTTCTCAGGATGCCCCAAGGAGCCGTACTCAGGACAGTGGCCCTCGAGGCAAGGCTAACGTTCAGGTAAGGAGGAGTTAGGGCCTGCAGTCCGCCTAGCCAGGTAGGCTATAGAGCAAAGCTTTCCCTGAGATGGGGTTTTTCTTGGCCGGAGTCCAAAGGACCTTTGAGTGGGAGAGAAAGGAAACGGGTTTTTTTGGAGGGTGTTAAGAAACAGGTGCTCAGAGAGGTCAGTTAACTTGTTCAAGAACACAGCAGATTCTTTTTTAGCAGTGTTGGAGGTGTATCTTTAGACTGAATTCCTAAAAGTGGGATTTCTGGAACAAAACACAATATCCCTGTCATTGTGTTACATGAATTTGGTTGAAGAGTGGTCCGCCAAAACATGTGTCCAAGTCCTAACCTGTGACTGTGACCGTTCTTAGAAAAGGAGTCCTTGTACATGTGATTAAGGTAAGGACCCAAAGGTAAATAAGGTCATGCTGTGTTTGGGATGAATCCTAACTCCAATGACACGTGTTCTTATCGGGGAAAGGCAGAGGGAGATTTGAGACACAGAGACAGGGCGACAAGGACACGCGAAGACAGGGGCAGGGAGTGGAGCGTGTATTTACAGGCCAAGGAACCCAAGGACTGCCCGCAGCCTCCGCACCTGCATCGCGAACCGGGAGAAAGTCCCGGGATGGATTCTCTCTCAGAGCCTCCAGAAGGAACAAGCCCTGTAGGCAGATGCCTTGGGCTCTGACTTTTGCCCTCCAAAACTGTGAATGGATTTATTTATGTGGTTTTTAAAAATTATTTATTTATTTTTAGAGAGGGGAGGGGAGGGAGAGAGGGAAACATCAATGTGTGCGGGCCCCCTACTGGAGACCTGGCCCACAACCCAGGCATGTGCCCTGGCTGGGAACCTAACCAGCAACCGTTTGGTTCTCAGGCTGATACTCAATCCCCTGAGCCACAGCAGTTGGGGCTATTTCTGTGTTTCAGACCACCTACATTGTGGTAATTTGTTCCATCAGTCTTAGGAAACGAATACATTATATATTACCAGATTCCCTTCCTTAGGGGAATTTTTGCATTTCCACTAGCAATGTGTGAGCATACCTGTTCCCATATGATCAATAGAAGTATGTTGTGAAGTTTTCAGGTTTTGTCTATCTCATAGACAGGAAATGGTATCTCAGTATAGTTTTAATGTGCATTTTTAAATTAAAGTGAAGTTGCACGTATTTTCGTATGTTTAAGCATCATATATTAGGGATATTCGTGCTTTACCAGTGACATGTATTGCAACTATTTCTCTCAAGTTTTTGTTTCTGTTGATTTTGCTTATCAATTTTTGACCATGCAATGAAACACATTTTTATATAGTCAAGTTTGTCAGTTCTTTCTTTAATTTCATCTGGACTTTGAGTCATGGTTAGAAAACATTTTTCTACACCTAAATTATAGAGGAATTTACTAGTGTTTTTCCTAGTACTTTCAGTGTTTCTTTTTTCTTTTTTTTTCTTTGGATCTCTGATTCTTCGTTTATTTTTGTTTTTAGTGTAAGGGATAGGTCTAATATCATCCCTCCCCCTCATTGCTATTTGTTTGTCCCAATATCATTTACTTTTTTCTACATGAATTTTGATACCGTCTTGCCAGAAAAAAATTGTGTTTTTATTTGAATATCATTAAATGGTCGAAATAGAGAAAACTGATATCTGAATGATGTTGAAGCATCTTATTAAGGAACATCATTCTATTTGTTCAAGTCTAATTTTGCATCTTTAAGAAGGATTTTGTAATTTCTGACAGGTTGTATACATTTCTTGCTTATTTCTAAGTATTGTATCTTTTTGGTTTCTCTTGGGTTTTCTCTTCCATTTAATGTCTTACCAGATTGTTATTTGTGTGCATGAAAACTTGTTCTTGCGTGTGAATTCATTTTCCTGATATCAGGCTGCATGTTTTCATTGTTTGAGTTGTTTCATCATTGATTTGCCAGGGTTAAGCAGGTATATTACATGTCTCCTGAAATAGTTTTACTTCATTTTTTCCAGTTCTGCACTTCTACTTTCTAATTGCATTGTGTAATACCTCCAGCACAATGTAATACATGTAGTAGTGGTAGATATAATGAGCAGCTTTGTCTTCCTCTTGGCATTAGTTACAATGCTTTTAGTGTTTTTTACTAAGATGATGGCTTTAGGATTCAAGTTCCTAATATATATGGTATAGATAGTATATTTAAGGAAGTATCTTTCAATTCTTATTTTTCAAGATATATGCTTATCCCTCCCTCCATCCATCCATTCACCCATCCATTTATCTATCATCATATCTATTTATATGTGTCTTTGTCCGTTGGTCAGTTTGATTCTTTATCTCCATTAATGCTCTTTGCCCTTAACTAGGAGGGTAACACCTCTTCCTCTTGCGGTGTCACTCTACTGCCCTCTACTGGCAGTTCAGCATCACGCCCAGCAGGCAATGCAAACATGTTTAAAAGGTTCAGATTCATTTTTGCAGAGAGCAATGAAGGGAGGGTTTGGAGTTGAGACACAATAAATGGATAACTTTTTCTGCTTTAAGCAGTGCTATATTTTAAAGAAATTTAAAAATGTTTTATGTTTATTCACATATGTATTTACCCTTTGCAGTACTCCTCAACGTTTCATATAGGTCCAAGTTTCCATCTAGAATCATCTTTTTTTGGCTTAAAGTACTAGTTTAATTTTTTTTATGTGAAGGTGATAAAGTTTCTCAGCTTTTCTTTGTCTAGAAAAAATGTTTATTTTTGACTTTGTGAAGACTTGCTTTTGCTTTTTTTTTTTCTTTTTGAAAGATATTATGACATCTCCCTAGCACTTTGAAAGCGTCTTCCTGTTGTATTTTGGCTTACCTGATTTCTTGTTTTTAAAATTTTTATTTAGAAATAAGTTCAAACATACAAAATTTTTCAAAAATAATAGTGTTTTTATGTACCCTTCACCCAGCTTCCACATAGCATTTTATCGCTGCAGAGCAGATGATAGGTGACGGCGGTTACACTGGTGCCGTATGATGTGGGTATCATTCACGTTTTGTCCGTTGTCTCACCTTTCTCCAAAATCCTGTCACCAGTCGCAATGCACGTTTACAGAGGACAACTTGGAGAAGCCTGGGCGGGGGCGGGGTGGGGGCGGGGGACTCTCCCTGGTACCTAAAGTCAGACTGTGCTGTGGCTCTTGGGATTCACAACCTTGACCAGGAAAAGGCTGCTCCATGTGAAGTTGTCAAAGACCATGACAATGAAGGGCTGGTTGAAGCGAAGGGTGCGAAGCTCAGATGTCGTGTTTCTGGAGACTACAGGAGGGGCAGTGGCCTTCACACCCTTCTCGTCCAGTTGCAGCCCGGCCTTATGGACCACCTGTCGGGATGGACCAGAGGCGGTGGTTGAGCACCTACTGTGTGTTGTTGGAGCTTTCCCCACTTGTTGCTTGGGCTCCTCCCCCCCTCGGTTTTATGGATGGTGAAGCTGAGGTTCAGAGGTCTGCACCGAGGCTTCCTCCTTAGGAAGCAGGCAGGTAGAACCCACCACATGGCGGCTTAAGAGTCTCATGGCCCCAGCTGGACCTTCCTGGGCCCTGGGCCAGTAGAGGGAGCTCTTGCTCCCTTTTCACTCTGCTTGGTAAATACGGGAGGGTCAGTTCATGCACAGTGCTTGTACTTACTCTCTATGGAAAAGGGTCATCTCTGCGTTGTTGTGAACAAAATTAGAAGGAATTTTGAAACTGGCGAAATGCTTGAGAGGTTTGTATCAAAATCCTCCAATGGTAAGGATTGGCTACTTTATGTAACCACGTCCTGTGGAGCAGGGAGTCTGGCTGACTGCACAGCAAGGAATTGGAGGCCTGGGTGGCTCTGGGCATAGGCGCCTGGCTAGAAGTCGCTGAACTGGGGTAGGAACCCTAGCTGTGTGTCTGGGGAAATGAGGTTTTGGGTGGAAGGGATCCTAGGTCAAATGTCAGGCTGCTCTTTGCCGGCTCTGTGGCTTTTTCGAGTTATCTGCCTGCCCTGAGCCAGAGATCCCTCCTCCATGAAACTGGGATAATACCCAATGGTCAAGATCCGTGTGCTGGATGGAGTGAAGGGGCTGCTGCCACTACCACCTTCTCCTGTTCCCGCTCTTGTTTGCCACCCATGGGACTGTAAGGTCCTACGGGGGCGAGCCTGGCATAGTTTGGGGCACATTGTAGATGTTCAATGAATATTTGCTAAATGAATGTATGGATGAGTGAATAACAGAGCAAAAAGCTGGTGAAGATGTAAATGTAGTTGGGTAGAAGATTCAGTGTCATCTCATTTGACAGTTTCCACTTTCCCAGGTTCTTTTAGCAGGGGTCTCTTTTGGGCCTGCCAGGACAACGACTTTGTTTTGCACAGCGCCCCCTCTGTGTGGCCTGGAGGAGTGGGTGGATGCTCAGGCTGTGGTCATCCCTTGGCACTAGCTTCCTGTGTAACCTTGGGGACAGCACATTTTCTTGATGAGCCATCACTTAGTCTGTTGTAAAACTATGGGCTTGGACAAGACCTTGGGCTCCCAGCCTGGGGCCTAGAGGCCTTTTTGTAACTGGGCTCCATGTTACTTATAATTTGTATTGTTCATTTTAGGAAAATAAAGGTAGACTCTGGAGGCACTTACCTTTGACAGCTTCAGCTGGGCCTCTTGGGTGATGCCTGAGAAATTGGCCTGGTTGCTGAACACTTCTCCAAAGCCCATGACCTTCAGGAGAGCTTCAAGGTCATAGGCTCCAGTGATGGAGACCTTGGGGATGTACAGGTTCACCTGGCTGCTTAGGGGGGAAGCAGATGGGGTTAGACTTCCCAGGGCTGGGCCTGGCCAGTCAGATTTCCTGTAATCCCTGAGACCCTAGCTCCTAGCTGGACATACTTCTCTGGGGACACGGGTGGGGACAGGCCCAGGGCCAGATCTGCCTCTCCCTCTACTACATAGGCAGCTTCCTCCCCACGCCTCTGAATTGTCAGGTCTTTTTTCTCAGCTCTTTCTTTGAGCTGATTCCACCCGATACAGCTGGACCACTGGACATTGAAGAAAAGGGTCCCTAAAGAAGTCCTTGTGGTCTCCCTGCCAGAAGTAGAGGAGGTGAGACGTGTGGGAGCAGGGTCCCGGCCCCAGATGTGCCACCAATGCTGTGTGACCTAGCCGGGGCTTGTCCTCGTCTGCACAGCCAGGCTGTGCAGGGCAGCACAGCTGCTGTCATGGCCCCTCTGGGTTGATTCTTTGAGAATTCCGTGATTTGGCCATTGGGTAGAGCTGGTGGGGTTTCAAGAAAATAAAGTGGTATCCTGCTGGGAATGGGATGCTAGCCATTTTTACCTATCAAGGCACTAATTTCATTTAAATCTTGCTTCCTTTTCCTACCCTGCAAAGGGAGAGAAGATGCCTAAAACCTGAGTCTGAGGGGCATCATAAAGGACTGAGCCCCACAGCAGGCTGGGGAGGCAGGCGGCCTCACTGCACTGACCTACTGCGGCCCTGGGAGGCCTGAGGCTCCCAGCAGCTAGCAGGAAGCTGAAGACGTTTCTCAAGGGGGGACTGAGGGGGAGCTGCAGTGAGCAGGGTGTGTAAATTCACCTCTGGGCTGGGAGAGAGACAGCAGCAGAACGGGAGGCGGCCCTATATACCACACGCCTGGTGGACCTGCCTTACCTTCTGTTCCTCATCTAGTCCACACTCGCTCACACGACCCCACCGAGTCGGGGTCCACATCTTCAATGTCCAGAGGGAGAGAGTGAAACTCCAATGAGATTCCCCCAAGTGCCCCCACTGGGAAGCAGCAGGAATGTGAGAAAACTGGGACCAGTTGCCTCAAAGCCCCATCTCCTCATCCCTGGAGAGCAGCCCACATGACACAGCACTACGGGTAGGTGAGTGGCAGCGGGACAAGGGGACAGACAGGAAGGAGAGAGTGTGTGAGCTCTGTGAGTGGGGCGAGGCTTCCTGTGGGAGGCGGGTATAAGCTGGGCCTGAGGGTGCTGGCTTGGTGCCTTGGGGAGTGTGGCAGGGGTGGAGTTGCTGAGAGGGGAGGGTGAGGGACTGGAGAGTCTGTCTGCTGGCACTGGGCAAGCCCCGTTCAGATGGGGAAGAGAATTATTCATGCCCAGTCACATATGAGGCGGGAACCAAAAAACCCCAGAGTTATCTTCTGGAGGGCAGGCCCCTTGTAGCACAGGCTCCACCACTAGCTGAGTCTTCTAGGAGTCCATGTGTGTCAGTGTACCAGCTGGTGTTGTGAGAGGCTGCGTTTGGCTTCAGTGAAAAAATTTTTAAGATTCTTTCAGTGCATTTGCCGATTTCATGATGGGTGATTGATGAGCACACCTGCCCACAATGCACTGAGTATTCAGTGATTTTTGACCAAAAATGGCATGACTCCTGTGCTTCACCCCTCCATTCACCTGATCTCCACCCCCTCCAAGTGATGTTGTGCCATTGATGAATTGTAAAGTAAAGTAGTTTAGCTAAGAGATTATTTTGGCGTAAAGAAAAAGATTGTTTACCTCATTTGCAATATATCAGGACCCAGAATTTGTTAGAATCACGGTGCATTATCAGCCCCTGGTGGCAGTTTCCCTGGTGGGGGGGGGGTTAAGTTGGGGGTGGGACAGTGGAAATGGTAAAGAGCTGGCACACGGGTCCCTGCCTGCCTGGGACACTCACTCCTCAGTCTCTTTCTCCTTATTCATTTATTACCAACTTTTTTTAAAACCTACTTTCCTGATTTTTTAAAACTTATTTACTGATTTATTGAAGAAGAGTTGGATCCCATGGTGGATATTGTGGTCATTTTCATTGTATTTTTAAGTCAGGGGTGTCAAACTCATTTTCACTGGGGGCCACATCAGCCTCATGGTTGCCTTCAAAGGGCCAAATGTAATTTTAGGACTGTATAAATGTAACTACTTCCTAACAGCTAAGGGAGAGCTTGGTGATGTCGCCAGGTGGAAACAAGGTGTTGGGCCAGATAAAACAAGGTGCAGGGCTGGATTCGGCCAGTGGGCCTTGTGTTTGCCGCCTGTGCTTTCAATGGAATGTCTTGGGTGTCTTTAGCAGTGCTTGGCTTCAGGTAAGCGAGAGAATGAAGTGAATGAATGTTAGTTTGGGTGATTGGTGAACTCCGTCTACGGAAATGATGCAAAAAATGTGATAACACAGAGGGCTGCCATTAACCTCCCAGGGACCTCCCTTTTGGGAATGTCCCAAAGTATCTATGTGTCAATCAACAGATAAATAAATGAGTGTGACTGCTGGGTCAGGGATCCTCATGGCCTTTGGAGACTAGCCAACAGGAAAACAATGAGCCTGGGTGAGTCTGGGGCAAGAGGGCACCCCGGTGCACCCCCTGCCCACCCGCCCCACTCTCTGGGAGCACATCCACTTCAGAGGCATGCACGGCCGGCTGGGAGGCTCACCCACTGGTCAGGGAGTCAGACCACCTCTGGATGGTGTCCCGGCTCAGCGCGTTGATGACGGTGTCTATCTTCCCCTTCTCGGGAAGGATGAAGAACACGGTCTCGTTGCCCCTGTAGTCCAGCTGCACCAGCTGGCAGGGGAGCACTGAGTCGTTAAGGTACCTGATCTTGCCTGATTGGAACATCGTGGGCACCTTCACCAGGGTCGACTCGTCCACGTAGAAGTCCTGCTCCCTGGTACTTTCCAGGTGGAAGGGGTGTGCCCATGTGCCTGGAAGAGGAGGGGGAGGGAGGGCAGGAGACAGCAGTGAGTGCAGGAGCTTGGGGGCGGCTGAGCGCCAGGGGTAACTTCTGAGCAAGTCTCAGAGCAGCCTCCCTCTGTCCACTTGAGTTTGCTGGTAAAAGGGGACATCCCCAGGGGTTTGGGGCCTCCTCCATCTTCTACCCTTGTGATGAATTTAGAATTAACCCCATTTCTGAACTTGGCCCTTAAAGATTGAAGGGGAGGGTACAGATGAGAGAATGCTGGCCCTAGGATTTGGGGGTTCAGTAAATGAGATTCAGCAAATCAGACTCTGCCTTGTTGCCCCCACCTGAGTGGATCCTGGACTGAAGGGCTGTGGAAGAGGTGTTGGATCTCAGGCTGAAAGTCAAGGTCAGGGGCGGGGGGAGGTTTAGAGGAACAGACCATCCATTTCATCCCCACCCCTTAACGACCTGGCCACCAAAGCCCAGCAGACGGCCTGGCTGCCTAATCAATTGTGCCCACTCTCCGGCAGGAGGCTCCTGACCTGCCTTGTGGCCCAGAGGGCTACGCCGCTTTCCTGGAGCAGAGTCAGGGGGAGAAGATTCCTTCAAGGACAGCCCCGACCCCTCTGTAAGGGCTAGTAATGGAGACAACAGCGAGAGGCTAGAGGCTGCATGGAAAAGAGCTGCTGGAGCCTGGAGACCCCGGAGCTATTACTGGTCCATCCCTAACAATTGAGTATGAACTCGTGGCCTGACTGTCTCACAGCAAGTGAGAGAACTTGATGATTCTCGAAGTATCTTCCAAAGGAAGTCTGGGGTCCTCAGAATGGAAGGGGCTGGTGTTGCGTGACTAACTTGTCCAATTCACAGCAAAGAGAATGTGCGTTGAATATTTTTCATTGCTAGGTTTTCATCCTTATAAGTATACTGTTCGCTTTTTTACTATATGTTTCTTTTCTAGAAGCAAGCATTCCATATCCAGTTTGGCATAAAACAACATACCAAGTGGGGTCTAAGGTCCACTTTAAGCGATATCTTCTTAGAAGTATTTGGGCCAGGAGAACTCGTGGTAGAACAACTTAAGTTATGGGGGAAATCAGAGAAGCAAGGATGAGTCCCCTGAAGGGTCTTTTAACAATAGTTTTAATTGTTCTCCAAAAAACAGCTGTGAAGGCAACTCACGAAGGAAGGAATGCACTGGGGACACTTTGCCTGTGCTAAGACTGTGCTAAGACTGGCAGCCACACCTCTTCATGTCCGTTCTCCTGGCTTCCTGGGACTGTCTCAGGGTCCCCCCAGCTGAAACGGGGGCTCGCCAGTTAGCTCTGCTGCATCACAGAAAACCTGTGCTCAGCAAGGCAGCCCGCACCCCTGTCAGTGTCCTGGCTTGCTTCAAAGCCTCTCTGATTTTATTAACAGGAACTATTGTTTCCCATCAGCTCAGCCCCGCGGTGGCGGTGGGAACACAGAGGAACTGTGAGAGAGAAGCCTCAGCCAAGTGGGCTGTGCTGTGTCAGCACCTGTCCCGCCAGCCCCCCTGAGGCTCCCCTCAGGCTCAGGAGGACCCTCCCTGTACTTGGGTTTGCTGTGCTTCTCGCCCGGGGCTGTGTGGCCAGAACCTCAATGCAACCACTATTGAGCCCTTTCCACGTACCAGGCATTATGGAAAGGCACTGGGGCCACCAAAGAGGTGCAGATGCCGTGCACAAGAGTGCAGGTCTAATGGGAGAGGTGGCCTGTGGGATGTGCGGAAGCACCAGTAACATTTCCAGGCAGGCGTTTCCGGTCTCTTTGGACCTCCCACTGTCAGCTGTAAAGAATGCTGCCTTTTGTATGGAACTGCAAAGACCCTAAGTAGTCAAAGCAACCTTTTGTTTTTAAGATTTTATTTATTTTTAGAGAGGAGGAAGGGAGGGAGGAAGAGAGGGAGAGAAACATTAATGTGAGAGAGAAACATCAATTGATTGCCTCTCATGTGTGACTGGATGGGAGACTGAACCCACGACCCAGGCATGTGCCCAGACCCAGAATCAAACTTGAAACCTTTCGCTTTGCTGGACAGAGCCCAACCAACTGAGCCTCGCGTCAGTGCAGCCAAAGCAAACTTGAGAAAGAAGAACAAAGCTGGATGCACAAGACGTCCTGATTTCAAACTATATTATAAAGCTGTAGTAATCAGAACAGCATGGTGCTGGCATACGAACAGACATGTAGACCGATGGAACAGAGTTGAACGCATAGAAATAAACCCTCACATATATGGTCAACTAGTATTTGACAAAGGAGCCCAGAATACTCAGAAAGATAATCTCTTCAATAAATAGTGCTGGGAAGACTAGATATTCACGTGCCAGAAAACGAAACTGGACACCTATTTTACACCACTCACAAAAATCAACTCAGAATGGACTAAAAACTTAAAAACAAGACCTGAAACCATAAAACTCCTAGAAGAACACAGGAAAAAAGAAACGTCAGAACATTGGTTTTGGCAATGATTTTTAAGATTTGATACCAAAAGGACAAGCAACAAAAGAAAAATGAAGAAGTGAGACCACATCGAACTAAAAAGCCCCAGCCCAGCAAAAGGTGTGACCAGCTAAGCGAAGAGGCAGCCTGCAGAGAGGAGGAGAATATCTGCAACCCATGTACTGGATGCAGGGTTAGTACCCAAATTTTATAAAGGAGTCATGCTATGCAACAGAAAAAAAAGTCAAATAACCAGTTAAAAGTGGGTCGGGGACTTGAATAGATATTTTTCCAACGAAAATATAAAAATGTCCAACGAGTATGTGAAAAGGTGTTTGACATGACTGATCACTAGGTGAATGCAAATCAAGACCACCATGAGATGCCGCCGCACGCTCTTAGCCTGGCTGTCATGTAAAAGATGAGCTAAGACCTGGCAAGAGTATGAAGAAGACGTGACCCCGTGCACTGCGGGTGGGAGTGTAAATTGGCACAGCCACTGTGGAGAACAGCACGGAGTTTCCTCGGAAATTCTTCGTCTGGGGACACATCTGAAGATGATAGAATCACTATCTCCAAGAGATACCCGCACTCCTGTGTTCACCTCGGCCGATTCCCCTCAGCCAAGACATGGAAACAACCTAAGGGTTTGTCAACAGGTGAATGGATAAAGAAAATCTGCCATGTGTACACAATGGAATATTATCCAGCCATAAAAAGAAGGAAATCCTGGCACTTGAGACAATATGGATGAAACTTGAGGGCGTTATGTGAAATGAATTAAGTCAGACAGAAAAAGACAAACACTGTGTGACTTCACATACACGTATGTGGAATCTAAAAATACAGAAGTCACAGAAACGGAGAGTAGAATGGTTTCGGGGCAGCGGGCTGGGGGAAATGGTGCAGATGGCCAAGGGGGATGGACTTCCGGTTATAAGACGGGTAAGTTCTGGGGCTCTAATGTGCAGTGTGGCGACTGCAGTCAGCAGCGCTGGACTGTGTACTTGAACGTCACTGTGAAAGAAGGTCTTACACATTTTCAGCACATAGCACATACACACACACAAAGGTAACTGTGGGAGGCGACGGGTGTGTTAAGTAGCCGTATTCTGGTAGTCATCTCACAGCGTATTACATGTATCCAGTCATCACGCTGTGTGTGTGTATATATATATCTTAAACTTACACAATGTTGTAAGTCAACTATGTCTCAGTGAAGCCGGGGACAAAAAGAATGCTGCCGTCGCAACTCAGTCTGTCACCCTCGTCACCCTGCCCGGAGGGTCCCGGACGGGGGCTGGAGGATGAGCAGAGACCCCAGAGGCAGGAGGAGGGCTTCCTGCGGTGCTGAGACCACCCAGGGCCAGAGAGCTGGGGGTGGGAGGGAGATGAGTTGGCTAATGGGGGCCTGCGTGAGAGCCGGGAGGGGAGAAAAGGGCTCATGAGGGGGCCACTGGGGATCATGATTTGGGGGACTGTTAGTGTTGGTGACTGACATGTGTTAAGTGTTGCGATTACTTCTTTTTTTCTGTTCACCGGCACCTCTTTGACTATGACTGCTTAACTGAAAGGTACCTACTTAGGTCCAAGGGGTTACACGTTCTAACAAGAAGGTTGTTGAAATGAGGTGTGGGAAAACTTCAGAGGGTGTACATGAGGAGCAAGGATTTGCCTGAGGGAATCAGGGGAAGCTTCATGGAGGAGGTGACTCTTGAGCCAAGACTTGAAAGCTGGGAAGAAGTTTTAGGCAGTTGGACGCTTTGAGGGAGGGCTCAGGGGACCAACAGGGCATGGGCTTGGGACAGGAACAATTGTCCCCCAAAGATGTCCATGTTCTAATCCCTGGTACCTGTGAGTATGTTAGGTTGTGTATAGCAAGAGGAAATTAGGGTTGTTGATCAAGCAACCTCGATGAGAGGAGATTATTCTGGATTATCCAGGGGGGCCCAATGTAATCACAGGGCTCCTTAGAAATCGCAGAGGAAGACAGGAAGGTCAGAGTCGGAAGGGAGGTGTGGTGACAGAGGCAGATGCAGGGGTGACGCCCTGGCTGTGAAG
The DNA here is from genome assembly GCF_014824575.4 of Sturnira hondurensis. Classification (NCBI taxonomy): domain Eukaryota; kingdom Metazoa; phylum Chordata; class Mammalia; order Chiroptera; family Phyllostomidae; genus Sturnira; species Sturnira hondurensis. The sequence goes on along the minus strand of NW_028093774.1, from coordinate 6,125,048 downwards.
GGGGATGGCCATGAACCAAGTACAGCTGACATCCAGATGCTGGGAAAGGCCAGGGACAGATTCGTCCGTGGAGCCTGAGACCTCCAGAAGGGACATGCCTGACTAGCACTGTGCCTTTAATCCGGTGTGGCTGTTTGTGGGCTTCTGACCTATGGAATTGTAATATAATAAATTGGCATTGTTTTAAGCTACCAAAATTGCAATAATTTGTTACAGCAGCAAATAGGGAACTCACACAGGCTTCTATGGGGACTGCCATGCTCAAGGACATGAATTTGGTGTGGGTAGACATTCTGTGTATGTGTGTGTGTGTGTGTGTGTGTGGTGAAAATGTTGACACAAGGCTACAGAGGACAGAAGCAGATGACTCTGGGTCAGGGTCTCTCAGCCTTGAGACTATACCCCTTTGGGGGCAGATATCACTATGGGGGGCTGGCTTGTGACTTTTAGGGTGTTTAGCGCCCCTGGCTTCTACCCAATAGATGTCACTGCAGTAGGTGCCAGTAGCACACCCCACCGTCCCTACCCCACCCCGCCCTTAGTCCTGACAACTGCAAGCACCTTTAGATATTGCCAGGTATCCCTGAGGGTGGACGGGGATTGAGAACTAAGGAGTTTAGATTTTATTCTTAAGGGTAATGTATCTATAAATTGTCTTATTGTTGCAATGCTTAGGAGAGGAGCCTTGTTAAAAATACCAATTTTAGGATTTCCCTGGAGGTTTTGCTCTAGTAGGTCTCGTGTGGGGTCTGGAATCGACACTCTTAATAAGTCTCTCTGGTCATAGTCATGTCAGGCCATTTGGAAAACCTGTTCCAAGTGGGAGGACTGAAGTTTGGCAAGGGCAGGGCCTGGTCAGAGCTGGCTGCGAGCACTTGGGAAATGTGGGTGTGACCATTTGGGGGCATTCTGAGGGTTCCTGGCGTCTGTCTGGTTCTAGGCCCCCGCCCAGTGCCTGACTCACAGCCAGGACCAAGCCCATACTTGTAGAGTGTGAGGCAGCCAGACAGTTCATGGCTACGTGTTGGGGCCTCAGACCAGCCGTAAGAGCTGGGGCAAGCCACTCAACTTTCCCGGTTGTCACTTGGTCTTTTGTAACATTATATAATCCCCGCTTCCTAATAGGCTTATGGTGAAGATGGAGACTCACAGACTGCATGCGCTTGGTAAAACAGAAGGCTTTGCACAAGAGCATGCTCTGGGTTTCAGTAGCTGCTACTACTCTTGGCAATATTGGGGTGGGGTCTTGTCAGAATGGGATGTGGAGGGTTACCTTTGAAGAAGATGTAGTTGACCAGGATAAGCATGGCTGGGCTATCCAACTCCGAGAACAAGTCCACGATTTTCTCTTGTGTCTTGTTCTTGATATACTCATTGATTTGCTTACTGGCCGTGGCCCAGTCCTGGTCTATAGCCAAGGTGTCCAACTCATAATAAAGCTTGGCGTCTGCTGAGAATGACTCCAGAAGCTCCAGGCTGTGGTTGAGGAACAAGGCATTGCCCATGGTGGTGTCTAGCTCCTTGAGCAGGTGATGTAGGTGCTGGAAGTTGTGGTGGATCTGAGCCTCGGGCATCTCAGTTAGGTTGAAGCCCAGGCCTTGGAGAAGCTGGGCCCTTGTGGAGCCGCGGGCACCCAGAGAAAGCATAGCCAAGGACATGGAAATGCTCACGGGAGAGATGAAGATGTTCTTGCCAGGAGCCGAGGCCACTAGGTGCTTATACAGGTCAAAGGCAAAGTCAACATTGTTTGGAGCCAGGTTCCGGTGGTGGCTTCCCATGCTCATGTCAGCATTTGGGTCCGTAGCCTGGGCAGTCCAGAGGCCACTGGTGGACAGCCACAGGAGACAAGCCCACAGGGAGAGCAGCATAGTTCAGGATGGTTTGGCCCTGCACAACCAGAAATGCGCGTTAGATGATGTGGGGCATCCAAGGCACTGGGGCATGGTGGAGCGGTGGGCAGAAGCCCCCATCCAAGCCCCAGTTTCTCCTTCCACACTGACTTTTGTGACCCGGGGCCAGTGAAGACTCTGGGCCTCAACTTTCTCATCTGAAAGTATAGATTATACCTGGTGTGATTTATCAGGTATCTCTCAGGTGCCCAACATTGACCTGCGTGTTTTGCCTATATTTTCTCATCCACCTCCAAATGAACTAATCAAATAGATAATTATTCTGATTTTAGATAGGCAGAAACATAGGCCCAGAAAGCTTAAACATCAACCCAATCAATATATTTAAAGTATTGGGGAAAAAACACTGTCAACCAAAATTCTACGTGTGGCAAAACTGTCCTTCAAAAATGAGGGGAATGAAGACATTCCAGATAAACAAAAAGGCAGTTCATTACCACTAGGCCTCCCGGCAAGAAATGCTAACAGGAATCCTTCTGATAGAAATGAAAGGACGCTAGAGGGTGAACAGAATCTTCGTAAAGAAATAAAGGTCTTTGGTAAAGGTAAACATGTGAGCAACTGTAAAAACTAGTATTATTGTGATTTTGGTTTGTAACTCCACTTTTATTTTCTATATGATTTTAAAGACCAAAGCATAAACAGCAATCATTAATTTATGCTTTCAGATGTACAATTAATAAAGATGTAACTTTTGACTTAACTGAGATGATGTGGGGGATGAAGCTATATAGGAATAGAGTTTTATATGAGAGTGTTATAACTTTAGGATGTTAAATGTTATTTCTCTGGTAATCATAAAGAAAACAGCTACAGAATATACACAAAAGGAAGTGAGAAAGGAATTAAAATGTTTCACTGCAAAAATATCAACTATAACCCCAAATAAGACAGTAATGCAGGAAATGAGGGGGAGTGCTATAATGTATATAGAAAACAAATAGGAAAATGGCAAAAGTGTGTTTCTCCTTATTAGTAATTATTTTTAGTATAAATGGACGAAATTTTCTAATCAAAAGACAAATTAGCAGAATGGGTTTAAAAAGGATGATCCAACTATATGCTGACTACAAGAGACTAATTTTTTATCCAAAGACAAAAAATATTAAAATGAAAGGTTGGAGAAAAGTATTCCGTGCAAATATTTATCAAAAGTGAGTGGTGGGAATTAAACCCAACTCTCTACAGTCAATTAATGTTTGACAAAGGAGGCAATGATATAAAATGGAGTAAAAATAGCCTCTTCAACAAATGGTGCTGGGAGAACTAACTGGACAGCTATGTGCAAAAAAATGAAACTTGAGCACCAACTCACACCATACACCAAAATAAATTCAAGTTGGATAAAAGACTTAAATATAAGCTGAGAAACCATTAAAGTCCTAGAGGAGAACATTGGCAGGAAAATCTCAGATATTTCACGCAGCAAGATTTTTACCGATATGTCCCCTAGAGCAAGGAATATAAAGGAAAGAATAAACAAATGGGATCTCGTCAAAATAAAAAGCTTCTGCACAGCTAAAGAAAACAGCATTAAGATAAAACAAGAACCAACTGTTTGGGAAAAAATATTTGCCAATGATACCTCAGACAAAGGTTTTATCTCCAAAATATGCAAAGAACTTACTCGACTCCACTCTAAGAAGACAAGCAACCCAATTAAAAAATGGGCAAAGGACTTGAACAGACACTTCTCCAAGGAGGACACACAGAGGATCCAGAGACACATGAAAAGATGCTCGATATCGCTAGCTATCAGAGAGATGCAAATTAAAACCACAATGAGATACCACTTTACACCAGTTAGAATGGCTATCATAAACAAAGAAACAAACAAGTGCTGGACAGGTTGTGGGGAAAAGGGGACCCTAGTTCACTGTTGGTGGGATTACAGACTGGTACAACCACTATGGAAAACAGTATGGAACTTTCTAAGAAAACTAAACATGGATGTGCCTTTTGACCCAGCAGTTCCACTGTTAGGAGTATATCCTGAGAACCCTGAAGCACCAATCCAAAAGAACCTATGCACCCCGATGTTCATAGCAGCACAATTTACGATAGCCAAGAGTTGGAAGCAACCTAGATGCCCATCGGTCAATGACTGGATCAAAAAGCTATGGTACATTTACACAATGGAATTCTATGCTGCAGAAAGAAAGAAGGAGCTACTACCCTTTGCAACATCATGGATGGAACTGGAAAGCATTATGCTGAGTGAAATAAGCCAGGCGGTGAAAGACAAATACCCTATGATCTCACCTTTAACAGGAACTTAAACAACAAAACAAACAAGCAAGCAAAATATGACCAAAGACACTGAAATTCAGAACAGGCTGACAGGGGCCGGGGGGAAAGAATCACAGGGGAAAAGGGGAAGGATTCACAGAAACTAGTATAAAGGACACATGGAGAACAACTAAGGGGGATGGAAATGGGAGGGAGGTGGGGAGTACGGGGGCGGGGTGGGCTGGGAAGGGAGTGGGGGACGGATAACTGTACTTGAACAATAATTAAATAAAAAAATATATATATATTTTAAAAAAGAGTGGTGGTAAGGTACCAGAAGGAAGGAAACAATAAATATTAGAACACAGAAAAATAAAATAGAGAATAGAAAAACTAGAGAAAAATTAATGAAACTAAAAATATATATAATCAATAAGTTAACATAGTCATATATAACAATCTACAAGAAGATTAACAAAATCAACAACTTTTTAGCTAGACTGAGTAAGAAAAAAAGAAGGAAGTCTCAGTTACTAAAATCAGAAATGAAAGTAGGGACATTACTATTAATTCCATAGAAACAAAAAGAATTATAAGAGAACATTATGGAAAAATTACACATCAAAAATTGGATTATCTAGATGAAATGGAAACAATTCTAGAAACATAAAACATACCAGGACTGAATCACAACGAAGGAGAAAGTCTGAAAAGACCTAAAGGAGTTAGAAGATGGAATCTTTCTCCCGACAAAGAAAGGGCTGGGACCACACAGCATCATTGCTGAGTTCTACCAAACACTGAAAGAGTACACACGAATGCTCTTGAAACTCTAAACAAAATTGAAGAGGTGGGAATACTTTCTAATTTATTTATTGCCCTGATACCAAAGCCAAATAAAGACTTTATAAGAAAAGAAAACTACAAAATCTTCAACAAAATGCTAGCAAGTAGAATTCAGCAGCATAGAAAAAGAAGTACACACCATCACCAAGTGGTGTGTAATCCTGGAATGCAGATAGTTTCACACACGAAAGTCCATGTGATGTAACTAACCACACTGTCAGAATGAAGAAAAAACCCACAGGATAAAAATACTCAACAGACTAGGAATAGAAGGAAACTGCCTCCACATACTAGAAGCCACGTTGGAAAAGCTCACATCTAACATTACACTCAATGGCGAAAGATTGAAAGCTTTTCGTCTAAGGTTTGGAACGAGACAGGATGCCTGCTTTTGCCTCTTCCATTTAACATAGTTCCGGAAGCTTTAGAGCAGGTAGACAAGCAAAAGAAATGAAAGGCATTCAGATTGGAAAGGAAGAAGTAAAATTACCCGTGTTTACCATAGCAGGTAATCTTATATGCAGAACACCCTAAAGATTCCACGAAACACCTGGTAGAATAAATAAATTCAGCAAAGCAGCAGGATACAAAATCAACACATAAAGATCAGTTCTGTGCCTATATGCTAACAATGAACAATCTTAAAAGAAGATCAAGAAAACTTCACTCACAATGGCATCAAAAAGAATAAAATACTTAGGAGTTAACATAGCTCAGGAGATGAAAGACTAGTACAATGAAAGGTAAACAAAAATTGCTAAAAGAAATTGAAGATATAAATAAGTGGGAAGGCGTCCTGTGTTCATGGATTAGAGGACTTAATATCTTTCAGATGTCAGTACTACGTGAAGAGACCTACAAATTCAATGCAGTCCTTATCAAAATTCCAGTGAGGTGTTTTGCAGAAAAATCCATCCTGAAATTCCTGTGGCATCTCAAGGGACTTTGAGTAATGAAAATAGTACAGAAAGAAGAACAAAGTTGGAGGTCCATACTTCCTGTTTCCAAATGTACTATAAAGCTACAATAATCAAAGCAGTGTGATACTGCCATAAGGCAGACAGACCAACAGGATAGAATAGAAAGGCCAGAAAGAAACCCTTGCACGTACGGACAAATGATTTTCGACAAGGGTACCAAGACTGTTCAACAGGGAAAGGACTTTTCAACAAACGGTGTTGGAAAACTGGATAGCTACATGCAAAAGAATGAGGCTGGACCCTTAGACTTTATACCATAATATAAAAATTAACCCCAAATGAATCAAAGACTAGAGGTAAAACTCAGAAGAAAACCCAGAAGAAAAGCCGGTGACATCGGATTTGGCAATGATTTCTTGGGTATGATACCAAAGATATAAGCAACAAAAGAAAAATGGAATAAACTGAACTTTATCAAAATAAAAAAAAGTTTGTTCATTAAAGGATACTATCAAAAGAGTGAAAAGGTAACCCACAGAATGGGAGAAAATATTTACAAGTCACATACTGATAAAGGATTAATATCTGAATATAAAAAGAACTGAAACCTCAAGTACGAAACTACGAGAAAAACCCAACTCAATTCAGAAAATGGGCAAAGGACTTGAATAGACATTTCTTCATAGAAGATACACAAATGGCCGATAAGCACGTGAAAAGTTGCTCAACATCAGTCATCATTAGGAAAATGGCAGTCAAGACTGCAGGGAGATACCATTCATACCTGTTAAGATGGCCGTTATAAAAAGCCAAAACACAACCAAACAAAAATTAAGTGTTGGCCTGGATGTGGATAAACGGAAAACCTTGTGCATTGCTGTGGGGAGGTTAAGTGGTGCAGTTTGGGAAAAAGGGTACGGCAGTTCTTCACATAATCAAACGGAATTCTCTGATCCAACAATTTAACTTCTGAGTATATACACAAAAGAATTGGAAGCAGGGACTCAAACAGATATTTGTATGCACCAGTACTCATAGCTGCATTATAGCCAAAAAGTAGAAACAACCCCCAAATCCCTCAGGGGGTGAATGGATGGACAAAATGAGGTTGTGTAAGGAAAACGCCTCCGTGTCTTTCCTTGAGTCTCGCCCTACTACCACACTTCACTCCTGACACCAAACGTGTGGGTTTTTCACTCATCACCCAATTCCCTCACAGCAGCTAGGTGTGCTACCATTTAACTCGGCCATGACACTATCTACCTGGACATAGAGGCCAGCTCAGAGGCCAATGTCAAGTCCCAGACTACCACCTGTACTTCTGGCTGACTATAAATCAGAGTTCCCAAGATCCCTTGTTGGGTTCAGTAATCTTCTAGAGTGGATCACAGAAGACAGGGAAACACTTACTTATGTTTACCAGTTCATTATAGAGGGTATAATAAAAAACAGAAAAAATCAGTCAGATGAAGAGATTAATAATAGGGTGGGGTCCAGAAGGGTCCCAAGCACAGGAGCTCCTGTTCCTATGGAGTTGGGGTGCACCGCCCTCGGCATGTTTGTGTGTTCACTGACCTAGCAGTTCTCCGAACCCCATCCTTTAGGGATTTGTACGGAGGCTTCATCACATAGGCAGGATGGATGACTAACCCAATCTCCAGCTCAGGACGATGAAGGATGGGACCGCAAGTGACTGGCTTCTAACCACGGGCTGATCTTTCTGGTGACGAGCTCCCATCCTGAAGTCCCCCAGGGCCCACCAAAAGTGACCACATTTGCACAGAAGGCACTGCTATCACCCAGGAAATTCCAAGGGATTTAGGAGCTCTGGTCAAAGACCAAATGTTAGAATGAAAGGTGCGCCGAGCACTCATATCATTGCGAGGGTTTTAGGAGCTCTGTGCCAGGAACTGGAGACAGAGGCCGTATTTATCTTTCTGTTATTTCACAGTCTTATATATATATGATGTAGTATTACTCAACATTAAAAAGGAAGGGAATTCCGACACGCTACAATGTTGATGAACCTTGAAGTCATTGTGCTAAGTGAAATAACCCAGTTACAAAAAGAGTTGCATCATTTCACTAACGAGACGGGCCTAGAGCAGTTTAATTCGTAGGGACAGCAAGTGCAGTGGTGGTCAGCAGAGGCTGTGGTAGGGAGGGAAGCCAGTGTCTCATGGGGTGGGGTTTCAGTGTGGGACGATGGAACATTTCTGGAGTCGGCCATGGTCACGGTTGCACAACAACGTGCAGATTCTTAATGACACTGGACTGGATGCTCAAAAATGGTTTAAATGACCAATTATTTTTATATTTTACCACCAGAAAAAATTTCAGGAAAAAATTAAAATGTTTGGTAAGAGCAGTTGAAAAAAATGCAGCCAAGGTCAGAATCAGTAAGTGGATGTTCTGTCTGTGAGGCTGGTGGTCCCAAGCCCTGTGATCTGTGGAGCCACCTACATGCCCACAAAGGGATGCCTATAGGAGAAGCAGGTTCCCCCGCACCGCTCCACCTATGGGACCAGCCATTTGGGGAGGCCAGGGGGCCCACAGTGACGTCAGTTCTCCTACCAGGGGACTGTGGTGCACTTAGAGTATGGGAACCACTGGTGTGCTCCGGGAGCCCTGGAGCCCTTTCCCTGGCAGGGGACAGATTCACACACCCCTCTGAGCTCCCTGAGTTCTCCTCCCACCTTCCTCAGGTGTCTCCCTCTGCTTTGGTAATGACCCTGCTGCCCTGCCCCCATCCCCATCACCCCCTCACTTCTCTCTATGCAGCGGCCTGGCCTTAGACAGTTCTGTCATTTTCCCGGGTTACCTGGCAGATCAAGGTGGATTAGGACCCTGGTATTAGTGTTTATGAACTAGGTGACATGGGTGGACTATTTAAACTGTCTCAGTTTCCTCAGAATAAACTTGGTAACGATACCGACCTCAGGCGTTGCTCATTTGACCTTCTGAGTTTGGGGTGTGTCTCCTCTGCCCCAGTCTGAGTACACAGTCCACGTTTGGTACTCATCATCTTTCCCAGGATCAGCAGTCACCCGGTACCTGGGCTCCTTGCCTCCTGCTCAGCTCCCTCCAACCCTTTCTTCCCCCTGAAGCCAGAGGCATCTGCTAAAACTCAAGCTGATTGGCAGACTCCTGCTGAAAAGCTCATTACTCCCAGCCAGGGTCCATCTTCACTAAGGTGGCCCAGGGGGAGGGGGTGGAGTGGGGCTCGTTACCTCCTCCCTGGTGACAGCTCCCAGCCTCAAATGTGGATGCTGAAAGTCTCAACCACAGCATGCTGGCTGGCTACCTCTCATTTTTATTTTTCCAGAACACACCAGACTTTTATCCCTCCTCTGGGGTCAGGGCAGGGTAGGTCATTTTGGTTCCCCGTTATTTGTGGAGCCAGCTCTGGCCTGGGAGCGGTCCCCTCTTGCCCCATGTGGCTTCACTGTGTAGGTCCATCTTCTCCCTTGTCTGGCTCCCTCTTGCCCTTTGCTATGTGGATCCCGGGTCACCTCCTCCAGGAAGCCCGTCCTCTGTGCTTGTCTCTGTCACTGCTTCTGTCACACTGAGTGAAATCTTTGCCTTAGCTCCGGCCACCTTTGTACCTGTCTTTAGCCCCTCTTGGGCAAGGACCCCCTGCAACGCACACCCTGGCGTGGGGCAGGCTTGTGGCGGGCCTGCCCGGATACAACTCTTCTTGCTTCCCCTCCCTTCCGGCTGTCTCAGGCCTCGCACTTCATCCCCTCGGTGTTACTCCTCCTAGTGGGGATTGGGACGCTGCAAGGTGGTTGTGAGTATCATAACCTGCATATCAGGTTACGTTGTTCGTGTTTTCTTATGTGACCTCACTTCGGCGTCATCCGGGCCCATTGTACAGGTGGGAAAACAGGCCCAGGGAGTTAGAGCGGGAATTCTAAGCTGTGTGGTCTGACTTCAGAGCCTTTCTCTAGTCCGCAAAAAATAAAGTGCCGAGTGAAACAGCTCCTGAAAATGCAGACTGTCAGTATGATTCATGGATTTCGTTTCAAGTATGACCTCTTTCCTCATTTCTGAAGCGACCTACGCAGTAAACACCCACTGTGCTCTTGATTTGTACAGATGCCCTATGGGCCAGGCACAGTTCTGGGTGCTCTGCCCCGAGACCTCCCAACATGAGGTGTAAAGCAGGTAGTTCTGTTTCACCTGCGTATCCTCGCCCCAGGTTACAGAGCCGGGAGGTGTGTGCTACTCCAGAGTGCACGGCATGCTCTGTGCCAGCCGGGCGCCCTCTTCCACTGACCCTGCGTTCCCCCGTCCCAGGGCCCGGCCCATGCCAGCTCTTTGACTTTGCTCTAGGGTTGTTAGGTCGTTTGGCTTAGGAGCGTCAGTCATGAGACAGATGGGAATGGCCCTTGGCTCAGCGTCAACCCCGCAGGGCAGGAGGCCAGGGGAAATCAAACCTCCTGTGGGCAGACACAGACTCTGGAAGCCTGCCCCAGGGTTGACTCCTCGCCCTGCGGGTTGTTCTGTTCCATACCCTAATTAAAAAACCAAGTAAGCAAGTTGCAGTCCTTTGTTCTGGAGGACGGAAAGTCCCCAGGTGGTACTCACCGTCTACAGATAGCTCAGGCTGCACCCGCTGGCTGAGTCCTGCCGCCCTGGGTCCTGTATGTGTACAGTAGGCCTGTGAGGCAGCTGCTGCTAAATCTTGTTTGCCAGCTTCCTTGCTGGTTAATGGTTAGAGGGGGGCCAGTGCGCTTCATCACCAGTGGTAGTCCCCGCCCCCCAGCCATTAACCAATAGGAGGCTTTTCCAGGAAGTTTGAGTATACACAGCAATGCCCCAAATTAAGTTCAATTCCCTAAAGTTTTTTTAACACCAAAATGTTGCATCAATATTTGTGCAGCTGACACAGAAAATACAGGTGCCTTTAATTAGCATGATGCGTAACACCTGTGAAGAACCAGGTGCTCGGCTGGGGCTGGGGCTGGCATGGTCTTGCCTTCAAGGGACCTCAGTCTGGTAAGAGAGACAAACGTGGAATAAAAGCAGCGAGGTGCTTCCCATGGCTCATGTCATTTAATTTCCACAATGACTCAATGAGTGGATACTGTTACCACTTTTCTTTAGATGGGGAAACTGAGGCCCTTGGAGATTATGTGAGCTGCCCTTGAGGTTCAAATCCAAGACCATGCAACTGTAAAATCTAGCACCTTCCCTCTTCCCCACATTTTGATTCATTGGTTCTCTTTTGATTGCAGTGACAGAGACCAGACACAAACTGCTTTAAAGCAAGAGAAGAATATTTATTGGGTCTTTTCCATGAGTTCTGTAAGGTGGAAAGGATTTCAGGCCTGGTTGGATGCAGAGGCCCCCAAGTTGATCATCAGATTTCTCTTTCTTTAAAAATTCTTTCTTATCTGGACTTTCTTCTGCTTTCCTCTCTCTCTGTAGTGGGGACAAAGGTGGCTATTTCAGCTCTGGGCTATTTAGTTCTAACTAGGTATTTGATATCAGAAGGAAAGAGACTCACTTTTTCCTCAGTATTTCTATCAGTTCACAGAAGGACTTTGGGCATGGTTTTCCTTTCTTAAACTGGTCACAGGTTCAGAATAGGGCATTTGAATGTGCCCAGTGAGGGCCCAGTGACCCCTGCTAGGTTGACAGTGTCATTTCCTTCCCCCAGGGCAAAGGGGAGCTATTTCCATGAGGAAAGAAAACAGCTGAGCCCACAGCTGAGCCCTCAGCTGGGGCTAGAGTTTGGAGGGGGTTCCAGTGTTACTAGTACTTAATGGTCTTTTCAAATTTTTTTATTCCTTAAGTCATTTTTGGAATATATATTTAGGAATTTATTATTTTAAATCTTGTATCAGTAAGTATTTTTATTTTTTGTCCTATATTTTATTTGTGTATTTCCTCTTTTTTTCCTCTTGTTGAGTCTTTTTAGGGAGATTTGTCTAGCTAATTAATCTTTTCAAAGGACCAGTTTTGGGTTTTGTTAATACTTACTTTTTAAAAAAACCACATTGATTTCTGCCTTTATATTTTTACTTTAAAATTCTCTGGGTTTTCCTCCATTGCTTTCCCCTCTATTTTCTTGAATTAAATGCTCTGTTTTCTTACTTTTTATCATTTTCAGTCTCTATATAAGTAAAGTTAAAAGTTTTTTATTTTTTTAAGTTAAAAATGTTTATCTTAATACTGAGTTACCTATGTTCCACAATTATTTATACTATTCCCATTGTCACTTTTTCAAAGTGTTTTTTAATTGCCTTTATTATTTTAATTTTTACCCAAGGGTAATTTAGTAATATGTCATTCAGGTTTTTAGAATTTTAGGCTACTCTTTTGTTATTAACTTTTATGTTACTATGGGCAAGGAGTATCATCTATATATTATTTGGTACTCACTGAGGCTTTTTTTCAACCTTATGTGGTCTTAAGCTTTTTAAAAAACATATGGAAATGTCTTATGTTTTTAAAAAGTGGGTATTTTGATATGATGTATATATATATACATCATATATATGTATATATCATATCAAAATATATATATACATCATACCATATATATGTATACATCACATCGTATGTGTGTGTAGCTATGTGTGTATGTATAAAAGCTTGAGCTCATTATTTTGTTCAACTCTTCAGTATCCGTGTCGGCTCTGCTCACGTGAGCTCTTTGGTGGCTTAACGGGGAATGTTCAGAGTCCCAGTCGCAGCCGCGCATGCGCGTCTCTGTCAGCAGCTGGACGGCGCCCTCGAGACGGCTGACGCACGTGTGCTCTCGGCAGCGATATCCTGTTGCTGTATCGTTGTTTTTCTTTGTTGCGTGTGACACATTCTGGCCTGAAATTCCGCTTCATCTACCAAGACTGCTTTCCCGACTTCCTGTCAGTACTTGCCTGGTGTAACCCACTCATCTCTTTCCAAATTGCACGTGCCTTCCTGTTGTAAGAATATCTTATGTTCACAGCATTTTGGTGGGTTTATTTCTATTATCCAGACAAGAGGGTTTCTGTGTTTTTATTGGCAAAATGAACCTATTTACATTTATTTTAATTATCATTGAATTAGGATTGAGTTACTATTATTCCATATTTTTCATTTTCTGTATGCTCATTTTGTGTTATTTCTTTGCATTGAAAAGACTGAATTTTCTCCCATGGGCTTAGAAGATGTTTATTCTCTGATATGATGGAGGTTCCTTTCCGTGGGAAACCGCGCACCCCCACTGAGCTGGGCAGCTGGGAAACCGCGCACCCCCACTGAGCTGGGTCTCTCCCGCGCCTCATCTGAGTGCCTCTGGCCACAGAGCCCAGCAGGTAAGAAACGGTTACTTTAAGTTACTGCACTTTGGGGTAACTTATTGGACCATAGTCCTCACAATAGATTTTGACACCTGGAAGCAGAGTGCTTCCTGACAAAGCCTAAGAATGCACAGCGGCCCTGCGGTCAATTGGCCCAAGGAGTGGAAAGGCCTTCTGAAGACTGTGAGTGGATGCCTCCCACCCTCGCGGAGGCCGAGAGGCTTGCTCGGAGGAAGGTGGCCATGGGAAGCTGGAGGAGGAGCATCCTCACCAGGTGTGGTGAGAAGTTTAGCAGCACCATCACCTGTGCTGACGTGAACATAGAAAACAGAACTATAGCTGGTGAGGTTCCAGGCCAACTGTCGAAGGTCTGGTCTGGCTCCTTCTTGTTGCTTATAGTAAAATGTGAGAGGAGATAGCTAAGCTTAAACATTTTGTTAAATATGAAAGAGACAGGACTTTCTGGGCAAAAAATAATAATATCGCTTCTCCTCCTCAGGCAGGGAGAGCACCCTTTGAGACATGCCTGCTTACTGGGATGGGCGGTCAAGGTACCTTCTCCTTGTGGGTGAGTTTTTCCTACTTTAAGTTTGCGTTTGTGACGTGGTTTTTCACTTTCTTAATGGAGTCTGTTGGTGAACGTAGTTCACCATTTCAGTGGCGTCCCCATCTCCCATTTATTCTTCTGCAGTTAGCACTGCTTCTGTTCGTTGCAAGGTCTCTGCCTATTCCCCATCGTGACACACATTTTCTTATTTTTTAGAGGCTTTTATTGCTTTAGTTTTCACATTGAGATCAGCACACCGTTGGGATTTGATGTTTGTGTATGGTGTGAAGTGGGGGCCAAATTTGCTCCTTTCTCATCTGTCTGTTGCCAGCCTTCAGCGACAACAGGGATGATGTTCTTTCAAACTGGCAGTGTCCTAAAAGACAAAACGTGTCACCTCTCGGAGGAGCCTGAAGAAGCAGGACCTCCGTCGTGGCACGATATAAGGGCAGGAGGTGATGGTTCCTGGCTGTCTTCGACAGGAATGTCCGCTTGGGATTTGGGGTGACCTTGGAAGAGCAGGGAGTCATCTGCGGTGGCTTAGCCTGTGCAGTGCTTTGGTCCCAGGCTGGGAGACACGTGTGCTGTGAAGTTCATTATTGGGAAAAGTGACACAAGTGAGGTATGGATGGCACCTTATCTAGAAGTGTTATGCCAGTGCTAAAATGACACTTCAGATTCATAGGAAATACCCACAGGCATATTTAAGGATAAAGGGTCATGATGTATAAAAATGTACTCACAACTGATTCTTTGAAATACACGCATGCACGCACACGTGTATAAGCACACGTGTATAAACACACAGGTTGCTGTAGAGACCGAAGGGTATGTGACCTTGGGCAGCAGCAGGCACCTGGTAAGGCCTCAGTCAAGAGAACCATTGCCAGACTTGCTGTTATTTTATCTTTTCTTGTGCCCGCCAAGCACTGGATTCTGCTTAGATTGTGCCTGGTAAGAAGAACTTTTCTTTAAACATCAACCTTTTACCTTCTTAAAATAGAAGAATAATTTTTACAAAAGAGAGCACCATTTTGCATAAGCACTTTTGAGTCAGACAGATGTTTCCCTGTTTATTGTGTCTCCTGAACCGCCGCTGTGTGTTCACCAGGTGCTTTGANCTGGTAAGGCCTCAGTCAAGAGAACCATTGCCAGACTTGCTGTTATTTTATCTTTTCTTGTGCCCGCCAAGCACTGGATTCTGCTTAGATTGTGCCTGGTAAGAAGAACTTTTCTTTAAACATCAACCTTTTACCTTCTTAAAATAGAAGAATAATTTTTACAAAAGAGAGCACCATTTTGCATAAGCACTTTTGAGTCAGACAGATGTTCCTCTGTTTATTGCGTCTCCTGAACCGCCGCTGTGTGTTCACCAGGTGCTTCGAGCAGCTGCCGGGTGAGTGGGGCCTGCTCCCTGCTGACCCCTCTGGCACGGTCCTGGCTGCATCTGGGGCTCATTTGAGAATGATTTACCAGTCTTTCAGGGTTTACCCCAAATCCTGGGAGGAGCTTCGGGCTAAAGCCCTCTAAATCCGACCCACCTACTTGTCTGAAGTCACTCTGTGACAGATGTCTGTTCTTGGTTCCTCTGTTCTAACTCGGTCAACCACAGAAGCTGGGGCTGGGAATGTGGCTCCAGGTCTCTTAACTTCTTCAGCCTGTGGGGAAGGCAGCGCTGTCTGGATTCCTGGCTCCAGGGAAACAGGGCCCAGGCCTTGCCTGCCATGGGGTGGGTCACGTCAGGCCACAGCCTGCAGTGATCAGAATCGCCAGAGGGGGGTCTGACTGGCCTTTGCCGGGCTCTGGCCAGGTGTTTATCCGAGGAGTCATGAGCTGTGCTGGCAGAGAAGACCACCAACCAGAACTCGTGGCCGGTGTGGGCCTGGGTGGCATGGGTAGGTTGGCCTGCATCTTGGGCTTCAGAGGCTGCACTGGAGCCAGCTGTCAGTGGTCCTGCAGCCTGCCTTTTGGCTGTCGGGGGTCCAGAGAACAGCCTGGCTCCCTTTTCTGCAGCCCTGCCAGCCAGCTTTGGCTGAGGTCACTTGTTCTGCCTGTAAGCTCAGCCTTTGGGCCATTCCTACATCAGGCAGGATTATAGCCCCTCTGGGTCCTCCTCCTCCCGGACAGGCAGCTACACAGCCCAGGGGGCCATCAATAAGGTTTGCTGATAAGGTTCTGCCTTGGCTGGCGCACAGCTTTTATCTTTCTCCCTCTCCCCACCTGCCAATTCCTTCTCTGCTCTGGTTTCACACCAGAACTGAGCCTAGTTGCTGGCCCTCACCAGGTGCCAACCTAGTGTTTTAAGTATATTGACCTATTTGATTCTCACAGGACCCTTATGTTATTGTCCTCTAGTATTGGGTAGCTGTCATGAGCATGGCTCTGGGTTTGAATCTGGAGCTGTGTTAAAAATCGAGCAAAGTTGTATAAACTCACTATGCCTCAGCTAAGAAATGGATATCTTCCTAGTGCCAAGAATCTCTTCGAGTTGTTGTGCAGATTCTGTGAGGAAATTCCTGGGGGGTGAGGGGTGGAGAGCAGAGCCCGATGGTCGCTCTGTGACCGGCAGAGGAGGCTGGAAGACCAGCCCAAAGTTACACCGCTAAGTAGAGAAATGAGGATTTGAACCCAGGTAGCTGAGCTAACGCCCTGGCACAGAGTTCAGCTGCCTCTGTCTTCCTTCCTTTCTCCCCTGCCTTGTCCTCAGTCAGAGCAGAGGCAGTGGAAGCTCCTGTCTTGATTGTGAGGAGTCCCCAGGGCCGACTCTGGGGTCCAGAGGGTCATGGGGGTATTGGGTCCAGGTGTGGAGAGGTGATGTGAATGCCCCCTGTTGTTCCAGTATGGCCTATGAATGCACAAGTTGTCAGTAACCTGAAAAAATGCTAGAAACATCCATCCGTCCATCCATCCATCCATCCGTCCGTCCATCCGTACATCCATCCATCTTAAGGTAGCAGAAGTAAGAGCACGTTTGCATCCTGGTAGAAAAACTCCAGTAGATGGGGAGGATTTGTGACAGAGGAGATGGAGGGCAGGGTTGCTGGTGTGGTGTCCTTAGTGGGTGAGATAAGACCCAACCAAGGCCTAGGTGGAGGGGCAGCCTGCACTGGGGGCACAGCCAGGGGCTCCCCTGGGACAGGAGGGAATGAGGAGGTGGGAGCCCAGCTGCAGGTGTGCAGGCGACGGCCTGTACTTTGGCAGGGAAATGGAAGAAAGGTTACCGCGGAGAGTGTTTGAGGCAGGGGGTGTTGGGGGTGTGATGAGAAGTTAAGATACGGTGTGTTTACTGAAGACAGTGGGAGCATGAAAGGGCCCAAGGAGAGTGATTACTGCCCAGGGTGGAGGACTCTGGGGGGGTTTAGTGATCAGGAATTTCAAATGAAACCAGTCTGTGTTACGTGTTTTTCTCTAGCTACATTCAGCGGTTCAAGTGCAGGCATGAAAAAGGGGAGGAATTGGAGGGCTTTGCGAGGGCTTTGCGAGGTAACAATGACGAAGGCAGAGGAGGGCACAGGAGCGAGGGTGGGGCTGATCCTGAAACTTAAGCTGGGCAAGGAGGAAACAAGGCCCTGGGGGAGAGGGGGTGGAAACTGGTAGACTCAATGGATCGTGCGTCCCAGCGGGGTTGAAAAGTTGTTGGAGTGTGGTGCCAAAAGCAAGGAGCTGGCAAGAACGGGGGCAGCGCTCAGGTTGGTGGATGGAGTAGCTGCCGCGCGGCAGTGTCTGTGCGGTGCTGAGAGCAGTCCACGTTCTCCTGGATCCCCGTCTGGCTGTGTTCTGTGACCCTGGGTTGATGCTAGGCCACCCCTTCTCCCAGCGCTCCAACTCAGACAGTCCCGGACTGCTCGCGTGTTCAGTGAAATTCCACCCATCACACCTCCCGGTGAGAACATGGACCCTCTCTGGAGCAACAGAGGACCCGTTACTCTAATTAAATTTGTCCCACACTGGGAGTGGGTGCGGTCCAGCAGCGTGCGGCATGTACCTCCACCAAGAGTTCTCAGAGGCAGGGACCGGCTCCTCCATCTCTGCACCTTCTCAGCCAGACCTTGCCTTGCGCACATCCAGGATGCAGTGGGTGCTTACACAGGACTGAGTGTCGGATGGAGGGTCTCAGTCCCTGCTCTGCCAGCCTTTTTGGAGCAGAATTTCCCACACACAAAGTTTCAGGGACACGGTTTAGGGAGTGTTCGCGCGGGGCCATCCTTTGTGGGAACATGCCTGAGGCAGACAGATGCTCCCAAACGCAAAGTAGTTTTAAGTAGCCTTTTTTGTTAGTGTGACCCTGAGAAGTTCCCTGAATGTTTTCCTCCTCAGACATTTGTGCAGGGGACCTGAAGCCCCATGGAGGGGACCTTGTAACCCTATGATCCTGTGGATGCCAGCAGGTAGCAATGGTAGGACAGGCTTACCCTCCATGTCACAAAACCTCTGGCAGGAGGACTGCCTGTCCAGTGGCACCAAAACACCCTCAGATGGGGTTGTCACCTGCTGCTTCACTGCGCCGATTCTAAAGGAGCACAGCCATGCTGCAGTGTAGGCGGCAGGGGTACAGAAGACTGGGAGCAGAGGGAAGAGGCCAGGAGCCAGCAGAGGACGGGTGGCTGGTGGAGGGTTGGGGCAGTGGCTTGGGGCTATAGCTTCTCCCAGGAAGGCTGGCACTGGGGCAGTGCGGTTGCCTTTGTGATTGTGCAGCCGCTCTGGACCTCGGTTTCCTCTTCTGAGTGAGTGACAGGAGTAACTCAGAGGGGTTTGCCCAAAGACCAGGAGATAGATCCGCAGCTGTGAGCTTGTGCCTGTGAGCTCCAGTCCCAGTTTCATTTTCCTTCCGGGGCGGGGCCCAGAGCATCTCTCGGCTTTAGGGGGAGGGGTGGCGGGGTGGAGGGAGGCATGCCCTCCCCCGAATGTGCCTTTGCTGGGGGGGTCATGGCTTTCCCCAGGAAAAGAAGGCTGCAGCGGCCTTCCTGAAAACTGCATCACAGGGAGGCTCTGCTGAGATGAGAGGCGGGGCAGGTGGGACATGGAGAGGAAATTGGGCAGTTGAATGAATGAGGAAGAGGGAACACATGTGCACTGTTATAAATGGCCCAGGCACCGGGGGCTCTTAACTTACCCTGGAGATCTTCAGGGGAGAAGTTTCAGAGAAACTCCCATGATGTCTTGTGGTGGTTGAATGTCTATCCAAGACACCCATCGAGGGCAGGAGGTGGTCTAACCAATAGTTCCTAAAGAGAATTCTTGCGTTTTGGAAAATGCAGCCTCCTCCTGCCATTGAGGGGAATGTGGGGAGCAAACACAACTGAAATAGTATCATGTAATACAGCTCCCCACATACATGTAAGTGAAGTGAAGTCAGGGTCAGCCATGTTGAAGGGACGCCTCAGTGACTTGACTTTGAGGAAAATGCGATTGGCCAGAATCGAGGCAATGTCTGAGTTCAGCTCCTGAGCAAGCTTCTCTGTTTTGCTGTTGGCCACCTTCCTCATGAAGTGGCTCCCTGGTTTCCCAAGGGGACAAGGAAGACCTCTGTGTGACGCAGATTCTGGGCAACATCAACAAACTCCTGCGCCAGGTACCTCTTCTGGCCCACAGAGAGCACACTGCCCACGTCTGGCTCACAGCCCCCAGGGGTGGCAGAAGGTCACTAAGGAGCTGACTGTAGTGCCCAGGGACCCTGCCTCCTGGGACCTGGGTGAGGCTAAACCCCAGACCCTCCGGGGCCTGGGTGTGTACTGCTGGACTGGCTGGTAGAGCCAGCGGGGTGAGGGGATGGAGCAGCTCAGTGGGGAGGAGATGGCACTCCTGCCTGGGTCTGTGGCCACTGTCTGCTTGTACAGGCTGGAGGCAAGGTGGGAACTATTCAGGAAGGCTGAGGAGGCTGACAGGGTCACTGGGGTTGGATGATTTCCTGGATCAGGAGCCTCTTGGCCACAGGCCTGCGGGCCCAGCCTGTCCACCAGCAGCCAAAAGCTCAGAGAGGGATATGCTGTCCTGGATGACCAGAGACACAGAGCAGTGTCACCCTGCCCAGCAAGGCACAGTGACCCAGAACACCTCCCGCTTCCCTCCTCCGCCAAGTGCCCTGGGGTCAACTTTAGTAGGGGCTGCAGAGGGGACAGTGTGCACTTGGGTCAGGCAGGGGCTTTGGAGTCCGCAGCCTTGGGTTCAAATCCTGACCCCGGCACCGTGAGAGGCTCAGAGTACGAACATAGTGGGTGTTCAGTGTAGCTAAGGGTGTTGGAAAAAGAGCCCTAACTGTACCCGTAGTTTTCTTTAGATTTTAATCACGATAATATGTTGTATTTTAAACAGAATACTTACAATATGATATAAAAATTCAGCTCCCCACCCGCTCCCCCGTCTTGCTCCTCAGAGGCAGTGTGTGGAGTGTGCTGCATGTCGGTCCAGGTCTCTTTTTGTTTGCATATGTCCGTGAGTTAAACACGTGCCGTCTGTTCACAGAGCATGCCTACGTCTGCATGGTCACGCATGCACACTTCAGAATGGAGTGGAGTCATATTTTACATATTGTCCCACCACTTTTAAAATACGTTTAACAATATATGGTAGATGTATTTTATTTGTCAGAAAGTGCTCATCACTTCATTGTTCTAATGGTGTTCTGTGGATTTCAGAGGAAGGATTTACCTCCGGTGTATAAAATGGGCCTGCGTGTTTTCTAGGCACTACCAACTGGCCATCTGAAAAGTCTGTACTGGTTTTATTCCTGCAGATTCTGGGTGGAAGCGTCTGCCGTCCCACAGTCTTTCTGACGTGCACACCGACACCGCTCTGTTTCTGACTGTCTGGTGAGTAGGTGGAAGCAGCCTTGCATTGCACGGTCTCGTTGCGGCCTCGTTGCGGCCTTATTCCCCCTTGACTGGGTGGCAGGACAGTCTTATATACACGATGGGTGTTTAAACTTTGTCTGTCATAGATGTTGTAAATATTTTCTCTTGTGATCCTATCACTTGTCTTTTAAGTTTGGTCGTCTTTCATCTTAAAGGAGTGTTGACATTGTGTATGTGCTGACCTGACCATAGTGTGATGCTGATGAGAGCCTTCTCCATCCCAAGATGATAGAAAAGCTACAGGCACGCATTTCTTTGTTTGGTATTTTTGTGTTTTATAATGTTAGGCTTAGCTCTTTAATTTATCTGGAATTTAATGTGCATTCCACCCCCCAAAATGTGCGACAGATTGAATTGTTGTGCGTGTTAAACCAGTGCTTCCTCACGGGTTTGAAAAGCCGTGTTTATCATACATAAAAATCCATTGATCACAGTTTTCCTGGACGTTTTACATTGTTCCATGTATGTACCTGCTATTTACCTGCCACTACCACAGTGTTTTAATTATGGCAGCTTTTAAAACACATCAGATTGTCTTTGCAAGATAATCTTTTTGTTCAGAAAATCCTCAGGTATTTTTGTGGATGTATTCCACCAGATGAATTTTAGATCAGTTTGCCAAATTAAAAAAACCCAAATGGAGTTCAGTTCGAATTATCAATTTTAGAGGGAGCCTTCTCTTTCCGTTTTCTCCCACACTACATCCCATGGTACACACCGTCTCCATGTGCTGTTGCTGTTGCTGCTACTGCTGCCTCCACAACTGAGCTTTTGCAGTGTGAGCTCAGCTCCTGCGGCCGTGCCGACTGGGCTGGGGCAGGCAGCTAATCCAGGATGGTGGACGGCCCTGCAGAGTTGGTTCCGGGGCTGAGTGGGCCTGTGTCAGCTCTGTGGCCGACAGCGCTGCCCAGTGAGTGGGGGACGGTGGTGTCTGTCGTCATGTGAGTGGGAGAAGCCAACAAGCTGGTCTAGAAAGACAGGAGTGGGGAAGGGTTTGGCAGGCTCTGTATGAGAGGGAGAAAGAGGACTCTGGGTTTCCCATGGCGTTCGAGACCTCGTGCTGGGGCTTGGGGTGCCCTGCCACTCTGCCAGACCTGGTGTGGGGGACACCAGGCTGCCCCTCCACTGTTCTCTGCTTGGGCATCAGCCTCCCCATCTCTGGAGCCCCTGCCCACAGTGCTTTATGACTTGGTAAAATACACACTTTCATTCTAAGCAAGTTATTAAGGAAACCTTGACGGTAGGGACAGGGATGGGAGTCACTGATCCCCTTTTTCTTAAAAATGTCCAGAATCTGAACTTGCCTTCTGGATCAGTGGGGAACTGCATTAAACCAATAATATAACCTATGTTGTTCTGAGTGCTTATGTGCTTAGGGCTAAACTCTTTATGAGTCAGAATTAAGTGCAATAGTGTGTGCGCTCACGGCACATAGTAACACTCAACACAATTGGCCGTTACTATTATTATTAGTGAAAGGTTTTCTACGGGCTGTTCTTTGCCAGGTCCCTGCCCAGATACACGGACTGCCCTTTCTGGTCATGTTTTATGCCCAGAGAGGCTGACTCCTATGGGCTGTACTGCCCCGCCCCCTGCCCACTGACTTCTTGGGTTTGGGAGTGGCTGGTAGTCCTGGGCAGCAGGAGAGAGAGGTCAGGGTATTCGTTCCCATTCTTCCCTGCTTTAGCTCCACGCCTCTGGAGAAGCTGCCTCCTCTGGTCTGAGAAGCTGCCCAGATCCTTCCAGGGGGTGCATCCTCCGTAGCTCCTGCCCTTACTATTTCTCTTCTCTCTGCTCCTTCCACTCTGGGCAGGCGAGAGCTTCCTGATTTTCCTAATCTCTGGGTGTCTCACCAGACACCCTCTGTTTTCCTTTAACCCTTCCCTCAACTTTCTACACAGGCTCTTCCTAAAAGCATCATCCTTTGAATCCTTGAGGGGACTCAGAGTAATATTCCATGTAATCCTTACATCCAACCCCTGCAAAAATTTGAGTCCCAGGGAGGTAAAGTGGCTTACCCAAGGTCAACAGCTAGCCCATGACTGAGCCAGGATTTGAATCCATGTCTGCTTGCCTCTAGTAGTTGATTTGATTCTTCATGGGCGCCCTGTTTCAGAGCCAGGTGACTTTGTACAATACAACCCACCTGCATGTGAGCCCTGCAGGCCACCCAGGTATGCTTCTCCTTACTGACCATTCCCTACCCCCAACCCAGTCCACAGCCGTGCAGAGAGATCTTCCTCCTCAGGTACTGACTGGGAGCCGTGGGGACTGGATATGGGGCTAAGGGAAGGTGATTTTTACTTACAGACCAGGTACTCGGAGTCCAATGCACCCTCAAGGCTTGCCCATGTGGGCAGCTGTGCTGGGCTGAGGAGTAGAGAGGGTAGCCGACATCCACGGTTGACTCTGGTGGTCAGAGATTCAGAAACCCGTGGGAAGGGCAGGTTGTATCCTCCTCAAGCAAATTTTCTAGCCCTCAGCCCATTGCACCTACATCTTTCAGGTGCGTGGTGTTCAGCGTTCACTGGTGCATGGGGAGCTGGAGGAACAGGGACTGCTGACCTGTTGCAGAGTGACTTCACTATGTGGTCAGAAAGGCTGAGGAGGAAGGACAGATGCTGCATTCCGTGAGGAATGTGTTTTTTCATCCACCCGTCCACCCATTCGTCTTTCCATCCATCTCTCTATCCATCATCCATGATCCATCCATCCTTCCATCTTCTCATCCTTCCATCCTCCAAGCCTCCCTCCCTTCCATCCATCCATCTATCCATATTCCCATCCATACATCCATCCGTCCGTCCGTCCATCCGTCCGTCCATCTATCCATGCATCCATCCTCCCATCTGTCCACTTTTGAGGCACTTGCTATGTACTTAATCTTGAATATGCACTGAGGGGAGAGGGTTAGAGTAATCATATGGCTGCTGTCCAGAGGCATGTCTCGCCTGAGGCTGTGGGTACCTGTTCTTTCCATACTCAGATGCTGTGGGGATGGGTAGTGGGGCACACGGAACTCTGGACTGGGGAAACCTGAATTGTCTGAAAGAACCTCAAGTTGACAGAGGCTATGTTGAACAAACAGAAATCAGATAGAATTAAGTAAGGTTAAGCTTCCTCCATCAGAGAGAGTAGAGGCTTGATACTCAGTGGGAGCTCCTATAGGTCCGTGGACTCAAAATGTGTCCTGAAGGGTGGGCAGAATTTGGGCAGGCACAAGGAGGGAGGGGGATGTGAGCAGTGCTCCAAGCAGACTCAGAGTCCATTGTGCTCACATGCTCCTCCAGTTTGTATGAACAAACTGTGCTTCCCTTTGGGCTTCTCCAAGATATGAGTGAGATCATTTCTCTGTGCAAAAGTCCAAGGGCTGACAGGTCAGTGTAGAAGTAGTATTAATAATGCTAACAAGATATGCAAGACTAGCACCAGTTTTATTTGTTGAATGTCTTCTAGGTGATGGAATGTGTACTCGGTGCTACAACGACCCCATGAGGAGGGATTGGTCCTATTTTGTGGATAAGCCCAGGAAAGATTAACTTGTTCAAAAGCAGACAGCTTGTAGGGAGAGACCGAGGCAGACTCGGCATGAAAAGCCGAGATACCCATATGTATGTTCTATGGTAGCAGATAACCTCTAGAGAATAGGTACGTTCCGAGGTTGTTGCAGAGGTAAATGGAGGGGTGGGAGGGTGGTTTGAAGGTTTAGTCTTGAGTATCACAAAGAAAACTGTTCACATGCCATGGGTTTGAAGGTGATGTCTATAAACACACACATACACACAGAGCTACCTTTTTCTTGGTTTAATAATTTGCTTTAGAGTTTCTTTGGACATGCTTTCTTGGGATGAAATAGCCAATGGCCATTTCATCTGCCACATCAATTTTAAGTAATTGGTAGGGGCTGCCTGGAAGACTGAGTCGAGAAGGCATTTGAGACTCCCATCTTTCTGTGCGTGAGTGCCTTAACCCAGTAACTCTGGCTGTCTGGGGCTGCCAGAGAGGGCCAGGTTACTTACACTAATGGAGTTACAGAATCCAGGCTCCTGGTGAGGATGTTAGACATCCAGGGTGAAAGAAGATGTGAGGCCGTAGGATAACTTCAGATAGGAGACCCCAGGCAGTGAACTGTCCCAAACAGTCAGCACGCGAAAGTCTTGAAAGATGAAAAATGAAGTTGTATCTGGTCAAGGAAGGCACCAGGCTCAGAAGACAGGAACTAAAAGGCATTGCAGAGGTCGTCCAAGGCAGAGCAGTGGGTGGTTCCTGTCGAACTGCTGCCTTGGGTCTCTCCCAGCAGCTCCTGGACTATGGTTGTGAGCAGGGTTCTGAGGCTGTGTCTGCCTAAAGATGGAACCATGATGGGGCCATGATTGATTGGTGATGTCTGTCTGTGCAGGTGAGAGCAGGAGTTGCACGTGGCCCCGTATTTGCTGTTTTGGGTTTAGACCAACACTCTCTTTAAATAGATGAGAGAGTAGAGGTTCAGAGGGTAACAGGGACTGACTTAACAGGGGTTACACAGCCTGAGGCAAAGTGAGAATTAGAATTTGTTCTTTTGCCTCATGAGCAGCCTATTCTTTCTATGTGTACGTTTTCTGAGGATGGACAAGAAATCCTAGCCAGGGCTCTGATGGGGATAAATACGTGCTATCAGCGAGTGTTGACTTTGACATTGCAGTCCTGCGGACCTGCACCTGCCGCTGTTTGTTTACTGAACAAATAAAACTTTGAGCCTGTTCATACGTCCTTGTGAGGTTTATCTCAGTCCTGTCTCTGGATTTCCCCCTCATTTCTTGAGCACCTGCTGTGCAGTTAGAGCTTTGCCTGTAACGCTTCATTGAATTCTCCCATCAACCCGTGGCTTTGTGAATGAGTTCGTCGAGTTTGGTGGCCTGCCTGAGAAGATACCGCTCGTAAATGGTCAGTGCCAGGACCAGAACCCGGACTCCAGCTGCCGTTTTCCATGCCGGTTTTCCTGGGGGTGTTTAAACAACTTTTTCTTGTGGAATAACATGGGATGTCAAAAGGCGACAGTGGCACTCTTTGCCTACCCCCTCATTATTGGACACTAGCCGGTCTATACCCCAGTGGGCGATGACTTCCTCTCACTTCTCCCTGTGGCAGACATTAGCCGTGGGCAGTTCCCAGCTCCCCAGAACCTGCAGTGGGAAGGCTATCTACGAAAACACTGCCCAAAACTCTCCTTCCTTTTGTGCCCACCCTGGAAGGTCAGGGAGGTGATCAGGCCACTGCTAGCCAGGGCACCCCACTCTGTGCAGACTAGGACAAGGCATCTGTATTCATTTGCTAGGGCCGCCATGACCAATGTCGCGGACTGATTGCCTTAAACATCCGAAATCCATTTTCCCATGGTTGGGGAGGTAATCGAGCCGTTGGCAAGGTTGTTTCCTTCTAAGAGCCGTGAGGGAAGGATCTGTTCCAGGCCTGTCCTCTTGCTCTTTTTCGTGCTCACAGTGAGTTCTCACTGCATCTTCCTATCATCTTCCCTCTCTGCTCAGGTCTCTGTGTCCAGATTTCCCCTTCTTATAAGGACATCAGTCATATTGGATTAAGGTCCACCCTACTGACCTCGTGTTAAGTTGGTTACCTCTGTAAAGCCCTTATCTCCAAGTGAGATCATGTTCTAAGGTATTGAGGGCTAGAACTTTAATGTATAAATTTTGCAGGGGGGTGGGGTGGGGGTGCACCGTGCACAAATCAACCCATAGCAGCACCTCTCTAGTCCGTGCATGAGTGCATGAAGAATGGCATTCTTCAACGTTTTATTATGACAGTTTTAAAACGTAGAGCAAAGCAGAAAGATTTTTACAGTGAATGCCTTAAATCTACCACGTAAATTCTGCCACTAACATTGTACCATGTTCGTTCTATCGCATGCCCTCTGGAGTAATAGCATCTTGGTGAAAATTAAAAAGGATGCTTCTTTTACTGGACGGATGTTGGCACACACCAGGGTGCACCATGGGGCAAGTGTAGCGTGGGCTGGATTTCATAGCCCACATCCTCTGTGATGCATCCGTGGCAGGTACAACCTGTACCACTGTCCTCATTTGCCCAAAAGACAGCCCCCTGATGAAGCAGCAGGAAAACAGAGTTCCTACAAAGCCCTTGCTTCTTTTTACGAGATACTTGTCATTCAAACTCATGTACCAGACCTATAGGAAACTCGCACAGTGGACCGTGTGTAGCCCAGGACTGGATGTGGTTGGCATTCAGTACAAGATGATCGAGTGAATGAGTGNAACCCATAGCAGCACCTCTCTGGTCCGTGCATGAGTGCATGAAGAATGGCATTCTTCAACGTTTTATTATGACAGTTTTAAAACGTAGAGCAAAGCAGAAAGATTTTTACAGTGAATGCCTTAAATCTACCACGTAAATTCTGCCACTAACATTGTACCATGTTCGTTCTATCGCATGCCCTCTGGAGTAATAGCATCTTGGTGAAAATTAAAAAGGATGCTTCTTTTACTGGACGGATGTTGGCACACACCAGGGTGCACCATGGGGCAAGTGTAGCGTGGGCTGGATTTCATAGCCCACATCCTCTGTGATGCATCTGTGGCAGGTACAACCTGTACCACTGTCCTCATTTGCCCAAAAGACAGCCCCCTGATGAAGCAGCAGGAAAACAGAGTTTCTACAAAGCCCTTGCTTCTTTTTATGAGATACTTGTCATTCAAACTCATGTACCAGACCTATAGGAAACTCGCACAGTGGACCGTGTGTAGCCCAGGACTGGATGTGGTTGGCATTCAGTACAAGATAATCGAGTGAATGAGTGGTTCCCTCAGTACAAGGTGGTTGAAGGAAAGAATGGTTGGTTGATTGACTAGTTCCCTGTAAGCTTCATTTATGTGAGCAGTGACTAGGAACCATTAACGTGTTCAGGCAGCAAGTCCAGGGAGTGCCCACCAGGGAGAAATGCATTCTTGCTAGAAGCAGCTCTGTCGGCACAATTACTGAAATGGCCCGAGACGGCAATTCTCCTGAAGTCTCTGGTTGACCATTCATGTTGCTTCTGCTGGGCCTTGGTGCAGTCGTTCCTCCCCAGCTTCAGCACTGTGCCGTGGGGGAAACGTTCCCCAGCACATGGCCGTAGGAAGTCAGAGCTGTGTACTTAGGAGGGACTAGGCAAGATCACAAGTGAAGGCCAGGTGAGAATCACTGGAGATCTAGCCAACAGTGTGAGCGAGATAACACTTATCAGGGCCGCAACTGAGGGGACCGCTGCTGCTCCCTGGGCTGGAGATGGAGTTAATATTAACAGGCCCAAGGTGAAGGGGGCTTGTGTAATCACAGGCCTGGCCACCTCCTCCCCTGCTGACAGCCCTGTTTGTCCACTCCGCCTCTTGTACCTCTGCTGCCTTCTGGTTCGGGCCCAGGGAGGAGGCTGGTGGGCTGGGGCTCTGGGCGGCAGCAGGTGTTGCTGTCACTCTGAGTTAGCAATGTCAGATGTCACTCTGCTGCATCAACAGGCTTTCAGCAGGTGTCACCAAGTCACAGAGTGCAGGACATCTGGTGTCTGGATCACTGTCACTGAGCCCCAGGGCAGATGCATGTGACCGTGACCGGAGAGTGAGCTCTCAGGTCTCCTGGTCTTCCCTTGGCCTTGCCAACCCATTCCCTGGGCCACGGCCCCAGAGAGCTACCTAAAGGCAGTGCACCCTCGCCACGACCCCACGTGAGAGCCTCTCCCCCACAGCAGCATTCTGCGAAGTGTTTCATGGAACCCTACGGATGACTTGTTAAAAAAATGCCTCCACTGTCACTTATGTTTGGGAAACACGGCCTCGTCTCTCTCCCACGTGGATGGTCCTGTTTGCAAGGAGCTCAGAAGTCCTGCAGTGAAGGTGTGTCCGGAGTGTTCCAGACTCCTTGCACTAAGGAGACCGTCCCCCACAACACCGCTAATGCCCAGGGAAATGCCCGGGGAAAGGCCTGCCTTCAGGACGGGCCCCTGCTTCTCTGGCTGGGCTGGAACTGCCTCCCTGAGCTTCCACTTGCCACCCACCTTTCCTAATCCCCTAGCATCCCCTTCCATTTTACCCTTCAATTGATATTTAATATGTTTTAATTATAGAAAACTCAAAAGAAGACAACAAAATGGTCTGTGATTCTACCACCCATGTCCGTATGTGCTTCTGTCAAAGTGTAAACCACTTCATGCCTCTGCTGGTTTCCCCCTTTGGGCTCCAGGTCACTCAGAACAGGAGCCGCTCCTCACAGGGTACAATGCCGCAGCCCTCCTCCCCGCAGCCGGGCACTGCAGCCGCATCTCTGGCCTCCTCTACCACTTCTTTCTTTCGGACCCTCCACTGGCCCAGGCACATGGCCCTTCACTACCCTGGAAGACACCAGACACAGCCCTGCCCTGGGGTCTTTGCTCTGCCTGTCCCCTCTGCCTGGCTGCTCTTCTCCCAGATACCCGGTAGCTTCCCTCTCACCTGCCTCAGGTTTCTGATGCCGCCTTCTCAGTGAGGCCTTCCCTGACTGCTCTGGTGGTGTCTCAGAGCCCAGCAGTCCCCATCCCCTGTCCCTGGGTTATTTTTCACTCTAGGACTCATCACCTTCCCCTATGCTATGCATGGTACTGACTTAGCTGGTCCATTGCCTGCATCCCCACTGAGTGCCAGTGGGCAGGGATTGTGTCTGTTTTGTTTGGTTGTACAACCAGTGCCTGGCACATAGTAGGTGCTCAGTAAATAGTTGTTAGATAAACAAATGTTTGTGTTTATAGAAAAAATCATGCTAGGCACGCTGTTTTGTATTTTAGTTTTTTATTGTAAATATTTTGCTTTTAGAGACTTTTTTTCTGCCAGCCTGTGCAGAGCTGGCCTTACGCTTTTCAAAGGCTGTGTGGCTTTCCATTGTAGGGATGGACCCACATCTACAGCTGATTTCCTACCAATGGACAGTTAGGAGTTTTGGCTCTTCAAACAATGCTGCAATAAAAAGAAAGCCTTTTTATATATTTGTTGTTGGTTTGTAAATATTTCCAAGAAGTTGTGGGCTTCCTGTGTCAAAGGTTTTTATCTTTTGATTTTAATAGCTGTTACCAAAGTATCTTTCTGAGAAGTTGCACAGACTTCCATCTGCTATCTGTTCTATAAAAATCTCTGCTTACTCATGTGCTCATCAGCAGTGAGTATTGATTGTTAACCTTGTACATGTGTGCTAGTCTAATGGGTGGGAATGGCATTCTGTTCATTTGATTTGTTTTTTTTATTATGAATAGGATTTAGAATTCTTGCATATTTCCATTGGCCATTTGTACTATTGTTATTATTATTATTTTGATAGTCTTTCTGCTTAAATCCCTTGCCTATTTTTTTCTGGAAACCTTCCTTCTATATCCATTTTATTGAGTTTTAATCATAAATGGATGTTATGTCTTGTCAAATACTTTTTCCGTGTCTATTGAGGTAATCATGTCATTTTTATCCTTCATTTTGTCAGTGTGGTGTATCACACTGATTTGTGGATGTTGAACCATCCTTGCCTCCCTGGAACAGGTCCTAGTTGACTGTGACCACAGTGCACATACTTTTAATGTATTGTATTCAGTTTCCTATTATTTTGTCGAGAATCCTTGTATCTGTGTTTGTCAGAGATATTAGTCTGTACTTTTCTGATGTCCTTGCCTAGATTAATGCCAGGGTAATGTTGGCATCATAGAGTCAGTTAGGAAACATTCCATCCTCTTCAATGCTTTTGGAAGAGTTGGAGAAGGTTGGGTGTTGAATCTTCTTTAAATGTGTAGTATAATTTAGTAGTGAAGGTCTCTGGTCCTGGACCTTTTCTTACTTTCTTTTTTATTTTTTGAGGTGTTTTTTTAAAGATTTTATTTATTTATTTTTAGAGAGGGGAAGGGAGGGAGAAAGAGAGAAACAAACATCAACGTGTGGTTGCCTCTCACATGGCCCCCACTGGGGACCTGGACCACAACCCAGGCATGTGCCCTGACTGGGAATCGAACCTGCAACTCTTTGGTTTGTAGCCTGTGCTCAATCCACTGAGCTATGCCAGCCAGGTGTTTTTTGAGGTGTTTTTATAGTATATTTTGATTATACTATTACAGTTGTCCTATTTTTTTCTCCCCTTTATTCCCCTCCACCCTCCCCTCCCCCTCGTCCTTAGTTCATGTCCATGGGTCATACATATAAGTTCTTTGGCTTCTCCATTTCCTCTACTGTTCTTAACCTCCCCCTGTCTATTTTGTATCTACCATTTATGCTTCTTAATTTCTCTACCTTCTCCCCCACTCTTTACCCTCCCCCTCCCCATTGATAACCCTCCATGTGATCTCCATTTCTGTGATTCTGTTCCTGTTCTAGTTGTTAGCTTAGTTTGTTTATATTTTTGTTTTTTTAGGTTCAGTCATTGATAGTTGTGAGTTTGTGGTCATTTTACTGTTCATAGTTTTGATCTTCTTTGTCTTAGATAAGTCCTTTTAACATTTCATATAATAATGGAAGGGCTTAGTGATGATGAACTCCTTGAACTTGACCTTATTGGGAAGCACTTTATCTGCCCTTCCATTCTAAATGATAGCTTTGCTGAAGAGAGTAATCTTGGATGTAGGTTCTTGCCTTTCATGGCTTTGAATACTTTTTTCCAGCCCCTTCTTGCCTGCAAGATTTCTTTTGAGAAATCAGCTCATAGTCTTATGACAACCCCTTTGTAGGTAACTCTCTCTTTTTCTCTTGCTGCTTTTAGGATTCTCTCCTTATCTTTAATCTTGGGTAAAGTAATTATGATTTTTTTTTGGTGTGTTCCTCTTTGGGTCCAACTTTTTTGGACTCTCTGAGCTTCCTGGACTTCCTATAAGTCTATTTCCTTTGCCAGATTGGGGAATTTTTCTTTCATTGTTTTTTCAACTAAGTTTTCAATTTCTTGCTTTTCCTCTCCTCCTGGCACCCCTATGATTCTGATGTTGGAACATTTAAAGTTGTCCCAGAGTTTCCCAAGCCTCTCCTCACTTCTTTGAATTCTTGTTTCTTCATTCTGTTTTTGAATGTTTATTTCTTCCTTCTGCTCCAAATTGTTGATCTGAGTCCCAGTTTCCTTCCCTTCACTGTTGGTTCCCTGTATATTTTGCTTTATTTCACTTTGCATAGCTTTCACTTCTTCCTCTATTTTGCATCTGTACTTAATCATTTCTGTGAGCATCTGCATTACCCATGTTTTGAACTCTGCATCTAATAGTTTAGCTATCTCCTTGTTGCTTAGTTCTTTTTCTGGAGTTTTGATCCGTTCTTTCACTTAGGCCATATTTCTTTGTCTCGGTGCACTTGTTCCATAGTAAGAAGTGGAGCCTTATGTATTAGCCAGGGTGTGGCAGCCCACTTTGCTGCATTGTGGTGCTGTATGTGGGGTCAGAGATAGAACAACATTGCTTGCTTGGCTCTCACCACAGTTTCAGTCACTTCCCCTGCTACCCACAAGCAAATCGGGCCCTTCTGGTGCTGATTCTTGGGAGGATGGGTTTGTGTACATTCTAGGACCCTGTGGGTCTCTCTAACAAACTCTCCTATGAGGCTGGGAGTTTCTCCTGCTGCCGCTGCAACACCCACAGATTTTTATAGTCACAGGTTTTAAGGCTTTATTTCCTTGCACTGGAACTCTGGGTTGCACGGTTTGTCTCCCTCCCCAGTTGCTTCTCCTGGTTTATCCACACCTGAATGGGTGACCTCCTGGTCCACCAAGCACTGCCTTACCTGCCCAGGCCATCGCCTTGCCATGCATCCTCTCCACCCAGCTGCCCATCTCTGACCCTCCTACAGGTCTGGATGAATGTTTCTTCTTTAACTCCTTGGTTGTCTGACTTCCATACAGTTCAATTTTCTGGCAATTCCAGTTGTTTTTTTGTTTTTAAATTTGTTGTTGTCCTTTTGGTTGTGTAAGGAAGCAAAGCATATCTACCTATGCCTTCATCTTGGCCAGAAGCTTGAGGTTTTTGATTACTGTTTTAATTTCCTTACTAGAATTTGGTTTCTCAAGTTTTCTAATTCTTCACGATTCAGCCTAGAAAGGTTGTAAGCTTCTAAGAATTTGTCCATTTCTTCTTGGTTTCTATGATAATTTGATGGTGTGTTGGCTTTCATATTATTCTGTCATAGTCATTTGGATTTCTGTATCCATTGTAACTTCTCCTCTTGAATATCTGATTCACTTGGGTCTCCCTTCTTTTCTTCTTGGTGACTTAGCTAAAAGTGTGTCAGTTTTGTTTATCATTTCAAAAAACCAACTCTTTGTTTTATTAGTTTTTTCTATTTTCCTTTTATTCTCTATTTTATTTATTTCTACTCTGATTTTTATTATTTCTTCCCGTCTGTTGACTTTGGGATTTCTTCTTTTTTGTTCTAGTTCCTTAAGGTGTAACATTAGATTGCTGTTTGAATTTTTTTTGTTTCTTGAGGAAGGCTTGTATTGCTATAAACTTCTCTCTTGGTACAGTTTTTGCCATATTTCAAATGTATTTTCACTTTCATTTGTCTCTATATATCTTTTGATTTTTTTTTTATTTCTTCATTGACCCAGTAGTTGTTCAGTAACATGTTGTTTAATTTTGGCATATTTATGATTTTTCCACCTTTCTTTTATGATTGATTTCTAGTTTCATATCATTGCAGTTGGAAAAGATGCTTGACATGATCTCAGCCTTGTTATATTTATTGAGGCTTCTTTTGTGCCCCAAACGTGGTCTGCCTTGGAGATGCTCTATGTGCATTTGAGAAGACTGTGTTCTGTTGCTTTGGGATGGGAAGGTCTGTAAATATCTTAAATCCATTTGTCTAATGTGTCATTTAAGGCTGATGTTTTCTTGCTGATTTTCTTTTTTATAAACTAAATTTATTGGGATGACATTGGTTAATAGGATCATATAGGTTGCAAGTGTACATTTCTGTTACACGTGATCCGTATGTTGCACTGTGTTCTCACCACTCGAGATCAAATCATCTTCCGTCACCATCTACTTGCCCCCCTTTACCTTTTATCACCCCCCTTCCCCGTGGCAACCATCATACTGTTGTCTGTGTCCCTACGTTTGGGTTTTATATGCCATGTGTGAGTGCAATCATGTGGTTCTTCCCCCTTTGCTGTTGATGTCCTGTCTAGAGGACCTCTCCGTTGGTATAAGTGGGGTGTTCAAGTCCCCTCCTGCTGTGCTGCTGCTCTCTGTCTCTTCCTTAAGGTATGTTACTAGTTGCTTTGTATAATTTGGTGCTCCTGAGTTGGGTGCACATATATTAATAAATGTTATATCTTCTTGATGGATTGTCCCACTATAAAATGTCCACCTTGTCTCTTGTTCTCTTTTCTGTTTTGTCTGATATAAGTATGGCTATACCTGCTTTTCTCTGAATACAGTTTTTTTGGAGTATCATCTTCCAGCCTTTCACTTTGAGCCTACGTTTGTCTTTGGAGCTGAGATGAGTCTCCTGAAGGCAGCGTATAGTTGGGTCTTCTTTATTAACCCATTTAGCTACTCTATTTTTGATTGATGAGTTCAGTTTATTTACCTTTATGGTGACTATTGACATATGAGGATTTACTAAAGCCATTTAATATTTTGTTTTCTGATTGTTTTGTATCTCCATTGTTACTTTTTTGTTGTGTTTCTGTATGCTATTTTAGTTTAATGGTTTTCTATGATGTTTTTCTGCATTTATTTTTTTAATGTTTCATGTCTCAGCTCAATTTTTATTTTGTGGTTACCATGAGGTTTATATAAATTATCTCATAGATACAAAGTCTTTTTTCTTCTGATAGCATTTTATCTTTATCTGCCTATATCAGTTCTGTCCTTTTTCTTCTCTCTTTTTATGTATTTGTTGTCACAAATTATCCCTTTTTGTATTGTGAGTTTGTCATCAACTTGCAGTAGCTCTGGTTGTTTTTAATACTTTTTCTTATGTATAACATTTATGTTATAATTCAGTGTTTAACACCCTGTTCTGAAGTAGAGTTGCAATTTTCTGCTTCTGTCTGTCAGCTTACTTGGAGTTTTATACACTTCTGTCTTCTCGTTTCAGTTAGAAGACCTCCTTTCAACATTCTGTGTAGTGCGGGTCTTGTGGCGGTAAATTCCCTCCGCTTTTGTTTGTCTGGGAAAGCCTTTATTTCTCCTTCATATTTAAAGGCTAAGTTTGCTGAATATAGTATTCTTGCTGGTAATTTCTATCATTCATATTTCAAATATCTCATTCCCTGCTCTCTTGGCCTGTAGGGTTTCTGCTGAGAAGTCTGATGATAATTCGATGGGGCTCCCTTTATAGGTTGTTTTCTTTTTTCCTCTAGATGACTTGAAAATTCTTCATTGTTAACTTTTGAAAGTTGTAATATAATGTACCTTGAAGGAGGTCTTTTTTCATTGAGAAAATTGGGTGTTCTGTTAGCTCCTTGTACTTGCAAGTCCAGCTCCTGGCTTAGGTTTTTAGACTCTCATCGGTCGTTCCTGTGAACAGGTTCTCTGTGTCCCCTCCCTCTCTTGTCCTCCTGTGACCCCCATTGTCTTTGTAGTGCCCTTTCTAAGGAGTCGGGAAGGTCTTGCAGAGTTCTTTTATCTGAAAAACAGGTCTCTGTCTTCTTTCACCTGAACTATTTCTAGATTTCTATCTTCCAGCTCACTAATTCTCTCTTTCATGTGATCTGCTCTATTTCCAGTGCAACTAATGTACCTTTTATCTCATTTATTGAGTTCTTCAGCTGCAAAATTTCTGTTTGGTTCTTTTTTGTAGTTTCAGTCTCTTGGGTAAAGTACCCTTTTTGTTCATTAATTTTATTCCTGAGCTCATTGAACTGTCTTCCTGAGTTTTTTCATATCTTATTGAGTTTCTTCACGACTGCTGTTTTGGATTTTCTACCGTTTGTACCCCAGTTTGGTTTCTGGATTCTGTGTTACTTGGTTGTTTGTGGTGCTCGGTGGGTTGTTCCCTCGCTGCTGCATTTGAACACTTATCTAGGTACCATTTTGATTTTAGCAGTTCAGCAGGTTGAAAATTAAAGGCCTTTGTTTTGTTTTCCAGTAGATGGTGCCACAGCTCAAGTTTTTTTTTCTTTCTTTTTTTTTAAAGATTTTATTTATTTATTTATCTTTAGAGGGGAAGGAGAGAGGGAGAGAAACATCAATGTATGGTTGCCTTTTGTGCGTCCCCTGCTGGTAGTTAGCCTGCAAGGAACTGGCCTGCAACCCATGTGCCCTGACTGGGAATCGAACCGCGATCGTCTGGTTCGCAGGCCCGTGCTCAGTCCACTGAGCTACGCCAACCAGGGCAAGTTCTTGTTTTCTTTTACTTGCACTGCTTTCACCCCCAGAGTTGCGTGGAGTGGGGGAGTGGGGGGGCATTGCTGTGGTTGTGGGAGGCACCACCTGGGTAACCGAGATGATGGTCGTAGGCACCGTGTCCAGATTGCCTGGGTTTCAGGGCACCGCCACTGTGCTGGGGGTGGTGTGGGGCAGGTGGTGTGTGGCTTATTCCAACTCGTCAGGTTGGAACAAGCTGGGTTTGTGAGCCCACTGCACTGCTGACTGGGCCCCCATGGCTGCTGGTGCTGCTGCGCTCCTGCCGCCAGGCTCTGCCGCAGCTGGCAGAGGGAGCAGACCCTCGGGCACTGCTTCCGTGCCGCTGCCCCTCTGCTCGGTGTGGGGGCCTCACACCGACGCCTCCATTGCTACTGTGTTAGCTGGGTCTCTGGCCTGAGCCACGGTGAGTGCAGAAACATGTCTGTGGACACTGTCCTGCCTCCCCTGTGCATTCCATGTGTACACATTTAGATGTGCCAGTGTGTGGGTGTCTCGGGCATGCTAGTGTGTTGAGTGTACAAAGACCCTTGTTTCTACGCTCAACACACAAAGGGATGACTAATTATAGTTTGAAGGGGAGATAAAACAGGGCCTTCCCATTCTGCTGCGATGCTGATGTCACTCTCATCTTAACCATTTTTAGTATTTTCAAAAGTGTTAATCATTATTTTCAACAATGCTAAAAGCACATTTGCTGTTTTCATCTAGAGAAGCAGGCACTCTATATTCATTAAACATCACCTCCCATTTCTCCCCCAGCCCTTGGTACTTACCAATATGCTTTCGTTCCCTCTTGATTATTTTGAGTACTCTAGGTACCGCATATAGTGGAATTATATAACATTTGTCCTTTTACTTCATTTAGCATAATGTCCTCAAAGTTCCTCCATGCTATATAGTATGTCTCAGAATTTCCTTTTATTTTTAATTTTATTTATTTATCTTTAGAGGGAAGGAAGGAGAGAGGGAGAGAAATATCAATGTATGGTTGCCTCTCGTGCATTTCCTGCTGGGAACTGGCCTGTAACCCAGGCATGTGCCCTGACTGGGAATCGAACCGTGATCGTCTGGTTCGCAGTCCCATGCTCAATCCACTGAGCTACACCAGCCAGGGCAGAATTTCCTTTTTAATGCTGAACAATATTTCATTGTATGCATATACCAAAGTTTGTTTATTCATTCACCTGTAGATGGACATTTAGGTTGCTTCCATCTTTTGTTTATTTTTAATAATGCTGCTATGAACATGGATTTACAAAATCCCTTCAAGACCTTGCTTTCAATTCTTTGAATGTATATCCAAAGGTGAAATTAATTGCTGGATTATATAATATTTCAAATTTTACTTTTTGAGCAACAACCATACTATTTCCATCATTTCACATTCTTACCAATACCACACACAGGTTCTGAATTCTTGCTAACATCGTTATTTTCTTTTTTAAATAAAACTAAAAGGTGTGAATTGGTATCCCATTGTGGTTTTGATTTGTATTTCCCTATTTATTAGTGATATTGAGCATCTTTGCATGTGCTTGTTGGCTATATTTGTATATTTTTGCAAAAACATTCCTTCAAGTCCTTGGCCCATTTTCTAATTGGGTTGTTTTCCTTGTTGGTGAGGAAAGGTTGTTTTCCTTCCTTGTTGGAGGACTGGTTCACACATCTGGGTGCTGACTGTTTATTAGATATGTAATTTGCAAATATTGTCTCCTGTTCCACAGGTTGCCTTTTCACGTCGTTGCTTGTGTTCTGTCACGCATAAATGTTGTAAATTTTGATGTGGGCCACATATTCAACTTCGCTGGTGTCATATACAAGAAATCATTGCTAAATCAGTGTTATGAAACTTTCCCTGTGCTTCTAAGAGCTTTATAATTTTAGCACTTAATTTATGTTTTTTATTTACTTTGAGCTGTTTTTGTATATGATGTAAGGTAAGGATTCAACTTTATTTTCTTACCTGTGGTGAGACAGTTTTCTCAGCACCCACTTGTTGGGGAGATTGTTCTATCTCCAGGATTTGTCTTGGCACCTTTGTCTTTGATACACGCGAGGGTTTATTTCTGCCCTCTCTATTTTATTCCAGTGGCCTGTACCTTTGTTTTTAAGCAAGTACCACACTGCTTTGATTACTATAGCTTTGAAGTGAGAAAATATGAGATCAATTCTTGGTGGATTGTGTGTTTCTAGAAATTTATCTTTTATTTTGTTATCCAATTTGCATATAATTTTTCCATAGTATTCTCTTATAATATTCTTCGTTTGTGCAAAATCACTTGTAATGTCTTCTTTGTTTCTNCAGTGGCCTGTACCTTTGTTTTTAAGCAAGTACCACACTGCTTTGATTACTATAGCTTTGAAGTGAGAAAATATGAGATCAATTCTTGGTGGATTGTGTGTTTCTAGAAATTTATCTTTTATTTTGTTATCCAATTTGCATATAATTTTTCCATAGTATTCTCTTATAATATTCTCCATTTGTGCAAAATCACTTGTAATGTCTTCTTTGTTTCTGATTTTAACTATTTGAGTCTTTTTCTTTTCTTAGTCTCTATAAAGGTTTGCCAATTTTGTTGATCTCTTCAAAGAATCACCTCTTGGTTTTGTTGTTTTTTCTCATTTTTTAATTTTTCTTTTTTTGTTGGTCTCTGATCTGAACTTTATTATATTCTTTCTTCTAGCTTTGATTTCCACTCCAACTACCCCCCTGCAACCCCAGTTCTTTATGGTGTAAAGCTAGGCTGTTGATCTGAGCTATTTCTTTTTTTATTGTAAATGCTATAGCTATAATTTTTTTCTTAGTACTATTTTTACTGCATTTCATAGTTTTGATGAATTGGGTTTTTATTTTCACTTGTCTCAAGATATTTTAAAATTTCTCTTCTGATATCTTCTTTGACCTACTGAGGATTTTCCAGTTTTCTTCTCCCACTGGTTTCTAATTTCATGCCGTTGTGGTTATACAAGCTGCTCTGTGTGATTCCGAGCTTTTAAAATTTATTAAATTTTGCTTCGTGGCCTAACATATGGTCTGTCCTGAACAATTGTCTGTGTGCACTTGAGAAAAATGTGTTTTCTGCCCTTGCGTGTGCAGTGTTCTCATATGTCTGTTGGTCTGATTGCTTTATAGTGGTGTTCAAGTTTCCTGTTTCCTTATTGATCCGTCTGGTTTTTCTGTTGATTATTGAATGTGGGATATTGCTCCTCCTACTGTATCGTGTTCCTGTTTCTCCCATGAATTATGTCAGTGTCTGCTGATGTCTGGTATGTGTGCGTGTATACAGTTGTTGTATCTTCTTGGTGAGTCAGATGGCACTGGCATTTGTTTGGGCGTAGATTTGTCTTTTATAAACTCAAATATGATAATCCTTACTTTTGACGGTGTTTATGATCTTGTTTAGAGAGGTCTTGTGCACTTCAATATTAAGAAATAAATTAACCAGTACTTTCCTCTAGAACAGTTTTTTTATGTTTTAATGTTTGATCTATCAAGAGGTCCAACCCCTTTACATAATGTGGACTCGAGCCTCTAGTAGTCTGCACTGGTGGGGCGCCCCCGTAAGTGCAGACTCTGTTGCTGTCTCCCTGTGTCGGGGCTGCCTGGCGCTGCCTGGCCTTCCTGTTGCCTCTTCTCCTGCCTCTCTTCTGCCCAAGTCCAACTGACTAATCGGGTGCTTCCCAACTCCACTAAGTCCATCTCCTGGCAATGCTGATGTTCTGCATATGCTATGTTAAGTAGATCATGGGTTTGGGCCAAAATTTCATGCTTGCTGGGCACAATGCCTGGACAGGGTACCTACTTAATAAATAGTAAGTGGATACAGAGATTGTTGTAACCTGGATTCATAGCCCATGGATCCTGGGGCTATGAAATGAGACTCAGAGACTTGGGGATTTTCACGTCACGCTCAAGCTTGGGCCAGTTTATCCTCTCTTTAATGTCATCTAGGGAAGGGGCTTGGCTTGGCAAGGGAAGGGCTCAACCCAGAGAGGCAGTTATTTTTGCGTGGGTTCACCATCTTTCCCACGAAGAGAGGAACATTGGTCCTTTCATCCTTGATGATGACTGAGAAGGGTCTGTTGAACTTCATGGTCAGATTCCTGAGCCAGGCATTCTCTTCTAAATGGGTCGTGCTGGAATGTTCTGTCCCATTTTCATCAATGGTCAGCACAGCCTTATGCAGGTCCTGTAAGGGAGGGAGCAGAGGCATGTTTGAGGCAGAGGCAGGATGCGAGGTCCTCTTCCCTGGCCTGGGAGCAGGGCCTGGTGTGGAGGGAGCTGCCCGGGGGGCCCAAGTTAGGGGTCTTTCCAGAAGCCCCCTGGGGACCTGGGTCTTTACAGCATTTCCTTGATTTGAGAAACAGAACAATGACAAACAGGCAGATTGCCAGCCTGGGGGGTCTACCATTTGAGCATTTTTATTAAAGAACTATTACATTTATAATTGGAGGCATCATGGTGAAGTGGAAAGAAACGTGACTATCTACCACGGGATCTGGGTTCAAATCCCATTTTTCCCACTTGCTAGCCAGCCTTGTCACCACAAGGAGATGAATATTCTTCTTGAGTCCTCACTTTCCCAAGTAGGAAAATCAGAGCTGCATGGTATGATCAGCAATGGCCACTAAGTGCTTTATGTGAACACTTCAGTCAGTGCAGACGTTCAATAAATGTGTATCTGTGTGTGCACATGTTAGATGTGTGCATGTATGTGTGTGTCATGAGTACAACATTTTCAAAGATCTTTATCTGGTGACTGTGGGGTACCATCACCTGGATACACCTACTTACTCAACTTCACTGCAGAATCCTCCTCTTTACCTTCCCTTCCCCAGGGGCTGGTCCCTTCTCTGCCCCTCAGCGCCAGGCTCAGTCCTCTCTTATCACCTAGCCTGTCCTTCCCCATCCAGGTTCCCCTCCCTGCGGGGACACGCAGTCCCGGGCCCCCCTTGTCAGGGCCTCAGCCTGACTCCACCTGCTCGCCCTCGCTCTTCCTGACCCACATTCTCAGCCTCCCGGAAAACACCTGCCACCACAGGAGGCAGAATTACTTGAACACGTGCTGTGCTCCTTGCCATGCCTCTTGTTTCTGGTGTCCGATTTTAAGCCCCTGGGGACCAGGCCTTTGATGGGGACCTTTATAGCATCTAGTCCAGACCCGGCACTCAGTTCGTAGCCAGTGGTACAGTGTGGTTGGTTTTGGGTCACCTCTAGCTCTCCTGAATAAATGGCCTCTTTAGCCAGAGTCACTCATGAACTCGGACTTGCTGATTCACCAGCACCCCCAGTGTCACCAGATGGGGGGCCAAACGTCTGTGAAACCACTGAGCCCACATCTGCCTTTGTCAGTGTGGGCCCAGCGCGGCCCTGGCTGAAGGGCAGCAGAGGGTCAGTGACACATCCTCAGAGGACGACCCTAAAATGCCAGAGCACATGAGGCCACCTCCTTCACTCGGTCACCTGACCACATCCCAGTGTTGGCGCGTCCAGTGGCATTTCTCAGAGTCCTCATTCCGGAGGCGCGTTTGTGTCCCTGGGTCCCCTCAGCCTGCGCTGCAGCCCCGTCCGTACACAGTCTGACCCACGGAAACCAGGGTCAAGCTCACCTTGGAGAGTGTCAGGGGCGCTTCCTCACTGATCCCTGAGAGCTCAGCCCCAGTACTGAAGACCCTGGTGACACCCAGTTGGCTCAGGATGGCTTTCAGATCGTAGGTCCCAGAAATGGACAGCTTGGGCAAATACAAGTCGGCAGACCTGTCGAGATGGTTAGAAAACAGAGGAGTTTCACAAAGTCGAAAGTGTTGCCTTTTCTGGTCGTTTCTCCCACTTAGCACCCTGTCTGTCTGCCCGTGGGGGGTGGGGGTCGGTGTGGGCTTGCTGTATTTCTAGGTCCTCTAGCCCCGTGCCAGGGAATGTTAGCATGAGGCAGGTGCTCCTGTGCTGCCAAGCCTCTCCAATGCCACCTCCTCAGAGAAGCCCTCCAGGCAGATCCAGGGTGTTGTCTGAAGCAGTGTGCACACTCTACTCTGCCCTGTAGAGTTTAGTCACCCCCAGACTGGGACTTTGGGACTGGAATTCCAGGGGAACTTGGGGCATGGTGCCAGGGGCTGAGTGACATTTGCTCAGTGGATGATGAGTGATGCCCGGGGCTGATTGCTCAGCTCTTGTTCTGGGTGGGGTGAGAGTGTGGCCCTGTGATGGGTCAGACATGATTCTGGCCACGGACTTTTTATCTTTTTACTCCATAGTCTTGGTTCTCTCCTGGTGTGTGAGGTGCTACTCTCCCTGAACCAGGTTCTGACATGGGAAAGGGGCAGTGTCCATCATCTAAGTCCCCAAGGATGGGACTTTTGCCTCCTGTCACTCATGGGCACCTGGCTGGTGCCACCTAACCTGACACTGGCCTCTGTCTGAGAGCACAAGGTCATGCAGGCAACCTGGGTCCCCCTCCCTTGGTCCTCTGGCCAGGCCTGATGTGGCGGCTGCCCTGGGCTGGGAATCACCGTAGCTCGATGTATCTGAGGATCTTGGAGAGGTGCGTCTGGGAGAGCCTGTCCTCCAGCTGCTTCATCCTGCCCGAGTCGGGCAGGGTCAGGAGGCTGAGGAATCCGCCCCCATAGTGCTGCAGCAGCACCGGCTCGAGAGCTGCTGGTCCTGGAGCAGTTGGGAATAGCCCACACGGTGGGTCGTGGGCACCTTGATGGGGGTCTTCGGGTCCACGTGGAAGTCTTCTTCTACAAGGCGCTCAGTATCAAATTTATCCTCCCGTTTGCCTGGAGAGGGTTGAGGGTGCCGATCAGCCAGGGGCGGGAAGGGTTAGGCACCTGTGGTAGAATGGAGGAGCCCCTAGCCCCCTCCTGAGCAGGCCCCCTCTGAGCCTCAGCTTCCCCATCTGTGCACTGG
Organism: Sturnira hondurensis; assembly: GCF_014824575.4. NCBI lineage: Eukaryota > Metazoa > Chordata > Mammalia > Chiroptera > Phyllostomidae > Sturnira > Sturnira hondurensis. The sequence goes on along the minus strand of NW_028093774.1, from coordinate 6,082,212 downwards.
GCTGACATGAACAGCGGTCACTGAAGGGACTTTCGTGAGGGCGGTGCCAGGCTCCAGCAGGGCCCAGGTTGTCTTTGTTGCAGAGGTACAGGGGGGCCCCAGGCTGGCAGGGTGAGCAGCTTGACTTGTACCTCGTGCTCATCTGATTGGGGGCTGCTTGGAAGACTCTGCATGACGTCACTGTCGACCTCAGTCATACTCAGCACCCCCGTGTGTGAGTGCTTCCCCCCGCCCACCTGTGAGTCAGTGGTTCTTACCATTGAGGGAAATCACTGTTGTTCTCACTCTGATGGCCTCTTCCTGGACCAACATGTGAAATGCAGAGGCCTGGGTTTCTCCCCTCTGCTATACCAGGAGACCGTCACCCTCCTGACAAGTCAGAGTGGACAGCAGCCTCGGGGACCCCTGAGCCCAATTTTCTGTTTGGGTGGGAGGTGGAGACTGGGGCTGGAGAGGGGACGGGGCCCGGCTAAAGTCCCAGGACAGAGCTGGGACCCGACTGGGCTGACTCTGGCCTCTGCCATCTCCATTACACTGTTCTGCCTCAGACCACAGAGCCAGTGGTGGGCAGAAAGTAGCCCTTGACCTTGAATCTCAGCTCCCCTGTGCCAGGCTAGCTCCATTTCCATGAACTGTTAAAAGGCCCAGACAAGCCCCGCTGGGAAGATGCTGCTTTGACCCTCTGACCCATGGCCCCCAGCGCATTCGGTCTTGGAGAACGTGTCAGTGGTTGTGTGGGGAGCCCAGCCACCCGAGCAGAGACGCCTAGTCAGAGCACCCCGCACTGCCCGGGGCAGGGGGGGGGTCAGGGCTGAGTGTTTGAGAATAGTTTTGGGTGTTTCCTTTTGAACCAGCTCAGGCTGGTGCTAAAACCTACCATGGAAGACGATGTAATTCACCAGAGCAAGAGTTGTGTCTTTGTCAAGCTCTTTGACCAGATCCACAGTTTTTCCTTGGGTTTCCTTCTGTTCATAATCATTGATCAGTTTTTTTTGACTGTCCCTGAAGTCGACAGAGAAGGTTTTTGAGTGGTACAGCCTGCTGACATCCAAAAACAAGTGTGCTCGCTTCGGGGTCTGATCAATCAATAGCATACTGCTACTGACCAGCTGGAACTGGTCGTCTGGCTGGTGGAAGGAGTGGAGGAGATGCTGTACGCGTGCGTGGATATCAGCCTCAGGTACCTTCTTCAAGTGGAAATTTATGCCCTTCGGGATCTGGGTGTGAGTCTCACCCCTGTCTCCCAGCGAGAGCATGGCAAAGGCTGTAGCGACGCTCACTGGGGAGAAGATGTTGGTAGCGATGGACTGATGGGCCACCTGGCGGTAGAAGCTGAAAGCAAAGTCGACCAGGTTTGGGGCGATCTTGTGGCTGATTGCCTCCTGATCCTGGTGGGATGCATCTGTGTCCCCGACAGCGTCTCCCTGTGGACCCTCAGCCAGGGAGGCTGGGGGCAGACAGCACAGGCCTGCCAGCAGGAGGAGGCCCACATAGTGGAGGGTGGCATTGTCCTGTGAGAGAGAGGGGGCATCTGCCTAACTCCGCGTAAAGCACGCAGAGCTATTCAGCACCTGCTCAGTGCAGTGCTGTGCCGAGCGCTTCCCTACCTTATTGTCCCTGAAAGAGCGATCGTTGAGGCTTTCACAGTGCTCACCCCAGGCCAAGCTCCATTGTGAGCACTGTGCTGCCTCACCTCGTTGCCCTCTCCTGACAGTTTTAAGATCTCAATCATATGACAGTTCTCAGTCTACAGATGAGGAGACCAAAGCTCCACAGGGTTAAGTCACTTGTCCAAGGTCACCGAACCAGTAAAGTAGCAGGACCAGCATCACACACAGGTAGTGTGGGCCCAGAGCCCGTGCTCCACGGCCTCTAACATCCAGGATGATGCTGACGCACCTGTGCTACAGCCCTGTTTTACGAAAGAGGAAACTGAGGCACATGATATATGTAAGGTACATGCACATGGTTACCCAGGAAACGGCCAAATCAGGCTCAGGGATGACCGGATTTGGAGCTGCCTTAGGGTGACTGCCATTGAACTTTGTTATTATAGGGCAGAGAGACTGCTGCCCAGAGGGGGCAGGATCTTGCCAAAGGACACACAGCTGGAACACCTGGCGAGTGAGGACACCCATCATGCCCAGCCCTGCCCAGCCTGCCCATCATGCCACACACTGCACCCGCTTCCCTCTGCTCGCGGCCGCTGTGGCTCTCAGGTAGAGGCCCCCTGAGCCTGGGGGGGCAGGGTTGCGGTCTGCCCCTGCACCGTCCCAGGCCTGGGGAGTGGGGGGAGAAAAAGTGCGCCAGAGCCCTTACCCCGGGGCCTCACAGGTGGTAGCCGCCCTTTGTCTCGTGAACGGCTCTGCTGCCCTCGTGCTGCGGGGCACCAACAGCGAGGGTTCAGAGGGTTGGACTTGCCCGTGGCCACACAGCTCGTCACACAGACCCAGGACAGACAGGGCTCTGTGCTTCTGGCCCGGCACCCTGCATCCAGAAAGGTCGCTGCCAAGTCTTCCCAAGTAGGAACTGGGCCGATGCTGGGGGCCGGGCCACCAGGAGGCAGGCGTCTCGGGCTCAGCACTATCAGCTGTCGGGCTGCAGACCATGTGTGGTGGGGGCTGTCCTATGACTGGGAGGTGTCCAGCAGCATCCTAGATTAAACCGACCCTCAGGGATAATGAGGAAATATTCTCCAGATTTCCACGGTGTCCCTGTGGTGGTCCCCTGTGTGGGCAGGAGGGCTCAGAGCATGAGACCCCCTTGGGAGCCTCCCCGCCTTGGTTAGACGGACTTCTCATTTCAGAGGGGGCTTGGGTCGGCTGGGCCCCAGCTGCATCGGCTCACTGGGGGCAAAGCGTCCACTCGATCCAGTCAGTTTGGGGCGTTCATTCTTCTTGGTGGGGACCTTGTCTAGGGATCCCAGAACTCTGCTGTGGCATGTTGTGCCAAGGCCTTCAGGCGGAGCAGCAAACCTCTCCCGTCACCTTGGGAGCGTGGACACCTCTGTGGGCCTCCTGCCAGTGGATGCTCAGTGATGAGCACCTGTAAGAGGCTTCACGACAGCAGTCTCTGGGTGCTGGGGCTGTTCCCCTGAGTAGTCAGGCACAGCCATAGGCCCTAGAAGCCATTCCAAGCTGGCCTCACGGAGAGCATCACCTCCCACCCCGCAAGTTGTCTGCAGGGCCGGCAGTTCGCCCACCTGCCCACACAGGCAGGACCTACCTCCCAGCCCTGGGCTCAGAAGACAGGTCCTCAGAGGTGCTGCTTGCTCCAGGGACACGGGGATGTTGGGGGCAGGCGGTGGTGGAAAGGCATTCACTTTCGCTTTTGATGGGCCTGGGTTCTGGTCCGCCTGTGTCATTTCCCAGCCGTGGATCCCCAAATTTTAACCTCTCCGAGCCTTCCCTTTAAAATGAGGTTGTTGGGAGAGGGGAGTAAAATCAGTCTAGTCATCAAAATGCGCAGCCAGAAGGAGACCGGGAGGTCAGCTCCCAGCGGAAGGGGTCATAGGTTTTGCAAACTAGAACTTTTAGGGTCAGAGGGGCCAAGCGATATCGAGGTGGGCCATGAACCCAGATAAGGACAGGGAAGGGGTGACGGAAAAGATAGCAGGGTTATCTGAAGGGTTAATGAATACACCTCTGCCTTTCAGAGGCCAAGGCCAGGGGTCTGCGGGGTGGGGGGCAAGGGTTCCAGGGGGAGACTGTGGGCTATCCCCCGGAAACTGGGGGAGCTAGATGGGCATCTGCTGTCTGCAGTGAGTTAGACAGGGTGTGGAGTCGGAGGTAAGGTGGAGGACTGTGGCCCCGACAGGGGAGAAAGGGGGATCCGGAGGTAGAGAAGTGTGGCAGAGCGGGGAGGCCCGTGGCATGGGGGGTCGGCTGCCAAGCAGACTCGCCCCTGCCTCTGCAGGTGGGAGAGCCGCAGGGAGGGGCGCAGAGACGAGTAACAGCAAGCAGCTGTGCCTTCCAGCACTTGGTGTCTTAGAGGGCCTACTGTGCGCTGGGTCATCCACTATGCGCTGAGGCGTCCGAGGGAAGCTCACCTCGCTGAGCCGGGCAGTGAAGGCTCATTGACTGGCCTCTGATCCCGACCCTGCGCCTCAGGTTTCCCCTGCTGGGTGGTGACAGTAACTCTGGCCCCGTGGCCCAGCCTCACCCCACAGTGCCAGCCCGGGAGGAGGCTCTTGGAGAATTACCCGCTCAGCAGGGGGAGCTCACTTCTGCAGAGACACTTGCTGGGCTGGGTGCATCCCACGGGCAGTCTCACACGCTCGCAGCTTCACCTACTTACAGGGTAGCCTCAGAGGTTGGGGTGCTAAGTTCCATGGCCCAGTAACCCCCCACCCATTGTGTGGGGAATGAGGCTGGGGAGCCTGCAGTGCTCAGCCAGCGAGCACCTGATACCATCACAGAACCTTCCTGTGCCTGCCCCAGGCGGCCCAGTCCAGCAGAACCAGTGGGGGTGAGGCCACCCAAAGGACAGGGCACTGGGAGCCCTTGACCGTGCATGACCAAAGTGCGTCTTGCTTTGATACCCTCCTCACGGGTCTGTTGAGAGGAGCAAAGGATGTAAACACACCCAGAGCCTGGAACTGTGCCCGAGACATGGTTGATCTTCAGTAAATGTCAGTGGCCGGGAGTCACTGGGCCTGTGGCTGCCAAGGTGCTAGCCCTAGGGAATCCCCTGTCGGGACTGGGCTCCAAAGCCCATTGGTCTGGACACAGGAGGGAGGTAACAGGCACCCGCCAAATGCCAGGGCCCAGAGCCCCCGACCGAAGGAACTGCACTGGGCCGCCCTTACGTGGTTAAAATCTCGCAGAATATGTCCTCGGGGACTTTAACGTTCATATTTTGCTCGTGAGAAGACTGAGGCTCTTGGAGGGAGGTGACTTCCCCAGCTCTGGGGGCTGTGAGTGGTAGGCCCCAGGCTGTGTGACTCCCAGGTCAGGGTCCGTGGTGACAGACGGTGCGCTCATCTGCCGTTTGCTCCTGTTAATTCTGTCAATGAATCAAGAGACAGGGGAGTGGGAAGCTGCCTCGAACTGTTACTTTTGGAATCTACAGTCTTGACTAATGTGTAACATTTGGTGAGAGCCAGCACTAAAAAAGGCTTTGCAGTATAGTCCGTAGAAGGAACTTTTCATGAGTTAGGTCTCATTATCCCCATTTTGCAGTGATAGAAACTGAGGATACAGAGGCCTGCTCCTGGTCTGTACTAACTAGAGGCTGCTGAGGGATTCCTAAGTTCTTTCTGCTTTGTGACACTGCCTTCAGCGTTTTTATCCTAACATTTTAATGTGGAAAGTCCCCTCAGGATGAAGGGAAATGAAGTGATAATACTGAGAAAGTTTTTGAGGCTATTGATAACTGTGAACTAAAGAAAAATAGCTTTTTAAAGTTAATACAGTCTGTTCTCTGTATCTATGAGTTGGTTTCAAGCTTATTTGTTAGTTCATTTTGCTCATTAGATTCCACATTTAAATGAAATCTTATGGTACTTGTCTTTCTCTGACTGGCTCATTTCACTTGGCATAATGTTCTCCAGGTCCGTCCATGTTGTCGCAAAAGCTCGAGCCCCTTCTTTCTTTCTGCTGCGCAGTGTTCCATGTGCGACTGTGCTACAGCTTCTTTATCCGCTCATCTCCTGACGGGCACTGGCGCTGCTTCCAAATCTCGGGGCTGCTTCCAAATCTCGGCTGTTGGTGGAAAAGGTGAAGGGATTAAGGGAAAAAACCCAAACCCAAACAGAACAGAACACAAAACAGGCACAGAAAACAGTGTGGTGACTGCCAGAGAGAAAGAGGGTAAGGGGAGGTGGAAGAGGGCAAAGCAGGAATGACTGGGCACGGGAAGAGGACTGACCCTGGGTGGTGAACGTGCGGTGCAGTGTGCAGATGACGCCTTATAGAGCTGTGCTCTTGGAGCCTGTGGGGCTTATCAGCCAATGTCACCCCAGTCGGTTCCATGAAAAAACAAAACCAATACGCCGTTCTAACTTGCTGCGTTGACTGTGCTCTCTGTGCACGTCCCACTGTAACATCCAGCACAACCCGAACAGCTCCGATCTCCTCTTGCGTGGTGTTCGCTTTGTTCCCAGGTCCTCCAAGGGATAGCGAGTGGCACGAAGTGGCGCCTGGTCCTGGAAAGCAGCTTTGACTTCAGAGAGCAGATGTCCCTGGTAATTATCTGTCAACCACACCTGGGGCCGGGCCCTCCCTGCAGGACTGTTCTGTTCCCGCGCGACTTCACACTGTACCTCCCAGGTTTCCTGGCACGTGCTCACCACAGCACCTGGACGATTGCCCCCTGGCACGAGCTTCCCCCCCCTTTTCCGGCACTTTCTAGTGTGGTCCCCTCCTGAGGGTAGCTCTTCTGCCTTTCCTTGTCCTTTCTGATCTTAGCCATCACTGAAGGCTTGCTTCTTAGGTGCAGACCTCCTTGAGGGCATTTTCCCCATTCCAGGCACGTCAGTCAGAAGGAGCTGGCTTTTGCTCTGGTAACAAAGGGCGCAGAATCTCAGTGGCTGGCAGCCTGGGCTGCTGCCTGTGTCCTTGCGGGGAGGCAGCTTCCTGGTGAGTGCGCCTCTCTCTGATTTCTCCACTCGGCGGCCCTAATTCCACCCGTCCCCCAAGACTCAGCTCAGTTTCATTCCGAAGCCGCCCCACAGGCCTGGCTGTGGGCATGGCTGTGTGCTTTGCTGGCAGGACCAGTTTGCTGTGAGCACCCAACGAAGGACAGACAGAAAGGCCCAGCCTCTGAGGCCGCTCTTGGTGGCCCAGGTTGTGTGTGGCTGTCTGTGGACCAGGGCTGGCGGACGGGCTCTGAGGGTATACATTCACCATGCTGCAAGGTCTCCCTTGTCACTGTGTCAGACTAGTGTTCTTTGGGGGTCTCCCCTCTGTCTCCAGGATTCTGCAGGTCCCCAGCGAATGTTTGCATTTTCGTGTTGAACATATGCTCACCCCAAGGGCTTGTGGAGGGGAACATGGGAGCCCATGGGGTGGGAATCATTATGTAGCCCGTATTTCCTGTTTCCGATTCAGTACACATAGGGGAGCCCAGAAGCCCTCCCAACCTTGGTCTTCGTTTTACTGAGTGAGCTGCAGACGGCCCACCAGTCAGGGCAGAGCCTGCACTTAAACTCCGAAGCTTGTTGTTTATGTTTAGAATCGAACGGCTGTGTCTTTCCCTGCAAACTGGGACAGAGGCGGGATGTCACTGCCATGTCGTCCCTGCCTGGGCCGGAGGTGGCTGGTGTGTCTCTTTCTCATCTGTCTCAGGGAAGAGCTGGGCCCCTGCTGGGGCGGGGACTGACTGGACCAGCCCGGAACCCCCAGCAGCTGTGTGCTTGGGGGGGGGGCAGAGAGGTGGACCGTGTGGACTGGAGGTTGGGGTTGCTCACGAGCCCAGTGGGACTGTCTGCTGTCTGGGAGGGGACATGGGTCACTCGGTATGGAGGAACAGTTTCGCCCCCAAAACCAGTTCTGTCACTTACTGCCTCCATGGCTGTGAGCAAGACAGCTAGCCTCCCTGAGCCTCGGTATCCTTGTGTGTAGAATGGGCGTGTAAGGGCAAAGCAGCTCTGCTCACAGCATCACAGTGCAGCTCTGAGGGTCCAATGAGAAAATGCTTGAATAGCCTCTCCCAGGGAGCCAGGCTTCTAGAAAGAGCTTGTAATGCCACAAATGAAATCCCGGCACTGGTGCCCTGCTCTGCTACCCTGTGAAAGCTGTTTTAACTCTCTGAACCTCACACCAACTGAAGGTAGGTTTTATATTCACACGGGGATGTACTGAGGCTCAGAGAGGCTTGAGGCCTCTCAAGTCACACAGCTGGAAAGTGACAGTCTGAACTTGATCCAGGGCCCTGGACCCTCAGGTCTGGCATCATTGTAGTTGTTTGGCAATGTTCATATCATTATTGGAATTAGTGGAAGTTGGAAATCTCTAGGCAGGGAAAACTCAAGAGGATATGAGACTCGTTTGGGAAATAGTCGAATCTTCCCCCGTGATGTGAATGTGAAGCTGCACCTGTGTGGCCACTTTGATGCGTGTAAACTTCTGTGATGCAGCCTGGTGCTCTAGGTGTCCGCTCACCCCTGGTGAGCGGCTTGCGCTGTGGTTCCGAGGTTTGTGGGGGAGGGGCAGCCCTTCCCCAGGACAAGCCCATCCCTGTGAGACTCCAGGGAGCTGGCTCCTTCAGGCTGGGGGTCCAGCCAGCCATCCCGACGGCCGTAGTCCTTCGGCAGGGCCTTGGAGGATGGGAAGGTGCTGTGTGGCTTTTAGTGAGGAGGGCTGATCCCTGGACAGCCTCCAGCTGTGGCTTCCCTCTGAAGACCCTGGGAGGGCCGTGGGGCAGGAACAAGGCAGGTTGACTGTGTCCCCCTTCAGCGCTCAGCCAGGGGAGGGCAGGCAGGGCCACTGGGGTCGGTGGTTTGCCCTACTTCCCCTCCCGGGTCTGAGGGATCATTATAATGGCTTCCCAGAGCCATCCAGAACATCCTGTCCCCACAACAAGGGAGGACCAAAGGATGTAGGGTGTACGTCTCAGGGAGGGGGGCGGGGGGGGCTGACTGTCCTGGTGAGTTTGTGCGGGTGATACAGGCCAACACCAGAGACCCTTGTCTGCACCTGGAGAGCAGAGACCTGCTTCTAGGAGGATGTATTTGAGGGTCCTGGGGTGGAGATGGAGTGACAATGACAGAATATATATTCTCCCTCCAGCCCCACTGGAAAGGGCTCCTGGAAAGATCAGCCAGAGCCGTTGTGCCTATGAGTAGTTGGGGCCCCACCTGGCTCAGGTGAAGGTGTGGGATGAGAAGGGCACCTCTCTGCTGCCGGGGGCGTGGCTGCTCCGTGCCCCGTGTGAGCGGAAGGCACCAAGGAGCACTGGGGAGGCAGCCTTGTGTGGGCACTAGCAGCCCTGCTGGGGGAGGGCCCCCAGGGCACAGGTAGGGGCTTATCCAGAGTACCCAGGGGACGCTTGGTGGAGGGGGCGCCGAGGGCTGGAATTTGAGCTGTGCGATTTACCCCTAGCAGTTCCCAGGAAGGATGGGAAACCTGGAGCTTTTCCATGGGGATTGGGGATGAGGCAGAAAGTCGTGGCTGGTAGCCAGCACTTCATCCTGTCGAGCGCAGTGCTGGAAGGTGCAAGTGTCAGATAAACCTCCGTGTAGTGGGCACCTGAGTGCGCACATCCTGGGGAAGAAAAGGGAAACTCAAGGGAAGGGGATGAGGGGTTTGCACGGCACACACAAGCCTGGGCCAGGTCAGCCATTCTTTATTGTCACCTAGGGAGGGGAGGGCTGAACCAGAGAGGCAGTTATTTCTGGGAGGGATTCACCACCTTTCCCACAAAGAGGGGACTCTTGGTGACGTCATCATAGATGATGATGAAGAAGGGCCTGTCAAACTTGACGGTTGGGGGAATCGACATGGGAATGGCTTCCAGCACTGTGGCCCCAGCAGCTTCCGTCCCTCTCTCGTCGACGGTCAGCACAGCCTTGTGCATGGCCTGGGTGGGAGAGAGCACACCACCTGTCCTGAGTGGACGCAGGCTGCCTGCACCCACGAGGCCTGGGAGCAAGACCTGATGAGGACAGTGGAGCCCAGGGAGGACTTCCTGGGGTCTGTCTCCACCACCTGCAGGGGACACACAGTCCCGGACCCCCCCTGTCAGGGCCTCAGCCTGACTCCACCTGCTCGCCCTCGCTCTTCCTGACCCACATTCTCAGCCTCCCGGGAAACACCTGCCACCACAGGAGGCAGAATTACTTGAACACGTGCTGTGCTCCTTGCCATGCCTCTTGTTTCTGGTGTCCGATTTTAAGCCCCTGGGGACCAGGCCTTTGATGGGGACCTTTATAGCATCTAGTCCAGACCCGGCACTCAGTTCGTAGCCAGTGGTACAGTGTAGTTGGTTTTGGGTCACCTCTAGCTCTCCTGAATAAATGGCCTCTTTAGCCAGAGTCACTCATGAACTCGGACTTGCTGATTCACCAGCACCCCCAGTGTCACCAGATGGGGGGCCAAACGTCTGTGAAACCACTGAGCCCACATCTGCCTTTGTCAGTGTGGGCCCAGCGCGGCCCTGGCTGAAGGGCAGCAGAGGGTCAGTGACACATCCTCAGAGGACGACCCTAAAATGCCAGAGCACATGAGGCCACCTCCTTCACTCGGTCACCTGACCACATCCCAGTGTTGGCGCGTCCAGTGGCATTTCTCAGAGTCCTCATTCTGGAGGCGCATTTGTGTCCCTGGGTCCCCTCAGCCTGCGCTGCAGCCCCGTCCGTACACAGTCTGACCCACGGAAACCAGGGTCAAGCTCACCTTGGAGAGTGTCAGGGGCGCTTCCTCACTGATCCCTGAGAGCTCAGCCCCAGTACTGAAGACCCTGGTGACACCCAGTTGGCTCAGGATGGCTTTCAGATCGTAGGTCCCAGAAATGGACAGCTTGGGCAAATACAAGTCGGCAGACCTGTCGAGATGGTTAGAAAACAGAGGAGTTTCACAAAGTCGAAAGTGTTGCCTTTTCTGGTCATTTCTCCCACTTAAGCACCCTGTCTGTCTGCCCGTGGGGGGCGGGGGGCGGTGTGGACTTGCTGTATTTCTAGGTCCTCTAGCCCCGTGCCAGGGGATGTTAGCATGAGGCAGGTGCTCCTGTGCTGCCAAGCCTCTCCAATGCCACCTCCTCAGAGAAGCCCTCCAGGCAGATCCAGGGTGTTGTCTGAAGCAGTGTGCACACTCTACTCTGCCCTGTAGAGTTTGGTCACCCCCAGACTGGGACTTTGGGGCTGGAATTCAAGGGAAATGTGGGGCGTGGTGTCAGGTGCTGAGTGACATTTGCTCAGTGGATGATGAGTGATGCCCGGGGCTGATTGCTCAGCTCTTGTTCTGGGTGGGGTGAGAGTGTGGCCCTGTGATGGGTCAGACATGAGGGAGGTGGTGGCCACCAGACTCTCCTGACCCCAGCTGGGCCAGCCCCTCCTGGCCCCTCTTCTGGCACCTCTGCGGTGAGGAGCACTTGACTGGGGTTGGACGGGTAGAGGTATTAATACTTCTTTTAGTTCTGAGCTCACAGTGTTCTGTATTTTTATATTCATTCATATGTATGTTTATTATATATTCTTGTATAGTATGCATTTTATCCATTTACTTTAAATTTTAATGTATTGGTTTATATATGTTTATATTGCATCTATCTGTGTATATTTGTATAATATACATGATAAAATACTCATGAGGAGTGGGCATTCGTGTGTACAGAGATAACGTACTAATTTGGGGTGCATGCTTGCGTATCCCTTCACCCTCGGGACCCAGTGACACCACACTGATCTAGTGATGGAGGGACAGGACAGTCCCCACCTGGGCCTCTGCTTTTCTGGCCTCTCCAAGCAGATTCTCCCTCTGCCGAGCCGTGGACGTTCTATCTTTCCAATCCTACGTACAACTGCCACCCCTGCCAGGAAGCCCGCCGCCTCCCTCTTGGTTCCCTCATGGTGCGTGTGGTGGTGCTGCTGCTCCCGTGCTCGGTGCGAGCTCCAGGAAGGGGCAGTGTCCACGCTGGGAAGTCACCAAGGGCAGACATTTGCTTCCTGAGCTGTGGGCACTGTCCCTCTCACGGGGTGCTACCTGACTGGATGCTGGCTTCTCTGTGGGTGCACAAGGTCACACACAGCTGCTTGGCCCACGGGGTGTGAGTCCCACGGACCCCCTTTTGGCCAGGCCTTCTGTGACAAGCCAGCCTCTGGTTTAGGACATCACCTTGGGGATCTCTTTTTCAGGAAGTTGACGAGGATTTCAGGGGAGAACGAGGACTGCATGTGCCACATTTTCCCTTCGTCGGGCAGGATGAAGATGGCGGTGGCATTGCCCAGGTAGTCCATGAGCAGCACCCAGCTGGACATGTGCTCACAGTAGTGCAGGTCGAACATGCCCAGCCGGTGCATCATGGGCACCTTGACGGTGGTGGCCGCATCCACATGGAAGTCCATCTCCGTGGTCTGGTCCACACTGAAGGGCTTCTCCCATTTGCCTGGAGAGGGTCGAGGGTGCCGATCAGCCAGGGGCAGGACGGGCTAGGCACCTGTGGTAGAATGGAGGAGCCCCGAGCCCCCTCCTGAGCAGGCCCCCTCTGAGCCTCAGCTTTCCCATCTGTGCACTGGGCTGACATGAACAGCGGTCACTGAAGGGACTTTCGTGAGGGCGGTGCCAGGCTCCAGCAGGGCCCAGGTTGTCTGTGTTGCAGAGGTACAGGGGGGCCCCAGGCTGGCAGGGTGAGCAGCTTGACTTGTACCTCGTGCTCGTCTGATTGGGGGCTGCTTGGAAGACTCTGCATGACGTCACTGTCGACCTCAGTCATACTCAGCACCCCCGTGTGTGAGTGCCTCCCCCCGCCCACCTGTGAGTCAGTGGTTCTTACCATTGAGGGAAATCACTCTTGTTCTCACTCTGATGGCCTCTTCCTGGACCAACATGTGAAACGCAGAGGCCTGGGCCTCTCCCCTCTGCTATACCAGGAGACCGTCACCCTCCTGACAAGTCAGAGTGGACAGCAGCCTCGGGGACCCCTGAGCCCAAGTTTCTGTTTGGGTGGGAGGTGGAGACTGCAGCTGGAGAGGGGACGGGGCCCGCCTAAAGTCCCAGGCAGAGCTGGGACCCGACTGGGCTGACTCTGGCCTCTGCCATCTCCATTGCACTGTTCTGCCTCAGACCACAGAGCCAGTGGTGGGCAGGAAGTAGCCCCTGACCTTGACCCTCAGCTCCCCTGTGCCAGGCTAGCTCCATTTCCATGGACTGTTAAACAGCCTCAGAATGCCCTCTGGGACCCACAGCTTTCTGACATTTTCATCAGTCAGAGGGAGAGAGGGAGGCTAAGAGTAAGTTTAGCTGGGCACCTACTTTGTGAGCACACAGTCCCATGTTCTTTGCAGCGTGCTTGCTCCCCACAGAAACATGACGACAAGGGCGAGGTTATGTTCAGGTTCCAGGCCGGAGCCCCAAAGAGGCAAAGTGACTTGCCAGCAGCCAAACAGCTAGTAAGTGGTAGGGTTAGGGTTTGAACCCCGGCTTTTGACTCTGAGGCCGTCACTCCTTTCACTGCCCTGGAGTCAGTTGTTCAGTGTGTAATTCAAGAAACCCCACTTCCTCCATACGCTCTGCTAAAGCTTGTGCTTCTGGCCGTCTGTCTATCTGGGGGGACATTGCATAGACGGCCTCCCTCCCTGGGGGGGACTTACTACGATGCCCAGGGGAACGTGCACAAAAAGCCCCGACAAGCCCCGCTGGGAAGATGCTGCTTTGACCCTCTGACCCACGGCCCCCAAGCGCATTTGGTCTTGGAGAGCGTGTCAGTGTTTGTGTGGGGAGCCCAGCCGCCCAAGCAGAGACGCCTAGTCAGAGCACCCCGCACTGCCTGGGGGGTTCAGGGCTGAGTGTTTGAGAATAGTCTTGGGTTTCCATGGGGACAAGCTCAGGCCAGTCATGCAACCTTACCTTTAAAAAAGATGTAATTCACCAGGGCAAAAACAGTGTCTTCGTTAAGCTCTTTGACCAGATCCACAATTTTTCCTTGGGTTCCCTTCTCTACATAATCATTGATCTGTTTCTTGGCTTCTTCGGAGTCCCTGAAGTTGGTGGAGAAGGCTTCTGAGTGGTACAGTTTCTTGACATCCTCTAAAAACTTACCCACTAGCTTCACACTCTCATTGATGAACAAGCCGTTGCCGGTGGTCAGCTTCAGCTGGTTGTCTGGCTGGTTGAGGGTCTCGAGGAGATTCTGGAAGCCTTTGTGGATATCAGCCTCCGCTCTCTCAGTGAGGTTGAAATCTAGACCCTCTAGGAGCTGGGTGTGAGTCTCGCCCTTGGCCCCCAGAGAGAGCATGGCGAAGGCTGTAGCGATGCTCACTGGGGAGAAGAAGATGTTGGTGTCATTGTTCTTTTCTACCTGACGGTAGAAGTTGATAGCAAAGTCAGCCAGGTTTGAGGCAATCTTGTGGCTAGCTGCCTCCTGATCGTGCTGGGATGCGTCTGTGTCCTGGACAGTGTCTCCCTGGGGACCATCAGCCAGGGAGGCTGGGACCAGGCAGCACAGGCCTGCCAGCAGGAGGAGGCCCCATGTGATGGAGGATGGCATTGTCCTGTGAGAGAAAAGGGGCATCATACCAAGTCAGACAATGCAACGAGTCCCCTGGCCACTGGGTAACACCGCGTACAGCACCCAGAGTTTATGAAATGCCTGCTCTGTGCAGTGCTGTGCTGAGTGCTTTCTTACCTCATCGTCACCGAAAGACACACATACCTGGATAGTCTGGGTCCAGAGGCCACTTTCTCGATGGCTGTACTAACGTCTGCAGTGACCCTGAGGTGCCGGTGCCACAGCCCCTACTTTATAATAGGGGAGGCTGAGGCATGGGATGCATAATGTACATGCCGATGATTACCCTGAAGGCCGGCCAGGTCAGGCCCAGCGACGAGTGGATCTGGAACAGCCCCGTGGGGCTGCCATGGAGTCCTGTTATATAATGAGCAGAGAGGCTGCTGTGCAGAGAGGGAAGGATCTTGTGCAAGGACACTTAGCCTTACTAGATGGAAGTTTGAGGACACTCAGCTGGGTGGCTGTGCCCTGGCCACTCACGGTGACCCTCAGGCCCTCGAGGATTTTCCTGAGTGGGAGCACTACCCTCACAGTGAGCCTGCGGTCTCTGCTGCACGAATGGGCTGCGGTCCCTGCAGCCTGCTCTTCCTGGTCGCCACCCATGTCCCAGCAGGCCATGTGGGGTTAGAGATGTTGTCTGGGGGGGGAGGGGGTTCATGTGAATCAGGGGTGGGGAGAGGCGCTAAGAATGCATCTTTTCTCTTGACAGACCTGGTTCTGGTGTGAGTCATTCGGTGTCTCTGGCCCTTATTTTGCCTCATACAAGACGTGAGGTTGTTGGGAGGATTTAGTGAACAGGTCTAGACACCAAATCTTACCCAGGGGGTCTAAGAATGCAGCTGTCAGGGGCAGGCTAGTGGGGACTGCAGCAGGAGCCTTCTGAGGGCCAGCGGGCAGGAGCAGCTCTGTGGCGTGTAGGCAGGAGGGAGTGGCAAGGCCTGCGGCTGAACTGGCAAGAGCAGACTCTTCCTGGTGACAGGCAAAGCCACTGCCACCTACAGCGACACTAGCCCACCGACCCCAGAGCATGCCCTCTCCTCCAGACATGCCCATCTTTGAGCCACCAGGCTATAGCCCCCCAGGTACAACCTTCTCTTTTCACAGGTGGGGAAACTGAGGCCAGAGCAGAGGCAAATGTTTCCCTGTTGGCCTGCAGCCACATAGCTAGCCATGACCCCCATAACTAAAATGATCATTTTAAGAATGTACAAAGGCACAGGAGTCCTTGAACTTGGAATATGAAAACCTGAGGGGAAAAAGTTGGAAGTAAATGCTGGGTTTCCCTACCCCCTTGGATTTTTAAAGTTTTTTTTTCCCCAATAAAACAGCAAAGTAAAGCACAACACTGGCCTCTGTCTCCACTTTCTTCTGGCCTTTACATTTGTGAGCACCGCAGACAGAGCAGGCCGCAAGCTACATAACGGGTGTGTATGTTTTTCTTGGACTGGCCTGTGGTTTTGGAGCTGAAGACGGTGCTGAAATCAGCTCCGCATGCTCTCTCTCCCTCTGGTTTCTCTGGACTTGCCCCTGGGCTTCGGTGCAGTCCTCCAGGGCTGATGGGATTCCCCATTGTAGCCAGACTCACAGACCTGGAGGGATTTGGGCCCTGGTGGGGTAGGAACGCTAAATGTGGTGAGGGGTCTCAGAGGTGGTGGCTTCTAGCCCTGACAAGACCACTGCTGTCTACTTGGCCTTGGGCAAGTGTCTTCAAGTCCTGAGGCCTTGCTCTCCCCACCTGGTCAGTCCAGGTGGGGTGGCTTAGATGAGGTTCCTGTGTGCTAGCGATGGATTATTAATTAAAGGGGTATCTGGGTTTGGGGGAGCAACAGGTACTCCCCATGGGGAGGGGTGGGGTGAGGTGCCCTCTCCCTTGGAGGGCAGCCGGTCTAAGAAAGTGGTGAGGCCTGTGGGACTGTGGTGGGGGTGAGTGCTTGTCCCACTAGCCCATCTTCTTGGGGGGTGGGGCATACCCCCTCACGCAGCTTCCTTCTCGTACAGTAAGGGGTGTGAGTCCCACAGGGGTCCGGGCCTTGCCAAGGCCACACAGCAACCCAGTGACAGAGCTGTAACAGGCCTTGGCTTTCCGACCCCTAGAACATCAGACTGACACAGCCATGTCCTCAGGTCTCAGACTCCGTGAGTGTCAGAATTGGGCCCGAAGGACACTGACCTTGGCCTTGAGCCTCCTATTGGCTTCCTTTTGCCTTCCAATCTATTCCTTCCAACTTCAGGGGCCTAAGACTTCTGCTCTCTCCATGCCCTTCTGTGGAAGACAGCACCCCACACCCGCCAAAGGCTGGTGCTGCAGAAGCTGCCCAGTGGTGAGAGAGTGGCCTGCGCTGCACCCAGACGTGTGTGGGCTAAGCTCTATGGCAAAGAGAAAGAAGATGGCAGGGTGACAGCGCCTGGGCCCGGGGCAGGTGGGGGAGGCTCTGCCAGGTAGTGGAGAGAGGAGGGAGCCAGGCCCTGTGCCCAATCTCAGGAGCATAAAAGCAACGACTGAGTGTGACCTAGAGGGAGCCAGGAAGTGACTGCGCCATAAGGTCGCACAACCTGGCACTAAATAAGCCTGGGTGTGACCCAGCCCTGCGTCTTCAGGGCACATGGCCTTGGGCAAGTGACTTCACTTCTTTGAGCCTCGGCTTTCTGCCTGTAAAGTGGAGAAAAGACTCCCATGCAAGCAGAAGTGAAGACCAGGGTGGTAGGTGGACAGGCCCCAGCCAGGGCGGAGGCTCCCCAGACCTGCACTCAGGCAGGGTCGCGCTCGAGAACCGGCAGCCGTCTCCCTGGCCAGGTGCCGCGTGGCCCAGGACCAGACAAGGGGCCCCTGCTCAGCAACAAACCACCTCTGGGCTGGGAAAATATTAAATTCAATTCTCCAAGTATTAATTTGTTGCCTAGTAGCTGCCAAACCCTATGCCCACAAACATCAGTGTCCCCGTGACCACCACCATAGAGTCGACAGCAGGCGTTTTACCTGCTCAGCCCCGTCCAGTCCCTCTGAGCTTACCCTCAGAGGGGGGAGTTATGGTTAGCTTCTCCTATGGGTGGAGAAATTGAGGACTACAGAGATTAGGTAATCTACTGAAAGCCACAGAGCTAGTTGCTTATGGAGCTGGGATTGAACCCGAGGCATTTTGGTTCCGGAACTTGGCATTTAACCTTTTTCTGTGTATAAAGCTGAAGCCAGAGGCCTCAAAACAGGCAGCCTGGCCAAATGAAGAGGGCAGCGTCACTTTGTGGCTGTGATCAGAATGCCTGAGTTCCATTTGCCGTCAGCTGCGTGACCTTGGGCAAGTTACTTAACCCCTCTGAGTCTTGATTTTCTGGAAATAACAAGGGTTCATTGCCTCATAGTGCCATTGTGCAATTAACTACGGGCAAGGTGTCAAGATGTGCCTGGTGCACAGTCAGCTCTCAGGAAGTGTCCGTTGTCATCGATGTTGTTGTGGATCTTTCAGAGCACTATGTGGGAGTCTGGTGGCCTTGGCCTTGGTTACCTTTGTAACCTCATCTCCAAAATCCAAAGACCTAAAAATCATATCCTTCTAACACTCCAGAGATCAAGGCCACTGTGGGTGGTGTGAGAAGAAAGAGGACAAAGGTTATCTACACTTCGCTCAAGAGGACACAGAGGTTGAATAACTGTCTGGGGTCACCCAGCATCCGAGAGGCCGCAAGGCCAGCCGAGGTCCGCCCCCTTCTGCCCCGCATCTGAGGTCCAAGACAGTTAATATGGACAGTAAGAATGGTTTCAGGAGTGTGGGTTCTGGACCAAGGAAGGGGGGGGGGTTGTGTAATTTGGGGCAGGTTATGAACTTCTCTGTCCTCAGTTTCTGCCTCTGTAAAATGGGATCACCATGGTAACCACCTCAGGAGGTGGCTGTGATGCTTAAATGCAGGACTGTGTGTAAGGAGCTTCGAAGCCACCGGGCCAGAGTGAGGGCTTAGGAACAATGCCCGTGATGGTGTCCCTCCTGGGGTGTCCCACCTTGAGCTGTGCATGAGGGTGCCCAGAGGCCCTTTCTGATACCTCTAGACTGAGGCCTGGCACCGTTCTTCCCTGGGCATTTCTGCAGAGGTTGAAGGCCTGGTGGGTGACTGGAAACCTGGGATTGTAGTCCAGCCAGGCTTCCCCTCCAGGACCCTACATTAGCCTGAGCTCCTCACTGTCTCTCTCTGGGCCCTAATTTTTCATCTGAAGAAGGGGAGAACCACGCACACCTCAGGAGTAGGGGAGGTGAGGCCTACAGGCATCAGCAGACAGGAAAGACCCCAGAGCTGAGCCAACAGAACATGCTTGCCCCTGGGCCCCCAGACACCAGGGCCAGACACCCACCTCCACCTCTGTTTCCAGAGGGCCAGCGATTCACCAGCGAGTGCTTGGGAGGCCCTGGGCAAGCTGAGGGAGCAGGAAAGAACCTCTGGGATGTTGTTACTATGACAACAGGAGGCCCACCCCCACCCTACTCCATCTTCCCTGGACCCCACCCCGCAGGCTGCCTGGCAGTGCAGGGACACAGAAGCCCCTGCAGAGGCTCCCCTCAGTGGAAGGCATACTTACGATTTGGTGTCCCAGGACCAGCTGATGACCAAGGCTGAGGGGACAGGGCCCTGTCCTCCACTGTTTAAAGCAGTAGACGCAGAGGGGCTGAGTCTCAGATGGGGAGACTGCTGGTGAATATTAACCAAGGTCAGCTCAATTACCAGAAGAGCAAACAGGGACTAAGTCCATCTGCCGGACACTGAGCCACCCGCCCACGCTGCCTGCCTGTGCTGTGCTCAGGGAGCACACAGGCCTCTGCTTCACAGACCAAAGGGAGTCCCTGCACTGAAACCAGTGTCCTGTGTCCAGGGTGGGGTGGCATGACTCAGAGGCTTTGGGACACCACCACTTTCCTGGCACTACGCTTCTGCTGGGGAGTGTGCTCAGTGGCTGCCTTGTTGGTCGCAAGAGCTGCCATTGACTGAGCTGCCCCAAAACACCTGCTGCAGAAGACACACTGTGCCCTGGGGGTGGGGTGTGCAGTGGGTTCTGTGCCCATTTGGCAGGCAGGGCCACTGAGGCCCAGAGCAGAGAGGCTGCTCATTCAGTCAAAATCACTAAGCCAGCCTTGGCTGCAAAAACTTTCTCAACTTCCTGTGGAGGAAGTGGGGTGTGACCGATGGGGACACAGTCACTGTAGTTGGACATGTGTGGCCATGGGCACCGGTCAGGGGTCAGAGAGTCAGTCTAGACAGAAGAGCTGTGCTGCCTTTGGCACACAGCCTCACCTCTCTGAACCAGGAGGTGTTTCCATCTGCACTGTCAGGGTTCGGAAGTCCCACTCCTTAGTGTGGCCATCAGGAAGTGCATACAGTGTGACCTACGTAAAGCGCCTGGCTGCAGCAGGCACTTTCCTCTGGTCTTCACAGCCCTCCATTCAACCCTGCCCTCCAGGCCTCTCTGACCTGAAGAAGCTCCTCACCTGGGCAGCCTCAGGCCTGTTTCTGTTGCTCTGGGCTGTGGCTACCTGCAGAATGGTGCTGTCTGTACACTGCTGGAATAGTGTACAGTGTTTCTGGGGACCAGGTCTGTCCTGGGGCAGTCACAGGCCCTCAGGGACACAGGTGGGGCCAGGGTGGTGGTGCAGGGCTGAGGCCAGTAGGCCCCACCTGACTGTGACCCCATGAAGAGCCTACGGCAGGCCACATCACGCTGCCTGCGGCACCCTGCGCCTGCTTGGCACACGTGTGCTTCACAGATACCTGCTGCACGAGCAGACGGGTGCATTTTTGTCCCTCCTATCATCCATCCCCCAGTCACAGCTGTGGGCCTCAGCCAGGTGAGTGGCCCACAGGTCCCTCCAGCACACAGGCTCAGACCAGGGACCACGGCTGCCCTCTTCATTGGCTGTGAGGCCTCAAGAAGCTCCAGCCTCCCTGTGGCTCAGTTCCCCCATTTGTAAAGTGGGGTCATGGCAGTACCTACTCGTGGGACTGCTGGAGGATTAGGTGTGGCAGCTCACGGGGAGCTCAGCACCCAGGGCTGCTGCGCACACAGAGCCCTCAGGATGTTGCCTGCCAATACCCCCCATCCCTGCCTGAGGGCTCCCTGGTATCGCTCCAGGTAGGCAAGGGGGCATTCCAGAAGCATCCCTCCAGGCCTCTCTCATGTAGTACTCAGTAACCCCTTGAGGGGTTACTCCCCACCCCATGCAGAGCACAGCTGAGCCCAGAAGAGGGAGGACTCCCCTTCCCCACACCCTCCTGACTCCCTAGTTCCACAGTCTGGCTTCAGGGCCCGGACTCCTCCCCTGAGCTGGCTGAGTGGGCAACTCCCCCCTGGGGCTCTGGATCCACTGGCAACCTAGAGAGCCAGGCTGTGGCTCAGGTGAGCCCACCCTCCATACCTCCTGGGCATTTCTTCCCCTCACCGTGCCAACTGTACAATGGAGCCCTGAGCCCAGCTGCCCCTCCCAACTCGCACTGAACAGATAGGGGCAAGCACCCCACCATCCAGGCAATGGCCTCTCGGTCCCCTCAGCCCAGTAGCCTGGGAATTGGTGCCACCCACTGTACCTCCAATTCCTGGTGCTCTCTTGGCAGTGACACCTCCTGCTGTGGTCCGACCCCTGGCCCCCCTTCTCTTCTTTCTCCTCCTCCTCCTCTGGGGCTCTCAGGTGCTGAGGACCACAGCAGACAGGCTGTGTGCTCCTTGAGCCCCGCAACGCCGTGTCTCTGCCTGCCTGGGAGGAAGGAGCTCTGTGCTGCGGCCAGTGGAGGCCCTGGGTTCAGGAGGGGCAGGGAACTGGGGCAGGAAGTTGCCTTGCACAAAGCTGCCGTTAGCCAGGAGGACGTCAGGTGACCCTTCCCAGCTCGGGCAGCTGTTCCTGCTGTGTCTGGCCTGTGTGACTCTGGACAAGTCACTCTGTTCTTAGCCTCTGTAAGAGCATCAGTGGCACTCAGAGGATTAATGGAGGTGACACATTACCCTCCAGCCCTTTGGCTGGTTTCCAGGGCCAGCCGCAGAAGGAAGAGGACAGAGACAGCTGTGACATGCCCAATAGGGACATTTCCTGGAGGCTGTGAAGGGTCTCTCTGCATCCCTGACCTGGCTGGGTGCAGGAGGGGGGCACAGCAGCACGGGGAAGCGGGGGCAGTAGAGGAGGAGAAGGAGCTCGGGCTGGGTGGGGGGCAAGTGAGGGCTCAGGGCTGCGGCCCTGCCCCTTCAGAGCCAAGGGCTCCATGCTCAGTCCTTCCTTGTCCTCCCCACCCCCCCAGTATTTCATGCTGCAAAGAGGCTTCCTGGACACACGTCTTGGGAAGAGGGGGTGAGATGGGCTGGGAAAACAAGCAGCGACAGAATCCCAGGGGCCATTCTCAAAGGCACTGTGTCCCACGAACCACAAGCCATGGCGGGGAAGCCTTGTTCACTTGGTTACTTCCGGATTTGTCGACTGCAGTGTCTGGGCTGATTCCCTTGCATCATGGTAAGGTCTCGTGGGCTGGTTGTGAATAAGGGGAGACCCTACCCCTCCACAGGCCCCGTCTAGAGAGGGGAGTGGGGCGGAGAGGCATGGGGTCAGCAGCAGGAAGGGTGGGAAGGATGGTGTGTATGAGGGGCCCTGGGCCGAGCAGAGCAAGGACCGAAGGCCCAGACTGGTCAGAAGAGCTGTGCTGACCTCAGGGGCCGCACCCACGGGCCAGCGCCCTGGGGAGTGTGAGCACCAGCCTGCACTGCCTGCTCCGTGCACACCCAGCCACACACCCACTCTCGTATCCCCCATCCTGTTCCCCTCTGGGACCCCTGTTTGGGTACCGGCTTCCTTTGGGGGCAGTGGGGTCAGGCATGGGCTTGGGGCCTAAGCGTCTGAGTCGAGCCCTTCCCTCCACCACTGTCCCTTGGTGAGATCTTAGCCACTTTACCTTTCTGTGCCTCAGTTTCCTCATGTGTGCAGTGGGGGCTAAGAATGGTCACTTCTCCCAGGACTGTGAGAAGTGACCACGATGACGT
The DNA here is from genome assembly GCF_014824575.4 of Sturnira hondurensis. NCBI lineage: Eukaryota > Metazoa > Chordata > Mammalia > Chiroptera > Phyllostomidae > Sturnira > Sturnira hondurensis. Next base: position 6,060,053 of record NW_028093774.1, on the reverse strand, counting down.
GTAAGATGCGGGGCCACCACAGATGGACCCGAAGTGGATTCCAAACACCACGTGACCTTTGGACAGGTCCCTGGGCCTGGAAAGGCTTTCAGATTTGCTGTAAGGGGCTGAGCAGGAGGAGGAACTTTACAAAAGAATTAATGTTCTTTTATTAAAAACTAACCTTTTCTACATTTTAACTTCACCCGTTTGAACTTCCGGGCTATCACAGCCCCCGGGGACGTCGAGCTTTTAAACGTGCCCTGTTTGACTGGTGTCAGTATTGCCTTCGGGCGGTCAGGCTGTCGCGCTTTGGCCAACGGGGCCTCGTGAGTTTCTCTCTTCCCCCTGCAGCAGCCCTTGCAAGCATTTTACAAAGCCGCCCTTGCTTTTCTCTTGCCCCAAGACACCCCATCAGAGACCCTCCGAGGGGTGGGGGTGGGGCAGGGCGTGGGAGGTCCCCAAGGACTTTGGCACTTGTTTTTCAGAAGGTACTTTCCAAGCCCTGCGTGGGTGGCTCCAATGACAGAGAGCAGCAGGATCTCTGGTCTGGCCCAGCTCGACCTGGGGTTGAAGCAGCTCGCTTCACCTTGTTTGTCATCTTTCCTGTTCACAGGAAGCTATTTGTTTGCTTGGGTTTAACGAGTCTCTCTCGCCGCTTTTATTTTGCAATCCGAACCCTGAGCTGGGCGTGCCCAGTGGCCTCTCACCACCTACGCTGCGGCCGCTGCTTCCTGGGCACACACCACGTGCCAGGGTCTGTTGAATGCTGTGCAGTGGGTGCTGTGAATATGCCCTCAGGACAGAGGAGGAAACTGAGGCACAGAGAGTAACCGTGCTGCTTGTGTTTGTATGGCCAACAAGCCAAGAATGGTTTCTACATTTTTAAATGGTGGAGGAAGAAATAAAGCGGAGCATGGTATTTGGCGACACAAGGAACCATGTGGAACTCAGTGTGCGGTGCCCACCGTGAGGTTTGGCGGGAGCACCGCTGCGACCTCTTGCTGACTGTCCCTGGCTCCTCCACACGCGGTGGCAGAGTGTGGTGGCTGGGCAGGAACCCTGTGGCCTGCAGAGCCGGGAGATTTGCTCTCTGGTATTCCTGGAACAGCGTTGCCGATTCCTGTCCGAGAGGACGGTCTGTCCAGACCTCCGTTTTCTGTCACTCCTTCGCCTCCCAGGCTGTCAGCTGCCAGGAAGGCTTCTTCCCCTGATCCTCCCACAGCCTGGCTCTGCTGGGTCAGGTGTCTCTCCTGCTGTGCCCACAGCACGTGGGGCCTACCCCTTCAGAGCGCGCCACAGCAGCTAACCACTGTGGGGCACACAGCACGTGCTGGACGCCATTCTGAGCATCCTAAAGGCATTCCATCTTTCCATCCTCACAATACACCTCTGAGGTGTGTTCTTTTGTTATCCCCAATTTACAGACTAGAAAACCGAGGCTCATAGAAAGCAAGAAACTAGCCCTAGGTCACAGAGCTGGTGCTGGCGGAAGGGAGATTGCGCCAGGCTGTACTACTGCATGGCCGGGGGCAGAACCCCAGAGCTGGGCTCTAACCCCAGACCGCAGTTACCTGAGGGCAGGGCTGGCTTTTTCCCAACTCTCTGCGCTGAGCACAGAACAGGTGCTCACGGGAGGCCTGATGAACTGTGCTGAAATGAAGGAAATAGAGTCGCGTTTGAATGAAAGTGGAGCATTTCCTTAATCAGATGCTTAGAGTGTTTGCCAGGGCGTGAAAACCTTTAGAATGCTAAACATTTGCAGGGCGCCCACGAACCAGTATGTGAGGCTGCCCCTCACAGCCAGGACCTCCCATGCAGCCTGGGCTCCCACCGGCATCCAGAGCTGCTTCCGCCGGCTGCCTCCTCAGTCTGCCCGGGAGAAAAGGGACCTGTTCACGGGAGAGGGACAGAGCGAGGGCCAAGCTGGAATGCAGAAATGCCACCGACGGAGGGGACTGTACCACTCCCGCTGTCCTGTCCGTCCTTCCCTTGTCTCTGTGCCTCAGTGTGGTGAGTGCAGGGGCCTCCCTCCTGGGCTGCACTGCCCAGAAGCTGACCCTGCCTTCTCCCCTCCCCAGCCCACCCCACAGCATCACCCCAGCAAGAGCGACCCATTCTCTGCCTGGCCACTGTGCGCAGGCCCTGTGCAGAGAAGCATCCTCCCGGCACCTCTACAGAGAAGGTGTTTTCATACACCCTCTTCACGGGCCAGGCTCCGGGGGAGCAAACAGGGCGGCCCTGTTCCTATGAAGTGTGTCCTGTACCTCCTGTCTCTCTGCTGCTGCCACCTGGGTGCTACCCCCTTATCGCTTCCTGGCCTGCACTTTCTGTGGGTTTACTCTTACTGAGGTGTTCGTTACGTGTGGCAGGACTATAAACCCTCGATGCAGAGCTCAACTCATTTTCACATTTGTGTGTGTCCATGTAACAACCACCCCGATGGAGATACAGAGACAAATCTGTCAGTCCAGTCTCCTGATCTCCCCTGGGGGCAGGTGGTGTTTGGACTTCCATCTCCAAAGATTAGTTTTGCTCCTGGAAGGGGGTGTCAAGGAGAGAATGCACTGTGCACTGTGCACTTGTTGTGTCGGGCTTCTTGTTTTGAAATCCACTGAAGTTGTCACTGGCATCAGCACCTCGCTCACGGTTTCTGCTGAGTGTGGTCCCATTTTGCGGGCGCACCACAGCTGTCTTACCTGCTGAGAGGCATCTGGGCAGTGTCCAGTTTTGACCTTTGAAATATGGCCTCCGTGAACATCCATGTAGGAGTCTGTGTGTGGACACGCTCTCCTCTCTTGGGGTGGGACGGCTCATTCTGGGCAGCCTCTGCTAACCGGGTAAGCTGCTGCTGCTCTCTCCTGTCCCTCCGCCCGGTGTCGGTGAGGCCCCTGGCCCTGGAGTGGAGAAGCCCTTCAAATTGCAGATCTGCCCATAAGTGCTGATGAACCTGGAGCCCGGCTTTGTCCTCTTTGAACTTTTGACACCATGAGCTCCAGGGAGGAGATGGTCGTGGAAGGTGTGGCTCAGTAAATTTTTCCTTTCTGCCTTTTCGTTTTCCTTTTCTGCCTCAGACTGTGTGACTGTTGTTTTATCAGCAGGCAAATGGAATTGAGTAATTCAGTGAATTGCCTGGGAACAACAACAAAAACCAAACAAACAAAAAACAAAATTCCTGCAGGACTTTAGTGGGAAGTCAGTGATTTCCATTCTACTCAAATAGGTTGAGGTCGGGTAGGGGTGGGGGGCTGGTATTTGAGTTTCAACCTTGTGCCCTTCCTCCAACCCCGCTCACCGCCCCCCCAGCCCCCCACCCTTGGGCAAACAAGGCAGACAAATAAACAACTAGGTCAACACCACCTTCTGGAAAGAAGAACAGGAAGATGTTTCCTGGGCAGCCCCCGCCCTCTTCCCCTGCCCTCTGGCCTCTGCAGGGCTCAGGTGGAAGCCGGTGGTAGCAAAGGCTCTGTGAGCAGCTGGCTCAGGCCCTGGCTGTGGGGGCATGGGCTGGAGAAGTGCCCTCCTCCCTCCCCAAAGCTGGGGGTGGGGGGGGTGGACACACGCAGGGGCTTGATGGCAAAGGTTTTACGCACACACACACTCAGTCACTCACAGAGAGACTTAGCACCCTACACTGGGCTCTGAGACTGTGTTCTTGTATGGAAATCTCTGGAACAGTGGTGGTCCAGACACCCCCCAGGCAGTGTGGACTCTGGCAAGAACAGGGGATTGGGCGGGGCAGCTCAGTTTCCTGTGGATGAGCTGCTCGACCCCTCGTGGCTGACGGTCAAGGGCACTCAGTACGTGCTGGTTCCTCTCCCTCCTGAATTTCTCGTGGCGTTTTGGTTTAGCCTAAACACGAGGAAGGAAAAGAACAAACCAGTTCGTAACCCGCTATATAGGGCAATAGCTAGAAAGCAAAGCATATGCCCAGAAGGTTCTGGAAGGAAAGACACCAGGGATTACCAGCCGGAGTGACTTTTACTTCAGTGTGGTCTGTGTGTTTGTGATTTCTCCACAAGAATGGCTGTGTCTGTGGAAAAGCACACCTTTCGTTCCTTTTAGTGTTACAACCCAACACACGGACGCTGTATTTACACGTGACACTTCCCTGCAGGGTCCTTTCAAAAGGCGGCTTCTCTGGGACTTCTCTTTTCTGTGTTTGGCTTTCCTCCAGCCACCCCAACTGATACTCGGAAGTCAACCTGACGCGGTGGGGTGGTGCGGTGGGTGGGTGGGGAGGCCTTCCTGGTGAAGTCAGCCTGCGTGGGCTGAAATCCCAGGCAGAGGTTCGCCAGCTATGGGACCTCAGGGAATCGCTGGTCTCTGTGTGAGCCCAGCAGTACACCGGAGGTTGCTGAGCACACAGAAACTTTGGAACGAATGGAAGGGCGGCATGGCTCCCTGCCACGTGCTACATCGCTGCCTCAGCAGCCCTCACAACCCTGTGCGGTGGTCGCCACCTGTTACCGTCTGGCTCTGCAGGCGGGCAACTGCCACTCAGAGAACTTAGGTGTCTTGTGCAGTTTCGCTCTGGAAAAGCAGCGGTGTTTCCTGTTCTCTGTACTTTATAACACGGACACTCCATACACGAGGGTCGTGTGATGTTTGACTTTGACCCCGGTGCCCGGAGAGGTCGGAGGCCTGTGCTGGTCGTCTGCTTGTCCTCTAGCCGTTTCAGCATCCAAAGGGACCCTCTAGCGGGAGCGGGAGGGCGCCCTCAGGGTGGGAATCACTGGCTGGATTGAAGGGTCAGCCTGTTTGCCTCACTAACAAGGGAAGTCCAAAGACGTGTTGAAAGACAGGGAAATCCAGTAATGTTGCATCTAAAGAACGTCTTCTAGATGCAAAATCAGCACCCACCACGGTGCTTGTGCAGATTCTTTGCCTTAATGTCCGCGGATCTGGTCGTCTGGACAACTGGCACAGGTTGGAGCCGGTCTCCTGAATCAAGGGCCCCTCCACTCGTTACTGCATGGGTGGCAGAGGCTTTGAGTAGCCTGATGGGCTGATGCATCTGCATTGATAGAAAATACTGCCTTCAGTATAGGTTTCTTTATTTGTTTATAAATTACATACGTGGGCAACCTCCCCGATGCATCATTGGCTTTAATAAAACAAATAAAAGCAGACATTTTTAAAAGGAGGTAAAAATATTCATAGTTTTTAATGAATATTAAAATTCATAAAAAGTGAATTTTCTATTTTCAATTAAAAACTGAGTGTTTTTAATTTGCAGCCCAGTAGCCATAATAACTGTTTTCTTGCATCTTTACAAACAGTTCTTTGGAAAACAATGTTATTTGCTTTTGCTTTTGCTTTAGGCCCAGTCCAAAGATTTATTTTTCCTCGTTTTAACCTTCCCGAGGTTTGAGTCCTGAGTTGTGCCTGGCAGCCCCTGGGGCGGGGGGCAGCTCCTGCTCCACGTTAAGTGGCTTCATTGGCATTTTTATCAGCTGTTAGCCACAGCATTCCTCCGGGAATAGGATTCCCACAGCATCGCTCTCGTTTGTATGCTTTCTATAAGGTGGCGGTGGCAAGGGTTGAAACGTTTGAAAGCCTTAATGTCTGAAAGACTCATGGGAACAGACCCCCACACACGAGCCTTTGATTGCCCGTGAGGGACCTTAGGGATTCCCCACGCCTTCCACGTCCACCCCCGCCCCGGCCCCGCACAGACCTGCAAATGTGTGTCCATGGGTCATGGCACCTGAGCCTGTCAGCTTGACTTTTCATTCAGTTTCAAGTTTTATCCTATTTGATAGTTGTTTCTGTATGAAAAATAGCCAGGAGTAAAAATATTCTAAATCACAGAGGGCACAGCACAGGTGCTTTTGCACCCCCTTCCGCCAGGGGAGGGGCACATTTCTGGGTCGTAATTTTTAGAGAAGCAGCAAGCTCCAGGTAATGTCCAATGTCCTCACTCAGCACAGCAAGGATTTGCTGGTATTTAAATGACACTTACATGGTACTTACTATGTGCAGGCACTTTACGTAATTCTCTCTTCCACTGAAAGCAACAAAGAGTGGACGGAAGATGCTCTGAAGCTCAGGATGCTGACTTGGGGACCAGGGAGAGCTGGTCACGGGGCTGGTGCCTCTGCAGCGGCTGCACGACACTGACCTAGACGGGAACTTCTGTGACTTGGGTAGGACATGCTCTCCAGACCCGTGTCCAGCCAGCACACCAGGATTCTGGACAGTGTCCTCAGAGTGGGACTGTTGGAACCAAAAAGAGCATCTGGGTCCAGATGAGAGACCAGGTCCTGCCATCCAAGGGGTCAAGGGTCAGGGAAAGCAGAAAGGGCTGAGTGGGAGTTGAACCTCTTATGGGAAAACCCATGTTCAGGCTTAGACCAGCAGGACCAAAGCTACTTGGGGGTACAAATAGGGAGCATTATTTCAGAACCTGTTTTTCAGAAATTTTGCATGCTGACACAGCATTCTAGCACACTGTTTTTATACTTTGCTGATACTGAAGGGAAGGCCTAATATCTAGGAATAGAATATAATATTCAAATAAAAGGACAATGATATATATGCAGTATCAAAGTCTTTAGAAACTTCAAGTCATTCATTTGATCTTCACAGTTTTAAGTCAGTGTGCAACTTTCTTTTTCTCCTGGGTCTGATAAGTAATGTATTGACTCTCCTCCAAATTCACTCTTCAGTACATGATCTGTGATAGTGGACATGGTTCCTTTAAGCATTTTTTCCGTTATGGTGGGCATGTTCAGTTTTCTCAGTAGGGGGCGCTGGAGAGGTATTGGAGGAGGAAGCTGGGTTCCTGTGGGTACTTGTGGCTTCTTGCAGCTGTTTGGGCAGTAGGGGGCGCTGGAGAGGCATTGCAGGAGGAAGCTGGCTTTCACTCTGGCTTCTAGCAGCTCAAGCAGATGGTGGTTGGTGCTGGTGGGAGGATAGTGGGAGGACTGCGGTGTGGGTATGAGGACATCCAGGACACGCCAGAAATGCATAGCCCCTGTGCAACCTGGCCCAGCAGGAGACCACCATAACATAGCTCCCTCCACGTGAGTTCGTGAGATTGGGGCCTCTGTCCACAGTGGCGCCCCCACTCCCTTACCTTCTTCTTTGCAGTTTTGTGTCCCCTGGCCCTTCTGACGCCGCAGCCTTCCTGACATCGACACCACGTGTCTTCCTGTCTTCACCAGAGCCACCCTCCCTCTGTGCATTTGCACAGCACAGCCAGCCTCTGGCCGAGGCCTGTGTGCCAGGGCTGCCTGCCTGCCTGCCTCCCCCCCGCCCCCCCCCGCCCCCCCCAACCCTCCCACCACAGGGACTGGGGACCAGCTCCAACCCCGCAAAGCAGTGAACTGTTCTGACACCAGGGGGCAGCAGTAACACCTTTCCAATGAGAACTGAACCCCTCAAGGGAGGGATCCCCCGTCAGCCCTGAAGTATCCTCTTGAGTTCTAGATTTTATGTCTTTGTTATTAAGTTGTGCTTTTTAAAAAAGTAACTATAAGATATAAGTGCTTGGCAAAGTACCTGACATGCATTTATCGTCAAAGGAGTTTGTTATTAAGATTATTGATAAAACGGAGACATTATTGTCCCCATTTAATACACGAAGAAACAGGCTCAGAAAGTTTAAGTAACTCTCCAAAGTCATATAGTGGAGCTAAGGTTTGAGTGTGTGTGCGTGTTCTTTTCTTTTCTGCCACCTCTTTATGTTATTCTTTGGAGCTAATTGGCATAGTTGTGATCAAGTTCTGGTTAGAATAAAACCTCTGTGGAGGAAGTCGGGAAGGGCAGGGAGGAGCTTGCATCAGAGGCTTATGGGAGATCTGTGCTAGGCGCTTCAAAGAGGAGCAGAGAGGTGCAAGCCTTCCATCGATCTGCGATAACGGCGTCCATGGGAGTCGAACTCCGGAACGGCGAAGCCCTGGAATTCAAGTAAATCCCCAAACCGTTGTCTGGGAAGGCCGTTCACAGTACAGAAACTGAAAAGTTGAAGGAATGTGCTTCCCAGAAATGTTAATAGTTTTCAGTTATTTTTAAGTAGTTGCCAAATTTTTAGACCTGGAGGAAAACGTTCAAGTTTTTGTTCTTTACACAGTTTGCACAATCCACACATGCTCCTGAGCACCTCTGGTGGAGAGTAGAGGGAACCGAAAATGGAAAGCGAAGTGAATACGAAGTCCTGGCTGTGGGACTGGGAACCCACGGGGACAGCCAATGAGGAGACAGTATCTAAAGCAGCAGTGGGGCCAGCTCTCCACATCCACCCTCCGGGGGTTCTCATCCCCAGGTCATTGTGCCCTGAGATGTTACCATAAGTCCAAGGTCCCACAGGGAATCGGGAAGCCCCCAGTCTCTTATCTCTGCTCTGCCCGAGACCCCTCGGGCCCTGGGCACAGGCAGTGCTTCTCATTACTGGAGCATGGGGTGGAAGCACGGCTGCCCGGGAACACACACTAAAGACAGGAGAGGCTGGCCGTGCCGTGGAGTGCAGACGGGCATCCTCCATCTGGGAGACAAGGGCACTCTCCCGGGCTGGGGCTGGGGCTGCAGGGTTCATGTGAGGGGGATGGGAGGACCGCAGTCCTCCCACTCTTTATAAAAAGAGTTTATAAGCAGGCGCTGTTCTGTGTCTACAGAACAGGCCGCGAGTCTCGGCCTCTCCAGCTAGAGATTCAGAGCCATTGGGCCAGGAGAGTACAAATCCAGTGTTAGAATTTGCCCCCGAAGGCTGCTTTTTGCCGAGTCACTGCTGGACTGACCACCATCCTGTCTGCAAATCTGAGTATGGAGGTCGTCCCTTCCATATCCAGCCCTGAGCGTAATGGCTCATTCTGAGGACATGAAGTGATCCTTATACTCAGATGACCCACGTTACAGCTCTGCCAAAGCCAAGAGGAGAAAACTGAGACGTTATTAGAAACAGTTATGATGTTGGAAATGTTCATTCACGTGGTCAGGGAAGACTTGAGTTTTCAGTTTCTTGTTTATAGTATAAAATTCAGTGCAAGAAAATATTTATGCACAAAAGCAACAAAATGGGTAACATGCCCATAAATGAAATTAACAGGAAATGTGCAGGAGCTGTAGGAAAAAAGAAAAAGGAAAGAGAGAACTTGGTGAGGGCCACGTAAGGATGGGAGTAAGAGAGGAGATTTGTCTCCTTCTTAGACGGGAAGGCTCCGGTTTGTAAGATGTGCTTGGTCTCTAAATTTAGTCACACACTCAGTGCAACTCCCATCAACGTCCCAGCACAAGTTTCTGGGACCCTGGCGAGAGGATTCTTAAATTTATCTAGATGAATTATTTTATTTAAAAGTTCTAAAAAATCTGTTTTTAAAATAAGAATACTATGGGGGCTTGCTCTGTGTACTAATGATGGTACTAACTCCCAAACCTCCAGGAACAAACAGTTTACCCACAGACAGTTTACCCTCCCCAAGAGAGCCTGCAGGAGTAGGTCCATGTGCACATACAGTTGGGTTTACAAGTGATCGCAGGATCCTATGACCCGCATGTCCTCCAAGTGAGCATTTTCATTCCATGGGTACATTCTAAGGACATGCATCTTGCTGTTTTTAACATTAAGAAACAACTAAAAAGCCCTGGCTGGTGTAGCTCAGTGGATTGAGCGCGGGCCTGCGAACCAGACGATCGCGGTTCGATTCTCAGTCAGGGCACATGCCTGGGTTGCAGGCCGGTTCCCTGCAGGCTAACTACCAGCAGGGGACGTACGAAAGGCAACCATACATTAATGTTTCTCTCCCTCTCTCCTTCCCCTCTAAAGATAAATAAATTTTAAAAAAAAGAAAAAAAAAAGAAACAACTAAAAAGTCTTCAAAAAGAAACTCAGACCAAAAACTTATATATGGCATACTTAAAAACAGAACATTATAAAGTTATTAAAAGGCTATATTATTATGTCCAAAAAAGTTTAAAGAGGAGTATGTAGATTAAGATCCCATTTTGGTAGGTGTGTGTGTTTATTTTAGCAATGTATGTATTGATGTAAAAATATATAGCAAAAGGCTAATAGGATGCCCTCGGGGGGTGGTTTGAGGGACTGGATTTAATGTTTCCTGTTGCTTCCCCGGGCTTTGGGAAGTGCAGACTGGGGTCACGTAGAGCCCCGTAATTAAACGTGACCAAAGGCGGCTTCTGGGGAGCGGCTGGCAAGGTCCTCACTTGAGGAGCAGTTCTGTCTCATTTTCTGAGTGGCACAACTGATGACATCACCAAGTGCCTGACTCATTTAGCCCCGGGGTACAGCCCTCTGGGGGAGAAATGCCCTGGCTGACAGTGAAAACTCAGAACCCCGATTTAGTTTCCTATTTGTCTGGCTCACCTGAAACCTGGCTTCAGGTTCAAAGCCAGTTGTTGAGATGTCTTCCTGAGCATGGCTCAGTCACATCTGAGGTGGACCCTTGGCCTCTTTAGAGCCACTGCAGGTGGCAGTCATCGGAACTATTCTTCTGTGCCTTTAAAGTCAGGGCCGGAAGATAAAGACCAACTGGAGCTGGGCTCCTAAAGGAGACAAAAAGGGAAGTTTTTATGCCCCCAACCATCCGTCTTCTCTCTTGTCACTAAAACCTATGCAGCCTCAAATTCCAAGAGCTTATTACTGAATCTAGTGCACATACAGGCAGTATAAATGATGGACATATCTATTTCTGCATTTTTTTCATACTCTTTCAAATGGTCTTTCTTGTGTTTGAAAAAATCTTGAGTTATATTCTTTCATATTGTGCAGTTTTATAAAAGATGCAATCCTTTGGGGGGGAAAGGTAGATTCTGCCCCCCTTTCCAGAGAGGCTGAGATGGTAGAGAAATTGTGGGGTTCAAAGACGGATATTGTCAGTCTGGCTTGTTGGAGGCCCAGCGGTGGCCTCAAAGCCGGTGCTGGCAGGCTCGGACTTAGCCCTGCAGCTGCGGGGGTGTGTGTGTGTGTGTGTGTGTGTGTGTGTGTGACATGAACAGCCAGGCAGGTGTGTGTGTGACGGGACCCTCTTAGTGGTGACGTTGGCAGGTGCAGGAGGTCTGTCTGGTTTCCTCCCAAGCCCTAGGCCAGAGGAGGCTCCCGGCTCTGCAGACTCAGGCCTCAGCCTCCACGGGCCTCGGACCTAGAAAGGAAGGCCTGCAGGAAAGGCGTTGGAGCCAGGGATGGTGTTTCCTCCCACGTGTGGAGGCTGCGGGCACGGACAGTCAGGCCCAGTGGCAGTGGCCAGGGTCACTTATGAGGGAGGCCTGTGGCTCCAAGGGCTCTGGTCCATCATGAATACCCCAAGACACCCCAGCCCATCTGTCCATTCATTCAACCTGCTCTGGCTCAGGAGCTGGCCCCGCCCCTGTTGCCCAGCCTCTGTCTTCAGGTGCAGAGTTATGGCCCAGGAGTGTGAGCCCAGGGGTCCAGGTGCAGAGAAGAGGCTTGCTCACTCTTACTTCTCGTCCAGCCCAGAGGGCGTCTCTCTTGCTTGCCTCTCAACCCCCGTAACATCTCATGCCAGCGCCTTCCACTTCAGCCGTGGCCGCTGTGGCTGCTGTTCTTGTTTCTTCTCTGGATGTAGTGTGCGGGAAAGTGTTGTCCGACAGTCTGTGCTGGAAGGGCACTCAGGTCTCTGTCCAGGTTTGTTCCTACCACACTGGGTGACCTTGGGCAGGACAATGACCTCTTTGGGCCTCAGGTACTTCTTTAAAAACGGGAAAAAAGAAAGGACACTAGATAACATGATACAGACCACAGCAAGCTGTTCCTTAGTTAAGTGGGTGGCACAGAACACTGTTAGGCAGTGTCATGGGAGAAAGACATTTCTGTGACCCCATGACCTTGGGGAACAAATCCTGGATTAGACAAAGAGGGGCCAGTTTCCCTACTGCAGGCTGTGCAGTGGCCTGGGGTGACCTCACCAGTGGTTTTGCAAGAGGCTAGGTGTCCACCAGGTGAGGGGCTGCCTGAGCCACCCTTTGGCAGGCTGGCTCGGATCCGCTCACACAGCAGGCGCGGGGGTGCTAAGCTGGCCCCATCCATCTCCCAGCACTTCGTCTCGGTCCTCTTCTCACAGCGCACTGCGCCCTCTCCCCTGATGCCCAGAGTGGCCTGCCCCGTGGCTGGACAGACTTCTCCCTTCTTCTGACTTCGCCTAAGTGTCAGCCACATACACTTCTTTCTGGGTGACCAGATGTAGAAAAATACAGGGCGCCCTGTTAATTCGACTATTACATAAACAACAACAAAATTTTTAGTATGTCACAAGTATCGCATGGGCTGTCCTTACACTAAAAGGGTATTTGTTGAAAATGCAGGCGTAAGTGGGCATCTCGTGCTTCCTCTGGCAGCCTTCCCCTCCCACAACGCCTGCTCAGCACAGCCTCTGGGGAGAAGAGGTCTCTCGCGGACCTGCTTCCAGAGGGATCAGTGACCCTCGTGGACCAGCAGGGGGCAGCACCAGCCTTGGGGGCTGTGGGTGTGGATTAAACCTTTTCCTCTCTGCGCTTCCCTCTGTGCATAGGGTGGGTGATAAGACGTAGGCGTCGGGTCCCCATTATCTGAGGGATCCCAATTACTCTGACAAACGTTTCCCCCTCAAACACACATTTGATCACGGCATCTCCGTAGCCTCATATGATTCCGTGTAGCCTCATGCATTTTCCTCTATTTGTGCTGAAGTTAATGGGCTTCTCTGCCCAGGCTCTCCTGGCATTGTGTAAACAGTTAGTGGCCTGAACGTTTTGTAGGTATTGCAAGCTGGCGGCCTGCCAGCTACACTGAAACGTGGACTTGGGGACTGTGCCCATAGGTACAGAGCCCGTGGGTCACCATGGGGGTCAGGGAATAAGCTCTCATCTCCCGTTCTGCTCTATCCGGAGGAGGCCTCTGCCCCCCAGACCTGCAGGAGTGAGTCCGTCCATGCCGGGGCCCTTCTGTCAGGTGTGGTCTTCCTTTCCTCCCACTTTGTGGGGAGGCTTCTGTCTCACATGAACAGCCAGGCAGGGGGCACGGGGCCAACGCATTCCCTTTCAGTCTGCTCTCTGGGTGCCCCAAGCCCCTACTCCCTCAGCCCCTCACCTGCCCCTCACTTTCTGTCTTGAAAAATCTCAATAGCAATATTCCAGAATTTGGTTTGGGCAAAACAGGTCCCCTGTGAGGTGTATGTCAGTGGGCTCAGCCCAGCAGGCCAGGGCTTTGTACTGATGCTCCCGGCTGTAGGCAACAGCACGAAATAAGCATGGTTTTCCATTTGCCTTTTGCTCCGTGTTCAGACGTGGTTGTCGGGAAACTCGTGGGTGTTGCCAGGTCCTTGCCCTATTACAGTCTTAATAGCACGCTGCTTTCTAATATGTCAGTGAGCAAAACAAAATAAAACCCTATTCTGCAATGCCGAGAGACCTGGGGAAGAGGTAACAACATTCCTTACTGCCCAGGGGCGTCTTGAGCAATGGAGCTGTCATTGGGGTGTTTGGTTGAGTGTGGAGGCTCACCAGGGGGGCCGAACCACTAGGAGATTATATCTGCGTTCGTATCCATACCCATACCATGTCCATGTCCATGTCCATGTCCATGTCTGTATCCATGCCCATTCCCGTACCTATGTCCATATCCATGTCCATATGCATGTCCATATCTGATCTATTGTATGGAATTGGCTCAAGTAATCATGGAGGCTGGGGAGTCCACATTACGATGAGCTGACGTCCCAGTTCGAAGGCCATCAGGTGAGAGCACCTGCTCTTCCTCAGTGGGGGGAGGCAGCCTTTGGTTCTCTCCAGGCCCCTCCACCGATTGGAGGAGGCCCGCCCAGCACCCTGGAGGGCCACCCGCTGTACTCAGCCTACTGGTTTAAGTGTTACTCTCATCCAAACACCCTCACAGAAACACTCAGAAAAACGTGTGCTCACCAAATAGCTGGGCACCTAGACACGTAAAATGGACTGACCCATGGGGTTGTCATCGCTGACACAGCATCATGGCTTGGGGTTCTCTTTATTAAGGGTCTGTCTGGCTTCTGGCTGTGACAGAGAGGCCGGTATCAGGCCAACTCTTCCTCAAGGAAACAATAAATGCTGGATAAAATCCACAATGTCCATGGTTGAAGGCACTGGAGCCCAGGGAAGGAAGCATGAGTTGAGGATGAAGAGAAGATTCCAGAGAGAAGGGAAATGCGTTGAGGTGGCGCCAAATCTGCTGCTGCCATCGCCCTCTGGCACCCTGCTGACTTCCAGTCCGAGCACAGAGGGGCTAACAGCACGGCCCAGAGCCCCCACAGTGCCGAGGGGGTGGGGAGGGACAAATGAGGTTCAGAACCAGTGAGGACTAGAGGGACCAGGAGCCTAGAGGTAACCCCAAAGACGTGAACCCATGGTTCTGCGTGCAGTTCTCGTCAAGGTACTTCCTCTCCCGTCAGTGGCGCCTGTGTGGGCTGAGACACTGAACTGCCAGGCAGAAGTTGGCAGCTGAAGGGACGGACTGGAGTGGGCTCCCAGAACCCAGGAGACACACACTGGGGTGTGGACATGTGAGTGGGGCTGGGAGGCCTGGAAGCCAGCCAGGCTTTCTTTCCAGTGGGGCTCCCTAAAGGGTGCATTACAGGGTGAGGCCGAGCAAACCAGGCCTCAGGCGCCGAAACCCAGGCCGCGCTGCATCCGGAGGGTCGTTCTGTGCTCTTCCTGCCTGAGAGAGGACGGCCCCCTCTCCTCTTGGAGAAGAAAATCTCCATGGCTACATAATTTTTAATACACACTGTCTGGTTTTCAATAAAAAGACTGGGAGTACAAGTAACAGGAAACATTACTGAAAACTTAGAGAAAAATGCATATTAGATATTCCCAGGAATCTAGATACTGGAGTTATCAAACACAGGTTGGAAAAGAACCGTATTGCTGTGTATAGTGAAGTAGGTGGAAAGGCAGAACTAGAATTTATGAAAAGAATCAAAGTCACACCGTAGTACTAAAAGTCAAAACAACAAATCAAGAATTCAGTGGGTTCACTTAACAGCACATGAAACACAGCTGAAGAGCCGGAAGTGGAGAAGACGCAAGTAGAAAACATCCTGATTAAGCCTGGGGCAGGGAACAAGAATGGAAATGCAGAAAAGAAGTCAAGAGCCCTGGCTCCTGTGGCTCAGTGGGTGAGCGTCGTTCCGTAAACCGAAAGGTCGCCGGTTCAACTCCGGGCACCTGCCTGGGTTGCTGGCTCCCCAGTTTCTGGTCAGGGCATATATGAGAGCCAACCGATTGGTGTTTCTCTCTCTCACACCAATGCTTCTCTCCCTCTCTTTTCCTCTCTCTAAAAATAAATACAATCTTTTTGAAAAAAGAACATAAGATACAGAATGTGAGGGAAACACCTAATGTATATGTAATTGTGGCTCCAGAAAAAGAAGAGAGAATTGGAATAGAAGCAATTTTTAAAGAGATAGAAATTTTCAAAACAGACATCAGATCACATATTCAAAAAGTTATATGAACCCTAAGAAGAATGAACACCTGAAAAACTGCGCTAGGAATATCATTTAAAACGATTGAAAGGCAAAAAGAAAGAAAAAAATTTTAAGCACCTAGAGGGGAAAAATCCATTACTTTGAAAGTACAATATTAAGAATCATAGATAACTCTTCAACCCAAACTGTGCAAATCAAATGATAATGGGAAGACGTCTTCGTAGCACGGAGAGTAACATCTGCCAGCCTGAAAGTCTACCTGATGAAAATACCGGGTAGAATAGCGAGGGGGAAAAGGTGTTTTCAGAGGAATCCATCTGTTTTCTTGACTGTGAAAACAGGGACACTGCAGGTCTTTTGTATTAGAGTATTTTTAGGGTTTTTAGGCATGTAATCCCGGAGTCGGGGCTTCCTTGAGTGTGGGAGGGTTTGGGCCGGGGAGGCCAGAAAGCTGGTACGGAAGGAACAGGAAGAGAGGCACCTGCTACTTTAGCCTGAGCTACGGGTGTGGGCTGCATACCACACAAACTCGAAAAGCAAACAAAGGCTTCTGAAAAACAAAGCTGGAGGATTCGACTTAATATCAAGACTCATTATGAAGCGACATTAAGATGGGTGGTATCGACACAAAAAAAGACAAATGGCTCAGTAGAGCAGCCCATGGAGGGTCTAGAACAGACCTGCTCCTACGTGGATGAGTTTAGAGCCCGCAGCGCTGTTCCCGGCTGGAATGAAGGGAGCAGAGGTTCTTTGGCAATTTTCACGGGCTCTGTGGGGCACATGGAACCTTGAGGTGGGTGGCAGACCCCAGGGGCCCCAGTGATATTTTGGCCACAGGGTCCTGTGTATTCATGGAGGTTGTACCTAGCCAGGGGCTTAGTCCCAACACTCAAAGCCAAAGTTACCTGCCCTCCAGGGGCAAAAGAAGTGTGTCTGGGACTTGATGGCATTGCAGAGATGGTTCAAGACCCACTATAGGGAGCACCAGAAGATTTTTAAAAATGTACAATAGATTTTAGGTTGCTGTTGATTTACCATGAACAAGGTCAAGTTCTTCTAGAAGGTTAGAAGGTCTGTGTGAGTGTAAATATATCTGGAGTGTTGAGTTGGGAAGAAGCCTACTTAAGTCACAGATGATTGTCAGCGATAGCTGGAGGAGGGAGGGGAGAAGCAACACGGTGAGGATCACAAACAATGATGCTTCTGTGGAGAGAAGCCCCAGGCTGCCACCCATGTGCCTCCACAGTTCCAGCCTGTCCCAGGCCAGAGCTTTCCTCTTGGTGCCACAGTGTCACAGTCAGTGTCCCTGCAACAAGAATGGTCTTGCCCTCCAGATGAAGGCTTTTGTGTCCGGGCAAGGTGTCTGAAGCCTCTCTATCCACACCTTTGGGCTTTGAAGAAGCACTACCTACACGGTTTCACTGGGAGGGGTGACATTTGATACCTGCACCAGTGGCCATTGGGATTGGGACACTCCCCAGAGCTGAGCTATGCTCTGCAGGAATAAAGGGCAACCTTGATGGCTGGGGCAGCCACGCTGATGGGGTGGAGAGGACAAAGTGGTCGTTGAGCACAGACCGCATATCAGGCACTTAACATGTCATGCTCATGACCTCATTTGACCTTCACAACCATTCTTTAAAATGCATTGCACACTTTTCATTTTGCAGAAGAAACTGAGGCACAAAGGGATCAAGCAATGTGTCCGAGGTTCCCCAGCCAGTGGGAGCTGGTCAGAGCTCGCTGCAGTCTGAACTCTGCCTCCACTGTTCCCCCGAGGAGAGGGGAGGGAGGACCAAAGAGAAACTGTGCTGTGTGCCGAGCGTGGTGTAGATCAGGGCCCCTCCCACTACACTGTCACACACATTGTGTGCACCTGTGCAACAAGTTTGTCGCCAGCTGCTTTCTTCCCCCGTCTCAGTCTTGCCTCAAAAGCCCACTATGTGATGTAACTTTCCCCCACAGTGGAGGAAAATAATTTCCTATCTGCCCTTCTACGTTCCTCTGGCTGGTCTAATGATCAAACTGACATGAGGCAGATGAACAGGAGAAAGTAGCCAAATTTGGACTTCTGGCCAAGATGGAGGTGCAGGTAGATATGTTTTGCTTCCTTGCACAACCAAAAGAAGGACAACAAAAATAAAAACAAAGAACAACCAGAATTGCCAGAAAATTGAACTGTATAGAAGTCCAACAACCAAGGAGTTAAAGAAGAGAACATTCATCCAGACCGGTAGGAGCAGCAGAAACAGGCAGCCTGGGCAGAGAGAACGCAAGGCAAGGCGACAGACTGTGGCGCCTGGCAGACCGGGAAGTCCCACATTTGAGTGCGAATAAGCAGGGAGGAACAACTGAGGAGCGAGACAGACCTCACAACCCAGAGTTCCAGTGTAGGGAACTGAAGCCTAAAAAAACCCCGACTGTAAAAACCTGTGGGGGTTGAAGCAGTAGGAGAAACTCTCAGCCTCACAAGAGAGTTCACTGAAGGGGCACATGAGGTCCTAAAATGTACACAAAGCTATCCTCCTGGGAATCAGCGCTGGAAGGACTCAATTTGCTTGTGGGTAGCAGAGGAAGTGACTGAAAGCCGGCCAAGAGCTGAGCAAGTGGCATTGTTCCCTCTCTGACCCCGCCCCGCATACAGTGCCACAATGCAGTGATGTGGGTTGCCCCACACTGGCAAATACCTAAGGCTCTGCCTAAAAGATACAGAGTTCAGAACATGGGTAATCCAGATGCTCACAGAAATGATTGAGTACAGATGCAAAATAGAGGAAGAAGTGAAGGTTATGCGAAGTGAAATAAAGAAAATATACAGGGAACCAACAGAGAAGGGAAGGAAACCAGGACTCAAATGAACGATTTGGACCAGAAGGAAGAAATCAACATTCAACCAGAACAGAATGAAGAAACAGGAATTCAAAAAAATGAAGAGAGGCTTAGGAACCTCCAGGACATTTTTAAATGTTCCAACATCCAAATCATAGGTGTGCCAGAAGAAGAGGAAAAGCAAGAAATGGAAAACCTACTTGAAAAAATAATGAAGGAAAACTTCCTAATCTGGTGAAGGAAATAGATTTCCAGGAAGTCCAGGAAGCTCAGAGAGTCCCAGAGAAACTGGTTCCAAGGAGGAACACACCAAGACACATCATGATTAAATTACCCACGATTAAAGATAAGGAGAGAATCTTAAAAGCAGCAAGAGAAAAGGAGACAGTTTCCTACAAAGGAGTTCCCATAAGACTTTCAGCTGATTTCACAAAAGAAATTCTGCAAGCAAGAAGGGGCTGGAAAGAAGTATTCCAAGTCATGAAAGGCAAGGACCTACATCCAAGATTGCTCTAGCCAGCAAAGCTATCATTTAGAATGGAAGGGCAGATAAAGTGCTTCCCAGATAAGGTCAAGTTCAAGGAGTTCATCATCACCAGGTCCTTACCTTATTATATAAAATGTTAAAGGGGCTTATCTAAGAAAAAGAAGATAAAAATACAGTAAAATGACCACAAACTCACAACTATCAACAACTGAACCAAAAAAAAAAAAACCAAACAGGGCAAACTAAGCAAACAACTAGAACATGAACAGAATTATAGAAATGGAGATCACATGGAGAGTTATCAGTGGGGAGCGGGTAGAATAGGGCAAAAGGTACAGGAATTAAAAAACATAAATGGCCAGGCTGGTGTAGTTCAGTGGATTGAGCACAGGCCTGTGAACCAGAGGATCGAGGTTCAATTCCCAGTCAGGGCACATGCCTGGGTTTTAGGCAGGTTCCCTGCAGTCTAGTTCCCAGAAGGGGATGCATGAAAGGCAACCATATATTGATGTTTCTCTCCCTCTCTCCTTCCCCTCTAAAGATAAATAAATAAAATCTTAAAAAAAAAACCATAAATGGTAGGAGCAAAATAGATAGGGGGAGGCTAAGAATAGTATAGGAAATGGAGAAGCCAAAGAACTCACAGGTGTGACCCACGGACATGAACTAAATTGGGGAGCGGGGGTGGATGCTTTTCAGAGGGAGGGTACAGAGTGGTGGAGGGGAATAAAGGGGAGAAAAATGGGACAACTGAAATAGCATAATCAATAAAATATACTTGAAAATAGAATAACCAAGTTTAGTATATATGTACATATGGCGGCTCCATAAGAATGTGGGACTTGGGACCAACCGGGCATGAGGCATCTGCCCCGTTGTGGGCCAGGGAGAGGGAGGCAAGGGTCTGGGACCTCAGGGGGAAAGCGGGTGCTTCACAGGCAGAGGAGAAAGAGCAGCCGTGAACAAATTGTTGCTGATACGCCTGAAACAAAGGGAGTCTCCCAAACAAACAGGCTTTGTCTTCTCTGTTTTTATTATGCTGACGTTTTCCTATCTGAATTCCTTCAGGCAGGTAAGCGGAGGACCAAAGTCTGTTTCTGAGTCTTTTGTTTCTTAACAATAACCAGCTTGCCCTAACTTGTGTGGTTCAGTGGGTTTGATGTCGGTCTCCTGGACCAAAAAGGTCACTGGTTTGATTCCCGGTCAAGGCACAACCTGGGTTGCGGACCTGGTCCCTGGCTGAAGGTGCTAGAGGCAACTGATCAATGTTTCTCTCCCTCTCTTTCTCCCTCCCTTCCCCTCTCTCTAAATAAATAAATAAATAATATATTTTTTAAAAAGGAAAGACTTGAAAAAGTTAAAAGGTAGAAATAATCAGCTTAAAATAATCGATATCTCCAACAGGCGCATTTTGGCTGGCCAGGTCTGCTTCCCCTCACCCGTCACAGCATTAAGTTCGTAACAGGGTCCTGCTGCTTATTCTGTGCCGGTCGCTGTCTCAGGCAGTGTCAGTAAGTAGGTCAATGGGCATGTGTCTGCCCTCATTGAGTGCGTCTTAGATCACCGGTTGTCACCCATGCTTCCGGTCATTCATTCCTGTGAAGTCTTCCCCGAACGCGCCTGTTGTGGGGTTTCCTCCCCCCACCCCCTCTCTCCCACTGAGGGTCAGGTCCTGGCAGAGTAGTAGCCAGGAGGGTGTGGACGGACAGCTTCTCGGCTGTTCTCCAAGGAGGAGGTGTGGCATGGAGGCTAAGCCCAGGCGTTAAGGAGCCCAACGCCCTGGGCTCAAATCCAGGCTCTGCTTTAGTTTTCCTGCCTGTAGGATGGACACACAGCAGAAACCATTTCTCACGATTTTTGGCTAAGTTTGTTGATCCGTCTGTCAATGCCTGTGATGGTGTGCGGTCCCTAGTAAGTGCACGGTGCACACAGTACAGCGCCCTCCTGCAAGCAGAGGCTGGATACAGCGAGAGAGGCTGGAGGGACTGCTCCATGGGTCTCTAGTCACCATGCCTGGGCCGGAGCAGGTAGGGAAGTAATATCTCTAGACCACTGGCCACCTTGAGGGGACAGAAGAGAGGACAGGGGGTGAAAAGGGACACATTGTACTCTCCATCTTAAATCCCGCCTCACCGCCAAGGGCTCCGCTTGGCCTCCATCTGCGGGCCCAGCTGCCCCTTCCAGTGCATCACAGGGACTTTCAGTGGGTGTGTTCTTGTCCAGAGAGCTCGTCCTCACTGCCCCGCACAGTATGGCACTTACTTGTGTGGTTTATTGCCTGCTTTCCCCGCTAGAGTGCGAGCCACACGAAGGCGGAACTTCTTGTCTGTTGTGTTCACTGTTCTGTTGCCCGGGCCTAAAACGGCACTCAGCACTTAGTAGGTGTTCAACAAATCCATGTTGAGCGGGGAGTACGTGTGCCCCGTGTAATGTCTGTCCACACACTTGAATGTAAGTACTTGTTCAAATAAGAAACGTGGTGTCCAGACCCCATAATCAGGCAGAGCAGTGAGGGAGGGGTTGTAGGGGGTCCAGGGGGGCTGTCTGGGGTATGGGATCGTGTGTGCGGGTGGCCTGGTGGAGGAGGGATGTGGGACGGTCTGGAGTGGGGCATGTGGTCAGGGTGGGCCTCCCAATGTAGTGCCTCCCTGCTGGCTTTACCCTGGCTTCACCCCACTTGGTTTTATCCATGTCCAGCCGTTGGGTGGTTGTGCTGGTCACCTCTTTGTCCACATCCCCATCTGCCCATGAGCCTACGGATAATCCCCACTGTCTACGGGACAAAGTTCACAGCCTCTACCCTGGTGTGCAAATCCTCCAGCCTTTTACCCCTGAATGCCTCTCCAGGATTACCTTCTGCTGCGACCCTGCATGAACTTGCTCTTGCTGCAAAACTAGTCTTCGCTTGCTTTATCAGAACATACCTTTCTCTTTTTGTCCCAGGGGCTTTGCCCACAGCACATCTTCCACACCCTCCCAGACCGTCTTAACCTCTTTCCCTTTACGTAAGTCCTACCTGGTTTTCAAGATCCAACTCGGGTCTCACCTGCTTGGAGTGGGTGTTGGGGGAGGGGATGTTCCACCCCTGACATTTTTGGGATATGACTTCTTCCTAGACACGCCCCACCTACAGCCACCCTCTAGCTCCTGGCACTGACTTTATTGTGGGGACAGGTATTGTCACATATATATAGCACATGACATCTCTTTGTTTTCCCTACTAGCTTCAGGCAGGTGTCTCTTCAAGACTGCAAGGGGCACACTTGTGGGCGTGGGACTTCTGACCTCTGAAGTATGCTCCATTGCAATCAAATTCTGCCCCCAGTTCATCCCATTAACCAAGTGTTTGGCCTACACCCATGGCCACCTGGCCATGTTGACCTTCCCACTTCCTTTGGTCTTGGGGTTGCCCTTGGGCATGTGATTTCCCATGTGGAGGATTAGCCCACCTGTGCGTTGGCCTGTCCTTGCTCCCTTCTCTTCACGGAGCATGGTCCAGAGCTCCTTCCCTGGCCCCTCTCCTCTCAAGGCCATCTAGCCCATGGCGTCTGTGCAATGGCATTTTGGGACGACCTCACTTTGCTGTGTAGCCGACATGGGCCACTGTGAAGGGAGAGGCTCCCGTCTTCCTCCTGATGCCCTGTGTGCCTTTCCCCGGGACCTTTACCCAGGGGACACTCCAGAGAGACCCACGATGGCAGTGGGGGTAGTGACCATCTCCCAGGAGGCAACACCATGAAGCTATTCTCATTTCCAACTCTCTGACCCCAGCTGACCAGATGCAAGGAGATCGTAGAGCGAGTGGGTGAAATGGAGTCCCCACTCCTTGTAAGCATTGCTCCCGAGTGTCCACAAACCCAAGGTCAACTTTATTAGGATTGCTGCCCCGATGAACTTGTCCTCACATCAGCCCACAGCGCAGGCTGGTGCTGGCCTTCCTGTTCGTTTGGCGGTGGAGAGAAAGACAGCCCCTCCCACCTGTCACCCTGCAGCTGGGTGGGCGACTTTCCCCAGGAAGAGCAGGCTGTGGGTGGCCGCCTCCCACAGCAGCACCAGGAACGGCCTGGGGAAATGGGCCCGCGGGGCTGGCGTCGCGTTCAGAGCCTGTGGCCGGGACAGGAGGCCCGAGGCAGCCCCTGCCTTGGTTCCCCGCTCGCTCATGCCCATTGCTGCTTTGTGTGACACCTAAAAGGAGAAGAGAGGGCACAGACGGCTCAGGACACTCTGCAAGGGTCAGATTCCACATTGTGGGACACTAAGGAGAGAGGTTACCATCTTCCCATTCAGGCCGCAAGGCCCCACCTTCCAAGAAAGCGACTCCAGCCTGTGTGTTATCTTCCTCCTCTCCCGTCCTTCCTCCTCTGTCCTGTTTGGGGGCCCCCCTGAGGGTGCGTTTGCTCCATGATGCGAATGGGGCTTGGGGACAGGTGAGCTGCAGGTAGGCTGAGGGCTGCTGAGCTCGCACCAGGCTGCAGAAACCCAGCAGCAACCTTTAGGGACGTTTCTCAAGCCCCCAGGTGCGTGTGGCGCAGGCCCGATGTGCTTTCCACTGCGAGATGCACTCGCCCTCTCTAAGCCTCAGTCTTCTCCCTAGAATGCTGGGCTCAGCCTCCATCAACCTTTGAGATGAGCTCAGGGGACCGGCTGTCTGTGGTGCCCTCTAATCTCCGTAGCCGTCACCCAGGCAGGTGGAGGTTCACTGCCTGTCCTAGGAAGAAGTGCAGGGAATAAAAACGAAGCTGGGCCCACACCTGGGGATGCATGGCTTTGTGGATGACCCCAGATAGACATCTGCTCTATTCAGGACTCTGTCCTCGCTCTGAAGGATACAGAGAGGAGGGAAAAGGGTGCTGCCATGAAAAGGAGCCTTAATGACTATGCTCCTGAAGACCCAGCATAGGACAAAGAAAGGGGGACTTGACTTTGAAATATATACTTCATGTCAAAGGAGAAAGGACAGCTCCCGCTCTCACACCCCGTCCACCAGCTTACCCTGGAGATGGTTATGTTGGGCTGGCCGACGACTCCTGATAAGTCAGCTTCTAGCTTGAATATGTCTGTGAGACCGATGTGGGAAAGGATTTCTTCCAGGCTGTACGTTCCAGAGATGGCAAACCTTGGCAGGTGCAAGTCCAGCAGGCTGGAGAGTCAGACAGAGAAGGGCCGCCGTCCCGTTACCCATGTTCCTGCCATTGGCACTGGTGGCCTGAGCTTTGGGGGAAGAAGGGTCCCCAGAGTGAGGGGAACCCGTCTTCCCACGACACTGCCCGCTCTGCCAGAACATTCCGCAGCCCGGACATTCCGAAACCCCTTGTGTCCAGACTTTACAGACCTCTCGTGACCCCTTCCGAGACCCCTTCCAACCTCTCGTGTCTGGAACCGAGAGGACCCCTGGCTGGCCATTCTGTCTTCTTCTTGGGCACATCATGGGAGGGCTTCCTGGATGCCCAGCCCTGGGCTAGGGATTTTACAGAGCGCCCCCGACTGAATACATGTAGCACCACGTGGGGTAGATATTGCTACCCTTTTCCTGCCTCTATGTCAGACTCATCAGCAAGTGCATTGGCCTAGCTACTAGCTCTGTCCTAAATCCGTCTACTGGCGACCCCTCATACAAGCCACCGTCATCTCTTACCTGTCCGAGCCTCCCGGAGCTGATGAGAGACGGGGCATGAATCACTAGAATAACTCTCCTGTTCCTGGCGTGCCTTGACCGTCAGAGCACCCATTTCCTGGGTTAAAGTCACAAGTTTCTTCTGACACACAGCAAATCTGTCCTTTTCTTGTGGGGACTGTTCTTTTTACTTACTGTTTGACAGTTAGTAGGGCATCTGCAAGCTTGGCTAGGTAATAACCAGCTAGGAAACTTCTACCTCTAAGGAATTCAGCATAGAGAGCCCAATTGAGGTTAGAGAATCATTCTCACTTTAACCCCTGGGGGCAGTATGAGGGTCTACATGCCTAAGCGCAGTGGGGGCCCTTTAAAGTGAGGGTTAAACTGTGAAAAGGAGGAAACGGAGGTGGGGAACTGGCAGCCCTTGGAGGGCAGGCCCCGCCCTGGAGGGGTTGTTGAGCGGAGTCTAGCAGAAGGGTATCTGGTGGGCAGCCCAACACAGTAGGTGTCCAACAAGGAGGGAAGAATGAATGGTTACCAGGGAGCGTGACCTCCCCAGGCTGACCTTCCTCACAGCGGAACGGAGGGAGGGAGACCTGGGGGTCTGAGGTGTTCATGTCTGAAGTCCCATTAAAACGCTGCTAATTATATTAAAATTCTGGCACAAGAAACAGCTGAGGTTTAGAAAAGTAACATGGGTTGGTTTCGATTGTTGAAAGTTAGAGGTCAAAGACCCTTCCTGGGGGGAAATGTGTTGGTCTAGAAGGTTCCATGATACTTCCTCCTGAGAGGTGGAAGGGGCAGGCTCACCCCAAGGAAGGCTGAGAGCACAGGGTTCGAATCAGAAACTGGCCAGAGCTGTGTAGATTCACAGGCGACAGGGAAACTTCCTTCGATCCCGGCCTCCGCCCTTGACCTGCGTCTCCTATGTAGCACTTGAATCTCTGCCCTAACACAAACACGCATTAGAGATGACCATCAGAGGTTTGCTTTGCCCCCCTCCTCTCAAATCTGGGTGGATTCTGTGACTGCTCTGACCAGAGGGACATGGCTGAAGGGATATTTGCGAGCCGAGGCCACGAGAGAGCACCGGTTTTCACCTCCTGTCCTTTGGACCAGTCCTGTGACCCCTGCACTGCCGTGCGACTCTGTGAGCGATGTGGAGTCATTGTGTAGAAGGATGCGGGCTCCGTGGAGATGCTGCGTGGAGACAGATGCCTGCTCGGGCCTCAGCGGTGACCGCCACCAGCCCAGGCGTCAGACATTGAATGGGGAGGTCTTCATGCCCCTGCCCAGCCATCACCTGACTCGGGCACAGGGAGACCACCCCCCTGCAACCCCCCCAACCCGCCCCATCAGAACTGCCCAGCGAGGCTGGTCTGCTCACAGAATCAAGAGAGAGAACAGATGTTTTGGCCAAGCTATTCTGTTCTGGGGTAGTTTGTTATGCAGCAAGAAGTCATTAGAACTCAAGGCCCAATTTCATCCCGGGGCGCCCCATAAAGGGAGATACACCCCGAGAAGGACCTGGCTTATAAAGGGGGATCTAGGCAAAGTGGAACAGACTGAAACCGTGAGAGAAAACCACAGACCGAAAGCAGGTGAGAGAAAGAAATGTTAGGACTGCGATCCCATCAGATGGGAGCTTTGATTCCACAGTGCTGTTCTTGTTTAATTGCTTTAAGAAATGGTTTAATTGAAAAAAGATGTGCTTTTAGTCCTGGCCGGTGTGGCTCAGTGGATTGGGTGCCAGCCTGTGAATCAGAGGGTCGCCGATTTGATTCCCAGTCAGGGCACATGCTTGGGTCGCAGGCAGGTCCCTGGTAGGGGGAGCCCTAGAGGCAACCACACATTGATGTTTCTCTCCCACTCTTTCTTGCTCCCTCCCCCTCTCTAAAAAATAAAATAAATAAAATCTTTAAAAAAGAAAAAAGGTGTGCTTTCAGGAAATACACACTGGTCTGTGGGAGTTGTGATTATTCTTAATAACTGTCCTTGACTTGATTGTCTAGCCACACTTAACTGCCTTCCGGTGGTAAATTATGGTGTGGACAATGGGATTAGCCAGAGGAAAGGAGGCCAGGCAGAGGATGCCGAGAGGGCCATGGTGATTTCTGCCCGGTGAGCCCTTCTCACGCAGGTAGCCCTGCCTGCACTCCATGTATATTCACTCGACCAGTCCCCCGAATGGCCCAATGTGGTGGTCGTCACAGCCTCCGTTACGGTGGAGGGAGGGAATCTGAGGCCCAAAGGTACGAAAGTGGCCCAAGATCACAGCTGGTCAGCCTAACCAAGGGGTTGGACTCTTGCAATTGGAGCGGATTAAAAACTGCTCGGGTTCTTGAATGAGGCTGGCCAGAGTCCTCCTGCCTTGTCCCTTACCTGGGCTGGAGCAGCTGGCCCCATTTCCTCAGGGTTTGGGGCTGCAGCGTGGCCTCCACCAGCTCCATCTTCCCCGGGTCAGGGAGGACCAGCATGGCTAGGGCGTTCCCACTGTACTCTATCTGGAGGACAGTGCAGGCCATCTCCGGGTCGTACAGGAACCTGTGCATTTCCTTCTGGTGCATCAGGGGGGTGCGGAGAGGGGTCCTCTGGTTCACAAAGAAGCTCTCTTGCTTCTGGGTCTGGTAGCGATGAAAAGGATGCTTCCACTTGGCTGAGGACAAAAACCCCAGACAACCATGAGAACACACTCCAAGAGAGCAACTCTGGGCAGATGCACTGTGAGACACACTGCTCTGGTGACTTCCTCTGGGGTCTGTAAGTCTGAGGCGCAGAAGCGGCACAGACTTGGAATCGGAGGCCAGATTTAGGTTCGGTCCAGCCATAGGAGCAAGTCCCCAGAACCTGGGTTCTGATGGCCTATGATTTTATCCCAGGTCAGAGCAATTTAGCCTTCAAGAGGTGCAAAGGTAGTATTTCCATCTATTCTACTAAGCACCTTCTACATGCAAGGCATTATCTCTTTATATCTCCATCAAAATTAGTAGTAAACAAGCGTCACACCCTCCATGTATAAATCGAGCTGCAGTGAGGACACTGAGACATCAGTGCAAACAGTAACACGGTGTGACTGCACTCGTGCAGAATTTCACAACACACTGAGTGCACTGCGCGTGATTCTGCACACACACTTACGGGGCTAACGGCCGGCGTGCCCAGATGACAAGGTTCACTGGCCCGAGGACAGAGCGTGACTCTGAGGAGGGGTGGAAGGAAGGAAAGGGGACCCGGGGGCATTAAAAAGAAATTGAATTGGTGTATGGTGGTTTCATATTATTCTTTGTATATTTCTGTCTGTTTGAAATAGATAGCAATATAAGAAAATGAAGTATTTTTCTAACATCGAACTGTTAATACAGAAGTGAGAGTGAGTATTGAAACCAAATATTGATCAGTCACAAGGCCATGGTGTAAGGACATTATTTAACTATAAAGGGGTGACTGCCCCAGGAAACAGCTGTGAGACTGAAGACAGGGCCTTTCTGGGGCAGGGCTGAGGGCGAGGGAGGGAACAGCGACTCTGCCTGGGGCTGCATGCACCTTTGAAGAAGATGTGGTTCAGGAGAACTGCGAGCGTGTCTTGGCTGAGCCCCTGAAGGCCGGCTGCCACCTGGCCGTAGGTTTGCTTCCTCACGTAGTCGTCGATGTACCTCCTGGCTGCCGCAGAATCAGTGAAGTCGGTGGGAAAAGCCAGAGCTCCGTACCGCTCCCTGACGTCGTCCAAAAAATGCTGCCGAGGCTTCAGCAGCTTGTCCAGGAACAGGGAGTTGCCCACCTTCAGTTCCAGTTTGGGACTGGGCAGGTCAAGGGTGCGGAGGAGGCTCTGGAAGCCCTGGTGGATGCTGGCCTGTGGAGTCTCCGTGAGGTTGAAGCCCAGGCCCTCCAGGATACGAGCTGACGTGTCAGCCGGGACCCCAAGGGAGAGCAGGGCCAGGGTGGCGGAGATGCTCACAGGGGAGAAGACGATGTTTCCCGGGGCTCCTGCCGCCAGCTGTCTATACAAGCGCAGAGCAAAGCTGGTGATGGTTGGTGTGACTCGGTCGTAGGCGTTCACTGGCTCTGAGAGCGGGCCTCTGGGGGCTTGGGGTGTCCCCGGACTTGCATCTCCACGGGCAGAGGCCAGGATCCCTGCTCCCAGCAGCCACAGCCACGCTGTCCCCATCCTCTGAAAACAAGATATTGAACGTCACTCTAAATGACAGTGCGGCTCCTCACTGCTTACATAACAAACCTCACATGTGGACTGTCTCCCACGGGTGTCACCAGGAGCCCTGCAGAGGGTGCGTGGGGACGAGCAGGCCAGACTCAGACTCGTCCCCCAGGGCTTCAGTCCGAGCGGTGGCCTCCTATCTGCATACACATTGCTGGGTCTATACGATGCTGTTGGGAAAAGGCCTCTGGGCTCTGAAAACAGGTTCCACCCTCCCTCCCGCCCTCCCTTCCTCCCTGTTGTCTTTCTTCTGTCCAGCCATTCTGTCAGTCACACATTAAGCTTCAAGAACTGGGATGATGTGAGACACTCTGGAGCGTGCATTCAGGGCCCTGTGGCGGTGAGCGTGGCCGGGCCTCCT
Source organism: Sturnira hondurensis (assembly GCF_014824575.4). Lineage (NCBI taxonomy): Eukaryota > Metazoa > Chordata > Mammalia > Chiroptera > Phyllostomidae > Sturnira > Sturnira hondurensis. The sequence goes on along the minus strand of NW_028093774.1, from coordinate 6,031,154 downwards.
GTGTACCTAGGTGTGGCCATTAACTATGACCTCAAAGGTTGGAGGAGAAGAGGGTGACATGAGGGGCCAGACCCTCAGGGAGGGAGGCCTGACCTCTGCACTGGGGTCTTCCAAAGCTGGGGTGTGGCCCTGATGGTCAGTCCTGAGGACCCTGTGGGTGAGGGTGACTCCTGAGAGTTGGCGCAGCCAGAGACAGATGGGGCCTAGGGGTGGGGCCCAGAGGTCAATTCTGCCTCCTTGGGACTTGCTGTGGCCAGCTCCTCTTGTCACATGCGGTGGTTCAAACTGCATCGTGACTGGAGCAGAGGGTCGGGAAAGATTTCTGTTACGGGTCGAGTTGTGTCTCTCCCACCCCAGGTTTATACACCAAAGTCCTAGTCCCGTTTATCTCAGAGTGTGGTCTCGTTTGGAAATGGGGTGACCAAGGATGGACTTAGTTAAGTTGAGGTCATTAGATGGGCCCTGATCTGATAGGCCCGGCGTCCTTATGAAAAGGGGACATGAGCACAGAGACACAGCCGTGTCTCTCAGCCGTGTGAGATGAAGGCAGATATCTATGAGCCACGGAATCCAAAGATCCCAGTGAATGGCCAGGAGCTCAGGGAACGGCCTGGAGTGGGTCCTCCTCCCCCTCAGAAGGGACAGCCCTGCCCATGCCTTGCCCTTGGACTTCCAGCCTCCAGGACTAGGAGACAACAGACTTCTGTTGCTGAAGCCATTGGGTTTGTGGCACATGGCGATGGCAGCCTAGCAAACTGACAGTGTCTCTTGTGCTCTGAGTCATGCATGTGCCGGGAGAGCCTTCGCTCTGCCCTGAGGGGGTCCGAGGGGTGCAGAGCAGGACACCCCTTGTTTTGGGCCGGGACGCAGCTCAGCTCAGGGGGAAGCTGCAGCACAGACAACAAGGTCTGTCTCTGCTTGCCCCGCCCCTCTCTGATGCCCCCTTTCCCTCTCGGGGTCTCCACACGGCCCCCCATGCTCACAGGGCACACACTGCCACACTGCCGCTCGTGCTCCCGCACTGCGGTATCCCCAGTAAGGAGAGTATCGTCCCCTGCTCCCTTCAGGACAGCCACTCTGTCCTGTTCACTGCTGACCACCCACGTCATCTGCCTGTTTTGATAACGCTTGTGTCCTAATCAGCACCCTTCGCCCAGACCAGCAGCCTCTGGACCAGTCACAGCACGGAAGTGAGGGACAGACCACATCTCTGCAGGACGTTTGTAGTGCCCGGGGCTCTGAGTCTGCCACCAGGCCCCGAAGGCCGGCTGTCAGGAGGGTCACTGAAACCTCACTATCAGTTATGTTGAAACTCGATTGCTGGTCAAAGTACCGCAGGTGTTTCCCCGAGGCCATGTCCCACCGGCCTGCGCCACGGCTCACTGTGGGCTCACTCAGCGACCTTTCCGTTCACCTTGGACTTTCTTGGGAGGGGGGATTGGGAAGAGGCGGAGCAGTTTAAAAACTGGTCTGCCTCTGGGGAGCATAAGACATATGACTAGGACAGAACTACTTCTAGCTTACTCCTTTTGGGCCACTGAGCTCCCCACCATTTTCTGCCTACCGTGCACCAGGCACTCCCAGGCTTGCTGGAGGCCTCCTTCCGAAGAGGACTGGCCTGGGAGCAGGGGGTGGGGCTTGAAGCAAGGCTCTGCCCCCCCCAACTGCCCTGCCCCCATTTCAAAAATGCAAATGATGATGCCTATTCTGGGGGGGACGGTGGGGTGGAGGGTGGGGGTGGTTACGAGCCTTGCAATGTGTGAGACACCCCACCCCTCACAGGGAGCACTTGCAATGCCGATGCTCCCCGCTTTCCCCCGGAGGCTGAGTGTGATTCTATCCCATTTCTTTCTTCCTTTTCCGCAAAGATCCCAGAGGGAAATTAGGAACTCCATCAATGGCGGTAATGTTCCCATTCCTTGTTTATTTTGTGGTGGGGGTATCAGGTCTGTCCTCTCGCTGTCCCGCAGCCAGAGACGCTCTAACCTGCAGGGGGGATGGGAGAAGGGCGTGTGGTTGGAGTTGAGCGGCAGAGAGAAAGCTCTGGAAATGCTGGACAGACTTAGGTGATGAAAAGTGGTCCTGCCCATGTGCCACCTGTTGAGAAAGATTTGGCGTTTAGCTAACCCTATGAGAAACCTTAAGACAGGGTATGATCGTTCCCTCGTACATTTGGAGGAACTGTTCAGAGGCGGGAGCACAATCCGAAGTCCAGACCGGGGCTCTGGTGGACCTTTCCATGTATCGGAGGTTCTAGTGGGTTTGCTACAATGTTGTTGTCCTTTTGCTTTGGGTTGTGTTGTTCTGTTTTCTTGTCTGACTGACTGCCAGGAATACTGGCAGTTCCTCTCCCCAAATTTTTTGAAGACAAAGTTTCTTTCGTACAAGGTTAGGTACAAACCGAAGTTCCTACTGCAAGCCCTAGAAGCGGTGCAGCGTGTCACTTTTCCTGTAGGGGACTAGGTTCTCCCACCCTGCTGCCAAACCAGAGAGGGGAGGAGGAGAGAGAGAGGAGGGGGAGGGAGAGAGAGAGAGAGAGAGAGAGAGAGAGAGAGAGAGAGAGAGAGAGAGAGAATGGCAGGCGGCAGGCCTCGTCTGCCTTTGTCCCGCCTACGCGGGTACTCACCACCAGGATCCTGGGCTCGGGCTCTGGTCTTCAGCACCCCATCGCCTCCGACCCACAGGAGAACGATTTTGAAGACTACAGCAGCCCAGTCAATATTTGTCAGGTCAATTCCGGGAACAGTGTGCAGACAACGGGCAGCAAACAGAAGGGACCTGTTTTTTCAAAGTGCCTGCCCCGCCTGCCTGCCTGCCCTGCACACTGAGCTGTGACTCTGCCCCCGGCCAGGTTTGAGCAGCTCCCGACTCAGTGCTGATGGCAGGGGTGGTGGCACGGCTGCCGTCCACCCTTGGGCACTTCGTGTGTTGCAGGCAGCCTTCCTGAAGGACGCCCTGGCGACAGCAATGTGAGATGTGAACCAGCCCTGCTGGCCACCATCGCAGAGCAGGAAGTCACCCACACCACTGTGCTGTGTGCCTTTGACTTCTACAGCGATGCGTGTCCATTGCTTCTCAGTAAAACTGGGAAAAAAGAATGTGAGAAGGGCACAGTTGCTCCCACTTTACAGATGGGAAATGGAGGCTCTGCCAAGTTAAGTAACTTTCTCGCGGCCCCGGGGCTCAGGGTGGGGAGGGGGTGAGGCCACATCCCCTGCAGAAGCCCTTCCCTCCGCACCGTTCAGCACTTTCCTATTACTTCCGACAAGCCATGGTCCATGCGCAGAAAGCAGACTGGAAGGAAATTCAGAAAATAGAGCAGAACCTTCCCCCGGCCACACCGAAAGCCCCATAAAGTGGGTGGTTGACTCTCGTTCATCCACGTATCTATCACCCAAGGTGGCTGTGAATGCGGCCCAACACAAAACTGTAAATGACTTAGACATTATGAGATGTCTCTGTGATCTTGTGTCACGAAGTGCTGAACGTGTGGCCCAGAACAGCTCCTCCCAGGGTGGCCCAGACACCAGAGGTGGCATGGCCCCGATCTAGAGCAAAGCTGGCACTAAATGGGTATTTTTTACGAGTGAATCTTTAGGTGATGGAGTCGAGGTGACTTTTATGGTCTTCTTTGTAGATTTTTGTATTCCTCTAATTTCTCACAAAAAACACATATCTTATTTATAATGAAAAACAAAACGTTGTTGAGAAGAATGACTAATCAGACCCATAAAGCAAAAGAGACAGTGGCCCCAGTTGCGAGGCACTTGTAAGACATAGGGGTTCGCAGAGGCTGAGTCTGATTCTAAGAGGGGCCTGGAGGGGCCTGGCCCGTCGGGTGTGGGGCACGGGGAAGCCCCGGGTTGGGAGCGTGGATGCTCCAGGTGGGACTCAGACAGTGTGTGCTGGAGAGGTAAAGGCCAAGGACATTCAGGCCAGCCACTGGTGGGGTCTGCTGCGCCGACCAACGCTGGAGACCCTACCCCTGGGTCCAAAATGGTGCGGAGAACCTCCCGGGTGCTTTGTAAAGACCCTCGTAGTGTGACTACACAGGAGAATTGAAGTCCGGGGCCAGAGTTTCTCTCACCTGAGAGGAAGCATTTGGCTTTGGGCTGGCATGCACATTACCTGGTCCTTTGCAGTAACTCTGCAGGGTCGGGGAAGAAGAAACCGCTCTGGGGGGCCCCCATCTCGGATTCTATTCCAGACCTTGCTACAGTGGAGCCCACCTCGCGGAGCTGTGGTGGGAACTAAACGTGATTGCACGTGGGCAGTGCCCAGCCCGGGGCAAGCAGAGAGAGGACAGGGAGACAGACATTTATGGAACTGGTTTTCTCATGATCATGACAGATGACCCTCAGGAAGAGCAGGTTGCAGGTCAAGTGCTAAGGCACTCGGCTGCCTGCTCGTGGAAGTCCCTCTGGGTGCGGGGGTCGGTCTTTGTTCTATGAAGACCTCAACTGATTGGATGAGGCCCACCTACTCTATGGAGGACAGTCTACTTTACCTACCAGTTTAAATGTTAATCTCTTCCAAAAGCACCCTCTCAGAAAGATCCAGAATAGTATTTGGCCAGAACACTATCCAGAAGAGTAACAGGTGGGCACCACGGCCCAGCCACATTGACACATAAGATTATGTCATCGGTGGCAGGAAAGCGGATGGAGCACCGTTTCCTCGGGGGTGCTGGTCTCCCTTCGTGGAGTGGACGTCTTCGACTGTGGTTCACAGACGCCTGGTCTTTGCATCCAGTCCAGTGTTAGAAGGCGTAAAAATGCACTCTTATTGTGAATGTTAACTCATCTTACCTTCGACTCCACGGCCAGAGCCAGGAGGAGGTCAGCCCTGCCCCTCTGAGAAGGCTCCAAATGTGTGAAGTGGCCCAGCTCACCATGGCTACTTGGGCAGATGGCCTTTGCTGGACACTATGGTCCTGCTGGTCACAGGACACAGCCCACCTCCCTGCAGCAGGCAGGACACTAGGCCCCAACATCCTCGGTGGACACCTTTCAGCACGTGGGACGTTAGGACAGAATACCAGCCTGAAGCACCTTTTAGCAGGAGGGACACTGGAGCCTGGTCACCCTCTCCGAACCCCCTCCACTCCATGGGACTCACGGTCCTGGGCCCCACTGAGAGCACCTTCCCTCCCGCTGTTGCCTGGCGCTGCCTGGATGTGACAAGTGCGCACCCCCTCCAGGCCTTCCCCCTCCCAGCTGTGCGGCTGTACTACTTCCTCCACGTTTCCAGAACAATCCCTCTTACCAGTCTCTGAGCTTAGCTCCCCTGCAGCTGCCCCTGCGGCCTGTGCTCCCTGGTGCTCACCCTGTAAGTGCTGGTACAAACAGCTGACTCTTTCCTTGGGCACTTGCCCCTGGGGTGTCCTGGGTGGTCTGTCTCTGACGTCCTTAAATACTCCCCCAGACAGGACAGACTTGTTCATACCTAGGTCACAGGGCCAGTTAGTAAACAACTGTGGACGCTGAAGCCGGAGACACTGCGGGGGTTCGTTAGCATCAGAAAAAAAGGTTCAGGGAGCCCGGATGTAGACCTGGCCTCAAGGGGCTCCAGAGCTCCAGCCGGCCAGAGTCAAAGGAGGCTGACCTGGGACTCTAGATGGGGAATCAGAACGGACAAGCCCAAGGGGCGACTGTAAAATGGTTTTCCAGTGACGAAGTGACTGGTGTGTGAGAAGGATGGGTTGGACAGAAACATCGTACGGGCCACTCCGTCCCCGTGGGAGGAGCCCGTGCGTGGTGCGCTGGACTCCGCACTCTGAACCTGTTCCTTGTTTGTTGGTTTAGATGCTCTTTGCAGGTTTTGCCACCCGGCTCTAATCAGACAGTTAGCTGAAGCTGCCTTCAGAATATTGTCACTTCTGTCTCGAGTGAAACGGTCACGCAGTTCTATGATAATCATTCTTGATATTGTGTGATTGAAGATTTGGGGTCTTGAAATCATGGGTCAAACTAACAACAAAACTGTTTACATCTACACCTTCGGTATATTGTCACAGGACTGTGAAAATCCCGTTGCAAACGTCCCAACCACAAGCTTCAACCTCTGTTGCCTCCTGCCCCTGCGGGGCCCTGCCCACCTGTGTTCTTTCCACCACTTAGTAGTAAAGGCTCCTGCCCACGCCTCCCCTCAGCCCGCCTGCCCCTGGCCAGCCACGGTGCTTCCTTGTGTGGCCCTGCGTGGGGTGACACACTCTCCTCTTGGGAACCGTGACAAGTGCGGATCTTTCAGAGGCAGTTCTCTCTCTCTGTGCCTGGCATCTTACCAGACCCGACTGAAACACACCTGGCGCCCATTCAACACGAACGCCAAGGGGAGGCTCGATTTCGCTGAGAACACAGTTTACGACGCTTTTGTGCCCGAAGCCAGTACAAGTCTGAATGGGCCCGGGAGGCCACCCTGCCTGCCAGGCACTGTGACGCCCCCTGGGAGTGACGTGCCCCTGGGAGCCAGGCGGTGGGGAGGAAAGCTGACAGCCCTCAGGCACCCCTGACTCCTGGGGCCTCCCGATGGCTGCGAGGGGGAACTGTAAGACAATTATATACCTTACAAAGTGATCCCCCAATAAGTCTAGTGCCCACCTGGCACCATACCGAGTTGTCACCCCAGCGCTGACTGTGTCCCCTCTGCTGTGCAGCACCTCCTCACAGTTAGTCACTTAACAACTGGCAGGTTGTACCTCTTAACTCTCCTCGCCTTATGGCCCATCGCCCACTGCCTTCCCATCTGGCGACCATGAAGGATGAAAATCGTAAAAATCATGATTCCGTTGACAGAGACACTGTGACCCGCATTGCGATCCTGAGGGCAGAGCCCTTGGCACAGAGCAAGGTGGCCCAGGCGGCATTGCAGCCTCCACATCTGGGCCCCACCTGGCTCTCACTGTGCCCTGGGTGAGGTGTTCTCACCCTTCGAGTCTCTGGTCCCCTGTTGGTGAGTGAGGTGGGAGTGTGGGGACCCCCCTCCGGCCTCTCCAGCTCTCTAGCATAACTCCCTTGTCTCTTCTTCCTCTCTGTGTAAAAGAGCTCGGAAAAGCCAATGCGAGGCACCCGTCCCCCCGGGAAAGGGGTCTCTGGATCTGGTGGTTGTGGGGGCCCCGCTGGAGGCTGCAGGAGTCGCCCTTGGTAATGAAAGGTGACGTGGAAGGAGCCGAGGTGGCCCGTTCAGCAGAAGCAAAGGGGAGGGTGGCACGGTAGCCTTTGCTTGGAACCCCGTGGTCCGCTGCTTCACACGCGGCTTGAGGAATCAGAGTGAAGGGGCGGGGCCATGGCCCTGCGAAGCAGCAGAGTGAGGGTGCACACCCAGAGGGTGGTGACTGCACGGATGGTGTCACAGCCTGGAAGGCAGCTGGCTTGCCAGTCTGGACGGGACACCGACGCCGTACCCAGAACGGCCTTCACCACCCATGCCTTTGAGGGACTCTGCGGGTCCAGTGGTGCCTCCCACAGACCCAGACTCCTCTCCTTGGCCCACAGCTACTCCCACCGTCTGACCTTGGCTCCGTCACGGTGGTCGTGGCAGCCTCTCCCTGTGCCCGGAGTTCCTGCCTTGGCCTTGGGGCTCATGGAAACACTCCCTCGAGCCTTGTCTCCCACTTCCTGGTCACCCTGTCCCACGCCTTCACAGCACTTACCATAACCCTAGAGGTCACGTTTGTTTGAAGTTTTGGTTTTATTGTGGTGGTCCAGCGCCCCGTCTAGATCCCAAAACTGGGGACCTTGTCTGTCTGATTCATTCCTAGCATGTCAGGTGCTCAGTACATTTTTGTTGAATGAATGGACAAATTCAATCAACAAAATGTCACATAATGACAATCTGGCCTTTGTGAGGGAACCATTAGGCCATTTTCAAATCCAGGACCCCAGAGGCACGGGGAGCACCATCGCTGGCCCAATTCACATTTCAGGTTGATGAAATTTATCCCTGTCTGTCTGCAGTAAAGGCGACTGCCCTGTATGCGACCACTCCCGGGCACTAAGGAATGGAAATGCGCTGACCCAGAAACGCCCCATGAAGCCGGTGACCTGGGAGGTTTGTGGGAAAGCGCGGCCTGGGGCTCAAGGGCTTCAGTTCGTGACCTGCGTCTCTGCTGCCTTCTGGCGCCTGAGCCTCAGAAGTGGCATCTGGGCAGCAACCGCAGCTCTGCTGGGGGCAGGGGGCCTCGGAACAGGAGGGGCACGCGGTTTATTTCCTGTGCCTTGTTAACGTCTCATTTGTCCATGGGCCTGGGCCCGCCTAGAACTTAGTGGGGTTCTCCACTTTCCCCAGAAAGAGCACCGTCCCTGTGGCTTTGCTGACAACCAGCAGCAGGAAGGACCTATTGAAGCAGATGGAGTGAGAGGCGCCATCCTCGGACCGGACCGTGAGCTTGGTGGCAGTGGCCGCCGCGGCCTCGGTGCCCTCCTCCCTGACGTCCAGCACAGCCTTGTGGGCAGCCTGCCAAGGGAAGAGCAACATCAACACTTTGCAGAAACTGAGAGTCGGTGTTTTGCCTGGGAATGGGGATACCCGACCCCCACCCCAATCGGCTTCAAGATTCCACGACATGCCTGGCGTGAGATTTGTTCAGTTGCAGCTCTGGCTGCTGCTCCTGGCCAGCTGGCCCCTAGGCATGGAGTTGAGTGGTTACACATACAGCCCAGAGAGACCTAGGTTTGAGTCCCAGCTCTGCTGCTTACTGTCGCAAAAGGTATTTAGATGCCACGTGCTTCACTTTCCAAATCGGGAAAAGGCTGGTAATAATTGCACGAATCCCATGGGGTTATTTGATGAATTAAAGGAGATCATACAAAGCGTGGACACCAGAGTCAGGGCCACAGCCGTTGCACAGGAGACACGGGTTGGGTGTTGCTGAATATCGCGTCCCTACTCGTTCTTCTACAGAAGAGATTCTTCACCTGGGGTTCACGTGCCGCGAAGCTTCAGGCGCCTGGGACCCCTGGACAATTACGGCCATTCTTTTCCACATGTGTGCATGGGCACATAGTGGGGAGAGGCCCACAGTGCTCATTGTCTGCCCGTGGGGCCTCCCTGCATCCTTCCCTGACACCAGTGACCAAGGTCCCCTTCAGTGGCCCAGGACCACCCCTGACCATTATAATCTGTTATCGCAATAAATTTTAGGTCAGGGATCAGGAACCCATATGCAGACACGGGTAAGACAGGTAACCCCAATGGGACAAGAAGACCTCTCATAAGGGCATGGGGCCCACAGGGAGCCCCGAGGCCACCCTCTGTCTAAAAGGGGTGCTCACAGCCTGGCCCCAGTCGATGGCCACTGTGCAGAGACTCGGACTCACGGTGTGGGAATTGGGTCAACGAGTTGTTTCAAAAGAATCAGAAATCTACATTTTTAGGTCCAATAACCTGCATTTGAGAAGTCCGCTCTCTCTTTTCCTGTTTTTCTTTTTTCTTTTTTTTTTTTGGACTAATGTCCCATGAGTAGCCACGTTATGACCTCAGCGTGAGGACCTGGGCCCCAGGGAGGCGAGGTCCAGGGCCTGGGGTTCCCCTGCCTGGTTCTCCGAGAACGGCAGTTGAACCTCAGAACACTTGTTGGACGAGGGAGAAAGGATGCCCCTGCCTCAGGGGTATGATGGCCATGAAGCATCAGACCTGGCAGCCATTTTATCCGGCCATTTTATCCCTGGCCATTTTATGCGGCCTCATTGTCGCCTCAGAGACGTCACTTCGCCTCCTGGGGGCTTTGTTTCCTTATCGGTGAGACAGGAGCGCTCAGTCAGTCTCCATAGGCCCTTCCACCTCGGCTCTCATGCAGATATTCTCAGCGACCAACTCACTTTGGAAACTTGAAGGAAGTCTCTCTTTGTGATTCCAGAAAAATCAGCATTTTTGCCAAAAGCATCCCGGATGCCCATCTTTGGGAGAATGTTTTCCAGGTCATAGGAGGTAGACATGGAAAATTTTGGAAGGAACACCTCTATCCACCTGTGGAGAAGGGGAAAGGAAGGGATGAGTCACAGGCCCTGGGCCCCCATCTCTGTTTCTGGCTGGCATTTCAGCAGACTCTTCTGCCACTGGGTGCTGCCTAAGGGTCAACGCCTCCCAGGCAACCAGCCCAGCTTGCTCTGGAAGTGAGCCCACTGGATGAGCAAGTTCAGTCCTGAAGATGTAAGAGATGAAAAATAGGACCACCCCCTCAAGTAGAGGACAGAGCAGAGAAGGGGGCTCAGCAGGGGAGCCTATAGCAGAGGCCATTGGGATGTGCCAGATGGTGACAGAAGTGAGCTGGCCACCCCCGGACCAGAGTGCCACCCACCAACCGTTCTTGAGACAAACCCTGCTAACCTCTGAGAGCGGCCAAGTCCGCACGTGGTTACCAAGCAACTTAAACGTGGCTGGTGCCAACAAGAAGCTACGCTTTAAGTTTAATTTAATTTTAATTTGAATAACCGTATGTGGCTGGTGGCTGTCATGGTGGACAGCACAGGCCTGGAGTTTGGCACACTTTTTCCTCCTCTGTGGTGGTTTCCCTGGACCTGAGTGAATAGCCCACACCCACTGAGCATTAGCTCAGGGCCAGGCCTTGTCTCGGCACATTCCTGAACGCTGTCTCCATTTTAGTGATGGGAAAGCTTAGTGTGAGCGCTTTGGCCAAGGTCACGTACTTAATGAGTCACAGAAATCTAAGCACAAAAGTGTTGGATGGACACTTCGTTGATGGACTTTTGTGACACCCAGCACAACAGACAGCTCTCTCTCCCCGCATTGTGCTGGCTTGGCCCTCTTCGCCTTCTCTCTGCCATGTCTCTGTACAGACACCGCACCCTCACCTGCGGCCTCTGCCTCTCTCAAGCCTGGTTATAGTCGCAGGAGAGCACGAGCCGGCGAAGCGTTCTGCCGAGTCCCTTGGTCCCCACCTTTGCATCGGTACCAGTGCTGTTCCTCTTTCAAGCCTGCCCTTTCCAAGCCCCTATGTCCTACCCATACCTTCGTGTTCTGTCCATACCTGTGGCCAAAGGTGCCCCTCCTTGAAGCCTTCCATCCACCCCAGCTGAAAGTGACCTCTTTGTCCACAGGCTCCTCAGCACTCCGCCTGCCTCCCCAAGGCATGGACCTTTGTCTTTCCTGAATTACACTTATCCTTGAGCCTGTCCTTTCTCTCCTAGGTGATGCCCACAGTGCCAAGAAATGCTCTTTCCCCACCCGGGGCTGTACACCAGCCTCAGGTCCTAGCAAACTGACACAGGTGCCCACCTCTTCTGGAGGGAGTGGCTCCATTTCCTCAGTGTCCTGGGTGACAAGGACTGCTCCAGCCGCCTCATCCCGCCCTGGATGGGGAGGACAAAGAAGGCTGCGGCGTCTCCATTGTAGTCCATCTGCAGCACAGAGCAGTTCAGCTCCGGGTCCACTCCGAAAGCAAATTTCTCCACCTGGTGCATCATGGGGACCTTGACAGTGGTCTTGCCCACCAAGAACGGGTATCTTTTACTTGTGTACACGGGGTTAAAAGGCTTTGCCCACCTGGCTGGCGCAAAGAGAGAAGAGAGCTCTTTATGTCACCTTGCAATTAGTGCAGTAACAACAGCCAAACTGATAAAGGAAGGACCTCTGAACACTCTCTCTACCATAAAAAAAAAGAGAGAGAACTGCCAGTAACAATTGAAATTAATTTTTCAGAACTCTGGAAATTAATCAAATGCTTTCAGAAAAGTGGGAAACAATTTATTAGAGAAAAATAGCTAAATTTTGGTGAGAACAGTCAAGTTCATGGTATTTCAACTTGCCCTAGTCCCACTCCCCTGCCCCCTCCCACCAAAACGCCCCAGCTCTGTGGCATCCTCGAAAAGTAAGAGCCTGCATTTGCAGTGGAATTCGGCCACCTGAGGGCCCTGTAGGATAAAAATGGGGCTGGAACCTTTTTAAAGCCTCATTCCTAAAGAATTGTCCTCGTTTGAGCTGTTCTGTGCTTCCCTGGGAGGCATCACTTGCAACGCTGTCTGTGTTTGATCTGATTGGGAGCTCAACCACGGTAAAAAGCCATTTCCTTGGGGAAAACTCATCAAAAGGAGTTCCAGGTACTGATAAGTTTTGCAGCTGCCTGAGGAAATAGCTAACGATCAGCTCATCAAAAGGCTCAACAGGACAGGCCGGGGTGAGGGTGGCGGTGGCATCTGTGAAGATGACAGAGTGAGGGCCTCTGCATATTTACCCCTTTATAAAGGCGAAAACGAAAAGGGAAAAAAACACCCTGGCATACATAGAGTCAGCTTTTTCAGAACTCTGGAAACTAACCAAAGGCTTGCAGCAGCCTGGGAAGAGTCTATTCAAGAAAAGTGGCTGAATCTCAATGAGTCCAGTCAACTCTGTGACGTTTTAACTTTGTGTTAGTCTCACCCTCTACTTTCCAGCTCAGCAGCAGCTTTGAAAATGGGCAGATTGTATTCCCAACACCAGAGGAGGAGGAACAGATCTGAAGAAATTGGAAAGCCTCATTCCCAAAGAATTGTAACTACTTGACCTGTCTGATAGCTTCCTGGAAGAGCCCACTTACAAGGCTGATTGGAATTCACCCAGTGCTAAAAGCATTTCTCCCCCAGGGTCAGGGAGTGTTTGTAAGGAACAATTATAAGCAAGTGTTTTAGCTTCGTGGTTGCCTGGAGGAGGATAACAGATGGGACAAACAATAGACTCATCCAAATATTTAAAAGGAAAAGCTGAGGGAAAAGATGTCCATAGAGACTTTGGAAAGTTCCAGCATACCCTGGGCTTTTAGATGCTGCATGCATGTGTAGTGTATATGCATATTTGAAAAAAAATGAAAAGGCTCTAGTTCTCAGCTCTGGCTGACCTTGATGGTCTACACAAACAGAAACTGAATGCTGAGTTAGGGCTAGAAACTGCCTTGATGGGTGTCGATGGCATACCCCACAATGCACACAAACGCCCTTGGTACAGACGGGGAGATTTATTTGTCCCAGGCATTTCAGAAATCTCTGCCCAATCATGGCTGCACAGGACAGAGTGCGACTTTAAAAATTAGTTCAGAAAAATCACCAAACAAACAACTACTGCAACAAGCAGTAACAAACCTGTGGGAGAGGAAAAGAATCTGATTTTCAGAGTTGCCACATTACCTTGTTGTTAAAATCCAGCTTTTATTAAAAAAACAATATTCAGCATAAAAAGAACAAAGTATGGACTGTACACAGGAAAAAAGCAATCCACTAACGTCAGAAGTGAAGGAAGGAATACCAACATAGATCCCGCGGACATTCAGGGTAAAGCAGAGAAATGCTGTGAACAACTCTGCCCACAAGCTGATGACCTACATGAAATGGTCCCATTCCTTGAAAGACACAATTCACCCAAACTCACCTAAGAAGTAGTAGACAATGTGAACAGGCCCACACCTACTAAAGAAACTTACAATATTTAATAACTTTCAAAAATAAAAAAGTAACAGGCAGTGATAAGCTTTGCAGCTGCCTGAGGCAGTTGCAAAAAGGCACCCGGTCCAGATGGAAAGAAGCGGAGAGAATACTTCCTAGCTCATTCCATGAGGCCTCCATTACCCTTACACCAACGCCAGATAGAGACACTGTAAGAGAACTCCAGACCAATATTTCTCATGAACATTGATGCAAAAATACTCAACAAAATATTAACAGATCAAATCTGACTGTGTATAGAAATAATTGTACACCACAACCAAATGGGGTTTACTCCAGGTTTGCAAGGCTGGTTCAACATTCGAAAATCAATTAATGTAATCTATCACATAAATAAACTAAGCAAGAAAAATTACATAATCATATTTTGGATGTAGAAAAAGCACTTGACAAAATCCAACACCCATTTATGATAAAACAACAACAAAACCATTTAATAAACAACAACAAAACCATTTAATAAACTTGATAAAAAATTTCTACAAAAAACACAGGTAATGTGGCACTTAATGGTGAGAAACTCTAAGCTTCCCCACCCCTCCACGGTCAGGTAGAATGCAAGAATGTCCCTTCTTACTACTTCTTTTAAACACTATACTGGGAGTTCTAGCCAATGCAACAAGACAAGAAAAGGAAATAAAATGTATACAGATTGTGAAGAAAGAAGTAAAACTGTCTTTGTTTGCCAATGACGTGATTGTCTATGTAGGAAATTCAAAAGAATAGACAAAAGAATTTCTGGAACTAATAAATGATTATAGCAAGGTTGCAGAATACAAGATCAATATATTGTACAAAAGTCAATCACTTTTATATATACCAGCAATGAACAAGTGGAATTTGAAATTAAAAACAGTACCATTTAGCATCTCCCTAAAATGAAATACTTAGGTATAAACCTAACAAAATATGTGCAAGATCTATAAGAAGAAAACCACAAAACTCTGATAAATAAAATCAAATAACTAAATAAATGGAAAGATATCCTATGTTCATGGATAGAAAGGCTCCATATTGTTAAGATGTCAATTTTTCCCAACTTGATTTATAGATTTAATGAAATCCCTGTCAAAATCCTAGAAAGGTGTAGTGTACGTAATAACAAACTGGTTCTAAAGCTTGTATCAAGTTGCAAAAGGCCCAGAACAGACAATACAATATTGAAGGAGAAGAGCAAAGTTGGAAGACTGACTCTAACCAACTTAAAGATTTACTATAGAGCTACAGTAATCCCAAGAGTGTGGTATTGATGAAAAAATAGACAAGCAGATCACTAGAACAGAATAGAGAGCCCAGAAATAGACCTAGATAAATATAGGCATCTGATCTTTGACAAAGGAGAGAAGGGTAATGCAAAGGAGCGAAGACAGCCTTTTCAACATATCCTGCTGGAGTAACTGACACCCGTATGCAGAATAATGAGTCCAGACCCGAACCTTGTACTCATCTCAAAAACTAACTCAAAATGACTCATAGACCTAAATGAAAAACACAGAACTATAAAACACCTACAAGTTTTCTCCTACTTTAGTAGAAAACCTAGATGACCTTAGGCATGGCAGTAATGGTTTATGTATCATGCCAAGGGCATACTACATAAAAGAAATAATTGATAAGCTGAACTTCATTAAATTCAAAATTGGTCTGGAAAGACATTGTTAAGAGGATGAGAAAACAAGCCACAGACAGTAAGAAAATATTTGTGAAATATACATCTGATAAAGAACTGTTACCCAAAATGAACACAGAATTGCTAAAACTTAATAGCAAACAAACAACTGGATTTAAAAATTGGAAAGGCCTTGACAGACATCTCATCAAAGAAGATGACACACAGATGGCAAATAAACATACGGACATACATTCTGCATCATACATCATCAGGGAAATGCAAATTAAAACGAGATACCAGTGCACACCTATTCAAAAGGCAGAAGTCTGGACCACTGACACCAAATGCTGGCGAGGATGCGGAGCGACGGAAACTCTCACTCACTGCTGCTGGGAATGCCAAATGGTACAGTCACGGTGGAGACTTCGGTGGTTTCTTTCAGAACCAACCATCTTCTGCCATACAATCCCACAAACATGCTCCTTGGTGCAAGGAATTGAACACGACATTTACAGAAAGACTGGCACATGCCATATGATTCTATTTCTATGAAATGTCCAGAATGTCTGCAGAGGCAGAGAGTAGATAGCTTGGTGGTGGGGAAAGAGCAGGAGCCAGGAGTGACTGCTAATGGTGAGTGGGTTTTTGTTTGAGATGATAAGAATGTTTGGGGATTACGTACTAGAGATATTTACACAACCCTGTGGATCTGAAGTGAAGTGACTATAACCAAAAACCAAAACCCCCTGAACTGTATACTTTAATTTTATGGTTTATGAATTGTATTTAAGTAAAATTAAGCTAAATGGAACAACATATATTAAATACAGGAAACTTAGTAGGAACTTGACACATATTTATTATTTTTTCCTCTCGTCCAACCTTGCAGAATGGACGGATAAATGGGTAGGTGGCTGCAGGAGAGGAGGGGGAGAGGGAAGGAAGGAGAGAGAGCAGAGAGAGGGCGGGATGGCACAGTGTGTCCCTGACAACTCTGTCTGGGGAGTCCAGGTGCTTCACCCATAAGCACAGCCCTATGAAGTTGACTTTATCATCTGTCCAGTTGGCATAATCCTGGCTCACATCAGCCACTCAACACATGCTTGATCTTTTCAAGCAACATGCTTAGAATCACAAAATAAATTAGGGCAAAGGTGGAATTCAACCCTGACGTTGTCCAACTTTAAACCTTAAGCTCATTCAGGGCAACATGGTGTTTCTGTAAGCTGTGAAGCTCTAGACAGATGCACAGGGGTGTGCACGACAGTCAGACTGTTACCCAAATGTACAAAGAATTCCCAAAACTTAACTGGATTCCTAAAACGTAGCAAACACAGAACTGCCTGGACTTCCACATCTGTGAAAGCGTTCTCACTTTTGGGTAGCCTTCTTTTTTATTTTTAAAGTACTGTTTACACTCAGTATTATTCTGCGTTGGCTGCAGGTGTGCGGCACAGTGTGACACAATCATACAGTTCACAAAGTGACCCCCTGATATTTCCGGTATCCCTCCGGCACTGTGCACAGTCATTACAATAGCGTTGACTATATTCCCTGTGCTGTACTTTGCATCCCCATGACTGTTCTGTGACTACCAATCAGTACTTCTCAATCCCTTCACCTTTTTCACCCAGGCCCCCAACCCCTCCCCTCTGGCAGCTATCAGTCTGGTTCTTAACCTGGGTTGTCAGAAAGCTCTGTGTCCCTTTTCAAAACCTTCAGGGGGCAGCAGGGCAGCTACTGGTGGCAAGAAATGAGGTCCTTTCTCCGAAACTGATTTCTAGAAAATGTTTGTGTCCCACGGGCTGCCCACGGAGCCCCATGTTAGGCCCTCAGGACTCATAATCAGGCTGTAAAAGACGAAACGGAATGAGCCCCCACTGTAACTGATAAACTGAAGCTGAGGGAGGGAACGTGAGACAGCCAAGGTCAGGCGCCAGCTCGCTCCAAAGCTAGTTAGCACTCGGCCAGTTAGAACTCGGGCCTTCTCACTGTCCCACCCTGCTCTCTGGGGTTTGTGGGCAGTGGGGGTGGGGAGGAACAGAACGTTAAAATCCGAGTGAACCTCTCAGAGCCTTACCTTTAAAGAAAATGTAGTTCACCAGGACCATGGCTGTCTGAGGTTCAAGGTCTTGGATCAAGTCTACAACCTTCCCTTTGGTTTCCTTCTCCACATAGCTGTTGATCCTCTTCTGGGCTGTAGAGGTGTTGTAGAAATCTGTAGAAAAGACTTCTGACTCATACAGCCTCCTGACATCGTTCAAGAACTCTGGCTGCAGCTGCAGCCCCTTTTTGATGAAGAGGACATTCCCCATCCTCAAGTCCAGGTCAGTGCTGGGGACTCGGAGTGAGTGGACCACACGCTGGAAGCCCTGCTGAATTGTGGCCTCTGGCGTGTGTGTGAGGTTGAACCCCATGCTCTGAAGGATCTGGGTCTTGGTGGCTGCGTGGGCTCCCAGGGCAAGCATGGCCAGAGAGGCAGAGATGCTCACTGGAGAGAAGAAGATATTCTGGCTTGGGGTCTTTGAAACCAGCTGCTTGTACAGGTGGAAGGCGAAGTTGGTGTTGCTGAAAGACACCTGGGAGGCAGGGATGTCCTTGGTGGAGGACGGGCAGAGGGATCCTTTGCTGGGGAGACTGGACGGGGACACACAACAGATTGAAGCACAGAAGCTAACAACTAAGAAAACTTGGTGAAAGGAAGATGCCATTTTGGAACGAGGTAAGTCTGCAAGAGAGGAAAAAACCATTGAGTGGAGGTAAGCTGAGGGTACAGGGCCTGAATCAGAGACCTTACAACCTCATTAGCAATGGAATGGGGACAAGCAGGACAGTTAACAGATTCCATGGAATCTCACCCCCGGGTTCGGGGGAGGGGGGTGTGGAGGAAAAGGGAACAGGGAACCATAAGAGAGGGGCTGCGGGAGCAGAGGCCATACATAGACTTGACCGACTTGACTCGGGCTGTGGGACCCACTGAAGGGTTGACGCGGAGGCCAGTCTCAATCCGAATGGAATTGTCAAGGGCTGTTCTGGGAGCTACGTGTGTCATTCCTTGCTCTTCCCACCTCGGGCCCGCTGCCTCGCACCATATAGGAGCTCAGTCAGTAGTTGCTGGCGCACTTACCTGGGCTGGAGGAGCATTTACACCAGGAGCCCGACCCAGGGTGGATAGGAACGGAGGAAGGAGGAACATGGCACTAAAATCCCGAGTGTCTCCTATTTGATGAGCCCTGAAACTGGCTGGGGTCTTCAGAAAGCGATGTGGAAAATGGGGGGTCTGTAGTACACCGGCGATGAGCTGGGGCCTGCTGTGTTAACGTGGGTAGTAATGACGGACCGCAGCACTTGAAAGTGCTCTGACTGCAGTTGAAAGTCAGAGCCTAAACAAGACCCTTTGTTTTTCCCACAACCTCAGAACACTACATCGTGTTTAAAGAATGTAGCCTTGTGCGATCGCCCTCGCATCGTGTCACCTCCCCGAGTCTCACTTTCCCCACCTGTGAGTGAGGGTCGCTCCGAGGAAAAAGTGAAACGGTCTCTATAGGCCCAGCATGGCGTCTGGCTCACAGTGTGCCTAGGAAGTGGGGTGAGGGGACAGGCATGTCCCTGTGTGAGAAAGGGTGAGGTTGAAGGAAGGAAAGGGCAGCCTTGCTCTGGGGCAGAGGAGTCACAGCCGGGCACAGGGACGGGGCACACCACGGAACACCAGGGACCTGTACCCCTCTCTGGGGAGGAATGGGTGTGGGTGGGGATTCCAAGGGGCACCTCCTAACACCAGCTCTGCCGCCCAGAGGGTCCCCTCCCCATCAGTATATGTGGCCTTGCTAGAGGACATCTGACCCCATTCCCCAAATCCTCCTGAGTGGGAGCCCTGGGCTGGGTGGGGGGACCTGCCTGAACCAGTTGCCTCTCAGGGAGCCAGCTAGTAAATGTTCTGGTCCTGTCATGGCCTGGCCTCCCCGTGATCTCAGGCAAGGTGCTGAGTCTCTCTGGGCCTCAGGGAGGAGGCCTCGGAGGGCTTCCTTCCTTAACAGTCTGGGCTGTGTGGCCATGGGCCTCCAGGGGCAGGTCCTTACACTGCAGATCTCCTTCAGGCACCTCTCAAAAATCTCACCTCCATATTTGGCCTCCCCCCATTCCAAACTCCTGTCCTCCCATGGTGGCCCTTCTGTCTCCCCCCAGTCTCTCTCCCAGTCCCATAAGGGCCTTCTCCCTGCTGTGTCAAGACAGGTCTGAGGGTGAGCAAGACTCCTGCCAGTGAGCTCTTCCAATCAGGGTGACAGGGACAGTTTGTCCTGCTCCCCACTGTGGCTGCCCCTGTCTGGGCGCCCCTCTCCCAGCTGCCCCGGCCTTTGTCCCACCTGCCATTGTCTCTCACCTGCTCAGTTCCTCACTCATCTAGGCACCTGTCCACCCTGCAGACAGGTCGAGCTTTCTAGATGTAGATCTCATGTGTCACTCTCCCACTCGGATTCCTCAGTGGCTCCCTGCTGACCTCGGGAGGAACGCCCTAGCACCTGGCATGTCAGGTCCTTGCTACTGGGCCCCAACTTACGTCACTGGCTTCATTCTGGGGTACTAACTGTTCTAGTTTCCTGGAAAGGTTGCGTTTCTCTCGGTCTACCCACCCTCCACTGTTTTCATTTACCTTCTTATCCAGCCTGAGTGTCAAAAGGCTTTGTTTCACTCCAAACCCCTGCACTCCCTGGGGCCTCAGCTTCTCTGACAGACATTTTCAGCGAGGCCCTAGGAAGGGCTGTTTGGTCCATTGCACATTTCCAATCGCCAATCTTTATTTGCCTGTTACCACAGCACTGATCCACTCATTGCCCCACTGACTGTTGGGAATATCTCAACCTTTTCCCTTTCTGTCCGATGGGCTCTTCACCCAGCCATGTATGCACACACACGCAATGCCCAGATCACCTTGTCTCTTACCTCCCATTAAAGACAGCCCCTCAGAAAAGGAACTCCCCCAGCCTCCTCCACCAAAGACACAGGACTACTCTACCCAGTTCACCTCCCCTTCCCCACTCCTCCCCTCTACTCCTCCTTCTAGGGTCAGTACTCCTTCCAGAACTTGAGAAAGCATCCTTATCTCCAACTCAGGACCCCTATACCTCTCTCTTCTGTACTTCAGTGCTCCCTCCTAACTGGGTTCTCACCATTGGCTTATAAAGACGTTCAATTCTTGCCCATGAAGACAAATAAACCACCAAAGACACAATAAAAATCTCATTCCCTTCTAGGTGCTGCCCTTTTTTTTTCTCTCCATTACAGCCCAAATCTTCAAGAGCTGCATATTCATGGTGTCTGTGGCCTCATCTCCCACACCCTCCCTGGCCCACCCTTGTCAGGGTTCCGGGTCCACAGAAATGGGACCAGCTCACAGACACACATCTAGGCTCTTGTCTTACCCAACTTCTCAGTAGCACTTGGCCCAAGAGACCACACTCAGCTTCTTCTCCTGCCCCCCCCCCCATTGGCTCTGGGACACCATACTCTCCTAGGTTTCTCTTCTCTCTCTCTGCTCCTCCTCTGTAGTCACTTTCACTGGTTTCTCCTGCTCTTTCCTTATGGGCCCAGCACCCAGCACTCTGCAGCGCTCTCCTCACTTTAATCTCTCTTTCATCAGCCTCTCATCCCACACCACCCACTGCTCCATTACTAAAAAATGCAAATTACTTATTTTTCATCTCCAGTTCAGACCTTCCTCTGAACTCCATATATCTATCCACTCACTCAGTGCCTCCTCCTACTGTTGCCAATAAACCTTAAGCTCAGAATCACCCAAGCTGAACTCAGGCTCTTAAACAAACACCATCTCCCAAAAATGCAACAACTGAAAATGCTTTCAGTATCTCCATCCATGACAGCACCACTCACCCAGTTATTCAAACCTAGGATTCGCCTTGTGCCTGCTCCTTCCTTATCTCCCAACCCACCACATCAGCACTGAAATATTTGACAGTGTTCCAATAGCCTCACATTTCCTAGAGCAGACAGTGGGATCTTTCCCTAAACCTGCATGATATGGCCTCTTTTGGCACTTCTGACTCATCACCCAACCCAGAGGCCCTTGCCTCTGGGTGGTTATGTCCGGCCATCTGGCGCATTTTCATGACCCTCACATGGGATGTCTGCTGTTCTCTACTCTTGGAGTGTTCTTCCCTCGCCCCTTGTCAAACGTTTTTCCCTGATTGATTTTTATTTATTGTTAGGTGCTACCCAGCTCACGTTACTTCCTCAAAGATGCTCTCTTTGACCACCCAGAATAAGGAAAATTCCTTATAAAATGTTTTTTATAGTACTATTAAAAAACCTCTAGTGAAACACTTATTTAACCTCTTAGTGAAACACTATTGACCTCTTAGTGAAACATTTATTTCTGTCACACTTTGACATTTATTTGTGTGACTGAAAATTTAACAAATCAAGGTAGTTGCCTATCTTGTTCTCTCTGTACATCACTGTAAGGTCAGTGCTAAGGTCTCAGGAAGTGTTTGATGAGTGAGTGAGTGAATGAATGAATGAGTAAATTAATGAATGGAAATATAAATGAGCAGTTTACCTCTGAAGGTAGATACTGACTGGAAATGAGTAAGAGAGACTCTTCCAGGGTCTTTTAGGGTTAATGAAGGTGATGGTTATACAGATATATACCTATATAAAATTTGAGTTGACACTTCTGGCCAAAACAAAAGTGACTGATGTTGGACTTCTAAACAGAAGAATTTCAGAAGTCCTAGCCACAGTGATCAGACAAGAAAAAGAAATAAAAGGCATCCAAATTGGAAAGGAGGAAGTAAAACTCTCATTGTTTGCAGAGGACATGATAGTGTACATAAAAAACATAGACTCCTATAGACTCCACCAAAAAAGGACTCGACCTAATAAGTGAATTTGTTAAAACAGCGAGATACAAAATCAATATTCAGAAATTGAAGGCACTTTTATACACCACCAACAAAATATCAGAAAAAGAAATCAGGAAAAAATCCCATTTGCTATAGCAACAAGAAAAATAAAGTACCTAGGAATAAACCTAACCAAAGAGGTAAAAGACCTATACTTAGAAAACTACACAACACTGAAAAAAGAAATTATAGAAGACACAAATAAATGGAAGCATATACCATGTTCATGGACTAGAAGAATTAATATCATCAAAATGTCCATAGTATCCAGAGTAATTTATGGACTCAATCCCTATTAAAATACCAATGACATATTTCACAGATATAGAACAAGCATTTTGAAAATTTATATGGAACTATAAATGACCCCAAATAGCCACAGCAATTTTGAGAAAGAAGGACAAAGTAGGAGGGATCGCAATATCTGATCTCAAACTATATTATAAGGCGACTGTAATCAAAACAGTCTGATACTGGCATAAGTACAGACATATAGAACAATGAAATGGGATAGAGAGCCCAGAAATAAACGCTTGTCTCTATGGTCAATTAATATTTGACAAAGAGTATTGGAGCATAAAGTGGAGTAAAAATAGCCCCTTCAATAAATGCTGTTGGGAGATCTGGACAGCTACATGCAAAAAGAAAAAAAATAAAACTTAACCACCAACTTACACCATACATAAAAATATATTCAAGATGGATAAAAGACTTAAATATATTACAACCCCATAAAAGTCTAGAGGAGAGCATAGACAGGAAAATCTCAGATATTCCTTCCATGCAGCAATATTTTCACTGATAGGTCCCCTAGAGCAAGGGACACAAAGGAAAGAAGAAACAAATGGGACTTCATCAAATTAAAAAGCTTCTGCATGGTTAAATAAAACATCAGCAAAATGAAAAAGTAACCAACCATATGGGAAAATATATTTGTCAATGATACCTCAAACAAGAGTTTGATCTCCAAAATGTATGAAGAACTCACATGACTCCACGCCAGGAAGACAAACAATCCAATGTAAAAAATGGGCAAAGGACTGGAACAGACACTTCTCCAAGGAGGACATACAAAGGACCCAGAGACATGTGAAAGGATGCTCAGCACCACTAACTGTCAGAGAGATTCAAATGAAAACCACAAGGAGATACCACTTCACACTGGTCAGAATGGCCATCAATCAACAACAAACAAGTGCTGCCAAGGTTGTGGAGAAAAGGGAACTCTAGTGCACTGTTGGTGGGAATGCAGCTGGTTCAGTTACTGCGGAAAACAGTATGGAACTTCCTCAAAAAACTAAAAATGGAATTGTCTTTTGACCCGGCAATTCCACTGCTATACCCTAAGAATCCTAAAACACCAATTCAAAAGAACCTATGTACCTCAATGTTCTAGTAGTGCAATTTATCATAGCCAAGTGCCAGAAGCAGCCTAAGTGCTCATCAGTAAATGAGTGGATCAAAAAACTATGGTACATTTATACAATGGAATTCTATCCAGCAGAAAGAAAGAAGGAGCCCCTCCCCTTTGTGATAGCATGAATGGAACTGGAGCACATCATGCTAGGTGAAACAAGTAAGGTAGTGAAAGACAAATACCATATGATCTCACCTATAAGTGGGACATAATCAACAAAACAAATAAGCAAGCAAAATATAACCAGAGACATTGAAACAAAGAACAAACTGCCAGTAACCAGAGGGGGAGGGGGATAACAGGAAAGAAGGGGAAGGGTCGTCAAGAAGCAACTACAAAGGACCCATGGATGAAACGAATGGGGGAGTAGGATTGAGGGTGGGAGGGGGACAGTGGTGGGAGGAAAATAGGGACAACTGTAGTTGAACAACAATAAAAAAATAAAAATAAATAGAAAAAAATTTAAAACAAATGAGACACTGAAAACAAAAAACAATTCAATCATTGGACAACAGGAGGGAAGGGAAGCCAATGAAGTTAACCCTATGATTTCCCCAATTTGGGGCCTAAAGTCACTTTCTGGATACAAGAAAGGAGACCCAGAGACAGTGTGGCAATCTTGCTGAGCTTAGGAGAGATCGTTGCTTGAGAAAGCCAAGGAAGCTACAGCTATGCATTAGTGTTAAGTCCAAAGCTAAATTCTAAGCTCTGCATACAGAAAGTGAAATTCTATCAGGCTGTCCACCCCCCCCCCCAAAAAAAAAACCCAACTCCAAAAGACCCAAAACCAATACAAAAAACTGCAGGATGTAAGTGGAACAATTCCCAGAGTTCACATAGCACGGCGGAGGGGAGATGTTTAGACTATGTTCAACTAGAGTGAAGAGACCTCACGGAGCATCTGAGGCCTTCAGTAGACACTTTGCTGCAACTTGACATTAGAGCTGAACTGACTTTGTTTTAAGCTGCTCTAGATACTCTAACGAGGCTTGAAAAAGTGACCTGATGGGATGAGCAGCCTGCAAGTAATTTAGCTGGCTGTCAAAACAGATGCCAACACACCATAAAGGAAGGTAACACAATCCAGACCCGGCCCCCCCCCGACAAAATGGTGATGTCACAGGGACCAGCAGCTGATCAAAAATTGCTAGATGTTCTAAGAAATAGAAAAATGTGGCCCATGACCAGAAGGAAGAATCAATCATTAGGAACAGATCCAGACATAACTGGGATTATGAAATTAACAGGCAAGAACTTTAAGACAGCTACTTAAAATACGCTAAAATAAAGAAAACTTGAATGTAACGTGAGAAAAATCAAAGCTATAAAGAAGTATTGACTCTGGCCAAGATGGAGGCATAGATAGATACACTTTGCCTCCTTGCACAACCAGAAGAACAACAACAGATTTAAAAACAAAAAGCAACAAGAACTTTATGAAAATGAAACTGTATGGAAGTCTGACAACCAAGGAGTTAAAGAAGAAACATCCATCCAGACCTGTAGGAGGGGCGGAGACAGGCAGCTGGGGCAGAGAGGACTCAAGCAAGATGGCAGATGGAGGACCAGGTGGTCCCACATTTGCATGCAGATAAACCAGGAGAAACAACTGGGGAGTGAGATAGACCGCACAACCCAGGGTTCCAGTGTGGGAAATAAAGCCTCAAAACCTCTGACTATAAAAATTTGTGAGGATTGCAGTGGCAGGAGAAACTCCCAGCCTCACAGAAGAGTTCATTGGAGGGGCTTTTGGGGTCCTAGAATGTACACAAACCCACCCGCCTGGGAATCAGTCCCAGAAGGGCCCAATTTGTTTGTAGGTAGCCGTGGAAGTGACTGAAAGCCAGCTGAGCCAGCAGCATTGTTCCCTCTTGAACCCCTCCCCCCTATACAGCACCACAATGCAGCGACGTGAGTTGTCCCACCCTGGTGAATACCTAAGGCTCTGCCCCTTATTATGTAACAAGCACACTGAAAAAAAAATATGGCCCAAATGATAGAACAGATCAAAGCTCCAAAAATAGAACCAAGTGATGAAGAGATAGCCAACCTATCAGATGCAGAGTTTAAAACACTGGTATCAGGATGCTCACAAAAATTGAGTATGGTCGCAAAATAGAGGAAAAAGTGAAGACTATGAAAAGTGAAATAAAGGAAAATGTACAGGGAACCAACAGTGATGGGAAAGAAACCGGGACTCAAATCCATGATTTGGACCACAAGGAAGAAATAAACATTCAACCAGAACAGAATGAAGAAACAAGAATTCGAAAAATGAGGAGAGGCTTAAGAACCTCTGAGACTTTAAACGTTCCAACATCTGAATCATAGGGGTGCCAGAAGGAGAAGAGGAAGAGCACGAATTTGAAAACTTACTTGAAAAAATAATGAAGGAAAACTTCCCCAACCTGGCAAAGGAAATAGACTTCCAGGAAGTCCAGGAAGCTCAGAGAGTCCCAAAGAAGTTGGACCTAAGGAAGCACATACCAAGGCACATCATCATTACATTCCCCAAGACTAAAGATAAGGAGAGAATCTTAAAAGCAGCAAGCGAAAAGGAGACAGTTACCTACAAAGGAGTTGTCATAAGACTATCAGCTGATTTCCCAAAAGAAACCCTGCAAGCAAGAAGGGGCTGGAAAGAAGTATTCCAAGTCATGAAAGGCAAGGCCCTACATCCAAGATTACTCTATCCAGCAAAGCTATTGTAGGGTAAGTGGAGGCAATCTGGCTTCCTCACCCAGTGTCTGGGTAACTATTGGGAACAGTGTTCCCACAGCCTTGGAGGGGCCTAATAACTAGTGTTCTCACAGCCTTGAGACTGGGTCTAATAAACTGTACCCATAACATGAAGTGAGCTCCGATGTGCAGAATTATGTTGTATTATGTAAGGTTCTGGCAGTTTTCTGGCTTTGTTCCCCTCTAGGACTTAAACAGGTAGAGGCTCTCTGCTGGGGGTGATGATGATGAGAGACACACAAGGGAACAAGTGCCATGATGGGTGCCACGCTGGGGAGCAAGGGCCATGACATGAGACGTGCAGAAAGACAAGCAGCTTGCAGTGTGCATGGCTCACCCACCCATGAACAAAGGCATCCCAATGGCTCTGTGAATATTTTTCCATCTGCATGAATACCATGACCTGCCTTGCCTTGAAGGGTGGCAACCCAGCTATCCTTTAGAATGGAAGAATGGATGAATGGATAAAGTGCTTCCCAGATAAGGTCAAGTTCAAGGAGTTCATCATCACCAAGCCCTTCCCTTGTTATATGAAATGTTAAAGGGACTTATCTAAAAAGAGATCAAAACTATGAACAGTAAAATGACAACAAACTCACAACTATCAACAACTGAACCTAAAAAAACAAAAACAAAAACAGAAATGAGCTAAGCAAACAACTAGAACAGGAACAGAATCACAGAAATAGAGGGTTATCAGCAGGGAGGGGGAGGGGGAGAATGGGGGAAAAGTTAAAGGGAAGCATAAATGGTAGGTATAAAATAGACAGGGGGAGGTTAAGAAAAGTATGAAAAATGGAGAAGCCAAAGAACTTATGTGTACGACCCAGGGACATGAACTAAGGGGGCGGAGGAATGCTGGTGGGAGGGGGTTGCAGGGTAGAGGGGGATTAAGGAGAAAAAATGGGACAACTACAATAGCATAATCAATAAAATATATTTTAAAAACTATTAAAAAGTATTAAATTGAACTTTCACCGATAAAAAGTTCAATATCCAAAATGAAAAATTCACTGGCTAGGCTTAAGAGAAAAATTATAGAAGAAAATATCAGCAAGCTTGAAAACATAGCAATAGGAACTGTCCAAACTGAAGGGAGCAAACTGGAAAAAAATAGCAGAGTCTCAGCCATCTTTGGGACAAAACCAAGAAGCCTAACATATGTGCAGTTGGAGCTCTAGGCAAAAGGGGGCCAGGGAGAACAGAAAAGCTCTGGAAGAAATAATGGCCAGAAATATTTGTTCATTCACTCTATGCAAACTATATCTAAACATAAAAGACTACAGACAGTAAAATGAACACAGCCCTGCCTTGTCTTACTCTTTGTGTGATGTCTGCCCAGATGGCCCACCCCACTCACCCCACCTGCCACACTCCTTTCCATCCCGCCAGCTCCCAGCTGCCCATGGCAGACTTCCTGAATCCCGCAGAAAGTCTGCCCCTCCCTGGAGCAGACTGCAGCTGGAGCACAGCTGCCATTTACCTCGATCTGTGGCTGTCCCCTTGATTAGATGGGCTGGCCCTTGGGTGGCTTCCTCCCGGGCAGGGCTGTGATTCACAAGTGCTGGAACAGAGGGAGGAGAATGAAGGAGAATATAAAGAGGAGGGAGAGGGAGGGATTTTGAAGCAGGAAGGCAGTCAAGTATGGGGTTTCCCAAGCTTGGTTAATTGTCAGGAGAAATCGTGGTCTTATTAAAACTCAGATTCCCAGGCCCCGCCAAGAACTATTGAGTCAGACTTCCCAGGAAAAGACAAGAAGACGGGGGGGGGGGGGGGGGGGGGGGGGGGNGAGGGAGACGGGGGGGGGGGGGGGTGGCGGGGGAAGGGGAGCGGTGTGAGGGAATCCGGACCTTCCTCCTCCCACAGTCTCTGCTCTTGCCCCAGATGCGAGCCTTCCAAGATGACCTCCTGCTCTGAGCCCCTCAGTTCCTGGGGTCCCAGGGCCTCTCAGAAACCCGAGGCCTGTTTCTCCCCAAATGTATTAGACTAGTCCTGCTGAAACAGTGCCAAAGCTGGCACAGGTCCCCAGGAGTCCATCCAAGGTCCCATCAACATGGAGCCTTATCTTAAGTCCGCGCTTCTCCCCGGAACCTCTCCTGCCACATCCAGCCCTCTCTACACTCTTCCTTTCCTGACCAGAGACTCTCTTGCTGACGTCCTTCGGCTGTCTGCTTTTGTCCCATTGCTGGTTTATGGAACTCCTCATGTCACTCTTTAAATCTGGCCACATTGTTATGCCAAATTGAGTAAATTGAGGTGGAATTTTTAAATAATTTAAAAGAAACACTTTTAAATTATTTAAAAATTCCACCTCAATTTACTGTTCACTGTGGAGCAGATGGTGAGTCTCCAGGCCGGACCTCCAGTGTCATCTTAACCAGAGGCTGCCCTTCAGGGGCCTCCTACAGGGACCCAACACCACCTGGTGCGGACAGGCCCTCCTGAGTCCTGGGGGAGTGCTCCCCGGGGCTCCCACCATCTCCTCGCTGCCTCACGGCTCATTTCTGCTGCCCGGAGGGGTCAAGATGGGGGCGGGCGTAGAGTCCCCGATGACTCTTGTCTGACTTCATTTGTTCATAGTAGGTTTTGGCAAGAGGTCACTATCTCAACCCATGACATCATTTAGTCCCCCCAGTGCCCTGCGAGATGGAGAGGATGAGGAAGAGCTAAGGCTTGGGTGCATTAGGCAAGTGCCTTGCCTGATGTCACGAACCAAACTTGTGGCGGAACGGGATGTGCCCTTCTGCCCGTCTGACTTCACGGCCACCCACCAACCACCAGCCTCCTGAAGCCTTGGCCAAAGGCCTTAAACTGAAAGGCCACTAAATGCAACATACCATCGTGGGCTCGAGCCTGGAACAGACCAAAGGATGCTGGTGAGGAAAACTGCTGAATCCAAACCCAGCTCAGTTCCTAGTCACATACGAGCACTGGTTTTAAGCTGTGACAAATGTCTCCTGGTTCCGTGAACTGTCACCCAGGAGAAACTGGGTTGGGGCGGGAGGGATACTGCAGAAGCTCTGGGCCACTTTCACAGCTTTCCTGCAAATCTAAACTGTTCGAAAAAAGTAAAAATTTATTTAAAAGAGAAAGGAGTAGGAGGTGGAGAGAGAAAGGCCAGCCGTGAGGCACATAAATCATATACACATTTCACCTTGACCTAAGACCCAGGGGCTCCGGGCTTTTCTGTGAGCTCTCTGCTCTCTGCCTGGGAGGTGGAACCATAGAGGGACAAATTGCCCTGTCCCGGTCCTGTCACGGTCCTTCCCTGGTCCCCTCCAGGAGAAGGTCTGCACTTGTTGCCAGCAGTCCTTACGGTGCTGCCTGCCTGCTAACTTGCTTTTTTTTTTTTTTTGCGGGGAGGGGGTGGTGGGTGCGGGGGGAAGGATGAAATATTGAGATGAAATTTGATTTTATTTCAGAACCCCAAACACCACCTCATTTTCAAACGCATTTGGTAAAACTCCCGGAAACACCAGCAGGAGAGACAGAAGAGGGATGCGCCTCGGAGACCCCGCTGCAGCACCTCCTAACTCGGCGAAGTCGGCAAAGCCAGAAACTCTCAGGTCCTCAGAAAGAAGGTCACTGGGTAATCTTTTTCAGTGAATGTACTGGTTTAAAATAAGTACTATCTTTTGTGGTTACTGAGGATACAGGACGAAAGGAGACGGGGAAAGTCTCCCTCTCCTCGCCCCTGACTATGAGCTACCGAGCTTGCAGTTCCCTCAGGCTCCCAGTGTGGCCAGCTCTTCGTTTATCTTGTTAGAGTTTTTTAGTGCGTGTATAACCAAGTCTGTGAGCCTCGTCTCCCTGCCTCTTTTTTTTTTAATCCTCACTAGAGGATATGTTTATTGATTTTAGAGAGAGAGGAAGGGAGAGAGGGAATGAGGAAGGGGAAGAGAGAGAGAAAAAGAGAAATCGATGTGATGGAGAAGCATTGGCTGCCTTCCGTGTGCACCCCGACCTGGGTCAGACCCACCACGTGTTTCGGTGTCGAGCTGGTGCACCTCCCAGCGGAGCCACTGGCTGGGGGCCCTTCAGTTTTCATGTGATGGTGTTATCGTACAGCCTGCACCAACTGCTCTCAGCCCAGTGCTGTTCGACTTTCAGATCTCTGCCAATTTAAGCTAAAGCATGCTGTCTCATTTTAGTTTTATTTTTTAAACGTTTTTATTTGTTTTTCAGTGACAGTTGCCGTTCTGTCCTATAGCACAGAGCCAGCTTCAGGCTTGAGGCTGCCGCGGGCCACAGGCCTGGTGGGATTTACTCACCGGGTTGGTTTTGCTGTGCACATTTTTACAGTTAGCTTCTATCTGCAGCAAGTGTCCTGGGTTTTGGTATGAGTTTTTCTGTTTAAACAAATTTCTTCTGTTTTCCTAAAGTTGAGGAAAGATTGACCTTGAGCAAATAATAGTACAAAACTGGTGAGGATTCAGCCACGGTCATGGTACTAGTTCAGGAATGAAGGAAATTCGGGGAACTGAGCAGCAAAGGAGAGCATGTCTCCCCAAGAGAGAGCGTGCCGTGGCCTTGCACTCCCGTCATCACACCTGAGCACTGACATGGTGACTGAGCAGGGCAGGCACTGCCGTCCTGTCTGGGCCCGAATCAGAGGAAGCCAGCTCTGTGACCCTGAGTACCTGCCGAGGTTTTCCATGCCTGACACATGCCCCAGCACACAGTAGGTGCTCAGTAAACATCTGTCGACTAAATGAATGCATGGAGAAATGAATAAACAGAGTTTGAGGGCCAGTTCTGTCACTTCCCATATAAGCATCCGTGTCCTGTCTGAGCTGGGTGGGCAGCCCCATCACTGTACAGATAGATGGGAGACAATGGCCCAGAGAGGAGATGGTATTGGCCCAGGGTATCCGCCCAGGGTATCAGCCCAGGGTATCGACACCCAGCCAGTGCCTGGGAAAATCAGGGCCAGGAAATAGGATGTCTCGCCTGTGACTACCTTTACCAGCACACTAGCCTGTCACCTCTGGCATGTGCCCACGCGAGTGACCTCAGCTCGGGCAAACAGGAAGCCAGCCTCCGGACTCCCTGTGTGTCCTCAAGTAGCCTTCTGCACAGAGGCCTTCTGCACTTCTCGGGAAGCCACGCTGACTCCCGCCAAAGGGGCCTCTGCACCCTGCTTCCTGACGTCGGGCACTTTCCTTCCCATTTAGGGCCAGCCCCTCTCCTGTCACCAAAAACACCCTTGCCAGGACAGCTCCTACTCCAGAGGCCGGTTACGCCCCAGAGACCGTGAAGAGGAGATTCAAGGAATCGATTGTCTCGGGGAGTGTCACTGTCTTACAGGGGGGTTGCCTCCACAGTTGGGCCTGTTTGACTCAATGGTCTTCTTTACCGCCCTGTTGTTTACTGTCTGCCTGGAATGTCCACTAGAACAAGGAGCGTTGTGTGCTTTGCTCACCGCTGTGTCTCCAGCCCTAGAGTGGTCCCTGGCACAGAGCGGACACTCAGCCAGTATTTGCTGTCTGAATGGACAGACGTCCCAAAGAGTCCCAGCTCAGTGGCTTCGTGGCCGATCCTCAGTTTTTTCGCCATCAGATAGCATGGTCACACTAACTGGAAGAAGGCGTGGACCACAGGGTTGGAGAAAGCTCCCCCACAGGGCTGGGCTCCGAGAAGCAGCTGGTAAGCTGGTTACACCAGAGTGAAATCCATTCATTCATTTGTCCCCGCAGTCAGGCCACAAACACGTGGCCCCAGAAGGCTTCACAGAAGGAGGAGGGTGAGTATCACCTAATAGAGCCTGGTGGGTGTGGGAAGGAGTGGGGATCAGGCAGAACATTCTGGGGAGGTGTCGGGAGGAGGGATGGCATGCACAGGTGCCGGGAGGTGACAGGCAGAGGGCGTGTTTTGCAGAGTGACAAAGCAGGCACGTGGCCTTTCCTCCCGGGGGAGAGGAGGGCTCTGGAGAGGGCCGGCCGTGGTCAGAGCGTCGGCCATTGCTGTGGCAGGCGTCTTTTCAGCAAACACACCCCGAGCATGTCCCCCACGACAGGCACTGGCCTGGGCACTGGAGCCAGAGGGACACATACGGACGAGTTTGCCCGGGTCACCCTTCAACTGAACCCCCACAGCAGCTCATCGCGGCTCTTTGGCCGCTGGCCGGCAGTCTCCTGTGGCCCACTGGGCCCTGACATACCTGCCCCGCCTCGCCGCCCTCCGTCCTCCTGCCTTGTTTTGTTGCTCTGGCCATCCTAACCTCATTCCAGGTCACTGTCCAAGCCACCCTGCCAGCCCAGGGCCTTCGCACGTGCTGTTCCCGCTGCTTGGTGGAGTCTCTCTCTGTTTCCCACCCCAGGGTCTCCCCCTTCTTTTTTTCCTCAGAATTTCTCTCTCTGGTGAAGAATGAAAACAGAGCTGTGAAGCAGGAAACCAGTGGGAAAATATTTAAATTGGCAGCAGTCATTTTTTTGAACAAAATTAGCTAAAACGCAGATGAACAAACCACTAGAGTTTAGGCTCACTTTCCATTTCAGTGACCCACCAGTATTTTATTTTAAATTCTCACCTGACATATGTTTGGAGAGAAGAAAGGAGAGAGAGAAACACGGCAGGGTTGTCTCCCGTGCGCCCTCCCACGGGGGATCGAACCCGCTCCCTTTGGTGTAGGGATGACGCTCCAACCGACTGAGCCACCGGCCAGGGTGGAAGACCGACCAGTGTTTCAGATGTTACCAACCACACTGGGAGAAACACATAAATATGCAGTTCTAACTAATATCTACAGTTCAACGACAGGTAAGCTCCCCACATGCAGAGTTCTCCCCCTTTGTCACCTCCCGAAGCCTTGTCTGAGTCCCCAGACTGGGTCAGACCCTTGGGTTACGGTTCTCCACTCACACGACCATCGTCTTTCATCCTTGGGGCTTCTGGTCACAAATTGGTGTGTGCGGTTACTCCCTGCATGGCTATTTCTCCCACTGGACATTAACTCCCTGAAGGGAAGGGCCCCGTCTGTTGGCATGAGCGACTAGTCCAGAAACCACTGCCCTGTAAGCCACCAAGTCGTGCAAGATTACATGCAGCCCATGTCGGGGTAGAGGGGACATTCAGACCCAGGAGTCGCCATGGCGCACAGAGATGCGTGCTTTACTGAAAGCTGCTTGGAAGGTGTGGAAAGGTGGAGACGGTTCCATTAAGAGGGTGTAGTGGATGGGGTGTTAAGGGAAGGGTAGGAGCTTGTCAGGCAGGGGGCAAGCGTTCCCGGTAACAGCAAAGGCAAGTGCCGGGAGCACAGCCTCTAGAAAACAGCTGGTCGCCTCGGGTGGGGGATGCGGACAGTGGCTCTGCTGAGTGCCTCCCACGTGCCAGGTGCAGCTTCTGTGCCACCCCTCTGGGCCCCTCAGGGCTCCTCAGCCCTAGGAGGTCGATACTATTACCCCCTTTCAGTCAGTGAGGGAGAGAATCAAGGCTCAGATGGGTTCATTGACATGCTCAAGTCCCCTGTCCACCGAGTAAGTGGCTTTCCTGCCTGCACCGCATCCCCAGTTGCATATGTCAGACCGGAGACAGCTACTCGGGGTCTCCATGTTCGTCTGGTGTTTCCCCGCNCTTTGGTGTAGGGATGACGCTCCAACCGACTGAGCCACCGGCCAGGGTGGAAGACCGACCAGTGTTTCAGATGTTACCAACCACACTGGGAGAAACACATAAATATGCAGTTCTAACTAATATCTACAGTTCAACGACAGGTAAGCTCCCCACATGCAGAGTTCTCCCCCTTTGTCACCTCCCGAAGCCTTGTCTGAGTCCCCAGACTGGGTCAGACCCTTGGGTTACGGTTCTCCACTCACACGACCATCGTCTTTCATCCTTGGGGCTTCTGGTCACAAATTGGTGTGTGCGGTTACTCCCTGCATGGCTATTTCTCCCACTGGACATTAACTCCCTGAAGGGAAGGGCCCCGTCTGTTGGCATGAGCGACTAGTCCAGAAACCACTGCCCTGTAAGCCACCAAGTCGTGCAAGATTACATGCAGCCCATGTCGGGGTAGAGGGGACATTCAGACCCAGGAGTCGCCATGGCGCACAGAGATGCGTGCTTTACTGAAAGCTGCTTGGAAGGTGTGGAAAGGTGGAGACGGTTCCATTAAGAGGGTGTAGTGGATGGGCTGTTAAGGGAAGGGTAGGAGCTTGTCAGGCAGGGGGCAAGCGTTCCCGGTAACAGCAAAGGCAAGTGCCGGGAGCACAGCCTTTAGAAAACAGCTGGTCGCCTCGGGTGGGGGATGCGGACAGTGGCTCTGCTGAGTGCCTCCCACGTGCCAGGTGCAGCTTCTGTGCCACCCCTCTGGGCCCCTCAGGGCTCCTCAGCCCCAGGAGGTCGATACTATTACCCCCTTTCAGTCAGTGAGGGAGAGAATCAAGGCTCAGAAGGGTTCATTGACATGCTCAAGTCCCCTGCTCACCGAGTAAGTGGCTTTCCTGCCTGCACCGCATCCCCAGTTGCATATGTCACCGACCGGAGACAGCTACTCGGGGTCTCCATGTTCGTCTGGTGTTTCCCTGCCCCCCCCCACCCCGGCAACCCACTCAGGCCCGTGCAGCGGAAATGGTCGGCAAAGTGCTCTGCGGGGACTCCCAGCCTTTGCCCCCCCGTGTGTTCCTGGTGCAGGGTCTCCACCTCCTCCCACTTCCCACCTTCTCTAAGAGGGGCTGCCGACTCCGGTGCTTCCTGGTCTGAGCACTTACCCCCAAAACTAGCCTAGACCCTCTCCAGGCCGCCTTCTCCACTGGCCTGGGGGCGGGGGCATTGGGTGTCCAGGGCCCTTGGGGTGCCCAGGGTGGAGGAGGAGGCGCTTGCTGAACACGTGTGCCCAAGTGAGGTGAGCAGCAACCCTTGGAGAGGAGCTGAGGCACCCAGGTCCATGTGGAACCCCTCCCTTCCTGCTCCAACCTGAAGGCCTGTGGCTAACTAATCAGGAGGCCACAGGAAGGCACTTCACCCCCCTGAGTCTCAGTTTTCACATCTGCGCAGGGAATGCGAGAACCCCACGCTCAGAATGGAAGTAGCCCCCTAAGCACTGTTGCCTACTAGTGGTCATAGGCAGGCACTGCAGGGCCATGTTTTCTGAAGCAGGTGCATGGATCCCATTCATTCCTTTTTTCTTTCTTTCTTTGAATTAATTGGGGTGACACTGGTTACTAAAATTATATAGGTTTCAACTGTAAAATTCAATAGTACTTCATGTGTATCTTGAGTCAAGTCTCCTTCCATCACCATTTATCCCCCTTTACCCTCTTCTACCTCCCCACCCCCTTTTCTCTGGTCATCACCAGACTGTTGTGTCTTAATCTCTTCATCTTTTTCCACCAGACCCCCAACACCCTCCTCTCTGACAGCTGTCAGTCTGTCTCTATACCTATGAGTCTGTTTCTATTTTGTTTGGTATTTTGTTCATTAGATTCTGCCTCTATGTGTAATTATGCGGTATTTGTCTTTCTCTGACCGGCTTTTTTCACTCAGCATGATAGTCTTCAGGAGCTGTGCTGCTGAACTTGCTAACAGGTTCAAACACCCAGCTCTGTTTTTTGTGCTCTGCAGTCAGACAAAGCTGGCATTGAACCCTAGCCACTGCCACGCTAGGCGGCATCCTTCTCATGCCAGGCCAGCCCCGCCCGCCAGGATGCCTGGCTGAGCCCAGAGGTCCTGTGCAGATCCTCTGGGGAAGATACCTTTGTAGTTCACCTGCCCAAGACCCAAGGCCAAGGGCTCACAAAGGTGAACAAACTCTTCTCAAGCAGTGTGATAGTTGCCTCAGAGCCCCAGAGGGGAGCTCTGTGGTCTTAATCCCAGAAACACAGAAACAGGGGCTCAGGGAGGCTGTGTGGCTTTTCCAAAGGCACTTCATCCCTAAGATGTGAATCCTGGCCTCTCACTCTGAAGGCCAGGTGCTTGCCTTGGCTCACATCATCCTCAGATTATCCACCAACAGTCAGCACACCTGTGGAGGGTGTTTATGAAACCACAAAGTCCTCTGCCTGCCGCAGGGAGAGGAATCTCTGCTAGCCAAGGGGGTGGAGCAGGCATTTAATCTCAGCATTTGTACGGGCAGGGAGGGGGCTCAGCACAGAAGCCCGGAGCCCAGCAGTGCAGCCTGTTGGGCGGCAAGGGGGGGCCAAGATGTGGGAATAGATTAGAATGTCCTGTGGTCTCAGGCCCAGGGAGACGCAGCATCGCCAGCCCCAGGCTGTGGCTGGGGTCCGCAGCAGACTGGAACTCCTCCCTATGTGCCAGTGGGATTAGTGATCTTTCCCAAGAAGAGCGTGGTGGACATGATGTTCTCCACAATCATTACCAGAAAGGGTCTGTTCAGCTTGAAGACCAGTGGTCTCTCCATGGGCAGTGTGCCCATCCCAGAGCCTGCAGCGCCCTCTGTGCCCTTCTCATCCATCTTCATCTTGGCCTTGTGCACTGCCTGTGGGGACCGGGAACGAGGTCAGCATCTGCCACACCCTCTGGGGACCATGGGTGAGCGGGGGACTCGAGGGGCTCAGAGAGGGGGCGGCCTCCCCCAAAGCTGCCCCGCACAGCAGTCACAGCTGGGGCCAGCCCGGCCGGGGCTTCCAGTCATCTGTCACTCTTTAAAGGACACTCAACTAGCAGATGCAGGGTGAAGGAAAAAATGATGCAGGTCAGCATCAGCTATGGGGTAGGTGGGGGTCCGGGGGGTGGAGTGGGGTTTGCTGCCCATCCTGGAAATTTCAGGAAAGTGACGATGGTTACAATGGCTGACAGTGTCTTGAGCTCTAGCTAGAAGCCAGGGAGGTGGGGGGCCTGCCCTAGGCCCCCAGCCCCCACCATTCTCTGTTCACCTGTCTGGTAGATGGTTGGTGGATGGTTAAGAAGGAGCCAGATTCCAAGTTAGCTGTTGGGGATGACTTGGACCCCAGATGTACCCCAGTACCCTCAACATCTGTGACTAATTGATCGACCCTGGGGAAACTGATGGGCTTCTGTGAAATGCTGACACATTTCATTCCAGTCTGCAAAATTCCAACCATTTTCTAGCAGGCCGGTAGCCGTGGCACACAGACAGAATCACACCTAGCTGAGCAAGGAATCGAGCCATTGAACTCCACCCACAAAGGCCCTCGGCCAAGGGGTGGCTGCCGATGAATGTTTACATGAGTCTCTGGCAGGAAAGCCTTAAAAGTGAGAAAATTCTATTAACTCTTTTTCTTCCCCTTGCGAATTAGAAAATGAATCTGAATCAGTCAGTGATGACCCCTCAGCTCAGCTTGGCAACTTGACCTCCACACGCAGAAGCCCCAGCCAGTCCCCGACTCCCACCAGCCTTTGGCCATGCTGCCCCCTAGTGGAAGGTCCTCCCCACACCCAATTCTGCTTGAAATCTCTCCCCCTCAATTCCCGTTTAACCCAAAAGTAGGTTTAGCAGATAAAATATAGGACATCCAGTTACATTTAATTTTCAGACAAATGATATTTTGGTGTCAGTATAGCCCATGCAATAATTGGACATACTTATACTAAAAAAAAATAAGAATCGTGTATCTGAAATTTGAATTTAACTGGGTGCCCTTTATTCTGTCTGCTAAATCTGGGGACCCTACCCTAGTCCTCTCCACTTGCCCCTAACAGGCAGGTGCTCATTCTTGTTGGAGACCACAGGCCCTTCGCTTGTTCATCTCTTAGTCAGTAGACCCTTAGTCCTAATGGGCCTGTGACGCCTTTGAGTGACGCCCTGGGTCATCGCTGGACCCGAACTGAGCCAGACAAACATCCTGGACCTTGGTCAGTGGTTTGTTTCATGGGATTGGCCTCCGAAACAGCACAGGCGTTCAGTTCTAATATTAAAGACCAAAAACATGAGGCTTGGGGAGGAACATGATTCACCCAGGGTCACGTGGCTGGTAGGGGCAGAGCTGGATTTGAACTTGGCCTGACTCGTTGGGGAATCCTGGCTTGCTCAGCTGCCGTGACAGCGGCTCTGGCCTGGGGCTGTATGGCACCTCCCTGTGCAGTTGGGGGGGGCAGAAAAAGGGGGAAACTGCCAGGCCAAGCAGCCTCACCTCGCCCACTTTCAGGTTTCGATTCGGAACGATCCTGGTGAGCTCACCGTGCTCCTCAAAGATTTTGGTGATACCCATGTAGGAGAGAATCTTCTTGAGGTCGTAGGTGCCCAGGATGGAGAACCTGGGTATGGACACATCCACAACCCTAGAAAGTGGGAAGTGACAAGGTGAGTGGCAAGGGTCTGCCTTTTCCCAGGGCAGGCTCCAGGACAGACGGTGAATGAGACGTTCGTCCTGCCAGCCCTAGAGGTCTCAGTCTCCCTCTTGATCCACAGAATGAGCAGGATTCCTTAACCTTCAAAACACCCGTGCTCTCTAAGCTGTCTCTGCTTCTTATCAAACCTGCTCCAAGCCTTCATCCACAGAAATGTCCTCAAGTCTCACTGTCTCGGGGCCCCTTCTGCTGCAGCTACTGAGGTCTCCCCACAGCAGGCTCAGCCCCGAGCCAGTCGTGACCCCCCTGACTCGAGAGGCAGCAGGGCCACGAGGTCTGAAGACAGGCAGAGCTGTTGAAACCCACTCGGCCTCTCCTGAGCTCTGTGACTTGCAGCGAATGGTCCCTAAGCGCCTGTGTGAACAAGGTGGTGATAGCCGCAGCTGCACGGGACAGCAAGGGCACTGGTGCAGGTGCACCAGCTGGGACCTGGCTGGGCCGCTCTGCCTAGGGCCTGTGGTCAGGTGTCCACGAGGCACCTGGGGGGCCCTGCATTGCTGTCCTCCTGGCCCCAAATGCCATTTCTTCTTGCCTCTCCAAGACCCCATTCCTGTCTATTTCCTTTCTGCTCTGCACCAGCAAATGGTCTGCTTGGCTGCTCTTGGGATCAGAGCACCTGCCATAATCACCCCTTCCCTGAAACACAAAAGCGAAGGCATCTCCGGCGGCCCTGAATTGCTGGTTGGGCATCTGCCCTTATCTCTCATTCAGAGAAAGAGTGGTATCTACCAGTGAGCTCCACTCCCCCCCGCACTGCCTCAGCCCTCTGTACCCACAGGGTGTCCTCTGCATTCCACGGAAGCAGCTCTTCCTACAGTGGCCGCCACCTCAGCTCACTGGATACAACAGCAAGCACTCAGCGGCCAGCACCAAGACAGTCGATCCGTTCTTCCATCTGGAAGCATTCCAAGGCAAGCCCATGCCCTCCAGCTTTCTCCTTCCTTCACCAGCCACTCCCTCCTTCACCCTTCGTTCCTCCACCTTGTCACCTGCCTCACTGTGCTGATGCTCCAAGCCTCAGGCCCCGGTCTTCTCGTTCCTCTCTCCCTGGGGATCTCGTTCGGTGTCATAGCTTTAAACACCAGAGACAGGCCCAGTGACTCCCATCCTACCTTTCCCACTCATCCACCCACTCAGCAAGTATTTATTAGGTGCCTACTGTGTGCCAGGGGCTCTTCTAGATGCTCAGATGCATCCGTCAATGGAACAGGCAAAAATCCGTGCCCCTGAGCTTGTACTTCAATGGGACGACGGACACTAAAACCAGCAGAATGAAAACCGTCCATGGCACGGACACGCAGGCGGGCGGTCTGTGTGTAAGAAAGCCACATGTGATGTGGGAAAAATGCAGAGTGACTGTGGGAACCAGGAATCCTGGAGTAAAGGGACCGAGCAAACTTGGGCCGAGGCAAAGGGATTAGGCAGGTTGGGGTGTGTTTTTTACATTTTCTGAGTGGAATGGGGAGCCACCACAGGGTTCTGAACAGAGGGAAGGCAGGGGCTTGCTTAGGGTTTAAAAAGATCATTTTTTCCTGCTCTGTTAAGAATACACTCTCGGTGATGAAGGGCAGAGACCAGAGTCGATGCTGGGAGACCGTTCGGCAGTCAGCGCCACAGTCAGACGCTGGGAGTCCTAGAGATGCTGGGAGGCGACCAGACTCAGACTCATTGTCAGGTGGGGCTGTGGGAGCCCTGCGGACTGAATGAGGGGCTGGCGAGAAGAGTGATCACGGGGACCCCAGTGTTTTTAACTTCAGCAACTGAAAGGGTGGCTTCACCCCTGAAGGAGACGGAAGCTGGAGGAGTGCCCAACAGGGAGCTGGTCTGGACACATTGGGATGGAGATCCTGGGTGTACAGACAGACGTGTGACCTTGGAGTCTGGGAGAGAGCGCTGAGACTAGGAATAGAGTGGTGTGGCAGGTAACGCAGACAGTGTGGAGCGCCCTGGCCCTAATGCCATGTGGAGGGTTGAATGCCCATGGAAAAGAGGCTTGAGCAGTGAGTCCCCTGGCACTCCATGGAGACCTGGAGCAGGGTTGGGGGGCAGCCCAGAGGACCGGGGAAGAGGGCATGAAGGGGGTGAAGAGATGGTGGGGCCCTGGAAGCCAGGTGAAGGATGCCTCTAAAGGGCGGAGGGGCAGTTGTCAACTGGGTCACGTGCTGCTGATAGGCTGAGGAATACAGGCCTGATACCAACCAGAGGACTCAGCCCCATGGATACTTTCAGGGGACCTGGGGGACGAACAGCTCCGTGGAGGCAAACACAGGCGGTCGACTCGTGGGTGTGGGAGAGGCTGGGAGGGGAGAGCTGCGGACAGTGGGTAGAGGCCAACTGCTCCAAGGTACTTACCTGCAGAGGAGAGCAAGAAACAGAGCAGTGACAGGGGCAGCGGGGGCAGGAGAAGGTTGCTCTGTGGTGGGAGAAATGGCGGCATCCTCCTGTCTGATGGAAATGACTCAGTAGAGAGCAAGCCATTTGCTGATATTGGAAGGGAAAGAGAGAGCTGCTGGGGTGACATCCCTGAGCCGTGAGAGGAGGTTTCAGTGCATCGATGGGGAGAATGGCTTTAGCTCATGGCAAAACAGGAAAATGGGGAACGGGGGGGCTGATGCTGCAATGTGGCTACTGAAACAGACAGAGGCGTGATGGGGACCCCGGCCGAGAGTGGACCCTTGGAACTTGGAACAGGAGCTTTGGGTTTGCCTTTGGGGAAGCCGAGCCCTTTCTGGGGGAATCTGCCACAGCAGGGCGCTCACTGGGCAGACACAAAGCAGGAGTCTGTCTGAAGCGCCAGCTCCAGGCTGAAGCCGGCCACTGCTGGCTTGAATTCCTAAGGGTGCCGGGCATGTGTCCGTTAGCATGTGTCTTTTAGGTGTGTGTCTGCTGGCTCGCTCACGTCTCCTGGGGAAAGGGTGTGTGCCCTCTTCAGCTTGTTCTAGGCCTTCTGGTCGGGAGGGGGCCCTGCCCTCTTCGATGAAGGGCCAGAGGAGTGTTCTGCACAACTTGTCCCCCAGACTGCAGGAACTCAGAGGGCAGGAAGGTGGGCCTGTCACCTTCTGACGAAATGCACTTTCCCCCGCTGGACCACGGACAAGACTACTTCCCTGAGGGAGGGTATGGCGGTTCCCATGACGGGTGGACTTCACTGCTCCCGGTCATTCAGGGACACACGTGACTGGAGAGGAGGGCCTGGCCTGGGTGGGGGGAACTCTGCTGTCCAAGTCCTCCCAGAGGGAGGCCTGGCCCCAAGCACGGAGGTGCTGGAAGAAGTCCTCATGTGGTGGGAGAGGCTGACCAGGGGGAGCTGGGGAGGCATATTCTGGAAGAGACCCTAAGAGAGCCTGCACTTGGACTCCACAAGAAGCTGCTTCTATGCCCGGTGTCCCTGTTATCCCCAAACCTCCCGTGAGGCTTGGGCTGCCTGCAGGAAATCTCACAGGGCCTTTCCCACACTTGGGTGGAGGAGCAAAAGGGGGAGTATGGACCCTCTCCTGAAATCAGAGAGATGAGGACAGTCCCTCAGAAATATCTGCATGTCGTTAGTGGCACCCTGGTGACAACCTCAGCTATGGGGGCTGTAGAAGGGCTCGGCCAGCAGACCACGAAGCACCATGGTGGGCCCCAGGGCTGCAGCCCTGTTTGACATTGTCAGAGCTAACTGGGAGAAGGGGGTTGGGTAAGAGCTCAGTAAATCCGGGACAGAAAGGTAAAGGAAGTGGGAGGAGGAGGAGGAAGAAGAAAGAAGCCACGTGCACCAGTCCCCCACCTTTACCTTCGCACCAGCAAGTTTTTCCACCGGTCAAGCGTGTCCAGCGTCAAGGCCTCCTCCACCTGCCCCATTCTGCCTTCTTCAGGAAGAACGAAGAGGGCCGTGATGTTGTTATAGTAGGGCATGGCCAGCACAGTGCAGGACAGCTGGTCGTCCCGGCCGACGTCGTACATGCCCCCGTGGAACATCATGGGCACCTTCACTGGCTTGTTTTCATTCACAGCAAAATCCTCCTCCTTGGTTAATTTTGGATCAAACTCATGTTTCCACCGGACTTAAGATTGAAGAAAGACAAAGTGACGTGAGCGTCCTGAAGGAGAAGCAGCAACTGAGTCCAGCTGAGGCCTGGTCTCTCTACATGCAATCACAGGAAGGGTTTGGATACCCTGGGGTATCAGGACAGAGCTCTAGGAGTCCCTGTCCTCATGACATGCCCTCAGGACTCTGTTGGGGCGAGCTGGGACTTGATGACCAAGAGCTTACAGACTGAATCCCAGAATCTTCTGAGGGTGAGAAAGCCTGTGGACAGAGTCTCAGCAGAGGGGACTAGATTATACTTACTTATCGGGGCTGTTGCGGTGATGTGAGTGAAAACTGCTCAGTTTTCTTCTAAGTCAGGCCTGGGGGAGCTGCTCTCACATGGGGCTAAGAAAAATGATGGGACAGTCTGCCCTTTGGAGCCTGCTGAAGAGCTGTGAACCCCCAAAGCTGGGTATTAGGACCCCTCCTTTTCTATCCCGAGGACTCTCTGATGTTGTTGGGCATAAATTCAGACCTGGGTCTTTTTACACTCGCTACCTTCAGAGCCCCCAGAGTTCAAACTCTAGCTCTATGGTTCTATATGGATAACCTTGGACTTAATCTCCCTGGGGTTCAGCGTCCTTATCTGCAGAGTGGGGATATTGATGGGCACCTCATAGGGCTGCTGTGAGACTGTGTAGTAAGTGTTGGGTGGATGCTAGTCATCAGTAGCATTATTTCCACTATTGATCTTGTTGTAATCTAGTGGGTGTGGGGGCTCGGGGACTTTCCGGATTCCCTTCTCTCCTGTTCGGGGTAGGCTGAGATTTTAGTCTGCCATCATCACTATTTCCTTCTTCTATTGCCATCAGTCTCCCTGTGGGTTTCGGGAGCGCTGAACTTCTGCACTCAGAACCGTGTTGCGGACAGTCCAGCTGTAATCCTTCCTGGCCCACGGGCGGTTGCCTCTGGTCCTCCTCTGTGTTGGTTGACCTTTGAGTGTACATGCAGGTGTGTATGGTGGGGTGATGGTGCTTGGATTTGGGATGTTCTTCCACCTTCTTTTTCAGCCTCTTACCCTCAGACTTAGGAATCTACCCGGTTCTATAGGAGACCGAGGCACCCACCGAAGTGACCATCACCACCATCACCCACAACGCCATCACCACCCTGAGCATCTACTCGGCCTGATGGAACATGCACAGCCCTTGGGCCAAGAAAAGTGGGTTTGAGTCCTGACTTTCGTTGAATGGTTTTGAAACGGAGTAAGTCAATTAATGTCTCTCTGAATTTCACTTTCCTTTTCTAAGAAATAAGGATGAGAGCGTCACCGCCACTTCTACAACCAATGCTGCCTCAGGGTGATCAGTAATAACGGAAACACACACACACACAGAGTGATTTAGACTTCACAAAGTTCACTCTGCACACATTTTTCGCTTTGAATACCACTGACTGCCCTGTGAGTTACCCACTTTTTCCACAGTAAAAGTGAGTCCCCAAGAGACTAATCACTGATGAACTCAAGGTCACAGAGCAAGCAACCCTGGTTTTTAATCCAGGTCTACTGGCCATGCTGCCTTTTCCATGCCAAGCTGCCCCAAGCCTTACCTCGAAACAACATACAGTTGAGAAGAAGCATCACAGTGCCGGGATCTATATTCCTGATCAGGTTGTTGATTTTCCCCTGGGTTTTCTGACCGACATAGTCATTGATTTTCTTCCGGGCATTTTCTTTGTTCTGGAAGTTGGTGGGGATGCTTTCTGCGTTGTACAGGTTCTTGGCATTTGTTACAAACCTCTTCTCTGGCCGCAGCCTCTGGTCAATGAACAAGATGTTCTCGAGGTGTATCTTCAGGTTCTGGTTGTCCTGGTTCAGTCTCTGGATCAGGTAATGGAAACCCTCATGAAGCTCTCTTGCCGGCACGTTCCTGAAGTTGAAGCCCTGCTCGATCTCAGCCAAGGTGGAGTTCTGGGCACCCAGACAGAGCATGGCAAAGGCCGTAGAGATGCTCACGGGGGAGAAGAGGATGTTCCTGCTGGGGTGTGCGGAGGCCAGCTTCTTGTACAGCTTGAAGCCAAAGTCCACGTTTCGCTTGGAGAGCTGCTGGGCTGCCACCCTTCCCGTCTGTGCTCGGACCTGGCTCACCACTTCATGATCCTTTGGAGGAAAGCTGGGCTTCAGAAGACCTTCCACAGTGAGGAGGCCAGCCAGAAGCAGGCCCAGGCCCAGCGTGGGGTTCATGTTCCTTGGAGATTGTCCTGTTGAGTAATAGGCCTGAGGTTAGCAGGGAAAAAAACCAGAAGAACCCCCTGGCGCCACAAGGAAGACCAGACGAAAGGAGCCATGCAGCAGCGGGCGTGTGCGGCGCACATTGGTTTAGCAGTGCTTCGACATCCGTGATAGCATTTAACCTGTACGATCACCCGGGAGCAAGAAGCGATCGTCCCATTTTATAGTGAGAGGCCTGAGCGTAGAA
Organism: Sturnira hondurensis; assembly: GCF_014824575.4. Taxonomy (NCBI): domain Eukaryota; kingdom Metazoa; phylum Chordata; class Mammalia; order Chiroptera; family Phyllostomidae; genus Sturnira; species Sturnira hondurensis. The sequence continues at coordinate 5,986,277 of NW_028093774.1, read as the reverse complement.
AACAGTTCATGTTTTTGTACCATCTTCCCCATCTTAGGTGACAGAATCTCAATTCCTTTGAGGAGCTGTCCCCTACACTCCACCGATGACAACAAGAAAATGCCACAGTGTGGACATGTGACCCAGGCTAGGCCGCCATAATACTTTGTCCACTGCCTCACGGATGGGCGAAGGAATGAGACTGCCCCAAACCAGATCAATCAGCATCTTTCCCCAAGAATACACAAGGCTCTCAAGAATTAAGAATTAAGTTACAGTTTAACTCTGAGGTGTCTGGCTTAATGATGTAGCCTGTAACTGAGTGTGGCCAGGATTTTCACATGTAGAAGGAGAGAAGAGAGAGAGACTGTGATTGAAAGAGAGAAACAGGAAGAAATACTTGGTATCATCCTTGGAGTTCCTGGATCAAGCTTTATCTGAAGCCCAACCATGTCTATTTTTCCAAATTATGAGCCAATAAACTTCTTTCTCAGGATCGGCTGATTTGAGTTGGACTTTTCCCCCTTACAACCCCAGAATCTTGACTAATATGCAGAAATCAAGCCCATTTTTCTAAGATCAGATGGTCTGTAAATAGAGCATATGTACCCCAGAAGAACCCAGGTCTCTACTAATCCTCCTTCCCTGCTCCCCTTTGCGGGAAGAGAAGGGGGCAGTGTGACAGAGAGGACACGCCCAGTCTGCTTGCCTCCCAGGCTGCTCTTTCCCCATCGCTCAGCTCTGACATCTCCCAGCATGTCTGTGAGCTCTGGGGGACAGGAGTTTCATTTTTTGCTTCCCCCAACCTCTAGCCCTGATGCTGCAGAGAGCTGCCAAGAGTGTGCTCTTCCGAGAAGCATGCTGATTTCTCCGGGTGGCCATGCTTCTGGCAATGATGTTTATTCCAAATAAAGGCAGATTTCTTTGTTTGGTCCTCTGTTACCACCTACCATGTTTTCTTCCCTGGAATTGACACCTTCGTGTATCTTAGCCTGTCCTCGACAGTGAAGACTATTCGTGGCTGTCTTTGCCTGGCTCCCGAGATGCAGAACCTGAGCCAAGTATTCTGGCTTGCTCATGCATCATTTAGTGAGAGACTGCCCTTGGAGAAGTCCCTGGGGAAGTGAGGGAAGAGACTGGGAAAGGGGAGGAGCTGAGAAAGGGTGGGGCTGGTTCCAGGTGACATCTGGCCTTGAAGGGATCAGCAGGGGACGGCCCTGTAGCACGACACAGAGTGGCACTGAGCTGGAAAGCAAGTGTTCTGGCTTTTCAGAGGGGATCGGTCAGTCAGCGGTCTGCAGGGTGCGAGGTGCGAGGCCTGGGGTGTGATTTCCTGGGCCAGGCACCTCCTATCCGACGAGGGCAGGTTTCTGAGGTGGGAAGGACACCCGTCTGCTGTTGGCAGCCAACCTCCCGGCACCACCAGCCTAGGGTCACTGGGCCCAGCACCAACAGGTCCCTTGGAGCTAAGTGGAAGGGGCTCTTTCTGGTTGCCTGAGTCAGGGGACAACTGAAAACCAGCACAGGGAGGGCACCCGGGAGCGCCCCAAACCCGCTGTTCTGGGCCCCGTGGGTGCAGCCATCATCTGGGCGAGATGAGTCCCCAAGGAGCTCGTGGTCTAGAGTGTGAAGGTTCCGGTACAGGCCACTCCTTTTTTCCCATACCCCCCTCCATCCTCCTAACAAAATCTCATTTTTTCCAGGTATCTCCCCCTCTGTGCCTCAGGGACAGAGGACTGGTCCCCAGCACCAAAGGGGGCTCTGACTGGGGCAGGATAGCCTCACCTCCCCACCCGCCCCACTAGTGACTGGTCAGGAAACCGGCCTAACCCAGTCAGCCCGAAGTGAGCTCCGCCCCGAGAGCTGTTCAGGGCGGGGCATGTGATGTGAGTGACCCAGTGAGGGTGAACTTCCGGTCTTGGCTGGAATGTTGGGGCGCAGCCCTTTCCCATCCCCTGAATGTCCTGGGCAGGGAGGTGCAGACACCAGGGACACCCACAGCCATTTGCCCAGTGAGGGAAGTGACTTCAGGACAAAGCCAGAAGGCAAAGAGGGTACACACAGGACTCTGCTGAGAACCTGGAGGGGGGCCACCGAACAAGCCCCCCCGGAGCCCACCCTGCCTCTTCACTTCCAGGGATGCCCCTGTGAGTTACCTGGTCAGTTACTTGAAGCCAAAAGGTCGTAACAGATACAAGTGTACAGGGAAAAAAAACAAAACTGGGACTACCAGGACTTCAGGATGCCTGGCTCTGACCTTTCACCTCATTGCTGTGTGACATTGTGGAAAGCACTTCCCCTCTCAGAGCCTGGGTGATGTCTAAGAACCTCCCACTCCTAATGGCACTTTTCTTTTAGTAAAAATTACAAATAGCTGGTGGTGAACGAGGGCTGTAGAGACGGTCTGAAGAGAGATAATAGGAGACAAGGTTGACCTGGTCCCCGGATGTTTCCAATAAGGGAAGACAATAGAAGACGGAACGGTTCTCTCTCTCAGCTTAGCGGGCTGGACTGCGGACAAACTCCGCCCGGGTGGATGACAGCAGCGCCCCGTGTCCAGCGCAGACCGCCGCCTCTGTGGCGCTGCTTCCCGATGCTGGGGAGTGGGGGGGCTCAGATCCTTCTGTCAAGGAGCTCAGAGAGCATGGCTGTCGGGTTACCAGCCAGGTGACGTGCGCAGCCATTGAGCAGCCTGCCAGGGCAGACAGGCCCGGACCCCGGGGCTGGGGAGGGAAGCTGCTGGAAGCCCTGGCCCATGCATGGTTTTACAGGTATGCCCAGTTGCTGGTTTCAGGAACAAGGACTGAGTATGGAACCAGAAGTCTGGCTGTTGGCCATCTCTTGCACACGTGTTTGCTCGGTGGCCTGAGACAAGCCCCTCTGAACTTCAGAGCTTCAATATCGTCATCTTTCAAAGGGCCGAGAGGGGGTGGTTAACCCCACTTGGTGCTGCTAGTCAGCTCGCAGCCCCCACCCCTCGGAACGCAGTCTACCCCGTCCTTCTCAGCTTCCCCCTGCTCCCCTAAGTCTGTGTCACAATGGTCCCCACAGGCCTCCTGCCCAGTCCCCCGAGTGCCCACCGTTCTGGGCTTTCTCCCCCCGGACAGCTCACACTGGACCCATTTCAGTATTTTCCATCTGTCACCACAGGCCCCACACTGCCCCAAACTTGTCAGGTGGGTACTTGTCCGAGATGCCTGAGAAGGCTCACTTCTGTTTATCCCATCGATTACAGTAGCTGAGTGGCTGGTTGTTCCCTGATAAATTGATAGATTGATGGGTTGCTCAGTTGAGCAACTCTGTCCCGATTTTTATTTTGGAGTGTGTTGGGGAGGGGAGGCGGGGATTGTCGCTCTAGACAAAATGAGGAAGCAAATAAAGACGAACAGAGCACGGCAGAAACGGAGCCCTGTGGGCACACAGGGGGCAGGTACAGCTGTAAGCAGCACTTTAATTCTCTCAGACTACCCTGGTCCCAGGTTCCCCATTAATTTGGGGAAGTGATTTCCTTCTCTTAGGAAGAGATAAAAATCGCACTGACTCAGGACTCATGCATCCTGAAGACAGACCCCAACCAGGTGAACCCCAGAAGCAAACGGGAGCTCTCGGGACGGAGCGCGGGGCCTTAGATCTGCGTGAGGAGGGGCCCACCCACGGACACTGCATTGCCCACCCACGGAGCGGGTTGCACTTTCACTGCCCACATCGTCCTGACAAGTGTGGTGACTGGGATCAGCCAATCAAAGCAACACGGGGGCGGGGACGGTGAGAGGTGCTGGCACAGTGAATACCAGCGGTGTCCATGATGCTGTGAGACACCTTCACACTTGCTGGCATCACCGGTGGTTCGAGAAAACAACACACACACAAACCGAGCACACATGGGACACAGAAGGAAAGCTCCGCGCGGAGCAGTTTGGAGCCATTTACTTCCAAGGGCAGGGACCTCCCCAGCCTGTCCCAGGTCACCTCTCATGGCAGTTTGCTGAGCGGCCTCTCTTCCCTGTGATAACACTGACGGGAAGGAAAAGTTTATGTCGTGTCTGTCCTAGCAAACCAATGTGACTGAAAAGCTTAGGACGTGTTTGACTAGTTCTTGTCCCCAGTGGGCCCCCCTGGACCGATGTCAGCTAGCTGGGGAGTCCCCACTCAATGATGGGCCTCTTCCTGTCCCCGCAGGGTACAGGCACCGAGCCCGAGGAACCCCAGGCCCTCTGACACCCCAGCTTTCCCCCAGTCCTTCTCGGAGCTCCCACAGAGCGAGTGACCGGAGGGTCCTTCCCACTGGTGAGCGCTGGCCTCCTAAGAACCAGCACCAGCGCCCTGGGCTCCAGGAGCCATCCCAGACAGGCTGTAGGGTCCACCGGTCTTAAGGGATCGACATTATTTTAACAGATCACTCTAGATATATTAGAAGTTATTATTTTTGAAGCAATTTACGACTAAGTGATAGTACGGCATGCCCTTCTTCCTCCGCTGGAGGTGAGAGAAGACCCATGAAATGACCCTATTGGCCACCGCGGTGTACTTGACCCTCCCTCCTGGGAAACACAGACTGCGCACACATCATCTCGCCCCTGAGCTGGCCCTGGAGACTTCTGCCCTCATTCTTTTAAGAAATATTTTGAACCCTCACTCCATGCCAGGCAGGTGGGCTCGGTGCCCTGCCCAAGGAGCGGCCCATGCCTGCTAACGCTGCCGGCAGACCCGCAGCCTTCAGAGCCCAAACCTGAGAGGCAAGGCCCCCGCCGGCCCCACTGACTTCTCCAAATCCTGAGCCGTTTCCAGCTCCAGGCCTGTTCCTCCTGCCTCGGGGACTTCGTTCTAGGATGAGGGAGGATGAGTGTGTGGGTTGGAACGATTCAGCAACCATCAACCTCAAGGCCATGTGTGCTATCAAGAGGAAACTGAGCCCCAGAGGGGACCAAGGAGCTACCTGAGGTCACCGCGGGTTTGGCTAGATCAGAGTGGGAATCCAATACATGAAGGCCATCCTGCTGCAGGGCGGGAAGCTGGCCGGCCTCGCTCTGCCCGAGAAGTAGCAAACTGATGGCTACAGCCTCCGTCCTCGGGTGGAGGTGAAGAGCCTCAGAAAGCTCACAGACGGGGCTGGCTGTGGCCGGATTCCTCGGACGGGGGCAGACTTGTGTCAGAGGGGAGCCTGGTCTCCCAAGACGCCCCACCCCGCACATCCAGGAAGGGTTCTCCTCCAGAAAACCACTGGGGTAGAACACCCATGAACGCGAGCCACCCATGGAAATGAGCCCCAGCCTCTCTCTTCAAGAATGGGGTTTCCGGGTTCGGGACTCCTCCGGGGCCGTCTTCTCAAACCAGCCCCCTGGGGCCGGTCTGCCTCTCCTGCCGCCCGAAGCAGCCTGGACCTGAGAGCAACAGCCAAGCCCGCGGCCTTTTCAAGGGGGAGGTGTCATACTCACGGTGCATTCAGGAGAAATCCACAGAGCCAGCCAAATGGGTCTGCTTTTCTTGCTTTATTATTTATACCTCCATGTCTCTTGGAAAATCAGACAGAAGCCAATACAAGGAGCTGGCCCAGGGGTACTGGGGACAGGAGCTGGGAGCTGTGGCCACGCCACCTCGCTGGGCTTCTCCTCGGTACGCGAGGCGGCGGAGGGATATTTAGACCACACCCGCTGGGTGGTGGCTTCCCTGGTGAAGTCCATTCATATTTTTTGCAACGACTATGTTTCCCAATCATTGTGGGTCTGGAACCTGGAGTATTTTCCAAGTAGATCAGCCTACAGTCCTAACATTAAACACTCAACCCAAACATCACCGTTGTCACCCACGGGAGAAACTTCATAGCTGAGTTTCTCAGGGTCATTTCCCTTCTCCCCTACTCCCCCCAACCCCCCCGCCCATTTTTCAAGGATTCCCCAGTTGTCAGTCCTATTACCTGAGCTCACTGAGAGTCCTTTTGGGGAAGAGACCCAAAAGAGATGAATGGAGAATTAAATGCGTAGTTTCTGTTAGGGGCAACAGAAATCAAAATTTGTGATCATTCGAGAAAAACAGGAACTGTTCTCTGATTGCCTGTGGTTTGTTCTGAAGCAATGAGGCTATGGTTGGTTTTCCCTCCTCGCTTTCCTGTATTTTCCAAGTCGTCTTAGAGACATAGGTATTGCTTTAGAATTCATTTTTTAAAGATAGAAAATAAAATGAACTTCTTAGCGTCAGATTTACCAGAGGGGGCAGTGACGACGTTGAGAACAGTTTGAACCCACCGATCTCGGGTCAGGGCAGCAGTGAGCCCCGCTCCGAGCAGAGAGATCGCTGCGGCTCCCTTCCTGCTCAGTGAGGCTCCGTAGTCGGTGTCGCGTGGCTGTGGCACGGGCGTTGTGGAGAGTCTCTCTTCGCTCAGCAACACTGCTGTTGGCAGGGCCAGGGCTCTCATCCCCACAGCTATACGGAGTGGGTGACCCTGTGAAAGCTTCTAGAAAAGGAAGGGCCCTGGCCCTGCTCAGCCGCACCCAATGCACTCACAGACCCGACCAGCCAGGACTGTGGGGCTCTGGGGCCCCCAGGATCAGGGCGAGCCACAGAAGGGGGTCTGGAGATGCCAACTTCCTGTAGTCATAAGGCGTCTGGGCAGTACACCGAGTGACCCCAGGAGGCAAGGAGCCTGGCTCCCAGCCCAGGTCACTGAAGGGTGCACAGGGACCCAAGGACAAGTTGAGGTGAGGGCGGTCATCCCACTGTGGTGAAAGCTGACAGCCAGCCAGGAGACGCTGACCCAGAATCTGGTCTGTGCCCTGTTTTGGAAGGAAAAACAATGCCTGCTAATGACCGGGTGCGGCGATGAGAGTCTGCGGGCCCCACCCACTGGCCTGTGCCAGGCACACTCAGCTGCAGGGCGAACTCCCGTGGGAGACGTGCAGGAGAGGCTCAGCCTGGGGCCCACAGGGGGTGACGCTGAGGGACGGGGGCTGCCCCGGGGAAGCCTGAGCCCAGATGGCAAGCACCCAGAGGTGGGAGGCCACTGCAGAGGGTAGCCACGGGTGGGCCGGAGGCCAGGCCCGGCCAGGTGCTGACTCTCAGGGGTGAGCTGTGCCTCGCTGTCAGGGAGAAGGGCTCCGGGGGTCCTGTCTCAGTCAAGGCAGCCCTGCTGCGGGGGCAGCGGGGAGAAGGCTGTGGAAGGACCACTAGACTCCCAGCTCCCACCATCGGGCACAACCTACCCTGGAGGCTGCCCGGCCACCTGCAGATGGGGAGACCCGGGGCCCAAGGGTTTGGGCCTGGTGTTCGCCGAGGGCTAGGAGGGTGAAGGCAGCTTTCCGGCCTGGGGACAGCGCGATGAACAGATGGCCCGGAGGCAGTGGCCCGAGCCGGGTGAGTGGCCTGGGTATGCTTTTGCCGCACGGCCACAGGTAGGAGTGAGAGGGAAGCCAGGAACTTCCAGCTCCACCCTCGGTGTTTGGTTCTCCCAAGCCTTGGTCTGTGAGACATCTAGGGATGTGTTAGTGGCCATGCCATGCCCTCCTACAAAGCCCAGGTCTGATGGGGGCACGGGAGCCAAACTCGCTAATGGCTGAGGTAGAGGTGTCCCTGGAAGGTAAGGGCACGCAAGAGGCACCTTCCCCACTGGAAGTGTTTGGGACAGCCTCATAGGTGGGGCCCTCTTGACCTGGGTTCTGAAGGATGAGTAGGAGTTCTCTAAGTAAAAACTGAGGGCAAGAGTAGCACAGCAAAGGACCTGAAGCTGGAGAAAGTGAGTGGCACCTCTAGAAAAGGTGACTTTGAGTTTCTCCTCCAAAAAAGGGGAATAACCTACCTCTGAAGCAGTCATCTCGTCCCTGGGAGCACATTGGGACCATCTGGGAGCTTTCAAAATACCCATTTCCTGAACCTCCCTCCAGAGATTCTGACTGAGTTGGTCTAGGATAAAGCCAGGGTCGGGGTGCTTTGAAGAACCTCTCCCGGGGATTATGATAGGCATCCGTGGTTGAGAAGGTCTTCTCTCCAGCAGGTAACTCCCACTGGAAAGGGCAGGAGGGTCTGGAACACCTCTGGGAGCACGAGCTTCCGTGCACTGCAGGCGGCTGGGATTTCTGTAAAGCCGCAGCAGTTAGGACGGCTCGGTGCCGGCACAGGAACGGCTAAAACGATCCGTGGAACAGACTAGAGAACCCAGGACAGCCCCACCCAAGAACAGCCCCCTGATATCCAACAAAGAACCACCGCAATACTTCGGGGAAAGACGGTCTTCTCAACAGACAGAGCTGGAAACACTGGGTGTCCATACAGGGGGTGGGGGAGGGCAGCGAATCTTAACCCCGTCTCACTCCATGTTCGAGAGTTAATGTAAAAAATCATAGACCCGAATGTGAAAGGTATTAGGATGAAACATATGGAACTGCTGATATTCAATGTTTTTTTGTTGCCCCAAACCCCACACTTATGAAAACCATGAAGCTTCTAGAAGAAAATCTAGTAGAATATCCTCATGAATTTGAGACAGGCAAAGACGTCTTAAACAGCACATGAAAAAGTACTAACTACAAAAAACTGGTAAGTTGAACTTCATGAAGAACTTCTGCTCGTCAAAAGCCACCTAAGAGAACACAAAGGCAAGTCACGGGCTGAGAAATGGTACTTGTAAGACGTGTTTGATAAAGGACTGGTATCTGATTTTTAAAATTTCTACAAATCAGTAAGGAAAATAAAACGCCTTAAAAATAAGCGAAGACTTGAACAGACTTGAACAAATATTTCAAAGAGAAGATATCCAAATAACCAGTGAGCCTCTATAAAGGTACTCACCGTCATCAATCAGCAGGAATATGCAAAATAAAACTGCTACAACGTACCACTACACACACCCGAAGAGCTAAGCTTATTTATTTATTCTTAATATCTTCTTTTAATCATACTTGACATGCAGTGTCATATTAGTCTCTGGTGTACAATGAGTGATTCAAAACGCATATACCTTATGACGCGATCGCCGAGATAGGTCCAGTAACCCCGTCGTTGTCCGTTGCAAGTGCGGCAGCATCGCCTGCGTGCCCTGTGCGGTTCATCACATCCCCGTGAGTCCATTCGCACTGGGGATTTGTGCTGCTCAATCCCGTCCCCCTTTCTGTCTCTGTCCCTGCCCCGTGGCCTTTGGCTGCCATCCCTTTGTTCTCTGTATCTATGAGTTTGTCTCTGTCTCATTCTGTTTGCTTAGTTTTTTAGTCCAGATGTAAGTGAAATCATGTGGTATTTCTCTTTCTCTGTCTGACTTATTTCATGTAGCGTAACACCCTCTAGCCCACCTAAGTTGTCATGAATGGCAAGATTTCATTCTCTTGGCGGCTGAGTCTTATCCCGTTGTGTGCAGGCACCGCACCTCCATCCGCTTATCTGTGGACAGATGGCTGGGTCGCTTCCACACCTCGGCTGTTGTAAACGACGCTGCAGTGGACACAGGGGCGTGTACATCTTTTTGAATAATGGTTTTTGTTTTCTTTGGACAAATATCTAAGAGTGGAACTGCTGGGCTGAACAGCAGTTCTATTTTTAACGTTCTGAGCAACCTCCACGCTGTTTCCCACAGCGGCTGAGGCAACTTCCCTTCCCACCTGCAGTGCACAAGGCCTCCTGTTTCTCCACGTCCCCACCGGCACTTGTTGTTTGTCATCCTTTTTATAGTAGCTGTTCGGGCAGGGGCGAGGAGGCATCTCCTTGTGGTTTGCTCGGCACTTCCCCGAGGCCCCAACAACTACAATTAAGAAAGGCCGACTGTTCCGAGGTGTGGGGCAGGCGGAGCTCTCTTACACTGCTGGTGGTGTGTAAACTGGCACACACACTGTGGAAACTCTTGGCAGGGTCCATGAGAGCTAAACCCACGGTTACTCTTTGACCTATTAATTGTGTCCCAGGGAATAGACTCGGAAAGGGTGCTTGTGAGTCCACGATAGACAGGTTCCGAGACGCCTATAGCGGCTCTCTGCAGTAACCCAAAGTGCAAACGACTCAGACGTCCATTGACAGAATAAAAACGATACAAAGATTCCAGCCACCATCCTGGGTCGTAAGTTCCACTTCCTCAGGTGACCTCACAGTTCCGTCTTCCGTGGGTCCCCTAGTTCGCACTCATGACCGGCAGCCTTGGCAGCCAATGGTCACCGGTGCGAAGCACTCTGGAGCCCAAAGCACATTGGGACGAACTGAATGGGTCTCCAAGCAACAAGGTAAAGATTGAGTTGGTGAAAACGTACCTTCATTCATTAAGTTAGCTCCAAGCAGAGCATCGGAAATGATTTTCAAAGAAAACCAACATTTTTAAAGCAATTTTCCACAAGACCCTAGGTTATCCCAGAGAGGCTGAAGCACAAAATCTTGAAAGTCTTTCTATACCAAAATTAAGACAAATAAGAAAAAAAATAAAAGAAATACAAATTTAAGTCATAAAAATTTTAGAAAGCATTCTGTAAGTAACAAAAAAAAATCATTGCATCCAAGATGGCATTTCAAAACAATGAAGAAAAGGGAAACAATTCTATAAATGTTATTAGAAAACAAAAAAGTCCTTTTGAAAATAAAATCTGAAATATTTAAATTTCACAAAATTAAAATAAAAAATGTTGGGAGAGTGTCTTTTTATGGTATTTGAGTAGGAAAGAACTTCATAGGCGTGACACGTACAAAAGCCAGAGTGAAATGTAGAGTAACGAATGAGGTAGACGCAGTGTGATGTAGCGTAGGGGACTCAACAGCACACAAAATGAGGGTCAGCGGCAAACTGAAGCGTGTGGGTGTGACGGAGCCCATGTTCTCAGCAACGAGAGCCCTGCACGTCCTTGACAGACAGGGAGGAAGTAGGAAAAGACGCTTTGAGACCTTTGAGTTCTCTTTATACTATTTTCTTCTTCATGCTTACCACTGCAAAACAAAACACTTTCATCCACATTATTACTAGGCACGTTTATTGATAGATATTACGTATTTTTCACGTCAGCTTTGTAAATTAAGTGCTGTTAGGCCCATTTTACACACGAGAAGACTGAGGTTCCTCCAGTCAGATAACTAGCAGACCCAGGAATCAAAAATCAGGCCTTCTGGTTCCCAACCCCTCTTCTATTGACAGCTCTGCAAGACCGTCAGTGGACTTGGTGGCCGCAGCATTTGGACAGCTGGCAGCAACCCCTGGCCACTACAGCCAACAAGGCGGGGGGAGGGAGACAGTGTTTATTCGAGGGGTCACCTGGGCCCTTGGTTCTCTCCCCTGACACATGGACACATGTACACACCATGCACACATGCACACACACACACTCCTTGGATTGGCCTTCCTGCCCCCTCCTCACCTCTCAGTCAGTGTTCCTCAGTTTTCTCCCTGTCTTGCTGTTCCCTGCCTTTTGGTCTTCTTTCTGTCTTGCTCCTCTTTCAGCTCACAGTTTCCAAGTGTGGACCCCTAGACTCCCCAGCCCCACAGGCTCATCTAGAACGTGATGGGTTTCTGCCCACAATTGCTGAGCTGGCCTCCTCCACCTCCGCCCTTTTTCTGGGTCAGCCTGGCCCACTGCCCTGCTGGGGGCCACATCCAGATGGCACCATGTCTGGGGGGTGCCCTTCCTTAGCTCGTGGACATGCTCGGGCCAGCTGTGTCTCCCCAACCCCACGCAGCACCGAGCCCTGTGCTAGGCATGCCGTGGGAGCTTGGTGGGCCCATCTACTCGGCTTGCCAGGACCTGAACGTCTGGCTCCGAGAAAGGTGAGGGTGCGGTGCCCAGAACCAGGGTGACACACTCTCTTCTGGCCCTGGCTCCACGGCCCCAATCTCTAAAACGTCTTTGGGTGGAATCATCCACCCCAGATTCCTTCCCTGGGGCAAGAGGAGGGTAGGTGGTAGTGCCCCGGCCCTGCTGTGGAACACCGGCCACGTGGTCCCCAGGGTCGCACCCCCCCACTCCCAGGTGCAGGCTGGGAGCAGGACCCCTACCCATCCTCCCCCAGCCCTGGGAGGTCTGGAACACAGTGGCCTGGGCCTGCATCCTGGGGTCCAAACACAGCTGACTCACATGCACCAGGTGACTAGGGAAGCCATCCCTCACCCTGGTTCTCAGTTTACCCACTGGTTCCGTGGGGATGGGGGATGCGTTGGACCTCTGGCTGGTTTAGAGGGCCAGTCTCTTAGAAGTTGTGCTGTGGATCAGTTCCGGTTAAAATACTGCAGACCAGAGCCTGTGCTCAGCACCAGTCGAGCCCGGACGAGAGCAGCCCGGCGTCAGCAGAGTGACAGAGAGGGCAGGAGCAAAACATTCCAGAGAAACCTTTATGGGAGGACGATGGGAGCTCACACAAAAAAGAGTCCCCAGTCGAGTGTTTCCCTATCTTTTGGGATAAGCCCCCCAATTTGATTTCAGCTGAGCACACACAAACACTCGAAAACCTTTAGTTCTTTCAGGCCTGTGAGGAAAGGACTGCGTAGATGAGGAAATTGGGGTTCTGGGTCGGCATTCAACCAGGTGTTGAATATCACCTGGTTATTAAGTGGAAGTGCTTGCTCCAAAGAATAGCTTGATATAAAAGGAGAACAAATGGACATGGGCACTATTGTGGAATACATGGAGATGCCAAGGAAGAACCGGGCTGGCTCCGCAGCTCCACAGAGAGCCCGGCTGTTGGAAGCCCGGCAGCAACCTCCCAGATGGGCCGTCTGGTTTCTCCGGTCCACCTGGTTTGGCGAAGCCCGGCGGGAGCAGGAGGCTGGCCCCGCCTTCAGTTCCCAAGCCGCTGGTGTGCTGCTCACCTTCCCTCTCCCTGTCCCCTTCCAAAGCAGCCTCCCGTCTGTCCCCAACTGGCAGGCGGAAGCACGGAAGAGTGACTGGCCGCAAGCCAGGCGCTGAACGTGGGGAAGCAGCGCCCTCCTCCCTCCCGGACCCCACAGACCAGGACGGGGGTGGACCCTGGAGCCAGGGCTGTGACCGAGGCCTGATTAAACCTGGGGGATTCCCAGTGGGGAGATGCTTCTTAGCCACCCAAGAGAGCGAGGCAGGCTTCTGGAGCAGGTGGGGTCTGTCTCTCTAGGGCAGGAGTGTCCAACCTGGACACATGCGGTCCAGGATGGCTATGAATGCAACCCAACACAAAACAATAAATTTGCTTAAAACAGGATAGGATTTTTTGTGATTACATGTCACAAAGTATTTAATGTGTGGCCCAGAGATGCCAAAAATTTGGACCCCCTGTGGGGTGAAGTGTGAGGCTTTTCTGCTTCATCCCAGCAGCCCCAGCACAGTTGCGGCTGGGGGAGTGGCCACAGCAGGCCACGGGAAGCCGTGGGACAGACACAGGTGACGGCCGGCCTCGGGAAGTCCTCCTTCTCCACGGTGCCCCAGAGCAAGCCAGGGAGAACTTCAGGACACGCACCGCCAACATGTGGCTGGTTTCCACCTCCTTCTCGTCACTGAGCCTCCATGGGCTCCTCCACACGATGCAGTAACACATCTCCCACTGGCCTGGGGCCGGGGCCTGGGAGCAAGAAGGACCCTTCCGGGTACCAGACACTCCGCCGGTGCGGAGGTGAGAAAGAGAGGCAGAGAGGTTCCACCTGCCCTGGCCGAGTCTCCCCCGAATTCTGTCCAACTAGCTTCAGGGCACCTGCGAGACTCCACCCACGACCTTGGCGTATCAGGACACCACTGAGCGGCCCAGACAGGGCCAGTAGCTTTCATAGTCCGTCCTTGAGGGGTGAGTGAAGAACACAATACACCATCAGCTCGAAACCTCTGTGGAGTGAGGGTTAAAACCCGAGGACCATACAGCCACCACTGCCAGTGTCCTACAGTCAGGTTTGGAAAACCACGGGGACGTGACCGGTGGGGACGTCACCAGCCCCGCTGGCTTCCCAAGAGCAGAAGTGATTTCCCTCCTCAAATGACCAGCCACTTTGTTCCAGCGGCTCCTTGGGAGAGTCGTGGGCTGAGAGGCGGTGTGGCATGGGCAAGCACCGGACTGCCGCCTCCACGGCGTCTCTGCGCCTCCACTTGTTCACCTGTAGAAATGGGCGCGAACACATCTTCCTCTCCACTGTGGAAAGACGCAGGGAGATTCTGCACGCAAAGTCCCTGCATTGGGCCTGGCACGAATTACTTCATGGGAGCTGCTCTTATTATTTTATTATCATAATCATTATTGTCCATCACTCTAATTATTATTTTATAATGACAATAAAAATGGAGATGGGGCCACAGAAGGCAGGTATGTCCACATCACCCTCCACACCCACCCCACCTCCCAGCCACAGCTGTCTCCCACCTGGTACACTCTGGTGCCCTGGGACGAGCCAGGCTGGGCAAGAGCCGTGCGACAGGCATGTGGGCAGAGCCAGACGCCAGAGCCCCCGGGGCAGGCATTCTCTCTGGTGCCTCTGACTCAGCTCTCAGGTGTGGCTGGTGGTGCTGGGAGAAAATGTGCAGAACTCAGTGCAGGTGGGGGTGGGCGGGAGGGAGGCCTGGGGCTGGGTGGGGGACTGGGCGGGTCCTTGGAGGTGGCTCCGGAGGCTTGATTCGGGCATGGTTGGGGACCCTGACGCTGGCGCTGGGTCCTTGTGGATGTCCAGGGAGGGGCTGCCAGGGGGCCCGAGTGTTCTCTGGGCCGGTGTGTCTGACCCCAGAGGCCGGATCAGGGCCAGTGAGAGTACCTAGGACTCCCGAGGGACGAGTTTCTGAGGCGGTGGGTCTTGGTGGCTGGAGACAGGCCTGATGGGGGAGGAAACTTGACCTTCTGAGGTTTCACAGTTCTCAGGGTGTGCGTGCGCACGCATGTGCACACAACGTGTGCGGCTCCCTCACACTGTGACAGGAAGCACAGCAGAGAGGTCCAGGTGTGCGTGGCCGCCTGGTGTCTCGGTCACACCTGTCATCTCCTCCACGCTGACAGAGCAGCTCTCACTGGCTTCTTTGCTGCAGAAACATGTCGCCCAGCTTCCTGGTGAAATCCTTCTTCAGCCTTCACTCACTCACTCATCTGCAAGCACGTATGTGGCCCCAACTGTGGACTGGGCATTGGCGCACACCAGTGGGTGTGGCAGACATGAGCCACATCCTTGTGCAACCGACCCTGGAGTTGGGGGGGACACTGACTGTCGTGAGGGAGCCCCACACATCTGCGCATTCAGATGCCACTGACCTGTGTTAACTCTACTGTTTCGTTTTTCAGTACGCCGAATTGACTTTATCCCCCACCCAACCCCATCACCCTAGTCTCTGAGGCTTTGCTTTTTTCTCCTGAGGTTGAGTGGGTGTCCAGACTTATGAGGAAGGCCCAGCAGGTTGGGCCTATGGGCTGATTCTGGTGTGGCATCCACTCATTTTTGGAGGAACTGAAATTTAGTCCTCTCAGATGCCAGCAAGACACTGGGGGCCCTTCTAATCATCCAGGGGGGCTCCCAGCTTGCGACACCCTGAGTCTCCCTGCGACAGTTCAGGCTGAAAAGCAGGGTTGCCTTGGGGGTGGGGAATGAGAACCCCTCTGTGGGTTGGAGCTTCCGTGGGCCAGGCCCTGAGAGGCTGACGGGCAGACATGCTCAGAAAACTCCCTGGGGGCCCGAGGTGTTTCTTGGGGGAACCAGGCAGGTGCTGGCCTGGCCGAGAGATAACCCGGTCATCGTCGCATTTCAGGGGGAGACGGGGAGGAGCGGGAGGCATTGGCCATGGCGCGTACTGCAGATTCAGTGTCCAAACATCCCGATGCCCCCAATTCACGATGGCCAAGGTCTGTGGTTCCCATGCTATCTTCACCCACCACCACAGATGCTCTTCGGAAGCTGAAGGTGGTGTTTTGGCGCTGGGCCAGCCTGGTCTTGAATCCTGGCTGGAGCTCTTCTGCGCTGCTGGGTCTGGACGGGAGATGTGACCTTGCCAAGCGCCAGTTTCTTCTGAAAACGGATGTCATGCTCTCCAGACAGGGCTGCTGTGCAGAATAATTATGAAAATATTGAGTTCAGGGCTTAGAAGCTGTTTTTTCCTTTTACTAACTCATCAAAACTTCACAGCCTTATTTATTTATTTAAAAAATATGTTTAAAATATTTTGACCCACGATAACAAAATGGATACATAGTCACCACCTCCTAGATTAATCGTGAGGACCAGTGAGATTATTTAAACAGATTGGGTGGTTTTATTCATTGCTCTGTCCCTTGGACCTTGTGCACAAAAGGGACTTGATAAATAACGGAAATAAATGAATAAATACACAAGCAAATGAATCAGTGATGTTTTCCCCATCCAAGTCCCTTTGCCTATGAAAGAAAATCCAAATTTTAAAAATAGCAGCAGCTAAGACAGGGTGTTGTTATAATGTCAACACCTACTGGTCCCCATTCCCTCCACCCACTGGCCAGGCCAGTCTCCCCTCCCGTCTTTGCACCCTGGGAGGGTCAGGTCTTTGCCTCTTGCCCCCTCTCCAGCCTTACACACGCCGGGCCTCGGGCTCACAAGACCTGCTCTGGTCCACCTGGGAAAGTCTTATCCATCTTTAAAACTCAGGTTAGGTATCATTTCCTCCAAGAGGCATTTTTGAACCCCCTTCCTTCAGTAGAGCTGGTCATTCCCAGCCCTACACCCCTGCACTGCGTCCACGGTCCTAGGGCTTGTTCTCATCACGGCTGTTATCTCGGGGTAGAGAAGCCATTGATTTCCCGAGTCTGTCCCCACCCTGAGCCTACCAGACCTCACCTGTTTCTCCCTCCCTCCCTTTGTTCTTGCCTTCTTTTATTCTTCCTTTCTTTCTCTCTCTTCCTGCATTCTTCCCTTCCTCACTGGCTCATTTTTGTTCAGCAATATGATTTATGCGTTTGTTCTGTACCTGGAATTAGGAATTCAGTAGTTCACAGAAGCACCAGAGTCCTGGCCCTCACGTAGTTTGTACTGTGGTGGTAGCCATAGTGGTGAAGGTCGTGGTGTTGGTGGTGATGACGGTGGTGAAGGTGATGGAGGTGATGGTGGTGGTGATGGTGACACTGGTGGTGGTGATGGTGACACTGGTGATGGTGATGTGATGATGGTTGCTGTGGTAGCAGTGGTGGTGATGGTGGTGGTGATGGTGATGATGGTGGTATAATGGTGGCAACGTCACTACAGAAATGAAACACATCCTTATCTTAATAACTATCCAATTATAGTTGTGATGTGGCTGACAGAAAAAGTGCTTTACATTCCCTTTTCTCCTCTTAACATGGAAGGACATTTCAATCTTCAGGGCCCTTAGCTGTGGCCTGTCCTTGGTCATCTGTCCCTGAGTAAGAAGAGAAGTTCTGGAGGTCACCAGGTGGATCGTGACGGACAGGTGGGAGAAACAGCACAGGGTTCCTCTAGTGGGACAGGGGATAGAAAACGGAATTCCCTCCCTTGCCCTGCCCTCCCCTCCCTCCCTCCCTCCCTCCGTCCATCCCTCCCTCCCTCCCTCCCTCCCTCCTTCCTTTCTTCCTTCCTTCCTCCCTCCCTCTGTCCCTCCCTCCCTTCTTTCCTTCCTTCCTGTCTCTCTGTGCCAGGCACTGTGGTCAGCTCAGGCAGGGTTCGGGGACACGGTGCTGAAAGAATCCCCTCAGACTGTCACAGTGTAGAATCCCCCATGGGGAACACAAAGGTTCCCCTTCTCGGACCAGGAACCAGTGAGAGAAATGCCTGTATTACAATTCATCTCTCCTTCTGCTGAGCCGAACAGCCTGCTGATCTAGGTAGTTAACTCCCCAGACCCAGAAATGTAACAAAGGGAAAAGAAATACAGGTACATGATTCCTCAGCTTAACTCCGCCTGAGTTGACAAAGGAATTAACGTGACAACTCAGGGTGCCAAAGTCCCAGAAATCTTTGCCTTTTCAGGCTTGGGCCTGGGGGGAGGGGAGGGGAGGGGAGAAGCAGGCAGGTGTAGGCAGGGGTCCGGGCAGGCAGATGCCCCCTGGGGACCTGGAATGCCACCCAAGGAGCCCACAGGGCAGGCCCAGTGTGGCATGGCCTCTTGATCTCTGGGCTGGTGAGTCCTGCCACTGTCTCTAATTAAAGGGACAAAATGTGTCAGCAGCTCTCATCTTCTGCCTGGAGGGGACGGAAACAGTCACCGGCATTTCTCTGGAAGACGGATGCTCCATTCTGCCTCTGGGGATTATGGTAGAAACCACATTTCTCTGTCACCTTTGGTGTCACTTGTGATCCTATTCTTTTTCTGTCCTTTGCTGTGATTTCTAAAGAGGTGCCCATGCCAGCATGACTTTGAACTTCTCTTTTCTCTCCACGGCACTTTGATCCTGGACTGGTTGCCTAAGGCGACCTTCTGCGGGGGGGGGGGGGGCGGGGGTTGGGGGGGCCCGGGNGTGTGCTCTTCCGATCTGGCTGGGTGACCCCACGAGTCAGCTTCCCTGCTGAGCTGCTGCCCTAAAGGAAAAAGCAGAGATGTCCTCTGGGTGGGGCGAGAGCTTTTCTTCTCAGCACCCCGCACCCTTCCAGAAGCACCCCTGCTTACTCTTCACAAATCCGCCTACAGCCTGACTCTGCACACCCCTCCCCATACAGGCCCCCCACGCTGGGCTACCAACCCCCTTGGAGACTCCCTCCACTCCAGCCCTGACAGCTGCACACAAATAAACCCTCCAGTCAGGTTCCACCACCTCCCAGAGCCAACCAGGGTCCTGCAGGTGGAAGAGGCCCACCCTTCTTCCCCAACGTGCCTGTGGCCTGCCACACAGGCTGTGGGGTGTGTATCAGCTGCTCACCACCCTGGCTTCCACACCCCTCCACCAGTGCTGTGAGTCTGTGAGCCTGTGTCCAGCCTGGGTCTGGGGGTTGTAGGGATGGGCTGCCCTCAGCCCGGGGGGTGCGCTCTGCAGACGGCTCCTGTGTGGTCTGCCTTTATGGGCCAGCTGCATCCAGTGACTGAGCAAGATGGGGGTTAAAGGCCCAGCACGTCAGCCCGAGGAGACAGCTCTAGTGAGCAAATTTCTCCCGAGCTCAGGGCTCGGCAGAGTGTTGTCGGGCTGGCACACCGTCCCATGGCCCCGTCTACCCCACTCTGCTGCCTCCCCTTCCTGTTCACAGGTGCTGATCCTACCAGCATCTCGTACGTACCCCAAACTCCAACTCAGCCTCTGCCCCGGAGACGCAGCCAGCAGCACCGGACTCTCTCCTGGGCCTCTTCCTTCTTTCACTCAGCAAATCGCAAACCTCGGTTGAGCCCTGACCACGTGTGGACACCGTTCTGAGCGGTCCCGATCTGCCAGTGGACACCGTGGGCCGGAACAGACAAGGCGCAGACACGCTGGAAACAACCGCAGACCTTGGGCAGCTGTCCACCCGACTGGCTGCCCTTCTCCACCTCTCAGAACCCTCTGGGTGGCAGAGGGGTCCCGGTGCACTGTGCCCTCCTGCACAGCCCCAAGCCTGCCCCCACCCCCAGCTGCCCCACAGAACCAAGCACTCCACCTCAGGGACGCCCCTGACCCCATGCTTCAGTGGGGGCCACCCACAGCCACAGGCAGGGAGGGGGCTGAGACCACAGGAGTTCATTCTCTTTTAGGTCTGGGGGCCAGCAGTCTGAGATCAGGGCCAGTAGGGCCACGCTCCCTCTGAGGCATTGCAAGCTGGCTGGTGGCCGGCCACCTTGAGGTCCCTCGTCCTGTGGCTACACCATCCGTCCGGTCGCTGCCCGTTGTCTCGCAGTGCTCCCCTGTGCTTGTCTGCCTCCGCGTCCACGTTTCCTCATTTCGGAAAGACACCAGTGGCATCCGGTCAGGGCCCACTCCCATGACATCATTTTTAACTTGATTCCTCTGTGACGACCCCACCTCCAAATACAGTCGATGCTCAGTACTGGGGGCAGGGTAAGGCTTTAATATAAAATTTTGGAAGCACATCATTCAGCCCGTAACAGATCCCCCACATTTTGAGCGTCAACACCAAGGGGAGCCCTGTGCCCCCAGAGGGCGTGGAGAGTTCTCCTGCTTATGTAACGAGAACAGGGCATGTTCCCAAGGTCATCCCCAAATGACAGGACAGAGCAAGGACTGAAGGTGGCTTGGGGCTTTTACGGTGGATGAGACTGAGGTGGGAGGGAGGATTTCCATGCAAGCGGGCCACAAGGGGAGCGGAAGGGAGGAGGCTGCCAGCAGCAGACTCTGCTGACTCCATCAGAAAATGGAGTCAGACCCCGTTACAAAGGCCTGCACACTTACAACAGCCATTGCTCCCTGTTGTCCCATAACCTGCAACCACCCTGAAGTGTTGAGATCCCAATGGCTCTGGGCTGAGGGGTGCAGGCAGTCATGGGCAGGGGACTCCGAGCCTGGATTCTGAGTCCGGGCTGCCTTTGGTTGGAGCTACACAGGACCGGCTGTGCACGCAATAGAGCTGGGAGAAGGCTGGAGCCATGGGAGGGGAGAGACAGGGTTTGGAGGACCGAGCTGGCCTTTGGAGAACACATATCCTCCTCCCCTCTCAGGTCAGAATGATTTTTAGCTTCTGGAATAATCTATTTAGGCATGGATAGAAAATCCATATGGCTTAGATGATACCCACTCTGCTAAGTCAGGGAGGGGAGCCTGATGCCCTTGAGTCAAACCTAGCTGGGAGTCAACCTAAATGCCACCTCCTCCATGAAGCCTGCCTTGTTCCTCCCCCTGCCCCCCTCTTCCAATCCTTTGATCTGTGGTGTATGACCTTCCAGTGGTTGCCTCACGTCATTGCTACTTGTGGTCAAAACTTGCCTCCTGCCCACTGAGGTCAAGATCATGTCTTGTGTGTCCCCAAAGGTCAGCCTCTCTCCATCCTCTCCCAGCAACTGCCCTTCCTGCCTGAACCCCCAGGCACAGGGGCACCTTCGCACCTGTCACCACGCCACGATTCATTCTTCCGCCAGACACACGCGTGCTGCTCCCCTACCCGGAGCGCCGATCCTGCTCCACCTCCTCTCCTTTTGTTTGTCTCATCTCACTCAGCTCAAGAACCCCTTCCTCAGTAAACCCTTCTTCTTTTTTCTTTTTAAAGATTTATTTATTTACTTGTTTGTTTGTTTATGTTAGAGAGGCGAAGGTAGGGAAAATGAGAGGGACAGAAACAGCCATATGTGGTTGCCTCTCGCATACCCCCTACTGGGGACCTGGCCCGGAACCCAGGCACGTGCGTGCCCTGGTGGGAATCCGATCTGCAACCCTTTGGTTCTCGCAGGCCGCAGGCTGTCGCTCAATCCGCTGAGCCACACCAGCCAGGGCAGTAAACCCTCCTTAACTCCCTTCTCTACCTCTGGCCAGAGCAAGTCCCCATTCAGTCAGTTCTGACTCCTGAACTTGCCCTTTGGAACTACAGGTGAGTGCGCGTAGGCTGCCCCTCCCCCCCCAAACAAGAATGAGATAAGGATGCTCACACAACAAGGGCTCAGCAAACAGCCCTGAGCTAATGAATGGGTGAGTGCAGTGAGTGAGTGCAGGGACCGGCCTGAGTCTCCTCTGCCCCATTTCCGCTCCCATTTGTAGTCTGGCTGGAAGGCAAAGCGGCCCGTGGTAGTGTGCTCAGCGGCTGTGCCATTAACTGGCCTCGGGAAAGTTCCGTCCCTCTCTGTAACAGGAGGTGTTTGGCCAGCTGAGCTATCTGTAACACTTTCAGAATAGCAGAGAGCCAGGCGTGCTTTCCCAAACTCAAAACCACCGTTGGTCAACCAAGTCTCAGGTTGGAGGAACACCTGTCAGGGGAGGAGATGCCCGTGCAGATAAGAAGTGGTGGCGCGCCGTCTGCTGGTAAAAATGGTGAACTGCAGGGACCGAGCCCAGCGAAGCGCTGGCTCTGAGAATCCGGGCGGCTTTCGAAACTCCTGGACCCACGCTGTGCCACCTCCATGATTCTGCCTCAGGAAACTTGGAGGGAAGTCTGTTATTCTCCTCTTTTAGTTAGTGCCTGCTTATGCGGGGCCCCCAGGGCCGCCTTTTGAGCAATGCTGGTCTTGGGCAAAAGGATGGCGGAGTCTTTCAGTTTCCCAGCCCCCAGCCCCCTCTGTGGTCCGGGGGGGGGGGGGCGTCCCCCTCAGTCCTGCGACCCTGTGACCTTGGGAATAGCAGGGTCACAGTCACACACACAGTCCCTCCGTGGGGGGCTCTTGGTCTACCAGCATAAACCAGTTTTTTGAAAAGCTCAATCCGTTTTGAGGGGGGAAATGGGGGTTGTGTGGCCTCTGGTTGGCTGGCCAATGAGCTGTGGTTAAATGGCCTCCTTTCTAAGAACAGCAGTCTGAAGTGGAGATGGGGATCCTAGACCCTGGAACCCAGACGCCGGAGTTGAAATCCAGCTCTCTATTCACTGGCTGTGTCCTCGACAAGATGCTTCATGTCTCCGTAATGGGGACAAAACATGCCTCTTAGGCTTCCTAGGATGAGAGATGTGATTAAAGCACCAAATACAATCCATGGCCCTTGGCAAAAACTCAGCAACCAGGAGCTGCTACTGTAGCAGTTAGTATTGTTTTTCATCAGACCCTCGCCCTGGGCTTGCTCTGTACCACGCAGGAAGAGTTAGAGGGGGCAGGGAGGGGGCAGGGAGGACACAGGGAGGAAAACGAATGGAAAGCTGTTTGTGCCTTCAGAGAGCCCAGCCTAGTGGGGCCGGGAAACATGGCAATTTGAAGCTCGGTTGCAAGAGGATGTGGGTCGCAGCCACTGTCCAGCTGAGACCCTGGGTGAGAGCCACCCAGCTGAGCCCAGTTCCACCTGGACCTGTGGGAGGTAATGATGCTGAGCGGCTGCTGCTGTCTTAGGCCAGGAAACTTGGGGCAGTTTGTTACCTGACAGCAGGTCATCGATAGAAAGTGATGGGTTACAGACAGGGATGGGCGTGCACCCTGCCTGGGGCAATGCACACAGTGAGCACCTGAGATGGAGTCTGCCAGCCAGACCCGTGGTGGCTGTAAACCCAACCCTGGGCTGGTCAGTGCCGAATGGCTTTCCCGCTAACCATTTCCCCACAGTGCCAAATGCAGGTCCCCCAGGCTAGAGCGAAAGCCCCTCTGTCATTAAAACGATGGCAAGAAGACATTGAGGAGAGCACAGGGTAGGGCTGCTGTCTTGCTGTCCAGCTGCTGACCCCCCACAGTCTTTGACACCGATACTTCCCACACTCAGTCACAGCCTCTCTGGTGGCCAGGTGCCACGCCAGACCACTGTCCCAACTCCCAGAACCTCAGAATGTGACTGTGCGTGGGGGAACGTGGCTCTGTGGAGGGGATTGGAAAACGCTGTTAGGATGGGCCCTAACCCCAGAGGACCGGTGTCCTCATCAGAGCAGGGAGATTTGGGTGCAAACGCCAACAGGGGAAGGTGATTGGAAGCTGCGGGAAGAAAACAACCACATACCCCAACCAAGGAGCAGCCTGGTACAGATCCCTCAGTACTGCCCTTGGAAGGGACCAAGCCCACTGACACCTTGACCTTGGACTTTCAGACTCCAGAACCATAAGAAAATAAATGCTCATCCTTCTTTAGTTCTTAAATTTATATCCAGTGGGAGAAAGAGAGAGCTAGAAACAGATGCAGGGGTTCCCAGGTCTAGCCAGCCTGCCTCTGCTTTTGTGGATTTTCCCAGTCACGCATCACACCTCAGTCGGTGGTCCCCCCACCAACAGTAGGGGTGCACATGGTGCTATGTGAGTGGTAAATGCCTTTATTGCGGCCTGAATGTTCGTGGCCCCACAGAATTCCTAGGTGTCACCACCCCGAAGATGGGAGTGACACCCCGAAGATGGCGGTGTCAGGGGTGGGCCTTTTGGGACGCACTGACGTTGTTACGAGTCGGGCCTCGTGAGCGGGATTCGTGTCCTTGCAGCTGAGGCCCCTGAGGGCTCCCTAGCCCCGTCCCCACGTGAGGACACAAGGAGAAGTCGCCCGCCACAAACCAGGAAGAGGGCATTTCCCAGAAAGGGGCTATCTGTAACAATGCTGTTGAAGAATTCTGTCCACTTCATCCATCAGAGGGGTGTGCCGCTCTAGCCCAGGCCCATTCGGGTACAGAGAGACGGGTGGGACTGTGACATGGCTTGTTGCCTGCTTGGACCTCAGGGATGATCAGTGAGGAATTCGCGGCAATCTCGATGTGATGGGCAAGGTTCTCGTAACCTTGAGCCGAACCCCACTCTGCCCCACCCCAGAGGCCTTAGGATGAGCAGCGCCAGGAGCTGGGCAGGAGTGAGCTTCGAGCTAGCGGCTGAGCCCAGCCTGTCCCCCGTGTGGATGGACATTGCCCCCGACTCCGCCACACTCTCAGGCAGTGACGCCCCTCCAATATCTGAATGAAGGTCATTTCCACCTTTCCTTCTATGCACTCCTTCCAGTGGGAGAAAACGGTGCAGGGATCATATGCTTCATGAAACTCAAATCTCCCTAAATTGGACCCTGTGTGCGCAGGACAGGGGAGGCCAGCACTTTCTTAAGATGCTCTGTGAGGACCACAGTGCAGGCAGGTTTGAAAACCCTCATTTAGCCATATTCGCACATTTCAGGATTGGTGACTGGTGTGTGGCCTGTTTGGAATACTACCCCAGGGTAGCTCAGGTTTTTGCTGCACTTTCTGTGGCAAACCCTTATTCCAAGCACTTTGTCGATGTGAATTTGCTGACTCCTCCTGACACCCATGAGATTTAGGCCATTGCCCACAGTCTACAGGTGGGAACACTGAGAAGAGTGACCACCGGGTCGGTGGCGGGGTCGGGCCTGCAGGGCGGGTGAGCGAGCCCAGGTCCTGGCCCTCCAGCACAGCGGCGAGCCAGCAGGGAAGAAGGGAACACCACTGAAGCCTGCTATAGACCGGGGACACACCAGGGATGCCACCCTGTCCCCTTCACATCGGCCCTCCCAGTGAGTAATTACTCCTGATTTGGCCAATGAGGAAAGCGAGGTGCAGGGGGGTGGTGTGACTTGCCCAAGGTCGCGCGGTCAGGCATTGGCAGAACTTGTCCGATTCCAAAGCCTCGCCTCTGTCCAGAGCGTCGTGGGGGCAGGTGCTGGGGATCAAAGGGCAGCGGCTGTGTACCCACAGTGGGGTCAGGTCACCCGTCCTGCTGTGGCAGCTGAGCACACCCTGAGCCTGCAGCGCGGTTGCATCATCCCAACTCAGGAAACAAAGCCCCAAACTGTAGGCTCTCGTAAAGGGAATCGTTTGGTTTTGTGTTCATGAGCCCAGAACTCAACACCACCCTTCCTTCGCTATCTTGGTCAGGGAACGCTGCTGGGGCGCCTGTTGCTGCCACACCCCCCACTCTAGGGCTGCAGCGAGCTATGGTGGAACGGACCTTCTTGTGGGCGGCGGGAGGGGGGTGGCCATGCAAAGAAAGAATGGTCCACAGTGCAAATCCTGACTTGGAATCTGAGCTAACAACCTCTCTGGGCTTTAGTTTTCTCCTCTGTAAATGGGATAAGGATAGCACCCCGTGTGTGTGTGTGTGTGTGTGTGTGTGTGTGTGTGTGTGTGTAAAAGGAGAGGAGAGAGAGAGGGAGAGGGAGTGAGAGAGAGGCTCACTCAAGAACTTATCTGGAACTTATCTGGTGCATCAAGTTCCAGACTTGCCCTGGTGTTGATGCATTTTTGTCTGGTGAACTTGGACATGCCCTTTGTCGATGTACGAATGTTCAAACCTGTAGGTAATTTTATAAAAAATTGGGTCAAATAGGATCTGCCTGGGAGCGAGCTGTTAGCAGACTGAGGTCAGTGGGGGAGAGCCAGGCGGGTCTGGATTCCAGGCGGGTTCACACGACTGTGCTCTGGCGTGGGGGGCCCGGCTGCAGAGGGAGGGTCCGAGAAGACTCATTTCAAGGGCCTGTTGCCATGGATGCGCTCGTACAACAGATGGGCCTCACTTAAGGCGAGACTACCCTTTTACTGAAGAAGTTTCGTGTCTGGGCCGTGACTATCCAGCAGGACCTGCCCGGTTAGAAGTTTATGGTCAGATTGCCCTGTGAGATTACTGTCTATGGAAACCTTTTTGCCGTCTACACCTTGAACTTCCTGAAGCCCAACAGCAAAGCTGGGGTTTGGGCCCCAAACCGGCTGGGTCCAGGTCTGACCTTGGACCTTCTCTATGCTCTGCCCAGTTCAGGGCTCCCAGCCGATCCTGCTCCTCGCTGGTGCCCACTTCACTCAAGTTAAGGCCCCAAGTACTTGAGACACACCCAGAAAAGTGGACTAAAGGAAGCTGGACCATCAAGGGCCTCTCATTTGTGCCTCAACATGACACCAAGGGCTACGTCACTTCCTGTGGTCCTCTCCCAAATGGCTTGAGGTGCAGCCAGATGTCACCCACCCACCCAGCTGCCCCAGAATCATCCAAGGAAGCTGAGGCTCACAGATTATTGGAGAGAGAACAGCTTCAAGTTCCATAGTTCAGGGGGAAAGTGTGCAGTTGGATTTCTGGCCCAAGGAGGGGCCTGGTCCCACCCCACGCCACCCTTGCCCCGGGTGCACTGACTTCGAAGGCCAGTGCAGGATGTCCTAGCAGGCCCCGTCACAGGACCCTGCCACTTAAAGCTGGAAGGCTCTGGAAAACCAGAGGGTCCAGGGCTGCGAGCGAGGCCCTGGGCAGGACCCAGGCCCCAGGTGGGTCTTGTCTGGCCGCAGAGAGCTGAGTCTTTCTAGACCCACATGCCCCATTCGCCCCATGTCACCTGGGAAGCAGCTTTGCTTCATGAGATCCTGGAGTTTGCTGCCCCTGGTCCGGTCCAACGCTTCACTTTGCAGGAAGGGAGGTGGAACTGGGGGAGAGGGGAGACAAAACCCGAGAGAGGGGACCAGACCCACTAGGGGGTTCCCCTGAACCTCAGGAAGGGCTAAGTACCAGGCAAACTTCAATGCATAACAGAGTCAAGAAGGAGGGGAAGCCTCTCGGGGTCTCCAAGGAGGGAACAGGGAGTTCCTTCGGGTGGAGGGAGGCCAGCTTCCAGCGTGTTTTCTCTCTGTGCCAGGGCTCCATGCTGCCCTTACAGGTCTGTTTATTAATAATTACCTAATTGGGCAGGAGGTGGGCAGTGTGGACAGACGTTTCTTCCATCTCCCTGGGCTTGACAAACCCAAGTCACATTCCTGGGCAACCTCTGGAGCGGAGACCTCTGCAGGGGACGACTCCAGGATTGACCGTGCCGACGTGAGTACCCTGAGGGCCACCGTGGAGGCTCCCGAGGGAGGGTCGGGGATACCAGACGTTCAGTGCCGTGTCGACAAGACAACATCCGAGACTGTAGAAAGAGGTCATGAGAGCTTATTAGAACTTATCTGAGCCAAGCAGACATCTGGACGCAAGGTCTCAACAGACTGAGAAGAAGGCTTCTTGGGGTGCCGGTGTGCAGTTCCATTACGCCAGGCTTCTTAAGGCAAAGACAAACCTTTCCTCAAGAGGCTGTGTCCCCAGGACGGGGCTGCCCGCCATGACCTGCCCATTAAGGGTTCATGGCCAAACCCCCCTTACTCTCTGTCATTGGACTTGTCAGTTTTATTTAGCAGCTTTCTTTGTCCACAGATAAACTGGGGAAGTCCTGGGAAAGCTGGGACAATTGGTCACCCTTCCTAGTGGTGACAAATCCTAAGGGTAAAAGGACCCCTACACGTGTGCACCAACCTCCTCACTGCCCCGGCGGGGCAGCTGGTGCCCAGACCCCGAAACAGACCCCCCCACAAAGGCTGCTCACAGCTTGGGACCAGGCCTCCTGCCTTCCAGTCCAGCTGCTGTGGAGAGTCCTGCAGAGGGGAATTCTAGGTAACCTCACTGTACAGCTCCCGAGAAGTATGAGAGAGTTGGGGGCAGGGGAGAGGTCATGATGGACCGCTGGGAAGTCAAGTTGGGTGGTAGCGTACTGAGCCAGTGAACAAAGGGGTGTGGTGTGTGTTTCCAATGGCTGCTTGGGAAGCAGGGAGTGGGGCCAGCTGGGGAGCTCCTTCAGGGGTCTGGGTTTCGGGTCTGCCAGCTATGGCCCGTGGGTCAAGTCTGGTCTACCGCCCACTTTTGAAGTGCTCATGAGCTAAGAATAGAAGACATGCAATATAAATATAAAGTTGTAAATGGCTGGAAAAAATCAGATGAAGGGCATTATTTTGTGATG
This sequence comes from Sturnira hondurensis, assembly GCF_014824575.4. NCBI lineage: Eukaryota > Metazoa > Chordata > Mammalia > Chiroptera > Phyllostomidae > Sturnira > Sturnira hondurensis. Next base: position 5,958,236 of record NW_028093774.1, on the reverse strand, counting down.
TCCCAAAAGTGTATGGAGTTCAGGCTTCAGGGCCCGTAAGTCCACGCTCCTGCAATGCACCCACGACCCCTGTGCACGTCTCGTCTGTGGCCAGTTTCCAGCTGGCACCACAGAGCTGAGGAGATGCAGTCACAACGGTGTGACCCACGCAGCCAGGATGTAGGCTCTCTGGCCCCTTCCAGAAGTTTCCCGACTTTTGCTCTGGGTGGAAGATGCCGGAGCCCCAAGTGAGGGTCATGGCAGCGAAGGGCTGAGAGGCGGAAGGAAGAAGCTGTGCCGTGGACTGAGGTCGGGGGAAGGAGGCCAGACAGCTGTCAGATACGAAGATTGGGTTTGGGGGCTGAGAGCCGGATAACAGGAGGGCCACCGGATGTGGCAGAGCAGACTTGGTGGCAAAAATCAAGCATCCTGTTTTGGACGGGTGGATCTCATTAGGAGAGGGAACCCTGAGACCTTGACCAAATCATTTATCTCACACCCGTGGTCTCATCATTGTGGAGGGCTAAGAATCCCATGTCCTCTGACCTGCACCTGGGTGAGAGGATGGGACAAATTAGCATACCATTAGCATGTCATGCAAATTAGCATGGCTTTGTAAACTGTAAAGCCCACCGTGGAGGTGTGTGGAGTAGACACTAAAATAACCTTTGGCGATTAGCTCCTTGGGTGCAATGAGTTGCTGGACCAAGGTAAAAAACTCACATGGTAGAAGGCGCCCCAGGCGGCGAGTCCAGAGACACGTCCCATCTCAGATGTGAACCCGAAGGGGACGTGGCCATGTCCCTTGGGGAGCCTCTGTGATCAATGCCACGCAGAGCTCACAAAGATGGGAAATGGGACGGTGGGCACAGAAAGCGTGCCAGAGGATAACACCGCCACCACATACATGGAGGGTGCTGGGCATCTGTCAGTCTGTCCCAAGTCCATCTGCAGTTGGCAGGGCCCCGCCCCGAGCCTGACTTCTCAGCAGCATTGGGTGTTCTGTGGGGGGAANGGCGAGTCCGGAGACATGTCCCATCTTAGATGTGAACCCGAAGGGGACGTGGCCACGTCCCTTGGGGAGCCTCTGTGATCAATGCCACGCAGAGCTCACAAAGATGGGAAATGGGACGGTGGGCACAGAAAGCGTGCCAGAGGATAACACCGCCACCACATACATGGAGGGTGCTGGGCATCTGTCAGTCTGTCCCAAGTCCGTCTGCAGTTGGCAGGGCCCCGCCCCGAGCCTGACTTCTCAGCAGCATTGGGTGTGCTGTGGGGGGAACTTCCTGTACGTTCTCTTTCCTCCTGTAGACCGGGGATTGCGGAGGATGCCCCTGGCCGACCACCTGCTCCTCGTCCTTGTCGGACTACTGGCCCTTTCTCACAACGGCCAGAGTCATATCGATGAGCACCAACAGGAGGATCCGGGCACGGACGAGTGCTCCCCCAGCCTCAGGATTGCCCCGAGCAACACAGACTTTGCCCTCAGCTTCTACCACCTGGTAGCTTCCCAAAGCCCCAAGAGCAACATCTTCTTCTCCCCACTGAGCATCTCTGCCGCCTATGCCATGCTGTCCCTGGGGGCCCGTGCAGACACCTGGGCCCAGATCCTCGAGGGCCTGGGCTTCAACCTCACGGAGGTGTCGGAGTCCGACATCCACCAGGGCTTCCAGCACCTGCTGCGCACTCTCAACGTCCCGGACGACAAGCTGGAGACCCGCGTGGGCAGTGCCCTATTCCTGGGCCAGGACCTACAGCCCCTTCCAAGATTCCTTAATGATACCATGGCCTTCTACGGGTCCAAAGTCTTTCCCACCAACTTCCTCGACTCCGAGGGCACAACCCAGCTCATCAACAACCACGTCAGGGAGGAGACACGGGGGAAGATCGAAAACATGGTCAGCAGGCTCACCCCGGAGGTCGTGATGGTGCTGGTGAATTACATTTTCTTCAAAGGTAAGAGCCAGTGTATGGGCACGCCCCGTTTCTTCTGTCCCCCACTAATTGATTGACGAAGTACATATTTTTAATAAAAGAAAGTAGATGAATTGGGTCTGATTGTCTCAAATACCCCTTAGAACATCTATTGTTAGTGTCAGATCTTTAAGATGGCGTAGTGTTGAGGTTCCCATCTCTTCATAGCTTTACACATATTTTCTTATTTATTCTTGTGATAACAGCCGTTTATGAAACGCCTCGTATGACTCGAACCGTGAAATTCACACTGAAGCTCTGCCATTTCCATCTGTGGAAACGGGGCAGGCTGTTTTCTTGAAGTCAGAATAGTAAGAGTTGCTGTTTTCAAAGTTTTGTTTTGAGGATCAAACGATGCCCCAGGTCTACACACACCTTAGACGAGGGTCTAAAGTGATCGGCAAACTACAGCCCCCAGGCCCAGCTGATGGGTCACCGGTTTCTGTCAAAAAGCTTTGTTGGCACACAGCCACGCCCACTCCTTTCTGCATTGCCCCTGGCTGCTCCCCCCCCACCCCGCCCGCCACACACACACACACACACACACACATACACACACACGCAGAGAAGCAATGGCTATAGAGACAGAAAGACCTGCAAAGCCGAAAGTATTTACTTTCTGACCCTTTGCAAGGGATGTTTGCCTGACTCCTAACCACTATATACTTCCATACTCAAAAAATAATTAAGTAATTATAATTACTCTAATGATAACAATGTTATCATTTTTGAAAACTTTTAAAAATACATAGAAGTGTAAAAATTGCCTACAATTCTATCACTCTGAGGCAACCAGTGTCGACGCTTTGGCATGATTCTTTCCAGTCTCTGGTTCACACACATGTATTAACACAGTTGAAGTCTCAGTGTGGGGAGAGTTGCACACCGTGGGTGTCAGTCAGGGTGCCATCAGGGGGGCAAAGCCCCCAGGAGTGTAAAGGAGATTCAGGCAGGAATGAGACCTGCCTGCTTGTGGGAGGGGCTGAGAACTGAAGGTCTGGAGGAAGAGGGAGGTGGCGGGAGGGACAGAGAAGAAGTCACCAGTGCAGGTGACGAGGTAGAGCTTATCAGGAATCTATAGACCAGGCACATCCAGCCACCAGAGGGGTCCCATTTTGAAGGAGCTGGTGGAGAGACTCAGGCTGGGCACGAGGTGGTGGCTTGGGGACACTACCAGTCAGCAGAGCTAGAGTTGGGACAGTGAACTTGGAGGAGAGTGTGGACGAGCTGGGGTGCACAGGGCTTCCCTGGGTCTGACCCTTGCCCAGTCTGCCCGTGAAGACCATCAGTGGGCGGTGGCTGCTCACGGCAACTTCCTGTCTCTCGCTTGTAATCAGCTCACACCAGAATCTGCAGAGAACAAGTCCTGGGAAACACCTCCAGACTGACAAGCCAGCCAAACTGGTCACCACTTGCATTGCCTATGAGGAGTTTTCATGCACTGTTGAAAACTTTTTTTAAAAAAGAACCTTTTAAATTCCGCAATTGCTGTAAATTCATAGGAAGTTGCAACAGCGGTACAGAGTGCACCCATGTACCTTTCACCCAGAGTCCCCTGGGTGACACCTTGCATGATGGTAGGGCAACAGCAAAACCAGGACATCGACGTTGGTACAAGCTGCAGACTTCATTCAGGTTTTACTAGTTGTGTGCATGCCCTTGTGTGTGTGCATGCATGTGCATGCATGTCTGTGTACACGTGTAGGTGTGGGCTGAGGCTCTGGAAAACTTTATTAGAGCTCGTGTTGCTGGCTGCACAATATTAGACTGACTCTGTTCCTTTTAAAACGTAATTTAAACGTGTTGTGTACACCACCACCCCACCCAAGGCTGTGGGCAGAAAGGGTGAAGATTTCGGGTGCTCCCTTCCTGAAAGACCTAGTTCCAGCCGGGTCAGTGCCTCGGCACAGGAAAGGGGCTCTCCAGAAACAGAAGGGGGGGCAGACAGCGCTGCTCTCCGGCTCGTGCCAGCATTCTGGGCATGTGAATGCAGCCCTGAGACCTCAAGGTGGGCCACTTTGAGAGCAAGGGGACCATTGTGGCTCACCTTCAGAAACGCAGAGTGCCTGGCAGAATCCAGGCCACAGCTGTGAGTGTCGCTGTCCGTCAGGGAACACTGAGAGACGCTGAAGTAGACCTAAAGAGAATTCAGGTAAGCCACGTTCCTGAAAAGGGTGGTAAAGACGTCCCTTCTGCCCCTAATTAATCTAAATATTTAATGTACTCCCAATCCAAATCCTGACAGGGTTTTTTCCCCCCTCTTTGGTGGCAGGTAACAAGCTGATTTTAAAATGTGTACAGGAGTACAAAGGGCCAAGAATAGCTAAGATGGGAAAAGTTGCTTGCCCGAGAGCAAGACTTATTTTTACTCTACATTCATTTAGACCATGTGGTGCGAACGGACCAGTGGAGCAGAGTAGAGCAAGGCCGGAAACAGCCCCATGAATGTATATGGACAGCTGATATTCGAGAAAGCTGGCATGGAGGCGCATTGGGGAAGAATGGATTTAAAAAGGAAACATTGGTACCGGGACAGTTAGGTACCCATATGGGGAAAACCACAGTCTGGGGTCCCTCCTTTCTGCCAATCACAAATGCTTACTCCAGGTGGAATAAACACAAAAGGCAAGACTAAGTCTTGGAAAAGCCACTGTAGGGGAGCGTCCGCACCAGCGTGGGGTGGGGCAGACCTTCCGAACCAAGAGCTTTCCTGATGGAGACCTCACCCTGAAGGAAAACACCGATAGGCTCACTGTGGTCAGGGGTTCCAATTGCCAGCAAATGAGAGTGAAAGGACCAGTCAGCAAGGGAGAGGCTGTGTGTGCAACGCACGTGACTGATGTGCAGCTAATATCCAGAAAGAACCCCTCCAACCGCTAAGGATACACAGGTTTCAGACGAAACGCACTGGTGCTGAACTGAATACAAAGGACGTCTCGTTGGTTAATAAACATGGGAGAGGTTACTCGGCCTCCTTCGCACCCAGGAAAGGGCAAGTCAAACCACAGGGAGCTCGCGCTGCGCACGCGCCAGGTGGGCTAAAAGCAAGAAGCCCAGTGATGTTAGGGGATTGGTGAAGACACAGAACCGCCTGCTGGTGTCCTGCGCTAACTCCCTGTTTCAACGCTCAGTGAGCCCAGGGTGGGGTCCATCCCCGGGCACAGCAGGTGGTGAACCATCTAAACTGTGCATGCCAAGGCCATGGAGCTGGGAAGGTGAGGGTCTGGGGCTGTTTGGGGGAGCCGCTCCCCCCGCTGGAGGGCTGGCTTGCTGGTCCACAGCCTGCCTGCTTGTTCTTTCCTTCTTCCCTCCAGGTCTGTGGGAAAAACCATTTAGCCGCTCGAAGAACTACCCCCAAGACTTTTACGTGGATGAGAAGACAGTGGTCAAGGTGCCCATGATGTTTCAAGACAAGAACTACCACTGGTACCTTCACGATAGGTACCTGCCCTGCTCAGTGCTCAGGATGGACTACCATGGCAACGCCAGGGCCCTTTTCATCCTCCCCGACAAAGGGAAAGTGAAGCAGGTGGAAGAGGTTTTGACACCAGAGATGCTAAGCAGGTGGAACAGCTTGCTCCAGAAGAGGTAATCCGGCGCCCCGTGGCGCTGAATGGGCGGCACTGCCCTTTAAGGGGAAAGGGCCAGGGTCCGAAATAGGGGGTGGGCGCCACACTCTGAGAGTTCTTATTTGCTCCGAGACTTCCCATGGGTTTCCTTAAAGCATAAACTCACCTCTTGCATACAAAATACGATTTTGCCCTCCTCACTGAAAGAGAAGCGGGCTAGGAGTTAAACGTCCTGGTTTTCACAATAGCACTTGAATGCATAAGCCTCAGGTGAGGTGACCCCAGACCTTGCTGGGTCCACTCCTGCACGAGGGCTGGCTGGGGCGTCAAGGGGCGTGAGAAACATCCGGCCTCCCACCCCAGCAAATGCCAAGGAAGTTTCCCATCACCCCGGAGCTGGAATGGGTGGGAGAGTCCCCCGCCACCTGTGAGGAAAGGACTCCTCCACTGGAGGCCACATGTGGATGGAAAGACTCCTATTTCCTGTGGCACAGGAATGTCGACTGAAGAAACCATCTGGTTGCAAAGGAGTGAAAACCACAGGGTCCGACACAGGCAAAGGCGAGACTGCCACAGGGGGGAGGGAGGTCCCAGGGACAGCAGTGCCCGGGGCAAAGGAGCCTGGCCTCAGGCCACTGGGGGTGCCGTGCAAGGACGGAGTGAGCGAACGGGTGCTCGTGGCAGCACTCGGGTGGAGTGGGCCCTCGGGTGGAGTGGGCCCATCTGGGGAGGGCAGCTCGGCCTGGCTGCGACCCCAGCCTGGGTGTCAGCCTGGCGTTTGAACCTGATGTCTCTTTCAGGTCTTTTTACAGGAAGCTCGAGTTGTCTTTCCCCAAGTTCTCCATTTCTGGCTCCTATGACTTAGATGAGATTCTGCCGCAGCTGGGCATCAGGGACCTGTTTTCGAGGGAGGCGGACCTCTCTGGCATCACCACACAGCAGGACATGCTGGTGTCCAAGGTGAGTCCTCGGTGTCCCTCGGTGTCAGGGACTCCAGGGGAACTGCTGCCCCTTGGGAGCTGCTGGGCCATGAATGCTCATCCCCCTGCCCCCACACGGTCTCAGTCCATTCAATCACCCACAGGTCTGCCCAAGTGTGAACCAACCCACCACATGCTATGGGTGGCGCTTGGTGCTGGGGACACAGTGTCTTCCCAGTCCCTGCCCTCAGAAGCACTCCCAGTCACGTTGGGGTGCCACTTTAGAGAGCATAGCGATGGAGAGTGACAGGTTCAATGCCAGAAACAGGAAGGGTACAGATGAGGCTGGGCTGAGTATGTGTATCGGATGGACTTAGAAGAGAGAAAGGGGCCGATGACTTCAGCTAAGTGAGACGAAAGTGCGCTGGCGAGCGGAGCCTTGGGTTTGATGGTTTGACGGTTTGAACTCCAGTTCTGCCTCTTGTGACATCAGTGAGCTACCCCATCTCCCAATGTGCTTTTCTCTCATGGTGGTTTTGAACATTAGAAAGAGCACCGGGGACATAGTAAGTGCTCAATTAATGATAGTTTTCATTACTGTATCAATAAGAGGTCACTCAGCTCAACAAGCTGCCTGGTGGGAGATCCCCACGCGGCTCTGTGTGCAACGACCTCAGGATTGCTCTCCAGGGACCTCGGGGTCCCCAGTCTTCCCTCGGCTCCCGCCCACATTCTCTCGGAAGTGATGCCCATGATTTGCCTTACAGAGTTTCCACAAGGCTGTCCTGGAAGTGGATGAAGCTGGCACCCAGGCTGCAGCTGCCAGCACGCTGTCCACGAACTTCCTCTCCGTCCAACACAATCGGCACATCCTTCGGTTCAACCGGCCCTTCTTTGTGGTGATCTTGTCCACCAACACCCAGAGTATCCTCTTTCTGGGCAAGGTGGTTAACCCCTTGGAATCATAGCCCGCTCAGAGCTGCTGGCTGGGCACAGCTCCGCATCTGAGCTGGGGGTGCAGAAGATGCCAAGAGACCAGGCAGAAGCTGTCGGTGACGGGAGGGGTGGGGGTGGTTGGTACCAGATGAGTGTGGACCGGACACTTAGCTCCCCAGGGCTGTGCAACCTTGGGCCCATCACGTGATCTCTTCGAGCGAGTTTCCACCCTGGAGAGTAGGAGACGCCCTCCCGGGCGGTCGTGTGAATTAAACTGGTGGCTGTGGGAAGCCGGTTCGGCGCCTCATCTGTAGTAAATGCTCAGTAAATGCGTGCCTTTCCCCGCCCTCTGGGGCTGGTCCCACACTCCCCTGGCATCCCTGGTCATAGACACGGAGGTGACATGCTGGGAGTTCCAGGGGGAGGGGGCGAGGTGTCTGTGAAAGGAGGAGGCAGGGAGGGTGCCCTGCTCCAGAGCAGGGCCCAGAAGGCCTGCCTGGGAGAACACCAACTGAGGAGCCGCCGCAGTGACCTGGTCGGGAAGGGGACCCCCGCCTGTGGCAATGGAGCGCCGGCCAGTATCTCTCCTGGAGCAGGTGACTGTGGTCCCGGGTTGAGACGCGGGAGGAAGAGCACAGCATCGGGCCTGGAGGCCTGTCTTCTCATCCTCTTCTGCCACCCATGGGCTCTGGGGCCTCGGGCACAGCCCTTTCCCTTTTGGGCCTCAGTTTCCCCATCTGAATTCCTCCCACAGGAGAAGGCAGGCCAAGAGCACCTGGCCAGACCTCAGTGATTTCTGGCAAACAAGTTTCTCCGGTCAGAGCCCCGTGGGTCATCCTGATGGCCAGTGCGTCAGAGACAGGAGGTCTCGACGTCACCGACCCGGAGTTTTCACAATGACCAGGGAGAGCATGCCAAGAGGCACCTCTAGCACTGATGATTGTTCAAGCCACGATTTCCAGGGATGGCGTGGCCTGGTCTCTGGCCCAGATAGTGCCACGCCTTTCGGAACAGGCTCGTTGTGGGAATCCAGTATCCACAGCAAGAGACAGACCACTTTTCCATGTCGTAAAGTGGAGAGAAGAAGGGGAGACTCTGGGGTTCTCGTCTTCCCTGCCTGCAAAACACAGCCCTGAGCCAGACAGGACAGCTTCCAGAAATGTCGACACAGGAATGTTCCCCAGTGAGGCCATGGCAGAGCAGGACCGTCCCCACACCAGCTCCGGGCTGGGCTACGTAGAGCAAGCCCAGGAAATGCTTCCAGACCCCCGGCCCTCCACGGCTCAAAGGACCACACGCCCTTCTCTCCTCTCTCTGGGTTTATTGGCTGAAAAGCAAGGGTGCTACTGAGAGTCTTGGTCCGCTTCCTCGTGCACCCGCTGGGAAGTCGGATTCTGTTCTTTAACAACCAGGCAAGAACTAAAGCCAGACTCACTCCCTCCCAACTTTGCCCTACAGAGGCAGGTGGGTGGGTGGATTCAAGAGTCTCAGAAGAGCCAGAAAGAAGCCACAGACCTAGGGTTACTGTGGCAATGTCGCTGCTGGGGTGAAGGAGGGGAGAAAATGGGGGAGTGGCCACCCTATGTTCAGCCTTGGGAGTGCTGCCTGCCAAACCTGATTGGGCTTATCCCGCTCCTGTTCAGAAGCACCCAAGGATGCAGGCTGCCTACAAGATGAGGCTCAGGGTCCTCTCTTGGAAGTTCCAGCCTCCCTGATCTGCCCCTTGCCCGCTTCTTCTGCCTCCTGTACCCAGTGGCTTTGGTCACAGAAAGTCCTGCTGCTCTCCCAGGGTACTCGTAGCTTCTGAGCTCCCGGCCTTTGCTCCTGCAGGTCCCTGTCTCCCAGAATGTTCTCTCCCATCTCTGAGAATCTGCGTTCTGCCATGACCTCCCATTAGTACCTCACCTCTTCCCTAAGGCAAACGGTCATCCTACACCCTAGTGTCAAACACGGCTAGCTGACATCTCTGCCCCCACATCTCAGCCCCAATTAGATAGAACACCTTGAAGACAGGCCCTGGTTCACCCAGTACCTGGCCCCAGCCCTGACTGTAGGGTCTGAAGGGGCTGAGGCCCAATGAATGTTTGCCGGATGAAGGAATGAATGATTGAGAGGAAAAGGTTGCATGCTGAGCAAGTTTCCTGAGTTGTTTGTTCTGCATGGCCCCTGACAGGCCCCTGGAATTGATCAGGTAAATATTTAGTCCTGCTTCTCAGATTTCAAAATGCCCTTTTGGAACATCAGGAAAATAAATACATGAACAGACTTTGTGCGGGACACCTTGTCCACTGAGAGCCGGCCCTGGCCCCCCTTCTCTTCCCGTCACTGCTGTCCCATAGGGTCCCTTGGGTGTGGGGCCCTGGCGATGCCACTTGGAGGCATGCTTCTCCAGGACCGGCATTTAATGTTCAGAGGGGCCGTGTGTTTGTGACTTCGAAAGTTCTCAGCCAGTAGGAGGACACAGTCTTCCTGCCATTGGAGTGGGAGGGAGAGGGGGCAGTGTGAGAGCCGTGAGCATCTGTGGTGTGGCCTGGGGAAGCCCAGACATCCACGGAGTGGATGGAGCCCACATGGCCCTCATCAGTGGGTGTGTGGAGACGCATTATGGGTTCATTCGGTTGTTCGTTCTCTCATTCAACCAATGATTACTAATGGGGTTGGCCACTCACCAGGAAGCTAGAGGGGCCGCCCCACTGGAGGGGAAGCACTTCGGTTTCAGAGGGAGGTAGGGAGGGCTGTGGTCCCAGCATCTCCACTGCCCCTGTGCTGGGGGACAGGCATTTGATGTCCTGGGATCTCACGTTCCCCTCAGAAGTGGGCACAGGGCCCCGCAGCCACTGACATGGGTCCTGTTAGGGTGGTTGGTGCTGTGGGCTGTGAAGGAATTCACAAAGAGAAGAAAGCATTGAGAATAAAGTTTTTATTCACTCTCCACAGAGGAGAGGGGCATGGTGCGGAGAGAGAGACCAGCACTGGGGAGTGGGGGCTTTGAGCTTTCATTGAATTATAATTGGATTAAAAAATGTGGGGTGCTGTGATGTGGCCCCTGGGCTGTTCGGGTGTTGTAACACGAGGCTGCACTTTGTTCCGACGTTATTTTCTGTCTGTGGCTGTAGGGAGCAGGTAGTTCTGTTCTTGCTCTCAGCAACTTCCAGTCCTGGGGACAAGCTCAGAGGAGTAAAATGGCTGTCACATTCAAGAAGGTCACAGGCCTGCTCGGCAAACGGTTCCACAGAGCACAGGGGGCTGGCTTTGTCCTTTCAGGCCCCCTGTAGTCACGGACCTGGCTCTGACCGACTGTGGCGGACGAAGGTCAGGAAGCAACCCAGCCCACCCCTGGCTGCCCGGGAAGGCCAGGCACCCTCTCGGAGAGCGGGCAGGTGTAGGACGAAGAGCAGCCGAGTTCTGAGCCCCCGTGGTGAGCACGGCTCAGTGACAAGTGTTCTCAGAGTCATCGAGAGACCACAGAGAACTGAGGATAAACCCTGGGTTTTGGAGCCAGCGTGCCCAGGTTCGAATCTGGACCCTTCCAATTATTGGGTATGTTAATTTGTGAGGGCCGTTGTGACAAAGGACCACAAACTGAGTGATCTAACCAGCAGAAATGTATTGTCTTGCAGTCCTGGAGGCCAGAAGTCCCAGGGCAAGGCATCGGCAGGGCAGTCTCTTCTGAGGGGGAGGGAGGACCTGCTCCAGGCCGCTCCCCAAGCTCCTGGTGGTTCGCTGGGATCTTTGGCTTCCATGGCTTGTAGCTGTCTGCCTTCACCTCACAGGGTGTTCTCCTGAGTGCGTGTCGCTGTCCACATGTCCCCTTTTATAAGGACACCAGTCCTATTGTATCAGGGCCCACCCTACTGTAGAATGACCTCATCTTAACTAATTCCGCCTGCAGTCACCCCATTTCCAAATGGGCGACTTCTGAAGTCTTGGGGTTAAGACTTCAATGTGGGGTGACAGCGGTCTCGTCGCCTGTGAAGTGGAGACGGCAGCACCTACGTGTAACCTGCTGGGGTGGTGCTCTTTGTCACCCTTGGTGTTGATGGAGACGTGAACCCACCTGGTCCATTTAGTTCCCATATTCTGACCCCCTGGCCCATCCCCCCNGTCGCTGTCCACATGTCCCCTTTTATAAGGACACCAGTCCTATTGTATCAGGGCCCACCCTACTGTAGAATGACCTCATCTTAACTAATTCCGCCTGCAGTCACCCCATTTCCAAATGGGCGACTTCTGAAGTCCTGGGGTTAAGACTTCAATGTGGGGTGACAGCGGTCTCGTCGCCTGTGAAGTGGAGACGGCAGCACCTACGTGTAACCTGCTGGGGTGGTGCTCTTTGTCGCCCTTGGTGTTGATGGAGACGTGAACTCACCTGGTCCATTTAGTTCCCATATTCTGACCCCCTGGCCCATCCCCCCTTTCACCCCAGTTGTTATGGACTGAATTATGTCCCCCCAAATTTGCATCTTGAAGCCTGAACCCCCCGATGTGTTTAGTGACAGGGACTTTAGGGAAATAAACAAAGCAAAATGAGATTGTATGGGTGGGGCCCTAATCCTGCGGAACAGGTGTCCTTATGAGAAGGACAGACACCAGAGCTTGTTTCTTCTTCGTCTCTCTTCCTTTTCTCCACTCCCCTCCACCAACCCCGGGTGTGCACAGCGAGGCCACATGAGAACACAGCACGAAGTTCCACCTGCCGCCTGCAAGGACAGGTCTCACCAGAAACCAGCCCTGACTTCACTTCTGTCTTGGACTTGTGGCCTCTGACACTATGAGAGACGCATTCCTCCAGTTAGATCTGCAGGACAGAGTGAGAAACAATGTGTCACCGGTGCAGCCCAGCCGCTTGGTTTCCGGCGTCAGGTGGGCTGCTGTGTGAGGAAAAAGCTCCATGGCTGTTTCCACTTGCCTGGGGATTAAACTTGGAAGCTTTCCAGCCCTGCGTCGATTCCTGGGTCTGCGTCAAATGTCCAGGCAACCCCTGAACCCCTCCGAGGGGCTAAGGGAAGGAAGTTCCCAGTCCAGACTGCTAGGCGCCCAGGGGCCAGGCCACAGGGCCCCTCAGGGCGGTCTGAAGCTGACTATGCGGGGCACACTCTTCTCAAGGACGGGCTTTTTGCTGCAGAAACTCTCAGCTTCTCTTTCTTCTTCAGAACGCTCTGGGCATTGCCTAGCGTGCTTGCGGTGTGAAAGCCCCTGAGCACACCTTTCCCACCTGTTTCTAGCCAAAGCTGCCAGATGCTTGCTGAGTTTGTCCCACCGGCGCCCAGTCTGTGACGGTGGCTGTCCTGGCCACAGAGGGCGCTGTGCACCGAGGAGCCCTCTAACCCACCTCTGCTGGACTTCCCCATCCTCGGCCCCCCTTTTCCTTCAGAAGCCTTTCTAAGTGCAGTGGGGAGGCCGGGGCTGGAACAGGCAGTCCCCAAGTTCTCAAGATGTTCCTTGAAGCACAAGCACAGGGCACGGCCATGCAGAACACACACGGGCTGAGAGAGGTCCTTCGGTATCTTGGTTGGTCCCATCTTTCGGAGCAGTTTCGTCTGCAGCACAATGTGGGGCATTGAACCAGTTTCCTGGGGCTGCAGGAAGAAAGTGTTTCTAGCCAACGGGGCACAAATTGATTCTCTTGCTCCACTGGACCGACGTCAGGAAATTGGCAGCATTTCCTTCTGGAGTTCCTGGCCCCACGGCCCCACCCACATCATGTCGAGTTTTCTCCCGTTTCCATGGCCACATTGAAGCACATCTTTGGATGCTGATCTCCCACCTCTCTCTCATGTGGACCCTTGTGGTTACATTCAGGGCCTGCCTAGGTAACTCATGATAATCCCTCGATTTCAAGACCCTCCATTTAATTGCACCTGCGAAGTCCCGTCAGCACTGGCAGGTTTGGGGTATTGGGTCAGGCTGGTACCCACCTCCCAGCTCCGTGTGAGCACAAAGCAGACTCAACGCCTGGCAGTGACTGTGTTTGTCTCTAGATTAAGGTGCAGCTCCGGGCCCACTTTGTTAGGTCGTCTTAAAGATGGAAAGAGAAAGCGGGCCATAAATGGGGAAGGAAGGGGACTGTCTCCCGGGCTGTAGAGGGACCCCGTCTGCTGAGCATCAAGATCACTTCCACTGGGTAATGTTCAGCCCCCTGTCTCCTCTGCCAACTCCACGCCCCACTTGCACCTACATGACCTCCTGGATCGTGGCCACACACAGTGCACCCCAGTATTAGGAAGCCACAGATGGGGGCACCTTGGAATAAAACAAGGGCTGAACCAGCACCAGCTTCTTGCAAATACTCTTAGACGTGTGGGGCTGAGTTCAGGAGCTGCAGTTTCAGGGTAAGTAAGCACGGTCCAGCTGGGGCCACAGGGATCATAAAGACGGCTCTTTTCTAAGCAAGCAGCGCTGGCCTTAAAACAGGCCCCCTCTGTCCCCACTCTGATGCACAACTCTGAAAAGGCCCTTCACGTGTCAGAGCCTCCGTTCAGTTGCTGTGGCAATAAGGGGGTGGGGTTGGTACAGGGTCACTTCATCTCAGTTGTCATGAGACTCTGAGTCCCTCTCATTTCCACCCGACTCTGGCCAGGGAGTCCAAGACTGCAGTAAACGCACAGTCTTGTGCCCCACTCCCCCAGACAGACAGTGAAAGGAACCAAAGTTTTGCCATCCTGAAGCTGCCTTTTGGGGTATTGATTTTAAGCTGCTTATTTTATGTCATCGACAAATCAACAAACAACAAGTTTTGGAGAGGTTGTGGAGAAAAGGGAACCCTAGTGCACTGTTGGTGGGAATTCAGACTGGTGCAGCCACTGTGGAAAACAGTACAGAATTTCCTCAGAAAACTTAAAAATGGAACTGCCTTATGATCTAGCAATTTCACTTCTGGGTGTATATTCAAAGAAGTCTAAAACGCTAATCCAAAAGAATATATGCCCCCCTCATGTTCACTGGAGCATTATTTAAAATAGCCAAGATGTGGAAACAACCCAAGTGTCCATCAATAGACACGTGGATAAAAAGGCCATGGTACAGATATTCAATGGAATATTACTTAGTCATTAAAAAGAATGAAAGCTTACCATTTGCAACAGCATGGATGGACCTAGAGGGTCATAGGCTAAGTGAAATAAGTCAGTGAGGAAAAGACAAAGACCATATGATTTCACTTATAGGTGGAATCCAAAGAGCAATATAAACAGACAAACAAACAGACAGACACAGTCATAGAAGCAGAGAACAGATTGACAGTTTCCAGAGAGGGGTGCTGGGGGGCTGGGTGAAAAAGGTGAAGGGACTGAGGAGCGCAGGTTGGTAGTCACAGAACAGTCATGGGGGTGCAAGGTACAGCACAGGGAACACAGTGACGTTGTGACGACTGTGCTCAGTGCCAGGGGCATACTGTAGATATTGGGGCGTACTAAGAGATGTGCTGCACACCTGAAACCAACATGAAATAATTAAAAAAGAAAGAAAGAAACCAGACTCAGCAAGAATCTTTTACCCTTTCCCCCTTTCCTGCCTGAGATTCAGACAGAGAAACCTGCTTCTGGAAGAAGCCCATGACCTTCTCCTAATTTGAATTGAGTGTGGAAGGGGGAGGGCTTCAGGCAGGGCCTTCGAGCTAGACACCGCCATGTCCCGTGGTTTCTGCGCCATCCCACCGTCCATTCTCACTTCTGGAATCTAACATCCCTCCTTTGTCCATAATGCCACACATACCCAATGTTGCCCCAGGGTCTCTGGGATCTTCACACTTCCATGAGTTCCCCATGCACACGTAGTAAAACTTAATTTTCTCCCATTAGTCTGGAAAGGTCTCCCTTCCCTGTGTCAGGAAGGCTGCCTGCCTAGCCCCTTCTCCCAAGAGTTCCTGGGCCTTTATGGGCAAATGGGGGTGGATGTGGGGTGTCACCAAAAAGGCTGTAGCCACCCCCTTAAATGCCACCTTTGGCTAAAGACAAAAGAAGACGTTGGAGGGAGGGAAGTCCCTTATGGGTGAGGCCTGGGAAAAGCACAGTGACCGTTCTGCCCTTCGAAGACCGCACCTCCTCCGCGGCCGGTGAGGGCAGGCTGGACGCTCTCACAGGTGGAGGCTTCTCTCACAAAGGTGGGTGGCCTTTTGTTACCCTGGGTAAGTAGTTATTAATAGGGAAGAGAGCAAAGGGAGTGAGACATTGAGCTTAATGAACTGGGGAGCAGGAGCCTGTTTGCCTCACCAGGAGGCTGCAGCTCCACACCCCAGGAAGTCAGAGCATCACTCTGCCAGGGGGGTTAACCCTCTCCCCTCCCCCCACCCAAACTCGACTGACTGCCAAGGGGGGAGGCAAGCACATGCACAAGAGAAGTCAAAATGGCACAGCGGGAGGAGCTTGACCACACAGGCCTGCCAGTCTAACTAGGGGGTGGACACATCAAAAGCTCACGAAAGCTCGGAAAGTTGATTGGTTATTTTAAAAAGCCCCTGATCCGTCCCAAACCCAACCTAATATAATCCCAGGGGAACAAAGGAGCGTGATCTCTCTCTCCTTCTCTCCCCCCCCCCCCCGCCCCGAGTGACTCGTGCTTGTCCTGTTTGTTCTTGCACTGTCTCTCGCCCGGGAGCAAATACAACCATGTGTGTCCACCGGCTGTGGGCCTGTGAAAGGTGGCGTGGGCTCCTCGGGCTCAGCTTTAACAGGAAGCAGAGACTCGGTGCACTGGCTTTTGCTGTGGCCTCGCTGAGGACAAGGTTGGACTTTTCCACAGAGACGGGACGCTGGAAACCCAGGGGCAGATTTCCACCTGAATAAACCTTGCCACACCACAGTCTCTCTTGTGTGGTCCCGTGAAATACTTTTCCTGAGGTCTTGTGGAAGAGGCCCACCGGCAACACTTACAAACTGGGTTTGAGAGCTTCTCCCCTGTGGTCTGTTTCTTAAAATTAGCCAAACTAAAACAATCAATGTCCCCAAAGAGGCATATTACAGGGTGGCAAGCTCTGCTCCCCTTCAGGGACGTGCAGGGCTGTGGGTGGTGACCCTGGTCAGAGCTCTGGTGGCTTTGCCAGAAACCTGACTGCTGGCGGGAGGCCCCGGGGCAGGACAGGACAGAGCAGGGCCGGTGGGCGGGGCCACGGTGGGGCGGAGTCACGGCCGGGCTGCTGCGGACAGTGACAAGTGCTGGCTCCAGTCCAGCCAGCTCTCCGCGCGGTCCAGATCCCACAGCCTGTCGCCTCCTCCGTGTGCACCCTCGGCCACGGGACAGAGTAAGTGCGGGCACTGCACACCGAGGGGCCAAGGGACGTGTGAGGAGGGTGAAGAAGTGGACTCTGGAGGTAGGGCGTTTGGAGGGCTAAAACGCGTCGGAGGGGTCCCAGAGAGAGCAGGAAAAGCTCACCCCCGTGCTGGGGAAGGACTCGGGCCTCTCAGGCAGCAGAGGTGACCTTGGGCACCACGTGAACTCTGGCCGAGCTTCAGGTTCTTTTCAGGTACGATGGGACTTACCCCACCATCAATTACAAGGATGTCTGTCCCCAGGCATGATTTTTATCCCAGGGCACATCTGGCCACAAGTGGAGATGTTTAGTTGTCACAACCGGGGGTGGGGGGCGGCGGCTGCTGTTGGCATCCAGTGAGTGGGGACCGAGGAGGCTGCTCAACATCCTACAGTTTGCAGGACAGCACCTTGACCCCCCCCACCCACACCCACCACCACGATGAAGAATGATTCACTTCCAACAAATGCCACCAGGGCTGAGGTTGAGAGACTCTGAAATGAGGCAGTGGAGACATGTGTGGGGTGCACAGGCGGTGCTCAGTAAATCCAAGCTTGTCTGTGCCTGGAATCTCTAACCTTTCCAAAGCAGGAAAAATAATCAAATGTTATTATCTGGTTCCCTGATATAAGGCCGCTCTGCCGGGAGGCTGCCCCCCAGCTCGTGCTCGGCCTGGTGGCCATTGGTTAAGTAAACAAAACCGAGGCCTATGTCCAGTTTTTCTGCAGATGGGGCTGTTGGCAAGAAAGGTCACAGTAAAAGGGGAACTGTTCCCCAGGGCAGGAGGGAGCTGGGGGGGGGCGATGGGGGGGGCGATGGGCGGCAGTGGTGATGGTGTTGTGGGGGTACGCTTCTCACCGACCTCCACAAGCCGTACACATTAAAGATGTAAGGGAGTCCTACCTTCATGGGGTGGTTTTCAAAAAGGAAAAAGAAAGAAAACGGGAGCCGAGCAGTGGTGGGGGAGTTGTTCAAGGTCACCTGGCAAGTGAGCCCCGAGGCCACAGCTGCTCAGCTGCAGATGCCCAGCCTGACTGCTTTTTACCACTTGTGGTGTCTGGGGTGTGGCCTGATACCTCTGAATCACAAAGAACGAGACGGGTTCATTCATTCACTCACTCATTCATTCATGGCACAGAGGTGCGCCCCCCTCCCCCCTCCCCCCCGCCCCCGTCAGCCCATGCCTGCTGTGCGCACATTGGCTAGGGGCGGGGATCGGTGGGAACGAAACAGGCCAACTGCAGGTGCACGTGCAACCGCACTTATGTTGTCCCCTGAGAGATAAGGGGAGCAGTGAACAGGCCCGAGACCTCTGGAGAAGCTGGCCCTGGTGAGGAAGGCGGAGAGAGGTCTCCTTCGGAGCGCAGAACGCGCAAGGGCCCGGGATGGGCTCGCCGTGTCCGAGGCAGTAAATAAAGAAGCGTGTCCGGAGGGCACACGTGTCTGAGGGCAGAGCAGGTCAAGCTGAGGCTGGGGACAGCTGGGCAGAGCCAGACTGCGTGGGGCCACCGCACAGAAATTTAATGGGAATTAAATTTCACCCCAAATGAATGGGCAGCAATGATTCTCTTAGGCAGGGGAGTACAGTGACCTTGGTTTTGATGGAAGGAGATTCAGATGCCGTGTAGAATGGCTCGTGGGGACAGGAAAAGTGGGGTGGGCCAGGTAAAAAACAGAAGGGGCTTCCATGAAGAGGGTGGCGGGGACAATGGGGAGCAGCAGGCAGGTTTAAGACACCTTTCGGAGCTGGAAACCGACGAGGCTTGCTGGTGGTCTGCAGATGGGAGGGGGTTTTCGAAGTTCTCCAGATCACCGCTCTCAGGGGGTCTAGGCCCTTGCCCTGGGCCTTTAGGATCCAAGGGAAGCTGGGGTTCTCTCCTTCCCTGTCTGCCTGGGGTCCATTACCTTCGGTAGTCAGCAGATCACAGGTGGTCTCTTCTCAGTCCCACATTGCCAGCAGCTGAGGCCAAAAGGGACTTGGGCAGGACTTTTTGCCTACCACTTGGAATAAAAGCCAGCAGATTTGGGGGCCATGGACACTGAGGGATAGGTGGGTGAGCTGCCCAGGGTCTGCCCACCTCCAGCTGCCTCAGGTCACCATGGCCTGGGATGTCACGGAGCTGGGCTACTCTGCCCTCTCTCTGACAGGCAGAAGCATCTCTTTGGAAACACCAGCATCAGGTGCCCAGGGGGAAGTCCGCCAGGCCTGGCTCTGCCAGTGCTGTGGGTGCCAGCCTCCTGAGTGCCAGGCTCACCGGGCCTGGAGCGGCTTATCCCCTGCTCAAGGCTGGCACAAAGCTGTCAGAACTGCGGACTTCCACCAGAGGCCCAGAGCGTGACAGCAAAGCCTGGGCCCTGAAACTAGGAAACTGAAATGAGTTCCCTGAGAACTCCCTGTTCTGGAGAAAGGACCTCTCTGACCCTCTGTTTCCTCTTCTGTACAATTTGATCACGCTACCAGCTCACGTTGTTGTGGATGAGCTAATACAGGTGAGCAGTTGGGGAGACACCCGGGGGTATGCCCCAGGAGCTACGGGGGCAGGGACGTGTGTCAAGTGTCGTTCCTCAGGGACATGAAGGGACAAATCAGAGGAATCTGAATTACAGTCCAGTGCCATCACTCCCTGGCTGGGACAAGCAAGTCCATTTTGCTGGGCCTTAGTTTATTCACCTGTAAAATGAGGTTAACAATGCTTACTTTTGATGAAGATGAAATGCAGTAATATTTATAGAGTGTCTTAAAAAGTTCTGGATATAGTGGCTTTAATAAAAGAAAGGGAGTGGACCCAAATAGGACGAGATGTCTGGGTCCCAAACCTGCAGCCAGGGGAGCCTGAGGCGGGGGCTCTCCAAGGAGACCCTGTTCTTCAGGGAGAGCCAGTGGGCACTTGGCAGGTGGGGACAATGGTGGGGAGGAGGGTTACTGGCTGCCACAATGACAGATCTCCCGCTGCTTAGGAACAAACTGAGGCCAGAGAGGGGGCGGGCCAGGCCCAAGGTCACCAGCTGGGGGGGCGGGGGATGAGAAGCCAGAACTTTCACTCCCATTCCATCCAAGCAGGAAACTCCCTCTGCAGCTGTAGCTTTTGTTTGAAAGCCTTCCTTGTGGGGTGCTGACCGGCTCAGCGCTAATCAGCAGGGGTGGGGGCGTTGAGCTGAACTCTTTCTTCCGCAGACACCTGCTACATTGATCATCCCACACTTGGCAGGGGAGGCCACTCTTGGGAAGGGACAGGGAGTGTCAGCATGGGAAGGTCAGACCGTATTTCTGAATTATCTGCAGATTAGGGGCTGTCCTTGCCCGAATGCCTAGCATGCAGAATCAGGAGGCTGTGACGCAGCAATGGAGGACCGGGGGTCTGGGGAGGAGGAACTAGGGGTCCGGGAGGAGGGTTAGGGGTCTGGGGAAGCCAAATGGTAAGGCATTTTAGAGTGAGGGCTTAGAAAGTCAGAACTGGGTCTGAGCCCAAGATTTGCCACTGTTAGCAAGAGACTCAACCTCTCTGAGCCTCGGATTGCCCATCCGTAAAATGGGACTAGTGGTAGACCCTCTCTCTGGGGGTGGGGGTGAGGCTGAAGGAGTTGACGTATGTGAGGACCATGTGGCTTCTGACAGTGGGTGCGGGCCTTGCTCCTGGCCCCGCACAGTGTGGTGATTGCATTCTGGGTAGTCCTCGGTTCTGCGGACAGAACATTCTAAATGTGCCTCCTTTGTGAGCTCAGACGCAATTTGGAGGCGAGGGCCTGTCCGTGTGACTCAGTTTGGCTCAAGGACAGGACTGCAGCCCCGTTCGGCCGGACTCCCAAGCTCACTGGATTTCTATGCCCCCCTCCACTTTCCTCTCCCCACCCCTCAACCTCACCAGAAGGGGGCCATTCTGCAAGTGAAATCCACTGCAGCTGTTGGGGGGCCTTTGGAGTTTGGTTTTGCGTGAGACACAGGACTCTGGCAGCGCCCACTCTGAGGCTGGGGGCCTGATGGCGTGGTGTCCGTGGGCGGTCGGGGGCGGGCTCCCGGCTGAGGGGAAGTCACCTGCGTCAGGAGTCAGTCAGACCCACGGCAACTCGGGAATCATCTGCTCCACTGCTGCCAGGCTCACATGAGAGTGTGTGTGTGAAAGTGTGTCCCCCATGGCCTTGCCCAGGCAACGGGGTCTCAGGTGGGGCTCTGGCCAGACGCTGCCACACCGACAGCTCACAGTCCTAGAGCACCAGGTCTGTGCTGGGTCTTCACTTCTGTGCACTCACTCAAGGAGAAGGGGACTGACTGGTGTCCGGGTGCACACTGATGACTCTCAGGAGCCTGGCACCCAGGCAGTTACATAGTAGGTGCTCACAAAATAGCCATGGCATGAATGGATCCAGGTGCGCTGCAAGCCCCTTGGGGGGTGGTTGGTCTGAGGAGAACCAGGAGGCCTTGCACCCCAATGAAGGGAGGGTTAGAGGTCACGTACGGAAGCAGACTGCTGGCTCTCCGGGAGCCTCAGAGACTCGGACCAGGCAGGACACAGGAGAATCTCTGCCCCCAGGTCCCCTCGCCCTGTGGTGTGTCCCTTGATGTGCAGGACAGGAGAAGAGTCTTGCCCTGGTGGCCAGGCCCCGCCTCGGGGCCACACCCCTCCGCCTTCTTCCTCTCCCTGCTAAGTCCTCTCTGGTGCTGCTCCTCGGGTGGTGGCGGTTCGCTGGGAGGTCAGCCTTGCACACTTCCTCCCCATCTTTCCTCCGAGAAGCCCCGCGGGCCGCACAGCCCCCTGAGCACTTCTCCCCCCTCCCCTTCCAGAACCAGAGGCAGCGCCATGCAGCTGTGCCTCCTCTTCTGCCTGGTGCTGCTCAGCCTGCAGGTGGCCAGCCTCCCCCGCCGCCACCGCACCTGGAGGACGAAGAAGAGAGTCAGGGAGCTGCCGGGCGTCAGCACAGCAGCCCCTGGTAACCAGAACTTCACCTTTGACCTCTACAGGGCCTTGGCCGCAGCCGGCCCCAACCAGAACATCTTCTTCTCTCCTCTGAGCATCTCCACGTCCCTGGCCCTGGTCTCCCTGGGGGCTCAGTCTGACACAAAGACACAGATCTTGGAGGGTCTGGGCCTCCCTGTCCAGGGGGGCCCGGAGGAGGAGGAGGCACTCCACAGCAGCTTCCGCCAGCTGCTTCAGACGCTCCGCCAGCCCAGAGAGGACCTCCAGCTGGGCCTTGGCACCGCCCTATTCATCCTGCCCACCGTGCACATCCAGGACACCTTCCTGAGCACCGCGAGGACACTGTACCTGGCAGACACCTTTCCCACCAACTTCAGGGACCCTGAAGCCGCCAAGAAGCAGATCAATGATTATGTGGCCAAGCAGACGAAAGGCAAGATCGTGGACTTGGTTAAGGACCTCGACAGCTCTGAGATCATGGTTATGGTGAATTACATTTTCTTCAAAGGTAAGACCCTTGAGCTTGAACCTGAACTTCCTCTTTCTTTTCAGCTGCTTTTGTTAAAAGAAGACCCAATTCCTGCACCCACGAAGGCATGGGAGTAGATTTAGTCGTTTCTGGTGCGTGTTGATAGAGTGAAGCCAACAGCAGCTGGGGGTAAGAGGGTACCTCCTCACTGTGTGTGCGGGCGTTCCTAGCCCCAGTGCAGACTCCTCTGTTGGGGAAGGGCTGCTTCCTGTCTTTGGGCCCCTGGGGCGTCTGAAGTCGCCGCTTCCACACAGGTTCTCCAGCATGAGTTGCTCGTGGCCACTGGGGCACATGGCTACTGACACCGTGGCTTCTTGGGGTAGGACTTCGGGCCTTAGCAGGGACTTCTCAGGCATTCCCCAGGCCACGCCCTTACCCCAGGCCCTCCACATCCCAGGGGCTGTTTCCTTAGCCAAGAAATCCCCAGTCAGGAGCCTGTTCCTCTGAAAAGTGTTCTCTCCCCTCCTCGAGGGCTCACCCCCGCCTTTAGCTTCCTACCATTTCTTACAAATATCTCCCCCATCTCGGCTGCCACTCTGCCTCCAAAGCAGGGACTCAGCCAGTGCGACTCGAGAATCCTTACAACGTGCGGTACCTGACTATTCAGTCAGGGGCACGGACCTCTTTTCTTCTGGATTGTCGAATTTCTTGAAAAATGACAATAGCCAATACGACAATAACCGTCCAGTGTAAATGAATCAAAATGACACCTTTTTACTTGTCAGATT
This sequence comes from Sturnira hondurensis, assembly GCF_014824575.4. Classification (NCBI taxonomy): domain Eukaryota; kingdom Metazoa; phylum Chordata; class Mammalia; order Chiroptera; family Phyllostomidae; genus Sturnira; species Sturnira hondurensis. Next base: position 5,935,438 of record NW_028093774.1, on the reverse strand, counting down.
TACCGAAAACTCTGCCTTGGTGTGCCGCAGAATGTGAGCGATCGGTTTATGTGTGCCGCGGGATGAGAAGGGTTGGAGATTGCTGTGCTGACAGCTGAGCCCTCAGTGCTCCCTCCATGCGGGGCCTGGCTGAGGGTGGGAGGGAGTAGAGGAAGGGGGGAGAGGGGGAGAGGGAAGGGAAGGGGAGGGTGGAGTGGGGAGAAGAGAGAGAAGGGGGAGGGGGAGAGAAAGGGAGAAAAACAATTAAATGTTAACCGCCCACCCCTCTTCCTACGCTCACAGAGAGCAAGTATCAGGCTTGGGTTCTAGGATTCCTTGTCCCTGGCCTGGGGCTATAGCCTTACACCAGGCTGTGGAGGACAGGTGTGAACTGAGCTGAGTCGGCCTTTGGTGGGATCTGTATTTGATAATTATGAAGAAGGTGGAGATAATTACTTGCATCACTCTGATCAAAAAATCCCACAGGGAGAGACAGAGCAGGATACATAACTGAGGATTTTCCCGTAGGAAAAATCTCGTATTTCCGCAAACCTGACCAACCTTTCTTCATAACGGAGATCAAAGTCCAATACTGGGAAAAGAGTGAAAGACAGACTGACTCTCCCAGATACAGTGTAGCTTTACTGGCCGTCAGTGTTTTTCACCCTCCCCACGGGGTTATTTGGCCTTTGGTTTTATCAGGGAATCACACAAACACACGGGGTCTCTGCAGATGTGAAAACCAAGCTCCCTGTCTTGCAAATGTTGCAGAAGCCCCGCAAAATGTTCAAGTGTGTTCCCCCTGGAATTGTAAAGGGGTCCCAGTGGTTCAACCCTCACCACCACCAGTGAGAGTGCTCTAAAAGGGGGTGATCTTTGTTGAGTAGGGTTGTGGTCTCCCCTTTTTCCATTGGCAGCTGAGAATCTCTCATTTCTTGTCCATGTTTACTTTTTTCTTTAGCTAAGTGGGAGACCAGCTTCGACCACAAAAGCACCCAAATGCAGGACTTCCACGTGACCTCAGAGACGGTGGTGCAGGTGCCCATGATGAGACAAGAGGATGAGTATTACTACCTCCTGGACCGAAACCTCTACTGCAGGGTTGTGGGCGTCCCCTATCGAGGGAACGCCACTGCGCTCTTCGTTCTCCCCAACGAGGGCAGGATGGAGCAGGTGGAGGCTGGGCTGAACCAGGACACACTGAGGAAGTGGCTCAAGAGGCTCACAAAGAGGTATTCTCAGGCCACGCTGGAACCAGCCTAACCCTACACACCTCTGGTGAGACACATGTCTCCTTAGGCCACAGAGCCATGGCGGGAAGGGCTCACCCAGCCCAGGAGCTGCCTCCCAGCCCAGAGGCATCAGCGGAAGTCCCAGAGCCCCTGGGCCTGGCCCAGCTGCAGGGACTGGGGCTGGAAGCCTGCTTTCCCGGTGGTGCCCTCAGAGTGTGCCGTGGTCTCTGGGGTAGCCCAGGTTCAAGTCCAGAGTGCTATGGGCTCTGCTCCAGGCAGGAGCTGGAGGGTCATTAGGAAGGGAGATGACGGGAATATGAGTAGTGGTCCAATGCTCTAAAGGTGTCTAAGAAAAGCCTTCCATTTTTAGAAGGCTCCAGCTTCACCTTCCGAAGTTCTCCATGGAGGGCTCCTATCAGCTGGAGGAAGTCCTCCCCAAGCTAGGGATCAGGGACATCTTCACCTCGCAAGCTGACCTGAGCGGACTCTCCAACCATTCCAACATCTATGTGTCTGAGGTGAGCCCATTCTGTTCTTTTCCCTTGTGTTCCGCTCCATCCGTGCCCTCCTATCCGATTCTGTCCTATTCTATCCTACCCTATTCTATTCTAATTTGTTCTATTCCCTTCCATGGAATGGAATGGGACATGGGTTCCAATCTTTCTCTTTTTCCTCTTATTCTTCACAATGCAAAGGCTTCCCTTTGTGTCCTATTCCTTTGTGCAATGAGAAGTCGTGTCTAGCAGTGCCTCGGGGGAAGGAGCCCTGTATTAAGCAATCAAAACTGAAAATCAGGTAGTAACTCCTTCACTCGCCAGCTGTGTGACCTCCAATAATGCTTTGACCTCTCTGAGCCTCCTTTTGTTCTATGCAATCAGAGGGCCGCGCCGTCACCGTGAGAGCCATGTGAATTCAATGACAGACACACGTGCTCCTGTGCCTGCCGCACGGCCGCTGCACAGTCCTGGCGTTCCCCGCCTGCTTCGAGGCTCGGCTGCACAGAGACCCTGACAGCGACCCCAGGGGCAGAAGGGTTGCCACCGCCTGTGACGGCATTCCCCACCCCCGGTGACCTGGCGGTGCCCGGTGTCTCCCCTGCAGATGGTGCACAAAGCCGTAGTGGAGGTGGACGAGTCAGGAACCAAAGCAGCCGCGGCCACGGCGATGGTGTTTGCGTTCCGGTCGGCCCGCATAGGCGCTCAGGTGGTAGTGTTCGACAGGCCCTTCCTAATGATGGTTGTGGAGAACACTGAGAACATCCTCTTCCTGGGCAGAGTGACCCGCCCCTGAGGCGGGGTTTCTCCCGACAGGTCACAGGCCTCCTCAATGGATGAAGTGGGTGTATGCTGGCCTTCGGTCTGCTGAGAGCTAGTGATTTACACAGATGCAGTTGGCTAGTGAGACTTCCTCAAAGAGTAACAGTAATCTCGATACACTGATGATTGCTTCTTTTCACCCAATCTCAAGGCACAGGTGCCATGGAGAATCCTAGAGAACAGTTGGTCTTGCCCTCACCCTTCGTCAGTGGAGACAAGCTCTGAGGCCCAGAGAGTTTGCTTGACTTGCCCAAGGTCCCATAGCACATTAGTGGTGGAAAGGAGCCTGCAACCCGGGCCCCTGTTCCCAGCCCAGTGCCACACAGAGCTCTGTAGGAAGGTTGCCCCGGTAGACATTTCCACCAGCTCGTGGACGTCCAAGCCTCGTCCCCCACTTACCAGCGACACCAGCTATCTGTGTGTTACGGTTTCGAAAGAACACCAGAATGGAAGTCTGGAATGGGGCTTCTGTCCCAGCCAAGCAGCTGTGTGACACTGGGATAATTCTGCCCCTCTCTGGACTCTGGTTTCTCCATGTATGCATTGAAGGATCAGGTCAAGGCTGGAAGGATCCTTGAAACCGTACGAGAAGGCTGGGGTGTTACTGCCAGTCACAGTTGATGTCGATCCATCTGAGTGCCACTCAGCCTTTCAGAAAAGCAAGCGGACAGTGAGATGGAAATGGCCTGTCACAGGGCTGTTCCATCCTGTGGATGAAGTTACAGCCTCGTGGGCTTGGGTGGTGGTGGGGGACTGGAGGCCTGTTGGAAACAGTAGAGCATCATTTGAAGATACTGCCGAACTTTAGTGTCAGCCATAACAATAAAGTGTTTTGCAAGCACTGGGTGTCGTTGTCCTTAGGGAAGTGGCTCTGAGAATGGTGACATTGATAGCGACCATGTTCCAGGCTAGGTGCTAGGCACTTCCGCTGGACTGTGTTACTGCCCTTCACAAGATCTTCTAGGAAGCAGGTGCTATTATTCCCATTTTACAGATGGGGAAGGTGAAGCTTGCAGAGAGCAGGCGGCTTCCCCAGTCACACAGCTCCTGAGGGACAGAGGCAGGGTTTGACTCCGGACCCGCAGAGTTAGCTCTGTGCTGGGCTGCAGAGGGGACAGGACCAGGAAGCCAATGCCTGGGTTGGGCACCTTCTCCTTAGCTGCCTTACGGTCAGAGAGGCTCACTCCCTTTTACAAAACCCCACATGTTTTTCTCTCCAATGGGATCAGGTACTCTAAAGAGGCTTCAGTGAACGAATAAGCAAATGAGCCCTTCACTCAGTCTCAAACGGGCCCCTAACCAGCTGCCCCCAACTCTGAGCCCTGAAGGTCTGCCCACCCTGCCACCATGCATGGGTCCTGGGCCTGCTTTCCACGAGGTTGCTTGTACTACTCTGGGCCCAGAGTCTGGACTGTACCATGGAAGGGTGCCCCTTAGAACTAACAAGATTAGAACCCCAAGATTTGACCACTCCCAGAAGTACTAAGCACCTACTATGTGCCAGCCCGAGAGGACACTTGGCACCTGTGATCTACCTCATTAGTCCCCGAACCACCCTGCGGGGCTTATCACTTTCATCCACTTTATAGAAACAAACCTAAGTGCTTGCCCTGAGCCCCACAGCGTGACGATGACCGTCCCTGGCTCTGGGACCCGGCTGGCATGTGTTGACTGGTGGCAGAGCAGATGGCTACATCCTGACCCAGACAGTTGGTCTGCATCAGTGCTTCGAGCTCAGGACAGCGTTCAGGGGTTGGGTGTCCTAATGGGGTCAGACCCGCTCCTGTGCGCCTTCCCCTTGAGAAACGCCTCACCTGTTTGCCCAGCCGGTCCAAGGTCAGGGGGAGGCTCTGCCTGTGCAATGCCTCTAAGGCCAAGGTCCAGCACTGTCTAAACTTTCCTGGGCAAATGGTCAGCAAGCAGCTACCGTGTGCAGATTGGAATGGGCACTGGGTGCCGACTCGTGAGCCTCGACCGTGTGTCAGGCACTAAAGCACCCTACAGAGTGTCCCATGTCGCTCCATGGTCACCTGACCTTGGAGTGAACAAAACAGTATAGGCTCTCAGAGAGAGAGAGAGAGAGAGAGAGAGAGAAGGAATGAACTGCTGGGGGTCGTCAGAAGACTTTGTGGAAGGGGAGGCCCTGAGCAAGTCTTGAAGAATAAGTAGGACTTTGACAGACAGCCATTTGACAACAGGGATGGGACTTTAAGGCACAGGGAACAACGACTCAAGAGGAGTATGATGTTGAGTGACCTGCGGTGTGTATGACAAACCAGAGACCTCAGCCTGGACCAGTGTAGGGGAAGAGGGGATGGTGCTGGTAGTCCAGTGGCAGGGACCCTGATCACAGGGGTGGTGGTTTGTCTGTTCTCTCTCACCCTGATTTCAGGGTAGTTTGGCCATCATGCCACACCCTGAGCATTTCCTGGACCCCTTCTCCCTCACTGTCCCATCTGCACACCAGTAGGTATCCCCACTCAGCCCTCTAGGGGGCGCTCACACCCATCCATTCCTGCTCCAGCACCCAAGGGTCGATCCTCTGCTTGACCTCATCATCCCACCTGGTGAAAAGGTAATGGGGTCTCAGGGTGCCTGCACATAGAAGCATGACTGTCTCCCCAGGACCCTCTTTCTTAGCCACTAGTATTAATTTACTAAAGTTGTCATAACAAAATGCCCCAGGCTGGGTGGCTGAGCAACAGAAATGTGTTGCCTCATAGTCCTGGAAGTTGGAAGTCCACAGTCAAGCCTGTTGGCAGGGTTGGTTTCTTCTCAGGTCCTCTTGGCTTGCAGGTAGCCAACAGGTAAACACAGGATGACAAACTGAGGTGAAGCACGGCCTTAGCACTCTGGCCAGAGGTCCCCCAGACCCATCTGACCCCCAGACCTACCTCCAGGGCCCCCCCAACACTTCCCTCTATCACCTTCCATGCTGGGCGGTCACTGTCCCTCTGGGTCTGTGACTCTCACAGACCGTAAAATCTGCAAAGGCTCAGGTCATCCCTGCACTCCTGGTCCCCTGCTGCAGCCTTGACCCAAAGTGGGCTCTCAGCAAGTGTTGGATGAATGAATGGAAGGGCTGAGTGAGGGAAGACTCCAGAAGACCCCAGGCCCCTACATGCCCTCAGCCCACTGCCTGAGCCTCAGACCCTGGCATACACAGCCTGAGCCGCCCTGTGGGTGGGGTTGCTGATATTCCGGCCGTAGGAAACCAGGATGCGTGAGAAGCAGCCACTCCAATGTCCAGAAGCCAACGGTCCTCGCTGCAGAGAGGTGGGGAAGCCAGTCACAGGGACACCGGGGCAGGGCTGCTTGCTTGCAGGGGGAGTGGGAACAGGTCTGGGTGAGTGAGAGGGTCCAGTCCCAGAAAGGACCACGGAAGCCTCCTGGCCACGTATTTTGCAGCCTGGAGTAAAGACGATCCCTCTGTGATCACGTCCCACTGAAGCCTGGGACAGAAGGTGTGTAAAGGGTGCAGAAGCATCTCTGCTCCTGAATCAAGCCGAGGGGCCTGTGGACTCCGTAGGGACTGGACCGCTGGAGGGAGCGCGTGCAGGGCCCTGCGCCACTGGTGTCCCAGCTGCAGAGGTGGGTGGGGCCAGTCCATGTGGACCCTCCTAGACTGAGCAGGGGGGCAGAGAGGCGGGGAGAGGCTTCAAGCAAGGGAATGCCCTGCATGCCCTGAATGAGTACACATGCTCTGGAGCCTGAGTAGAAAGCAGACCAGCTGGGCAGTTTGGGGGGCGAGCTCAGGTGGCAGGTGGGAGGGGGAGAGACAGCTCGGTGGTCACGGCACCTGCAGCCAGGACTGGAGTGTGGGTAGTAGAGATGGAGAGTGCACAGTGGTTCCAGGATTTGGAAGAGGAGGGTCCCGTCCCACACTGAAAGGGGGGAGGAGGAGGAGAAGCCCTATTTCCTGGCTGAGCTGGGAGACAGGGACAGCCTTCACTGAGGTTCGGAGGAGTGTGGGGAAGCAGAGAACAGCAGGGGGTTTTGTTTAGGGCGGCGTGATCAGTGTGAGAAGCTGCCTAGCAGGCACTGGTGTCGAAATTCTGGTTACCACAAATCCGTGAAACACAGAAAGCCTCAGCAACACCCCAGGGAAGAAGAAAGAGGAGACAATGGGATACAGGACGTGGCAGTGGGCACAGAGGAAGTGGGGGTGCCTGGCCCTCCCTTCCACGGCACCCAGGGCAGCAAAGAGCTGGGCAGGCATTTCCATGCACCCAGGTCCCTGAAATCAGAAACCCGCCACTGTCCTCACGACTAATGATCAGTCCCTCCAGGCAGCACAGCAAGCCTGGGCTCTCTGGACCACGTGCCAGGATCTCTCTAAAGGCTGGCACGGAATAAGTAAGGCCTTGGGCTGGCATCCAGATGCCTCCACCCTCCCGCTGGGCTGCGCCTGTCGGAGGGGGCTGTGTCTCAGGGCCAGGCTGTGGACGGGTCAGCAGAGAGTGGCATAGTGTTTCCCGGAGAGGACAAGTGTGGGCTCGGAGCCAGCAGCCTGCCAGTGCAGAGTCCTGGCTGGGCGCTTCCCGCCTGCCATTTTGGGAACTCTCGTCATCTCTCTGTCCTCAGTTTCCCCGTGGGTAAAGTAGAATAACTGAACTGCTTCAGGGCGTATGGTAAGAACTCTCAGCATAAAGAATAGCACAACTATGATTATATCACCATCACAACCGGGCCTCTGTGTGGGTGGGGAAGAATTTGCTTAAAGGTAGGGAAGTCAGAAGGAACACCCATTTACTGAGGCATCAACTATGTGGACCATGCTGTTTGGTGAAATTGACCTTTATTTAATATAATACTCAAGTTTCTCTGATTACAGTCTTCTCCTGATCCTGAGAGCCAAGAGGGCAGGTGTTGTGGATTTGGATTAAGTTATGGCTAAGAAGTGACTCATTCCAACAGTTTGCAGCCTGGAACGCAGAGCAGTTCACTGTCTCCCAGTTTCTGAGAGGCTGGGCTGGGTGACTCTGGCTCAGGGTCTCTCATTCGCTTGTACACAAGCTACAGGCTAGGGCTGCGGGCCCTGAAGACCTGACAGGGGCTGAATTCCATGTCCAAGTTCACTCAGGTGGCTGTTGGCAAGAAGCCCTGGCTCCTTGGCTCCTCGGCCTATTCACAGGGCTGCTCAGACATGGCTTCTCGTGGAGTGTGTGTGTGTGTGTGTGTGTGAGAGAGAGAGAGAGAGAGAGAGAAAAGAACAGCTATGGTCAATTTATGACCCAATATCTCAGAAATAATTCCCCATGCCTTTCCATGCTCACTTCATCTGCAACAAGTCACTAAGTTGGTCCAACTCTTAGAGAGGGTCACTAAGCTCTATTTCTTGAAGTCAGGATTATCTAAAATTTTGTGGACTCGTCTTTAAAGTGATCAGAATATTGTAACTCAAGAATCCAGGAGAGGAACTCCTAGCAGAGTCTTAATAGGAAACAGGTGGACTGAATGAATGCCTAAATAAGTGGGTGCATGAGTCGGGTGTTCCTGCCCCACCTCACAGAAAGGAAAGTTGGAGGGCGTGTGCGGTTGGTGGGTGGGAAGCCAGGGGCGGGCTGCTCTTTGTGGGAGTCCTTGTGTACCAGGAACTCCTGGATGTTGCCTGTCATGTGGAAGGAAGGTGGTGTAGTAATAGTAACCGGAGATGGCCAGCTTGTAGTCGTCACTCCTCCTCGGAAGAATACAAGACGCGGCACACGGGAGGAATGAATGGCTAAGCAGCCCGCAGAACAGACTCGGGAATTTCCCCTGCTCCTGCCCGACGCTCCTGCAGGAGCCTCCAAACCACGTGGGGGCGCGCTGACAGGACTTTGCAAATGGGCCACAGGCCTGCAGCCAGCATCTACCCGAAGACCACAAACCAGGTCAGCACAAGCACAGCCAGTGGGTGGCCTGGGTAGCGGGTGACAACAGGCAGGGGACTCAGTAATTTTCCAACAGAGAGCCGAGTCAACCGGCCTGTGAGAGAGGAGACGGGACCTACTCCGGGATGCGGACTGTTGCCAATGTTTCGTTTCTTCCCCCTAAGAATTCTTTAAGGAGCTAGGATGGACAGCAGAGGCTCAGAGAGGTGAAGTTACTGGCCTGAAGTCACCCAGCTGATCCATGGTGGCAGAACCACAATGCAGACTGAGAGAGCGAGCCCCTACCACTACTCCCCCGGCTCCTGCTCTGGGAAGGAGCTCTGTCCCTCACAGCCTCATCTCTCCATGGAGATGGGACACCCTCCTACTTGGACTCCCCTGTCCGCCCCCACCTGGCTGAGCCCTAGAGATACGTGTGTGTCCATTTGGAAGCCCAGCCTGAGGACAGGTGATTCCTACGGTTTTGCTCAGCCCACCTGTGCCAGGCCAGCATCCAGGAGCCAGGAGCAGCAGCATGAGGCCTGGGAAAACAGTGAGCAATCATAAAGGTCAAGCTTGCCGAGTCCAAGTCAGTCCAGTTCTCATGGACTCCATGTATGTCTGGGGACAGTGAGAGTGACCGTCCCTGTCCAGTGACCATCCGTGAGCCCAGATCTGGACTGAATATGCAGGGTATGCCTTTTATCTCCCCGCCTTCGAGGCAGGGGCCCCGGCCGAGCTAGCACGGGCCCCGCAGGCTGGTCCCGCTTCCCACCTGGGCCCGTTTCTATGCCCTCGGACCCCCAGGTCTCCTGAGCCCTGGACACCACAGCTCTGACCCCACTGAAGCCAGGATGGACCCTTCAGCTCTCCGTGGGCTGCCTGCCTGGGTCCAGTGCAAGTCTGAGGGACAGAGCCGTTCACAGTCACAGATGGGAGGTAGTGACTACCAAGGACAGAGCCCCCATTCAGCTGGGAGGCCACCCCGCATGAAGGAGGCCACCTTCCCTACACAGCCCCACAGAACACCACCGCCTTAAACAGCAGTCACCCCAACCCCCGCCCAAGGATTATAGCCCCGGCACTGTCACTTCCTCTCCTGTGGTCAAGGATGCACATGCCTTCCTTTTTCTTCCATGTATGTATGTATGTATTTAAGAAAGAGCATGCAAGAATAGAGAGAGCCTGGATTTGGCATTGGGTTGATTATGCCCGATTTCCACCAGCTCTACTACTTAATAACGGAGGTGGGGGGTAGTCCCTGGGCAAACAGGAGATTTGGTGCTGGAGTCTTTCCTTTCCCCCCAGCCCAGGCCTCTACAGGAACACGTGGCCGGAAGCTCTGAGGGGAGCCTGCACTCAAAGAGTGAACATCCGCATGGTTGTGGACCCCACGTGTGTCTGACCACAATGGGCCCACCAGCCAAATCCAGCCCACAGCTTGTTTCTGTGGAAGTTGCAAGCTAGGAATAATTTATTTTTTACATTTAAAAGACGTCTGATAAGAAGAAGAGGAGGAAGGGGGAAGGGGAGGAGGAGGAAGGAGGAGGAGGACGTATGTGGGCTGTGAAATCTATAATGTTTACTATCGGTCCCTCTCCAGAAAACATTTGCAGACCCCTGGATTATAGTTCCCACCTCCTGTAAGGGCAATGGCCCAGGACTGCACAGACATGTCCCCTTGAAAGCAGAATTTTTACATGTTTCTTTCCCTAGGAGATTCCAAAGGCCTACATCGCTGGCCCATGAAATCACTCTGCATGTTTTTGTGTGATAAAAGCAGGAATCAATAAATAAGGGAGTGATATATGGAAAATACCTGGTAACCTAAAAAGTTCATGGGTTACAAGGACAAAAATACACACTCGTTCAAAATCTGCGGCCCCTTCTAATTCTGGATGGGAAGCTGGGCTCTGCCCTTGAGCGAGGCCCTCCAAGGGGTCTGGGAGGGCGGGGCTTGGAGCCGATTTCTGCAGAGGCCGAAAATGTCAAGCCAGGGAGCAAAAGCAGAGAAGAAATCCCAAGCTGGTGTAGAAAGAAAAATAATTTTCTCTCTTCCCTTCTGGGTTCTTGGCTGAGACTCTACCTCTGTAATCAAAGGCAGATGAATAAGGAAAAAAAACAAACAGAAATTTAATAACATGTATACCTCCTGCCTACATGGAAGACACCTAGGTAAACCAAGGAACTCCCCCAAATGGCCCAAGCCAGCACCTTAAATATTATCTTTAGCTAAAAGCAAAAGAAGATATTGGGGGAGGGAGGAGCCAGTTATGGGAAGTGACCAGGAAAAGCACCACAGTCAAGGTTACAGTTGTAACACAGATGTAAGTCCTAGCCTCCTCCACTGACAAGAATCTCTCGAGGATTCCTCATCTTCCTCTTCCTGGTACAGAGAAGGAGACACCTTTAAGTGGGAAGTTCTCTCATAAATGTAAACGTCCCTTACAAAAGGGTGATCAAAAAGACATATTTCGTGTGAGATATTCTGCTTCCCTTCACCTCGTCAGCCTGCAAGGGGCACACAAATCGCCTGGGGTGCTTATTAGGGTGCAGATTCTGAATTAGCAAGTCTGGGGTGGGTCCCAAGGGTTCGCCTTTTGAACAGGCTCTCTGCTGCTAGTCCACACTTGGAGTGTGGCAAGTATGTGAGCATGTCAAAGCTCTTTCTCATGGGTGCCGGCATATCTGCAGACATCACTATGATTCTACTTTCTTTTTTGTGGGGTTTAGAAATGTGGGGGGGGGGGCCCCTTGCTTCACAGGAAAGAATATTCTCAGAGAACTACTGACCACAAGACAGTCTCCAGTGATACTGTAGGCTCGGTGGCCAGTAAGAGAGATGACTGGGAAAGGACAACGCTAGAGGAGAAGCCAGTGGGTTCTGGAATAAGAGCATCTTACTTTAGTTTTGCTTCTCTTTTCCTGTTGTAGTTCCCTTATGCTCTCACCAGACCATAGAGAACACTGTACATGGCCATCCCTGTACGAACATTGCTTGCAGAACTGAAGGGCCTGTACTGGTGCCTGGGGCAAAGCAGACCGAGGAAGGCAGTAAGAGCCCAGAGAAGAGGCTGAGAGATGGCAAGAGGTATAGTGCTGTGGCCCTGGAGCACCAGTCTGGAGCTCCAGGGAACAGATGACCTAGGACATGTCAGCCCCCCATGAGCATCCTCAGAGGTATTTGGAGAAGGTAGAAAATTTGCTCCCTTCACACTAAGTCAGTTCAGTTTTAAAGAAAATGATGGCTCTCCTAGGGCTGAAGAATTTGGGAACACTCAGGTACATATTGGTGCAAGATCATTAGTCATGCCCAATGTCCATTTTTATCTTCTCTCTTGACCCCCTAATTTTAAGCTGGCTTGTGGCTATATACTATAGAATATTGGCGGCACTGCACAGCCTCCCTTGCAGCTAGATGTGCAATATGACTAAGCTCGGGCCAGTGGCACAAAAACCAGAAATAACATAGGTGACATATATTATAGATTGTTCCCTTCAAATAAAGGAATACACCCTTCCCTTCCCCTCTTGCCCTTCCTATTAGCTGGAGGTGGACACAGCAATTGGTTGTCTTGGACCTGGCAAAGCAAACGCCAGGAATGGCAGAACAACAAGATGAGAGGAGCCTGGGTTCCTCCCAATGTGGAGCCACCAGGTCAACCCACTGCCTCCATCAAGTCTTGTTTGGCCACTGTTTCTTTGGAATTCTGTGTAACTTAAAAATATGTATTCAATTCTGAAAATGGTTGGAGTCTAGACGGACATAAGTCACCATTTCAGGGAGGATGAGACCTAACTCATCTTGGTCATCTCAGTACTTTATAGTCAACAAATACTTATTAAGGGCTCTTAGGACTCAGCATTGCACAAAACCAACAGACAAAACTCTGGTCCTAACAGGGCTTACATTTAGTATTATTTCACTCGATCTTTATAACCGCCCTGTCAGAGAAACTCACCTGTGCTTCATAGAGGAGGGAATTAAGACTGAAGGATTTCCAGTAAATCTCCTGAGGTCACACAGTTGGAGATTGGTACCTTCAGAATCCAGTTTTCCCTCACGCCAAAGCCATTCCCTCCCCATAGCCCAGTGGTTTCCAAACTGCGCTCTGTGTACGGCCTCCTCAGAGGTTTGTCAGAGATGTCACAGATGGAGGGTCGTGACGATTAGGGACCAGGGGGAAGGTTTTCCCCACGAGCCCAGGGCAGGCCTAGGATTAGCTCAGACAGAGACCTGAGGAGACCTTGAGGTCAGGGATGAGGGACAACCAGCTTTTAGGGTGAGCCTGTAATGCAGGAAAGTCCCCAAAGACAGAGACAGATGGGGCTGAGGACTGGTGGCCCCCAAGACACATGGGCTCTCCATACGCATGGGGCCCTCAGACTTACATCTCTGGGAATTGGGGAGAGATGCCTCAGAATGCAAACTGAGCTATAAAAACAGTGCTATCTTTTTAAAATATATATCCCAGTTTCTGTACGGTGAGTCATCACACACACCTGCACACACACCAAAGAAAAATGATATGAGACCTTCAACAAAGCTTAGCTGGGACTTTCCCTGGGTTGTGATACTCTAGGAAGCAGTTTACAATGTCCTTCTTGTAGTTTTCTGGCTTTTTACATGTTCCTCAATGAATAGTTCACAAACAAGGAAAAAACTAACCAAGGAAGTGTTTGGTTTTGTTTTTAACAAAAACTTAGTTGTACCCAGAATGGATTGTTTGAGCAGATCTAGGAAGTGCCTGTTCCCAGAAATGCTCAGCTGGTAATTTCCAGTCCGCGAAGAGAGCGCTCAAGTTCCCTGCCAAGATTGCCCAAGCCAGGGGAGGAGCCCTTTGTGGGGATAAATACCAGGAGGATCCAGCACCTGGACAGGCAGCGGCTTTGACATTCTCTTACTACATCCAGCTCTCTGGAGGCAGGTAATTCCTGATGCTGCCCTACGGGGAGCAAAGGAATCCATTTTTCCAGGGTGGTTCTAGGTCTTGGCCTAGAGTCGTGGGTTGTGCGGAGGGAGGGAGCCAGGAGGAGGTGCGCCGGAGTGCGTGCGGGCAGCCGGTCCCAGTGCCCTCTGAGGACCGTCCTCTGTCTGCATCTTTTACACCAGGTGAATACCACCTGCAAACAGGTGGACATACCACAAAGGCATCTAGGGTCATTTCTGTGTCTGACACTTGAATTCTGCTCTGAGTCAGCCATGCACCTCATGGAGCTGCGTATCCACCCTCAGGACGGGGTCTCCCCTCTCCTGGTGCAGGGTGCTGCTCTCAGAGGGGATGCGGACCGAATTATTGCACTAGGTCCCTCTGGGCAGGGGCCACAGGGACTCAGTGGGGGCTTTTCCTGGGTTCCAGTTGCCCCCACCTCCGACCCTCCCGCCAGCCAACTAGACCAGCAGGCTTCTGTCCCGCTACCTAAAAGGCTGCTCAGAAACTGAGCCGGCCTGCCAACTTGCTCTAACAAACAAGCCTTCTTCCTCCAGAAATAATTTTGGGGGAGGAAAAAGGTTTAACTCTTTTCCTAAGAAATGAATGATTACATAACCCAGAGAGTAAACAGTTGAGGCAACTGAACTGCCTCTGCCCCAGGGCTTGTCCCAAGGGGATTCCACTGCCTCCTTGGTGATAATCAGCTCAGCTCTCTCTCCTCTCCCCTTCCCTCCCCTCCTCACCACCTGAGCGGCCCTTCTTCCTTCTGGACTCGGGGGCTGAGTGGGCTGAAGGTAAATAACCCTGCTTGCTTCAGTCCCCAGCTTTGAACCCACCTCTCCCTTGTCCTCAGTGGCTCCATTCCCTCTTCCCATGGAATCGTAGCTCTGGCCTGTGGTTTTTCCCAGTGAGCCTGGGGGAGGGGATAACATCCCTCGAGCGCCTCTCAGGAGCCAGGTCCCCTCATCTGTCTACCTCTCCTGAGCTTCGCAGCCTGTTGACTGACATGGGAATTAAGGCTCACAGAGATTCAGTCACTTGCTCATCACCACCCAGCCATCACAAGTGGCCAAAATAAAATCCTAGTGTGGGCTTCTCTGAGGCTGAAGCCCACATTGCTTTCTCCCCACCAGGATCTCTTTCCAGGCATTTGGTAGAAAAGGTAGAAAAAACTACCTGCTATCAACTAGGCAGAGGCTGAAAAGAACGTGCTTCCTTTTGGGGGCCTTGGCACTGACCTTTCTCAGGGCCACCATGCTGCAGTTTGGCTTTCCGAGCCCTCGCTAAAGGATCCCTCACTGCGGCCAGCCACCGCGAAGGGGGCACCTGCCCACAGCTTGTCATCGAAAGACCAGCACGGGGCTGTGGCCCAGGGCTCCTTCCTGGGCTTCTACCTGGGGGGTGGGCCAGAGACATACAGGAAGAGGAGGAGCCTGGCGTTCTCGTTCCCTGTGACTAGTATCCGCTCACCCAGCAGGAGCGGAGGATGTACCTCACACCCATAGCGCTTCCCCACTGGAATCCGGCAAACTGAGCTGCTCACCTCTGTTCTGCCACTTGCTTGCTGTGTGACCCTGGGCAGGCTCCTTCCCCCCTCTGTGCCCAATTCCTCCCCTGGAGGAAAATGGCAGTAGTTACAGTACTTGCCTCAAAAAGTGAGAGGGAGCACAGAGCGTGATTATGTGCTTTGGGTGCCTGGGAGGTCATGGCCACGAAGCTTGCAGGGGCATGGAGCGGGAAGCAGGCTGTGTAGGGTGATGGGAGGTGGTCAGGGTACCACCTGGCCCTCTGAGACTTAAAGGAACTTTGTTTTTCAGAGTCAGGGGCAAAAGAGATGTCATTCCTTCTGGCTCTGGGGCTGCTGGTGGCTGGACTCTGCCCCACAGTCCACGGCCTCCCAAGGGGCGTGCCAGACCGTATGAATGTGACCCAGGAGGGCCAACACAAGGAGACGCCCGTGGACCTCCTCAGATTTGCCTCCAGCAACACAGACTTTGCCTTCAGCCTCTACAGGCAGTTGGCTTTGAAGAACCCCGATAAGAATGTCGTCTTCTCCCCGATGAGCATCTCCATGGCCTTGGCCTTCCTGTCCCTGGGGGCCCGTGATACCACCCTGACAGAGATCCTCAGGGGCCTCAAGTTCAACCTCACAGAGACCTCTGAGACAGAGATCCACCAGGGCTTCCAGCACCTCCTGCATGCCCTCAGCCAAGCCAGCAACCTGCTGCAGCTGAGTGTGGGCAACGCCATGTTCGTCCGGGAGAACCTGCAGCTGCTGGACAAGTTCAGGGACGATGCCAAGACGCTGTACGCCTCTGAGGCTTTTTCCACCGACTTCTGGGACTCGGAATCTGCCAAGAAGCTCATCAATGACTACGTGGAGAAGAAGACCCAGGGGAAAATCGTGGATTTGATCCAGAGTCTTGACAGAAGTACAGTGATGGTCCTAGTGAACTACATCTTCTTTAGAGGTGGGTGCTGGCCTGCGGTTTGGAAGGAAAGAGACTTTGTTTCTGAGCTGTCGGGGCTGTTGTGGTCCAAGCTCAGTGGCCTGCGTTATTAGGGAAACTGCTGTTGAGGAGGGTGCCCTTGGCTTGTGTGTGTGTGACCGGGTGGCGGGGGGGGTGGAGAGGGAGCAGGGGTACCATGGCCCCATCTTCTCCTGGGGTTTTCCACATCAGCTGCTCATTCCAGGACATAACTTCGGGGGAGCCCATTAACACTTCATCTGAGCCAGAGTGGTACCTTTTATTCTGACTTAAACGTGTCCCTTCCAAATCACTCCCGGGTGGATTTAGGTGGCACAGGGGATCCCTGCGGGACTGGTGGCCACCTCCACAGGAAGATAACCTCTGAGGAGTCCGGCCATGCCTAGTTCTGTGGCTGTGCTGTTCCATAATCTTAAGGGTGGACGTGGTGTGGCCACCAGCTGGGAAGAGCCTTGGGGAGGGCACTATCCGAGGCAGGACCCCTCCCCCGTGGGCTGCGTGCCCAATCCCATAGAAGGGAAAGCAAGAAGCGCAAACCTCGTCCCAGAAGTTTCAAAGGGACGGAGTGTGAACAGAGAGATTCTGCCTCCTGGAGCCAGCAGTCCCCATGGGGACAAAAACTGGACAGGGACGCAGAGTGTGACCACTGAGCCAGAGGGCGGTGAGGTGCCTGACATGCCTGAGCTGTGGAGAGCCACCGAGAGAGCCCTGCGCCAGGAGCTCCTGGCCGAGGCCCGGGCAAGCTGTCTGGGGCCCGTTTTCATCGGCACGTGAGGACGTGGAACCGGGCTCCTCTGTAAAACTGAGCCGGGCTTGGCGTGTTGTGTTCGGTCTTTGAGTCTCCTGTACTTTTCCTCCCTGCCACCCTGCCCAACTCTGGGACTCTCTGCTCCAAATTCTCCTACCCAGGGACACGCCAGCCGGTCCAGCGTCTCCCTCCTTTCCTGTCTCTCACAAAGGGGACACGGGGACACGCAGGGGTGGAAAACAGAGGGGACCATAGGAGTGGCTACACATTTCCTAGGAAGCCCCAGATCTCTGATTTGGGGATAATCTCTTCAGGGAGCTCCACCCACCTGGGGGGTGGGGGGCAGACCTGGGCTCCTGTCTTCAGGGGAACTTGAACCCTCTGGGTTCCCATGGTGCTGATGCCTCAGCCTGTTTTGCAGGCCCCAGGCACACGCGCCATCTTGCAGTGCCAGTGACGAACACTTGGTTTGGCCTTGTAAGCGGTCAGGGGTTCCCATCTCTTCCCAGGCCCGGGCTGCCACTGCGGCGTCATCGTGCCCATCCCCGCTTCCCGTGGCCCAGGTTCTCGTCGGCCTTGCCTGTGCCCAGATCCCTGTGGGTTTCTCACTGAGCACGATTAACCAGGTCTTCGGTTCACGGCCCCCTTTTGGACCCTCACCCGTGCGGCTTCCCCACCTGTCCAGGTGTTTTTGCAAACCATCCCTAAGAGGAGCTGTGGCCTGGCTGTTGGGGTGCGGACTGTCCTCCCTGCCCAGGCGACCAGAGCAGCGGAGGCAGGGCAGCCCTTGCATTTGCTGAGTTCTCCCACTGCTCCCTCTGCCTCTAGCCCAGTGGATGACACCCTTTAACCCCTACAACACTGACGAGTCCAAGTTCTACCTGAGTGAGGGGAAGTCGGTGGAGGTGCCCATGATGAGTCTTAAGGACCTGAGCACGCCCTACTTCCGGGACGAGGAGCTCTCCTGCACGGTGGTGGAGCTGCGGTATGCCAGCAACGACAGCATGCTCCTCATCCTCCCGGACGAGGGCAAGATGAAGGAGGTGGAAGCCGCGCTGCTCCCTGAGACGCTGGCGAGGTGGAGAGGTTCGCTGCAGATGAGGTGCCTACCCTACCCCCGGGACCCAGGGCTATGGGCCGTCCCCACTCTTCCCCAGCTCCCTGTCCCCTCTCCACTCGGGCCTCGCTGAGGTCCAGGGTGGCCGTGCAGTGGTGGGACAGGCACTGTGCAGGATTGCCTCGCCCTTTGCTGCCTGTGTGACTTTGGGCCCGAACGGTTTTTCTTCTATAAGATGATAACATCGGGTGGGGCAGGGCCTGAGGCTTCCTCAGACTCAAACATACTCTCTCTAAGTCCCAGGGAGCCTGGACACAGCCCCCAACCCTCCCACGAGTTCTGTCCTTGTCTCAGCCTCCTGGGGGCCAAGGGGCCGGGCTGAAGTGTGATTGGTCAAGGGCAGGTGTGAGGCAGGCTCTGAGAGGCAGCTTTGCACTGGCTATTACAGTCATTCATTCATCCATTCAGCATTTGTTGAATGGTTAAGCAAGCAGCTACTGTGTGCCAAGCACTACTTTAGACCCTGAGGGTATATCAGCAAATAAAACACAAAATCCCATGGCCTCGTGGAACTGGACTTACAACTGGGGGGAGAGAGACATTAGATAAACATTAAATAATAAATAGGTAAATTATTTGGTGTGTCAAAGGGTAAGAAATGAGAAGAGAAAATAGTAGGTTTAAGGTAAAAGGGTTAAGAAAACTGGACTGGAAGGTAGTTTGCAATTTTAAATTTTAGGTAAAATTTGAGTATCAGCGCAACAGAGGTGAGGCACTCAGCCATGTGGATATGTTGGGGAAAAGCATTCCAGGCAGAGGGAACAGCCACTGCAAAGCCTCCAAGTAGGGAACAAGGCTCATATATTCAAGGATCAGAGAGACCCCAGTGGCTGGAGCAGAGTGAGTGACAGGAAGTGTTGGCAGGTCAGGTCCCTGCTCCCACAGGACTCAGAGTTTAATGGAGGACCCAGGGTCCTCGGATTTGGCAGCTGTAAGACAAGGTTCACCAGGACAAGAGTCTTAGAGAGGTAGAAACGGTGAGAGAGGGAAGCTCAGAGGCCGGAGTGTTCACCTCCGGTGCCGAGAACCCTCTGGTGGCTCTGCTCGGAAGCAGAAGCAGCCCCTGCTCTCAAGGAGCTCACTGGGGAGGCAAAACGGGGACCTTCAGTTACTTCAGGCTCTCCGAGGCCCTGTGAATGCAGTCCCAGGCCCTTCATGCCCTTCCTAGCCCCTGCCCGGCCCCTCACCTGTGCCCCCGTGTCATGGAGGATTCCCTTTTTCTTCCCCTGTAAGTTCATTCATCGGCCTCCTGCCCTCCTTTCACCCAGCTAGCTCTGTCTCCTCCTTCGGGACCCAGGCTTGCTGTCACCTCCTGCAGGAAGCCTTCCGGTGCCTGTGGATCCAGCTGCCCCAGCACGGTCACCCAGCACAACTGAGATCTCTGCTGGGTGACCGTGAGTCCCACTGCACTGCATGCTTGCAGGGGAGGGCCCCGGGGCCAGGTGCATGCCCCGCCCCAGCCCCGGCCCTGGCCCCGGCTCCGGCACACGGCCTGGCACTGCTGATACAAGAGGATAATAATGAATTAAGAAGAATAAGCACAGGGTCGAGAGAGGAAGGAAAGAAACACTTATTTCCAGCAAGAAGGGGGTGGTTGGAGAGAAACCAGGGAAGACCACACCATGAGGTGAGAGGCAGGTGGGCGCTGGGGCAGGCAGATGTTCGAATTCGTTTTCCCCATTTTCTAGATTGATAGACCTCTTCCTGCCAAGGTTTTCCGTCTCCAGCAACTACCACCTGGAAGACGTACTCCCCCAGCTGGGTGTGAGGCAAGTCTTCACCGCAGGGGCTGACCTGTCAGGGGTCACAGGGACCAAGAACCTGGTGGTCACTCAGGTGAGCCTTTACAATTTAGACAACTCGCCCTCTGTGTGGGAGCAGGATGGGAGGGCCAGACAGCATCTGGGGAGCCTTGACTTTGTATATGGAACTGCATTTCTCATTAGCCAGTCTCCCACCTGGGGCTCGGCGGGGCCCTGGAGAGCTGGGTTATAAAGGCACTGGGGGCGGGTCCCGGCAGCCCTGCAAAGTCAGGTGACAGAAGCTGGTCAGGGGAAGAACCCGTGGTGGATCCCATCCCGGACTCTGCCTTTTGCTGCCTCCGGGGCAAATAATTAAAGTCGTCTTCCCCTGGGTCTTTTTATCAGTAACACAGGGTGGTAGGTCTTGGCCCATGGGCAGTGCCCAGCAGAGTGGGTAAGAGGCCACAGGTATTTACCAGCAGAGTGGGTAAGAGGCCACAGGTATAGTTGCCCTATAGCCATTGTTGCTACAGGGCAACTGCAATGGAGACACACTGTGTAAAACGGGGAGACCAGACACCCCTGCACTGTGTGAGGGTGTGGGAACAAATGAGCAGGAAACACACACCTGCAGAATCAGAGCAGTCAGAAGAAGGGGAGGGGCCAGGCAGCCCTCCACTCTTCTCTGCCCCCGCCTTCCAAAGGGCGTGGCCGTGGAAGGACATGGGTGGGGTGGTGGGGAGCGGCGTGGCCCAAGGATGTGAAGCCACATCCTATGCAAAGTAGCCAAAGGCCCAAGGACATTTGAGCTGGGGCAGAAGAGGGGCAGAAAGCAGAGCCAGCCCCAGTCTCTGCCCTCCCCACGCAGTCTGGGTAGAGGGGCTGCCGGAAAGTTGCTTGTGGGGGGGAAATGCCTTATATCATCCTCGTCCCTCCCCGATAGAGAGTGGGTGTTTGGGAGCGGGCAGCACAGCCTCTGGGCTCAGACAGAGGGGAGCCCAGGTCAGGGTGCCCCTAGTCTTTACCCTGGGCATGTCACTCTTAGCCACAAACCTCAGTTTGCACACCTGCACAGTGGAACCGTGCAAAACTAGCTGGCAGGGTTGTTGGGACAGACACACTCAACAAGGTGACCAGCATGGTGACAGGTCAGAGGTAGGTGCTCGGTAAGTGTCAGTCCCCGCAGAGGCATGCAGGCAGGCTGCTTCTCTCCTGCTTCCCCTGCCGCTGGTGGGTAATGCCCTGCTGTCCTCACAGGTGGTTCACAAGACCCTGATCGACGTGGCCGAGAATGGCACGGAAGCAGCTGCTGCCACAGGAATTGGTTTTTCCCTCTTGTCCTTAAGATTCCCAGGAATCAGGGTGGAATTCAACAGGCCCTTCCTGTTAGCCATACTCTCTGAAGACACCCAGAGCATCCTCTTTTTCGGCAAAGTCGCCAACCCCAAGGAAGACTAGTGCTCCTCTCCAGGTGGAGGGGCATTCCTGCTGAGGGCGCCCGGGTCTCTGGGCGTAGCCTGGCCCTGCCTGCTCATTCTTGGGAAGGTGCCCGTGACTCTGCCTGGTGGCTTCTGCATGCAAAGGAAGTCTGTAGACTCTTCATCCGGGGACTCGGGGACTTTCCAGTGGCAATAAACCATCTTCCTTGGACTGGGCATGCTCCTTGTGCCTTTCTGCCTTGGTCTGCCAGCCACCCGTGTGCAGGACCGAGCCCCCAGACCTCCCTCCTGGGCTCAGCCCCACTGCCCAGGCTGGGGGCCCCTTGGCCTTCAACTTCAGCAGCCTGGCCAGGACCCAGAGGGGGACCTGCTGTGCAATTCCTACTTCTGTGGGTTCTCTGGTCTCCAGTTCCAGTGTCACGCTTTCCCTCCCCCAGGATCCGCCCATGTGCTGACCCTTACAGGGGCTCCCCACCCCCACCACCATTGGCATGGGCCCTGGACCCCTTGCTCCTGCAGCTGAGCTGGGCCTTCCACCTTTGAGGATGGCCCCCTTCTGCCCTCCTGGCACCCCCCAGCCTGGGGAGAGTGGCTGCTTTCCAGGTTCCCGGTTCTGAGTGCTCCCCCTAACAGAGTGCTTCCCCAGCAACCAGAGTGAGGGCGTGGGAACAAATGAGCAGGAAACACACACCTGCAGTAAAAGCGATCACGCAGTTGCTCACTGTTCTGACATGGTCCGAAACCATGCGATCTCCGGGTGTCACACCAGCACCAGCAAAGACGTCAACAGGGACGAATGCACAGTTGAGATCTTCCTGCGAGGCAAGCTGGAGACCTCTGCCCCGAATAACTCCTTTAGTCCTTGTGACGACCCTGTGAGAGAGGCGCTATATTATCAGTCTCATTTAATAGATGAGGAAACCGGGGAACACAGGCTCGGCAAGTCCCCCACCCCAGGCCACATGGCTAGTAGTTATCGCCAGCAGGATGTTCTCCCAACCTGCTTGACATCTCCGGAACACTCTAAACCACAGAGCGATTCTGCCCTTAAAGATTATCACAGTGACGGCCCTCGTGGGACTTACAACCTGATGGGCAAGATAGACTATAGAATAAAACCCTGGAGGCTGAGATTCCGAGAGCATCAAACTCAGATGGGGAAGCCAGGGAAGGCTTCCTGGAGGAGGTGACTTCTGTCCTATGATGAGAGGAAGAGTAGACGATGGTTAGGGCAACAGAGAGGAGAATGCTCTGGGCAGGAGAAAGAATGATGGGGCATTTTCTTTTTTTTAATAACTTTTTTTTAAAAAAGATGATATTTATTTATTTTTAGAGAGGAGAAGGGAGGGAGAAAGAGAGGGAGAGAAACATCCATGTGTGGTTGCCTCTCATGTGCCCTCCTGCTGGGGACCTGACCCACAACCCAGACATGTGCCCTAGACTGGGAATCAAACCAGCAACCCTTTGGTTTTCAGGCCAGCGTTCAATCCACTGAGCCACACCAGCCAGGGCTGATGGGGCGTTTTCAAGAAAGCGGAAGAAGTTGGGCAGTTCCAGAGCAAGGACAGATGGTGGGGCTGAGGAGAGGAAGGGCGGGCGGGAGCCTCTGGACCTCTGAGTGCCCATCAGCTCAGAAAGGGGCTCTGGGGTGGTCCCTTAGAGCCACAGGCAGCCTGGAGGGAGTTTAAACAGAGAGTTGCTGTGAGCTGACTTGCACGCTAGAAAAATGGCTCTGGCTGGTGTGGAAGTGATTCGGGGCCTGGGACAGAAAGGCGGGCTGGGCATTCGAGGCACTGTTGCAGGCCCTGAGGCAGAAGCGGGTCCCAGCTGGAGAGGTGAGAGGGGATGATCGGAAGGCCGTGAGGAGAGCCAGCGTGGCTCATGAGTGGATGTGGGGAAGAAAGGAGAAAAACCCACGTTCAGGTTAGGCTCCTGGTGGTGGCAAAGGACTCCCTGAGATAAGACAGCAGGAGGAGCGGCGTGCTGGGAGGAGTGGCTGGCACATTCAGATTTGGACACACTCAGAACCCTACAGTTCCCAGGAGACAGCCTCAGGTTTCACGGGGTACAGGGGGAAAAGCTCTGGGCTGTAGGGGCCAGTCGGGATTCACACCGCCAGGATGGGCAGGTGAGCAATGAGGGGGAGGAGGCCCCCTAAAATGAGTTTCGTGGGGTGTCAGGAAGGGCAACGCTGCACTCAGGGGTTGTTAGGGAAGGATGCTCACTCAGGGGGCAGGGAGCACCAGCAGGAAGGTGTCACCCCAGGACCAGGAGGACAGTAACCAGGGACAGGGACGGGACTTCCGGGTAAAGTGGCGAATGAATGGGTCCATGGGGTGTAGCGGTGGCTCACCGTGTCCCGGTACAGTGTTGCAGTCCCCCCTTATTTGACTTCATAGTGGCCCCCAAATGCAAGGGCGCTGACGCAGGCCGTGTGTATAGGCCCCAGAGAATACTTCAAGTCTTTCCTTCACGTGGAAAGGTGACAGTTCTCAACTTGAGAAGAAAGAAAACGATAGACACGCCGACGATGCTGAGATCTACAGTAAGAACAGACCTCCAACCCGTGACCTTGTGAAGGAGGAGAAAGAAGAGCAGCGACCTCAGGGCCACACCTCCAACCGCAGACGCCTCTCCCCGCGCGGGCCCTGGCGGCCCCGCCTCATCCTGGGAGGCCGGGAGGGCACAGACGGGACGGAGGACGGTTTGACAGAGAGACCGCAGTCACCCAACTGTTACCAGGATGTGTGGTCGCTCTCGCTCTGTTTTGTTCCGGGTCATTGTGGTTGAGCTTTTATTTTAATTTGCAAATTAAACTCCATCCTGTGTCTGGATGGATAAGAGAAAACACCGCCTAGGGGTCAGTACCCTCTGCAGCTTCAGGCACCCACTGGGACCCCTGGAGCGTACCCCTGTGGGTAAGGGGGGCCCCTGCAGTGACTAAGTGCCACGTGTGGACTCGGTTTGCACCCTAACTCAAGCAAACCACCGGTAAAAAAAAAAAATTAGGGCCCTGGCTGGTGTAGCTCACTGGACTGAGCACAGGCCTGTGAAGCAAAGGGTCGCCGGTTTGATTCCCAGTCAGGGCACATGCCTGGGTTGCAGGCCAGGTCCCTAGTAGGGGACATATGAAAGGCAACCACACATTGATGTTTCTCTCCCACTCTTTCTCCTTCCCTTACCCTCTCTCTAAAATAAATAAATAAATAAATAATATATATTAAAAAATAGGAGAATCCATGAGGGAAACAATGGCTTGAAATTCGATGATACTAAGGAATTATGGGTGTTTAAAGGTGTGATACATACTGCCGTGGTGAGGGTTTTTACAAATTCTTGCAGATAAAATGTTGAAGATTTGCTTTAAAACAGTCCAAAGGGGACAGAGAATGTGTGGAGAAAATGGTGTCCTTATGTTGCTATTAACTGCTGATGAGATGGGAGTTTTGTTACAGCGTTCTTTCTACTGTTGCATATGTTTGAATTCTTCCGTAATCCAAATTTGAAACAAAGAAAATCCTCGAGGGCAGGATCGTGCCTTATTCCCCAGCATGCACTGGGCACTCCATAGTGAGTGATGAATGAAGAGATCCTGTTGTAACTCCCTTGAGCGACTATCAAGACAAAGAATTGAAAATCCTAAGATACCAAACAAGAAATGACTGTGTGGGTGTTTCTGTCCAGGCAACCAATGAGGAGAACAGAAATAAAGTAACAATAAACAAATCTGGGAGAAAACGAGGTCTGGCTCAGACCCAGGAGCCTGCAGACGCCCTGTCGGGGCGCTCGGTCCGCAGGCCACCTTTGCACCTTTCCTGCCACCAAGCCAGCTCGGGACAGAGATTGTATTTGAGCTGCAACAGTTTCACAAGCTCTCTTGCTGCTGAGTACACATGGACTTTGTTGCTCATACTGCAGTAAGTGGCGAGGTCTATTGACGTTCCCGAAGTCATGACAACTTGGAAAACATCGTAAGCAGACTGAACAGCAAGCAAGTTTTAGAGAATCACAGCCCACATTCCATGGAGGCAAGAACTGTGACTTGGGCTGTGTCCTGTGCCGTACACAGCGTCGGGC
Organism: Sturnira hondurensis; assembly: GCF_014824575.4. Lineage (NCBI taxonomy): Eukaryota > Metazoa > Chordata > Mammalia > Chiroptera > Phyllostomidae > Sturnira > Sturnira hondurensis. The sequence goes on along the minus strand of NW_028093774.1, from coordinate 5,910,513 downwards.
AGGAAGTAGGTGTCCATAGGTGCATGTCAGAGGACTGCATGAAACCAGAGAGGACTTAGCTTCTCCTCGTATCTATAGACTGTCCACATGCATCACTGGATTTAACCTTCATGGTGACCTTGGGTGGGAAGGGGGGCAAAGAGCAATCCAAGACTCGGGAGACTATCACACTGCAAATAGAAATGGAACTGAGACTCAGCCCCAGGACTCGGATCCCCCCTACCCCCTCTACCCCCCCGTACCCCCCAACCCCATGCACCAGAGCTCTTCCCTGTGCACAGGTTTCCACACAACGGGAGCAAAGGGGCAGGTCATTCTCCCCGATGTTGGCTGAGCTGACCACTGACTTTGGGCCAAGGGCGGCCTCCATATAGTCAATCGGTTAGACTCAAAAGTACAGCCTGTCCTTGTCCTCCCCACAGGGACAGATATCTGTGTCCAGGGCCATGCAGTCCTGCTGAATCTCTCCAGCTCCTTTGGAGGTTCACAGAAAACATTTGATTTCAGGTGAGTGTGGGGCTGTGGGTACAGCTGGAGTCAGGGGTCCCCGGCCAGCTTGGTGAACCTGCCCAAGGTATCTCATCCCAAGTCACACATGTGCACACACACACACACACACAGGGCACACACACATATACACTTACGTGCACTCCTCCTGCTCCAAGAGCTGCACCTGCAGACAGTAGTTTGGAGCTGTGCTGGCTCGCCCTGCCTCCACGACCTTGAGCCTGCTCTCCCCTCTGCTGAGTCCCTTTTTCTGCTTCTCTCCTGATCCATCTCCCAGTCCAAGGTGGGGTGGGGCTGCCTCCTCCAGAGAGTCCTCCAGGAACATCCTGCCTCTTGCAGGCTCCCTGTTCACCCTGCATAGGCAGCCCCTCTGACTGTCACTGTTCGGAGGGCTACAGTCGGCAATCTGCCTTTCTGTCCCTCCCAGCTAGGGTCCAGGCTGCCAGTCCCTCGTGCCCTCCTGACCCTTGTTGAATGAGCCAGCACATGACAGAACAACCTTCTCTCTGGGCCTCAGTTTTCCCGTCTGCACAGCGCCTGTATTGGGCCGTGACCTCTTCTCAGCTCAAAAGCTCTGTGGTTTCGGGGACCACACAAATTCCGTGTGCCTGTCCCCAGCGAACCCGAGTTCCCTGAGGGAGCAACTGTGTCTCATCCAATCCTGCATCCCCAGAGTGTAGCTCAAGTCCCGACAGACTTATAGTCGATGTTTGTTCAGTGAATGAATGAATGTTAAGTGGAATAAGGAAATGAACTTTTCATAAACTTTTCATCAAAGCCAAGGTATTCTCCAAAGCAAATTACTGGGCAAATGGACAAATGGAGAACTGCCTCTTCTCTGCCAAAAAATAAACAACACGAAACAAACCTTTTACCTATGAGGTGTTCCTCAAGGCCAAGTTTCAGTTATTTCTCCCCTCTGACAGATGAAAAAGCTTAAAAGTTTAGAAAGGTCCAGGACTGCCCAAGGTTACGTGGAAAATTCAGAAGCAGGATGGGGTAGTGCAGTGATGACGAATTCTGTCAATAATTACCCAAACCCAGAGTGGACAAACAGGGTCAAACCAGGCCCTTGCTAAAATAAATCCTAGGGTCGATGGGTCTGCTGAGTCAGAATCACTACAGGAGGGGCCTCGGGTTCCCCGGGGTAATAATATCCGCTGCTTCCGGGGGCCTGGCCTGCACCTGGCCCTGGGCAGGGTCAGCTCGGAGCGTGAGTGCGTTGACTTTCTACACCCCTGGGATGTGGGGGTTCTTAGCATCGTCCCGCAGAGAGAAAGCAGAGGCCCAGAGGGTTCAAGTGACTCCACCGCCGGCTCTGTCTCTGGGCTCCCACGTCACAGTGGAGCCTAAGCCCAGCCCAGGTCCCCAGGACTCCTCTCGGCACCTCGAGGGGCCTGCTGACCCATCCCTCCTCTGGGGCTCTCTGTGAGTCCAAGAGCACCCCCAAGTCACATCCTAGGGTGGGCCAGAGCCAGGATTTGAAGGGGGGTCAACTGGAGAAGGGGCTCTGAGAGTGTCCTGTGAGACCCCTTCTCTGTGTATGAGCAGGAAGGAGGTGGCTGGGAGAGAGGGGACCCCAGGGGATGGCCCCACCCAGGGCAGAGGGTGTCTTCCCGAGCCCCAGAAGCAGCTGGAGGAGGTTCAGCCAACTGGAGACCCGTGACGACTCAGGACTGCTGCCCCTGGGGACAACTAGAGCCTGCCTGTGCGCTTTGGGGCCCAGGCGCTCCCAGCGGGAGTGCAGGGTGCGACTCCGTCTGCTCAGACAGGGCGTCCGCTCAGGTGGTCCTCTCATCCCCTCGTGAATGCACCCCGCGCAGGCTCAGGGTTCAAGTCCCCACTCCACCCCCTGCCATCATTCTGCGTTGGGTGAATCCCTTGCCCTTTCCAGGCCCCTGTTTTCTTACCTGTCCAATGGGGCTGTCAACACGGTGCCTCCCGCATTGGGCTGTGGTGCGAGAGGACACGCCGGGGAAGTATATGCATGGCGCCTGGCATGGGGTGGATGCTGTGTGAGTGTTGGTGATTTTGATTACAGCTGTCATTGCTGCTGTCCCCCCGCGTGTCTGCTTCCAGACCGAGGACACCGGGGGATGGAGGCCCCTCGGTGGTGGCTGCTGGTCCCTGTGCTCGTGGCTGTGGGCAGTTGTCTGGCCCTGGTGGGCCAAGAAGATTCCGATCCCATCGACACTGACCCCCGGGACGTCCCTCCGCAGCCGGCCCTGCCCTGCCACAAGCTTTCTGTGAGCAACATAGACTTCGCCTTCAACCTCTACAGACAGCTGGCTTTGAATGCCCCTGGAGAGAACATTCTCTTCTCCCCAGCCAGCATCTCCTCAGCCTTGGCCACGCTGTTCCTCGGAGCCCCTGCGGTCAGCAGGGCCCAGCTCCTGGAGGGCCTGGGGCTAAACCTCACCATGGTGCCCGAGGCCGAGATGCAGGAGGCCTTCCAGGACCTGCTGCTTCGGCTCCCTGTGCGGGACCCCGGGCTCCTCGTGACTGTGGGCCAGCGCAGTTTCCATGGCCTGGGTCCCGGGGCTGGGCGGGACCCAGTGGAGGCCCAGAAATGCATCCAGGAGTATGTAGAGAAGCAGACCCAGGGGAAGCTTGGGGCCTGGGTGGAGGAACTCAGGAATGAAACTGCAGCTGTCCTTGTGAATCACGTGCTCCTCAGAGGTAAGATGGTATATACCCAACGTGGAATCCCCTTCTGGGGACTGGGCTCCAGTCACACTGCCGCCCTGCTCCTTACAGAACCCAGAAAGCCTTCCCTGCTGACTTTGATATAGGAGGTCCACTGAATCCTTAGCATTTCTGCTTGAATGCCTCCAGTGACAGGGAACTCATCACCTATCCCATTCTAATGCTACTTATTGAGGGTTTTTAAAAAAATAATTCTTCCAACTTTAGTGTACATAAGTACTCCTTGAAGAACTTGTTTAAAATGCAGGTGTCCTGCACTGATCCCCAAAAGATTCTGATTTAAGGGGTAGGTAAGTCAGAGACCCAAGACCCTGCATTTGAAGTAGCCCTCTTCCTCCCCCCAAGGATGATTCTGCTGCAGAAGGCTCTGATCCCCCCTTTGAGTAACCCTGAAAGTAACCCAATCAAGGAGTATGAATGCCCTCCTTCCGGAAGGTCCTGGAAGGCATGGGTCACCGCAGGGAGCACCCCAAGGCAGGGAGACCTTTTTTCCCCCCAAAACATCCAGTAAGAGTGCATGCTTGAGTCCGCAGATGTATCCTGTCCTTCTCACACTGTGCGGTGCTTTGTGGGTCTCTGGGGGTGTTTGCACTCCCAACTCACTCACCCTCCTCTTGTGGAGGAGGCATACAAAGCTGAGATTAACGTTCCCACTTCGCAGGTGAGAAGACAGCTTTTTAAAAAGAAAAAGTGATTTGTCTGAGCCGCTAAGGCGTCCCTCAAATATATGCCTATGAGTACTTACCGTGTGTTTTCTGTAAGCGTGTTTGCATGCACACACACACACAATTGAAGTGTAAAGTCCCCATCATCATGCCAGTCACTGCCTATTTATTTAATTTTTATTGAATTCTGTCCTCGACACAACAAGGTGGTTACTATTGGGTCCACTTGAGGGATGGGAACGCTGAGGCGCGGTGGGAGGCCACTCGCCTTAGACCAGCAAGTGGGGCAGAGCCTCGCCGTCAGATCGGCCTCCAGATCCTCGCGTTTTAGAGCAGCCTGCACCACGTGATACATTGTTTCCCTTTAAAACCTGCCACCTGTGAAAGAGACCAAGGAGACCAGAGGGCGACACAGTGCTCACACTATCATAATAGTATCGCATCACAGTGACAGTATTTATCCCCATTTTACACACGAAGAGACGGAAGCTCGGGGTGGCCCGGGGTTCGGCCCCCCACGGGTCACACAGGTAATAAAGGACAAGCCGAGAGGGAGTTATGAAGCCCGGTGTGGCGCCCATGCTGTGTACTCCCCACGCCCACAGGCTGCCACATGGGTGACCCCCAAGCCCATTCTCAGTTCTCTCCAAGTTGACATCAGCGTCTCTCTCCCCCTCAGCCGGCTGGGTGACACCCTTTGATCTGCAGGCCACCCGCCCCAAGGAGTTCTTTGTGAATGAGCACAGGACCGTGCCGGTGCCCATGATGCGGCAGAAGGCCCGCCACCGCTTCCTCCACGACCCCGAGCTGCAGTGCACTGTGCTGCAGATGGACCACGCCGGGGCCGCCACCACCTTCTTTATCTTCCCCAAGCAGGGCACGCTGGGGCAGCTGGAAGATGCCCTGCTGCCTGAAACCCTGATCAAGTGGGACAGTTTGCTCAGGACAAGGTAGACGGGTCCCTGCCGTTTTGCTCGGTCACCAGGCAGCGCCCTCAGTCACTGTCACTCCAGGGCACTCTCAGCCCCAGCGCACCGTCCCTGACCTCCCTGCAGGGGTCGGAGTGGGACCTGGTCCCTGGCACTGGACCGGGAGTTGGGGCTCTGGTTCTAGTCCCAGCTCTGGTGCCAACCTGTGTGACCCCGTGACAGGCAGAGTTAAACAGAGGGGGACAGCATACCCTTTAAAAAAAAACTCTCTGTCTTTCTTTGAGAGGAGGGTCTCCAGGGGCACAGAGATGAGAGGTGGGAGGTGGGAACGAGGGTGAGGAGGCCGCATGCCTGTGGCTGGTTGAGGGCGGAGGCTTGGAGTGGCCGAGGCCCTTTCACCCTTCCGGGGTTTCAACAGCAAACCCATTCTCTCTCCACAGGGAACTCGATTTCCATTTCCCCAAATTTTCCATTTCCAGCACTTCCAGACTGGAGCTGCTCCTCCCGCGAGAGACGGTGGGAGGAGGCCTCCCCGGGCAGCTTGGACTGAACATCTCTCGGGTAAGCTGGGAATCGGGTTCCGGAGTGCTGGCAGGCTCCCCAGGTCTTCGGGCCACTGCTGGGGGAAGACGGCCAGCATCTCCTTACACACGGGTGTTGCTGTTTCTGTAACTTTGCAGATTATCGTGTGCTCTCTGCATTTATTCCACATTATTGCACACCTACCACCCGAGACATGAGGGCCCCACAGGAGTAAGTCCCCATTCCCACCCTCAGGCGACAGACAAGGATGGGGAAGGCAGGGATGGATACGCAGAGGAAGCTCCCAGGAGGGCACTCCTGCTCGTGGGCCTTGGACAAGCTGCATCAAGGGACTGAGAGGGAGCATGGGGCCGGCCTGGGAGGGGAGGAGATGCTGGTGCCATGGAAACTGAGAGTCCCTCATCTGGGTGGAGCAGAGGACCTAGAGGGCCCCGGAAGCCATGCTGGGGCCCCGGAACTCTATCTTGAGGCCAAAAGGAATGGACTCAGAGGTTTTAAGCATGACCACACTTGTGCTCTAGAAAGATTTAGAAAGATCTGTGGAAGGGCACAGGTCAGCCCGGCCCAAAGTACCAAGAATAGAGGGCAATGTTCAGGGCTGGGAGCCCTCGGGGAGAACCGCAGGAGGAGGAAGTGGGAGGGAGAGCTTGGGGCTCACAGCACCATCAGCCTCACCTCCACGCCACCTGTGCCGGGCCTCACTGGGCACTGCTCTGGGCCCGGCACCATGCCTGCATCTTACAGGACATGGGTGAGGTGCATGCTGTCATTCCCATTTCACAGATGGGGCAACTGAGGCTGAGAGAGGCTAAGAAAACCGCCCCAGGTCACGACTGCTATTTAGTGTCAAGCCAACACTTGAGCCAACTGAAATCGTTTAATATCAAAGGCCTACACGCTTTTTCTTTTTTTTTGTCCTTTAAAATTTTTTAAAATATATTTTATTGATTATGCTATTACAGTTGTTCCATTTCCCCCCTGTATTCCCCTGCACCCTGTACACCCCTTCCCACTTGCATTCCCCTCCTTTAGTTCAGGTCCATGGGTCATACATATAAGTTCTTTGTCTTTTCCATTTTCTATACTATTCTTAACCTCCCCCTGTCTATTTTCTACCTACCACCTATGCTACTTATTCTCTGTACCTTCTCCCCCCTCTCTCCTCCTCCCACTCCCCTGTTGCTAACCCTCCATGTGATCTCCATTTCTGTGGTTCTGTTCCTGTTCTAGTTGTTTGCTTAGTTTGTTTTTGTTTTTGTTTTGTTTTGCTTTTTGGGTTTGGTTGTTAATAGTTGTGAATTTGTTGTCAGTTTACTGTTCCTATTTTTCATTATCTTCTTTTCCTTAGATAAGTCTCTTTAACATGTCATATAATAAGGGCTTGGTGATGATGAACTCCTTGAACTTCACCTTATCTGAGAAGCACTTTATCTGCCCTTTCATTCTAAATGAAAGCTTTGCTGGATAGAGCAATCTTGGATGTAGGTCCTTGCCTTTCATGACTTGGAATACTTCTGTTCAGCCCCTTCTTGTCTGTAAGGTCTCTTTTGAGAAATCAGCTCATAGTCTGATGGGAACTCCTGTGTAGGTGACTGTCTCTTTTTCTTTTGCTGCTTTTAAGATTCTCTCCTAATGTTTAATCTTGACTAATGTAATTGTGATGTGCCTTGTTGTATTCCTCCTTGGGTCCAGTTTTTTTAGGGCTCTCTGACCTTCCTGGACTTCCTGGAAGTCTATTTCCTTTGCCAGATTGGGGAAGTTCTCCTTCATTATTTTTTCAAATAAGTTTTCAGTTTTTTGCTCTTCCTTTTCTCCTTCTGGCACTCCTATGGTTCAGATGTTGGAACGTTTAAAGATGTCCTGGAGGTTTCTAGGCCTCTCCTCATTTTTTTGAATTCTTGTTTCTTCATTCTATTCTGGTTGAAGGTTTCTTTCTTCTTTCAGCTCCAAACTGTTGATCTGAGTCCTGGTTTCCTTCTTGTCACTGTTGGTTCCCTGCAGATTTTTCTTTATTTCACAGAATGCAACCTTTGTTGCTGCCTGGGTCTTTTTTATGCTGTTAAAATACCCAGTGAGTTCCTGGAGCATCCTGATGACCAGTGTTTTGAACTGTGCATCTGATAGGTTAGTTAATTCTTTGTTGCTTTGGTGTATTTTTTCTGGAGCTTTGAACTGTTCTTTCATTTGGGCCATATTTTTTTTTCTTGGCATGCCTATTACGTATAAGGGGCAGAGCTTTAGGTGGTCACCAGGGTGGGGCAACCCACATGACACCTTGTGACGCTGTGTGTGGGGGAGGGTCCAAGAGGCAATAGTGCCATTTGCTCTGCTCTCTGACAGCTTTCAATCACTTCCCCTGCTACCCACAAGCAAATTGGATTCTTCTGGTGCTGATTCCTGTGTGGGTGGGTTTGTGTATGTTCTGGGACAATGTGGGTCTCTCCAGTGAACTCTCTTGTGAGGCTGGGAGTTTCTCTGGCTGCTGCCTCAACCCCCACAAGTGTTTTCGATCAGAGGTTTTGAGGCTTTATATCCTAGAGCTGGAACCCTGGGTTGTGCGGTCTGTCTCACTCCCCAGTTGTTCCTCCTGGTTTATCCGCACGCAAATGTGGGACCGCCTGGTCCTCTAGCTGATGCCTTGCTGAGAGTCCTCTCTGCCCGGCTGCCCACCTCTGCCCCTCCTACCAGTCTGGGTGAGTGTTTCTTCTTTAACTCCTTGGTTGTTGGACTTCCATACAGTTTGATTTTCTGTCAGTTCTGGTTGGTTTTTGTTTTTTTAATTTGTTGTTGTCCTTCTTTTGGTTGTGCGAGGAAGCTATGCCTCCATCTTGGCTGGAAGTCTCTACATTCTTTTTCTTGAATGGCCCTGGGTCCCTGTGGCTTCCTTGTCACACACATTCTAAAAGGGATGATGGAGGGTGAGTGAGGGAGTGTGGGCTTTGAGGTCAAACAGACCCAAGTCCAAGCCCTGGCTTTGTCCTGTTCTGGCTCTGTGACCTCAGGCCACACCACTTTGCTGAGCCTTGGTGTCTTCATCTGGTAACTGGGGCCCTGGGCCCTGTCTGAGGGGTGGGGAGAGCTGGGTCCTCTGACTTTAGGTGAGGTGGTCTTCCACAGACAGCGGCGATGATGAAGGTGACATGTTGATAGAGTGAGGGAAGGTCCCAGGCATAGATGAAGTTCAGGGACAGAGCAGAGAACAGAACAAGTATAACCTAGTACAGGGATGTGAAGGCACGGCAACGAACAAAGAAATACATGCTTAACACGTCGGTGATGGTAAGTTCCAAATCCAAAGGGTGGATGAAGAATAGGTGAGCTGGTAAGTGAATGAATGGCTAAGAGTGGGGTTTGGCGAAGGACTAGAAACAAATGGTACGAAAGTCAAGGTCTGGTTGATCCCTCCTGTGGGGTCCAGTGACGATGCCTGAACTTTCCTCGCAGGTCACTCACAAGGCTGTGATGGCTCTTAATGAGGAGGGCGCCGAGGCCGCTGCTGCCACCAGCATCCAGCTCACTCCAGGGCCCCACCCCGACCTTGACCCCACACCCTCCCCAGGCACTGAGTTCAGTCGACCCTTCCTGATGATGACCTTCCACACGGAAACAGGAAGCCTGCTCTTCCTGGGGAAGATTGTAAACCCATTGGGGTGATGTGTGGAATGTACCTGGGAAGGGGGGGGGACAGAGTCAGCATCCAAGCCTCCATGGGGCCCTGGGGGCCTCGGCAGGGTACTCGGGGCTCCTTCTCCATCTGGAAGTGAAATGGGAAATATTCCAAAGTGGCGATGGCGGTGGGTACCCCTGTACAGGCTTCCTGCAGCCGTGAAAGTACCCCCAGCCTGCTCACCAGGAGCCTCTGCGGCAGCCCCTCATTTAATGAGAAGCACGTACACCCTGGCTCTGTTGTGTGGTTTTCATGGGGGGCTTGCAGGGCGAGGGCAGTGAGGTGGGGTCCAGGCAGTGCCGTTGGGGGAACATCTGCTACGCACCAGGTGTGTCATACATTTTATCTCGGGTTGAAATTAATTTCCACAACAACCTAACAAGATAAGCACCAGGTTGAACCATGTGAGACCGATTATATTTGGCCTTTTTTTTCTTACCCACACAAAAGGGCAACCTCATGTGGGTTCACCTGATATTAGTTCTCCCTTCTAACGGAGGCTCAGAACTTTAGGCACTCGCTGAAGGTCACGCACCTAGTTAGTGGCCCAGCTGGGATTCAGGGGCTGTTTATTTCAAAACTTGGACTCTGCATTTTCCTTCGTTTTGCTAAATCAGCTTCTCGCTTGCTTGCGTGCACAAATCCCCTGGCATCTCAGGGAAAACAGACTGATTCGGCAGGTCTGGGCTGGCGTCTGACGTCCAGCGTTCCCCCCGAGGTCCAGGGATGCTGAGGCTGCTGACCACACGATGACCACAGGCGCTAAATGCTCTGTCTCCACGACCCAAGGAGGGGTTAAGTCGGTGTGGTCAGCAGGACAGAGGAGTGGCCCTGGCCCCTCGATGCATCTGTGGGGCTGAGCACCAATTTGGCAACACCCTTTGAAGCCTGCTGACAAAGCTAGCTTTAGGGTCACCTGTTAATGAGCATTTGGGGGGGAAATAAGTGCCCAAACCAAGGCTTTTTTGCCTATTCTAGGCATATTGTAGGGGCTATGCTCCACATCGGTCATTGCAACTGAGACCTAGGCTGTCAGCTCGCTCCTGTCCCTGTGTTTCCAACTGCACAGAAGGAGTGACACAGGCTTTGGGGTCAGACACACCCAAGACCAAATCCCACCCCCGGCTCCCTAGATGCCGTCAGAGTGGCAACGGGGACTGCAGGCAGACACAAAGAACCAGCTGAATGCCACTCGAGGGGCCATGGTATGTGATCTCACTACAACTTCATTCCACATTTACTGCCAGAAATAGAACTTACTGACTTTATTCTCTTCTGAAGTGAGAAGGTGCCCGACAAAGCACCAGTGAGTCAATAAAGTTGGCCTCTCCCGAAGGGGGAGCCCCAGAGCCACTGAGAGTATCCCTTAAAAAAGATGGTGAGCAGCCCCAAAGCACTGGAAACTGGGTGTCTTCTTCCATTTTGTTTCTTGAGGGTTGACAGTGGGGGATCCCAAACCTGAATGAATGTGTATGAGGCCAGGTAGGAAGTAGGGAGGGACTGAGGAAAAAATAACAACACAAGTTTAGTAGCTGACCGTGGTATTGGGGAAACATATGGGGTAGTAGGTACTGTGGTAAACTGAAAAGTGGGCTTCGCCTAAAGGGGGCACCCAGTGGTGGCCTGCCTGTGGCAGTGGCTTAGGAGAGAGAAATTTAAGTGTTGCCCTCATATAAAAGCGTCAGTGTGTGTGGTAGCTCTAGTTCACCCCGTTATCAGAGAACCAGTCTTCGTCTAAATTGCGGGCCTGCCATTCCTGGAGTATTGTCTTCTTCCGGATGTTTGAAGACCACCGACCCGTGTCTCCACCTTCTAGCCAACAGGAAGGGGATAAGGGAAAAAGGAGGGCAAACTCGCTCCCTTTAAAGCCACGACCCACGAATTATGCACATCTCTTCAGCTCTCCTCCTTGGCCAGTATCTAGTCACATGGCACACATAGCTGCAAGAGAGGCAGAGAAATGTCATCTCTATCTAGGATGGCCAAGTGCCCCGCCCAAAATTGGGAGTTCTCTTAGTTTAGAAGAAGGGGTGATTGGTAATTAGGGACCCTCCCACACAGCCTCCTGCCGGCCTCAGTTAGACCTTGCAGGAAGGTGTCCAAGGGTTGCTGACTTTTTTAGCTTTTTAAGAGAAACTAAAATCCAGGCTTTTATGCAAAAAATGTTTCCATTTTTGAATGTTGACAACACATTCAATTTTTAAAAAAAGAAAACAACCACACAGCCAACAATAAGTGAGGTCAGTAAAGCAAGCAGCGGGTCCAGAAGGCAGCTGGTCAGAGGGGAGGGCAGTCTGCAGGGTCCCCAAGGCTGGCCCTGGGCCAAGGTGCCTTGGGTCAACCGAGGAGCCCTGGGGTGTGACCTGGACTGACATCCCAGGCAAACGGAAGTCAGTACCCAGAGATGTCTGATGATGGTTAACAAAAAACGTGCAAGACTCACCCTTTAGATAATTTCTGTCAGTAGAGCCAATTTATACAAAGGTAATTAGTATGACAATGTCAGTGACTTTGCTGACGTGGAGCAAGAGCAATACATGTTATGGAAAGTGTATGAAGATCTGCAACATGTCCATGTCTTTATTTTGTTTCTCATCCCAACGTGATTGGTCCTAGACATGTGCAAGCGTTACTAAACTCGGTCATCTTTGGTGTTTTGCTGATTTTCAGTCATGTAAAACTATAGCTGTATACAGAGTCTTCAGTTCTTCTGTTTTGAAGGTCTTGTCTTTCAAGGGATGAATTTTTAAAAATTTTTTCTTTACTCAAGGACATTTTTTCATTGTGTTTAGAGACAGAGGAAGGGAGAGAAAGATTAGAGAAACATGGATGTGAGAAAAAATGTCAATTGGTTGCCTCCCATACACGCCTTGACTGGGAATCAAACCCACAACCTTTCCGTGTATGGGATGACACTCCAACCAAGCAAGCCACACCAGCCATGGCTCAAGGGATGAATTTTACCCATCAGTTGGTTTTAGCTTGAATGATAGCTTGTCAGTCTCTGGGTGCATATGGAAAGTGGTCCCCTTTCGTACTTTGTTCCTGGACGGCCTGGCTAGGAGGCAAGCCATCTGTCCTGGTTAGGGCCTCTCATCTGGCCCTTCTGGCCATTCCCACCTATCCCTGAGCGGCCCTTCCCAAGGCCCAGGCAACCCCATGCCTCCGTGAGGAAGTGATGGGCTGGGGTCCTGCTTGAGGCACCCCACCTCCTCCCTCCTGGGTTTAAGGGACTCTTTCCTGCCTGTCCCTTTGCTCTGGCTGCTCATCTGTCTCCATTAACAAGTGATCAGGTCCAAGTCCTCAGACGCCCACAATCCCACAGCTGGTAGGGGCCCCTGGCTGTCTGCTGATGTGGCTCTCTGTCCTATGACCCGAAATCCCTGTGACAATGAAGCTCAAAGGCTTTTCTGCCTTCTGGGACAAGCAAGCCCCCCAGCAGCACCGGAGCAGACATTGGGTTTGGTCGCCCTGCCCCACATGGGGGAGGCCGACACAGTCCCACCTTGGGGGTGCTCACGTGGGGCCGTGCCCACCAGGGCCGAAGGTCAGACAACTCTGGCTATGGTGGAGGGTGAACTGAGGACAGATCTGGTCTGGGGAGGAGAGAAGGCAGGGTGGCCCTGTGGGAAGACCCTGGGAGCCTCGGGTCCAAGGTGGCAGCGTGATGCCAGCCACTACCTGTGTGACCATGGGCAAACATATCTGCAAAATGGAGCCTGTAATGATGCTGACCCCCCCTACCAAGGGCCGTCTCAGAATTCAACATCCTCTCCAGTCCTCACTACGACCCTCTGAGGGAGAGGCTTCTTGTGTGTGGACTGCAGAACAAACTCAGAGACAAAGTAACTTCCTCCTCTGAGTCCCCCAGAGGAGGCCAAGTCTGCCTAGAAGCCCCCAGTGTGTGTCCCCCACACGTCCCCTGAGCCTCCCTTCTGGGCATCTTGGGTCTAGTGTCCATCTCTTGTGCCAACAGCACAGAGAACCACATCTAAGACACCTTTCAGAGGCTCGAGCCAGGATGGGCAATTGAGGGATGCTTGCTGGCTGGACCTATGCAGACCCAAGCTGTCCCCACATGAGAGCAGAGGACAGAGGAATGGAGGTGGAGGAGAGAGGTGTGAACACAGCCCACCCTCGGCCTTACACACACACACACACACACACACACACACACACACACACACACACGGCAGGCTGGGGTAAGAAGGAAGTCAGGCCCCCAGTGGGGCACAGCCACCGAGAAAGGCAGCAGGAAGACAGGAGAGAAAATTGCACCGATTCCCAGAGCAGAGCAAGAAATTGTTTCCAGAGGCAGTTTGGAGCCGGCCCCCGGCCCCTACAGCCCCATCACTTAGCAGGTCTAGAGGTCCCCTTGCAGCTGCCAGGACACGGAGGAGGTGGGGGCCGGGCAGGGGTGGACGGGGCCTGCTGGAGAAAATCTCCCCAAACCAGGCTTGGCATCTGGGCCTCTGATTGCCCCGAGCCTAGGGGAGGGGTGGCAGAGAAAAGTGGTCCAATATGGTTGGTCCTCACGCACACCCCCGATGCCCATCTGCTCATCATGAGAGGCCAGGCAGGTAACTCGAGAGTCCCAAAGGTGTGGCCCTTAAAACCAGGCCATCCCTGAGCAGGGGCCCCGTCTGCTGGGTCTGGGGTTGGCAAATCTCAAACACAAAAAGCTCACGGGAAGCTCTGGAGGAAATGCAGTGTGAAGTGAGGGGACCCAGCAGAATCCCTCCCTTTTGTTTTCTTTTGTCCTAGGAAAAATGTTCAACAGGAGGTCTACCCTTTTAGTACACCTTTAAGTGCACGATTCTGTATTATTATCTATAGGAATAGTACTGGGCAGCAGAGTTCGAGAACTTCATTTTGTATAACTACAGCTTTATGTCCATCGAATAACCATTCCCTGTCTAATAACCATTCCCTTCCCCTGGCCCCTGGCGTCACCATCCAATTCTTTGCTCTCATGAGTCTGGCCACTTTAGATGCATCATAGAAGTTAGCCACACGGTCTTTGTCCTTCCGTGTCTGGCTCACCCAGCCTCACGTCCTCCAGGTTCAACCACGTGTTGCAGATTCTGAGTTTCCTCCTTTCTTGGGGCCGAATAATCTTCCACTGTATGTAGAAGGGGAAAAGAAAACTTGCACAGTTATTTCCAGATCATGTAGCTGATGAGATGTTACTATCCAACACACAGAGGGAGCTCCTACCACGCAACACCCCAAACGCAAATAACCGTATTAAAAAGGGACAGCTTTTCTCCAAAGAAGACACACGATGGTCAGCAGTTTCGTGAGAAGGTGCTCAGTGTCACTCATCGTCAGGGAAATGCACCTCAAAACCACAAGGAGGTATCACCTCGCACCTGTTAGTGCGACCATTGCCCAAAAAGCAAAACGTGAGCGTTGGCAGCGATGTGGAGGGGTCGGGGCCCTTGAGTACCGGTAGTGGGAGCGTAAGCTGGTGCAGCTGCTGCGGACACCAGTATGGAGGTTTCCCAGTAAATTAAAAATGGAATCAGCAGATGATCCAGCACCTGGGTATGTTTACCCAAAAGGGTTCAGTCAAGATCTCGGACAGACGCCTGTCCCCCCCCATGTTCCCTGAGGCATTGCTCACAGTAGCCAAGTGGCGGAGACCACCCAAATATCCCTGGTGGAATGAATGGGTAACAAATTCCTCTCATTCCTGTCCTATTTCAGTCTTCAGTGTCAAATGTTAGAGCAGGCAAAGACCCCCAGAGCGTGTCCACCTGTGCTTTTCAAATGAAGCTTCTTGAGGGGCATAGGGGCCAGCAGGTGGCACTCCCAGGGGTGGGGGGGGGCTCCCATCCCACCCCACCCCGAGTTGGGTGGCTCTGCTCCCTGCTCCCAAGTGAGATTTTGACTAAGAAAGAGGTTATACTGCTGAAAATGTTTAAAATGTAAGTGATTCTTAATGACATCAAATTGTTGCTATGGAATTTAACTATTTGCCCAGGGAGGGCAAAGTGGTAGGTACTATCCCAGGGTATCGTGGACAGAGGGTAAGAGGCCAGCCTGCGGCCCTCAGGCCTCTGAGTCGAGCAACCCTAGGTTCTCTCTCTCTCTCTCCCCTGCTTTCTTTTGCTGCATAACCTGGAGCAAGTCCCAGAATTAATGTCACTTACCTCCTTGTAAGAAAGGGTAATTTAGTGCCTCCTTCGTGGGGTGCTTGGTGAGGCACCTGAGTCACTAACCCTCAAGCACGGAGGAGCATATCCCCACGGCTGCCTGTCAGGGTCTGGCTACTGTCACCTGAGCTGGGGCCCTGCTCTGGCCCCAGCTCAACCGTGGACACCTCACCCCTCTCCCTTCCTGGCTCTCTTACCTGCTCAGCAAGAACATTGGCCCAAAGCCGGAGTTTTCACCCAGCTACAAACGAAGCACCTGGGAAGGGTTTTTAAAAGTCCTGACCCCCAGGCCCCAGTCCCATGGCTTCTGATGCCACTGGTCAGTGGGGGCTCAGGTGCCAGCTCTTCTTCAAAGCTCTCTCAGCGATGCTCATGAGCCACCAGAGCAGAGAGTCACTGCTCCGCCAAGTTTAACCCCTTCTAGCTCTCACGCACCGTGCGCAAACTCAGCTTTCTTCCACAAATGCCTGATAACCACTCTCAGGGTTGAAGCGCTCTTAGGTGTTCACTCTCTGGCCCAGCGACACCTTCGTGTGTTTCACCGCCTGGGAAGTGCCTGGTGTGGCCTAAGGGGGAGTCTTCAAGTAAATTTTTTCCTTGATAATAACCTGCCTCCATGTTGCCAACTTTCCAAATAAACCTACTTTGTAAATAACAATGATATAGCTCAAGTTCATTGTCCTGGGATCTTCCGCTGGTTAGATAAGGGAGAGAAAATGCCTTTGAGCTACTCTAGCTTACCTTCATGTTAACATTGGCCCATGCCTGTTCTCCTGTACCTTTGCCTCCAGTCTAGTGATTTGAAAGTGGGGGGGGAGGAATTAATAACTCTCACACATGCAAAGAAAGCCTAAGAACAAGGAAGGGAGATGAGAGGGAGGGGAAGAGAAGAGAGGGAGGGAGGGAGGACTCCTTTTCATGCAACAGCCATAATTACCACCAACGCATTAGTCCAGGGCCAGACTTGAGGAATCTGCAAGCTCTGGATGGAGAAGAAGTGTTAGATGTTGTGGAAGAACATAAAGAAGATTTTAAACACGGGAAGATGCAGCCCAGCCTTGAATACGAAGACTCGGCAACAGCTCCTCCCAAGCTGAGTCTGCCTTCCTAAAATTCACACCTGAATTTAACAGGAACTCAGTAAGATTCTAAAATCCGTGTGAAATGGCAAACAAGCAAGAATGGTTAGTGAAATGAGGAAAAAGTGAAGGGTGTTGAGGGAGGGCTATCTCCCCACCAGATGTTGAAACATATAAGATCCCTAACTTAGATTATATACTTATAATTTGTTAATTATAAAACATGTCATTAGAACTATATGGTACATGAAGAGACACACTAGTCAATGGAACACAATAGAAAATCGGCAAATAGCCCCCAATACGTAGCAGCATTTAGACTCTGATGCAGAAGGCACTTCAAATCAGTGGAGAAAAGGTGTATTGGTCATTAAATGGAGTTGGGACAGCAAAGTTGCCATCTCTAATTAAGATGAGGGGTCTGTAATTTTCATAGTACTCTTTGCGTCTATTCACAGATATTCCACTTTTCCTCTCCTTCCAACCATGTGACCAGCTTTCACCCATGAAATGTCAGCATAAACCTCCCCTTCAGAGGAAGCCTGTAACAACCAGGGCGTGACTCTCTGCATCCCTCTGTCCTGGCCCCAGTGACCCACAAGGTCCCCAGCACCGTGCTCTGTCAGCCTGGGTCCTAGAGACCCCAGCTAACCCCGAAGAAACATGAATTAACAGCAAGAAATGAGGCCCTGTTGTTCTCAGCCACCGGGACGTGGGGTTCTCCGGGCCTATAGCAGGCATTCGCGCGTCCCGTCCCCTTCGCAGCTCGTACCAGGGTAAGTCACGTGGACGGTAAGGACTTGCCTGTAAGGAGTGAGACCCTGGAAGTGTTGGAAATCATGAGAGAATTACTAAAACCTTGGCGTAAGTAATGATGCCTTTCTATCTAGGAAAAAAACACCCCAAAGCCATTTTTAATGATAAATACATTTATACACAAATGAAAAAATTGCTGTGTGGCTAAATGCTGCTATAAGCAAGGTCAAAATAAGAAAGAAAAACTGGGGGAAATACAACTCATATCATAATAGAGGGCTAATTTATTAATATACAAAGAGTTCTTACAAATCAATAAGGAAAAGACTAATGACCAAATATAAAGGTGGACAAAAATATTAATCAATGTTCATAATACAGCAAATGAGCTTGGTTCTTAAACTTATAAAAAATGTGCTCAACTTTACTCAGCTTAACAGAAACTCAAATCAAAACTACAAAGGAGAATCTGTTTCATCTGTCAGATGGGCAAACGTCAAAAAGCTGATGCTGTATTAATAGAAATGTAGGAAACAGGACTTTTGAATATGCCTAGAGCAAATATAAATTAGAATGGTCTCTGGAAAGGATCTCTGATAATATCTCTCAAAATTACAAGCACACATGTGCTTCGACCCTACAGTTCAATTTCTAGGAGTTTATCCTGAGTAAACACGTCTCCCAAGAACACCTACAGATGCAACGGAAGCAGGAAGAGATGCTCCAGGTCTCCAGCCGTCAGGGCAGAGTGAGCTTCAGCCGCGCCGAGGCACCACCTCCCACCTGTCAGCAAGGAATCCGCAGACAGCGAGCTGGTGAGCTCCTGGGGAAAAGGGAGCCCTTGTGCACTGTTGGTGGGAGTGTAAATTGATGTAAACACTGGAAAACTAGGGAGATCCTTCCAAAAATAAGAATAGAGTTGCCCTATGACCCAGCAATCCCACTTCTGGGTATTTACTCCAAGAAAACAAAAGCACTATTTCGAAAAGATGTAAGCGTCCCCATGTTCACGGCAGCATTACTAGTAAAGAAGATGTGACCCATATATACAATGGACTATTATTCAGCAACAAAAGAGGATGAAGAGCTGCCATTCACGACAACGTGGGTGGACCCAGATGTGCTCAGTAAGTCAGAGAGACAAACACTGTATGATCCAGTTATATACAAAATCTAAGAAAACCAAAATAATTGAATATACAAAATAAAACATAAGCACACCCATAGATATAGAGAATAAGCTGATGGTTGCCAAAGGCCATAGGCGGGAGATGGGAATAAAAATAAAAATTAAATGAAATTCAGAAAATAATAATCTAAAAAATAAAGTCAAAAATAAAAATGGAAAAGAAAGAAAAGAACCTTCATCCCTATCAGTAAATGACAGCTTACTTAAATGACACTCCGGTTATACGACGACCATGGTGTGGACAGAATGTGAGTAAAGTCTTCGTGACTCTTCGGGGACGGACATGGAAAAATGAGCCGGTTGTATCGTTGACTACAGGGACGGGACAGGGAGCAGAAGGCAGGGATGCGGGGTCCCCATCTGAGTGTGAATAAAGTCGTTCTGGGGGAAATGTTCAAGCTGCTGGAAATGTGCTTGTCTTTGGGGAAGGGACTGGATGCCGGGGAGAGGTTCAGAGGAAGGTTTTATTGTATGTCTTTCATTCACTTTCAATTTTGAACGAGGGGAATAAATACTACCTCTTCAGAGAACAACCGTAACTGAGGGGGAACACAAAAAAACTCTGGGGTGACTGGTTCTCCAGGGTCCCCCAGCACAAGCCCGGGGCTAGGACCCACCCAGCAACGACATGCAGTGTTCATGTGTGTCCAAGTGTTGGAAACAATTACGTAACCCTACAGCCCTCCGAAATTTCATACCGAGAGAGAAGGTCCGAGGCAATTGACCACAATTTCCCTGCTGCGTGGGGTTACATGTGTTTCAGAACTGAAAGACATCAAGCTAAGACCCAAGAATGGTTTAAAAGGTCGCTTTAATTCCAGCTAAGAGATTTTTTTTTTCTAACTAAAGCTATGAAATTGCTCTAGAACATCACATGGATTTTGTATCTTCTTACCCTGGGCAGACACTCCTGTGACGATTGCTCTCACGGCCCCGACAGGCCTCTGCCCAAACGGAGAGTTTTGTATCCACCTAGATCACCGGCTGCACCTGAGAAATGCCAACCGGATGTTACGGCGGGGGGGGGGGGGGGGCAGTGATGGTGCCTCAGGGAGCTGGGATGCTTTAAAGGGGCTGCGGGTCAAACCGGGCTTCCCACCCAGGGGTCCCCCCCCCCCCGACATTGCCCACTCCAAAAATGCTGGGCAGAGGGTCAGTCTGAGAAAGAGCTGTCAGGTCAGGAAGACCTGGATTTGTACCCACCGCATCCCAACACCATGCCTGCCCAGGGGCTGTGATGGCAGCCGTGGATTCCCACTAGAGCAGATACAGCAGAGCCAGGCCCACACCTGTTTGGTCCGCGAGCATCCCAGAAGCCCCTGCGGAGAGAAGGCCCGGGGAGTGTCTCCGATTTAATGAGCCCGGCAGAAGTGTCCTCGTCAGCTGCCTCCGAGAGAGGAGTACCCACCCACGCCCACTTTCTGGTGAGGATGGGTAACAATCTCCAGCCCATTGGATGGGGCTCTGGGGGGCAGATGAATTTAAATTTAAAAAATAAGAAAATGTAACATTTGTTGTCCAGCTGAGTTAGCAGAGTAAAATAATCACCTACTACATTTTTATTGTTATTATGATTTGGTTAATAGTTTGTGGGGAGACTGTCTTTGGGGCGTTCCCCACTGCTGACCCACCTAACACTGTGTGTCTATCCATGGGACCCACTGGTTCAGAGCTGGTGTCTGCCTGCCACCCGCCACTCAGCCCTGCCTGTTACTGTCTGCCTACGTCCTGTGGGTGTGTCGATGCGCTTCCTGACCCGTGCTGTGCCACGGGTCCAACAGTGCTCCCAGACACTTCTGTAGCTCCACCCTCTATTCCCAGGTGGGTCGGTCCCACCCATTCCCACGTCTGCAAGCTGTAGCCCCAGTAGGGGACCAAGAGAGTGTGGAAGGGTCTCTGTTTGCCCACCCAGAGGAACCAAAATCCCAACTGAATGAGTCACATAAGGTAGATCCAATCCACTTTGAGAGCTTCTTTAACTTGGAGGTGCATGCATCTAAGAAAAATGTTGACCGAGAATTATGGACCCCATGTGTTGGAATAAGAACTATTTGAAGCTAATTTTAGCATAAGTGTATACATTCTAGATCCTTTTGGGGGCCTTGCCGTGGCCCCCATGGACGCCCAGTGTCAGGTGGCACTGAGAAAGCTTAACCGGGAGGGCGAGAGCGCAGCCTGTTGCAGTCGGTGCTTGTGCCGCACATTCTCCACCACAAGGCTGGGGATTCTCGCTCTGTCCTTTTGCACTTGGGCGTGATCTTGGTGGGAGCCCTTAAGACTAAGCCCTCATCACCTGCACTTGGAAACGCTCCAGTTTCTTGTAAACAGTATGTTATGGGAGGCTTACTCTCTCTCCTTTGTCTCTCAAAGTGCTGATTGCCCCTTGTAAGTCATCCACTCAACAAACGGGGGGCTTCTCCTTGCCCCTTTTTAAACTCTGAAGATGACTTTCCTATCTGTGGCTACCTATACAATATACATGTCTATACACACATGCACATGCACAAACACACATACATCTTTTTCCCTATCCATTTGAAAGTCAGTTGCAGACATCAAGACATACATGTATATACACATATGCACACAGACACTCAGACACTTGCACACAGTGTGTAAGGGCACACGCCCTGGACTATACTAAAGAAACTGAGGCAGCATCCCTGACCCCCAGCCCACATGCCGCCTCTCACGATGAATGCTGTTCAGGGCTGGGGCAGACAGAGATGTGTCTCCACGGTTTTTGCCCCATGTTGTCAAAATAGAAAGTAAGTGCGTCCAGATGCTGGGAAGGACTGTGGACTGTGTCCCTGTTGATGTTGGAGACAGAGGCTGCTTCTGAACGTGGGCAGGTTTGAGTGCTTGGGTGAGAAGGAAGCCTTGTCCACCCTTCCTCTCCAAGAGCGGGAACGCCGCAGATTCTTCTGTGATAATGTGTTGTTTTCCAGAGGTCCTGACGTTCGTGCTTCTGCTGCTATTACGTGACAGTGTGTGCTGCTGGAGACACTCACCAGTCCGCACAGTGCTCCCAAATGGTTGCTCACGGCAGCTGGAGAATGTGGTTCAGTATTACATCGTTGCTATTACTCCCAAATCCGCATAACATGGGTCTAGACAAACCCACATGGCACTTAGTGTAGGTTTTTCACATTGCCAAATATGCTAGACTTGCAAAGGGTTTTATATTTGTTAAAATATTTAGCCCTGGCTGGTGTGGCTCAGTGGTTTGAGTGCTGGCCTCTGAACCAAAGGGTTTTGGGTTTGATTCCTGGTCAGGGCACATGCATGAGTTGCAGGCCAGGTCCCCAGTAGGGGGCGTGCTAGAGGCAACCGCACACTGATGTTTCTCTCCTCTTTCTCCTCCCTTCCCCTCTGTGTAAAAATAAATAAATAAAATATTTTAAAATATAAAATCAAATATTTAATATTATTAAAAGTAAAAATACATTGTGCTGTATTTGAGGTCTAATTTAAAATTTTATATTAATGATAATCCACATTCTGTCCTTAATAAAAAAATAATTGTGAATATTTTAGAAGAAAAAAGCAAGTAGAAAACATCAACAATTTTTAATTTCTGTCCTTTATATTTTTTGTTACATTTTATGAAAATATATTTACATTTTGCATACTTTGGATTCAATTACATTTATTTTTCAATACTTCAGCGCATTATTCTCAATAGAAAATATTTTGTGGTATCTTGGATCATAGTGATATGGTCAGCAATTTGCTGAAATAAAGGGATAAATGAAGAAATGAAAATATTTTCTGAAATACATGGATAGCGGTTTAAGAATTTTGCCTTTATAGGTTGTATTACACATCCAACCACTGATATCTATCATCAGAACGCCCACATGTGCGCTGTAATCATTGAGTTCTTTCTCAAATATTTTGCCAAGTTTTAATCCTATAAAAATCGTAGCTTTACGGATTATTTGTTTTGTCATTGTACAGGTATATTTGAAAAGGCAGGCCAGAATACGTAGTACTTCGTGGCTTATAAGTTTGGTTTACAGCTTTTAAATGTGTAGGCACATGGTGGGTGGGCTCCTGTTTACACTCTGACCGCAGGGCCTGTGCTCGGTGACTCGCTGCAGGCCCCACAAAGTTAGAACAGCCCGCACACACAGACCCGCACACACAGACCTGCAGGCCCCACAAAGTTAGAACAGCCCGCACACACAGACCTGCACACACAGACCTGCAGGCCCCACAAAGTTAGAACAGCCCGCACACACAGACCTGCACACGCAGACCTGCAGGCCCCACAAAGTTAGAACAGCCCGCACACACAGACCTGCACACAGAGACCTGCAGACGGACACTCATTCACACAAAACGGATAAATATCCGCAAGCCCCGAATCAGATTCGTGTATGAACAATGTCTTAACGGCAGTAGGTAAACTGTTAATTGAGTAAAATTCGTTCCTGAAAACAGTCTTCACAAATGCCACTGGTAAAGGGCAGTTGATAAAACGTGCTATTTCTCTTCAATTTACATTTCTGAAACCTTTTCAGAAATCAGGAAGACCAGAACATTGAACTTCAGCTTATGTTTGACGGTGAGGTACCACAGAGACTGCCGTTAAATTGGGGCGACAAAAGGAGGCCGGGAGCATTTTATGGCCCACGTTGTTCTTGAATTCCCACCCAGTGCAAGTCTCTATAAAGTAGAAATAACAGATATTATTTCTGGATGGGAAGATGAAATCAGGTATTTTTAGACAGTGCGGTATATCAAGAAAGCCCCAGAGAATCATCTGAAAGGCTATTTAGAGTAATGAGGGTTCAATACTACGGCCAGATACATGATAAATATGCCAAAGTCAATAGCGCTTTTTATACACCAGCCATAACAGAGGAGGCGGCGTGGGGCCCGGGGCGGCCACTGTGAAACGTAGCTCCTCCGAGGAGGGAGGCGGACGGAAGGCCACGGTGCTTTCGAGAGGTCAGTGTGTGTAGAACCAACCGCCTGGGCCTTGGCTCCTTGTTCTTGGTGATGGGAGTGTGACTTCCCTCTGGGACAGGGACGATCCACTGTCACGGGGCTCTTCCATCTGCATTGAAGAAAAAGAAGGCAGGTTCACGTGTCTTTTTCTCGACTTCGCTGTGTGGCCAGTGCCTTCAACTCCGAGTAGTGAGTACGCTGAAGCGGCACATGGCGGAGGCACATTTGCTTGGGTAACTACGCCGCTATTTCAAAGGCAGAAGCAGCGCTCTCTCTAACACCAGCCGGTGCTGCTGGGAGCTTCTGAGCCCCGGATGAGGAAGGGGTGGAGGGCTGAGGAGGTTCTCACAAAGCAGGTGGCTTCCTGGTGACAGAAGCTGCCTGGTTGGCTTTCCTGGTGGCAGAACCCACCTGGGTGGCCCTTTTGAAGACACTGAGTTTGTGCGATCTGTGCCACACCACAGGACAGGGCGGGCAGAGAGAGCCCAGAGGCCAAGGGCAAGGGAGAGAGATGTGTGCCCAGCAGCATGAAGCGCAGCTGCGGGTTCCCTGGGGGAATGGCTAAGAATTCCGAAGAGGCACCTGGCGAGAACGATGCTCGGAGAGTGTCACCGAGCCCAGACCGCCCCTACTCCGCCCAGTGGAAACTGTCGGCCCCTCACCTCTCCCCACTCTTTCCCTCACCACCCGAGCAGCAGGGAGACGCCTGGTGAGGCCCAGGAGAGGGAGGAGGCCACCCAAGCTCCCTCACCGGAGGTCCGCCACTGGAGTGTGCGGGGGATGGGGGTCAAGGAGAAGTTTGCCTTTGGGTGGAGTTCAATGTTCTCATTATTACCCTCAGAAATTAAACAAAGGAATTGCTTTTTAAGCTGAAAGTAGACAGAGGACATTTTCTTATCCAGGAGTGATCAGGAAAGCTGTGAGATGAGACAGCACCCAGGGGTAGAGAGACAGGTGACCGTCATCTGGAGGGGAAATCCAAGGACCCCTTCTATTGCAAGGGCACACACCTGTGTGTACATGGGCAGGGGTGTGGGGAGAGCCAGGGCAGGCATAGGAGGAGGGACCCCGGGCTTTTCATCCCGGATGCTCTCATCTTTGGGGAGTGAATGGGTAGGCAAGTATCCATTGAAGAATTACAAAGCAACATATAAGCGTGCACAAACACACACATACATACATACACACACCACATGTGTTCTCTCTCAAAGGTCTCCCTTAGATCTTTGGCCCTGACCCCCACATCTGGGCATGACTGGCTTCTGGAACCATCCCATAAACCTTTGCCACCTTTGAGCCAGGTTCTGGTCGGCCTTGACCCAACCCAGCAGTGCGGGCCGAGGGAGTTGGAAACCCAGACAGGAATGCGGGGAGACAGACTGGGCCGGGGCATCCGAATGCCGTCTTTTTCTCCTTGCCGTTGTATAAACACTGTCGTTTGTCGTTAACGGTGAAGACAGCGCTGATTAAAGAGCCTGCATGACAGCTTCGTGGAAACTACGCTCTGGTGGTTACGCAAATATCCAAGGCCTCACTTTTAATTACTCATTTAGTGCCAGATTAACTCCTTGTCCCCGCCAACGGCACGGCCTTTCTCCTGGAGAGGTTAGAAGAAGTCAGGGGGAAGCTGGAGGAGCCAGGGCCCGCTGCCCATTCCCCGACTCGGCTGGGAGAGCAGGGTCCCCACGCAGAGGAGAGGCAATACGGACCCGGGAAACGGACCCGCCTCCTGTTGGGTTCTTTTCCTTTGGGCTTAGCCCCAAGTATTATTCTAGCTGGAAAGACCTCCTGGAAGACTGTTTTCTTTGGGGAACCCGAAGAAAGTCTGCATGGTGGATGTGAGCTCACTTGGAAGCCTCCGATCACTGAGCAAGTGAGGGCTTCCAGATGCCTTTGCTGTGGGCAGCATGAACCTCGGTGACACGGACTTGGCCGTTCATTCGGTTCCTTTGTGCACATGCCCAAGGCACCAACTGTGTGTCTGCTCACCGCTGTGCGTGTTGGTCAGAGCTGGAAAAAATATGGCTGCTGACCCAGAAACTCTGTCTAGGGGGGAAGACACACGTGAAAATCCATCAGGGCAATTGGCTTCAGGGGATGCTGGGACAGAGGTCTGCACAGGCCCTGCAGGGCACAGACAAGGGGGTCGACAGGGGGAGGAAGTGGGAAAAGCTCTGTGCAGGGGAGCTAGATCAGAGATTTCCGGGGAACAGGGACAAGAAGGAGCCTTGAGAGGGCATGGGGCAGTGAAGAGTTATAAGAAGGTTCATGGGCCTGGTGAAGGACCAATGTGGATATGCAGGATGTGTGTGGTGTTCTTTAACATCCCAGAACCTTTGAACCCTTTTTCTGGCTTTAAGAATGTCCCTCTGCTCTGGCTGGTGTGGCTCAGTGAATTGAGTACTGCCCTGAGAACCAAAAGATTGCTGGTTCGATTCCTGGTCAGGGCACATGCTTGGGTTATGGGCCAGGTAACCATTTTGAGAAGTATGAGAGGCAACTGATTGATATATCTCTCACACATTACTGTCTCTCTTCTTCTCATTCTCCCTCCCTTCCTCCTCTCTCTAAAAGTAAACAAATAAAATTTAAAAAAAAAACAAGCAGAAAACAATGTCCTCCTTAGGAACCCTACCCTTCCCAAAATAAAAGCCAGCAATTCTATTTCCAAGCTTCCCTTGCAGCTAGGGAACAACCATGTGACCTTGAATCCACCAATCAGATACAGCTGTGGGAAGCTTTATTTGGAAGCCAATGCTAATGATGAGAGATGCCTTGTAGACTTGCCTTGCTGACTGCATCCTGCTGAGTGTGGTAATACACAGTGCACAGCATCGTCTTCACCTGCTTTTTGTCTGCACTGCTGTG
The DNA here is from genome assembly GCF_014824575.4 of Sturnira hondurensis. Taxonomy (NCBI): domain Eukaryota; kingdom Metazoa; phylum Chordata; class Mammalia; order Chiroptera; family Phyllostomidae; genus Sturnira; species Sturnira hondurensis. The sequence continues at coordinate 5,884,490 of NW_028093774.1, read as the reverse complement.
GTGGTACTGGTGCTCTGCGGGGGTGGAATGTGCCCACATTGCTCCCGCCCATGGGCCTCCAAGCCTGTATCTCAGGCTGTCCTGGAGATCCTGCCAGCTGCCGGTCTCCTTTCACAAGCCCCTTTTCCTCTTTAAACTAACTAGAGGGAATTCTGTTGCTTACGGCCCAGAATTCTGATTGGTACGATCCAGTGGCTTCCCATCAGGCACTGAGGAGATCCTATAATTTCAAGGAACTTCCTTGGGACTGATGTAGGGGCTTCTGTGACATCTCTACCCCTAGCTCCTCTACTTCGATCTCCTTTGCACGCTGAGCTTCCAAACAAAGATCGCAGTCATGAAACTATAACAATAACAATAACATTTATGGAGCACTCGCTACTTTGGGGCAACATGTGGCAGATGGAGAGAAGGAAACAGATAGACAGCTCCTGGGTAGGTCGCTGGCCTGGTCATGGAAGTGAGGAGAGTAGGGACACAGAGATCGAGCATCAGGTGACGTCCACAGGGCTTATCTGGGTCGCCCGTCACCAATCACCTTACTGATTTCAGCAACAGCTAAATAATACAAATGACTCATTCTAACTGCCAGCCTTGGTTATCATCAGCTGATATCAGAGCTGTCATCAAACACCCCTCGAGGACGAGCAGACCAGGCCTCGCATCAGCGGGGATGTGCTTGGTCATGCCGTGTTAACAGTCAACCCCGCAGTCTCGGCAGCTTATCAGGAAAGCGTGCTCCGTGGGCACGTCCTCTGAGGCCGGCCGAGATCTTGGGCTCCACTTCTCTGCCTTCGTTGGCTCCATCTCAATCATTGCTGGTCACATTGTAGAGGGAAAGACAGCTTTGGAGAGTCTCAGGCCAGCAATTCCATCTTCGGCCCACAAGTGATAAGGGTTATGTCCATTCACACTGATTGGCCAGAACCAGTCACCCGACCCACCCAACTGCAGGGGGGCAGGAAGTTCCGCCCTGTCCCTGGGAGCACAGACAGGCAGGCTCCTCTGAGCCGCAGCAGACATCACGGCATGTTCTGCCTGAAGAGCGGTGTGCTAGCGCCCTGCACCTTGACTTTGTGTTGGCTAACATGGTTGCGAGTTATTTGTGCCTCCTCTTCTCGGGCTGATGTGAGCTCCTCAAGGGCCCGAAGGCCTGACCCACTCTGCCCTTCCCTGTATTAGCAAATCCTCGCATCCATCCGGGTCCACAGGCTGAAGAGTCATCACACTCTGCACTTTTCCCCTGTGTACCTTCTATTTCAACTAAAAAAGTCAAATCAAGAAGGTGAGGAGTCACATGCTTCGGCAGGGAAAATCCCTCTTATTATCCCAGAGTCTCGGGACTTGGGGACTGTCCCAGTCGCTCCTCATCTCAGCCACTTAGACCAGCTGTCACTGGTCTTTAGTCTGACACTCAGTCAAGGAGCAGGGCCAACTCAGCCTCTGCCCTCATTCGTTCTCCATGGGGCATCTCTCCATTCCAGCTGAGGCCAAACGAAGGCCCCGCCTGGGCAGTGCAAGGCTCCCAGAGTCCAAATTCCATCAACTGGAAGCCTGGGCGAGGAGACACCATTATCTCCTGGCCCGTGCTCTTGGGACCTGACAAACATCTGCCCCCTCTGGGATGGCTTTTCCAGGGTCAGCCTATTACGAACGAATCCTGACTAATTCGGTCACCCTCCCATTTCTCAAGTATGATTTGTGGCTTAATTGCAGCAGGAAAAAAAAGAATGAAAAGTGCACAGCCCGAGCCATATCCATAATTCATAACCCCAATAAAACCCTTGGCGCACGGTTGTGACTTATGGCAGTCTGAGAGGTGTGCACCCTGGGTCCAGAGGAGGGCCCAGATGTTTCCGTTATAGAACATTTTCAAGTTCACGGGCTGGAGAAAGAATCCAGGCTTCCCAACTATTATGGCAAAGTTCAGCCCTGGTTGGAGGCCAAGGCCAGAGCCTTGGCTCAGGGTCCTGGGGCCCCAGAGAGGTTGTGCTCAGGCTGCCCTGAAAGCAGAGTGTGGGAGAGGCTACAGCCAGCACCTCAGAGGTGACCTTGGAGCATCTCAAGGCACTTGTCACTCAGGAGGCTGGCCTGCACTGGCCCCAGGAGAGCATATGGGTGATACGTCAGTTAGGGAGTGAGACTGTGAGTGATGGAAAACTGAGATCAGACAGCATGAGCCGTAAAGGGAATGTTTTGGCTCTCATAACTGAAAAGTCCAACAATTGTTTGAGCTTCAGGTAAGGCTTGATCTAGGGGCTCAAATAATGTCACCTGGGAGAAGGCATTGCCCATTGTTTCTCTCTGCCTCCCACCCTGGGCTCCACAGTGCAGGGTGGGAGGCAGCATGAAACCACTGGCAGTTCTAGGGTTTCTCCTGCGAGAAGCAGACCTGCTGAACGAGTCCCAGACCTCGCACCCTCGGGGGCTGTCTCTTCCCCCAAGTGTTGAACAAAGACCCCCACTGCCACTGATACCCACTGGGTCAGGTGTTTGTTCTCGAACAAACTAGCATTTGAGCCCTGGCTGGTGTGGCTCAGTGGGCTGAGTACTGGCCTACAAACCAAAGGGTCACCAGTTTGATTCCCAGTCTCAGGCACATGCCTAGACTGCAGGCCAGGTCCCGAGCAGGAGGCATGCAAGAGGCAACCACGTGTTGTTTCTCTCCCCCTCTTTCTCCCTCCCTAGAAATAAATAAATAAAATCATAAAAACAACAACAGCAACTAGCATTTGAGGGGTTGGGGAGAGGGACGAACTCGTGGACTAACCCGGGGCGAGTAGGCAACTACATCAGGCACATACATCAGACGTTTGAAAATGGGGAGGGCTGGTTCTGACCGGGGAGGTTCGTTTCCCCCAAAGAAGCAGAAATGAATTCACTGGGCAGACAGGGGGCACAAGTCTGCCCCATAGAGCCGGCGTGGGCTAGCAAGTTCCAGGGGCCAAATCCAACCCCTGTTTTTGTGAATGAAGAGGAATGCCACTCGTCTGCTCCTGTGTCGTCTGAGGCCGCTTTCACTCTCCAGTGGCCGTTGTGTGACGGCAATGGAGTACATCTGGCCCAAAAAGCCTAAAATAGTTACTCTCTGGCCCTCTCCAGAAAATGTTGTGAAGTTGACATAGAGGAAGTTTCATTTTAATGGGGACTTCCATTTTAATGGCTATGGCGGAACACAAACAGTAGACACTGCCAGGGTCCAGACACTCTGAGAGCATAGTTAGCACCTGCTCCTGCCTGCTGCCCAGACTCGGGCTGGGGACCTAGCTGGGGCCAGCACTGCAGGTCAGGAGAAAGCACCTGGTCCTAGATGCACTGGCCAAGTGACTTTGGGCAGGTCACATGGTTTTCTCCACCAGGCGGAGGATGAGAGAGCTTCCAGGATATCAGGGCTAACAGTCTGTATTTTCTGGGTAGTGCCCTAGAGGGAGCCCCTCTCCCCTCCTCTTTCCCAGATCTGTCTGCAGGAGGCAGACCCCATCACCAGGGGGCGCTAAGAGGCACCATCATAGCGGGGTAACAGGAAGTGGGAATGCTGTGGTGACACTGTTTATATGACACTCACCCTCCCACAGGCCTTACCTACCAGCTGAAATGGTAATCACCGGCTGGAATATCATCTTGCTTTGCTTTCACTTAGTTGTGGTCATTCTTTACTGTTAGATCGAAAGTCTCAGATCTTCCCAATCCTAATAAACTGCAATGCAGGCCTCAGGCAGAATGGGATGGCTGATTCCCACTTACCAGGTTGTCCCCATGTTCACAGACATGTATGTGCTCGCTCATTGGTCTCTGAGTGTGGGCCAGTGCACGAGTGAGGCTGCAGACGAAGGAAGATGCCTGAGCCGTGAGGCGTTAAGGAACTCACACGGCTCCAGAGTCCCGTCTTCCATCCCAGGGACTTTCGTTTCTGCTGTTCGCACTTGCGGTGAAGAGGTGGTGGCTGAGCTATGAAAGACCTCTTCTCTGTAGGCAGAAAAGCGTGTCCCCACAGCAGCACACCCACAGACACCCCGTCAGAGCCCGCGTGCCTGCCAGGGACACAGAGCAATGTACGGGAGGCCTGCATCTGCCGGCACCCACCTGTGCACACGCCTGTGCACACCCACACAAGCGCGTGCACGAATTCATGCCGAGAGGCAGCCCCAGGACTGCGCATCACGTATACACTGTGTGCTCACCCGTGTGTGTACTAGCACCTGTGTGTGCCGGGTCACATACCACTGTTAATAGGCCCTGAGCATGGAACAGGTCATGGAGACTCCCTACCCTCTGTACAGAATTTAAAAGAAAAGGTTATTCGGGGTTTTTTTTGAAATGTCAAATGTCAGAAAATGTATGTGTGTGCTAAAAAAAATAACTTCTTTCTGAATTTTTCTGATTGCAACTTTAAAATATTGATTTTTCCAGGCATGCATTGATTTGTTTGTCCATGTATGTATTTACCCATTCATTCAGGCATTTCAACGCCCCGGCTTTGTTGGCACCCTGCACATGGGGTGCAACAACCCATCTCCTGGGTGGCCCAGCAGGGAAGTGCATGCACATTCACACACCACACACTCTGATGGTAAGTGAGCACTCATGCATAGTCAGACCAGTGCTTCCCACTGTTGCACGTGGGCACACGCACACAGAGACACAGCCCGAGAACACACCCCACACTGGCACCCTGCTCTCCTGCAGGAGGCCTCTCCTCCTGCCAGGTGTTTTGGCCACTGCAGGCCCCACCCCCGACAGCCCCGTGTAATCCTCCTGGGGTGGGGCCTGAGCATCCGGGTTTAGAAAGCCTGGTCAGGTGACTCTAATGTGCAGCCCAGGAAACTGGAGGCCATTGGACCCTGGTAAGCAAATGTCCCAGGACGGGAACACACTCCCTGTCCTGGCAGCCTCCTTGCTTTGAGGACAAGTTCAAGCCAAGAGCCTTTGTTGCCAAATTTCCAGAGTGGGGACAGCAAGCTCAGGGCGTGCCCTACCACCATCACTGTGGTTCTTGCCGCCCGCCTCTCTGGACACAAATATCACTCTGCATACTGAGTACTACATATGGTATTTACACAGCACATCAATTATAAGTGTGTTAAATAATGTTAGTAAAAACGAACGCAATTTCCGCCGCACTGGATGAAACCTCGTCTTTCTCGCCTACCGTTTCAACACAAGCGTTTTCCCCGTCAGTAAGAGCTGTCACTGTACTCAAAGGCCATACAAAATCCCTGAATCTACCTTCGGACTCTATAGATGAGAAACCGAGGTGCAGAGAAAGTGGGGGTGAGGCCCCACACACGTTGGCCCTGGGCATGATGAAGTTTCAATGAGGAAAATAACAGCATAATATATAAATACCCAACCAGTGAGGAAAAGGAACAGTTTACCCGCCGCAAAGAACCTAAACGTTTAAGAAAGACGAAAAGCGTTTTGTTGGCTGGCTCAGACTCACATGAAGCCGAAAGAGCTGAGAGGGCATGGGACCCCCAGGAGTGGGTCTGGGATAAGAGGTACGAGGCGCCTGTGAGCTCGCCACACCCGCCACTAGGCGGCGCCAGAGCAGCGCCTATGGCTGGGTCATCCCCCGCAAGGCAGGGAGCGGCAGCAGGCGGGTGGAACCAACCCCCAGGGCCTCTTCACCAGGAGTTCTGGAAAAGACCAGGTAGGAGAAAGCTCTGGCAGCAGATTAGAAGCTTTTCAAAGACACCCTCCGCCCAGCCTTCACATCCTAAAGTATCCTAAGTTACATAAATTCCCCCAGCTGCCCTGACCTCATTTGTCAGCAGGAAGGAGACGGAGCAGGACAGTGGAGGGATCCATCAGACACAAAGCCGGAAAGGGGTGACTCCTGGCGGTCCCCCCACCCGCAACTCTTTCACAGCTTTCCAGCCAGGCAGGACCCAGACTGGGCCCTCCCTCTCCTTGCAGTCCAGTTCAGAGAAGGCCATCTGTGAGCCTGGGGCCACACAGCCAGCATGGGGCTGTCATCTCCGGTTCTTTGCGTCTTGCTGCCTCTCCAGGGGGCCAGACAGAGACAGACAGCGCCGCCCCCTCCCCGCACTGGAGGTCCCCCATCTGCCCCTGCCCCGCCTCTTGTACTGTGAAACGTGTTTCAGGATAACTGGAGCCGCCTGCCACCTAGTGTAAGAAGGAGCTTTTCAAGTTGTTCTTCTGGACACTTAGGCTTTGGGCCGAAAAATAAAGACATTGAAAAGGGCTTTAAGACAAAAGCAGCATGGACGTCAGAAGTGCACGTGGGCATCTTCCCAAAGCAAGCTGTGCCATCATCCACAGGCAAGAACTCAGGCATCTGGTCCTGCATTCATTCCGAGACAACTGGGGACACCTCCCAAGGCCACACAGCCAATGTGAGGTCACTTACCTCCAACAAACTGACATTCCCGCCCAAGGGCGGGGCGGGGGTCCCCTCAGCCCAGTCGCTGTCTCCAGGCCTGCAGAAATGGCTTTAACCGTCATCACCTACAGGAAGTCGGAGAGACGACTGATGGAGGGTAGAGGAGGGGGGCCATGTTTCCGATGCGTCCCCATGTGCCACCTCCGTGCACCTGTACCATGTGGGAACTGTGGGCTGAGGGCTGACTCAGACACCTGTGTGTGTGGCACACTGATTATGTAACAGTAATCATTAGATAATAATCATCGTCAACATCAATATGACTATTAGTAATTCTCAAGCACGCAGCCCCTGCCAGGCATTTGACACTTATCACGTCCGGTCCCACAATAACTCTGCAAAAGTGTAAGTTGTCCTCTTCTTGACATGGAGGAGAAAGTAGCTGGGGAGGCAAAGAGGCTTTCCCGGTCCCCCAGAGCTAAGAACCCAGGAGGCCGGTGTCCCTCCCAACTGCAGGCAGGCAGGGAGTGACACCTGAGCAAGGGACACCCTGGATGTTCACACTGGAAGGAAATGTCATGATTGCCTCTCAAGGAAGCTTCTGGATGAAGAGCAGCAAGGGCAGCTGTACACACATGTGCACAAGGTACAGTGGAAATCCTACATGTCGTCATTTGGGTCCTAGCTTCCCGTCTCTTCTCACTCAAGCACTGGTGGGAGGGAGAGATGTGCCTCCATTTGACTTTGGGCTGAATCTCTACTCCGTCCCCTTGTTTGGGTTCTGCACACCCACTTTTCTGTGGCCTCTGCTGGCCACACAGCTCTCTGCTACCCAGTTGCGTGGGAACATCTCAAACTCTCCTGGGACACTTGCTCAGAGCTCACACTGTGGCCCAGGCTGGGGCCTTCTCTTAACGGCTCACCCTGATGTGTCTGTCTGTCTGTCTGTCTGTCTTTCCACTGGTCTGCATGATCCTTGAGGGCGGGACTGACTTATTCATCCCCGGACCCCCAGCACCCATGCCCAACTTGGCACAAGAGGGTGCCGAGGCCTCCAGCTCAAGGGGCCCTAAATTTCAGTTGCTATTGAGTGGAGGCTCGTCCAAGTCATGACTTCAAGTTTGGACAGTAGCCTCCTTCCATTTTTCTAGAACCCCCAAAACCAACAATTGCTAGATAGACACAGTCACTCCTACATTCTGAGCCGTAGCTCTCTGGATCGAGGGAACCCCGTTGCAGCTGACCGAAGGGAGACCCACCCTTCTGCTAGGCATCAAAACAAACTCTGAATGGAACTAATATTTATGTGTAAAAAGCCAAACTTCCAAAATGTTAGGAGAAACCACAGCATTTTCATGTGTAATTCCAGAATGAGGCAAGTGCTTTCTCTAAGCATGACATGAAACTTAGAGGCTGCTCTGGCTAGGTAGCTCTTTGGTTAGAGTGTCGTCCCAACATGCCAAAGTTGTGGGTTCGGTTCCCGGTCAGGGCTCATACAAGAATCAACCAATGAATGTATAAGTATGCGGGACAACAAATCTATGTTTCTCTCTCTCCCTCCACCTTTTCTCTCTCTAAAAAACTAATTAAAAAAACCTCAAATGCCATAAAGAAAAGGTTGTTTAATTCTTATATAAAATTTAAAAACTGCAAGAAAAAGATAACACCAAAAGGCAAGCAACAAACAGGTAGAAATATCTGCAACTCATATCACAGATAAAGAGGCGATATCACAGACAATTTCCTTTACACTTAAAGACTTCCTACAAACCAACAAGACTAAACTCAAGAGAAAAAAATGGGCCCAGGATGTAGACTGCCTGGGTTCAAATCCCAGCTCTGCCAGTTATTAGCTGGGTGTCCTCAGGCAAGCCACTCAATCCCGCCGAACCCTGGTTTTCTTGTCTGTAAAAGGACCCAGCCCCACAGGGGTTGTTGTGAAAAACAGATACACAAATATTCCCCAGAATGGCCACTGTTCACTTGTCTGCTCTAAGACTGGGAGCACCTTGGGGACAGGGCTGGGGGCCCGGTGCAGACTCCCTGTCATGCAGCTGTTTTGGTGACTGAGCCCATTGCCTTCAACTTGCCAGAATGGCAAGGTGGGTCATGATAAAGGATGCAACCCCAGTTCTCTTGGCCTAAACCCAGTGGTCCTTGGAACACTGGCCATCCTGCCAGGTGCCCTGTGTGCCCAGGTCAGGGGGAAGTGGAAAATCATGTCAAGGACTTGGAGTGGTGTGTGTCGGCTTCCACGAAGGAACATCATAGCTACATGGGCCTGGGTGGAAGTTAAAATTCATAGACTGTTAATTAGCATGTGGAACAGGAAGTTTCTAAACAGCTTTGCAGAGGCAATCAGCAGGCTGTGGGCCAGCGCTTAAAAGCCTGGTTTAAAAGAGAGAGAAGGAAAAAGGGAAGACGAAGCCATTCCGCTCCTTCTTACATTGCAGCGACCCGAAGGCCGGCTTCTGTTGGGCCCTCCTGTGAAAATACAGCCCTGGCCCTCGAGGGTGCGGCTGGCTGGTGTGAGTGTGTGTGTCCACCTTCACAGGTCACAGAGTGCTTTACCTGCCGGCTTTTAAAGCCTCACCTGCTATCTCCATGAGCCAGGACTCTTTGTCAACTGTCATGGTAAGATACAGAAGTGACGGTGGCCTTGGTTCACTGAAATGAATGCCTTTGGCACGAAGCTACTATTGCCACAGCCCTCGAATCCCAAATCTGCAACCCAGGGACCGCCTCTCCTCCCCGGGTCTCAGTTTCTCCCTGGACGGAGAGAGGTGCAGGCGCTACAGCTCCTTGAGGCTGTGGGCTCTCTGCACGGCTCGCTCTTGTCCAACGCAGTCTCCATCCAATAGCAGAGGTCCCCAGGCGTCCCCTGCCCAAGACAGGTCACGGTCAGGGAGCATGGCTCTCAGGTGTCCGTGTAGCCACGGCTCTTCCAGTGCTGCAGACCTTGCATGGCCTGCTCACGGACCAGGCCGGCCCACTGCCCCGTGTCCAGCTCAGGTTAGCTGCCCTTGACGTCTGTGCTGGGGAAATCTAGAGAGTCCTCGGGGAGATGCCTGCCTGCTCTCCATGACCGGGCGGGGCACACCTACCCTGTACTTCAGGCCTTGGATAAGACTTAGACCAAGGGTCCAGGAGTGACCCTTGTCAAGTCTAAGAGATTCTAATGGAACCTGACCCCTGGCCATGAAGCATTTCTTAGTCTCTTCTAGCCCCTCAAGGTCCAGCCAGTGGACACCGCCTCCAGGAAGCCTTCCCTGTCTTTTGCGGCAATCACTGATCATCTACATCCTGCCGGGCACCTGAGAGCCAGGAGTGATGTTCCCTCTGCTTTGAGCTCCCTGGCACTCTCTGGCCTCCCAATTACTGGCCCTGTTGCTCTGTGGCTTCTCTTTGATGGTTACCTCCCTTTCCTGACTTTGCCTCTCTGTCCAACACCCCAGGAATATGCATAGTTCAGTGCTAAAGAGCCTAACAGCCTGGGTTCAAATCCCAACCCTGATGTTTTGGGTGGTCTGTCCTCAGACGACTTATTTAACCTCTGCCTCAGTTTCTGCACATGTGTAATGAGGATCATTACAGTATTGGCCTCGTAGGATGTCCATGAAGATAGAGGGAAATTTTGGAAAGCTCTCAGGACGGAGCCTGGCCCTATGCAAGCACCAGATAATAAAGCACTGGTAAGATAGGACGTGCATGGTCTCCCCCAGGCCTGGAGACATCAGACAACACGCAAATGGGCAGAGGGGGCTGGGAGAGGCCCGCAGCAAACCCGAGGGGCCCAGCCTGGTGAGGGCGGCAGCCACTCTGCTCCTGGGCTCTCTGTCCTGTGGGAATGCACGCTGGATTTCCATTTTCCAGAGAAACTAGAAGTCCTGTTTGAGTATTTGTTTTTAATGTGAAGTCTCTCGACTTTTTTTTCCCATTGATTTTAGAGAGAGGGAGGGAGAGAGAGAAACTGATGTGAGAGAAAAGCACCAAGCAGTTGCCTCTCGTACACACCTAGACCCAGGGTTGTGCGTGTGTCTGGACTGAGAGTCGCACACGCCCGTGCCCAGGCCAGGGATTGAACCCTCAACCCAGGTATGTGCCCCAACCAGGAATTGAACCCTCAACATTCCCGTTACGGGACAGCGCTCCAACTAGCTGAGCAGCGCCGGCCAGGGCAAATCTCTTCACTCTTAAATGTTGGCAGCTAACTTAGAAAAAGTTAGAAAACTTATGTCCACACAAAAACCAATACATGGACATTTATTCAGCTTTATTCATGATTGCCCAGACCTGGAAGCAACCAAGATGACCTTCAGTAGGCGAATGGATAAACGCACTGTGATGTATCAGACAGAGGAATGTAATTTAGGGCTAAAAAGAAATAAATTAGGGAGCATTTGAGACATCGCTCCCTGGCATATGTCATCAGTTTGGCTGAAACAGACTCTCATTTTAAAAAAAGAAAGGAAATGAACTATCGAGCCATTCAAAGACATGGAGGAAACTGAAGTGCACGTTACTAAGTGAAAAGCCAACCTGAAAGAGCCGTGTGTGCCCGAGGAGTCCAACAATATGACGACCCAGAAAAGGCAAGATGGTAGCGACCACAGAGAGATCCGTGGGTGCCCGAGCTGGGGAGGGGGCGGGATGAAGAGGTGCAACACAGCGGAGTTTCGGGGAAGTGAAACTATTCTGCGTGGCGGACTGTGGGGGCGGACTCGCGCCATCACTCATTGGGCAGGGCTCCCAGACGTGCCCCACCAAGAGTGAGCCTGAGTGTCAACTAGGGATTTGGGGTGACGATGGTGATGTCAGATCGTTGGCAACCGGTCTGGGTTGGGGGAAGCTGTTATTGGTGGGGAGATGTGCAGGGGGGTGGGAACTCTCTGTACTTTCTGCTCAGTTTTGCTGTGAACCTAAAACTGCTCTAAAAAAATAAAGTGTTTTTTAAAAAATCAACACGTCGCTGGCCAAGCCAAATACACGTATGGGCTGGATAAGGCAGACCATGCTGCCATCTCAGTGCTGGGCAGTTTTTGCTCAATAACCAGACTGTAAACTGCATGAAGGCAGAAGCTCAGCTGGTCTTGATCACAGCTCTGGCCCCAGGCAGGGCCTAACACCGGGCAAGAGCAAATGCGGGAAAGAATGAATGAACCACATGTACTAGACCAGAAACATGATAGAAACCAAGTTGACTGAGTGCCAAGTATGTAACAAGCACCATTCTGGGCACTACGGAGCCTGCTCACATGGATGCCACTTAACCCTTTCCCAGTGAAGCTGTTATCAGCTCTGCTTTGCAGGGGTAGAAACAGAGGCTCAGAGGGGTTGCTTTGGTTGCCCAGAATCACACAGCAGGTAAATGGCAAGCCCTGGATGGGTGGATGGANGTACTAGACCAGAAACATGATAGAAACCAAGTTGACTGAGTGCCAAGTATGTAACAAGCACCATTCTGGGCACTATGGAGCCTGCTCACATGGATGCCACTTAACCCTTTCCCAGTGAAGCTGTTATCAGCTCTGCTTTGCAGGGGTAGAAACAGAGGCTCAGAGGGGTTGCTTTGGTTGCCCAGAATCACACAGCAGGTAAATGGCAAGCCCCGGATGGGTGGATGCACAACAGGTGGATGGATGAATAACCGTAGACAGCCGAATAGATAATAAAGGGTTGGATGGATGCTCGGACAGGTAGATGGGTGATGAATGGACCTGAAGAGCCCTTTCTCTAATGGAATTTCCAGCACAATCTTTCTTTCCTTTTTCAATCCCCATCACTGCAGAGACTCCACTATTTCTATTAGGCAGCCAAATGAGATCCCCAAACAGGGTTCTTCTCGCACTTGACAGCAAAGCCAGCTTCAACTGAGCTGGGGTGGGGGCGAATAGGACACCTGTCTTTTCCCTTCGCACCTGGCCAGATGTAAACAATATAATTAGGCTAATCACAGAGCCACCCCTGAATCCACATTTCTTAAACCCCTCATTGAGGATCAGGAAGAGCTGCCTCCCTCCTTCCTCCACCGTCTCCCCATGATAATGGGGCCCTCCTGGGGGGAGGGGCGGGGTGCACATAACGCCCCAAACATTTCCATACTCACTCTCTTCCCTGATGTGTGATCTGGGGCAGATCTTACCTTCGCTGAGCCTCTGTGTCCTCATCTGCACAAAGGAGGTAAACCATACTTCACTGGCTGTTCTGATGGCAAGGAGGAGTTAGCACACACATACGGTGCTGAGCATGGAGCAGATGGTCATAAACTTTTAGTTTCCTTCTGCCCCCTTTGTCATCCCTTTTCTATACAGTTAATTCAAGTTCATGGTAACAGAGCAGGGGCTGACCATTTCCTGTGATGAACTGAACACCGTTATCTTCTTCTTGCAAGAGGCTGGTGAACACCCATCTGGGCCCCAGATACTTCTGACCTTGAGTCATGGGGAGCACAGAGCTAGGCTAACCCTTTCGGTCTGAGCCAAGCGGTGTGTCCAAGGCCCTTTTAGGCTGCCCAGGTGCCGGCTTCCCTGCGAGCACCAGTTCTGGCCTCAGATGCTCAGGGCCAGTATTTGCTCCCCAGTCAGTACCTGAACCAAGAACTTAGTTAGTCTCCCAGCGAAGAGGGCATTCTGCCTGTCCCCCATGCCTCCCTGCCGGGACCTGCCTCTGCTTATTCCGTGCCCCAGTGAAAACCCAAGGTCTTCCTCAGGCTATACGGTGACCAGAGCTCCCAAGTCAGTGGAAAGCCTAAGCCTTTCCCAGGGTCCCCAAAAGGAAGATTCTAAATGTGGGCCATAAAAATGAGACCCCAGTGCAGTGAACTAGAGTCCTGGAAGCAGCGCAGCACCGTGGGAAGGAGCGGAGGTCAGTGTCCCGGGAAAGTTCTCCACCGCCCCTGCCCCTGCCCTGACCCTGCTGAGGCACCTAGCTCCTGGGCCCCAGGGCCCCATCTATACTGTGGGGTCACCACCCACACACAGACTGCAGAGGCCCATGGGTGCTGTGTCTGTGCGCGCATTCACCCAATGGCAACTCAGGCGCAGTCTGCTGCACGCTAGGTGGCCGGAAACAGTGGCCCCATCCCGTCCTCCACAAATCTTCTGAAGTGGGCACTATATCTCCACTTAAAGCAATGGGACTCGAGAGAGCAGGTGCCTTACCCAAAGCCACACAGCTAATGAGAAGCAGAGAGGTGGCCAAATCCAGGCGTCTTTGGTGTCAACACCTGTATTCATTGAAACTAAGCAACAAAGGTCCCCACTGGAATGCTTGGGTCCAGAGTGGCCTCAGGTGTGTCCAGGTGAGAAAACTAAGGCTCAGAGAGACTGTGACTTGCCCAAGGCCATGGTTGTGTTTGGGACCTCTCCAGAGTTGGAGCTGGATATTGTCACAGATGATGCCCATGGTCTTGTGGAAAAGTCCCCTTGCGCAAAAGCGATGCCCGCAGTATTCAGCTCCCTCTGTCTGGAACAGACCCCCAAAGGCAGGGGTGTGCAGCAGTGGGTGGGGGAAGCCCCCGACAGCACCTTGAAGAGCAGCCCCTCGGGGGACGGTTAGTCCGTGCAGGGCTCTTTTTCAGTCTTGCTGACTGTGTCAAGGAGGAGGGAGGCTGGGCTAATGCTTTGAATGCCTCTCAACACCTATGCGTCCATCCTCCGGCTGAGAGAGAGCTCGTCTCCCTGGCCCATCCTCCAGCAGACGGATGGCAAACGGGTACAACCTTGCTTTTCATTTTGCTTAGTTTTACAGGGAAAGATAGCGTTCCACGTATAGCAAGAAAACCCGCCCCCTCCCCCGCGGTTTAAGGAGACCAACCTCAGAGGGGTGTCGGGATTCAGGGCTCAGAGTTGGGAAGCACCAAGAAGTGGAGGGGATTAATGGCAGATTGCAACGTCAGCTTCATTAGGTCAGCTGATGGGAGAGCCAGGCTTGGATGTGTGGCCCAGTCTGGATCCTGAAGACTTCACGCACAGAGTTCCTTCTACCACGCAACTCAGGCCTCTTTGCTCCCCAGAGGAGGGGCTGGGATGCACCCCTTGTTCCCTATCCCAAAGTTACTCCTCCTTGAAAAGCAAAGATTGAGTCAGGAGCTGGTGAGAGGCCAGACCGTCTCCCTCGAGTCTCCTATCCGGCAGACGGGAGAACTGTGTCCCCCCCATGGACACTTGAGGAGTGTGGAGTTAACAGACAGCACTCATCTCTGATCACACATATGCTCTTGGTGGCGGAGCTGGAACTGGAGGGGAAAAAAATATATCCAGCACAACTATCTATTGGGAGGCCAGGCAGGAGAAAACATGTGGTACTCCACAGCTAGCATCTAGGAAGAGGGTCATGGACTGGTCCTGGTGTGTGGGTGAGGCAGGTGAAGCCAGGTAGGAGGCGCCCCGGTGGGAGCCATAGTTCTAGAAGGACTCAGTCACCCCCTGGATGCCAGCAGCGAAACCAGGAGGGAGAGGGGAGGGAATACCCCAGTCTCTCCCGCTGCCATGTCTGCTGACGTACCCTGCCATTGGCTGAGGCCACAGAACAGGGGAACCTGGGAAATGATGTCCACAGGGGCAACCTTCCCTGGCACAGAGCAGCAAGGAATGGATCTGGAGGGGCCTGGGGGCATGGAAAGGATGTTGCGGGCAATAAACATGGCACAGAGAGCAGCAAAAGCTGACTCTGACACATCCTTTCTGTATTTCGTTTCATCCTCCCAGGATGCTTTGAGGTAGGAGGGATCTGCCCCTTCTACAGATGTGAAAGCTGAGAGGCTCAGACGGGTTTGGAAACTTGGCGGAAGGATCTGTGCAGAGTTGCAACGTCGCAGGGACCAATGTTGGAATCTCCATTTTCAAAGTCTTTCCACTCCTTCACCGCAGTGGGGTCACCGAGCTTCCCGGGGTTCTGCCTGGGTCCTGGCCAGGCTGGGGAAAGGCTGGCTTTTCCTGACCGAATGTTCCAAAGTTCTATAAATTCGTCCTGCATTCGCTCCAAGCACCACTTTATCTGCCAATTCTGCAGCGAAGTGTGAGTCTCTGCTAATCAAGTCCCAAAGGCCATCGACGCCGAGAGCTTTCAGCTTCATTACCCAAGCGCACCCCTCATTGCGTTCCTGCAGACGTTTAGAAGTGTCGGCTCAGCATTTGGCTGGCGCGGCAGTCAGACGCTCCTCTTCAGGAGAACTCAGATGAACGCATCAAAGACGGGCAGGAAGGGAGGAGGGCAGGCACGGTGTGAGAAGAGGTGGCCCGTCCCTAGCTAAGATGCTAGAAAGTCCCGTGAAGCTGGGAAGAGGGCAAGGAGGGGGGTGCTGCTGTCTGCACTAGCGGCTGCTTCAGAAATTCTTCTGAAATGAACGTGCCCGGCCTTGTGCCTGTGAGCGCAACCTTCCAGGGGCAGCGCCCAGCAGAGCCGGAGAGCAGACGCACGCAGTGGGGCGAGGTGATGAATGCCGTGGCCCTGCACGGTCCGATCCTGCCAGCCCCGCTCACGGGCTGTGTGTGTGGTAGTGGTGAGTACTGGCCCGTCCAGTCTCATTTTCCAAATTTGTGAAATAAGATTCATTAACATGAACCAAATGACCAGCACCTACCCCATAGGACTGCTAAAAGATATTAAATGAGGTAAGAGTTGGGAAATAGTTAACCCTGTTACAGGAGTGTCCAACATTTTGGTGTCTTTGGGCCATACTGAAAGAAGAGGAGTTGTCTTGGGTCACACATTAAACACTCAAACACTAATGAAAACAAACAAAAAAATCTTATAATATCTTAAGTAAATTTACGATTTTGTGTTGGGCCAAATTCATAGCCATCCTGGGCCATATGTGGCCCGGGGAAAGCATACAGTAAATGACACCGGTGGTTATTTTAATGAGCTACATGATCTCAGTCTAGGTTTCTTCATCTATAAACAGAGATAAAGTGGTGCCCACCTAATCGGGTTGCCGTGCAGATTACGTAAATAAGCACGTGCACAGTATAAATTTCCTAAATGCTAGTTGTCTTAGCAGCAACCATCATCAACAACACAGTTTCTCTTCTCCTACCCAACCCTTACTCATCCTGCAAGGGCCACCTTCTCCAGGAAGTCCTCCTGGACCTTGCTCTGGAATCTCAAAGTTGCACAGCTTTCACCATGAACAGGGCACTGGGAATATAACTGAAGTCAGTATTTGATGGGTCCATGAGTAAAGAAATGAATGAATGACCCAGAGGGCACACCAGCAGTGTGTAGTGGGGCTTGAACCTGAGCCCAGATGGTCTGAGTGCACAGAGAGAAGGAGACCCAGCCTGGAGCCAGGGGGCTGATGAGTGAGGACACACAAGGACACGACAGGTAACCACGTGACAGGAGTGAGACAGGTTAGAGAGGCAGGACAAGTGCGACAAGGAAACTGAGACAGATAGTTAAACAGTCAAGCAGTTTAAAGCCATTAATCAATCACAAAACCCTGTCTTCCCCAACTAAAAACACCGAAGAGGAAGTGGTTTGCAGTCAGAGTGTAAATAGTTTAAACCACCCTACTCAAGAGAACAGATAGCAAAAATCCAATCAGTGCCACCTGTGTGTGCCAGCCCCACCCAAGGACGGATGAGGTCGGAACAAACCTCACTTTGGTGCATCGGCCTAAAGCTGATGATTATTCTGCTGAGAGCCTCCCCCTAAACACTCAGCCTTAAAAACCCTCCAGACAAAGGGCCCGGCTGGGGCTTTCTTTCCCTCTGGGGGCACGTCAGCACCTACCCTTCCGCCTCCTCGTCTCCCAGCAGGTTACCTCGGCCTCTCTCCTCCCCTCCAAAGGCCCTCCTTCTGCCTCTGTACCTTGTTTCCTGAGCCGACGCAGCCCGGCTGGCTCACTTCTACCACCCCTGTAACTTTCCCCTATGATCTGGACTCTCGCATCTGAATTCTTCCTTTGCCGAACCCGAGAGCCAAGTCCAACTTCTCTGGTAACACCATTTTGCAGCCAACATGGTCAGTACCAAGACGGTTGGTAAAAGTTTCGGGTGCTTTGCTTGACACCTAGGACTTAGAAGCCATTGGTACCTATCCTAGGAAGGAGAGGAAGGAGAGAGGGAAGGGGGAAAGTAAGGAAAAGATTGAATTCACTCTCATCGGAGGTGCTGTTAGTCATTCATTTAACCCAGTAGCCATTAAGCACAACCAGGCATCAGGCCCCAGTCCTGGTCCTGGGTCAACAAGGCAGATGAAACTGCTGCCCCCGTGTCCCTCATGTTCCAGTGGGGAGAGGGGGACAATAAATGAAGAAGGATTTTTGAAAGTAAATGACACTGTAATTTGGATGGTGATAATGCTGTTGAGAAAAATAAAAGAAGAAAAGTTGTTTAGGGAGAAGGGGTGGAGGGGGCCCATTGTTGCCCTTTTATGGCTATGAAATCCTAGAGTGAGAAACCTTATTTGAGTCCTTTCTAATTAAAGAAAGAACACAATCCCATTTAGTGATGCCTACGGGTGCCGGGCGGTTTGCATTAGTGTCTCATCCATGGGGGCACATTGTCTAACCAGTACTAGCCCATTTTATAGATCAGGTTCAGAGATGTTAAAGAAACTTCCAGAAGTCACAGTTGGCAAGGGGCAGCCTCAGTTATCTTCTATCAGCTTTGAGTCCAACCGTCCACACGGTGTTTGGGCAGGCCGGGCTCTGAGGTGGGCACACATCATTCTCTGACTCATCAGGTGGGTGGCTCCCCGCTGGGCTCTGCCAGGAGGGGCGCCCAAGGGACAGGATGACAGGATGTAAGGAGGCAACGGGAGGCACGTCCTTCTTCCCATTTGGGGCTGTTCCTATTGGTCTCACCCAGCTGCACGACCCTCCACCCCAGCTCTGCAGTCAGTTGCAGGCTCACTTCTCTCTCCTCTTAGGGCCCTGTCCCCAGTTCCACATGCCTCTCCTGCAAGTTCTCATTCCCCTGTGTCCCCTCCCCACGAGTGGCTGCTGCTTTCTGCTTGGCCGTCTGGCTCAGCTCCATGCCTCATTTTCTCTCTTTCAGGTCCCTGTCACCAGTGACAACCATTCCCTGTATGAACCCCCTTCCCCGGAGCACCTCCTGTGGCTTGTTTGGCTGGGTGCACCCCAACTGATACAATCTTTGCCAGAAGGAGTTTTGAGACAGAGAGCCACAAAGAATCAGCATGGCTCTGCCCTGGGTCTTGGACTCAGTACACACCCTAATCTTTGGAAAGCAGCATCTGTTGATCTTTGGTGGCAGGGTGGCATGCTTGGGTGGCTTGGGATGACAGGCCTTCTTGGCACTTACTGCCACTTGCAATGATCTTGTTCATGAACTTATTAGTCATTCCTCACCTGTCAGCACTGCGGGTGACAGGCCAAGGACATTCTCCCAGGGCCAAGCATAGGACCTGGCACAAGTAGGCACACATTTGCAGATGGACTGACTGCAGGAAGTCTGAAAGACTCTATTAGGGTGACCAGTGCCATGGGCTGTGAAAGAATTCACAAAGAGAAGAAAGTGTTGAGAATAAAGTTTGTATTCACTCTCCAAAAGAGGAGGGGGTGTGGTGTGGAGAGAGACACCAGCACTGGGGAGTGGGGCCTTTGAGCTTTCATGGGATTATAATTGGATTTTAAAAGGTGGGGTGCTGTGGTGTGGCCCCCGGGCTGCTGGGCGTTGTACCCGAAAAGCAAGAGCTGTGGCCAGAGGCCATTTGTGAAGGAAATCTCCCAGAGCCTGGAGCTCTGTTGAATGATGGATATGAGGTGTTTGAGGAGACATGGCCTAAAAACGAGAATAAAGAAAAAGGCTGCTCTAGGTCCTAGGAAGGGAATTAGCCAAGAAAACCAAGACCAGATATTGGCCTTAAAATCCCAAAAAGGGAGAGGGGGCGTGGCCAGTGAATTCCTTACAGCTGGCACTGCATTGGTCGTTCTCAATGATTCCCAATCAAAGGATGCAAAGAAAGAAAGAGAGAGAGGGAGAGGGAGAGGGAGAGGGAGAGAAAGAAAAGAAAAGAAAAGAAAAGAAAAGAAAAGAAAGAAAGAAAGAAAGGAAGGAAGGAAGGAAGGAAGGAAGGAAGGAAGGAAAGGAAGGAAGGAAGGAAGGAAGGAAGGAAGGAAGGAAAGAAAGAAAGAAAGAAAGAAAGAAAGAAAGAAAGAAAGAAAGAAAGAAGAAAGAAAGAAAGAAAGAAGAAAGAAAGAAAGAAAGAAAGAAAGAAAGAAAGAAAGAAAGAAAGAAAGAAAGAAAAAGAAAGAAAGAAAGAGAGAGAAAGAAAGAAAAAGGTGAAACATTAGCTTGGGAGGAAACTAGGAAAACCAGGGTTCAGTCAGTTTGTGAGCAACAATTGGACACTGGATTTCCATTGAAACACAGTTCCTCTCCCCCAAGTCACCTTCATTTTATTAGAGAGGCTGCATTAAGTCCGTTTCAGGTTGGCCTGATTATTTGCACAGTCACAACAAGAACAGTCACCGACCACACAGGCTCTTTCAAATCTGCTCGGCTAGGATTTTACAAGGAACCTTCAAACTGAGCTTCAGTCAGCCGCTCAGGGCACAGGTGCCGAGCCTCATGGGTGCCGGGCCGCATAGGCGCCATCTAGTTTNAAAAGAAAGAAAGAAAAGGAAAGGAAGGAAGGAAGGAAGGAAAGAAAGAAAGAAAGAGAAGAAAGAAAGAAAGAAAGAAAGAAAGAAAGAAAGAAAGGAAGGAAGGAAGGAAGGAAGGAAGGAAGGAAGGAAGGAAGGAAGGAAGGAAAGGAAAGGAAGGAAGGAAGGAAGGAAAGAAAGAAAGAAAGAAAGAAAGAAAGAAAGAAAGAAAGAAAGAAAGAAGAAAGAAAGAAAGAAAGAAAAAGAAAGAAAGAGAAAGAAAGAGAGAGAGAAAGAAAGAAAAAGGTGAAACATTAGCTTGGGAGGAAACTAGGAAAACCAGGGTTCAGTCAGTTTGTGAGCGACAATTGGACACTGGATTTCCATTGAAACACAGTTCCTCTCCCCCAAGTCACCTTCATTTTATTAGAGAGGCTGCTTTAAGTCCGTTTCAGGTTGGCCTGATTATTTGCACAGTCACAACAAGAACAGTCACCGACCACACAGGCTCTTTCAAATCTGCTCGGCTAGGATTTTACAAGGAACCTTCAAACTGAGCTTCAGTCAGCCGCTCAGGGCACAGGTGCCGAGCCTCATGGGTGCCGGGCCGCATAGGCGCCATCTAGTTTTGCCTGAACTATCTATATGTTTGGGTGGGTTGCTCAAGTTCTTGGGGTCCCCAAAATGTCTTGAGGCTCCTTCCTTGCCATCTTTCAGGAAAGCAACCTTCGTTCCTTACCTGGAAAGACTACCATGAGCCACGTGACAGAGCAAGGTACCAGGCTGTTTCTCCAAGGGGCTCTTACTGGCTTCAAAAGTCCATCTTAATTCCTTAGGGCTTTCTGGTGACATCCAGAATCCAGGCGTGACTCTTTCAATTGTGACATCCCAGACAAAGACTTGGTTAATAAAACCACATTTGGAAACTGATGCTATTAAAAAAGAGGACAGATTCTCATAGGGTTTATGCAAGCTAACATATTGCCATGAAAATAATACTCAACTCATCAAGAGTTGCCGAATTCTAGAGGGATTGGATAGGGGGAAAATAGAAATGTTTTAGTATTGCTTAGGAGGATATAACTTAAAAATTGTTCTGGGAGAAAAAACAAGTTTTCTTATATCTGGAAAATAGAAAGACTTAAAATTAGCAACATTTTGAACAAAGTCATAAGAATGACAATTATCTTTAGTTCACTCAGTCCCTTATGACCCATTTTGTTTATCTTGACCATTTGCCAATATTTCCACCAATCTAGTTATTCCTCAGGGTTCTATAAATCTCCACTTACTTTCAAGACATGACCTACATAGATATCTGTAATTTAGACTAAGTCAGAGTCTCCTTCATGAACTATCCAAAGATATATTTGCGAATGCACTGCAGCAAAACAGCGACTATTTATAAATGACCACGTTTAAAATGACACGGTTGTAGATTTTACCAAAATGCAGTTGATACTAAAAAGCAAGCAACCGGCAGTCCCTAGATTGCCTTTGAATGCATCTCAGGACCATTAGACACACAGGCTCCTCCCCCGGTGAACACGCTCTCACCTGTAGGAAGCACACCTCGGATAAAGCACAGGGCTTGCACCTACAGCCCCAAATTCCCCCCACAGCCTTTCTGTAACAAAAAGCCACAAGCAGGTCCAGCAGTCTGTGTTTTGGTATTTCATGCGATTTCAAAATACCTAGACATTCAATAATTCCTATCAGAATTTACTAATTTAGACAAGAAGAGCTGAAATAAAGTAACTCGCTCAGATACAGCGAAGGTTTTCCCCCTTTTGATAAGAATTGTCTTTCCCAAAATTTGTGTTTTAGGAGATGGCCCAGACAAGGGTTCTTGAAGAAGACCAGGTGTTTGCACTTCAAAAAGGTGGGGAAGGAAGAACTAGCTTCTCCTGGAAGGGCTTCGTTTTATCAGGTGTAGGGGCAAAGGAGGGGGAAAGCAGCTTGAATTTAAAATGTCACCTTTTCTTCTGCTTTGAGAGACAGGCCCAGTTTTCCCCAGGATTTAGCAGCTCCCAGGACTCCAGGAGAAGATAAAGTGTTTTCCCGTCTGGGAGGGGAGTGAGATTTTCTTCCTCTTCATAACCTTGTTTTTACTTAACGTGGGCACAATGGGGCTAAGTCAGAGCCAGGCGTCCCCGGGCCCCAAGAGCAGATGGAACCAGCAGGGCGACAGTTGGAGGTGTCCCTCCCAGCTGAGACCCTGCGAAAGTGATAGACCCAGAACCTGGGTTTACAACACCAACAGTGAGATGAGTAGGACGTTTTCGTCTGGAGATTCAGAGAGACTTAACTGATTGCTGGCCATGAAGATGGTGAGGAAGAGGCTGTCGGCAGAACCTGGACAGACGGAGAAGGATTAGAATCCTCTCTCCAAACCCCACAGAGACAGGGCTCGGGGGTTAGCCCGGATGGAGCTTCTGCCGCCCTCTGCTCCCTTAGTTGCAAATCTCAGGAGGCTCCAGGGGGAAATAGAGAGTGTCCCCGGGACAGACCACCAAAAGTTTAGGGTTGTCAGTGACACAGGCTATGGAGGAATTCACAAAGAGAAGAAAGCGTAGAGAATCAAGCTTTTATTCACTCTCCAAGAGAGGAGAAGGGCATGGTGCGGAGAGAGACACCAGCACTGGGGAGTGGGGGCTTTGAGCTTTCAACGGATTATAATTGGATTTAAAATGGTGGAGTGCTGGAACACGACACTGCAGTTTATTCTGACATTATTTTCTGCCTGTAGGGAGGAAAACTATTTTCCATGGCTGTAGGAAGCAGGTCGTTCTCTTCTTGCTTCCAGCAATTTCCAGTCCTGAGGATACAAGCTCAGGTGAGTAAAATAGTCATCAGGTTCAAGAAGGTCACAGGCCTGCTCGACAAACGGTGCCTTGTAGCACATGGGGCCGGCCTTGTCCTTTCAGCCCTGGTGGGGATTTGAACCCTCATCTACCCTGACTCTGAATCTAAAGGAAGGATCAGGTGGCCTGCTAAGAACCAAGATGGGACTTCCACACTTGTCCCTGGCTGGGGTCCCTAAACTTGCAGAGGGAAATAAAAGTGACACGGGACAGTTGGAAGGACACAGGCTGATAGATCCCTTGGGCTTGAATCATGGCTCAACCGCCTGGCTATTTGGGAACTTAATCACTCCTCCAAGCTTCAGTGTTTGCACCTGAAGCAGCATAATCGAAATATCTACCTCTTCGGGTGTCCATGAGGGTAAAATATCACTGGGCTATTATCAGGCTGCACTGAGGGAATTACACCAAGTTCAAGGATTCCAGGAATCCTAGTCTTGGAAGGTAAGCAGATATCTGCTTACAAAGGCAACTAACATTTACTCCTTCGGTCCCAGAGCTTTTCCTGAGGTCAACCTGCTGATTGCTCTTTTCTTCTGCCTCTGACACACTCAGCCCAGGGTCTCAATCTCCCCCCCCCCCCCCGACCTCCGTCCCCAAACCCAGGTTCCTGGATCCTGACGAAAGGTGACCTTTGGGCAAAGCACTGCACCTGAGTCTGGACACCTGTAAAATGGAATAGGCGATTAAATGGTATTAACATCTGTTAAGCGCCTAGAGGCAGGGCAGTACCGGGCTGGTCTAGATAAATGGCATTGGCTTGCTCCTGGAATTGCTTTGCTTCTGCCACAGCTGCTCTGGAGAAGTCTTCTCCAGGGTGGAAAGGATGGGAGGAGCACCTGCGGAGGCCAAATCTCATTCATTCACTCATTTACCCAAGGGAGTGCCTACTCTGTGCCGTGAGAAAAGGAGAACCGTGTCGGGTATCCTCATCCCTGAACAGCACCCTCTAGGCCAGAGCTGAAATGGCTTTCATCCCTACCTCCAGGGGGCTCCAGTCTGGGAAGATAAGCCTGAACAGCAAAGGAAATACCCTGCGGGAAGTGACACTGGAAGAGAGGCGTCCCCTGGGTCAGGGGGAGCCCACTAGGGGACGTGACTTCCTCCCAAGGCTCAAAGTGTGTGAGGGGTCTTCAGATTCTATGAGAACATTCTAGACAGGGGGAACAAAATTATTAAGGCATGAGGGATTCAGACAGGGGTCCGCCTGTAACTCAGATCGGAGGCGAATGTGATGGGGGAGGGCCTTAAGGGCTGGGTTAACATAGGTGGGAACGTTAACCAGTCTCCATGGTGTCCAGTCTGATGGTGTCGAGAGGCTCTGTGGATGGAACTCCATTTACTGGGTGCCGACTCTGTGTTGGCAAGTGTTGTTGAGCTTTTTCTATGATCTCCTAGTGTTTTTCCATTAGCAAGATGAAATACCTTTTGTTCTGATTATAAAGCTAATGCAGACTACATTTTGAAAAAAATCAAGCAATATAAAATGAGGGAGAGGCAAAGATGGGCATGGCAGAGAGTGGAGGGACCAAGGCTGGGTATGCTAGAGAGTGAGGAGATCAGGGATGAGTATGCTAGGGAGCAGGGGTAATAAGGATGGATATTCGGCCAGAGAGTGGAGGGACCAAGGATGGACATGCTAGAAGATATGTCTTCCAAGGATGGAAGATAAAGGGTATGTTGGGGGGCGGAGGCGCGTCGAGGATGGCAGTGTTAGAGGGAGGGGGCGTCGGGAGTGCAGGACGTGGGCCTCAAAGCTTCACAGGCAGGTCTTGCCAGATCCTGAAGGGCGCTGGATGCGAGGTTCCAGCCTATCACTTTATCAGACTGAGGCCACGCCCCTCTCCGGTCTCCCGCCGACTGCTTAGGGATCTGGAAGCCAATTTGCAAGGACTACAGTGAAAAAAATTATGCATTAACAGCAAGCTTTGTGCTCATCAGAGTCCTAATTTCCACTGGTTTTTTTGGTTTTCAGCTCTATAAATCCTAAATGTGCCTTTCATTTCAGTTTTCCAGCCTTTGAGGACATCTGTTTGGCATTTGCCTTGTATGACTGGGAAGGTGGGAAGAGGGTGCCAAGTAAGTTCCTTTGTAACTTCTTTGCATTGAAGTAAGAGAGGCCTCCAACGTGCCCCGGAGCAGGGGGCCACAGCCACTCGGTCCCAGCTCCCCGAGGCCGCCGCTCACCTTCCCCTCCTCAGGTGCTTTACGAAGATGGCTCAGTTTCAAGTCAATGCATTAAAAACACTATCTCCACGCCAACATAGGGCAATGTCACATGTTTCCAATTTATGGTTTGTTGCATGGTGTAATATGGATTTTATACACATGTATAGTCAAGATTTTTTCTCTTTTCTCTCTCCTTTTTTTCCTTTCAACGAGCCTTACTTTGCCTATATGTTTCCATTTTAATTTGGCCCAAACTAGCTGAGCTGGATCTGTGGGCTTTTTTAGTAAGGACAAACGCTAACATAAGGATCGAAGTTGCTGCTTGGGACTCATGATGCCAAGAGGCCTTATAGACAGAACTTGTACTGAACACCTACTGTGTGTCATTGGCAACTGGGTTTTTTTTCCCACCTTTTCTACGATCTCTTGTTCTCTTGTTTCGTTTTTCTTTTAGGAAACTATATCAGTGGGTGGACATATGTGTTTTTACTCCTGTGCACAGGATGGTCCTGAACCGAACATCTTTGCCTTTTGCTCAAATTACTCATCAGGCTCAATTTCACGAGTGGAATTACTGGGTCAGGTGATATACACGTTGTTGATTGGAATCACCAAGTCAATACTGTTGAACCAATTTCCATGCTACTAACTGTGCAGGAGAGGACCTCATCCCCAGCCCCTCGCCTCATCAGCACCTCATTTAAAACCCTAGCTAACCCTGCAAGAGAAAGCTTGGTTTTCCCTGTGCCCCTAAGAAACAGGCTGATTCAGCCCCTGGAGTTGGAGATTCAGCCCCGCCCACAACCCTCCTAGAGATATCTGATCACGGGGAAAGGGAAAATACGCCAGACAAGAGGTGCTCTGGGCTGTCCTCGCTCCAGACCTGCTGACTCCATAGAAACCCTGCCCCCTAACAAAATTGCTCTAGAAGGGGACACCAGATAGGCACCTACAAGGCCCCAGTACAGGAACTGCAATAGGGCGCCCCCTCCAGGCGAAGGCAGCCTTGCACCAGGAAGCACGGTTTGGGGAGTTGAGCAAAATCCAGCCGCTCACCCCACCCCCAGCCCCCGCCAGGAAACCCGCACAACCTATGGGGTGGCTCTGCCAGGCACCTGCCCTCTACCTCAGTTTCCCCATCTGTCATATAAAGAACACGATGACTTGGCCTGCAGCCCCTTGGGCCTGCCATCGGGGTAAATCCCACTGAGGACGTGGAAGCAGACGTTTCTGGCTGGTTTCCTCTCCAGATGAGGAATCTGGGCCTAAAGCCCGCCCGGCCCCTGCCTGGCAGTCGCCCCTCCCCTCCTCAAATGGGGAGACCGAGCATTTCCCTCATCTGCCCCTCGGCCTGCGCGCTCCGCCTGCTCTGCTCTCGCTTGAAAATTCGAGTCCTTTTTATTGAGTTATAAAACCAGGATTGTTTTTGGATTGAGATGGTAAAAAGGTCTGGAAACTTGGTAATCTGAACTTCTCAGGTTTGGAGACAGATCTTGTTGCTCGGAGAGATAATGAGGGCTGCATTTGCAAGTACTAAATTATTTTCATTTTTGAAGATGGTGCCAGAGGCGACTGGGCTCTGCCTCCTTTGCCGCGGCTGCGCGACGCAGCATGGGGCTTCGGGCGCACTCAGTGGACGGGACCTGGCCAGGCCGGGCCCTCCGAGGACAATCACCACCCATCCCCAGCGTGGAAGCAGATACCACCGTTGTCTGTCTCAACCTCCTTTGCGGGACGCGGTGGGAGGGGCCTGGGGCGGGGCCCAGATTGCTGCAGTGGCCAATGGGTGAAGACACGAAAGGCGCATACGTCAGTGTCTGGTTGTCCCTTTATCCTGCAGTCAGCAATTTCTCCAAGGCTACGGACTTGAGTGGCAGAAGAGGGATTCGAACCTGCATAGCCCTGCCTCTCAGACACGGGGCTCCAGGTCAGCGCGACTGCCTCCAGTTCCCCAGTTTCCAGGCCTGTCTTCATGTGAGCGCTGCGAAGGGCAGGCCCGTTCTCTGGGGGCGAAGTGCAGACCGTGGCCAATCTAAAGTTCCACAAGCCCCCGGTGCCAATCGGAAAGCACGCTCCGTGCCAAGCCCACTGAGCCCTGCAGCCGGCAGACCCCTGGCCCTGGAAAAACGGCAGCAGCCCAGGGACTGCGTTCTATTTCACGTCGCTGGCACGACGGGCCCAGAAACTAAACAGCACGCACAGGGCAGGACTATTTCTAGACAGCAGCTCCCTTATAAAATAGGGCGCCTCTCCCCAAGCCGGGCTCTGGATCCCGTCAAAACGACGTGTGTCTTTCCTTTCCTTCCTCGAGAAGGTGAAATACAAGCCTGAAATAACACCGTGCTCCTGTTCTCCTCTGGACAAAAGTCAAAACTCGAATCTGATAAATCTGAAATCAGCGTTCATTTGCTAATTGGACTTCACGGGCTGGACGTGGTGTCAGAGCCGGGGGTGTTGCACGTCGTACGTTACTGTCGGCGCTGACAGAAGAAATGAATCTTTCAGGAGATTCAAAAAGAAATGAATATTTCCATGATTCCAGGCAACTAAATGCCTCCCCCCACCCCCATTCTGCTTATTACAAAGGGGCCTATGTCCGGCCCTTAACACTTGGCAGTGACCCCCAAAGGCAGACCTGAGGGTGACCCTTTTCACCCCCTCCACACTGATTCGCAGACCCACGAACCCTCTTCTCATTTTTAAAAATGCCTGCTCACCTTCCCAGACCCCATTTGGAACGCGCATTTCTGGGAATCCTTCCCCGCTTCCCCAACCCGTGGTCACCCCGACCTAGCCCATTTAGAGACCCCAGGGTGGGAAGGGTACCCCACTCTTCGGTTCTTCCTGTGGTCCCTCAGCAGCCACACAACAGCCCTCAGGTGCCCCTTGAACACTTGCTGGCTGAATAATTATTGCTTTCATTAGTAGTGTGAATCGGTAAATCCCAGCCCATTGATTTTGCATGCCTCCCCTGACCCCGGGGGGTCTCTAGCCAGCAATGTCTAGGGACATTTTAGATGGTCACTGTTTTGGAGAGGAAGGCTAGTGGCAACTAGTGGGCAGAGGCTTGGCCACCCACTCCAACTCTGTGGGTACTTCACCTTTTCACCCATTACAAGCCCCTCCCTCTGCAAAAAAAATTGTTTTCTTTTAAAACTAAGTTGGTGTGAAGAAACATATAATCCAGGCTGGGTTCATTGATCCATATTTATTTTTATTATGTTCATTTTTTTCTTCTGATCTTAAGGTGAAATTAAAATTGAAACATTTTCGTAAGCCCTGAAAAGAATTGGGAGCCTTAGGCACGGGCATACTGTAGCTAAGGGGTCAGGGGCCTAGGGAGAGGTCAGGGGCCTAGGGAGAGGCCAGGGAGCCCGTGAGCCGCCCTGCGCTGCACAGAACCACAGAACCGCCCGCACACGGAGGAAGGGCCCGGCCCTGGGTGCCAACCGGGCCTGGGCTGAGCCACCTGGGGTGAAGGCAAAGGCCGTCACGGAATAGCCTGGAAATTGCCCTCCCACGGCAACTGGAGCATCGACTTTGGGTAATTGGCGCGGGGTTGGGGTAGGGAAGAAGTCGACCAACACAGTGCATACTTTCATGAGAACATTCATAAAAAATCCAAATGTGTTTTTTCTCTTTTTCTCCAAATGGTGGATAGAGCACGGAACACATATTTTGTTCGTAGTCAGCTATGCAGGCAATGGGCAACACTTCATTATTCAGACAAATTGGGGAAGTCCCATGAGGCCTCCTGCCTCGTGGTCAGCTTCTCATTATCTTGAAACAGAGCTCGCTGCTCAGCAGAGCGGCGCAGTGGCCCGCTGTGCGCTCCACCTGCCTGCTAAGGTGAGCAGGCAGGCGGACCCGCCCCGGGGTAGGTGTCCAGGCCAAGTCTTCTGAAAGAGGTGTCCGCTGGGGGCTCTCCAGAGAGGTAGAACCAACAGGGTGTGTGTGTCTGTGTTTGTTTGAACCTGTGGAGGCAGGGCAGAGAAAGGGAGGGAAGGGGAGAGGGGAGAGGGGAGGAGGGAAGGAGGGGGAGGGACTGGAAGGGAGGGAGAGGGAAGGGCAGGGAGGGAGGGAGAGGAGAGGGCAGGGAGGGTGGGAGAGGGGAGGGCAGGGAGGGATGAATACTTATTTTAGGGAATTGGCTCACGCAATTATAGAGTGGAGGCGTCCACAATCCGCACAGTAGGCTGCATGTTGGAGATCCAGAGTTGCAGTTTGAGTCCATGAGTTGGCATCATTCCTTCTCACTGGGGGTGATCAGTCTTTGTTCTGTTCAGGCCTTCACCTGATTGGATGGGCTCCCCCACATTAGGGAGGGTAATCTGCTTTACTTACTCAAAGTCCACGAAGTTAAATGCCAATCTCATAGAAAACGAACGAATAAACACCTTCACAGCACCATCCATGGTACCCAGGTATTGCGTACCCAGGTACTGCGTTGACCAGCCAAGTTGACACACTCAGTTACTCACCCAGCACGGGTTGAAATGCTTTTACTCTCAGTTGCCCCTCTCGTCCTGTCTCTGAAAGGCCAATGACTAACCACGCTACAAGGGAAATGCTCAAGTTTCACGTGGAAAGGAGGCAGGCAGGTGCACTCACTGAGCGCTTACCACGCACCAGGTATTTGCAAACACGAGTCATGCGGCCCTCACTGGCGCCCGTGGGGGGGGGGGGCATATCACTGTCTTCATCTGACAGTTATGTCTCTTGTCCAGGACCCCACAGCTGTCATCGACAGAGCCAGAACTCAAACCCAGGTTTCTCCTGAACCCAAATCTATGTTCTGTGGACACCCCAGCAGCCGCCGCCTGAACAACACCAGGAAAAGGACAGAGGAAGAGGCCCAGGTCAAAGTCACGAACTAGTGGGAACCCTGGGCAAGTCCTTCACTGCTCAGTCCCTGTGCACTCTGCTCCCGCTCCTCACACTGGGCTCTCCCTCTGTCTCCTGTACACACACAGACACACAATCCCACACATACACACACACTGGGAACATTTAGATAATGCATACCAGGTGCCTAATAGTGCATACATATTTTGTGTTTATTAAAACGATGGTAGGTGTTGCCGTAACTGTGAGACGATGTGTGGGTGGCAGTGAAATGGTCCTATGTCAAAGGAGGGGGCATAGGAAACAAAAGGTTTGGGGGGAGGGAACTTAAAACCGACGAGACTTTGGAGGTGAGCCCATGTGATACCACAAATTCTCCCCAAATGAACGATCGACCGTTTTTTTCTTTCAAAGAAGGTCTTGCATGCCCTGAGCTTATTCTCCTAACAGCCTGGTGGGGTGGGCTGGGCGGGGCCCCTCCGCCCATTTGATTGATGAGGAATCCGTGGCTTCGAGAGGCTGAGAGCCTGTCCAAGGACACAGAGTGTTCTGCTTTGGACACTCGAGCCAAACCTCCTTCCGCCAATGTCTCCCTGGAGAGGAGACAGCCCAGGGGAGGGGGAGGCTGGGGAGGCCTTTCGAGGGCTCAAACATCTGCCTTCTGCATCTCTCAGGTCAAATTGGGATCCGAACTCCTTCCTCACAAGGGAGCCTCAGAAGGAGCAACAACTTCTGCGAAGGTCCCCTCCTGGTACTTGGCACAAGGTGGGCATTAAGTAATATCGGCGAATAAGAAGGAAATAGCAGTTACTATTATGATCGTTCTAGCTTCCAGGTTCGGCAGTTTGCACTGCAGGACACACAATCCGGAGCCCTCAATGGAGGCAGGGACGGAACGCACCAGCGTGAGTGTGTCCTGCAGCCCTCGGCTCTACCCGCTTCTTCCACACGTCTCCCAGGCCGGAGATTCCCCAGGCAGCTATGCAGCAATTCCCTATTTTTCACCTCCAATGTTCCTATTTACGGTCTGCAAATGTTGGCAGGGATGTGACGTGAGGACTTTTTCTCATTTTCCTCCAGAAGGCCCGTAGCCATTACCTCATTCTGAATTTCCCGGGCTTGTTCACAACACACCCACCCTCGCTGTGCAGACACCCGCTTGATTTTCCGCATGACAAGCGAGGCCAGGAAAGGTCGACACAACAGCCGTGTGCTGGAAAGGAGACCCGAAATCTGGACCAGACCTTCAGCTGGGACAGGGGAAGGCAGGCCTGCGGGCGGGCAACGAGGGCGCCGGGGAATCTGCTCATTCCCCAGGGACAGAATCCCAGCGGGCTCTGTTTTCCTTAAAAAAAAAAAAAAGATACTTTTTACTTTGTGGAAGGTGGTGGTGGAGTTCGTCACCCCACTCACTCCCTGGCTCTTTCCCGCCGTGGGCCCCTTCAAGGCCTCTGTCTTGACTCATTGCCTTTCCCCTTCCCTCTTCACTCCCCGCCCCAGGCCCTGTCCCATCACTCGAATGCTTGAGTTTGTCATGTTTGTGTGAAAGTTTTGAATTGACAGAGCGGTAATGGGCCACAGGCCTCCTACTTCTTCTTTCCCTCAGTACTGCATTACTAAGGATCGGCACTTTTGCTGAGAGTTACCGCAGCACGTAGCCCGAGGAGCTTGTCCACCACGCTGCCCCAGGACACGCTCCGAGGCTGCCTCTGAATGCCCCAAGGAGCTTAGGGTGGACGCCCCTGAGAAATAATGTCCCAGGTTGAACTGCTGGGCCCTGGGGTGACATACTGTACACCCAGCTGTACGAGGGACATCTTGCGGTTCTCCAGGACGGCTGTGCCCGTCTCAACTTTCCCACCAGCCGCGTACACAGTTTCCTGTGTCCGCACATCCCCTTCACATCTTCCATTGTCTTGCTTTCTGTTTTTGTGTTTGTGCCAGTCTGACAGGTGTGAGTGATGTCTCATCGTTGTTGTAACTTGCATTTCTCTGTTTGCTGCTGAGTTGGAGCATCTCTTCACGGGCTCGTTAGCCTTTGAGGCTCCTCCTCCGGGGACCGACTGTCCGTATCCTTTGCCCAGTGTTGCCCTGAGGCTCCTGTCTTTTCTGGTTCTGCAGAAATTCCTTGGAATATTTTTAATATTAGTCCCTTGTCCGTTTCTGACCTTGCAAACAACTTCTTTCGGTTTGTTATCTGGGAACTTGCTCCAATGCGTCCTTTACTGAGCAAAATTCTCCAATTGTATTAAAATCAAGTTTACCCATTTTTTTTAATGCTTTGTGCTTTGGCAATGCCTCCCCCAACCCACACCACCCCCCACCCGCCACACACATCAGTAGTTTCCCACACAAAAAAATGTTATATGATTTTTTCTATGTTATCTTCTATTGATAATCTGGTCTTACTTTGGAATTTGTCTCGCTCCATCTGCCACCATCTTTGTAAATGGAATTAAGGAATCCAGGGTCCTGTTTGCCTTCATCTGGTGGTTCACTTTTCCCACCTCTAGTGACTAAACTGTCCTTTCTTTCCCCCACCAACTCGAGGGAGCCCCTTTATTGTACCTCGAGGTTTCATGTGCACACACAGGCCAGCCTCTGGGCTCTCTGTTCTGTTACATGGTCCGGTGGAAAGTTGCTTTTCCACAGTGTTCTCATTCCACACCAGGGACAGGGGGCTCACTCCCTGGGAAGATAGCTAACAGTAGTGGAACGGACACGGACACTGGAGTCAGGCACTCCTGTACACTGGGCCACACTACAGTCTGACTTATCAGCTGTGAACTTCAGTTTCCTCATATGTCAGGTGGATGAAATAGCTGTGATGACCATACGAGGTACATCTCCACACAGGGCCTGGAATGTAGCAAGCAGTTAATAAGCGTTAACTTTTGCACCTGGTTGTGCCTTTTCATTCTGTAACTTCTACCTGAGGGCCCTTATCTTATGGGCAGAGACTGATGGGCAGTGGTCATTCCCTCGCTCTGGGACTCAACTCTCACATCTGTGTTCCAGTGCTGCGGGAGCAAAGCTCAGACGGTGCGCCCTCAGCCAAAGTCCGGGTGCAGACATGCTTGGCATTTGACCTGCATTTTTTTCTTTCATAACTAAAATGTATTTCTCATTTATTAAAATGAGATGATTTCATCTAAAAATCGGGAGTTTTACGTATCTCATAAAGAATAAAAGATTTAGCAACACTAGGCCATTTTACTCATGGCACCTACTTGCATCCATGGGACACATATTCTCAATTCACCACAGTCCCCACCACTCCCTATTGCCCTGCTTCACTCACTCCTACCATTTCTGACTCCAGTAAACATTGGACTTTACAATTTTCATGATATACAAGCTCCTGGCTCCTTTCACTTCTCCTGGTCTCTGAGTCCTGGAAACCATGAGTTGCTCCTCACAGAGGGAACTTTGTTGATGAATTACCAGAGGAGGATCTAACTGCTGATGATTTGCTGCGGACTTGACTTAAAACAGAAACTCTCCTGGCCTCTGAAGGAGAGTCTCTTTTGAAGAAACCCACAGCCACCTTGTTAGAGTTAGGGGAAAGGCTGCTTTGATTTGCAAACCCCGTGAAGACTGAACAGGTCCAGGGCTGAGGACAACATGGGCTGGGAGGCCTCACGAGGGCTGGTGGCCTGGGAGAGTGCCCCTGGGGCACAGTGATATCGTGTAGCGGTCCCAGTCTCTCCCTCTAGGGCCGCCTGATTTACAGCACCAGGTGTCTGAAACTGACCCCCAGGAAGTAGGTGGTTCAGAGGGGTGACGTGAGGGTGACATGCAGACACAAAAACTAAAACAAAAAGTTGTGCCATGGCCCACGCTGGAGATAAAGCTGAACCTCCCAGTAAATCTCGGCAGGACTCCTACCTGTGTGAACGAAATTCTCTCCTGAGCATCTCTCAGTACAAACCACGCCGTAGGGTGAAGAACCTGCAATTCAGACAGAGCTGACGCTTAAACACGCGTGCAGCCTCGGACAAGGCACCCTGTGTCACCGAGCCTCAGTGTCTGCATCAGAAAACGGGGATAACGGAAAGACCTACTTCCTGGGGTGGCTGCGCTTTGGCGAATGGGCCTCTGTTGCAACCCCTTCATTCTGTCGGTGACAAAACTGAAGCGTGTCCCTGCTTTGGGACGTGCCTATGGCTGGCGAAGATGTAAACCCATTCATCAAATCCAGAGAGAAAACTTATTAAAAGCAGATCTCCGGGATAAGCAGGAGGGTTCTCTCTAGCCAGGGAAAACCGCTGAACACACGCAGTCAGCGCTGGCCTCGTTCTAGTGAGAAGGCACACACACAGTACTGTGACGGGTCTGTCCTGTCACCAGTGGGGACCAACCGTGTCACCCAGGGTGCTCTCCATGAACATTCGCTGCACAGCTGACCAAAAAGCAACACAGCAGTCTGGAGGGCCATTAAAATGTTCATTATCTTTGCTCTTCTTGGCTTTTCTCCTGGAAGTTTTTTAAGGACTCCATCTTATAGGGGAAAATATTTTTAAAGGAACAATGTCTGCGAACTATCTAAGTCAGAAAATGCTTTACAATGTTTTCCAGGATTATGCAGAGCAAGGGGTGGGACAGGGAGTCCCCAGGGTCAGGCTGTCCCTGTGAAGACCTGAAGACGACTGCAGGCAGCAATCGGGACACGTGTGGACAAGAGGCACCGTCACTTGGTGTTTGGGGGGACACTGCCTGCCCGAGGGCAAGTGTTTGCATTATTCTGTTACATCCAAGAAGCGAAGTAGAAGCTGTTCTGGAGGCAGCGATGAAGCCAAGGGGTGTGAAGATGAGTGTCGGAGCAGTGAAGCAAGGGCAGACTGCGCGTTCCCTGTCTGTGGTTTTTATAACACGCACAATTAGGAGAAAGGCTGCTTTCTGCACACCACTGAGACTCGAAACGGGATCTCTTTGTCCCACCACAGACTTCCTGATCTTTTCCTAATGGAAGCCACCCACTAAGCACCCACTGTGTGCTAGGTGTACACTGTGCGAGGCACGCTCTGCTGTGCCCGTGGGGAGTTCCAGTCCCCGCTGACCAGGTCTCAAAGGGAGGACTCAGCGTCGCCGTCTCTAGAAATGGAAAAACTGAGAGCAAGAACTTTCCCAGGGGCCCACGGCTGAGAAGGGCAAACTAGGGGTTGAAGCTCTGTGTGGTGTGTGGACAGAGTCGGGTCTCTTTCTAGCATCTAGGATCCCCCAAAGAGGTGGGCCAGGGAAGAGGCCACTGAGCAGCCTTGAATGACAGTGCCCAAGGTCCTCCTTGTTCACCCCTTTATAGGACTTCTGATGACTTCTAGAAGAAAGATGCTCCTTTGGAACAAAGACAAAGCCAGACTGGGGCCCAGAGATCTCCCCAGACAGGAGAAGGAGCTAGAACAGAGCAGCTCCGACTGCCGTGCTCTCGTTGGTCATTTCATTGTCACAGTCATTTCCTCTCTGGCCATTCTCATCTCCATGTGGCCGGCTAGACTTCTTTCCCATTGACTGTGATCATAGAAAGACTCTCACTTTCTCTTCCCTCTCTATGAATTCTGGAATGTCCTCTTTAAATGTGTATTTGGGATTTGGGCTTTCTGAGGCCACACCCCCATCCCAGCGTTTTCTGATACAAAACACCTGAAAACCCCTCTGCACTGGGGCGAGTAGGGTCCAAGCGTTTAATCACAAAGTCGTGTTGTGTGATTATGAGTCTAGTGAAAACGGACCAGCTGATCAGGTCTAGGCTGTTTCATTCTTCAATAAATGCATTTGTTTTAAGACATGAAACAGCTTAAAGAAATATGAAGTAAACCATCAAACAGGTGTCAGGCTGACACGCCATGTGGAGCTGGTTGGCGTTTTGGCTGCGCTGCCTGAGCCCAAGCCTCTGAGCTCTGCAGCCCGTTTCTCCATGGCCTCGGGTCAGGATGCTCTCTGGGGCCTCTTCCATGCCACCAGCTTCTCCGGGGGCTGCGGTTCCTGTGCGCTCCTGAGCCGCCGCACTTGGAGTCTCTCCTTGGGTTAATTGGTCCCACTTTAAATTCTGCAGAACTGCAGAAACCCGATGACAAGAGGGGAGCTGGCCGGTGGCAGGAAAATACCGTTGGAAGTCGAGAAGCAGCCAAAGTCTCGGTAAGCGGATTAACTCAGCTGCTGGAAGGTAAGCCTTGCTGGAGAGGCCCCCGAGGCGGGAGGTGGGCCAGCCGAGGGTCGGTGGTTCCTTCATGCAAATGGAATGTGGCTTTGGAGACTGAGGCAGGCCCAGAGGGGCCAGAGACAGAGTGCTCAGCAGTCCTGTTTCAGCCCGCGGACGCCAAGGTACAGCACTTGGGAACTTCCAAGGACAAAGCTGCCTGAGTGGAAGCGAGTGTCTGGCAGGGCATTCTCCTTGGCCTCACTTCCCCTTGCATCCCAAACCTGCAATCCTTAGAGCATAAAGGAGCCGTGTCTTCAGGAAGAATCCCATTAAACTCGGCGGAGAGGTTAGGAGGAGTTTCCTGGGCTGATAGGTAAACAGACAAAGCCCATTAGCATCAGTGAAAAATTGCGAAGCTAAATCTCCAGATTATACATTCGAGTTGGAATCTTAACTTATAAATCACTTTTCTTCCAGTAATATGTGTGTGCTCAGAGTGTGTATTATTTAAAAAAAATAGTTTGACTATTATCCTTCAAATAGCCAAGGATACCTGAAAAAGATAGTCTAAGACAGTCTACCCAGCCATTCCTCTGTTCCCGAAGCTCTCAGTTTGTGTCAAGTTAGAATGTGAAAAAGCTGGTTCCTAGACCATGTGAATTAAGTGCTTACAGAAATGCCTTTACTAAATTGCACTGAAATAACAACATCTTTTGCTTTTATATTGGAATGTTATGGCATCTTTAGAAAAATCCTTCTGCTGCTTAATATCCTTGACTTAGAATCCTCATGAGAACACACCATTTGCAACATGTGGAATGAGGATTACTTTAACTCTCTCAAGAGTCTGGTATGTTTCCTTTAATCATATAAGCCACCCCATTTCTATTTTTGCTTTGGCTGCCAGGAAGCTCAAAGTTGAATGATCTGTTTAACACCAGTAACTATATTGGTCTAAATTTTGAATATGATCATTTTTCTATTTCCTTTAGTATTTTTAAACAATCCTCAATACCAGTATTAATAGTCTTATTATACCCGAGTCTGGTATATATTGTATCTGTTACATATTGGATATATCATATATAGTATATTATATCGGGTCTCTTTTTGCTTGCAACTGACTGGTATCCAGGCCAAATTAGCTTGAAGAATAAAAGGGGAAGGGGAGACTTACTGGCTTATGTATCGGAAAAGTCGAAAAGTTCAGGTAGATTCAATCAAAATCTTAGATTAGGGACAAGTCAAGAGCTATAGGAGCCAACTGGAAAGAATTCCCAATGACCAAAGCTAGGACAATTTGAACAAAAAAGTAAGTAACATAGTATTGATTTATACCCCAAAGTGTACGATAAATATATAAGTCCATACTTACACACAGAATTGAATAAATGAATAGGAACAACATACAAATCTTTCTTACAAAAGAATTCTAAGCTACATGTGTAGACGTTCCCTTCCCAGGAGGCAGAGAGCTTAATTCCCTGCTTCTCCCTGCTGTGAAGGCAGACCCGAGTCAGTGACTGGCTCCATAGAGCAGGGTGTGGAAGGGGAAGCTGGTGGCTTCACGGTGGGGAAGCCTGGTGAGCGCCCCCTAAACAAAGCGGTGAGGGTAAACATCACCCGTGCCGAGTCGTGGGGTGATGGGGAGGGCACTTGACTTTCATGGCACCGCACACTTTCCCAACTCCATAACCTCAGTCTAACCAGGAGAAAAGCATCGGACAAACCCAGGTTGGGGCATATTCCACAGGATACCTGGCCAGGATGCCTCAAGTCTGTCAAGGTCATGAAGAATAAGGCAAGACTGAGAAACTGTCACAGACCGGAGGAGACAAAGACATATGCCCACATGCAATGTGGTACCTGGGTCGGAAAGAGGCCATTAATGGGAAAATTGTGAAATCCAAATAAAGTCTGGAGCTTAATTAACAGCAATATGCCAAGGCTGGTTTTGTACTTGTGACGAATGGACTGCGTTAAGGTATGGGGTAGGATGTCAATAACGGGGGAGCATGGTGAGGGACATATGGAACTCTCTGTGCCATTGTTTTTGTCCCCCATTCTGGTTGCTGGAACAGAAGGCCATAGACTGGGTGGCTTGTAGGCATCCAGACATTTATTTCTCACTGTCCTGGAAGCTGGAAGCTTGAGATCAGGGGTCAAGGTTGGCCAGTTCTCGTGAGGGTCCTCTCCGTCCCTGGTTTGCCGATGGCCGTTTCCTTGTTGTGTCCCTTGATGAGGAAGAGAGAGAAAGAGAGATCTGGTGTCTCCTTCTTTCATAAAGGACACATGTCCCACTCCCAAAGTTTCCACCCTCAGGACTCACTCACCTCCCACAGGCGCCGCCTCCTGACGCCGCCATCCTGGGGGTCAGGGTTCCAGCAGGACATAGACGTTCAGTCCGCTGCTCCACTTGCGTCTCCTCCGTGAGTTTTAGGTTATTATTGAAACCAGTTTAAAAATATCGGGGGGATCACTGCATAATTTAGAAAAATGTCTAACCACCATGCTGGACACCTGAAACTAATAAAATGTGGAATGTCAACTCTAATTGAAAAAATTTATAAAAATTTCAAAAACCCACCAAGGGACAAACCAAAAATAGGTAATAAAATGGAGCCCTAAATCCAATCACATCAATAGGCTCCTAACTCTTCGTGGCCGAAACCCTCCAATTAAAAGGTAGAATGACCGGAATGGATGAAAGAGACCCACCTGTATATTGCCTCAAAGCGATGTACTTTAGTTATAAAGACAGATAGATTGAAAACAAGAGGATGGAAAACAATTCACCATACAAACAGTAAGGCTAAGAAGCTTCGAGTGATAATATTGATATCAGGCAAAATAGACTTCAAGGCAAAGCATGTTGGAAGAGGTGAAGGNTCCTAACTCTTCGTGGCCGAAACCCTCCAATTAAAAGGTAGAATGACCGGAATGGATGAAAGAAACCCACCTGTATATTGCCTCAAAGCGATGTACTTTAGTTATAAAGACAGATAGATTGAAAGCAAGGGGATGGAAAACAATTCACCATACAAACAGTAAGGCTAAGAAGCTTCAAGTGATAATATTGATATCAGGCAAAATAGACTTCAAGGCAAAGCATGTTGGAAGAGGTGAAGGACAGGTAAACACGTGTGTGTAATCTTAAGTAACAGCCTAGACGACGTCCTCTCCACCCAATGGTGTCAGGTCTGTGCTCGTTCTGGTCTTATGTTTGCCCTTTTCCTGTTCTGGGGCTCCCCATCTGCATCCTCACCCTACCACACTTGACCCGTGTTAACAACCCAGTGCTCGTCTTTCCCATGTTCTCCCCATTCTTGTAAGTTATTTCTAAACATATCTTGAGTCCACACAGACACATATATGTACTTACACAAAGTAGCTTTGTCAATGTTCTAGGAAAACATAGGTTCATACCGGGCATACTTGAACTTGCTTTCTCTTTTCCTGCCTCCTGCAGATTCCTGCAGGTCCCCAGATATGGTGCCAATTCATCGTTCTCAATGAATTAGTAAGAATTATCCATTACTACAATTATAATGAATTACTACAAATTATTGCAAATCATCCACAATGTATTCAACACTGCATAGGTAGCCTTAGGCTATCCGTATGATCAATACTCGCAGGGGTGGAATTCTGGGTCAAAGGGGCTGTGCTTGTAATTTCAATACATTTTGCCAGAATCATCTCTGAAAAGGTTGTAACCATCGCATGTCCGCCAGCACCAGGTGTGCGTGGCTTCTGGGAGACAGACGCCCGCTGCTCCACCTGAATTTCCACACCACCCCCCTTGGTTGGTCTAGGGACAGATGCCATGGATGCTCCCACATGTGGTCCTGGATTTCTAGCCTCCAGACCATGGAAGAATAAGTTGCTATTGTTTTAAGCCACCGAGCATGTGGTGTTTTGTGACAGGGGCCCCAGGAAACGAATACACACCATGGTCCCCTAGAGTGCTGACCTCCTACAGGCGCCCACAACAGGCCTGACTCTGCTTACGTATCTGGACCCTGACCATCTGAGGCAGGAGCAGCAGGTTCCAGATGAACTTGTGAAGGTTCCACTGTGTGCTCCCAACAGGCCAAGTGCGCACAGACCCCACCTGGCCAGACAGAAACAGTCTGAGATGACCTGGCTGCCTGTGTATGAGGAAACCTGTTTTACAGAAGAAGCTGGGATTTCTGTTCCAGTGTGCGTTCTATCACAGGAGTTCTTGTTTATCCAGAGGGTTTTCCATGTAAATAAAGACATTTGCAAATTTATTTAGATTAATCCGGTGTGACAGCTGGGTAAACAGAGGGAAAATCTCGGTCCCTGAGATTCGGGCACTGGAACAGCCGAACCCTGTGCACCAAGATCTCTGTGGTCCAGCAGAGAAGGGGAAAACCAGAAAGGGGAAGAAACTAGAATGATGAAAAACATCTCAGGCTATAATCCCAAAGAAGGCAGCAGGCTTAAAGGTAGCCCAAGAGATGAGAGTTTAAAATACAGCACCCCCCCCAACAAAGATCTCAGGGAGTTGTGCCCTCTGGCCTTTCCCGCAGACACATACACACACATACACACACAGAGTTATAGACACAGACACATACAACACAGAGAGACATACACCACGACACACACACAGAAACATACTGTGATATAGACATACACAGACAAGCACACACACCCTTGGGCACAGGGATCACTGCACATTTAAAGAGTTTTTAGAGAATATAGTACATGTATTTTACATTCAGTTAAATAAAATGTTTAATAAACTATTTTATGAATAATTGATATGAAATGAAATATTAAATAAAACAAGCAGAGCACTGAGCACCATGCTCAAATCAGCCAGTCTCCAGCCAACTCATGGACTTGGAAGCAATAATAAATAGATGTGTTTAAGCCACTAAGTTTGGGATGGTTTATTACACATCAAGAGCTGACTGATGAATAGCACACTCCTGATCGGTGAGACTCACTGTTGCAAAGAGGGGCCTTTTCTATGAATGAAGTTCAAGTGTGACTCCAAGCAAATAAGCACCAAGTTACTTATTTCTCTGGGATGTTTTTAAAGATTTTTATTTATTTATTTTTAGAGAGGGGAAGGGGGGAGAAGGAGAGGGAGAGAAACACTGATGTGGGAGAGAAACATCAGTTGGTTGCCTCTTGTACACCCCCACCTGGGGACCTGGCCCACAACCCAGGCGTGTGCCTGACTCGGAATTGAACAGTTGACCTTTCAGTTCACAGGCCGGCATTCCATCATTCCATCCACTGAGCCACACCAGAAAATGCTTCTTTGGGATTTTTAAAATAAATTGTAAAACAAAATTAGCCACTAGAATTTTGGGGGGGGAAACGAATGGAAAAGAATAAGATCTTACCCCACCAGTTATTAAGAGGTACCATAAAACCGGGATAGTTAACCTGGAAACAGACGAAGGAAGCAATGGAAGACAACCAGCAAGGCAGAAGAAGATCATTGAGAGATAGACGGGGTACAACAGACAAACACAACAGATGAATAGAGCAAATGCTCTATTACAGATCGATGGTGGGGGTGGGCAGGTTACACGGTAAACAGCATGGAATAACTGGTGATCACTTTGAAAAACATAAAATTGAACTGTTACATCACCCCAGAAACTAAAATAAACTCCAGAGGGATTAAAAGCCTAAATGTAATAAATCTAACTATAAAAGAACTAGGAAAAAAGCACAGCAGACCATTGTCATAATCTGGGGGTAAACCAGACCCTTCTGAGCAAGATGTAATCCGGGAGCCATTAGAAAATAGACTCACAAATTTCAGTCCATAAAAATCAAATACTCTATAGAGCAAAAGGCCACAGACAAAGTTAAAATACAAATGACAGTTTGGAAGTTTATGGAATATACAGGGTCTTCCCAGAAAAAGTTGAGCCATTGTTAATATAATGAGACCGGTTTGCGTGACAATGCTACTGGACTGGGACTCCGATGAACCAGACTTCCTCAAGAAGGTCCTAACCAGAGATGAATTGTGAGTCTCTGGCTGTGATCTGGAAACAAAGTCCCAGCTATCCCAATGGAGGTCACCTTGTCCCTCACACCCAACGAAGGTGTGGCAAAGTCACAGCAAGATCAAGACCATGTTTTCAACAGTGGAAGAAACACTGGGAGAACTGTGTGAGGTCCCAAAGTGCCTACTTTGAAGGGGACTGAGGCATCATTGTCCTGTGTACAGTTTTTCTTGTATCTTAAATCTTCAATGAATGTCTCTAGTTTTTGTAGTGCATGGATGGACACTTTCTGGACAGACTCTATCTATCTATCTATCTATCTATCCATCCATCCATCTGGCAAAGTATGAGTTGTCCTGACTTGATCAAAGCTCTAACAGTAAAAAAACAACCACCATCCCATCTAAAACAAATGGGGAAGGGTATGAACAGGCAATTCATGAAATAAGGAGAAATGCAACAAGCAGTTTCAAAAATTTAACAAGCCCAACCCCACTGGGGTGCCCCTCGGCAGCATGGGGAAGCGAGACTCTGTCCCTCCAGACCTCTCCCTGTGGGGACAGGGCGAGGGGGATCCCTGCACAGCAGTGTCCGGGTGGTAACAGTGCCAGTTAAACATCAGAAGTGGCTTCCTGGCCAGCAGTACGCAGACGGGCTGATAAATTGCAGTGCACGGCTACCTGCTTTGAGCAGGAGGTTGGTCCACATGCAGGGACGATGGATGGAGAGAGATGGTTGTGACAGATTGTGCAATGAAACACACTTGGGAAAAGTACTGATGAAGGAGGGACAGTTGTCACCCCTCACTAGCCACTTCTGCATATTTTAAACTTTACATGGGCAGGTGTGACTTACGTAATCCTAGGAAATAGACACAGAAGTGAATAGATGCTGATGCTGTAGTTGCGAGACGGATTTGGATAGAGATTCTGGGGTAAGAACAGGCGCAGACAGGACGTGGACATGGACATAGGTAGCAGAGATTTTTAACTCCTTCACCGATTTCTATTTTAACATTCACTGTCTTTAAAACCTAGGTGCTCCTCGCAGCTGACCCATAAAGCAGGACACGCTCTGAAGCATGAGTGGCCCTGTCACTGATTTTAGGCACAGTCACCCTCATTGGCCAGACCTGTGACACCTTTGTCTTGGTGAGGACTCCAGGGACTTCATTCCAAGGGGAAGTCAGGAATCCGTCCCTGGCACTAAGCTCTGTTCCGCTGAAGCCCCATGAATTCTGCCCTGTGCCCCTCCTCGGACTCAGCCCCTCTGTGTCCACTCAGGGCCTCCCTCCCTCCCCCATCCCAGCCTTTCAAACTCCATGTGGACGCTGTGTGGGTGGCCCCCTTGGAAAAGGCTTTAGGGCATGAGTCTTTAAAATCTTTATTAATTTTGAAGTTTTTCTTCCTGGTAGAATAACAACGTCAGAGCAACCAGCGTTGAGGCAAGACCGGGGCGCCAGGGAAGGCTCTGTGCCCTCTGGGTGCACCACTGGGCCCGCACCCACTGCTCTCTCCACGGTGTCCCCGCCTCCATGGGGCTCCAGTTTCCGCGTCTGTCTCCTGCCCCGGCTGGAGCTCTGCCCTCTGCCACCTTTGTATCCCAGCCCCTAGCAAAGGGCCACGATGATAAGGGCGGGCAAGAACATGGGAAGGAAGGAATAAAGCAAAGGAAAAAGGGGGGAGGAGAAAAACTCTGAAAGGATGAAGAAAGTGAAGGCACCATGTAAGGTCCAGAGAGAGAGGCGAGGGGACAGGGATAGGCAGCCCTGCGGAGGTCAAGGCAGGAAGTGGTCACATTTCATCATGGACCTTCGTCCCAGTGTTGGCTAAAAATAGTGCTGTTCCCACGGAGACTGCATTCACCCAGCCCCCGGGACAGAGTCTGCTGTGGACCTGTGACTCTGGGCCT
The DNA here is from genome assembly GCF_014824575.4 of Sturnira hondurensis. Taxonomy (NCBI): domain Eukaryota; kingdom Metazoa; phylum Chordata; class Mammalia; order Chiroptera; family Phyllostomidae; genus Sturnira; species Sturnira hondurensis. The sequence continues at coordinate 5,840,662 of NW_028093774.1, read as the reverse complement.
AGAATCTTTTCTCCTGCAGGCCTGCCCCACGCTCACTGCGCTCACGGTACCACCCCTCACCACACACCCCAGCGCACCCCACGCCCAATTTCCGAGAGTGTTCAGTAAGCTTTTCTGGACTAAAGGCCTGGGTCCAAGTCGCTATCTCTCCTTACCCTCTCGGTCTGAGGCTTAGGATTTCTGCTTGGCCATGACCCTCAACCACGCTGGCTCAGCCCCTGCCCATCTGCCTGTGCTCTGGGTACCTGTGGGGGACCCTGTCCTGGACTCCGAGCTCAGCTGGCCCTTGCCTCACAGATGCAGTGGGTACAGTGAGACCCAGGGCATGTGAGGCCCCGCTTCCTCCCCCGGCCTCCGTTCCTCCTCCAGAACATTCCTGGCTCATCTCATCCGTTATCGAAAGCATTCATCAGGAAAGTGCCTCGCTCGTACGGGACTCGGGGTGGTAGTTCTTTTCAAGCACGCAGACCGTGTTCACAGAGCTCGTATCAGGCCTCCCAGCTGCTCCTTCGGGGGGTCTGTGGAAAAGAAAACTCAGATGCGGGTAAAAATATAGACTGTTATCAACGTCATATTCTGCCATTTCACATCCAATTCATTTGAAGAGTCCACCCCTCTCCCTCTCAGAGGGAAAAGGGGGAAAAGTCGCTTTCATGCTTCCAGGATGCCGTGATGTGCCCCGGAGAGAACAAAGGGACAAGAGTTATGAGCTTGGTTTTGTACTGGAGGCAGCCATGTCTCTGGAAGATTAAACGGCGAGCCTTTTTCGCCAGGCTCGGACGCAGAGCCAAGCGGCCTCCTTCTCCCTCCCCAGACGACAGGATTCCCAGCACCCCGTCCTGCTAAAGCACTTTGACCGCCGTCTGTCGGCAGTCACGTAATTTGGACCAAATGCAGACCAACCCCACAGGACAGTAAAAATAGAGACAGCCCCCACGATGGGACTGAATGGGGTTGAAATGATTGAAAATCACTCATTTCCAGTGAGGCTCCAAAGGAGAGCAAGAGCCAACCAGAGAGCGTGCTGGCATTCTGGCCACGGAGGCATCGGGGAACCAGCACGTGCATGGGGCCGCTGCACGCTGGATCTCTTCACCTTTGCTCTGAAAACAAGGGCTCGTCCTACGAGGCCGATGCGTCCAGATTTCCAGGGGCAGCGACGAGAACGCCCCACGCATTGGAAAGAATGAGCAACCTCAAGGTCAACCGCCCTTCGCTGCAAAGGCACACCCACCCTTTGTGGCTGGCTGGCTGGCTGGCTGGCTGGCGGTCACCTCCATCCCGTGAAGATGTTGGTCAGTCTCCAAATGACCCCTCTACTTGGAAGCCCGTAGCTCGGCTCAGCCTGGAAACCGTTGCTATGTGTGGGGAAGGTTTTTCCCCTAAGCACGGAACGTAATTGCAGGCAGGGAGAAGGCTGTGTGTGCCAGTGACGTCCCTGCGGACCTGGCTTTTGGATTATCGAAAAGAAGACAACAGTTGATCTAGCCAGGCCTGCAATGTTCCAGCGAGAGAGGGAGAAGTTGCTGGAGAGGGAAAAACAAGAGCTGTTTGGGGGCAAGAGGATGGTGGCAGTGCCCGAAGTGGGTGTTGAAAAGCTCTCCGAAGGACAGAGGTCAGAGAGGACGGTAGGAGGAGAAAGCCTCGGGTCAGAGGTGTGGTTTCACGGCGCCCCTCCCCCACCCGGGACACTTCCTAGTGGGGGATCTCCCCACTCTGAGCCTCAGGCCCCTCATCAATCAAAGGGAACAAACGATTGTCCTCACCTCTAGGGTGAGCGTGAAGTGTGGCCTGGACACGTCGTGTGAAATGTCTGGCCCTGGCCCGGCAGGGCACTCGGGGTGAGTGGGGCTGTCACTAGTGGCTTGACTAGGTGGAGGCCCGTGAAGATCACGCCGACGGCTGAAGCTCAGGTGGGCAGTGCTGATTCACCAAACTGGGAAAACCACGTGATGTAACATCCGGCGGGCCAGATCTGGCAAAACCGTGGTCCGTACGTGAAGCGGACCAAAGGCGGTGTTCTGGACTGAAAAGTGTTCCCTCTGAATTTACATGTCGACACCCCCACTCCCCTGTGTTTTTGGTCATCAGGCCTTTAAGGAGGTAACTAAGGTTTAGTGAAGTCATAGGGGTGGAGCCCTGGTCTTATGGGGTTAGTGTCCTTACAAGCAGAGGCAGTGTGTGCACAGAGGAGGGACTGCCTGAGGACAAGGAGATGAGGGGTTAGCTGCCTGCAAGCCGAGAGACCAACCTGCCGGCCCCTTGATCTTGGACTTCCAGACTCCGGCCCTGTGAGGAAATGACTTTGTGTTCTTTAAGCTGCCCCACTCAGGGCATCTAGTTGTGGCGGCCGGAGATGACTGAAACAGGGGAGGGGTCTTCAGTCCCATCTGTCACTTGCTGTTTCCAGGTTCTCATTTCCCTGGCACTTGCAGCCCACCTGGAAGGCTCGAAGGGACACTCTCAGGCCCCAGAGCTTTGTGGGTAGATGCAGGCCACCTCGGCACGACCACAGGGCGAGTGCCATGGGGAGAGGTCTCAGGGTGCTGAGCGGGGGAAGTGTGCCGCACTCTGCCGAGAAACAGGGTCACGGCGTGTCCCTTTTCCTCACCTCCCGCAGTGGGTTCGGCAATGGGCCGCATCCCCACCCTGGGAACCAGTGGGTGTGGCCTTATTTGGGAAAAGGGCCTTTGCAGATGAAAGTGATCCCAAGAGGAGATCATCCTGGATTTAAATCCAATGACAAGTGTCCTCAGAGCAGAAAAGCCGAAAGAGATCCCACGTACACAGACGCAGGAAAGACGGTTGCGTGAAAACGGCGACAGAGATTGGGGTGATGCGTCACAAGCAAGGGAACGCCTAGCGCCCCCGAAGTGGCAAGGAACTGAACCTCCCCTCGGGCCCCGGAGGGGCAGGTCCCCGCCAGCACCTTGACGTCGAACTTCTGGCCTCCGTAACTGTGACAGAATAAATTCCTGGTGTCTTAAGTCACTGAGTTTATGGTAACTGATACACCACCCCCCCAGCCCATCCCCTAGTGGTTCAATTCCTAATCTTAGATTAATGAACAGGTAGCAAATAATGTCATGACACAAAGCTTCCAATGACAACACCTCCCTCTTCTTGAGGATTTCTCCTTGTAGGCACTGGAGAAAGGGTGTTACATCCATTTGGTCCCTCCAGCAGAAGAACCTGCAGCTCGGAAAGGTTAGGCGACCGGCCCGAGGTCGCGAAGCTCACACCTGGCAGTGCCAGAAGGGGAACGGAGCCTGACCACCTCCAGTGCCAGGGGCAGCTGGGATCGGACCTCCAGGTACCGGCAGTAAAGCTGTGTGGGGCCCAGCCACCACCTGGTGACCACAGCGGGCGCTGCGGTGCTGGGCCCCAGCACAGTCCAGGAAGCGGTGGTTCTTTGGGGTTTGTAGCAATAGGACTCCATCCCGGGGAACATCTGTGGGTCTGGGCAGGGTGATCATACGCCCTTAGGTCCCCTGGTGACCCAAACACCTCGCCCCATGGCCTGAGCCCAATTGTTCAGTAAAATTCCAAAGTCTGCAGCGTTCACAGCCCCTCTCACCAAGGAGCCACCTAACACACAGCAGAAGCCACATGTCTTGGGCCAGACCAGTGACTAGGCTGGTGAAAAACACACACTGGCCGCTGTTCCAGGAGGCAACCTGGCTGTAAAGAGGTCAGGATGTCGGAGCTGGACATTGCCAGGGAGAACCCGAAGCCCTCCGGCCGAGGGGGACACCAACACGTGGCTGTGGGACAGCCACCAAGCACCTTCACAGCCATCGACCTGTGTGAGCCCCTCAACATCCCTGACAGGTGGCCGAGGCAGGACTCGAGACTCTCCCCAACAGATGGGGAAACCGAGGCCTAGAGGTTGGGTGTGGCAGCGAAGGGTCACCGAGTCAGGAAGTGGCAGGGGCCTAACTTCAGAGGGTCTATTCAGTTCTCTCTCTGCCCTGTCCCTCCCCACCCCCCAGGCTCAGTCCTCCTGGGAAGCCTAACTCTGCACTCCAGGCAGTGAGAGAGCTGAAGCCGGGGCTGTGGGGCCAGTATGGCCAGGGCCCAGGGAGCAGAGCGTATCAGAGGATGCACTCCTGGCCTGCACCCTGGGGTGCCCAACCCGGATCTTAGGCCACAGTTGCCTTCAATGCCCCCTCTGCAAAAGCAACCTGGCAGGTGGGGAGAACTCCTTCCTGTCCTTCACTTGTGGGCTCAGGCAGCCCCGCCTCCTCACCGCCGAGCTCAGAGAAGGGCCTGGCTCCCACCTGCCCACTAGAGCATGTCCCCTGGGCCTGGAGAGCGGGGTGGGGCCGGCAGCGTCAGGTAGCTGTTCTTGGGCTGCCTCGTCCAGAGGAAAGGTCAGCAGGAGCAGGGAGAAGACGGAGGGATGGCTGTCTCCATCCAGCCGCAGCCCCTGTGTGACCTTCCGGCGCTACAGCCTCACAGGTTCTGGGCTCATGGCCCCCCCCCCCCCCGCCCCTCACTCTGGTCCGTTCTCACTCACAGCCTGAGCCTCAAGGGCCACACCCTCCCCCATGTGCTGGGGAAAGGAACGCTTGTCCCAAAGGGAGGTAGTGGGGACCCAATGACAAGCTTTATGCAAAAATCACTCCTAGACTGTCAAGGGCTCTACAAACACGCACTGTCTTCATTGTCAGAACAGACCTGCGTTCCATCCCGTGAGACAAAGCAGCTTAAAGTGAGTCCATGCCAGTGAGTTAGGGCACTCCCTGAGGCTTGCCTTTCACCAGAGGTTGTAAATAGAGCTAACTCCTCCATCAAGGGATTGTGAGAAGGACGCCATGCCTGTGCCATGGAACTCTGCACAGAGGGGGTTGGGGGTGCACAGCAGGTATGTGGAGCAGGTCTGCTCCTGGAAGCATTAGAAGTTCATGGTCACTGGCAGACATGAAGCTTGACTCAGTTCAGCAGAGGGGACATGTGAACCCCAGACACATCCAAGAATCTTTACAATTCCTGGAGACCCCAAGAAGTCAGGCCGAAGTCTCTGAGGCCCAGGAGAGGCTGGAGTGATCCCAGAAGGCTGCCTGAAGTAAGTGGCATTTGGAGAATCTGGTCACCAGGAAGAGCATGCCTTTTGGGCTCACTTGATGCTGAATCACACATGCTGTCACATCTAGGAAGCGCAGTGGTACCCTTGAGACAAGAGCAGATATGAATGGAAAGTTTCAGGGTTTGAAAGCCTTCTGCCCTTCCACTCATCTGCTGTGGCTGTGTGACCTTAGGAAAGCAGACTGACCTCTCTGATCTCTTTAAAGTGGAAAGAACAGTCCCTGCCATGGCCACATCTTCTGGTGTGGGTAGAGACAAGTTCTCTGAGCTGTAAGATGCCAAGTGCATGCCTCAGCCAGGCACGGTGAGGAAGGATGGATGCCGAAGGCTGGAGAGACACTCAGAACATGGTGGGGGGGCGGGGCCCTTAATGTGTCAGCTGCCCAAGAACTACAGCATCTGGAAAAATCACTTTGATGAACTCGACTACCAGCCACAAATCACTATTTTAAAACCCATTCCAAATTCAAAAAAAAAAAAAAAAAAAAACCCCTCCGCAGAAGGCTCCGAGATGTTTTCCTCTCCTTCTGTAACAGCAGATGGAAAGGACACTGAGCAGATGCCGCGGAGATAGGGCCCCCACAGTCTCTCTGGGCTGGAAAGGCCTGTGGCTGATGGTGGACGTGAATGCTGTGTTAGGGGGACCCTGGTCATCCACAAGACTGTCTTCTGACCTCTGGGAGGGGAGGGGAGCCAATGCTGCAGGTTGGTTTGAAAACAGTGAACTCAGTGCCAGACTGTGGATTCCCACCAAGTTCCTGCCTTCAGTGTTTTCAGCCTCTGCCCAGACAAACCGCACACTGGTGGTTCTCTTTCACACCCTGTCCTCTCACCGCTAAGCCTCTGTTCAAGCTGTTCCCTCTTCCTGCTCCCCCCGCCCATCACCAGGTGCTTCAAACCACATGGCTCCAATGATCCACCACCAAAAGCCTAGGACTCCTCCTCTGGCAACCACAGCCTGTCGAGGGGTCCCCCACCCTCCACCTCAACACTGGCCATTTAGTACTGGGTCGGCCTAATCCATGCGCCTGAGAACAGACACTGCTGAACACAGGGCTTGGCACTCAGTGGGTGGCTGGTGAATGTTGGATGAACAGAGGGAGCTAGATGGGACAGGGAAATGTTAGGGTGTGACAGCCAGGCAGCCTCCTCGCTGGTCTGATTAAAGGGACCTTTTTGCTGGCCAAATGCTAACCCATCTGCAACTACTACCTCCTCCAGGAAGCCTTCTGGGGTTGCAGCTGTCATTCCTCTTTGTCTCCTAGTCAATGTCACATAATTGAGCACTTTTTGATATTCTATTTTCTATTGTTCAGAAATTGTTTCTTGCAGGTGCAGACTACATCACTGATAGAGCAGCTCTCAGGCGTCAGGTGCCATAATATATATACATCAGGCTTCCACATCCAGCCTTATATCACCCCTACCCCATCGTCGCAGGGCAGGTGCTAACACTGTGCTAAGCCCACAGAGAAAGGAAGTGAGGCATTAGGCAAATGGGTGCGCATTCTGGCCCCATCGCTCACTAGCAACAGCCTCCATTTCTGGCTTAACCTCTAAACTTTAGACCAGGGGTCTTCACACTCTTTCTGTGAAAGACCAGATAATAAATATTTTCAGTTTTGCAGGCCCTATAGTCTCTATTGCAATGAATGACTCAACTCTGCCATTAGAGGGGGAAGCAACCGTAGACAACACTTAACTAAACAGGCATGGCTGTGTTCCAATAAAGCTTTATTGACAATCCAGGCAGAGCCCATTGCCCCCGCTCTGGAGGATTGCTTGAGGTGACACTCCCCTTGCCGCAGGGACCTTAGACCCCATTGTAAATGATTCCAACTCCTCCCGCAGCGCCTTCGGCCTTCTCAGCGAAGTTGGTTTTCACCTCAGCCCTTACAAAGTCTCAGACCGCAGCCTGTCTACTTGGAGACGGACTGTCTGCCCCCACAACGTAAAACTCCAGGAGGGTGGAGGCTGTGTCCCCCACACCTAGAACAGTCCCTGGCACAGACTACGCATCCTTTTAATATCTGTGACCTGAATGGAGGTCATTACTTTTATTATTCTCGCTGTTGTTGAACTCATCAAGAAATATATTGTGTGCTCCTATTTTTAACGTATTGAGGTATGTACCTCGATTAATCCCTTGTCTGTGCAAAACCCCACATAACTGTCACATGTTGTAGGGACATGTTCCTGCCACATTGGAAAGGAGTGGGCAGCTCAGAGGTGACACTGCCTGCCGGTGGCCAGGCTGAGATTCAGTCACAACCACTCCTGGCTGGTCTTTACTCAGGAAGATGGTCTGGGAGGGAAGAAAGAGCACTGGATTTGGAGCCTAAGATTCAACCATGCTGTAAATGGACATGTCTGCACAATGGGTACAATAAAGCCAATTTCACAGGGGCTGACAAGATTAAACAAGCTACAGGAGGCAATGCACTCAGAACAGTACCTGACACTGGGCAAAGTCTGCTGCTGTGGCCAAGGTCGTGTAACAAGATGACAGTAACCCCCTGGCTCACAAGGCTGAGAAGGGATTAGATAAGAACATGGCCAGGAGAGGAATTATGAAACTGTCAACCCCCAAATAATGTTAAGATACATACTTTACGATACCCCCCCATACAACGCAGAACTTATTTCTCCTCTAAAAAAAGATTAAAAATTTACATACAAACATCTTCCTTAATGACAAAAATAAATCATAAAGACCCACAATCTTTCCTGAGTAGTAACCCCGGTCAAGAAAAGGGTTAAGTTTTGTTCTACTCAAATTGGTATCAGAATCCAGGCCACAGAGGTCAAACCCGAAACAAAACCCAGAGGGTCATTAAGCTAAGTATGAGGGTCTCTGTTCCAGCCCAGGCATGCCTGGAGTCTTTTGCAGCAAAAGCAGCTGCGAGAGAAAAACAGCAACCCTAAGACAGAGGAGGCGTCACCATGCTCCGAGCGTCCTGCCCCGGGGCAGAGGGGACAAGGAAAGGTTTCCAGCACGGCAGGGATCTCCCGCTGGGGTCAAGTTCAAGGTTCCGGCAAACATTAGCACACACACCCAGCTTTCCATCCCTGCCCACTTCAGTAGAAAGTGATTCTCTTGGATTCAGATTTAAATATTTATTCCTCAAACACAAAACCACATTGAACACGCACATGCCCCGTGATGTCCCCGCCATCTGGCCTTCGCAGGAACATCTTCAGAGGAAACCGCCAGCTGGGATGCCGACGTCCTAGAGCCCAGAGCCTCGCTCTCAGAGGGGCATGTCTCAGATGCCTCGGGCCTCCCTTCTTCTCCGAGTGGCACAGTTTTCTTTTTCTGGTCCTGGAGTTAGCACTTTGAGGATTTTCAAAGGAGAATTACTCATACTCCATCTGGGAGGAAACATCTCTTGGCCTTGCTGGGTGGTGTCAACAATCGGCTTGGGACACCATTAAAGCGGACGTGGTCACGGGGAGGCTGGCTGGTCAAACACCATTGTGGTGACTCAGGCCATGCTGGCCCCCAGGCTGCCTCTGCAGTGAGCCCCTCGCGGGCTGGTGCGTCCACCCGCTACGAGCCCACCTTCTCAGGAGGGATGCCCATTCCAGCGTGTCCATTCTCTCTGCAGCCCTGCGGCCACATAGGACCCCCCAACTCAGGCTTTGTGCAGCCTCTTGGTGATGCCACACCGGTGGCAGACTGTTTCTCACTGCAGGCTGCTGGACAACATGGGTCTTTTCCTTGAAAATAAATTGTATTTTTAAAAAGATTTTATTTTATTTATTTAGTGAGAGGGAAGGGAGCAAGAGGGGGAGAGAAACAGCAATGTGCAAGAGATACACATCGATCAGCTGCCTCTCCCATGCCCCCGACTGAGGACCTGTCCCAAAACCCAGGTCTGTGCCCCGACAGGGAATCAGACCAGCGACCTTTCAGTTCACAGGCTGGCCCTCAGTCCACTTTAGCCACACCAGCCAAGGTTAAAATTCTTCTTTTTAGGGTACTTCTGTCCCACTCTCTCCTCCCTGCTCCAAAGTTTTAATGAGTTGCCACGTGTGAGTTCCGAGTGTGGTGAGCAGCTCTGGGAGCAGAGCTCTGCTGTCCTCAGGCCTCGAGGAGAGTCTGTCCCCCATGCCTGCACTGGCTCTGTCTCTGCCCACAATGCACCAGGGTGGCAGCATTCCCATGCTTGGCGTGGTTCTACTAGTCAATCAGAGAGGGAAGGATATGCACACTTTTAATGATGCTCAGTCCATCACAGCTAAAATGATTTCACTAATTACAGCAGCTTCTACAAATCTGCTCAGGTTATCCACCCAGGGAGCGAGGGGGGGGGGGCGTACAACTCACTCCACTAAGTCTGGCTGCTGGATTTGGTCAGCAGACTCTGGAGGGCTGCAAAATTAGGAAAACAGAAGGAATCGGTGGAATAAACTCCTAACAAAAGAGGGAAGCCAGGAGAGGAATTCTTAGGTTCTCTCTTCAGTGACTCTCCCCAGGGCTGGACACGAGTGAAGGAACAAGAAAGTGGAATCCAGAAATCACAGACCCACTTTCGAAGCGTGTCACTATTCACCCTGTTGGCTCCTGGGCTGTATTTACTGCAAAGACAATGGCTTCTTATTTTTCCCAGATTTAACACAAAGCCGTGACCGGCAGAGGTCTTCCCCATTGTCACATACTTTAGGACGGGCCTCTGGGACGCCCCAGGTTCCCCCAGCCAGTGGTCCCCACTGGCAAAACCTCATCGATGCTTTTCTTCCAGAACTCTCAAGGAGCTCTGTACAAACTACTGTGTTGTTTTCCTTTTACTTCGGAAAAAGAAAAAGAAAAAGAAAAAAACCCCGTCAAGGTCATTTGACGAAGCTTAGAAATTTAATTGAAATCCACTCAAAGTTCCCTTCTTCTTCACTCTAGATACCCTTGTCCTAAACCCCCCCACAGGGAGATTGCAACCTATTATACCTTATCAGATGCTTCCTCGCCTTAGAACCACGGCAATCACCATTAATTTCCTCAGAGTTTGTGTCCTGGGGTCATGTGCAAACTTCTAAACGGACAACGATTAAAAACAAGGTGTGTTCCTGAATTCCTAATTCTGATCTACTTATGCAGGATTTTGCCCAGCCAGTCCGAAGGTGTTTTTCAAAGCCCGAGTTAATCCCTGGGGCAGACGCTCAGCTGGGTTATCACCTGTCTCCAGTCCTCTGCTCGACCTTGCACCGCTGAGGAAGGACACTCTCCCAGGTCACCTGGGGAGCACTGGGCCCCTCGTTGGTGCAGGCGCGGACCGTGGGCCTTAACCACCAGCCACCCAGCCGTCCATTCTCCCCGTCGAGTTCCCCAACCCTCCCCAGGCTGGACTTTCTCCATTTCATTTAAGGAGGCAACCAAATTGGGTGTGCAGCGGGCGTCACTGAAATCTGGGGGACCTACTGCAGGGACCTAAAGATAATTGGGTGCCTAGACTATTCTACTTGAGTCTCTTAAAACCTCCTCTAATTCAGAAAATGAGCCCCCTGTCAGCCCCACCTCCTGGCCCCGTCGCCCCCAACTCAAAGGGAGCAAGAATCTGCCAGCTTCCTTCCCACACACAACCTTTAAACAGCACCCTTCACACAGGCTCCAACATTAGCTCCTCGCTCAAAAGCTGGTGACAGGCAACTTGATTGAAGAACTGTCACGGAGCTATGCTCTTCATGGGTGTGGCTTGTAAAGCACCATTCGACCTCCCCTCCACCCCCAGCACACAGCCCACTGCTAAGACCAGAAAAAACCCACCCTCTGGGCGGCTTACTCAGAGTCGCGGAACCCAGGTCCTCCCCCCACACTGCACAGGTTGTTACTGGGCGCAGGGGCCCGCAGCACCTGGAAGCTGTTACCCCATACCTTGCCACCACCCCAGGAGGGCTGTGGAGTCTGCTCAGGGGTGGGGGTTCAGGGCCTGTTCTGCCATTTCCTAAGTGTCCAGGACAAGGCCTTTCCCAAGTCTCCACTTTCCGTCGGCAAAATGGCTACGATTCCCAGCTCCTAAGGACTTGAGATGCGTGCGGAAGGCCCTTGCAGTGGAAAGTGCTAGACCCACATTAGGGGTTACGAGTGCTGTTCCCATTCTTTGTCTGGCACTTCCTGGCCGATTAGTTCCCCAGGGGCGACTGCATTCACTTGTGCAGTCATGTGCTGTTGGTGAACTTTTATACACTGCCTTTATCGCCACCAGAAACACCAGTCTGGGTTCTGTGAGGCAGCCTGGCTTGTGGAACTCCAGGGCCTTGTCCCTCGCAGGTGACAGTTCTCATTTCGGCTCCCCATGTTACCACTGTGCCATGGTTTGCTCAACCGTGAAGTGGGGGAAACACCCTCAGTTTCAGGGGCGGAAACCAGGAAACCACTCAGGAGTCACCTGGCTCACGCCTTGCCTGTGTGAACGCGTACACACACCACTTTCCAACACCCTGACCTAAATGCCCACAGTCACGAGGCCCAGAGACAGCTCTCCAGGGCCACGTGCCTTCTGCTCCTGCCACTATCTGGCCCCCAGGACTCCAGCAGCCAGGCTACGACAGTGCCTGGAGCCCCACCGCTAACTGGGGAATGCAGAAGAGAGACGGGCAGACTATAATTAGGCAGGCTGTGATGACATTTCTCTCTCCACGCCAGATGTTTACTGTGTTTATTTCCTGTGAGCTGGGCTCATACTTCACGGGGGCCTCCGGTGTGGCCACGCGGACAGGGAGCGAGCTCACTTGCCACCTCCAGGCTTCCCCGGGCAGAGCTGGGAGCAGCTCTTCCCCTTCCTGGAGCCTTCTGGCACCCCTGCCCCCACCCCAGGGTTCCTGGAGGAGGTGTCTGAGAAGCTGCTCTTCTCTCAGGCCCCTCTCTCTGTCGCTTGCATGGACCTCTCTCCAGAGAAGAGACAAATGTATATAGACAGTGTATACAAATATATAGGACTAGACAAATGTATATATTTTTTAAAGTGTAATAAATAAATAAAAGATCCCCTCATACAGGGGGTCTGAGGGCAAGTTATGGACAAAAAGACACAAAGGAGCTTATAGAGGTCTGAAGATGTCAAATTTCTCAGGGTGGAATGATGCTGCCACTCGGTCCCATGTTAGAATGTTCTAGAATCACAGAGAACCAAAGGAAGGGGAGTGAAGGCTCATCCCATCCACGCCTGCAAGCTCACCCCCTATTGCCTGTGAGCTGAGTGTTGTTAAATTATTTAACCTTTCTGAACCTTAATTTCCTCCTCTGTAAAATGGTGAAAACGTCCCCCATCTCAGAGTTCTTGAAAAGGAAAATGAGATCACGTACACAAATCCTGAAGTGCTGGCCTGACACAATATAAATCGTTACTTTTTTTTTAAACGGCCCTGGCAGGGTGGGCTCAGTTGGTTGGAGCATCGTCCCATACTCCAAAAGGCTGGGGGTTCAATCCCCAGTCTGGGCACATAACCTAGGTTGTGGGTTCAATCCCCACTTGAGGCGTGAATGGGAGGCTCCCAACTGAAGTTTCTGTCACACTCATGTTTCTCTCCCTCTCTCTCTTTCCTTGGAATCAATACACATTTAAAAATGAAGTAGCCACAGTGAAGAAATATTCCACATTGCCAGACCCCATTTTGCACCAGTGAGTGCCTTTGATGCCCATAGCTGAGAAGCGGACACTATCATTGTGCCCATTGTATAGGTACAGAAAGCAAGGAGCAGAGAAATTAACTGGTCCAAGGTCACAAATGATGGAGTCTGAATAGGAATCAAGGTGAACTTGTCCCCGGAGGCAGACCTGGTATGCAAACTGCCACCTCCTCCCCTCATCTAGGAGTAATCCTCACTAAAAAGGCCAGATGGGGAGTCACCCCATATTTCATTTGCTCCAGGAGCACCTTTGAAATGTATAAGAAGCTATAAAAAATACTGCTTCTTGTAAAGAGCTGTTACCTAGAGTGCAGTGTGCTCCGCAGCCAGCCGGGGCCCAGCCTTCCCCTGGAGGGCCCTTACACCAAATGAGGAGGCAGCCCGGGAAGCCGGTTGCCCTACTCAGGGGCAGCAGATAAATCGGCCAAGCAGGGAGGCTCTGAGTCTTAGCTTCCTTTTTTACAAAATGGATTTAATGCAAAAATCTATAAAATTAAACGCACTAAAAGCCATTTCTGCTGGCCCTTGGCCTCTCCTACCACCCTCCCCCGACGCATGGTCCTGGAAACCATACAGAAGGCATGCTCTAGTCTTGGGCCCTATCCCAGGGGAAGCTTCTTCAGGCCTTCTCGGGGCAAGGCCCAGCACAACAGGCAGGCGGGCTCCCGGCTCCAGTTTATGCAGACAGGCGACGGCCAGTTTGAAGTAGAGAAGGGGAGGCTCAGCACTCCCGCCTTGCCCAGACTCAGCAGCCAGTGCGCTCTCGGGTCTGGTTGGCCTATTGATTGCTGGGACCTCATGCTTCGAGGGAGGGCGGAGGGCCCAGCACCATGAGGTCTCTACTGCGCCCGGAGGCCCGCAGATCCAGGCACCAGGTGAAAGAGAGCCGTGCGCAGCGAGAGTTGTGGGGCAGCAGTAGAGACCACGAAAGACCCAGAAAAGCTTAGGGAGAGAGGGCTTTTGGACTGCGTAATTTCACCGGGGAACCCTCCACCTTAGGTCTGGGGACTTCGCAGGAGCAGGGCCCAGAGAGCAGCCAGGAGTCCCGAGAGGTTCCCAGGTTTTCCCAGCTCCGGGGTGGATTCTGCTGCGCGGATACAGCATCCTGTCTGCAGCGAAGAGGGACAGTCCTCCTCCCCACGGGCCTGGGAGGACTGGGACCCCGGGCTGCCCCTCTCCTGGGCAATGCTACACCCACCCCCCACAACCTCCGCATTTTTCACTTCTTCCTGGAGACCTAGAGACCAAGTGTACTTTCAAACCAGAACACGCGCCCCTGTGACTGATTCCGACCCAGAATTTCCTTTTCTTTCTCTCTCTTATTTGGACAGGTCAGAGCTGCTCAATTTTTCTTCCGAAGCTAGATTAAATAGATTTCTTTCCTGGGCCTCAGATGGGGTGCTGAAGAGGTACGAAATACGGAATGTGACCCGTTTACATCACTTTATTGTATTATCACCGTTAACTTAACTATAAATACTACTGCGGGGAACAAGGCGCCAGCGGCGGCCACCTCTGCTGCCGGGTTGGAGACCCCGCGCGGCCCTCCCGGCTCCGTCCACTATTTACAGCTCCTCGTTCCGCTTTCTCGACCCCCCTCCCACAAGGCAGCGCGTGTGCAAGAATGTAGCATCGTCCGTCTGTGCAAGTCCTTCGAGTTAGGCAAGTGTCGCGGCCGGCCGGCGGCCGTCAGCTGTCCGAGTCCAAATCACTTTTACCTTCCTCTTCCCTCTTCTCCGGCGACACCTTGGACGAGGTCTTGTTCCACTTCTCCGCGTTTTCCGACTCCTCTGACGAGGACCGCTTCTGCCGCCTCCACTTGGCCCGGCGGTTTTTGAACCAGACCTGTTGCGCAAGGGCGGACAAACAGTTAAAATCAAAGGCGCGCTGCCCCGACGCCGGGGCGCCCCGCGGCTCAGTGTGGCTCGGATCCCGGGTGCCCCCGCGCTCGCACCAGCGGAAAGAAAGGAGGTTCTGCTCCCGCTTCCGCGTTCTCCTCCAACTTCCTGGGCCTAACGCGCCCTACAGCAGGCTCCGGGTCGCCACCGCGATGCTTTTAGGTGCAGGGAGACCTCAAGGAGGGCCGGGCAAAACCGGCTGGGGGGCATATTATTTGGAAAAGGGCTTGAAGCGCACCGGGCAGCGCCTGGCGCCTACCTCCACTTTCTCCTCCCGGAGGTGCACCTTCCGGGCCAGCTGCTCGCGGGTGCCCACGTCCGGGTACTTGGTCTCCTGGAAGAGGCTCTCGAGCGCTTCCAGTTGCTCGTCGGTGAAAATGGTGCGGTGCCGCCGCTTTCGCCGGCAGTGCAGCTGGTTGAGGAGCTGCAGCTCGGTGCGCGACAGCGTGCCCACGTTCATGTAGGGCAGCATCTGGTGCGGCACCGGGGACACCAGCACCGAGCCGGGGCCCTCGTAGCCTACGACAGAGTAGGATACGCGATCAGCTCCTTCCCTTGCCACCGCGCACACGCTGGCCGCAGCCACTCCGACTATGACATCGTCTGCAAGGGGATTAGAGGTGCACGGAAATCGAGCGTGTAGGGAAATGGGGGAGGGTGCCCCGGTGTCCACCCGCACACTCCCAAAGCCAGTTAGGGAATCCCAGAAGTCCGAGTCTCCCTATGCCGGCACGGAGTTAAACCGTTTCCGCTAACATCAGCATAAAGTTTGCAGCGAGTGTGCAAACCCCTGCGCCCTATCGGCTAAAGGGGGTCGGGGCGGGGAGAGAATCCAGGCTTGCAAGAGGAGAAAACTTTGTGCGAAGTGAAAAAAGTTAGCGCCACCACCCGCTCACGCCCCAGAGGCTGCGGACAGCGGCAGACCGCGAAGGCCGGAGCGAGCGCGACCCTACCTGGGGGCGTTGGGACGCAGGAGCACTGCTGGGCGCCCAACGGCGGCACGGCCCCGCAGCAGGCCGGGCCCACGGGCGCCGCCTGCACGTGCAGCTGTCCGTAGAAGTAGTTGTTATAGCCCAGGCGGGAGCCACCGACCGCGGCCGGGAGGCCTGCGCCGCTGGGGGCCACAGGGCGCGGGTAGAAGGCGCCATAGTCCGAGGAGGCGGCCCCGCTGGCGCCGTAGAGCGAGTCCCCGTGCAGGGCCGGAAAGACGACCGGAGCAGCGGCGCTGGGAGCCACCGGCAGCACCGAGTCCTTGCAGCGCGGCCGAGCGGCCAGGATGTTGTCGATGCTGAACATGCTGGCGGGCATCCCCGAGACCCGCGCCGGGACCTGGGGGCGGCGGGGAGGCGCGGAGGAAAGAGCCGCAAAGTGGGGGGGTCCGCTCTCCTCTGAGCCGGACCAAACCGAAAGAAAGCGCCGGCGAGCGCGCGGTCCCTCTCCCCTCCCCGCCCCCTGCGTCTGCTCTCCCTCCTCCAGCCCTCCCCTCGCCGCAGCGTTTGCTGAACTCAACCCGCGGGTAGGACGGAGTTTAGCCCAACTGAACCTCTTGTTGGTTTTATACTGAGTCGACGTCATCCTGGATTTAGTTCCTGGTAATATGCAGATGACAAACAGAACCAGATTTGGCCCTTTCTGTTCCTTTGGGTGGGGGGGGGCCTTTGGAGTGGGGGGAGGGAACGGTGCGGAGGGGAGGAGGTTACTGGGCCAGAAAGGAGATTGTGGATTGTGAATTAATGAAATTAACCTAATCTTTTCCATTCAGCTGCCCCGCCGCGGACCTGCGGGGCCGGGCGGGCGGCCTAATTGCCCTGGTTAATCTCATTAATTCCATTGTGAGGCCCCACTTAACAACTCCCTCCGCCGGACCTCTCGCCCCCCCACCCCCTTTCCCCTCAGATTGGGTCCTATTATTGGGTGCGATTTCCTCTGCACGACGCTCAAATTCATTGTGGCCGATTTTTACTTTGGGGCTACTTTTCTTTCTTTCCCTTTTTTTCCTTTCTGAATTTGTTTTGTTTTTAGAAAATGTGAGGGGCTGCGTCCGCCGCAGGAAGGATCCAAAATTCCTCTCTTCCTCCGGGCCCCAAAGCATTCACAGCCTAATTGCACCTCCATTTTATTACTTTATTTTATCTTGAGATTTTTCTCCCTCGTGGAATATTGGTTAACCACCAACCCTTTTGTTTTTGCACAGGCCAAAATTTGTAAAGGCAAAAACGATGAGAGATGTATTGTGCTTCTTTAAATATTTGTATGTATTTAATTTTTTGCAGTCACTTTGGGTTCGAAAACCAGCTTAGCAGTCAGTCCCTAGGCCTTACACAGCAGAAACCAATTCAGCCACTATTTTAAACTGGCCATCAACAGTAGCATTCTGAACGGATGTTCCAACTGTCTCCTGCATGGGTGTCGGTGGGTTTTGTGTTTTTTCTTTTCTTTTTAAAATCATTATTTTTGGAAATGTGATGTCTCCCTCCGAACTCTTTTTGTTTTAATTCAGAAATGAGGCTTTGAGGATTCCCTGGCCGCCGCGCCGCCCCCCTCGGACCCCCCCCCCCCAATTAAGTCGCATTTTCCCCTTCCGACTTGTCGGCTCTCTGACCCGGACAGGCCCCTAAGCCGTCCTTCACCCGGCAGGCCCAGGCTGGGCTCTCCGTGCCTCGGCGGGCCAGCGCTGCTCTCCGAAGGCGGCCGCGGGGATCTGCGGGATCCTCTGCGCGGCACTTCCCGCCCGCCAGAGTTTCTGGAGGCGCATCCAGCCCACGATAGCGCGCAGGCGGCCAAGAGCCCTGCCAGAAGGTAGGAGACAATGCGCGCGGAACGAAAGGAGACCCCGAGGTCCTGCGGGCTCCGCGCAAGGCCGAGTCTTGCAGAGCTGTCCGTTCTCGGCCTTTCACGCAGGCCACTCCGGTCACTCCAAGGGAGGGAGCAGTGCAGGCCCAGGCGAGACAGCGGAGGGCCGAAAGGCCGGGTTTCCCGAAAGAGGGGCGCCTTTAACTCATGCCCATAGCCCCCTGTTTCTCTCTGGTTAACTAACATGGGTCCTCGCGGGGTTGTCTGAAATCGCGGTACTAGGTCTAAGCATGTGGGCTGCCTCCTCCTCGGCGCTGGGGCAAAGGGGAAAGGGCACCCGGTCAATTGCTGTTCCTGAGTCAGAGCGCAGAACTCTGGCGGCGCGCAAGAGTGGCCCGGAGAAACTAGGCGGCGGCGCTTCCTCCTCGAAGGCCTCCCGCTACGGACCTCGGTGCCCTCACGCCCACCCGCTGGTGGCCTGAGAGCCTTGCTTCTTTTTTTAAGGGCTGAGCAAACTAAGAAGCGATTGTAGGGCGGAGATTAGGGCAGGACGGAGATGGGACTCAATTTGGGGAGACGGCGGATTTTTACTACGCAAACCGCTCGCAGAAGAAGGAATGTGATCCTCCCCTTCAGAGAGGTAAGGTCTGGGTAAGGAAGTGTATGTAGCGCCTTCCCTCTCCTACCAACCAGGGAAAGAGGCATTTCCCCCGTTCTTACATACTTAAAAACCGCCAGCGTCTGGGCACACACATTCCTCCCAACCTTTCCCGGGGACGGTTACTGGAAGACAACAGGAGGCTGCACTTCCGCAGGGACGCAGGCTGCGTTTGTGGTGGTGGCTGGGCGCGGGCGGCGGGGGCGCGGGAGTGGATCTTTTCGGGCATTAGCGGAGCCTGCCAGAGGCGCCGCGGGAAACCGGGAAGGAGTCTTCAGTGGGTTTCTGCAAAGGTGCTCAGACCAGCGCGGCACGGAGACTTCATCGCAGATCTGAGAGTGCCTCCGAGTTTTTTAATAAGGCAACCCCTCCTGCGCACGCCATCATGCCTCCTTGCACTTGGTGCATTGCTCTTTTTAAGAATCAGATTTAGACTTCACCCTTGCTTTCACGTGGTCCTCCCCTGTACCACCGACTCCCGGGAGCAGGAGCACTGTACCGCGAGTCAGAGCTCTAGACCGCACGTTGCCACGGTCTCAAACCATCTTTCCTCTCTCGGCCTGAAGGTCTTTAGTTAATCGAAGCAACGCGGGACTTCATTGGGTCTCTTGCATCCCTAACATTTAATGAGGCCTCTTAATTGCTACCTGTTCGCCGAGGAGACTGCGGTTGGATTTAGGGGCAATTTTAGTCCTTTTCATTGGGACAAAGGAGTGTGCTGTCCCCAGCCCCACCCAAGGGCAGGGCCCGGGTATCAGCCGGGTCCAAGAAAAGGAAAAAGGTCGAAAGTTCTGGTCTCTGGTAGAGGGCACTTTCTGGGAAGAGGTCACAGGGACCCGAGGTCATCCTCCTCCAGTTATTCAACAAGCTCCCCAGAAGCCCACCCTCGGTACGATGGGGCCTCCCCCGCCTCCACCCCAGGTTGCCCCTCGATCTCCAGGCTCTCCACCGTGTCCGCAGGAGGCAGGAGCCGAAGGCAGACGGGCGCGGCCGCCTCCTTCTCCGGCAGAAACCTACAAGTGTCCGAAACGCGCTAAACAAACCATCAGCGGCCTCGTGTCTCCCGGTACTGTGGCAATAACATATGCGACGCACGCAAATTGCCCACCTCGTGTTGCTACGCGATTGTTCGTCAGCCCCGCACGCACCGCTCAGCATGGGAGGACCCGGAGTGGCCGCGGGCGGCTGGCGAGCGCTTAGGTCGGAGACGCAGTAAACACGCCGTTGATTTTCCCTATTATCACCCAAACACGATTTCACACAAAGCAATCACCACGCAGAAGTCTATGAAAATGTGTTTGCTGAGGAGTCAGTCGCCCCGGTAATAGCCCTCATTTTTAAGATATTAAAGAATGCATTAGCGGATTCTACATGCATAAGGTATATTTGCGGTTCCGCATCTAGCCGGGCGCTTTTGCGCCGCAGTCATCGCTAAATTGATTCATAGAGCATAGATTAAATTGCTTCTCTGGTGTCAAACAGCGTGCCCAAATTTAGCGCATGTGTTTGGGTAGCTCCTCCTGCCCCAAGATACTTTCATCATGGAGAAAAGCGTCGCCCATTATTATCACACACACACACACACACACTCTCACTCACTCACTCAGACTCGCAGCGTGGCTCTTTAAAAAATGCATCTACGGTCCCAACTTCTTACGGCTTCATGGAACTTTCTTTTCAATTCTTTGCCTCTTGCCCTGTCACAGAGCAGAGTTCATAATCAGATGCGTTTCAATAGGGTTTCTCGTAACACCTGCAAGAGGCTGGCGTGTCCTCTGCAGAGGCGCGGAGCTCCTGTTGCAAGGCCAGTTAGAGGGGTCAGGGGCATTAGGGACAGAGCGCAGAGCCGGCGGCAGCCTGTGCGCAGCATGCAGATCCCGCGCGGTTTTGACAGCGCAATTCGACTTTGTATTTGGGGTTTAAAAAAAAATCCTCAAAATTAGTGCTCCAAGCGGGCTCAACGGCCGTGCTGCTCCGTCAAGGACACCTCCGGTAGTCTCAGGGAATTTTCCCTGTGAGAGTAGGTGGGCGGGGGCGGAATGCGGCCCCACTAAGGGGCAGCGCGCACCAGGGCTGGGGGCCCGCATGGAGCAGAATGTAGAGACGCTGACTAGCTGAGTTTGGCTGGGAGTTTTGCAACCTAAATACACGCACCGAACCCCTAAGGAGGGAATAATCAAGGTGTTAGGGAAATTCAACATAACACTGGGGATAAAGAAGAGGGTGTCGAAAAACGACGTGTTCCCAAAGCATCAGGGAAAAAAGAAAAGAAAAAAAAAAAAGCTCCGGGTTGCCTGGGTTGCAGAAATCCGCTTTCAGCGGAGCTATTTACTAAAGTTTGTTTCAGAGTGACTGCACCGTTGCTTTTGCAAATCACAGAATGCAAATGACGATAATTTGTTCTCAGTGGAACTTTCTCTTGAAATGATTAGCAAAGTCAGTCATTTGAAAATGAGAGCGAATGCACAGACGGTTCCTCGATAATCGATATCAGCTTCTAAAGTTTTCATTCATGTAAACCTCATTAATGAAGATCTTTTATTTAAACGTCAAGGGGATTTGAAATTTAGAGTAAATTATGAAGCCTGTATGTCTAGCCAAGTCACGGGTCAAATGCATTTGTAAAAACTGCTAAAAGAGCATATGGTTTTGAATTTTTCTACAATGACTAGTGTTTAAATAAATTGCTTGTACTGCTTAACTTCATGTGTAATTTTGACAGAAATTGGCCTATAGCCTTTTGATATGTAAACATTTCAGCCTTTTATGCGGCATAAAAAAGACACTTGCTTTTTAGGATCAGCTCAGGCAGTCACCCTGTAATTCAGAAAGCTGGCACCGACCATTACCGTTCTTGCTAGATTTCAACTTTCAAGTGGCAGCCTCGGGGAGAAAAAAAGCAAGCAAGAAAGAGGATATTTCAAAAGCAATGTCCATTTGAGAATAAAAGCTGCAAATGAGGTGAGAACGTGCCACTTACTATCTGAAAGGGATGGATAAACCATAGTTATTAAAGAACATTTTCTGTCATTCTTCTTTAAGCCGGCCCATCTGAGGGGACACTTAAGCGGGGCTGGGACTGACTGGCGTGTCATTAAATGCTTGTCTTAGAGCCAAGCCAATCAGTCCAACATACAAATAGGTGTTAAGAAATCTGGGTATCACTTCGGGATGTTCCCAGCGAGATGGCTCCGTGTCCCAGAGCCATTAAGATGCAAAAAATCACTCCGTCTCTGAAGAGAGTCATCTTGGACATGGAATTACTGGACACAAGTGGCAGATCTGAGCCAGGCACAGGGTCTTTCTCCGTGGGAGGCTGCTGCTGGGAGAGAAGTCGGGGCAGGGCAGGGTCCAGAGGCCACTGTGGGCTGCCAGGGTTTCTGAAACACATACATCTGCATAAGCCCATTTGTTGCTAATATAGCCGTCTCCCATCAATAAGCATTGGAATGTGGATTGGTCCACAGGTCGCCCAGGGGGGTGCAGAGCCACCGTCCTGTGGTTGCTAGACAGGGCCCACATGCTGTCTCCGAGTGCGTGGGGACAGGGCCGGCACCACCCCCCCTCTGTTCTCATTCTGCCCGTGTTTATTGTGCATGTCGGCTTGTCACACACAGACTTTCCCAGAGACACAGTCCCTTTGTGAAGTTTTGGAGGTATGGGGGGACGAGGACACTCATGAAGCAATGGAGACCTGTTTCATCGTCACGGCTGAACCTTCGGAGCAAACGGAGGTCCTCTATCAAAACGGGGGGGTTGGGGGGCATGTAATTAAGGAAAAAGACTCTCAGGCGAAGATAGGAGGAGGTGTTTTATTCACATTTCCTGTCCGTTCCCACACGCGTATGATGGTCTGAAAGCCAGAAAGGAAAGGACACATTCCATGACATAAAGAAGCCACCAGGCTTTTGAGGTTTTGTTTCTTGCTTTTGTCTTTCTAAGCATTCTACACCCCGGTCTAAACTTTCTGTTCATTTTGATATGGATAAGGGTAATTTTTTGGTTAACTATAGTTTTAAAGTCTTGGAAAAACGATTGACTTGCTAATAAAATAATTCCAAACCTTTAAGCTGCTTAACTTTCAGAAACTTACCCTCAAAACTTTGCGATTAAAGTTAGCAAAGCAAGGCATATATTTTGGGTAAAAAGGGAACACTTAATACTTAAAAGATAACTTGGGAGGTTGAAGAGTTTTCTTTATTTTTTTTTAAGGAAGAATATTATAAAATAAAACTGAAGATTATAGGGAAAGATAGCCGTGTGTGGGTGGCCGTATTATGTATATAAAATTTTGTGGGTCAAGAGAAGTCAGTATCGGTGGGGAGATGTACAATATGCCGCTTCATTAGTGCATTTGTATTTTTAAAGAGGATTTGATGAAGTGGACATTTGCTGATAGGCCATCTCAAGAGCTGGATGTGGAAATTATATGAGGTAGCATTGTGTGTGTGTGTGTGTGTGTGTGTGTGTTTTAGTAATTTTTTCTTTTTATTGAATTTATTGGGGTGATATTGTTGATTCTTTTTGATCCTGGGAGTGAGGAAACTAACAAGCACATTCCCAGGTGTGTCTTGCCCTTCAAAGCAGTCCCTGAAGGACATTTCAGCTTGCTTCAGCGTCACTGTCGGTGTGGTTTGGAATAGTTTTCTGCACTCCTGGGAGGGCACATCCTAGGGCCCAGTGACTCTTGTGTGCCTTTTACAGATGCAGCTGGACTCCCTTGCCTACAGCTCATGTGCAGAAATCAAGGTTTTTGAACCCTAAGGAGTCAGGCAGAGTCACAGAAATGGGGGTGGGGGGAGAGCCACTTTTAGAGGTCACAGGTTGTGTCACCTGTTCAGTGCCACCATCAGAGTGATCTGAAGCTGTGGCTCCAGCTGCTGGCCTTGCTGTGAGCAGAGGAGGAGCCCTTACTGGCCTGTCTGGAGAAATTAGGCCAGTTCCCTGCTTGTCCCTGATGGAGAAAAGGAGAATTCCCAGGGACAACCCAAACTTTCAGTTTGTTTGATTTTTGGTGGGGCTTTCATTGTCTTTTCTTAGCCAGGAATACATTGCCCTACACACACACACACACACACACACGCATGCATACACGTCCCTCCTTCCCCGACCTGCGACTCCTTTGTTTTACATGCTTGACCATTTCTGAATCAGTCATTTCCAATATCAGCCAGCTCCTTGGTCACCTCCTTCCTGAAGCTTGTGTTTATTTTCTTGTTTTGGGTGTCTGCCCTCAGCCAGGGAGCAAACCTGAATGGTGCTTGAACCAGGATGTGGATTTGGTTTCACTTAGCAGGAAAATTCTTTCTGCAGACCAGAAGGTCTTGGCTTTAAAATCACAGGAGTCCATCTCCCAGGCCGATGGGTTGTGTGTAATTTATGTATTACGGGGAAAGTCGTCTGTTCGTAGTAATGATAGCTCGGGGAATTCAGTATATGAGCCAAACATAGGACAGTTGAACTGAAAAGAACCCCTTCTTGTCTACATGATCCCTTGCAGGGTTTTTTGTTTTTTTTTTTTAAACAGGTCCCTAAAGAACATTTTATTCCCCTCTCATAAGTTTTGTAGATATAGTCATTTTCTGCTCTGCCTGGTAGGTCAACGCAATATTTGCAAGTAAAATGATGACGTCAAAACACATTCGTGCCCAACTAATGACAGTACTTTCCCTGAAACTCTAGAATTCTGGAGTTATTTGGATCTTAAAATATCTCCAGTTGACTTTGAGACGGGAACATAAGTTTTTGATAATGCTGTCCACATTCTGATTCTAAGCTTGGCCCTTCTCCCCCCACCCCGCCCAAACCCTCAGAAAGTAGCTTTCCAAGTTAAACTAGACCAGGGTGACCGAGGGAAAGTCTGACTTGAAATAATTTTGGGGAGAACTCGTTTGCCGTGCAAGCCTTGCCGTGCAGGGGAGCGACGGCGGGGCGGGCTGCTGTTCAGAGCCCTTGCTTGGCCGAGGAATTCGGCACTTCCGATGAAAGATGGATATTGAATATGTGTGGCGAATGCACACCGCTCCTTGTTTCAGGGAAGTTCTTTATTGAATATTTCTCGCTCACAGAGCCGGAGTCACTGTGAAATCTCCCTTCTCGGGTCCATGTCAGGGAGGGCCCCGCCTCCCAACCTGGTAACAAATTGCCTTTTTATGGGTTCGTGTCCTAACTGAGAGCAAACATCTGTGTCCCGGGGCGCCGAGCGGCCTGAACTGGTGCCGAGGGCCAGCGTGACCATGTGGAAATCGGCGCAAACTGTTGGTTCAGTGGTTCTGGAAAATGGAGCGAATGGACCGCCAGGTCCTGATGCTCTGGATCAATGCGCCCAATCTTGATGCTCTGGCCCAACAGGCAGAAAGAAGGGGAAGACCATCTGGGTGTGCTCAGCGGATGGTCACCCCACCGTCTGCAGGTGGGACCTGTTTCTGAAGAGGACACCCAGACCAGACAGGGGTCATTATCTGCTGGAGGTCTCCCAGCTGAGGCCTGGATTTGAGCTCAGTTCTGTGCAGCTCCAAGAGGCCCCCTCTTGCCCTCATCCTGTGTCAACTCTTGTCAAACAACGGAGATTCCCACTTCAGCCTGGCAAGCAAGACTGTTTGCTCCCCGGCACCGAGTCCCTTTCCTCTCCCCACGGTCCCTTCGGGGCTGCCCAGAGGGCTCCTGCTCCATGCTGCTCAGTCCCTGTGCCCTCTCCGGCCCTATCCTCCTCCTTCATGGCTGTTCCCTGCTGGTTCTGATGTCCACCCCTGGTTCCCTGTCCTGCCATGTGCATGTGTCCCCTCTCTCACTCTGAACACTTGGAGGTACTCGTTGGGGACTTCCTGTGCCCCAGAACGAGTTTTCCTGGAGGTAGAGGTGTCTGACCAAGGACCTCACCGGAATCAGCATCGATTCAGCTCTGTGTCTCCCACAGCTGGCCACGGGCCTTGGCACAATGGGTGTGCTAACTAACTCTTTGTTTAGGGAAAGAATACATTTTCACCTTTGCCCCCGCCCCCCTGCTTCTAGATCTCCCCAAATTCCAGGCCAAAGACCATTAGCAGGAGAGTGTTAATTAAACACAGTGGGGGCCCTCCTGGAATAAAGAAAAGGGGAGGAGAGGGAGAGGGCAGTCCCCCCAGAAGTTGGCTGGGGTCATGGTGCAGCTATAGTTGGCCTGCACGGAACACCTGTGTCTCCCCAGCCACACCTGTGTACACAGGCCAGCATGCTGGCTGTCACCTTTGAACCTGAGGACTGACACGTCTGAACAGAGTGTCCTATGGTGGGTCCTGAATGAAGGAAGCAGGAAGACTCCCCAGACCTGCCTGGTTACGTCCCCGTGGGAGCCTTCCTTTTCCCATCTGTGAACTGGGGGAGCAATCTGGACACGAAGTGCACCTTTCCTCTTAGCTCAGACACCTGACAGGGTTCCACGTGAATCGGAGTCCCGCTGTCTTCCAGGAAGACATCTCCCTCTCCTGCTGGTGCAGCCGGAGGGGCAGAAAGGTCAGGATCTGGCTCCAGGCCAGCCACCTAGCGGGTGCCGGAGCAGAGCTGCCCAGACACAACTGGCCTCCCGTGACGCTTTCTCCTGGTTGTGGAAAGGTGAAAACGGCTACCTCTAGAGACCTAAGTGGTGACGTGTTGTTCAGCTGACTTGCAGCTTAGGTGTTTGTGAGCTGTGTGAGCTGGAACAAGCCCTGTAAATGCTGAGCCTCGGTCTTCAGCTCTGTAAAATGGGGATGGTAGGGGCCCCTTCAGAGGGCGAGAAAGTGAGGGTAGGAGGCCAGCTCTCACCAGGCAGCTGCAGTCATTTCTACAGGTGCCAAGTCCCTAGCACATTAAAGGACTGAAACATTAAGCCCCCCAGCTCTCCCACACAGACAGTTTAAGAACTATATTCATCAAGGGATGGAGAAGACTTGCTGCATAACAAAAGGTTAAATCCTGTGTGTGTGTGTGTGTTGGGGGGGGGTTCAAGGAAAACACTGTTCTCCTTAGAAACTGAAATTCTCTACGACTTCATTTGATTGTCAGATGAAAGCAATGGGGGAGGGGCTCTCCTGATGAGGAAACCGCGGGCCAGAGGCACCCAATAACTGGCTCCAGGTCTCAGAGCTGCAAGTCAGGGTGCCGTCATTCCTCCGTGGGCCTCCCGTAGCCTGGGAGCTCCGGCCCACCGACCCCTCCTAGTGCAGCCTGGTCTTTTGCTCCTTCAAACAACCGGCCACTTCAACTCTGCTTTGGGAGGAATCAAGGCAGCTTCCAGCTGTGGTGAATCTTCCAGCCCGAGGGCCACTGGCTGGGAGGGCAGGGCTCCTCCCTAGGTGAGGCAGGCCTCGCCCTTTGTCTCCGCTGGCCTAGGAGAGCCAGTGGGACAGGGCCAGTGTGAGGTCAGAGTTGAGCTGTAACCTCCTCACCATCAGCCGACCGACCCACCCACCCACTGACCCACTGACCCACTGATAGGCCTAACCACTCTGCTCAAGCACATGTGACTCAGAGATTAACCTGCTAAAGGTAAGGTTTCAGACTCCCTAAGTAAGTCTACCCCAGAAATGCCTTCCACTCTTACTTGCATAGTCAAGGTTTTGTGGGAGGATATTTATGGCATGGAAATAACCTAAATGTTCACCAGTAGGGTACTCAGTAAAAAAAAACCACTGCATGTTCCTACTAGGTACCCGCACAGCCATTGAAGGCGGTAGAGCAATCTTATGAGTGCCAAGATGGAAAAATCCCAGGGTGTATTGTTATTGTTGAGCGACAAAGGAAAGTCAGAGGATTCTAGCGTAGTCTCACTCCGTGTGGGTTCTCATCCACGTGACCACACACTACTTTCTGTGGGGGCGTGGACGTTAATGAGTTAATATTTGGAAGGCAGTTAAGACAATGCCTGGAACGTAGCATGTGTTATATCACGTTTAAGGGAGAAATAAAAAACGCGAGAGAAAAAGACCCAGAAGGTCCACTACCGAATTAAAGTGATAACCTGTTTGTGTGAGGGGCTGGCATGGGGGCTGGGGAAGAGGGACTGGAGCCTCTTTGCCAACGTTTTTCCTGTTTTGCACAAAGACAGGACCTTTGTGTTCTGCTTGTGAAATGGAAGTTGAATAAGCATCCAAACCCAGGATCTCCAGCATAGGAATCTCTTTTCCTCCTCCGCGTCGGCAGCGGCAAGGTCAGACAAAGGACTAGTGATAAGGACCTGCCCGGCCCGTCCCTCCTCACTTCCTCCACTAACACTTCATCCTGGGCAAACAGCGTCCCTGGGGATGTGGCCCCCCTGCTAATGACCTGCTCCCCTGGGTTCCTAGACAGCAGCTGGACAAATTTCAGGTTTCAAGTCTCAAGACCAGAATCCAGTCCCAAAACTTGCCCTTCACATGGGTTCACTTACCTCTGCAAAGAGGATCTCAGTCTTTGCCTTGCGTCCCACTTCATCTTTGAGAAACAAGTGGAGGGGGTGTGTGTGAGGGTGATTATTAACACCTGTGTCCCTTGGCACCTGACTGTGCCTGGCAGGGGCACAGTGGGTGTTCATGAAACTGGGCAGGAAGCAGTGAACGAGGAATTAAAGTAACAACAAAGGCATTGCTACTATAAAGCATGAAATTAGTATTTTTGATCTTCTGCGTTCATATTCATGGGGCAATCACTCAACAGGCATTTCTCATCTACCTTCTGGGTTCTGGGAAGAAGAGACAGAAGAGGAAGAGCCCCCCGACTTCATGGAGCTTACACTCACAAGAGATTTCAGCAACGAAAAGTGATGGTGAAGGAGGAAATCTAACAGGTAGTCTTAGCAGTGAGCAGGGACAGGCAGTTACTGTCATGGTTCAAAGTCACTGGGAATCACATAGACTCATGACTCAAATGTAGACACAAATTTGATTTTCCCATATACATATTTACATATCTTTCCAGGCCTTTTTTTTTTCCCCTAGTGAGCCTGCTTCTTCTGTGTTGACAATGTTGGGGAGTATAAGCCACGAGGTTTGGGACCAACCGTTCTCCTCAGACAAACCTGAGCTCACATCCCTGGTTCACCCACTCAGAGCTGGTTCACTGGGGTGACAGAGCATAACAGGGTCTCTGGGTCTGAGGATTCATCCACGTGAGACAGCTTGTTCGGGAATTGTTGCGAGATTCCAGCACACAGAGGGGATTCAGCCAATAGGAATGTTCCGGGGGCAGCAAGATACGGAGCCTCGCCCCCCTCCCCCAACCCCCGCACAGGCTGGTCTGAACGGAGACCTGCGGAGGCAGCCTGGGTGTCCGGATGTAGCATTCTCCAAGGCCCTAAACACTTCTAAGACTCAAGCCATTGTATGGAAACTCAACTGGGCTCAGAGAATTAATCTAGGTCCCCTTCAAGGGGAAAGATAAAGATAATCTCAATAGTGTTTCCTTATCTCTAATATACTTTAAAGTCCCTATAATTTGCATTATTATCCCCATTTGCACAGGAGGATATACGCTCCTCAGATTAAGTGGTCACCCAGGTTGTAAGAAGGAAGCAGAAGTATTATGAGAATCCAAATCATCCCAGAACCTCCATTCTATTTGCTTAGCCCCCAGCTAGGCAAGGAGGAAATTTCCAGCAATGGTTTTGGTGTTAGCAAGACTCTTGTCTGTATCAGTTTGCTTGGGCAAATTTTTCAACCTCTCTGGCCCTCAGTTTTTGCATCTGTAAATTGGGGTTAACTGTAGTCCAGTCTATATACGCTGTGAGGACTAGAGGAGTTTGTTTTGAAGGGTTCAGCATGCGTGGTGGCCCAGAGGCTGTGGCTCTGTGGGAACACAGGGGCCGGATTCACAGAGGTCGGACTCTGACATCAGAGGAAAACAATTCATACTGCTCGTGTTTTTTTGTTTTTTAGATGAGCACAAGAGAGTGATATATGCAGGGTAGGGCAAAAGTAGATTTACAGTTGTGGGTATGCAAAACAGTTTGTTCTTTTACTATTTACCAATTATTGTATTACTTTCCAAAGGAACAACTGTAAACCTACTTTTGCCCCACCCAGTATGAACAAAATCACTCTCCGACCACAGAAGCCTAAAGGTCTCATTGCCTGAGAACGGAGGTGCCTAGCAGCACATGTATGCACAGATACACATGCAGCCTCAGCGTGGTGCATAGTGGATGCTGGGGTAGAGCTCGTTAAGAGATATAGTGAGCAGACCCTGGCTGGTGTGGCTCAGTGGGTTGAGTGCTGACCTGTAAACCAAAGGGTCACTGGTTTGATTCCCAGTCAGGGCACATGCCTGGGTCGCTGGCCAGGTCCCTGGATAGGGGTGCATGAGAGGCAACCACACTTTGATGTTTTTCTCTCTCTCTTCCTCCTTTCCCTAAAAATAAATAAAATCGTAAAAAAGAGAGAATGAGAAATGGTGAGCAAGGGGACCCAGGATTGGAACCAGGCACCTGGCTCCTGAGCAGATGTAGGGAGCTACCTTCTAGATCATTCTGCCTCCCAGGGGTGCTGCTGAAACTGACTGACACCGGAGACAAGCCAGCACTTTGCACATGGCCCCGGGGGATTTCAGGGTTTAGGAATCACCGCCCCAGCCCTTCCTCCGAGCAGTACTTGGGACAGGTGGAGTGTTGAGGACAGGTGGGGCTGACAGGTGTGGGATGTGGCCAAATTCCATTACCCTGGTCCCCTCTGGAGGAGGGTTCTGGCAGCCCTGGGGCGACCACCTGGGGCAGACAGATTGACAAGCGGGACAGCTGCTCAGAGCTGGGAGTCAGGCCCCGTGGGGCTGCCTCCAGCAATGGAAGAATGTGCTGGAAATGCTTTTTTGCCCTTACGATGAGAATGTTTGAGGTGTGCTTTACTGGCAGCTGACAATACTATTGACTAGTCACTCTGCCGGGTGTTATCACGGTCTTCCCCAGCACGGCAATCAAAATGGGCCTGCTGGAGCTGAGATGGAGCGAGGACTGGCTTTGGTGCTAAGGGCGGGGCTGCTTTTAGGGTTAGGCTGGGGTCTAGAGTGAGGTCAGACAAGGGGCACAGGCAGGGGCCACCATGGGAGTTGGGTGAACCCTAGACTTAGTTTGGGTTGGCTTTAAGGACTGAACAGACCCCAGAATTGTTGCAGTTACAAGTCAACTCAGGTGAAGTGCTTGGCATTTACTTATCTTTTCCTCAATTCTGAGATGTACCTTTTTTTTGTTATTTACATTTTATTCAACACATGTATGAAGTCAGAGTTTGATGGTGAGCTGTCATTGAATTGGCAGTACCTTTATCTTTATTTATAGACATAGAATAATGGTGCCTCTGACGCTGGACGGCCGGCACCTTTAATTAGAGGAAATACACAGTATGTTGCTACTCTTGAGCCACCTGTTCCCACCTGGCGCAGAGCGTGCCCATCGGTTTGCTCAGGTGGGCCGCCATGCCCCGCCTCCGCTGGGCCCTAGGGCTCCCAGCACGGCTCCAGCGCGTGTCCCATGGTGTTTCCGGCTCTCGGTATTGATCGTTTTTATCCTACTCCTGTGAGATCCTGCAGAGAAGGAGCCGGACTTCCCCGCACCTCCCTCCCCACTGGGCCCTGGGCCCCAGCACAGTGCCGGGGGTCTGATACGAACGGTGGTGTTAGTGAAAGCTACTGTTTATTGGGAACTCACCATGAGTGAGCATTTGCCAAAAGTTTTACATTCCTATTTTCATTTAATCCTCGTAATGGCTCTCCGAGGTAGCTATTATGATCACTACTTTAATTTATATATGAGGAAACTGAGGCACGGAGAGCCTAAGGGGTTTATTCAAGGTCCTTTTTTAAATAGTGTCCTCGGTGGCAGCTCTAAAGGCAAATTTGTAAAAAATAATAGCTTTACTAAATATACTTCGCTTCCCATAAAGCTTATCCTTTTAAACTGCACACTTCACTGGTTTCTAGTGCAGTTACAAGACCAGGTAGCAATGCGCATGCCCACTCTCAGGCGCGCCATCCTCCCGCGCAGAAACCCCGCCCTTCGCGCGCCAGCCCTCAACCGACACGAACCTGCCGTCCATTCCTACGGGTTTGCCTCTTCCAGACATTTCCTATAAATGGAATCATACGCTATAAGACCTTTATGCTTGGCTTCTTACCATGTTTTCATCCACGATGTGTTACATATCAGCACTTTGGTCTGTTTTAAGGAGTGATAGTGCGTCGTGTGGACAGACTACAGTTTGTATATCCATTCATCAGTCGATGGACACATGAGTGTTTTACACCTTTTGGCGGTGTAAATACTGCTGCCAAGAACGTTGGTGTGCAAGTTTTTGTGCAGGTATGTGTTTTCATTCCTCTTGGGTATGCACCTAGGGGTCGAATGGCTGGGTCTAAGGTACCTCTGTTTAACCACCTCCGGGACTAACGGCCGGACTGTTTGCAGGAGGGCCACAGCGTTTGCAGACTCAGCCGCAGGGTCTGAAGCTTCCGCTCGCTCCACCTCCTTGGCAACACTCACTATTGTCTGTCTGTGTTAGTCGCAGTTATTCTAGTGGTATAAAGTGGTATCTTCTTGTAGTTTTGATTTGTGTTTTCCGAATGACTAATGCCAGTGAGCATTTTTTTACATGCTTATCGGTCATTTGTGTATCTTCTTTGGAAAAATACCTATTCCAGTTCTTTGCCTATTTTTTAAATTGGGTTGTTTGTGTTTTTATTGTTGACTTGTAAAAATTCTCTGTAAATTCTGGACACAGTTCTCTTATCTCTTATATAAATACTTCTCTCATTTTGTGGGTTCTTTTCACTTTCCTGGTAATGCCAAAAAGTATTCCCAGTGTGGCTATACCTTTTGCATTCCTATCAGCATCCTATGTTTATATATTTATTCATCACCTTTACTTACCAGTATTTAAAGTAACAAGTTGGTTCTCTAGTGAACTCCAAGAGTGACCAGTGCATTATATTTTCTTCTTTTGAGTATGAAGCGTTCATAGATTTAAATTTATTTTGTGTTTCAGTGGACTGAAATAAGTTTCTACTGATACTCACATTTTCCTGTCTTTGGTGGGTAGGGACCTTTGCAAATTTGCTCCTGAGTCTTATATGAAAAGATGGTCCAGATCCATCTCATCCATTCTTCTGCCCAAGACCACGGGCACCATTCCTGGTTTTTTTAAGTGAGAAACAGTATTTGAAGACCATAATCTGGATACTGGGGATGCTTATTTATTTTGGTAGGATATTGCTTTTAGACCTTTTCAGTAGGTCTCAAGTAAGCAGAGTTGAAAAATACAATTTTTTAAAAGAGATAAAATATATCATGAGTTGGTACTGATGCTTCTAATCCTAATTCAGACTACATTTTACCTTTGAAACCTTCTATTTCTATCTCTTTTTACCTACATCAGAAATTCTGGCTCTAACTGCCAAGTGGGGGAGATAAGGTAGATTCGATGGTAAGTTCAGCACAAACAAAACTAGGTGACATTTATTGAGTGATTATTATGTGCCAGGCCCCATCCAATCCTCACAGCCAGCCTCAGACCAAGCTGTTATTTCACAAGGGGAGCCTGAGGCACCCGGTGGCCGGGTGGAGGAAGTGGGCAGAGGAAACCGCCCAAGGCAATAACCTCACATTAACTTTATTTCCTCTGAAAAGAAGGTATCTTTTAAGATAGGACTTTATCTAAAGCAACACAACCTTTTTGGAACCAGGGACCATTTTTCCAGAGATGGGTGTGGTGGTATGCGCTGGTGGGGAGGGTGGGGGCGGTGCTAGAGGGATGGGTGGAACAGGAGGAGCTTGTCTGCTGCTCTCGCCCTAAGCCTTGGACCCGGGCTGGGGTTTGGGGACCCCCGATACAAGCGAATGTAGCCCATCACTTGTGTTCCCCTCACTCGCTTTTTCACATCTTTAAAAATAATGTGCAACCATCCTAATAAAAATGGATTCAGGGCAGGAATCACCCATGAATGTTAAAACCTCTAGGTAAAAATTGTTGGGAAATGTGATATTTACACAGACTGGAAGCCTCATGCTAATGATGAAAGGAGACCACCGAATTCCTTGTAATGAAGTGGGAAAAACTGGGTGAGCCTCGCTTCGATCGATGCTCCTCGTCCCCTCACTAGGATGGGACAGACCGCCATCTCAGCCCCTCGGGGGACGCAGCGGGGAGGATGCAGCGTCATTTATGTTGCACATTTGCAAAACTCTTGAAACTTAAATTCATGGTGAAAACGAGGACTCAAATCAGAAGATTCAGGTGGTGGAGGACTCTACAAAACAGCTACACTGTAGTCTTCAAAAGTGGCAATACCGCGAAAGGTCAAGGATGGCTAAGGCATTGTCCCACATTAGAGGGGACCAAGGACAACACGTGACCCCTAAATGCAACATGGGATCCTGCTTTGCATCCTAGATTGAGGAGGTTGCCAGAAAGATCTGTTGAAGGAATTTGAATGCAGAATACATATTAGATAACAGCATTTTTTAAATGTTAAATTTCCTGATTTCTTTAAAAAAAAAAAGATTTTATTTATTTATTTTTAGAGGGGAAAGGAAGGAGAGAGAGAGAAATATCAATGTATGGTTGCCTCTGGTGAGTCCCCTGAGGGGAACTGGCCTGCAACCCAGACATGTGTCCTGACTGGGAATTGAACCGCGATCATGTGGTTTGCTGGCCTGCGCTCAATCCACTGAGCTACACCAGCCAGGGCAAATTTCCTGATTTTCATAATTGTAACCATTACGTTAAAGAATGACCTTGTTAAGCGATACTGACAGACAGGTAACCAGAGGGAAGGGGAAGTAATGGTGGCTAGAAGGGGGAGGGACTAGTCAAAGAATGTGTATGAATGACCTTTGGACTTGGACAACAGGGTGGGGACTGACTGTGGAACTGGCGGGGAGGCCGGCAGGCGGGGCCTGGTGCTAGTGGGCTGGGTGGGGGAGGGCAAAGGGGGAAAAATTTGGACAACTTGTAATTGTAATACATATTATAACACAATTGTAATAGAATAACAATAAAAATTTAAAAAATACATTCGGAAATTATGAGAACTAAAATGTCATGATATCTGTAATTAATTCTCATACGGTTAATCCAGATAACAATGATAGGTAGAAAAATTATGTGAACTTATGTTTTACCATGTACTGTCATCTACTGCATATCACTGAGTCTGTCCTACACATATATGTGCATGTTGTCACGGACAAAACCAAGTACATCCGAGGTTGAGGGGTTTTTATGGATAACTTCACCTAGAATGAGTTTTGCCTTATATCCTGACTTCAGACCCTAAACCTGGCGTAGGAGGCGAGGCATCCCCAGGGTAATTATCTGTCAGCAACAGATAACTGACCTGCAATGACCTTGGGATTGGGTAGGCTGAAGCTGGATACTCGCAGTGGGTGGAAAGGACAAGAGCCAGGGGACAAGGTTCTGTCCTCAGGCCAGCGGTCCCCGGTGTGAATCACAGTGTTCCTGATGAAGGAGCTGGCTGGGGGCGCAGCGGGGTGCAGCAGCTCGGAGCTTAGACCGACCATCCCACAGAAGGAGAACGTGAGGCACCGTGCAACTTAAATTTTTCTAGTAGTCACACTGACAAAGTAAGAAGAGACAGGTGAGCTTCATTTTGATACTATATTTGATTTAACCTAATATATCTCAAACAGACCACGTCAATATGTACCCAATATAAAAATCTTCAATGAGCAATTTTTCATTCTTTTTTATTTTAACGACATCTTTGAAATCTGAGATGTATTTTACCTTCCAGCACGTTTTAACCTGGACCAGCCACCTGTCAAATCTTCAGTAGCCACCTGTTACTGGTGACTACGGTGTAGACTAGCACAGGATCAGACTAGAAACAAGTGGTAAGTTCAAATCCCAGCCCTGCCACTTTTTAGTTTTGTGAACTTTGGGTAAACAATTTAATCTCTTTAATCCTTAATGTGTCCTAAACTGTAAAATGGGATTGGACCTGGGAACCTATCTCTTAGGATTGTTTTGAAGATTAAAGTTAGTGATCTGTGTCAAGTGGTTTATGGAGTGTTTGTTCACTCATTCATTCACCCTCCCTTTAGTTCATCCATACAACTGATGCATTCATACAAGCATTTCTATTTACACCGGACACACCACTGAGCGAGATTTGGACAATCCTGTGATGGTGATAAATGCATCTTAAAGATGCTGGGCAGAAGCAGCATTCTCTGAGATCAAAATGTGATGACTCCTGGTTCAAAGGTGGGCCTTCTGCATGCCTGGATCGGCTTAGGGACTTACTTATTTGACAGTCCTTCACCCTACAAGCATTTGCTGTACCAAATAGTTGTGCTTGACGTGTGGCAGGAATTAGCACTTGCACGAGATGCCAAAGCAAGCAAAGAGGAGCTGGAAAGTGAGCCAGGCAAGGAGCTTGGAGGTGTGGGCGGCAGGGAAGGGCTACGAGGGACCGAGAGACAAAGCCCACAGGGAAAAGGATGGGAGGCAATGTACAGTGTTAGGGCCATCGTGTGGACCAAGTGACCCAGGAAGGGTGAGCCGTGTCTTGCACAAAAGGAAAAGAGAGGCAGAGGGCATTTCTGAGAGGAAAAACCACCACGTGAAGGTCAAACAGTAGGAAAGGGCAGGGGAGTTTGGGGCCTGGACAAGGCTGAAGAGGCGGGGTTGGGGGAAGGTGGGGCACGGTTGAAGCTGGAGGGCAGGTGCGCTGTGAAGGGGCGGGTAAGGGTGTTAAAGGAGTTTGGACTGTTATCAAATGGCATTAGAAAGGAGCAGGAAGGAGGCTCTTTGGAAGAGGAGGGGCCCCTCTCAGGATAAGATGGATGATGATCAAAGAGGAACTTGCCTGGGTCTCAGCTGGGGGTGAAAGAACCAGAAGCAGCTCTGTCTGGTCCCTGGAAACCAGATTCCTGGAAACCAGCCGTGGTGGTGGTGGTGGGGGGGGAACCAGGCTTGGCTCCCTGCCTGAGTTGAAGAGATAACACGGGGCTCAGGGGCTTGAGGATGGAGTGAGGGAAGAGGGCTGCCTTGGGGGTACTGAGGAAGAGGATTAACAAATTTCCTCTAATAAATCTGATCATTCCATCCTTGTCTCTAGGCCTTTGCACTTGCTGTTCTTGTCTGTTACCTAGAAGTGGAAGCTCAGTCCCCGCGCTCCTGCACCTGCCACTTTCTTCGCAAGATTGTTTTCTCATTTAAACACCATCTCGGCTTTCCTGACCACACTCTCTAGCAACCCTCTTTCCCACCCCTCCAAGAGGTGTTCCTGGCTTCAAATCCCAACTCCTGTCACCCGAAATCATCTTATTGGGTGTAATTGTCTATGTCCTTCCTTAGAATGTCATATGGTCCAAGAGCAGGGATTATTCTTGTACCCTGTTCTCCCTCTACCTTTTGGGACAGTATCTGTCATCTATTAGGCACTTAAAAGATAGCTGTTGTCTGAATGAATGACTACATGGATGGATGATGGATGGAAGGATGGACACATTTGGTGACTTTCAATGTAATTAAAACTTGGAAGGATGGAGAGACTGCCCAAAATCTGAAGAGAAGATGCACATTTTTGGTGTCATCCTATTTTAGAACTATTTCAGGGCTGGACTTGGTCTTCTCGCTGACTGTGCACTTTGCATGTGGAGGTGAGAGCTAAGGAGTTGTGACCCTGCAGCAGAGGATGTGAGGGGCCACCAGGAGCCACACCCAGGCTTCGCGGATGGCTGATTTGAACTGTACTATGTTCAAACACTTTTAACAATGAGTTGCCAGCATTTAAAAATCTCTAAAGATTTCAAATAACAAATGTAGATATCTATTTTCACTTAACCCCAAAATGTGGCAACAGACCTGCAGTTCTATGGGGCAATAATTGGCTGGAGCTGACCAGTATTTGCCCTCATTTAATCTGGCCTTTGCCATCCAGCCTCTCGAAACCCACCTGGCCACCTCCTCATTCCTGTCCTGGCCTCATCAGCCTTTGGATTTGCCTTTTTTCTCAAATTCTCAAAATAATCATCTCAAGTAGTGGTTCCCAACTCTGTGAAGTCTGAGGACTTGTTTGTAAATAATTTTCCCTGTAATCATAGAACTAATATATCCTTAGAGCAGGAACTCAAGAGGCACAGAACAGGAATAGAAGATAATAAATATAACTCACATGCCCAACATGTGTGAAAAAGCACTGTTTATACTTAGTGGATATGAGAACTAAAATCTTCATGGTCCTCATACCCTAATAGTTTTATACATGGTGGATACTGACTGATTAAAGTAAGATGTAATTTATAAAAACTCCAGGAAGGAACACAAAGGAAAGGACACACACTTCCTTCAATCCGCTGGGCAGCCACAGCCTTTAGGGAAATAGCCTTGCATGCCCACGGGCACAGAGGATGGGCTCACCTGGTTGGCCCTCCTTGCTGCCCACAGGGAGGTTCAGATGTTCGGCTTACTTCTGTGGCCCCATAACTTCTGAGAAGGTATAGTAAAGACCGTAAAGTGAGTCACCTTGGTATTATGGTGCTCTAGGCCCACTGAGGCACTCTCTTATCATGATCCAATCTTGGCTAATGATGGGCGTATTGGAAATAAAGAAATAAATAAGGCGTATTTATTAACCCTTATCTTAAGGGTTAATAAATAAGCAGTTAAATAAACAAACAACGTCAGAAAGCTGAAACCAAAGCAAGGCGTGGCGTATAGTGAGGGAATAATGTAGTAATAACGGTAAGATAAGGTTGTCCTCAGGTCAATGAGAAACCGAATTGTGGGCTCTTAGAAGGACAGAGCAGCTGAATCTGAGACAGCCACAGTGAGCCCTGGATTCTCTAAAAAACAGCTAA
This sequence comes from Sturnira hondurensis, assembly GCF_014824575.4. NCBI lineage: Eukaryota > Metazoa > Chordata > Mammalia > Chiroptera > Phyllostomidae > Sturnira > Sturnira hondurensis. The sequence continues at coordinate 5,802,800 of NW_028093774.1, read as the reverse complement.
AAAAGAAAAAATAAGCACTGAAAAAAGGCAAATTTAAATGATGTGAACAAAGTCCAATTTTTTCCATAATCACCATAAATTTAACTGGACTAAACCTATCAGTTAAAAGACAAAGACGGTAATTTAAAAAAATTTAGTGACATATTAGTTATTAGAAACAATTGAAACTGAAAACAGAAAGGCTGTAAGAAAAAGGAAGATCAGAAATGAGAGAGATAATGAACAGCAAGTAAAATAACTTTTAAAATGTGCAATGGTTTAGATAAAAAGGGTCAACATATAATAATAATATTTCAGTCTGCCAGTAAGACATGATAGTTGTAAGCTTACACCTTTTTTATTAAGCCTCAAATATATAAAACAAAAATCAAAAATAAGTACAGGGAGAAATAAACCAATCTACCATAATAGTAGGAAATTCCAACACACTTTTGTTAATTATTATAAGTCAAACAAATGGAATATTAGCAAAGACAGAAGATTTGACTACAATTTAATAAACAACAAATAATGCTCATTTTCCTCAAGGATTGTGGGAACCTGTGTTTTAAGACTTCATACCATTTAAAAAAAATTGATTTTTAACTTAATTGCATTGGGGTCAGAAAACATGGTTGAAATGTACAGATTTTATTTAGCCACAAATCATCTGTCATTATATTGAAAATAATCATTATCACACAGATACCATCATCCTGTGATTATAATGGAATTAAGAAAGTAGAACTAGCTAATGGAAAGACACATTTCAGTAACCTATGTTTGAAATTTAAAAGCACACTTTAAAATAACTCCTGAATGAAATAAAAACAATAATATACATTTAAAATAAGAAGAATTAAATGCTGCTGAAAATATGACATGCCGATACTTGTATGTAACAAAAGTGGAGCTATAAGGAGAAATCTATAGCCTTAATAAATATTATATTAGAATAAAAGAAAAGCTGAAAGTATATAATCTAAAAAGAATAACAGAATCCCCCCAATAAAATAGGAAAAAGGAGACAGTAAAGTAAGAACATTAATAAGAAATTAATGAAATAGGGAAAAAAAGACCTAATAGTATATTAACAAGGTTAAATGTTGGTTCTTTGAAAAGACTAGTAAAATAGACAAACTTCTGGTAAGAATGATACAAAAAAGTACACACAGCCAAAAACAATATTAAGAATACAAATGGATCAAAACTACAGCTACAGCAAAGATTTAATAGAGTTTTATAAAAAACTCCATGCCAAAAGTTTGAATACTTGGATTAAATATTAAAGGGAGTGATTTAATATTTAATAAGGGAGATTTAATATTAACGCTCCTACCAGGAGTGTCCACCCCTCTGCTGGAAGCCGGAAGCCAGGGAGGCTGCTGGACTCGGGCGGTCGGGTAGTGGGCAGGTTGTTGTTACAGGCATCCTGGCCCTGGCGCAGGCTGTGGTAGGTGGCGATCTCCCGCTCCAGCCGTGTCTTGGTGTCCGTGAGCTGCTGGAACTCCAGGCTCTGCCGCTCCACGTGGGCAGACTCAATACCGCAGCTGGGCTTCGGTATTGCCATCAGCGCCAGCTGCGCTCCAGGTGGGACTCCGTTTCTGACAGTTTTTAGAAAAAAATATTTCAAAATTGATTCAGGAAGAATTAAGAAATCCAAATTTTGAACAGGGGAGTTCAACCACGCTTTCAAGCTCTTACACAAAATCTTCCAGAAGTCAGTTCTTAAAATGCTTCACTCATTTCATGACGGTAATATAACTTTGACATCAAAACCATAAGAGGTACCATATGAGAAAGGAATATCACAGGAAAATTTCACTGATTAATATAAATGCAAAAATCCTACCTAAAATATTATCAAACAAACTGACAAAATATGGAAAAGATAATGGCATGATAACTGAATTGGGTTTACTCCTCAAAATGCAAAGGTGGTTTTCTTTTCTTTTTTCCCCTTGGACCATAAAATTCTATTGACAGGTCCGAGGAGGAGCCGGAAGTAAGGGTCCCGCCCCTTCCGGCCCCTACCAGGAGCGTCCACCCTTCTGCCGGAAGCCGGAAGCCAGGGAGGCTGCTGGACTCGGGCGGTCGGGTAGTGGGCAGGTTGTTGTTACAGGCATCTTGGCCCTGGCGCAGGCTGCGGTAGGTGGCGATCTCCCGCTCCAGCCGCATCTTGGCCTCCGTGAGCTGCCGGAGCTCCAGGTTCTGCCGCTCCACATGGGCAGGCCCATCACGCAGCTGGGCTTCGGTATTGCCATCAGCGCCAGCTGCGCTCCAAGTGGGACTCCGTTTCTGCCAGTGTGCCCGCACAGTGGCTTTTGTGCGCAGCTGAGACCGCAGCTTCCTCCAGACCCTGGAGGGTGCGGCACAAGTCACTGACCTCCATCTTGTTGGTCTGTGGTTCCTCCGTGTGGCCAGCGACCTCCCGGTTCAGCTCCTCAGTCTGAATGGTGAACTGGGCTTCGGCATCCGTCTGGTTCTTCTCAGCCATCTCAGACCCCATATTGGCTTCTCCTGTCACTCAGGAAGGTCAACGCCGGGAGCGGAATTCACCTCCGCACAGACTTGGCCACCCATCGAGCTCCTCAGGATACCAACTTCCTCCTTGCGGTTCTTCCTCGGGTAGGCCAGCGCTTCCTTCAGGCCCTCAGTCTGCATCTCCAGGTCCGCTCTGCCCAAGGTCAGCTCGTCCGGCAGCCTGCGCAGGCCATCGACGTTGGCCTCTGTGCTCATGCGTAGGACCCGCTCCATCTCAAACTTGGTTCGGAAGTCATCCGCAGCCAGACGGGCATTGTCGATCTGCAGGACGACCTTAGAGTTCTTAATGGTGGCACCAGGAATCTTGTCCCGCAGCTCCCCGATGGTAGTAGTGGCTATAGTCGTGGGTGGACCTGGGCCCCTGCTTCTGGTACCAGTCATGGATCTTCACCTCTAGGTCGCTGTTGGTTGCCTCCAGGGCGCGCACCTTCTCCAGGTGGGAGGCTAGGCTGTCATTAAGATTCTGCACGGTCCACTTCTCATTGCCCACCAGAAGCCTGTTGGACCCAACCAGGGTGCCCGCATAGCCGTCGTAGCCACCAGAGGCGGATGAGGACACGCCACGGCCTCCAGAGCCACGGTGGATGATGGGCGCGCGGTAGGTGACTCCCGCGCCGAAGCGCACGTTGCTGCTGCCCACTCCCCAGAAAGAGGAGGGGGCCGACAGATGGCGACAGCTGTAGCCTGATTCCAGATCCCATATCATAGAATATATACTTGAAACCTAGATGACCCTATTAACAAATTTACCCCAATACATTTAATAAAATAAAACCACAATAATATAAACTTTTAGGAGTCTACAAATTCTTAAGATTAATGAGAGTTTAGCAAAGTACCTAGATTAAAATCAATAATAAAAAATTAATTGCATTTCGATATACCAGCAATAAGCAATTAGAAAATGTACTTCCAAAAATGATACCATTTATACTAGCACCAGAAAAAAAGGTATGAGTCATATGAGGATATTTTTTCAGATGTGGAAGACTTTTATAGAGAAAATTATATAATGTTAGAGAAAATCATTAGAGAATGATTTTCTAATGATTTTCTAATGATTTTCTCTAACATATAAAATGTTAGAGAAAAGGAGTCATAACTAAATGGAGAAATATTTCTCATTTCATAACTCAAAAGACTTGATATACTGAAAGGCTCAAATCTCCCCAAATTGAGCCATACTTAATAAAATTCCAATCCAAATCCCAACTGGATTTTTCAAGAATCTGAACAAGCTGATTCTAAGATTTATGAGGAAGAACAAAGGCCCCAGAAAAGCCAAGACATTCCTGAAGAAGCATGACACGGGGCGATTTGCCCAGAAGATGTTGAGATTGATTACAGAGCCGTGTGCACTGTGGCAGTGCACTATTGGCACAGAGAAAGTGACCACTGAAACACAATCAAAAGCTCAGAATCGAGCCGGAGCACAGCTGGTAACAGGACATGGACCGGAGCTGCCTTCCAGCTCACCAGAGAGGAGGAGGGTCCGACAAGAGGACCACCAGTTACCCTCCGGGGCCAAAACAAAAATGGGCCCTTACCTGACCCTGTCACTTACACAATCTAGATCCAGATAAGTATGTAAAAGAAAAGGCTTGGTTTAAAGCCTTTTTAGAAGAAAATATGGGAGGATGTCCTTATGACCTCCAGAGAAGGGAGCCTTTTCGAAACCACGATTAAAAAGTATAATCCTGGAGATTAGTAAATTCAACAAGTAAAATTTTAAAAAGTTGTCCAAATTCACCTTCAACAAACAAGCCACAGATTGGATAAGACAACTCAGCGCTTTACCAGACCAAGAATTGTATATCCGGGACACATAAACAAATCCTGTAATGCAATGAGCAAAAAATGAACAACCTACAATTTTGATAGTAGAGAGGGACACCCCCCTCCCCATTCCCCAGGACATAAGCCCAGTGTTACTTCTGGTGCTTTTTGGTGGTCTCCGAGTTTTGCGCTAGGTGAAAGCTAAAGAAATACACTGGACAGGAACTTGAGGAAACGGGTGGTACTGTATTGAGGATGCCTGGAATGCAGGCAGTAAATTCAAATTGCCGAGAGGCTGCCGATATTGTGAGCACAGAATGCTGACCAGGTTACAGGAGATAAGCAAACCTGTTTGGTAAATGGGAAAATAGGAATCCTCCTTTGCTCATTGCCTCGAGAAACCTTTTGAAATTAATGGGATTAACATATGGGCAAAGGATTTTTAAAACAAAATCCTTTTTATCAATGGTGAGGCGGGGACCCTTCCGGGTGAGGAGTTACTGGCTTGATTCTATTGTGAGTTAGAAGATCTTAAAGACAAAGAACAAATGAGCACCCTGAAGTCTCCAGGCAGTCCCAGGCCACAAGCTGATATGGCCAGACACACAGGTATTAATGAAGTCCTGGGTCAGAGAATGGTGACCTTGGGTAGGTTGGGAACACTAAGCTTCAGGTTCCTGTCCTATAAGAGGGGTGGTAACACCTTCCTCCCAGGAGATATGACAGGTGTCACTTGGGTAGCTGGGAGCCTGGCCCACAGTAGGGCCTCAGCCAGGTCCCCTAAGCTCTTTCTCCCTCGGAAAACCTGATGCCACAGCACTAGGCCGAGGCTTCAGTTCCTCCCTCCCACCTCCTCTGCTTCTCTGCTCCTCCCACACTTTTCCTTTTCCTCTTTCCATCAACACTGACCCAACAGTTTTCCAACATATTTGGATTTCCAAGCCTCAAACAGGGATGCAGGTAAACACACCACCATGCTCACAGCCATTACAGTGATCACGGATGGAAGGCGTCACTCTGGAATTACAGGCTAGGGTCGAGGTAAAAATTAACGCCGGTAAAATAAACTGTCACGATCATGAAGCTTGCTGCAGTCTGGCCAGCACTGCGCCCAGGGCCTGTGCTAACTGCGCGGCACACTTTCTCCCATCTAATCCTCATTCCCCTGGAACCAGACACCGCTCTCCTTCAGTGCATTTTGCCCACGAGGAAACTGAAGCTGGCGCGAGGGTGCGTACCTTGCCCAAGGTCACGGGCTTTGTGAGCAGGAACTGTGCAATTCCTGTAGGCCTGGGTGTCCTCTTGGCGCAGTGGTCGCCGGGAGCTTGGTACCCCGGTTGGGACTGTGTCCCGGGACTGCCCTGCCCTGTGCAAGCCGACCCCCTGTCCGCCTCGGAGCCTCTGCCAGGCGCTGCGCGGGCACTCAACGGTCCTTGCAGGTCAAAGCCGGTAACCGCCACTTCCGAGCATTTTGGCAAGGATTCTTTTTACAAAATATATGTTTTTAAAAGGCTTTATTTATTTATTTTTAGCGAGGGGGGGGAGGGAGAAAGAGAAGGAGAGAAACATCGATGTGAGAGAGAAATATCCGCAGTTTGCCTGTCGTATGTGCGCGACTGGGGACCCAACCCACGACCCCGGCAGGTGCCCTGACTTCAAATCAAACCGGTAGGACGCCCAACCCACTGAGCCGCACTGATCAGGGCTGGCAAGGATTCTATCAGATAAAATACTTACAAAGCTTAACGCAGTGCCCGGCACACAGTTTGTGAGGATTAAATGAGTTAATTCATGTTAAGTAGTAAGAGCCGCTGCTCCCCAAGGGCTTGCGGTCCTTATTGCGGTTAGGGCACGCGCGGTTCCCATTGGGCGGAGCCCCAGCACGGGGACTGCGCAGTGTGCCGATTCCGGTTAGCCAGTCAACGAGGATCTTAGTCCGAGCTTTGTAGAAACAAAGACCCCTTTCAGCCTGTAGATGTGTTAGGAGGGGAAATCAAATTTTACACACACAACAATCTGAATGTCCACCTTCTTTTGGAAAGCTAGGTCTGCTGGTCTCAGGTTCACATTCCTGTAGATGATAGTGACCTCTTGATAGGGCATGCCTGGATCCTTTCGTCAGCCTCCGCAGGGAAATGTTACTTGCCTGGTCCCTATAGGGGGGTCAAACTCATTTTCATGGGGGAGGGGGCACGTCAGCCTTGCGGTAGCTTTCAAAGGGCCAAATGTAATTTTAGGACTGTATAAATGTAACTACTCCTTACCTAGGGGCAAGGAGCTTGTTGCTCCGTGGGGTAGAAACAGGTGCCGGGCTGGATAAAAGAAGGTGGAGGGCCGGATTCGTCCCGCGGGCCTTGTGTTCGCCACCTGTGCTGTAGGTGTTGGAGTTGGTGGTCCCCAGAGGAAGTGCTCCCTGAACGGAGAGGAGGGTATGACTCCCGAGGTCTGAGAAGGGTAAGGAAGGCTGCTAAGGGGAGATCTTTCAGCAGGTTTCTTGTAAAATTATGAGACATAGCATATGGACTAAAGAGCATAAAGTGGATATAGCTGGTTTAAAGAACGATAAGAAAATGCACACCCGCTTCCTATCCCGCTGAGAAATTGGACATCACCTAGTGACTCCGAGCCTTGGTACTGGGTGTGGTCCCCGGACCAGCAGCGTGGGCCTCCGCAGGTGGGGGGCTTGTTGGAAAGGCAGCATCTGTGGCCCCCCTGGGTCCTGTAGAACCAGGTAACTCCTGTGTGCATTAGAGCTGGGAAGGGCTGCTTTTGAGGTCCCCCGTGCAGCTCAGAGTTGTGCCCACCCCTCTCCCACACCGGAAGATTCTTGAATCTACTTATAGTTTCCTTTTCCACCTGTGTAGGTGTCTCTCCAAAATATTGATCAGTTTCGAAAAACAGCATGAACCTGGCTGTTTAAAGAAGGACTATGTGCTTGCTGAGAGCTGAGTGCAGACTCTGGTCTCTGGGGACAAGCTCAGTTCAGCTCCCCTGCCAGGTCCCTGGAGGGGAAGTCGAGTGAGAGCACCCCCGTGGGGCATTTGGAGGGGCCACCATGTAACCTGGGTACAGGCTGACCCTGTATTTTCTACTTGCAAGCTCAGGGGCAGACCAAAGCAGAACATTCCTGTGGGATGAAATGTGTGTCTCTGTTGGACCTGACCTGCTGGAGAGAGCAGGGCGCCCATTTGCTCATGGTCAAGAGCAGGTGTGAAGCAGGCCAGGCTCGCCCGGCCAGAAGTGGGATCTTGGGGATGATACCCTCAGTAACCCACGCTGCAGGCTGTAGGATGGAGGTTTTGTATCAAGCAAAGGGGACAGCCGGCCAGCTTAGCACCGTGACACAACATTTCATGGCTTTCTCCACCCTTAAAATCCCTTTCCTGTAACTTGGTGGGATTTTTGAAAAGAGTGAAATTAAAAGTATCTAAACCCGGAGCTCTTTGGCCAGACCTTCGGATGACGAAGGATGCTCAGAGGGTTTGGAGAAGCAGCGTTCCCGCAGGGCTGGAGCCGAGGCAGGGAGAAAAGGGGCGAACCCATCTCCAAGGACCACGTGACAAAGGACCTCAGACTGGGCAGATTAAATCAACAGAAACATGCCATCTCCCAGCTCTGGAGGCAGGAAGTCTGAGATCGAGGTGTCAGCAAGCGCGCTCTCGCCCTGGATATCCTAGGGCAGGCCCTTCCTCACCTCTTCCTGGCTTCTGTCAGTGGCCAGCCATCCTCGGCCTGTCGCTCTGTCACTCCAGCCTCTGGAGTGACATGGCCTCCTTCCCCATGTATCTGCATTCTCCCCTCTTCCTATCAGGACACCAGCCCTGGGACCGGGGCCACCCTACTCCAACATGACTTCATCTTCACCAGTTACATCTGCAAAGACCGCGTTACGGGAGGTCACACTCGGAGGTTCTGGGTTAACATGAATTCTGATGGTGGGGAGGGTGGGTGGCACTAACCCTACTACAGATGGTGTGGCTGGAACTCAGGGGTGACAGAGAGAGAGGGTGGCAGGAGTTGCAGGTGGAGGGACGCGACCCCCATGCCTCACTAGTTGGACTTCATTCTCTGCCCACACTGGGTTTTAAGCGTTGGCAGAGATGTTGTCCCCACTGCAACACGCCCCATGTCTCTGTGCTTCTCTCTACACTGGATCTTAGCCAAAAGGCCGAGAATTGGTCTGTGCTTCCCTCTGCCGTGCGGGCTCACATTGCTCCTCTGCGGAGCCTGTCCGCCCAGCCGCGAGGGGTTTGCAGCCTGGCCTCTGCTCGCTCCCAGCCCTGAGCTGCCCCGTGCTCACCTCGTCAGTCCCTATGGCTGCGTCCAGCTCTCGCCTCGCACGGGAGGCCTCTGGCGATAGGGCCATCTGCCATTCATTTCTGTACCTCCCGATGGGGCTGGTTGGGTGCAGAATGGATGGCGACGAGGGAAAGCTCCGTTAAGTCCGGTCACCCAGCCAGTGCCTGGATCTGTCAGGACTGTTTCCCAGAGAGGAATTTTCTTTTCTGCGTTTCATATGAGAAACGCAGTTTTTCCAGGTCTGAGACTCTTTATAATCTCTCTCCGAAGTCAAACTTCCTTCTAAATGTGCTTCTCTCCCTCAGCAGCCAGAAGGGTTGACCATCCTCAGGGCCTTCATGCCCCCGAGAATCAGAGTCCTGTGTCCCCGCCTGCCTGGCCGGCGGCCCTGCGTCCCTGCCGCCTGCTGTCGAGACCCCTCGGTTTGCAGCCCTCCTCTCTGACGACAGGCCTCACGTTTCCGAGACAAGGCACGATCATAAAATCAACTGTCCACAGCCATTACATGCAGGCATGGTTAATGCCAAAACTGGCCTCCAAATTGACAGTTAATGAGGGAAAATGACGAGGGGGCGTGTTAACAGATGCAGGCTCAAGGTAATAAACAGGCCATTAAAGCCAAGTAGTAAACAGCTTGCCAAGGACCATTTATGAATTTATTTTTTTGAAGGGGAAAATGAACCAACGAAGCTCGTCTCCCTCAGTGACTGGGTCTGGCTGCCAGTAGGAAAAGTGAGAGATTCCTGGGAAGGCAGAGATGGAGGGGACGACAGGGCTGTCCTCGGAGGCCCCCTTAGGATGGGAGTGCAGGTGTGGGTGGGGTACAGGAATGTGGCACGTAGGCTAGCTGTGGACCTGATGGACAGGACTTGGGTCCCAACTGTCCCACACAACCTCGGAGCGTATATGGCGTCAGAATCCTGGCACTGATCACAGCTCTGCTTTTGGACGCTGGGACCTGGAAGCAGTTGCCTAATTTCGCAGGCCTCAGTTTCCCCACCGGAAACATGAGGACGGGCTCCGGAAACATGAGGACGGGCTCCATCATCTCTTCGAGGCCTTGACGTGAGTTAAGTAGTGCTCCCCCCACTTCATGTCCATCCTGGACCCTCGGCATGCAACTCTGTTTGGAAACAGGGTCATTGCACATGTAATCAGTTAGGATGACGTCATACTGCAGCAGCATGGGTCCCTGACCCACTATGACTGGTGTCCTTACCAGAAGAGAAGACACCGTGGCAGCCTGTCCCGACCCTGGCTTGGCGGGGGGCACTCTGCTCTCAGGAGCACTCACTTGGGGGCGCAGAGCGGTGTCAGCTGCATCCTCTTACTCCTGCTCTTCTCTGTCACCCCTCCAGCCCCCAGTCTCAGTGAGCCGTGAGCAGACAGTTAAACTCTGGGCTCTCTGGCTTCAGGGGGCTTCTTGGCTCAACAGCCAACTTGTGGCTTCTGTCAGTTCCAGAAGCTGCAGAAGCCACTGCCCCTCCTTTGTAAAATGTGGATCATCGTAGTAGCATAAACCTGCCTGTGTTCTGTGAGGATAAATGAGATGATCCAGCAGAAAGCACTTAGCACAGCCCTTGGCACAAAGGACACGCAGCAGGGACCCCCATGTGACAGAGCCAGGTCCCCCGACCTCCCACCCCTAAGCATAGGCTTTGCGAGGCAGACAGGCACCAGCTGGGTGGCTTTTCATTAGTGACTAGGCTCAGTTTGCACAGCTGTAAGGTGGGAATAATGCTCATTTTTATAAATATTATCGGGAATATTAAATTAAGTCAAGCCCTTAGCAAAGTACCTGTGGGGATTTACACTCATTCCTTCCCCTCCCTCCACACTGTGGTCAGCGGCTGCCTTTCCTGCCACAGAGGACAGGGGGTCCCAGCCAGAAGAGTGGGGTTCCTGTGGTGTCTCACCACCAACACCTGGAAGCTGCCCTGTCTCTTTCTGGAAACACACAGAAAGGCCTAGATTTTAGGGCGTTACCTAAAGATAATGGCACCCGACTTCCCGATCTTACAAAGGGAAGCCTGAGACCCGGATAGGACTGTGCCCACCCCAAAAGGCCAGAGCCAAGACCCCCAGTCTCTCCTCTGTCCGTTACACTTGTCTGCCGGGTTCATTCGGTAAGTGCCTGGGGTCCCTGCAGAGCCCCGCACTGTGTGAGGGGCTAGCACAGTTCCATGTGCCCCCCTCACATCATGGCAAGGCTGACTGGTGGTTCTCAAAGGGACACGTGCAGGTTCTGAGGGTGTATCTTTGGAAAAGGTTCTTTGCAGATGTAATTACATTAAGAATCTCAAAATGTGATTCTCCTGGGTTATCCAGGCGGAGTCCAGTGAGCTTTCAAGAGACAGAAGAGGAGAAGAGAAGGCCATGTGGGGATGGAAGCAGGGATTGGAGACAGGTGCCTTTAGCATCCTATTTCACAGGTAAGAACACTGAGACACAGAGAAGCCAGGAGGAGGTGGGGCTGGGAAGCACCTGTGTTTGCCTCCGGCCCATGCTCTTGACCTCAATGCTGGACTGTCAAACACTAGAAGCCAGTCAGCACTTTCTCTGTGGTTCTGCCATCAGCCAGCTTTCTGTAGAGACCCTGCCCAGCCCAGCAGCTCTGGGGAAGCCCAGCCAGTGGGAATAATAATAATAATAATAGCAGCAAGAAACATTTACTGAGCATCTCTGTGCCAGCACTCTGCGAACACCTCCATAGTCCTATGACTATGGTTATTCCATTTCACAGATGGGAAAATTGAGGTTTCCAATGTAGGCCAGTTGGCCAGACTTCCTGGTCTCAAGTTGTGCTTCCAGCTGCTCTGAGAGGGGTCTAGGCCATCGGCTGGAGTGTTTGTGCGTGGCTCCTGGGTGGCACCCAGCTCTGATGTCTTCTGAGTCACGGCTCTGAGCTCTCAGCACAATGCAGAAAGATCGTCTGTTACTTGTTTGCGTCCACACACGCTGGTAGAAGGCTCATCAGGCATCTGCCCTCTGAGTAGACGCTGAGCTCTCTGGGGTCAGGATTTGTCCCTGACCCCAGCATCTCCTGCAGGCAAAGGCTGAGTGTCTGCCTGGTAATGACCTCAAAGCAGTGGTTGGAATGTAAATGTGGAGGCAACAGACACCACGGAAGAAGGCCTCCTGAAACAAAAACCCCCATTTCTGGGCCTGATCTATGTGAATGAAAATGGTATTTAATTGGCTAAAACCAGAGCCGTCAGCACCTAATCAGGGAGGCTGAAAATGGGTTCCCAGCACGTTCTGCGTCTGCTCGGGAACAACGGTGCAGGCGCCCTGGGAGACTGGGGCTGTTGGAAATGTCGGTGGGCGTCCATCTGTCTGTCTGGGGAGCACCTGGAGGTTTGGGTTTTTGATCGGGGGAGTGTGCAGTGATGGAGAAGGCTCGGGGTGCTGAGGAAGCCCATGTTTCCTGGAAAGCTGACCACCCCATTTGTTTCTATGGCCTGAGTAGTGGTCACCACAATTCTCTTGGGTCCCGCATGTTCGAGTTTGCAAAGCATCTTCACATTCACAAAGTCTTTCCTATGTGCTGGGAGGGGCAGGTGGGATGGTCACCCCAGTGGTATGGACTAGGGAAGTGAGGGTCACTCTGGCAGCTTGATCACGAACAGCCACACATCTGCCTCCTTGAAAGGCACACTTTAGAGTCTCCTTTTTCACGTGCAGGCGAGTCCTTCCTACCAATGGGGTGGATTGTCAGAACCTGCCTTCCACCCATTGTAGATGTCATGCTTGGGACCCCTTCTCACTACCCGCACCCTTCTTGGTCGCTGCTGCTGTCCTGACTCCTCAGTACCTGTGTCATTTGTCAGGCTCTCTGCACAGTGAGATGCCAGCCCCTCGTCTGCCCTCCTCCCCAGCACTTGTCCCTTGGAGGAAGCTCAGCTCAGAATCACCCTCCCCTGACCCTGCAGACTGGGTGGGGTGACCTTCACAGCCAGATTCCAGAGCCTCCTCCCGGAGGCTGAAGGTGGAGGTGGACTTGGCTTTGACAGAGATTGAGAGCTACGTGGAACCAAATGGCAGGTGTTGGGGATGTCACTGAAGATGGCGGGGTAGAGGGATGGAGGATGGAGGCGTGGGCAGGACTGGGGGAACCTCCAAGGGGTGGCAAGGCGACCCAGGGCTGGCAACAGAGGGGCTCTGAAGGGACAAATGGAGGTGCTCTGAGAGAAGGCTGCCACGGCCTTGACCAGCTGCCACCTAGCACAGAGGAAAATGAGCAGCAAACAGCACCCTTACTCTCCTCAGTCCTGGTCTCTTACCCCTGCTCCTTAAGTCAAACCCAACAGGGAGCCAGGAGGGGAGGAGGCAGGGTGAGGTGCCCCACACAGGGCAGTCTTGGTGGGAGAAGGGTGGAGAGGGGGAGGGGAGTGGTGTGGGAGGCAGGTGGAGAAAATGCAATCCATGGGCTTCCGGAAAGCAGAGAGGCCCACGCTGACCGGTCCATTGGATCCCCACCAGGGGTGGTTTTGAGTTTCAGAATTCAGACCCCCTGCCTCTCCCCCACCTCTGGGGTTCTAGTTTAGTAGGTCTGGGGCATGTCTGCAGAATGTGCCTTCCAAACAGTGCTCGGGTGGCTTTTCAGAGCAGACTCGGCATCACCCCAGCGCTCTTCTGGGCAGCGATGTTCTTGGGCCACTGGGAGGTCTGAGTTCCGGTCTCGTCCTGGTATCACTGCGTGCCCTTGGGCCAGTCACTTCCATGTTCTGGGCCCCAGCTTCCCCATCCCCAAACACAGGGGTCTGGAGGCTTCCGATCTGAATGGACTGTGCTACGTTGCTGGCCATGCAGCCAGCCTGGTAACCCATCCCCGAGCCCCAGGGGCAGGGGAGGGAGGCGGGGGTTGCTGTGGAGGTGACAGGCCAGGCCCTCAGCTCCTGACACTCCCCAGCTCTTCCAAGTCAACAAAGGCCAAGAGGGATCAAGTCACCTGCCCCCAAGTGCACGGCTGTCCTCTGTGTGTGTTGGCCTATGACTGAGTGTATGCTCTCCTGATGTGAGTGGAGGTCACCAGCCCTGAGGACCCAGGACAGATGCGGGGAGGCTGGAGGGAGGGTGGGTTCACGTGGATTCATGATGCATCCACACCCCACCATCAGGCCTCCATGGCCAACGGGTACAGTCAGGGTGATGAGCCACAGCCCAGAATCCTTGGGGAGCCCTGCCTGTCCTCTGTGCTTTGGTTGGGGAGCACCCAGGAGGAAAGATGTACTGCAGCCTGTCCCCAAAGGTGACTGTGCTCTCTAGAGGCCAGTATGCCCACTTTGCTAAGTAATCCCTGTGAGGCCAGATGGAGAGGAACACTCTCATTCATGGGGGCCCCCGGCCCTTGCATGGGAGCGCAGGGCTGGCCCATTCTTTCTGCTGTAGACTGTCATGGGTCTCATATATCTTTTGTCCTGAGAGCCCAGCACACTCCTAGAACCCAGTAGATCTGGCCAATAGGCAAACGCAAGGTCTGCTTGGACTTCCCTCTGTATTGCCAGCCCTTGAGAAAGAGCTGTGTGTTATTTCCCTGACCTTGAATCAAATGCATAACAAAGTCCACTCGCCTGCGCAGCTGCCCAGTGGACACCCAGCTGCTGCGTTGCAGCAGCTCCCAGGTATCCTCCAGCTGTTGAGAAGGGCAGCGGCCGAGGTAGAGGAGTTCCCCCCAGAACCAGGTGCAGGGGAAGGGATCTGCCGCTCAGGGTTTCTTATTCCTCCTGCTGTATTGCTGCTGATAAGAGTTATCACGTATAAAGGCTCAGGGAGCTTAGGGGACTTGCCTGGCTCACTCAGCTACTGAGCGGCCTCATCTTTCCCGGAATCTCCAGCGTGAGGCACTGCTGACCACCCGCCCCACCCCCTTGGCTCCTCTGTCATCTCCTGAGAAGACATCATCTCTCTGGGTCTTCAACTCCTGGTAATATTCCTCCTCGGTCTTTTTCTCTGGCTCTGGGGTATCTTCTGCCTCTAGCTGTGGGCACTCTGAGGAGTCGAGGACCACCCCCTCCTAGGGGCGCCTCACCGTCTTGAAGACTGCAGTGGCCCTAGTTGGTGGGTTGAGGGGCTGAGCCCTGAACTTGCAGCTGCCTCTGGGCCACACCCTTGGAGGGACCCACCATCCTTGCAAGTTTGTTACCCTCCCCCTAAAATCTGTCTCCTTCTTCGCCTTCCAGACAGTGCCATCAGCTGAAAGCTTCCCTGCCTTCACTCAGGGCACAGGCAGAGTCAGGACTTGAACCCAGGCTGGTCTGAGTCCAGGGTTCAAGTGCTCAAGTTTGATCGCTCCCTGAGAGGGACACACACATCCTTATGAGAATATCGGCTTTTTTAAAAAATAAAAACAACAACTCCTTGTTTATTTTATTTTTTCTTGGGAGACTTTCCATCACTTGGCCACACATCTCTTGGCTCCCCGTATAATGATGCTGCGGTGTCCCCACCAACGTCCTCAGAGGCCACTACAAAAAGAAGCCTCGTATCCGAAGCACAGCCCTGAGTCACGCAGCACTTGTACCCTGGCATTACGCTGAGTCACGCAGGGTTTTATGTTTCCAAAGCACCAAAGAGCTCCCCGGGGTTGGCCTGTCTCACCCCCAGGGACACTCAGGGGCTCCGGGCTCTGGGCCGCCCTGCACTTACACACCCCGAAGCAGTTACGTAGTTGGTCCTCAGACCCTGTTCTAGGCTCTGCAGGGGCAGCAGGAAATGAGACAGGTGAGTCTCCGCTCTCCTGGGGCTGACATACTGGAGGAGGAACCCTGAGTACGAGGAAAGGTCATTCCAGGGTGTGGCGGCTTCAACGAGAACATGACCTACATGATATAATGATGACGGTGGGAAGCAACATCAGCTGGAGCAGTTGGGGAAGGTTTCCTTAAGGAGGTGACACCCACAGGGTGGAAAGGAGCAGCCCACAGGAGGATATGGGAGGGGGACGAGCACAAAGGCCCTGGGGAGGCCAGTGTTGCTGGGGCAGAGTGGGGCGGGGGTCAGGAGTGAGGTCCCTCTGGGCCTCGAAGGCCAGGTGAAGCAGTTTAAATTCTGTCCTGGGTTAATGGGCATTCGTCTCACTGGGTATGCCATGGAGGCAAAGCTCTGCCCCCTCTTCACCTGAGCCATTTCTCAGGGTTGTGCCTGCAGTGCGTGTGCCTGCAGTGCGTGTGCTCGCAGTGCATGTGCCCGCAGTGCGTAAGCCTGCGATGAAGTCACATCCCCTCCCTGACATAAAGCCGGCTTATTTCCTGCTTGCTGTAAAACGGGGAGTTCTCCAAGCTTGGGGTTTCTGTACTGCCATGCAACCCCCCGACACGTCCGAGCGTTCATCCAGGGCCATCGTGCCACCTTGGCGTGCACTGGAACCGAGGGACCCTTGGTGAGCATGCTGACTCTGCCTGCTGCCTTTGCTGTCCATGGCAAAGTCTTTTGTCTCTGACCCAGGAATCTTGTGTCTTCTGTCAGCATCCAGGAAACCAGCATATTTATTCATCAGCTTTCAGGTCAGGTGGAATCTCACAGGTCTTGACAGGGTGGCAGGTGGGAGGACAGGGCGTGCATGGAGAGGAAGCAGGGGTACCAGTCAGGAGGCTCTTGCCCGGTCCAGACGGAAGGTGCTGGCTGGTCAGCCGAGCAGCCAGTTGTGGAAATGGCCTCAGTGGGCTGATGTGGGGTTTGTTCTGGAAGCGGAGCTGCTGGGTCTCACTGGAGGACACAGGCGACAAAGGAAAGAGGGCAGTTAGAAGGGACCCTGGGCCGTGTGGCCGGTGCAGCTGGTGTCAGTGGCACACTTCCGCGGGATGGGGAGGACGGGAAGGGGACAGTTTGATGAGCTCCGGCTCAGCCACCCGAAGTCAGAGACCCATGGGACACTCAGTGAGGGAGGAGTGCCTGGGGTTTAGGCAGAGGCCCGGGCTGGGCTTGGGGACTCAGGAATGATCAGCGTGGGGTGACATGGAAAGCCATGTGGTGGCATGGTGGCCCTCCCGGCCAGGAGTTGAGTCCTGTGTGCCTGCCCGGCAGAACCTCCCAAACTAGCCCAGTGGGACCAACAGCTGGGCCTGCAAGGGCCCTGTGGCTCCCAGAGCTCCCAGGGGCCACAAGGTTTCTAAGGTCCACTCTCTCTGGACCTGCCCTGAGGGATGGCACTTAGTTCACAAGACAAACTCTGCGGCCAGACCACCAGCCTTCAGAACCCTTGAAATCTGGTCTTTCCCACCCACTCTCAGGGAGCCAGTGGGCAAATCGCGTGGCTTCTTTAAACCTCATTTTCTAAGTTTGTAGAACAAGGATAACAGCCCCCACCTGTTGGGTCGTCCCCTGGATCAAGAGGCACTTCGTGTGAAACTTTGCCTGACCCGTTATGAATAGTCCGCGCCACTGGCTGCCGCTTCTACTCACTTTCTCATTTTATTCCGTGACTGCTTCTTGTGCACGTACTCTGGGCCAGGCACTGTTCAGGGCTTCCTGGGGACAGCAGGGACCAAAACAGGAAGCAGAGGGACGGGAGGTAGAATAGGAATAAAAAAATCAGTGGAGAACGACAATGCGGGACATGGTGGGCTCTGTGCTGTGCCACCCAGGGGCCCCTTCTTCAGGATGGCACCCTGCATCCCCACCTGCTGGGGGCGTTGGCTGCCCCGGGTTCTTATCTGAGTCCCTTTCTGCCAGTTGCCCTCAGCTGAAGACGGCCATCTCACCCAAGGTCACACGTATTGCCAGGGGCATCTGCGCCCGAAGACTGGTTGGTGTGGGGGTACAAAGGCTTTGGCCTAACTGGGCACAAAGGGCCATCCCAGCGCCAGAGCTCCTGCAAGGTATGTGACCTTCATTGTGTAGTGGAGTTCAGAAGGGTTGGATTGAAGGATGGAGGGAGGGAGGGAGGGAGGGATGGATGATGGATGGATGGATGGATGGATGGATGGATTGGGCTTGCTGTGTTTAGTCTGTTCACCAGAAGTCCAGGCTCTTTGGTCTTTCTTGTTAACATCAGCCAAACTCATTCTCTGCCCTTCGGCACATGGTGCTCTACCGTTCACAGGCATATTTTGCGATTGGCTGGCCTTTCCCCATGGGCTGTTTGAGGAGTGGGATAACGATGTGGAGCTCTGATGCCCTCTGGAATCAAGGAGACCTGGATCCCAGCTTGGGCTTGGCACAGCCGTTCCGACTTAGAGGATGTGCTGTGAGTCTTAAGTTTTTTAAAACTTATTTTAAGTGCTTACACGATACGAGGCACATAGCTCGTGCGCCCAGGAGGCCGTTTTCCTCTTCTCCTTCCTTCTGTCCTGATTTTTTCTGTCGGTCCAGGTTCTGTGCCTCATTCATCTTGAGCTTCCATTCTAAGAGCAGTGGCCACCAAAAGTAAGAAGCATTTTAAAACTATTATTTCTTTGGATCTTGCTTTTTTCTAAAGACATAATGGGTAAGCTTATGATAAAATTTAGCCTTGGAAAGAGGATAATCAGAGGTGAAATCAGGAATTAGGAAAATAGAGGACTCTGAGACACGAGCCACAGGCATAAGCAATCGCTGGCCCTGAGCTACCCAGCAGACGAGGTAAAAAGGGGAATATCATCACACGCATAGTTCTTATTATCGGAAAATAAAGAATCCACCACCATCCCAGGAGATCAGAAATGGAGCATTCGACATGCAACAAAAGAAATGAAATCCCACACCCTTCTAGAATTCTTAAATTGAAGGAATTATGGAATGCTGCGCCTGCCTATTTCTGGGTAGAATTTCCACATAAAACCTGGACTGAGGCGGGGGGAAGGGAAGGTTGGAAAGAAGGGAAGTAGGTACTGTGAACAAATTATTATTATTACACATAGCAATGGACTTAAACTAACATCTTTGATCTGATGTGCCTCTGTGGAGAAATGAAACTCATATGCACACTGGTCGGAAAAATGCTTCCACCTAATTGCTTGTGGATAAAGCACGTTATTTATAGACACCCAGAAGGAAATTTGGCTCCCTGCTCTGTAATAGGGTAGGGAACGCGGCCAGGTGGTGGCTGCTTCCAGGACACTCTGGGTTCCATACGGCAAGAATGTGGAACCACTTTCCCTATAAACACAGTGGGTTCTTCCCCTTTTCTTGCTTATACTTAAAAAAAGTTTTTTTAGAGCTTTTTGAAGAAGAACCGCTAAACCATGAGGGTGAGGGGCTCTGCCAGACCTCGCTGTGCTTCCTCGGGCTTTGATCTGCTCCCAGAGAGATAAGAAGCCTGAAGCCCACCCAGCTCCCAGATTCTGGAAACAACGCAGAAGGCAGTTCGATGTCCTCATGAGTGCTCTGCATTAGAGGGAAATGAGACCTGGGGACACTGCAGAGAATCGAATCACTACTGCACCAACCACTGGCCCTTCCCAGCAGGAAGGTTCCCTTGGAGGGACACCTCCACTCCTGGCACTCATGATGGGTCGATGGGTCAGTGGAAAGAGGATAATCAAAGGTGAAATCAGGAATTAGGAAAATAGAGGACTCTGAGACACGAGCCATGGGCATAAGCAATTGCTGGCCCGGAGCTACCCAGCAGACGAGGTAAAAAGGGGAATGTGATCACAGGCATAGTTCTTATGATCAGAAAATGAAGAATCCACCCATAGGTCAGGGTGAACCAGAGGGAATTGTTGACTGTGGGCCGGGGCCAGCTCCAGTCCAAACTGGAATGGGACCTAGGGTTTGAGCTGCAGCGAGGGTTCCTGGGTGGTCCTTCAGTCCACAGAAAGAGGCCTGCGCAGAGAAGGCCCAAGAAAGATAACAGAGCATGTGGAGGGCACTTTACAGTTTGCAGAATGCTCGGGGCCACTCCTCATTTGTGCGCCCTTCGTCAACGCACACCACTGGGGCACCTGCTGTGTGCGGGCGTGACACACGCCGGGCTTGTTGGGGGAGAACAGAAAGAATGAGCAGCTTCCAGTTCCATCTGCAGGTCAGAGTCACCCACTCGTGAGCTTGCAGCCTCTGTGGTGTCACCTTGGCCCAGGCACTCCTCCCTCGCGATGTCACCTGGAGCCTGCAGTGGCCTCCTTGTCGAACTCCCAGGTGGCAGCCATCTATGCTTCTGCAGACCATTCTCCATTGAGAAGCCAGGGGGATCTAAGCACAGGGGGATCTGGCCCTTTGAACAATCCTGTCCTTGGGTGTGTACCCAAGAGAAATGAGTGCGTGAGCACCCAAGAGACCTGCACAAGAATGTTCATGGGAGCTTCACTCATAATCGTCCCCCACTGGGCGCAACCCAAGGGTCCTCCAACCAGGGAATGTGTAAATAAATCATGACGTGTACATGCAGTTAAGTGCTGCATGGTAATATAAAATAAAAAATTATTGATACATGGATGAATTTCACAAACACGACAATGACCAAAATGCATCCTGTAAATGGAATTCTGCAATATGCACACTTTGGTGTCCACATCCTGGATAATTCCGTTTATAGGAAGTTCAAACCCAGGTCGAACTAATAGATGGGAAAAGGAACCAGACGGGGTTATCCCAGGTGGGATAGAAGAACTGAGTGTGCGGGGACACTAAAGACATCTTTATGTTGGTCGTGACGGAGGCTGCAGGATGCACGTGGTCATATCTGTCAAGCGGTACGCTTGAGGCTTATGTATTTTATCATATGTAGGTTATTCCTACCTTGAAATGTATTTTTAAAACCGAGTCAAAAGCAAGGACACTGAGTGTGGATGGGGACCAAGGCAGTGACCTCTGGCCTGAGCACATAGAAGATGTCAGGAAATTACGGTTAGAAGAACGAGAGTGAATGGCATCAGTAATCTTACCCGAAAAAAAAAATCAGCTCCTTATAGAGGAGAAGGAAATGGGAAATGAAGCTGGACGGAACATTCGGGTTAATAAACCACAAATACCCACTTATCTATCCAATTTGGGGAAAGTGAAAGAGAGCCCGGTGACCGTGATTACGATGCCAGCCCTTGTTTGGGCTGACAAATTAATCTGCCCAGGGTCTGGGGAGCGAGGGAGCATCTTCCCCAGTCACCCCGCAGGCCTGGCGGCCTCAGCTGATTTCAGAGGAAGAGATGAGGCTGCCTGATTTTCATGTAGATTACTCAGAGCGGAATGTAAATTGATGTAAATCAAGGAAACAGATCAGCAGCCACGACACCTCATTCTCCAAGGTGGGGCCTCCCTGGGTGTGTGTAGACTGCACAGGGGCTCCCTGGGCACCCACCTTCTGGGTACTTTCCCCATCTGAACCAGGAGGGCCTTATGGGGGACGGGGGCAGGGAGGGGCATATGAGGGGACAAGAAAGCCCCAGGGGAGGCCGTTCGGGCTCTGTGGAGCCCTCAAGGAAAGAACACGTCCCAAGAAGGATATCTGTGACAACCACCAGCAGTGCCTCTCCTCGCGGTCCCCACAGACTCATCCTGGGCTAATCGACACATCGGGCCCGCCAAGGTGAAGGCAGTTATGGTGTTTATAAGGCAATAAGTGTGCCCTGTAGGAAGACAAGCAAATTTAGATAAGCAAGGCGGAAAGCATCACAAACGCCCACAACGCCAGGGGTCACAAATAATCAGCTGAAATTTGAATTCCTTTCAGACCGGTTCTAAGAAACGTGCAGATATGTATGTGTGCGTCTAAAATTCAGTTTTTAATGGTTTGTCATTTGTAACTGTTGTATTCCTTCAAGTCCATGCGATGCATTTAGAAACTGAATCTGGATAAAGGAGGTTTTATTCAGGGCAGACTTCTCATGAAGCCGGGGCACTGAAGTGGCAGACACCCCCCGCCCCTTTCCAAGGCCCTGTGCCTCCATTGGCATTTATAATCCTGTGTCCTTTTTCTGAGAGACAGCTGTCTCCCCAAACTCTCTCTGTGCCCACAAAACCTGATTCCGTGCCTGCATTTCACCAAAGCCAGTGCTATGGGTTGAACTGAGTCCCCTAAAAAGATACACTGAAGTCCTAACCCCCTAGTACCCGGGAACATGAGCTTATTTGGAAATATGCTTTTTACAGATGGCATCGAGTTAAGGTGAATCATGGATTAGGGTGGGCCCTAAATCCAAGGAGCAGTGTCCTTGCAAGAAGAGGGAGGTGGGGAGGGGCAGACCAGGGACAGGGCCACGTGAAGGCTGAGGCGGGGACTGGGGTGACACACCTACAAGCCACGGAAAGCGGGGGATCGCCAACCACCGCCAGAAGCTAGGAGAGAGCAAGGAAGGACTGTCCCCTAAAGTCTTCAGAGAGAACGTGGCCCTGTGGACACCTCCCCTTCGGATTTTTAGCCTCCAGAACTGAGAGGGAATAATTTTCTGTTGTGTTAAGCCCGGCAGTTTGTTATTTTGTTAGGGCCACCCTAGGAAACCAGTGTAGCCAGTGAAGCCCAAAGCTTGCCAAGCATCCGAGTCACTGGGGAAAGACAGTGACCGACAGGAGGCTGCCAGGTGAGGCAGGGCCCCACCCATGAGAGGGAGCTTGTTGCCGGCGTGTCCTGGCTCCCAGCTGAGGCCCTCCGCAGCCTGCAAGCACTGCGTGCTGGTCGGGTCTGCCCGGGGTGGGCTGGGAGTAAGGAGAGCCACAGCCTCGCTGTTGGGACTTCCTTTTGTCCCCCCAACCCAAGGGAAGAAAGGCAACTCAGTCAGTGTGGGGCACAGAGCTGGGTCCCCACATTGGAGAGTTACCCTCACAAATCTTGCAGTAGCTCCCTGAGGTCACAGGATTGTCCCCATTTCACAGACAAGAAAGCGGAGGCCCTGGAAGCTTACACAGCTTGCTCAGGGTCACCGGGAGCAGATGGCAGCGAGAGGGTGTGAACCCAAAGGGTTCTTGCCCTAAAGCCTGTACACTTTCCCCTTGTTCCCCCCCAAAAAAGGGGGCTGGTTCCTACGTCTGAATTTCAGCCCCCACTGTCCACGGCTGGAGATAAAAGTAACTGGACGGAAGCTCTCAGTGAGCAGGACAGTTTGGAAGTTTTTTCAGAGCCTGACTTGCCTGTGGTCCCACCGGCAGGGATGCCATGGAGGGCAGGGCTGGGCCCCCCTGCTCCCCACCATTTACCAGCCAGTGAGACCATGGGGAGCACTGAGAAGAACAAGAAAGAATCTCCACTTAAAAAAAAACCCTTAAGCCCTGGCTGGTGTAGCTCAGTGGATTGAGCACGGGCCTGTGAAGCAGAGGGTCACTGGTTCGATTCCCAGTCAGGGCACATGCCTAGGTTTCAGAACTGGTCCCCAGTGGGGACACACGAGAGGCAACCACACATTGATGTTTCCCTCCCACTCTTTCTCCTTCCCATCTGCTCTCTCTAAAAGTAAATAGATAAAATATTTTTTAAAAACCCTTAAAATAAAAAAAATTAAAGGAAATTAACAACTGTTAGTGAGGATGTCTAGAAATCGGAACCTTGTACCCTGTTGGTGGGAACAAGTGAAGAGAATTGCCACATGCCCCAGACCCTCTGCGGCCAAGTACGCCCCCAAAAGGAGCAACGGCAGGTGTTGAAGAGAAAACTTACACAGAGAGGATCGAGGGCAGCACCACCCGCTGCAGCGGACAGGGGGAAGAGGCCCAAATGTCCCCGAGCAAACGGATGGACCAACCAAATGTGATCTGCCCACGCAGCGGAGTATTACTCAGCCACAGAAAGGAAGAGAGTGCTGATCTGTGCTGCACCGCGGCTGTGCCGTGGAGACACGGTGCTGAGGGGGAGAAGCCAGTCACAAGAGGCCACAGATGACATGGTTCCTCTTATGCAGAAGGTCTGGAAGAGGCACGTCCCTGGAGACAGAGTGCAGGTTGCTGGCTGGGGGCAGGTGACGGGGGGAGGCATGGGAGGGACTGCTGATGGGTACAGGTCTCTTTTGGGGTTGATGAACATGTTTTGGGACTCGATGATGGTGAGGGCTGCACTGCATTGTCAATGTATTGATGCCGCCGAGGCCTGCACATTAATGTGGCAAATGATATATTATGTGTGTTTTACCAAAATGAGAAACATTTCAAACGAACTGACCCTCAGTGGGTTTCTCATGCTGCTGCTGTTTTTTCTACCATCGTGTCTGTCTGTCACAGATTCCCCACAAGTGCTGTTTGTGCAGAGCCTGTCTCTGTGTGGCCGCCACCCCGCCATGACCCCTCCAGTCTGGTTTGGGGCACCATTGTGTCCCTGAAGTTGTCACCTTCTCTTGTTGTCTTACTTGGTATGAAGGTATTACACGCACACGCACACACACACACACACACACACACACCCCTTTTTCCATCTGGGGTAGCCGCCTTCTCTGAAGACTGTCTCGTGGCTGCTGCAGCTCACTTGGCCTTGGGAACTTTCAGATTGACACCTCAATGCTGACCTTGAGCAAGGTTTCATTTCCCACCCAGAGAGACGGGCCTGAGCCCAGCAATTACACCCTGATGGCCGTCATCCTCACTCATCCAGGGGACAGAGATGCTCGCCTGGGGGGCATCAGATGCAGAACATATATTCATGAGACTCAAAAGGTAATTTGCACATGTCTCAAACAGCACCCCACCTTTTCCCATCCATTTTCCTCTCCTGCCGATGGTGAAATTAAAGCCTTCAGAATATTACACCTTTTAGTAGTTACTGGGTAACCAGGAATCAAGGTGTCAAAGCTACTGACACGCTGACAGGTTGAACTTGAGCTTGGACTATCCCTTTATCACAGCTACAATCAGGGCACTTTGTAACCATGTCCCAAGGACGAGAGCAATTAATTTAGGGAAAATAGCCAGAGGGAAAGCTGCAGCAGATCATTTTAGCAGCTCGCCTCCTGCACACGTGGAGCGCACTGGGGCTCACTGCCGCTGAACTTCGGAGGTGGTAGCGCACCGGGGCTCAGCATGCAGGCCCCTGCTGCACTCGGGACAGCCTGGCACCAGTCCTGGCCCTGCTGCTCGCCAGCTGTGTGGCCTAGGACCAGTCGCTTGCCTCTCAGAAGTTGGGCTTCCTCTTCCATCCCCCTTCTGCAGCACAGGGGCACGGGTGACCTTCCAAAGGGCACAGTTCTGCACCTGACAGACTTGTGTTTTATGTGGGGCACTGAGGGCAAGATGGACGTCGGTCCGGGTGAGTTCCCGCCCTCCTTCCACCTGCATCCTGCAGCTGCCACAGGTACAGACCCAGGAGGGCAAGGCCTGGCTCCCTAAAAGCCTGCAGTAAGTGCCGGTGCATCCTGTTTGGAAGGAGAGCACTTTTTCCTTCTTTGCTGAGACATCGCATGCTGTATGGTGTTCAGAGTGTACTACTCAACAATGTTGTTTTAAACAGAGTTTAGCTTCTGGAGCAGTTCAGGTTCATAGCAACACGGGAGCACGTACAGAGGTCTCCCGTAGGCCCCGCGCTCACAGGCACAAGCCTCCCCCGGCATCAACATCCCCCCAAGAGGTGCATTTGCAGGGACTGATGGACCCGCACTGACACACATCAGCATCAGCTCTGAACTCCAGAGCCCAGAGTTCCCCTGAGGACTCATCCTCATGTTGTACGAGCAGTGGGTCTGCACAAATGACATATGTCCTCCATTCCAGTAGCACGCAGAGCAGTTTCACTGCCCAAAAATCCCCCATGCCCTACCTGCTCTTCCCTCCCTCCCCCCAACCCCTGGGAACCACTGATCCTTTTACTGCCTTTACAGATGCGTCTTTTCCAGAAGGTCGTATAGTGAGAACCACAGTGTGTAGCCTTTTCAGATGGGCTGCTTTCTGAAGTTGGGTTGCCTGGCGGAAAGGCCTGGGAGATGATTTATGAGTGCTGGGGAGTGCGTTGCATGAAAGAAAGGATGAGTTCACGGGCTGGTCCTCACTCAGGAGAGCGAGCGTTTTGTGCCATACTCAGTAGTATGCATTTGTTTCAACCTTGTCCTCTCACGGATTACTTGCTGGTCTTTTAAAATAAAAAAATTCCATTGGATGTGCCCTGGTTAAATCTCGACTTTTCCTGTGTTCACCTGTAACCACCCTTCAGGTGAAGGCACAGGACACCTGTAGTCCCCTCCAGGCTGGCTACCTTGTGCCCTCTCTGTGTCAACTGCCCCCGTGGATGTCCACTCTTCCCTCTTCTGTCACTCAGTGTTAGCTTTGCCACGCTCGAACTTTATATAAATAGAATCTTACACAGTCGCTCTTTTATCTCCGGCTTCTTTCATTTAATTTTAGGTCTGAGAGGCCCATCCGCAGTGCCTGTAGCAGAGTTCATTTCTTCATCGCCGTGTTGCCTGGAGACCCGTCTACTACGCATCACATATTAAAATACGACCCTGTCCCGTGGCTCCGCCCCCTTGCTAGGTCCGGGGGGAACACAGGGGTGTGCCCAGTGCAGGCCTTGCCCAGGGAATGCACGGTTTAAGATCGGATGTGAAACGGTCTAAATTTTCCCAGCATGAGATGTCTCGGTGGGGGTACCCAGCCTCTGATCCCCCTTGTAAAACACAGACATCAGTCACGATGAATGACTGAGGCAATATTCATAAAGTGCCAGTGCAGTGGGTGGCCCACAGTGGACCTTCAGTAAGTGGCAGATCGCCATCCTCCTCTCGTCCTGTCTGTCACTTAGGTGTGTACTCTGAGGACCCAGAGACGTCGAGTGTCATCAGACGTCCCCCACCTTCCCACACCATTTCTCACTGCAGTCAAGGCTCTAGCGAATGCGTCCTTTCTGCCAGCGTGTGGTCTTGGTAAGAGGCCCAGGTGAACCTCCTGAAAAGTCGGCCACTTTTTGAGTGGTTTGTGAGACCCCTTTAATACCGCATGCGGGGGGCTGTGTTTCTGCCCCTCCCCTCCCGTGTGTGTGTCTGGGCCTTGATTGTAATCTATTTAAGGTTTGCAGCCCACATGACACCTCTGGTTTGGCTTTGCTGGGATGATGGGGTCCAGGAGACTATGCATCCACCCTGCGTGGGACATTGCATTTCCAAAGTCCGGTTGCCTGGCGGAAAGGCCTGGGAGATGATTTATGAGTGCTGGGGAGTGCGTTGCATGAAAGAAAGGATGAGCTCATGGGCTGGTCCTCACTCCGGAGAGCGAGCGTTTTGTGCCAGGAAGCTGAGGACCACAATAATTTCAGATAAGCAGGCTTGGCAGTTCACACCCGTAGAACCTCGGGGAAGGTTGCAGTGCTTACCACCTTTTCCAGGCTTTGAAGGAAAAAGACAGCTGTGGCCCTGGCCACACAGTGTAGCCCAGTGGATTGAGTGTGGGCCTGAGAACCAGAAGATTGCAGTTCGATTCCCAGTCAGGGCACATGCCTGGGTTGCAGACCAGTTCCCAGCAGGGGACCCACAAGAGGCAACTATACATTGATATTTTTCTCCCTCTCTCCTTCCCTTCCCCTCTAAAGATAAATAAATAAAATCTTTTTTTTAAAAAAGGCAGCTGTGGGGTGAGGCAACGCCTGCCGGCGTTGGGGCCAGGAAACCTGGCTTTGGCTCCCAGCTCTGCCTCTTGCAGCCTGGCCTCTGCCCTGATAGGCGAGATGGGGCCAATGGCATACTGCTCCCGAGTTACTGAAGGACGTGGAGTAACGTGTGGCAAGGTGTGCCTTACTTCAATCAGTACTTCTTAAATATTTATTGAATTGAAACTTAGAAAGTGCACCTGGTTCTGGGGGAGAGTTAGTGAGAGGAGCTTTTCAAGCTCTGTGGCTGGGAGAAAAGCACAAAAGGATCTTGGAATTTGAAATGGCACTATGCCATGGTGAGGGCTTCCTGCAAGGTCTCAGTGGGTCTTCAGAGAATGGCCCTTAAAGAGGAACGTAGTATATTTTGAGCTGGCTCAGAAGAGATAGCCAAGCATTCTGGTCCCTTTGACGGGCTATTTGCTTCCCTTGTTCCCATGGCTAATTGTATCCTAGCATCCATTCTCTCTTTTCCCTCTTTTATCCTTATAAATACCACAACTCTTTTCCCTGCACACACCTACACACGCACATCGACTTATCCCATCAGCAGGGCTATTGCTACCCACCGAGACCCTTTACTCCCAGCCTCCCTTGCAGCTATATGTGACCTTGCAATTAAATTCTGGGCAATACAATCTGGGCGGGAGTAGGCAACTTTGAGGCACATTCCTCTGGCAACACTGGAGCCACCACAATGGATATGGGACTGGGAACTGTGTATTCCAGGCCCGGACCACCCACAAACCTCTGCACTAAAAACAAGAAAGAAAAATACAATTCTCTCTTATTTAAGCCACTGAATTTTGGAGTCTGTTTGTTCGAGCAGCTTCACTGCCACCCAGTTTTGTGCACAGGGACAGTGCGGCATTTGAGCCCAACCTGATGGGCCCACTTTTGCTCAGGTCAATTCTTCATGGGGGATTTGGGAGGCAGTTTCCTCCATGTGCCCCTCGGGACAATAGGAGATTTTCTCTTGGAACCAACAACTGTCTATTGTTTCAGTCTCATTGTAATTGCAGTACCCACTCATGGTAGCAAATTTGGAAATTAATAGTAAAAATAACTTATAATCGCATCAGATGTAGGTTCTTTCTGTTAATCATTTCATGATACGTGCTTTTGGTAATTGTGTCTGTATACTTCTCTTGCAGAAGAGAACTCACACTATATACTAGATTTTGTATTTTGTGGGGTTTTTTCCACTTAAATTTGCATGGTGAAGTCTATCTTCCAAACACAGCAAGTACAGATGTTATTTCGCACTTGCTCTGGAACCGTGCCAGAGTGTGCCTTCACAGTGACCACTGCCACTCGGTAGCTGGGTGTCCACCGTCCTCTATGAATCATGTTGTCAGCGAATGAGGACAGACACGCTCCCTGGGGGCCATCAGGGTTGGGGCCCGGGCTAGCCGTGGTTCTGAGTCCTATTCTCATAGGCCAAGTGTGTTTTGAAGGTCACCATTAGTACACACACTTGGACGTAAACTAGATCCACGCATCAGTTGCAAAGTACGGACGAGGTCATCAGAGGCGAAGAAAGAGACTTCAGGTGGCTGTGACCTGTATGAGAAGTTTCAAGACAATGCAAATGAGTCTTTAGGACCCATGGAAGATGTGGGTGGACTGCACATTTGGTCTGAACCAGTCTCTTTCATGATAAACATTAAGTATCCAAGCGTCTCTGTAATAAACACAGAGATGTCTACTCTCTTCCCTGCCAGGCTGCACTGGGAGCTCTTTCCCAAGTTGTAACATTTTCTTTGGAGAACATGACTTTTATCAGATAATAATATTCTGTAACGTGAAGAGACTGCTAATTACTTGCTTAATCTACTGTTGGATATTTGATGATCTCATTTTCCCACTCTTTCACTATTAAAAATACACTTCCATGGGAAACCTCATATTGATGTCTTAGTGCACATTTCTGATCCTAGCTTTTGGGGTGCTTATTCAACATGGAGTTATTGAGTCAAAGGGCATGACTATACTTAAGATTCTTAATGTCGCTTGACAAATTTCCTTCCAAAAAAGTTGCAGCATTCCCACCAGTGGCCTATGAGAATAGGACTCAGAACCACGGCTAGCCCGGGCCCCAACCCTGATGGCCCCCAGGGAGTGTGTCTGTCCTCATTCGCTGACAACATGATTCACAGAGGATGGTGGACACCCAGCTACCGAGTGGCAGTGGTCACTGTGAAGGCACACTCTGGCATGGTCTCACCCCACACAGGGGCCACTGGGGCTGCCGCACTGGTCTCTACTTCCCTCTTCATCAAGGGACAGGGACTCTGTTAGCTAGAGTGACTAGGGCACTGGTTGCAGGTCTGGCTGAGTCTGAATGTTTCGTTTGCCAAAGTCTGCCTTCTCATTCCACACTGGGCTGCCCAGGCGCGGTCACTTGCTTTGGGTGGCATCTTAGCTCCCAGTTTCTGCCCAAGACCACTTTCAACCAAGTCCTTAAGTGCATTACTGAGCAGGGTAGTCTTCTCAAATATTCTCAGCACGAAGTCTGCCACCGGGAGCGAGGCACTCACTCATCTTTTTAGTCATTCATTCCTCATTTGACACATATACAACGACTAGCTACTGCGTGCCAGGCACAGTGGGATGCACAGTGGTAGGTCAGACGTGCACAGTCCCTCTCTTCATGGAGCTTCTTAACTGGTGGTAGAGGTATGTAACAGACTATAGACAAACAAAATAACGTATAATTACCAATTATGGTATTCATCAAAAAGGATACAAATGGAACCTGTGCTAGAGACCCCCGTGGATCTCTTTCAGAGAAGTGGGCGGGGATGCTCCTCTGAGGAGGTGGTATTTAACTGGAGACATAAGGATGAGAAGGAGAATGGGATGGTTGAGGGAAAAGCCTTCTTGGCAGCTTATCCTTGAGATGGAAGATTCTTTGGGTTTACAAGGAGCTGAAAGGAAGCAGTGGGCCGCAGCAGAGGCCGGCAGGGGCAGGAGGTGGGCTTGGAGCAGGAGGCCGGCAGGGGCAGGAGGTGGGCCACAGCAGAAGCAGTGAGTTGTTTCCCCCTGTTCTGGAGGGAACTGAGTGCTGTGAGCCTATTCTCCTCTGTAAATGGAC
This sequence comes from Sturnira hondurensis, assembly GCF_014824575.4. NCBI lineage: Eukaryota > Metazoa > Chordata > Mammalia > Chiroptera > Phyllostomidae > Sturnira > Sturnira hondurensis. The sequence goes on along the minus strand of NW_028093774.1, from coordinate 5,772,702 downwards.
TAAAGAGAATTTCAAAGTGACCCAGGAGAGAGATGATAATGACCGAGGCCAGGATGAGAGTGTAAAATGAAGCCAGGTAACTGCCAGACCAGGTCAGGCTGGGACCAGGTCAGGCTGGTCCCAGGGAGCCATGGGGGCTGCTAGTCGTTAAGGCAGGCCGCCTACGTAGCATGCTAACAGAGCCCGGCCCTAGACTCTCCTTCATCTGTGAAGGCCTGGAGACCCATTCATAGACCGGTGCTAGCTCCCCGAAGGCCTGCGTAATTTTTAAAGGAAAAACCAACGCCGGAGAGGCCTCATTTCAACATATTCTCAGCTCCTGACATCTGAATGGGAAAGAGTCTCTGAGACTAAACCTCAGTCAAGTGACCCCTCCCACCCGGCCTCTGTTTCTTCCTCCCCTCCCCCCTGTTCACCCACACAACAATGCCGTGGGCCCGTGGTGCCTGCGCTGGTGTTCAGAAGCCTGGTGAGGAAAATTCACTTTCTGCCGCACCCAGCCCTCGGAGGCTTGAAATCCAGTGGGTCCCTAAGGTCCCTGTTAGTCGGTGAGAACAAACCTGCTGAAATAAACCCGTGTAGCTGAGCATCACTCTGACTCGCAGGGCATTCTCGTCCCTCCTCTCAGACCTCATCTGCTGGGTCCTTTCCACGGCATCGCTGTCCAGTAAAGCTTTCCCTCTGATTTCTGGGCGGGGAGGAGGGTTAGGGGTGCACTCTGATCTGCTGCTGCTGGCTCCAGGAAGGACGGGCCTCTCGCTCAAACAGCTGTGACAAAGGCTAAGCCGTGTGACCTGCGTGCCCCTGGGCCACATCCTAAATCTCTCCCTCCCAGTGGTTGCTTCTCCTGGCCCCTCCCTCATCAAAACCCCCCTCTTGTTCGAGCCTGGTCTCTGTCTGGGCCAGAAAACGGTCAACAGTGATTGTCAGGGCGAATTTCCGTGGCCCGAGAGCATTTCAACGCTGCCGCCGAGGCTGCTGCCAAAGCCTGTTACGGCAGCTCTAACATGGACTCTCTTAAGAAAGGTCTTGCTCAGGAGGCCAAAAACCTGTTTGGTTTCCTCAAGAGGGGGAAGACGTGAAATGAGATCAAAGAACAGGAAGAGAAGGAAAAGCTCGAACAGACACGGAAGGCCTACTATGCACCCAAAGATGTCACATATGTTAACCTTCTGGTCAACCATGTTACAGATGGGCCTTTGGAGGCTGAGAGGTCAAGAGATTGGAACGTTCAGTGAGTGTGAAGGCTGGGAACGGAATCTAATTTGTCTTCACATTTTTTCCTCTTTACTACCTGAGCACTCAGATGAACTCAGGGCCAGAGTCCCAATGGATGGACATTGTGACATGGTTCACATACCCCTTTTTGTGGCTAATTGAGTTCCCTGATTCCAGCCAGCCCTCAGTGAGCCCATGCAGGCCTGGGTGGAATGGCCCAGGGACCCCAAGGGGCGCTCCCTGTCCTCGCAGACCTTAGCGATAGCGGGGAGATAGCTCGCACCTGCCCATCGAGAAGGCGGACAGCGGCAGAACGGGGCTGCACATTAAAAGGCAGCGCCTGCTCCCGGGGAACGAGGCCACGTTTCCTTCCAGGTTTGGCACGACTCTGATCCTTCCTTCCCTTGGGAAGTTTCCTCCTTTACAGTAGGCAGTCAGCTAGCTCCATCATCACGGGATGCGGACGTGGAAAAAATGCCTTTGGGGGCAGAAACATTTGTTGTATGAACGTCTGAAAGAACACAGTTCTGGGCGGAGTGCGCGCCTTCTCTGTCTGATGCCCCAGTGACAGACCCCTCCAAGTCACATGCCACCGGCATTGGTTCCACAGAAAACCCAGAGGAGGGTCTGTTCTGGGGTTTGTTTCTGCATCGTCTGGAATGACAGGGGAAATGATCCATGATATGTTTAAAAAAAGAAAGAAGGAAGAGGGGGAGAGAGGAAGGGTAGGGGGAAAAGTGTATTCGTGTTCTATTGCTGTGTAACAAATTCTAAGATTTAGCAACTCGAAGGAACACAATTGATCATCCCACAGTTTCCATGGGTCAGCAGACGGCCTCACAAGGCAGAGACGAAGGAGCCGGCCAGGGCTGTGGTCCCACCCGGACCTCGGCCACGCTCGTTCAGGTCATTAACAGAATTCAGGTCCTTGCGTCCTTGATTCCCTGCAAGCTGTCGAGCGGGGCCACTCTCAGCTCCCAGAGGCCACCACACTTCTTGTCACGTGGTCCTACCACTTTCATGTCACTCCTTCTTCCTGGGATCTCCTCCCAAACAAACTACCTGCCCCCGAGTCTGCATGGAAGATCTGATTTGAAGGGAACTCAAATGACGAGACTCCAAATTCAAGAATTTTAAGCGTGAACCAGTATTTAAAATCACCCTAATTTGAACATGCTGAGACAAAGACGAGTTTTCTTTTGTGTGTGTGTATTGCCAGGTAAATTGCCTTCTACGGCACACGCTGTCCCCCAGGTGCAGCGGCAGTGGGCGGGCTGTCCCGTCACCAAAATACCCATGTGCGTGACATCCACTGAGCTCCCTTTCCAGTTTCCACAGTCTCTTAGCCTTCCCGGTTCCTTTAATGGCCATCTTGTTGACAATATATTAAAGAAATTCCCCAACTTCAGATGCTTGCGTAGTTTTCAAGATCTCTTTACTACAGAGAACTTTGTAATTATGTTTGCGTATGGCTCTTTTTACTTCCAGGTGTTCGTCATTTGCTACATCACGAGTCACTGATTTGCTAAAGTCTGACAGTAACTTGGAATGGTACCAGCACATACGTGCACTTCCTAGCTTTGTTTCAACCACACCAGCAGTGGCAATTCCCATCTAACCATCTTTCCTACTGTATTAAGAATAAAATAGGATATCCACTTAGTTCAAATTGCATTTCTGTTAATCATAATAAACATAAATCTCCTGTATATATTTGTTTGTGTTCTCCTTGTGGGACTTGTCTGTCCATGTCTTTTGCTGATTATTTCTTCTCAATTATGTTACATTTGTATTTGGCTATAAATGTAACCAAATACTTGCTATGAATGCATGTACACATGGACAACACACATGACATGTGTTACGGGTTGGACCATGTCCCCCTAAAAAAGACATGTTGGAGTCCTAACTCTTGGCACCTCAAAATGCAACCGTATTAAGAAATAGGGTCATTGAAGATGCAATCAGTTAAGATGATGTCATGGTGGAGCAGGATGGGTCCCTAATCCAACATGACCGGCCTCATAAAAGAGAAGAGACACGGAGACAGTGACATGTAGGGAGAAGATAGGCACGTGATGGTAAGGGCAGAGACCGGAGCAGTGCAGCTACCAGCCGAGAACACCGAGGATGCTGGTGGACCCCAGAAGCTAGGAGGGTGGGCAAGATTCAACTCTGGAGCTTTCAGAAGGCGCCTGGTTCTGCCGACATCTTGCTTTCAGACCTCTGGCTTCTGGAGCTGTGAGCCCGTGCATATCTGTTGTGGCCCCGGGGCCGTGGCCCTGGCTGGGGCAGCCCTGCAGAGCAGGGCAGTGTCTGATAAAAGCCGTCCACGTGGTGAAGTTTAAAACCAAGCAGATGAGCAGGTAGGCAGGAGAGCAGAACAGTAAGGGAGAGGAGACCGCCAGGTCAGGCTCCCTCGCTCACCAGCTGCGTGCACTGAGCAGGTCATTTCAGGCTCTGAGATTCGGTTTCCTCATCTAGAGAATGGGGTGTTACCCACCATCCTGTCCTCCTCTGGGGTCTCAGGGACCTCAGTGTGGTTGTTCATATCTAGAAACATGCCACAGACTTTAAGGCACTAACTAAAAAGTTGAGTTTTACAGAGACAGACTCAGATGGAGAAGAGATGACGGCTAATGGGGGGCAGAGGTGAGGAGTGGAGGGACCCAACCAGAAGGAAAAAGGACTCATGGGCAACAATGCAGTGACTGCTGGGGGGATGGGCATAAGGGGACTAAATGGTAAAAAAAATAATAAAGATAAAAATAAATAAAAATAGAAAGTTGAGTTTTATCATGAAATGAATAATTTACTCAGTAAACATTAGTATTGTGGACCTACTATGTGCCAGGTTTTGTGGCAGGAGGTACAAAGACTGACTCAGGATCAAATGTGCTCTTTGAGGGATCTTACATAAAAAATCATGGGGAAGAAAGTAGATTTCCGCGGAGCCCTCAAGAGAGCATCCTGAAAAGGGTGCGTAAGGGCACCGACCTTAAGTGAGGTGGCACAGTGTGGTGAGCAGGGGCCAGGCTGCCTAGGCTCCAGAACCCATCCTGCATTTATAGGCTGTGTGATTCAGGAAAGCTCGGAACCTCTCTGTGCCTTGTGTGCTTTCCCACAAGGAAGGAGGTAGTCTAGCAGGAGTGTCTAGGGGGACAGGCACGACACGCCTGGGGGAGTGGACACAGTTGGTGCACGAGCAGGTGAACTGGGGGCCCTGAACTCCCAAGTGTTTACAAACCCGGGGCTGGGCCCTCTGGAAACTCCCAGCCAGGGGGCATGAATGAATGATTCTGACACAGGCGAGGATACCACCCACCCCATGAGATGATGTCATTGAGGGGTCAAGAATGGCTGTGAGTCAGGTGGCGTTCTCGAGGGCTTTGTAGGGTGGCTCAGATGTGGACCTCCGGGGATGTAGAGGAAGGATGCGCCCCAGGGGGAGGACAGGCCTGGTCCATGAAGGGGCAGTCGGGCTTGGCTGTTTCCAAAGGCCTTCCGTATGCCCGGCAGGGTGAGGGGCTCTCTCTGCTTTATTTCATTTGATCCTGCAACACACTTGAGAGGCAGACATTTCCAGATGAGGAAGCTGAGGCTCAGGGAGGGGAAGGGCCACCCCACACTCAACAGCAGAACCAGATTTTGAATCTCCCAAGCGCACACCTGCTCTTCCCGAGTGTTAACTCCAGTCGCTGCCTGGATCGCCCACGATGTGGCTGGAAGCAGCGTCTGCAGCACCTGCTCAGCTCGGAACCCTGGCTGCATCTCTTATGAGCTCTGTGACTTTGGGTAAGTTGTTACTCTTGGTATAATAAGCTATATTACTGCCTCGGTTTTCCCGTCCATGAAATGAGAGAATAATGTTGAACCACCTCCTGCAGCTGCTTTGAGAGTTAAAGATTTACATGCAATGTGCTGTTAGCGGCGCCTGGCACACTGCAGCACCTTTTATTTTCATTACTACTGAGCATGGCACAACTCCAGTTCGGTGCCAGCCCCCAGGGATGCCCTAACCTGACTTCAGTCAGTAGGGTTCTGGGCACCCTGGCACTGTCACTTAATACCATGTGACCTTGGGGACAGTCACCACCACCCTGCTTTGATTTCCTCACGTATAAGGCGGGATGGAACAAGGTCAGGGATTCTGAGCCCTGATGGGGTCGTGAGCCTTTGAGAATTGAGGGAAGCTACGGATACTGTCCAGAAAGATTCTTTCCGTGACTTCAACATGATTTCTCAGACTCCCCACCCCTGCCACCACCCCGAAAAATCCACTCGTGAGCCTCGGTTTGAAGACTGCAGGATCTACGGGCTCCCCAAGCTTCCAACCAGCTTTGCCAAGAAGGGGAGGGGGTGCAGGTTGGGGGCTGGGGGTGGCTCCCTGTGTCTCTTCTTTGCCTTTTTTAAAAAGATTTTTTTAAAATATATTTTATTGATTATACCATTACAGTTGTCCTATTCCCCCCCTTCATACCCCTCCCCCTGCACACTCCCTCCCCCACCATTCTCCCCCCTTAGTTTATAACCACGTGTCTCGTGTTCTTTAGATTCTATATTTCCCATACTATTCNTTCCAGCCCCTTCTTGCCTGTAAGGTCTCCTTTGAGAAATCTGCTGACAGTCTGATGGGTACTCCTTTGTAGGTGACTGTCCCCTTATCCCTTGATGCTTCTAGGATTCTCTCCATTTTAGTCTTGGCTAATGTAATTATGATGTGCCTTGGTGTGTTCCTTCTTGGGTCCAACTTCTTTGGGACTCTCTGAGCTTCCTGGATTTCCTGGAAGTCTATTTCCTTTGCCAGACTGGGGAAGTTCTCCTTTATTATTTGTTCAAATATGTTTTCCACTTGTGGCTGTTTCTTTCCCCCTTCTGGTACCCCTATAATCCGGATGTTGGAACGTTTAAAGATGTCTTGGAGGTTCCTAAGCCTCTCCTCATTTGTTTGAATTCTCATTTCTTCATTCCTTTCTGGTCGGATGTTTCGTTCTTCCTTCTGGTCAATTCTATTGATTTGAGTCCCAGTTTCCTTTCCATCGCTATTGGATTCCTGGACATCTCCCTTCATTTCAATTAGTTTAGCCTTCATATGTTCCTCTAATTTGTGGCTATAATCTACCAGTTCTGTGAGCATCCTGATAAATAGTGTCTTGAATTGTGCGTCTGAGAGGCTGGCAATTTCTTGGTCGCTGAGAGTTATTGGCTCTGGGACTTTGAGTTCTTGTGCCATCTTTTGGGCTGTTCGTACCTGTTCCTAGCAGGATCGGAGCCCTAAGGTGTTCACTAGCGCAGGGCAACTAAGTCGCTGGGTTGTGACGCTGTATTTGGGGGCGGGGTCAAAGAGGGACTATGGCGTCCTGTCTGCCACCTGCCACCACAGCCCTCACCGGTGCCGCATCTGCTGCCGTCACCGGGCCCACGCGTTTCGTGTCCCACTGCACGCGAGTGTGCCACCGCCGTCAGCCCTTGCCCCCTGGGTCCTGCGTGGTCCGTCTCACTGTGCGCGAATGTGCGACCGGGGTCAGTCTGCCCCGCACCCCAACTGGTTCTGGGCTGCCTGCACGCCTGGGTTGGGGGACCTGTCCTGCCCGACCCTGCTCCCTGCTGGTTCCGCCCCTCTTACCGTCCCCGTTAAACGGTTAGATGTAGTCAGACTTCCATATAATTCAATTTTCTGTCCTTTGGTTGTGTCTTTGTTTCTCCAAACCTTAGTTGTATTCAAACTTGGTTGTGGGAGAAGGCACAGTGTTTCCACCTATGCCTCCATCTTGGCGGAAGTCCAAGATTTTTTAAAATTTATTTATCTTTAGAGGGGAAAGGAAGGAGAGAGGGAGAGAAACATCAATGTATGGTTGCCTTTCGTGCATCCCCTGCTGGGAGTTGGCCTGCAGGGAACTGGCCTGCAACCCAGGCATGTGCCCTGACTGAGAATCGAACCGCGATCGTCTTGAGTCGCAGGCCTGTGCTCAATCCACTGAGCTACACCAGCCAGGTCGTCTTTGCCTTTTGTCTTTTCTCCTTCCTCCCTTTCTTTATTTTCTGCTTCTTGAAACCCTGTGGCAACTGCGAGGCTAGAAAAAGCTCAAGTTCAGGGTAGAGACTGACGTAGCCTGGGCATCCTGCACCCCATTTCTGATGAGGTTTCCTTGGCTCTTCCACAGCTCGGAGAGAACCTTCCTTAGCTCGGTGGGGTGGGGGCGGGGGTAGGGAGGGCGTGTTTGTGAGAAAACAAGGTAATCCACACCGAGGGAAGAGGCCCCAGGAGAAACCCAAGATGCTGGGGAAGGCGTCCCTCTTTATCCGCTGGCGTGGGGGCCAGCTGCCTTTGCAGCGGACCATCTCATTCCGCGCGCGGCGGCAATCAGGGGGATTTACCAAGGCCGTCCTGGCAGGAAAGCCAAAACCGGCCCCAGCAGAAGAAACAAAGCCCCCCCAGCCTGGGGCCCTCTTCATCGAGGTGTCACACACCCTCCTTATAAAAAAAAAAAAGAGAGGCCAGGGTGGCGCCTGGGGGCCGAAGAGCCCCCTTGGCCGGGGCTCGAGGGGGAGCTGTAAAGCCCTCTCCTTGGGCGTTCGGCCGTCCTTGCCCGTCCCACCCATAAATGGTCCAGCCGGGCAGCAGTCTGCTCTCGCCATTTTTATTTGGGGTCGTTCCCAAAGGTCATGCAGTGAGGAAACAGGACTGGGGACACAATGGTGCACAGTGACCGGCAGCCTGGCCCTCGGCTAATCACTCGAAACACCTGGAGGAACTCGTCGCAGGAAACAAGAGACGGAACCCCCGCGATTAGGGTTGCAGGCTTCTGGTGGTCCCAGCTAATCTCTTTCAGGTGGAGGGCCTGTGGGGGTGCTGGGCTGCCTCCCTGACCCCGAGCCGCCCAGAGCTGGGGGCCTGGGGACCAGCAGTCTCGGAGGGCGTCCAGTCACGGGGTTTGCAAGGCTGGCCTGAATGTCTGTGGTGACAGGTGCCCTGTGAGTGCCAGGGGACCATTGAGACACGCCACTGTGTGTGCAGGAACCCCATAAAAGGGATCAAGCTATTTAACAGACCACCCCTCTCTCCAGGGAAGGCCCCCTCCCCTCTCCATCTAGCCCCAAAACAGGTCAGGGGAGAGACCAGTGCCCAGCGTCTCACACTGAATAAGCAAACACTCGTCGTTGTTGCTCAGTACAGAAGTGAAACATGTTTACGGTGCAAAATTAGAATGATATATAGATAAGAAAAAGAGGGGGAAATTAGTACCACAAAGTCCTACCACTCAGAAATAACCGTGTTTAACATTGGGGTTTATCCTTTATTGCTAAATAGAGTTGAAATTTATAAATGTGATGTAAATGGTTTTTTCCCCCAAAACAGAATCGTGCCATATTCTCATGTTACCCTGTTTCATTTCCTCATCCGACGTCCTTAGTGTCTTTCTGTGACATGAGCCGCTCCTCTGCCTCATTCACGTGCCTCCCCAGTCTTGCAGCTGTGAGACCTGAGCTCCGTGGCGAGTCCCAGCTGGACGGCTTCTCCACCTTTCCCACACCCACGTTCAGGGCTAGCCCGATGCATTTCTAGTCTTGAAAATGTCATGAACTCCCACTTGGGTCACTGTTTGGAAAAAAAATAAAACCCCCAAATAATAGAAAGCTTTAATGAATTGAAGAAGACGTTTCCACAAATCGACATATTGACGACCACATTGGTCCAGGGCATGCTTTGAGGAGGAAGGATGCTTTTGGGGGGAGGAAACTGACCTGGTCCAGCCGAGCTGTTCTCCCCTCACCACCAACTTTGCACTCCACAAAAACTGAGCCCTGGAGAGGGAAGTGCCTGAGGTGGGACCTGCAGGTCCAACGCTGGCCAGCAGGGCGGCAAGGCATTCAGAGGGGTTTGGGCAGGGTTCTGCCTCAGTCACAGGCCAGCCTGTCTCTTCCAGGGGGAGAACGCCTATGGAAGTGACATTTTTCTTACATTATTTTTTTTCTTTCACCAGCAAAGACTTTTGTTTTCCAAACAACTGGGAGCAAAAACCACCGCGTCTTTTGAACGCTGGTTTTCAGAATGACTCAGCCTATCCCACAAGAGAGATGAGGCAAAGAGGAATGCTGAGCAGCTGAAAATCGAGTCACCGCCTGTCACTGAGAGGGGGCATCGGGGATGTCTCCAAGGACAGACTTTTGGGGCGGGGCCAGCTTCACAGGCAGCACCCGGACAGACCCACACTCCGCCTAATGCTCTGCTACAGCCACCTTGAATTGTTTTAAAGGTTTTATTTGTTTGTTTGTTTATTTTAGAGAGAGGAAAAGGGAGGGAGAAAGGGGGAGAGAAACGCCAGGATTTCCAGGTCGGCTGCAGGCCAACAACCTGACACCAGACCCCCTTTGGGCACAACTGTTCTCGTAAGTCCGGCTGTCACCCTTTCCTGTCGGGAGGCAAGGCCACACAGGAGGTGATTCTGGCCAGCCTTTGGACACTGCTCCCATGGGCCCCCCATGCTGCCTGAGGTCCATCCTCCAAGATGGTTTCGGCTCTAGGCACTGGGTCCTCAAGGTGCATCTTTAGAAATGTCTGTGGATGTGTAAGCTGCCACGCACGGTTCTCTGGCAGCTTAGGGGGCCCTGCAAGCCTGCTGGCAGTGGGGCAGTCAGACCCAGGCCTGCCTTCCGCAGGTGCACACTCCTGCAGGCAGGCGACTCCTGGGGTGTCCTCGGGCTCCCCGGGGAGGCTCCGCAGTCCTACCCTGGGTAGGTTACTGCACCACCTGAACCTCAGGGGCTTCCTCACTGAAGTGGGGGGACACACACTCTGTAGGGCCTTTACCTGCAGATAAATGGCTCATGCAGGGCCTGACACATGGACATGCAAATAGCATGCACCTTCCCCTTGGTCAGGTCCTGCTTTTCATGCCCCCGCCCAGACACCCCCCCCCCCGACTGCCCCTCCTGAAAAAACCCTCCCGCCCACCTCATTACTCCCTCTCACCTGAATTCTGGCTCATAGCTCACCTCACACGCCGATGTTGCCCTCTGAGCCTCCTTGTCACATGCCGTGGGGTTGGCAGCTGCTTTTCTTACTCCCTGCTCTCCTCCCCGGGCCTGGCACACGCTAGGTGCTCAGTAAACATTTGCTGAATGGGGTGAACGTGAAGTTGATGTGAGGTCCCACCGCTCCCTCACTCGTCCTGCCTTGAACGGTCCCTTGTCTCACCTGGAAGAAACCCAAGCCCCCTCACCTGACATTCAAGCCATTGGTGATGGCCCTGCTGCAGCTGTCCCTTCCAGTCTCACTCCTGGGACACTCCCCAGACACTCCCCACACGCATGTCCTGACATGCTCTGATGTTCTGACATGAGCCCGGGGTCCCTTTGCTCCCGGGTCCCTCCCCCACACAGCCCGCCCCCTCACTTCTGCTGTCCATGTCCCACGCCTTGCTCTCCCTGTTTGCAGCTTGTCCAGTTGAACTGGAGGAGGGCACGTCCTGGGCGTGGAGAAGCGTTGGGCTAGGCACAGGGACAAAGGTGGTCATGGACAGAGCTTGGGCTGTGGATGGGGGCAGGGAAGAGTGGAGGTGACTTCTTGGTCTGGCCTCGGGGGCCGGCGATGCTGGTGCCCTCACTCGAGAAAGAGCACATGTCAGGCCATCAAGCCTGGAAGGTTGTCCCAACCCCAGGACTCTGCCCATGGAGTGGAGTCCTGGGGCCCCCAGACAGGCCTCCCGGGCTCAGACTCGTGCATCCTACTCACCGGTCAGCCACCTTCACGGAATGAACCCAGTAGGACCCCCCAGGGACTGCAGGGTGTCCCTGCCGACAGGCAGGAGGTGGGCCCTGGGCGGGAGGAAGCACAGAATGGTGGGGCCACTTCTCCGGGCCCTGGTTCTGAGCCCTGCATCCTGGCTTCAGAAATGACACCTTCCCCAGTTTCCAAACAGGCTGTGACAGCCGAGCTGGCCACCTGAGGTCACGGCACAGGCATGCGGCTGGGCCAGGACCCGGAGCCCCGTTCTCAGGGCCAGATGCCATGATGTGGTTCAACCAGGATGCCACTCACCCTCTGCATGGAGTGGGCGTCATGGGCCACCTGCCTGTGCTAAGCCCCACCCCCCCATCCATCCCACCCAAACACCCAGTCTGGTACCATTATCACCACACACACCACACATCCCTATCCACACATAACACACCCCTGCACATACACACCTCCAAGCACGTGTGCACACACACCCACTCAACAGCACACTCACAGAACTGCAAGCCACATCAAAAGGACGCAGGCCCTGGGCACACTGAATTTCTTGTGAGAGCTGGAATGTAGCCACCAGATGCACAGGCTCCCTGCTCTGTCATTCATGAGCTGGGAACTCTTGGGCAAGTCACTGTCACTGTGCCTCAGTTTCCTCGCCTGCTCAACAGGGCTGTGAGTAGCCCTACCTTGCAGACTCTCCTGAGGACCACGTGGCCTGGTGCGTGGCACATAGTCAGTGCTCAAGAGAGGTCACCTACTGGTGGTCAGCCAGGCCTCTGGCCCCTGCATCTCTGGGCCTTTCTTCAAATTTGCAATTACTGTATTTCCTCAAAAATCCTTGTGAAGTTTTTTTTATGTTTATGGGGACAAAGTGACGGTGTTTCCTCGGAGCAGTGCCCCGTCCAGGGGAAGAGAAAACTCAGGTGGCCATTTGGACCAAGTTCGTCTGACNTCACCTACTGGTGGTCAGCCAGGCCTCTGGCCCCTGCATCTCTGGGCCTTTCTTCAAATTTGCAATTACTGTATTTCCTCAAAAATCCTTGTGAAGTTTTTTTTATGTTTATGGGGACAAAGTGATGGTGTTTCCTCAGAGCAGTGCCCCGTCCAGGGGAAGAGAAAACTCAGGTGGCCATTTGGACCAAGTTCGTCTGACTTTCTGGCAGGGGCAGGGACACGGTGCCTCCGCCCCGCCCTCCGCACCGCTCCCCTCTCGACCCGCACGTTCCCCGTGGATTTCACCGTTTGTCGACCCAAGAACAGTCATTGCATTGTTTCATCCCCAGCCCAGCTCCGCTCCCTTCACATTTTTACCGCTAAATTGAATCTACTGCCAGTAATCTAATTTACATCCGCAGGCACGCAATGCCAACATGACCAAACGCCAATAAAATTTCGAGTAAAACCCGTAAATGGCTCGGCGCTCGTGTTTATGGAAATCTTAGCTTGCTCCTGCCCCAAGAACCCCGCAGCCCAGAATCCTAATCATTCCCACATGACAGGGAGACACTCTGGATGCCCCTGGCGATGGGGCCTGAGGTGGGGACCCCAGGCCCCTGCCTTGTCCAGTGGAAGGGGGTGGGGCCAGCCCTGCGTCAGGTGCACCCACCTGCAGAGTCAGGCAGCTCCTCCTGCCCTGAATCTGACACTTCCTCTCAGTGGGGCTGCCCATCAGATGTGGGGGGTTAGAGCTGGAAGGGCCACGCTCCCCATTTACAGATGTGGAGACCGAGGCATCTGCAGGCCACACAGCGAGGCCAGGACAGGGGACTTACCTGGCTTTACGCCACACCCCAAGTCACAGCTTCCTGGTGGAGGTCAGGACAGCAGCTTGGGCAGCTGACAGACAGCGGTGAGCGGCCAGAGCAGTCCAGGAAAGGGAGGCTCCTGGGAGAGTGCTGAGGACCCTCCGCCATGAGAATGGCCTGTAACAGGAAGCTGCTGGGACCAGGAGAGGGACCAGAGTCCTCAGTCTCAGCGGCTCAGGGATGGACCAGGGGAGGTGTGAAGAAACAGGCAGGGAAGGAGGCCAAGCACCCCTTGCAGGTAAATGTTTATTATGAACTCGACTCGTATGAAAGATATGCCGCACAAGTTAACAGATAAAATTACAGCACGTGCTTTACTGCGAAGTCCACGCGGCTAGCTGCTTCTCTATGGATGCTTTCCTAGCTTGTCATTGGACTCCGTGCCCACAGCTGCCCGTGGTTGCGATGGGAGAATGAGGGCATTGCCCAGGGCAGGTGCTGGTGGACGTGTTTGTTTGCATTGGTAAGTAAGACAAAGCAAACAACGGGGACTGTGCCGGTTCATCAGCGACGGGAGCGCCCTCTTAGAGGACTCGGTGGTTTTCGTAGTCTGGGAGGACAGGCCCGGACTCCGGACGGTGTTTGTGATGGCATGGGTGCACGTTGGTGCACCTTAAGTTCACTGAAGACTTTCTCGAGCCTAAACAACAATCACAGTGACATGAACTAAGCCCTGAGGTGTAGCAGTTGTCCTTGTCCAGGGCAACACACGTGATTTCAAGCTACCAATGTGCTGTCACTCGAACGAAGAGCCGGGAGGAGTCGTACGGTATCACGTTGCCATCTGGTATTTCCACTGTATAGATACGACAAACACAGATGAGCTCGAGAGCTTAAGTAATAGTCACATTGCAAGTAAAGTAACCAGGAAGTGATGAGTTTTGAGTAATCTTTACCTTTGTGTTTTAAAAAAATGAATCAACTTTATTTTTAGAGCCGTTTTTGGTTCAGAGGAAAGCAGAGCCAAAGCTCCCTGCCCCCAACACAGGCACAGCCCCCCGCCCTGACACCCCCACCTGCACCTAAGGCACACTCGGTGAGCCTACGAGGACACACCACAATGCGCATGTGTGCTTTGGGGCTCACTCTCAGTGCTGTACGCTATTTTACGTGGGTTTGGACAAACGTGGAAAAATGTGTGATAATTCCCCACTATAGTTTCTTACAGAGTAGTTCAACTGGTACCTTTGTTCTTCATGTAAGTTATTGAATTGTAAGTTCACATGATTTAACTTTTAATGATGCTTTTGTTTAGGGACCTACTTGCACAATTCCTGAAATTTCAACAGTTGGTTCTCAGGGGCCAGCGCATGCCGGACCAGCACATCCCTGCCGCTGGGCCACCTCAGAGAGCCTCAGAGAGCCTTACCTGTAAGGCCACCTGCTGTCCTCTGGGCAAAGCCAGACTTGTCCTGGGGAGCCCTGAACTCAGAAGACCTACCTTGGAACCGAGTCTCCCAGGGCAGGTGGGGCCTCAGCTCCGGCCCTTTCCTGCCAGCTCTGGAAGCCGTCAGGGGTGCATGGGGACCCTCTGCTTCGGGTACCTGCCCCAGATGGGCCGGCAGTGGTAACGGCTTCTCCAAACCTTTTATTCCTCCAGCATGCAGCCGTTTGGGCGAGCGTCATCGTGCTTTTGAGCGGGAGGCACCACGAAGTTTACAACAAAAATCAAAATAATGTTAAGTTGAGGAAGAACCGTTTCATCGGCGAGCCATGGCCTGGAGATTCTCCGTTCACAGGCTTAACCAGCATGGCTGTTGTTATGGCTGCCAGAGACATTTATTTCTACAGGGCAACTGCCTTACACTGCCCTCGGGCTGGGCCTGGCCGGCTGCGAGGGAGCCCCTGCAAGCGTGTGAGTGTGTGTGTGTGTGGGGGGGGAGGATAAAGTAACTGGGACCCGACAAGAGTAAGAAAAATGCACAGGATCACCCAGTAAGTCTCAGGGGGAGCCTGGATTGGAACCCAGGCTCTGGGTTTCTGTCCGACTGAAACCTCATGGTACCTGCCTGATGTCTCAGGGTGCCATGGAAATTTCTGATGTGCCTTGGAAATATCCAAGGATCAAGGGAGCAGCACATTTTTTTCCCAGGCCGCAGGTCTCCTCCGACAGTCTGACCTCCCATCCCAGGGGCAACGCTGGCAGTCACTTGCAGAAGGTCCCGCAGGACAGCTGCCTCTGGGTCATTAACCACCAGCGACCCTTGTCAGTGTAAAAAGATTGGCGTGCCTTCTTCACCACCGGCTAAGCTGCATCACACCTCTGCCTGCGGTCCCCTTTTCCCGTGCCCTTTCCTATGTTTCCTGTGCCTTTGAGCAAGAGCACTTTCCACAGAAGGAGCCTGTTGACGTTGGAGCAGGGGCCGCATCTTGGCAGAGGCCTGGCCATTGGATCGGGGACCTGGGTTCAATTCATGGCCGCACCACTTGCTGGATGTGAAGTGGGCGTGAAGCAACAGTTCATGCCAGGTAACCCCGGAGACGCACGGAGCCCAGGGCCAGGGCAGAGGGCATATTTGCTGAGTGCTGAGAAACAGAAGGGGCCACAGTGGGGCAGTGTCCTCTGGGGAGCGAAGGGTATAAGTGGGATAGTTGTGCAAAAGGGTCTTTCATTCGACTTCTGAGAAAGCTGTCACAGAGAGCTGCCCAAGGGGACAGAGCCACCAAAGGGACCTCTCAGTCCACAAGTCCCGAGGCTTGGAGGGCAACGGTAAAAGGAAAGACCAGCCGTGATGGCCACACTGGGGTTGGAGTCCGAGCTGTGCCAGGCCCGTGCTGGGCAACCTCACCAAAATCACATGGCCTCCCTGAGCCTCAGTTTCCTCTTCCGTGAGGTGGAGATAATGAACTTCTACCTCTGAGCTATCGTGACAGTTGCAGACTGTGCAGAAAGGCCCGGGCATCGAGCGGATGTTCAGTAAACAGCGGTTCCGGGGGTGTCGCTGTCGCTGGGACAGCTCCCTCACCGAGACGGTGAGGCCACTCCGCGAGGCCTCAGGAAATCTCCAGACTGCCTGTGGCGAGCAAACCTTCCAGCACCTCCTTCCCAGCCGGCACCGGGGGCTTCGCTTACCTCTCTGAAAATTAAATTAAAACCTAACAGTAGTACCATTGTGGCTTACACATCGCCGGCCTTGCCAACGAATAGTCTTTAATATCCACCGCTGACAGGATGGAATTAGCTGCCTTTTTTTGTTTGGGTTTTCATTTCTTGCTCTAACTTTCATCCTTCCCCCCGCCCAGGGTGTAAGCTGGTGTTTAATCCTGTCCCCAGAGCACCGGGCGGCCACTCTGCAATAGGACAGGCGGGAGGCCTCGGCCCGGGGCAGATGGAGGTGAGCGGCGGGCGCGGACTGCGGGTCTGCGGCCCTCCGAGTTGGCCAACACAGGTTCTGCAGGCACAAGAGAATCAATGAAGAATTACCGTTAAGCCTCCTGATCGTTATCCTCATTAGAGGTAACCGGAGCTCGGCGGGCCCGAACGCAGCTCTAAACCCCACTAAGACGGGACACACTGGGGAAGAATACGCTGTATGTAATTTAATAATCCTGGAAACAAGTCCACATTCTTTTTTGTCTTTGGCCCAAAGGAGAGGTAATTCCTGACTCGGCCAGAGGAGCGGAACCAAGCCGACCTGGGAGAAAGGCCCGGGCTGGGTGAACAGGGAGGACTTGGTAGGGTTTGGAGGCTGTGCTCTGCTTCTCCTAGAAGGAATCAGCTCCATCAGGGCCTCTGCTAGCCCCTTAGAACCTTCCAGAACCTCCACATGCATTAGAGGAAGAAGCCCCTTTGCCTAGTTCAGTGCAGCCCTGCACTGGCCGTGGTGTGGCAAGTGGAGAGGAAGCGGAGTTCAACCTACTTAGGCCCCCTCTGTATACCTCTACGTAGGGGGCTCTCCTGCCACCCATCCACCCACGGTGACTGTCTTCCCCTTGTGCCCGCCCACTGGTCTCTACCCAAACCTCACTCAGCAGGCGGGTCCCTGACCTCCGAAACCCTGCCATCTGCAGTGCCCTCTCACGGCCCCACCACCTACACCATATGCCACCTCTCAGCATGGCCTCAGGCCTGCCTTGCGCCAACCCCCTCTTCAACCTGACCCTCCCTGACTCGCCTCCAGCCCGGCCCATTTCCTGCCTCCACTCACACACAGGCGCATCCCAGCACCAGGGTGATGGGGGTGACACAGAGACAGGGCCTTCCGGTCTGGAAGACACCTTGCGTCTTGTGCCTCTTTGGATTCCCCCACAGTCCCGTGAGAGAGGCAGGGTGGGGTCACGAAGGCCACTTCACAGACAGGAGAACGGAGGCCCTGGAAATGCTGTCCACAAACACGGCTACGGGCACCACGGCTGGGCCTCTGACCGAGGCCGTCTGATGCTGGGTCCAGGTGCACTTCCCGTAACCTCCAGGCTGCGATGGGCTGAACCGTGTCTCCCAACGTCCTCTGTTGAAGCCCTAACCCTCAGTACCTCAGAATGTGAAGGATTTGGGGACAGGGTCTTTGAAGAGGTGACCGAGTTAAAATGAGGTCAGTAGGGCGGGCCCTAATCCAACACAACCGGTGTCCCTGTAAGAAGAGGAGATTAAGACACAGACTTCACACCACGGGATGACCATGGGACGACCAGGGAGTAGACAGCCACCTACACGCCCAGAAGAGAGGCCTCTGCGGACACCAGCCCTTGAGGTCCCTTCACGGCCTGGGAGAAAGTTACTTCGGGTGGTTTAAGCTGCCCGGTCCGTGGAGTTCAGTTCTGTCGGCCGAGGCTGGCGAAGCAAGGCTCTGCCGGACCTCTCCGCCTCCGGGGAGACTGCTCTGTCCCCCGGGCCTCCAGCAGGCTCTTGCCACCCATCTGTTGAGACTGAGACCTGGATTGTGGTGGCTCTGGTGGGTAAGAGACCCAGCCCAGTGTGTGACTGAGCTGGAGTCTTCTTGGGCCAGTTGGATTTTTGGGAAAATCTTACTTCTTCACTTGTGTTTTCATTAGATTTCATACCAGCCCTGACTGGCGTGGCTCAGTAGGTTGGGCATCACCCCACAAAGTGAAAGGTCACCGGTTTGATTCCCCATCAGGGCACATGCCCGGTTGGGGGTTCAGTCCCCGTTCGGGGCATGTGACCATCGATGTTTCTCTCTCACACTGATGTTTCTCTCCCTTTCTGTCTCCTATCCTTTCCGTGTCTCTAAAAAAATAAATATGGTCAATTAGACTCTGGCCAAGATGGAGGCACGGGTAGACACACTGCACCTCCTCACACAAGCAAAAGAAGGACAACAACAAATTTAAAAACAAAAACAACCAGAGCTGACAGAAAGTTGAACTGTGTGGAAGTCCAACAACCAAGGAGTGAGAGAAGAAACATTCATCCAGACCAGTAGAGGGGCAGATGTGGGAAGCCAGGTGGAAAGGAGCCAGGTGCAGCCAGGCAGTGGCTGGGGGACCAGGTGGTCCCACATTCTTGGGCAGACAAACCAGGAGGAACAACTGGGGAGAGAGACAGACCACACAATCCAGAGTTTCAGTGCGGGGAAATAAAGCCTCAAGCCTCTGACTGAAAACACCTGTGGGGGTTGAGGCGGCAGTGGGAGAAACTCCCAGCCTCACAGGAGAGTTCACTGGAGAGACCCACAGGGTCCCAGAACGTACACAAATCACCCCCGGGAATCAGCACCAGAAGGGCCCAGTTTGATTGTGGGTAGCAGTGGAAGTGACTGAAAACCAGCAGGGAGCTGAGTAGGTGGCATCGTTCTCTGTCAGACCCCTTCCCCACATACAGTGTCATAACGTAGCTGTCTGGGTTGCCCCGCCCTGGTGAACACCTGGCGCTGCCCCTTACTACATAACAGGTGTGCTGAGACCAAAAAATGGCCCAATGAAAGAACAGATCAAAGCTCCAGAAAAAATACAACTAAGCGATGAAGAGATAGCCAACCTATCAGGCGGGTGCAGAGTTCAAAATATTGATGATCAGGATGCTCACAGAATTGGCTGAATAAGGTTGCAAACTAGATGAAAAAATGAAGGCTATGCTAAGTGAAACAGAGGAAAATGTACACAGAACCAACAATGATTAGAAGGAAACCAGGACTCAAATCAACAGTGTGGACCAGAAGGAAGAAAGAAACATCCCACCAGAAAGGAATGAAGAAATGAGAATTCAAAAAAACGAGGAGAGGCTTAGGAACCTCTAGGACATCTTTAAACGTTCCAACATTTGAATTATAGGGGTACTAGAAGGAGAAGAGGAGAGCAAGAAATTAAAAACTTATTTGAACAGGACTTCCGCCAAGATGGAGGCATAGGTGGAAACACTGTGCCTTCTCCCACAACCAAGTTTAAATACAACTAAGGTTTGGAGAAACAAAGACACAACCAAAGGACAGAAAATTGAGTTATACGGAAGTCCGACTACATCTAACCGTTCAACGGGGACGGTAAGAGGGGCAGAGCCAGCAGCGAGCAGGGTCGGGCAGGACAGGTCCCCCGACCCAGGTGCGCAGGCAGCCCGCAACCAGTTGGGGTGCGGGGCAGACTGACGGCGGTCGCACATTCGCGCACAGTGAGACAGACCACACAGGCCCCAGGGGGTGAGGGCTGACGGCGGTGGCACACTCGCGTGCAGTGGGATGAAAGGCGTGGGCCCGGTGATGGCAGCAACTGCGACACCGGTGAGGGCCGGGGTGGCAGGCAGCAGACGGGACGCCAGAGTCCCTCTTTGACCCCGCCCCCACATACAGCGTCACAACCCAGCGACTTAGTTGCCCTGCAATATCGGTGAGAGCCATAGTCCCTCTTTGACCCCGCCCCCACCTACAACGTCACAACCCAGCGACTTAGTTGCCCTGTTCTAGTGAACATTTTAGGGCTCTGATCCTCCTATGGAACAGGCATGAATAACCCGAAAGATGGCGCAAGAAGAACTCAAAGTCCCAGAGCCAATAACTCTAAGCGACCGAGAAATTGCCAGCCTCTCAGAAGCACAATTCAAGACACTATTTATCAGGATGCTCACAGAACTGGTAGATTATAGCCACAAATTAGAGGAACAAAGTCACAAATTAGAGGAACATATGAAGGCTAAACTAATTGAAATGAAGGGAGATGCACAGGAAACCANAGGGGAATGAAGGGGGGGAATAGAACAACTGTAATGGTATAATCAATAAAATATATTTTAAAAAAACTTATTTGAACAAATAATGAAGGAAAATTTCCCCAATCTGGCAAAGGAAATACACTTCCAGGAAGTCCAGGAAGCTCAGAGTCCCAAAGAAGTTGGACCCAAGGAGGAACATCATAATTAAATTAGCCAAGATTAAAGATGAGGAGAGAATCTTAAAAGCAGCAATAGAAAAGGAAACAGTTACCTACAAAGAACTGCCCATCAGACTATCGGCTGATTTCTCAAAAGAAACCTTGCAGGCAACAAGGGACTGGAAAGAAGTATTCCAAGTCATGAAAGGCAAGAACCTACATCCAAGATTGCTCTATCCAGCAAAGCTTTTGTTTATAATAGAAGGGCAGATAAAGTGCTTGCCAGATAAGGTCAAGTTAAAGGAGTTCATCATCACCCAGCTCTTATTATATGAAATGTTAAAGGGATTTATCCGAGGAAAAGAAGAAGAAAAACATGAACAGTAAAATGACAGCAAACCCACACTCATTAACAACTATATCTAAAACAAAACCAAAAACAAACTAAGCAAACAATTTGAACAGGAACAGAATCACAGAAATGGAGATCACATGGAGGGTTAGAAACAGGGGAGTGGGAGGAGGAGAAGGGGGGAGAAGGTACAGAAAATAGCATAGACAGTAGGTGGAAAATAGATAGGGGGGAGGGCAAGAATAGTGGGGGAAATATAGGATCTAAAGAACTTGAGACACGTGGTTATAAACTAAGGGGGGAGAATGGTGGGGGAGGGAGTGTGCGGGGGGAGGGGAATGAAGGGGGGGAATAGAACAACTGTAATGGTATAATCAATAAAATATATTTTAAAAAAACTTATTTGAACAAATAATGAAGGAAAATTTCCCCAATCTGGCAAAGGAAATACACTTCCAGGAAGTCCAGGAAGCTCAGAGTCCCAAAGAAGTTGGACCCAAGGAGGAACATCATAATTAAATTAGCCAAGATTAAAGATGAGGAGAGAATCTTAAAAGCAGCAATAGAAAAGGAAACAGTTACCTACAAAGAACTGCCCATCAGACTATCGGCTGATTTCTCAAAAGAAACCTTGCAGGCAACAAGGGACTGGAAAGAAGTATTCCAAGTCATGAAAGGCAAGAACCTACATCCAAGATTGCTCTATCCAGCAAAGCTTTTGTTTATAATAGAAGGGCAGATAAAGTGCTTGCCAGATAAGGTCAAGTTAAAGGAGTTCATCATCACCCAGCTCTTATTATATGAAATGTTAAAGGGATTTATCCGAGGAAAAGAAGAAGAAAAACATGAACAGTAAAATGACAGCAAACCCACACTCATTAACAACTATATCTAAAACAAAACCAAAAACAAACTAAGCAAACAATTTGAACAGGAACAGAATCACAGAAATGGAGATCACATGGAGGGTTATCAGCAGGGGAGTGGGAGGGGGAGAGAGGGGGAAAAGGTACAGAGAATAAGTAGCATAGATGGTAGGTAGAAAACAGACAGTGGGAAGGTAAGAATAGTATGGAAATATAGAAGCCAAAGAACTTACATGAATGACCTGTGGACATGAACTCAAGGCAGGGAATGTGGGTGGGAGGGGGTGTGCAAGGAGGAGGGGAATAAAGCGGGGGGAATGGGACAACTGTATTGGCATAATCAATAAAATATATTTAATAAGTAAAAAAATAAGTACGCTAAATTAAATCTTTAAAAACAAAGAATTCATAGTATGATACCACCTTCATGTGTTTCATGGGAACAGGGCTCTTGGAAGAACTTTCTGTACCTTTCATGCTAGAGTCATACAAATAGCATGTGTGGATTATATACAGAGATGTGGGCAGACATGTTTCATGGTGAGTTTCATGATAAGGTTATCTGCGGAAAGTTACATGTCTATACCACTATACATGTAATTGTGTTCTCTTCATACATGTAAACTTGTGGTTTTATATTCAGCCTGTGCTTGTCATTGGCATGCAAACATCAAAAAAGGCGTATTCCTCCTTGTTTCCTCTTCCAGAAACCTGCTGTGCTGTCAGCAAAAGGGGTTAAACTGCTATTGTATTTGCTACTTTTGACCTGGATATTTTCAACAATCTCCTTTCAAGTGTTTTGAGGCTTGTGTGTTAGACCCTTACATTAAGCATAAACCTTCACAACCAACAAACTGGTTTCCACCTTTCCCATATCCGTGTCTCTGTCTGTCTTACGTGGGAGGGCCCTCCACAAACCTGAGCACGGGGTGAAGGGTATACAGCAGGTGCTTGATGGAGCCTGATGTTTTCCAGCCTTAGTCCCAGGCTGCTGGGTCCGGGCCCACTTGGGCAGGCCCACTGGGCACACTGAGCAACAGCCCCTTGTCCCGCCTTCCGACGTCCCCTTCTCACCTGGGAGGGTAGGTGCTGTGGTCAGAATGTCCATGTTGAGGTCAGGGGTGCTGATGCCTCTTGAGGATGTGCATGTGCACGTGTGAGTGAGTGTGTGTGTGTGTACCAGCCTACAGGCACGGGACAACCCAAATGCTCTCCTGCCCCTGGCCCACACAGGGGGCAGCCCAGGCTAGCCCTGGCCACTCCTGGCTTCCCAGTGCTGGCTACTGGGAACCAGCACACAGGGACGTGGCCCATGGAGATGGGCAGCCCATGGAGAATCCCACCTAAGAGAAGCAGGCGGGCCTCCTGTTGAGACATTTGTGGCTCAGGGTTGGGGCGGCAGGGCCGAGGGGATGGTGGCACAGCTCAGGGGAGCAGGGAGACTGCAGAGGAGCCCCATTTTTAGTGAGCCGTGAAGATGAATGAGTGCTCACACACAAGGAATCAGCTATGCACATGGGGCTGTCTCAGCTGCTCCTTGGTCTGTCCTCTGGGATCCCCGGACCTGACTCTGCGACCTTGGCTAAGGTCCTGCATGGATGACAGGGACAGACAGGAAACGTCCTGTAACATCTCAGACTGACTGGATCCCAGTGGTGTGAGTGGATCACCAGGTCTTTGCGGGGTGTCATGTAGTCGGGGACTGGGGCAGGAACCTGGCAGGAAGGCAGGTGATCCCTCCTGAAAGTGAAAGCCAGCAACAAGACTAAGGGCTGTCCCTGGGAAGAAGCTCGCTTTCCCCAGCAGCCTGCAGGAATGTAATGGTGGAGAGGGAGCCCTGCTGGGGCGGGGGGCCGAGGCCCTTCCATCCAGCTCTTTGGTAAAAACAGCATCTGTCTTACAGTCCAGAGCACCGCCTGTCCCTACGTGGGCCTCCGCAGCACCCGAGACGGACGCACAACGCCGAGCCTCAGACTATTGAATTAGGCTGCTCTGGCGTGGCTATCGTTCGCACCGGGGTTCCTCTGTGATTGTTATCAGCTATAATCAAATCTGGAGAGTGGCTGGAACACTAATGCCTCTCCAGCAGTGTGTCCTTCTTTGGACACAGGCGACCGATTCCCCCCTTACCAAGTGGCCCCAGGTGGCTCCAATCCACCAACCCTGCAGGTTTCAGAGAGGCCTTCAGCCCACAGCTGGAATAGCCTTCCCTGTCTTCCCTATGCTGTCACCCCTCCTCCTCCTTTCAAGACCAAGTGCAAAGCCCTGCAACTCCACTTGTTCTCGGCCCCCACTCTTGGGAGCCCTGAAGTTCCTGACCCGCACAGCCCAGTCACGGGCTTCAGAGCCCAAGCCTCGCCAGTGCTGCCTCCAAAGCCTGGTGGCTGCCAGGCCTCAGCTTCCCGATCTGTACAATGGGGATGGTAATGCTGCTTGGATGAGAACTGGCTGCACTGAGGACACAGCCCAGTGCCTGGCCTATCACAAGTGCTCGGTACTGACATTCCTACTCACCGCATTGCGTTACTTACCACTCAGTTGCTTATGGCCCCGCCCCGGCCCGTGCACATTGCAGAGCCACCGGTCCCGGAGGATGGCTAAGAACTGAAATTTTTTCTTAAATAGAAAAGGGATTATTCTTTATTTTTATTTGTTTATTATTTTTCATTGCTTTTAGAGAGAGGGGGAGGGAGAGAGAGAGAGAAACATTGATGTGAGAGAGAAACATCAACTGGTTTCTTTCCACCTGGGCCTGGACCAGGGATCAAACCCACAGCCTAGGAATGTGCCCTGACTAGGAATCGAACCAGTAACCTCTCGGTTACAGGATGATACTCCGACCAACTGAGCCACACTGGCCGAGGCGGCAGTTGAAACCCTAATACGCCGCGTGCAGCAGCTTTTAAAGGACTTTCACTTGTGTTAGTCCATGTTATTCCTCCACGTGACCTGTAGGACGGGGAGGGGGAGGGGGAGGCAGCAAGCACATTTACATCCGCTTTTCAGATGCAGAGAAAATTCCAGGGCTGTTCACTGGGGCCCCAGTGTTCCGTACACCCCAACACTGCAGCTGCAGGACGTGCACCTTGTGACGCAAGAGGCAGACGCACAGGCTCGAAGCAAGAAAGCAGGAGTGATTACGGTTCAACTGCAGTCCGACTTATCTCCCAACACTGGGTCTAGAGGNGAATCGAACCAGTAACCTCTCGGTTACAGGATGATACTCCGACCAACTGAGCCACACTGGCCGAGGCGGCAGTTGAAACCCTAATACGCCGCGTGCAGCAGCTTTTAAAGGACTTTCACTTGTGTTAGTCCATGTTATTCCTCCACGTGACCTGTAGGACGGGGGGGGGGAGGGGGAGGCAGCAAGCACATTTACATCCGCTTTTCAGATGCAGAGAAAATTCCAGGGCTGTTCACTGGGGCCCCGGTGTTCCGTACACCCCAACACCGCAGCTGCAGGATGTGCACCTTGTGACGCAAGAGGCAGACGCACAGGCTCGAAGCAAGAAAGCAGGAGTGATTACGGTTCAACTGCAGTCCGACTTATCTCCCAACACTGGGTCCAGAGGATGACAAGTTGTCAGGCAGGGCGGCAGCTCGGGTAGCTCTGGAGGTGAGTGGCAGGGAGGAAACCCAGTCCAACTGGCACATCAGACCGTTCTCGGCAGAACCATCTCGGGGGCCCCTGGGGGTCAGTGGAGCTGTGCCAGAGGGAGGGCTTTGGAAGACCACCCTGGATAAAGTGAAGGAGCTTCGCACGCACGGTTTCATGTAATCCCTGTGCAACCCCCCATGGCCAGCGTCATGGTCATCCCCAATATACAGAAGAGAAAACTGAGGCCCAGGAGGATGGCAACCTGCCTAGACCACGCGGTTCATAGGGCAGGCAGGGGTTCACCTGGACTGTCCTTCCCCACTTTTCTCTTCACTGTGCTTCCTTCAAAAAGGCTGGCGTGACAAGCCCAGAGGCTGTCCCACAGGCCTGGGACCATCCCTGCTCCCTGTTTAGAATGGGGTTCTGCACTACCCATGGAGGGGGTAGTTGCGCATGCAAGGAAAGCCCCCTCAACTGGACATGGCCTCCTCCCTGGAGTCCTTGTAAACCCGAGGATTGATACCTGCCTTCAGAAGAGAGACTTGAGCGCTCGGGGCACTTGCTGCGTCTGTGAAGCTCCAAGGCCACTCAGGCTGCCAAGCCCAGACAGCCCCCCAAAACTGAATGCGAATTTGCCCCAGACACTTCATATTTCTGTGTCGTTTGTCACTGGGCTGGTGACTAGGATGTCGCTTCAGCGTGTCATAATTTGAAAGGGTGTTCCTGGGCGCACATCGCTGTTCACCAAACACGCCTTGAGGGGGTGGGGTGGGGGTGTCCCAGGTCCCAGCCATAGGACCAAGTGCTGGTCCACAGTGGGAAACCAAGTCCTCACCTTCTTGGAGCTCATACGTGGGGGTGGCGGAGGGGCAGACAGCAGCCAACCACGCATAATAATCAGAACAGTGCAAAGGAAACAGAGAGAATGAGAGCAAGGGGCTCGGGGTTCACCACTGCGAGATGTGGCCACTGGACTGAACCTAAAGGGCCGTGTGTGGTCCTCACATCTCTCTCTGAGGCAGGTGGTCCGTAGAATATTCATTCCCATTCTCCAGAAAACCCAGGCTCAGAGAGGTCCAGTTGCTTCCCTCAATTCACACAGCTGCTAATCCCCAGAACCAGGGCTCAAACGTGGGCGCCCGGGACCCCCAAGCCTGGGGCCCTTCCTCTTAAACCTCCAGCGCCTTACATGATCCCACTGCAGATTACCCAGCAGAGTAAAAATGTAGGGTTGGTGCTGAATGAGCCGCCTATAACTGAAAAAATAGTTCTTTTTCCATTTCGAAAGTGTCCTGGCCCATCCCGCAAGGGAAGCAAGACACCTCGGGACGTTCTGATAGTCACGTGACGAAGTCCTGGCAAGGACTGTCTGCAAAACTCATGTCCTGTCAGTGGGTTTTTGGGGACGTCAACACGCCGGTGTTCTAAGGGCCACCGACAATGAAAACAGGCCTCAGCAGAGGCTGACGGGGGGGGGGGGATGTGTGTGTGTGGGGCGGGGGTGCGCACACATGAGCACGCACACACGCAGTTCCACGCCTGCTGCTCCGGGCTTCCCCCCTCACCGTGACAGGACCGGGGAAGAATTTTCTGTGACTAATTAGGTTTTAACTTGCCAGAGAGAAAGTGGACATTGGCAGCCTATTGTAAAGAGTGAAACAAAGTTTGAACTAGAGTGAACTTAATTTCCTTTGCACTGAAAGGAAAGAAAGATTAATGAAATATCCCCAAATCCATCCTGTTAGTTTTTATTAAATCAGCAAATGAAATTCAACCTCCAGTTCTGTTATAACGCCTTTTCCTGTAGATTGGGTTTCAACAGGCCTGAGTGAAACAGACACCCTCCTTCCAGAACAGTGTCTCGATGTGGAGATTGTGTGATTGCCGTCAACACCGGGTCACCTGAGGAACAAGCCACTTGGAAAACAACTATTTTCACCACGAGCGGAATGACACTGACATCCCTTGAATTTAGAAGAGCCACAACGTTCGGATGGTGGCATCTGTGCACTGCCTCTGGGCACCTCTCTGCTGGATGCTAATAACAGAAATCTGTTGAGTTTCATGCCGCGGCAGCTACAATACCTTTACCTTCAAAGAGGGGTGAGAAAGGGGGGGGGGACGGGCAGCAGTGACCTGTTGTGCACCTCTCGCTTGTCTCCTGATGCTTCAAGGTGACGATACTGACTCATTGTAAGGACGAGGAAAGTGAAGTCCTGGGAAGGCAACGTGGCCTTCGAAGCACAGAGACACCCCTCGAGCTCATGGGTCTGGCCCTCCGTCATGTCCTGGCTCTGTGGCATGAAAGCCTGGACGCAATGTCATTGGCTCTTGGAACAGACTGGGACAAGCTAAGCATTGCTGTGTACTGGGTGCCCTGAAGGTCTTGGGCACCCTGCACACATGCCAATAATGACAACTTTGACAGAGTCTGGGCAACCTCTGGGCCTCCGTGACTTCTTGCAGGTGACCTTCGTACAGCCCCATGGGAGGAGGCACGAATGCCATCGCACAGAGCATTAGAAATGGGAAGCAGCCCTGGCTGGTGTAGCTCAGTGGATTGAGCACGGGCCCGCGAACCAGAGGATCGCGGTTCGATTCCCAGTCAGGGCACATGCCTGGGTTGCAAGCTGGTTCCCCGCAGGCCAACTCCTAGCAGGGGACGCACGAAAGGCAACCATACATTGATGTTTCTCTCCCTCTCTCCTTCCCCTCTAAAGATAAATAAGTAAATAAAATCTTAAAAAAAAAAAAGAAATGGGAAGCAGCTAGTCTGGGGTGACAGAGTCAGTGGTCAGCCTCTAGGTACAGGGTGGTACCTCATGACAGTGCATGAAAAGGTGACACTAACTGTCCTGTGGGCACTGTGGTGAGGAGGGGACAGCACTCTCAGGATCCTGCAAGAGTGGTTTTCACGCGAGTCACACAAAAAAGCTGGCTTCCTTTTCAGCTTTCTGCTGTTGTGGGGTTGAGGGGGGAAGTACCAAAGAGAGGTAGTTTGGGGAAGTTTGGAAACTCTCGATTTTTCAGGACGGAGACAGACTGTGGGGACAGAGGCAAGAGCGTCACTTTCTCCCAGGCTGGGAGAACCTACCAGACTCAGCTCTCAGCTCAGAAAAGGGTTCCATCTGCCAGGGCTGCCCTGGGATGGGTCCACTCTCTGTCGGGGGAGATGAGAGGGTTGTGGCCAGAGGACACAGGGAGAAAAACAGACCGAGTGGTGAGCAGGCCACGTTCCTGTCATCCGAGGACTCTGTGTCTTAGGAAACTTGGCGTGCACTTTTTTCCTGGA
Source organism: Sturnira hondurensis (assembly GCF_014824575.4). Taxonomy (NCBI): domain Eukaryota; kingdom Metazoa; phylum Chordata; class Mammalia; order Chiroptera; family Phyllostomidae; genus Sturnira; species Sturnira hondurensis. Next base: position 5,744,572 of record NW_028093774.1, on the reverse strand, counting down.
ACATGGCTCAGTGACCCCCGAGGATGGGACACAGTGCTGCCCAGAGCTGCTTCAGGCAACGTGCCAGCTGGGAGCAGTGCCCTCTCACTAGACTTACCCCTGGGCGGGAGCGAGGGCAGAACTGCCCCGCCAGCCCCTTACTGCCTGGGCAAGCCCCGGACAGCTGCACGACTTGGTTGTCAGATCTGGAAAATGGGGACAGGCGATTGGTCCCTCCCCACTGGGCTGCTTGTCATCAGGGTCAAATGAGAGACAGCACGCAGCATTGACTGAGGCACCAGGCACACAGTAAGTGCTCAGTAAATGCAGACTGTGAGGCTCAGCCTGTTCTCAAGACCTCGTCATCCTGTGAAGCCTGAAAAGTCACGCAAACCTCCTGACCTAGCAACCGAACCTTCGTGCCTGGCCCGAGGGTCTCCAGAGAACAGCTCTCAGGGGCAGGGTGGCAACCATTAAACATAAATTCAGATAGGACCCCATCACAACGCTATTAACTTCGTAGAATGTTCGAAGGGCCAGCGGAGGAGGAGGCCCCTCTGCCAAGGTCCTCCCAGTCTGGCCTCTGGAACTGATTACTCGGAGCCTCCCAGAAACACAGAAATAAAACGAAGCCAGGGTGGACGAGCCTGCTGAGGACGATGACTCGTGTTTCTAATCCAGGGGCCCCCTCCCACCCCCACCCCGGAACAAAGTCTTCTCCGGTTTTTAGTAAACTGAATTTGACAATAGTCAAAGGGAATCAGACCACGCAGTAACGAAGCCTTTAAAAGATGTCAGAAGAAGTCAGAATTGGTAGAAATCTACTATGCTTCCCACCCACCCCCTCCCCTGAATTAGTATTTAAATCTTTTAGGAACAGGCTCCTGGGCCCAGATTATTGAACTCACTGGCAAGAATGCACTTAAGAAAGGTCCCCGTGTTTACTTTGGGTGTTACCTTCTCACCTCCCCGCTGTAATCCCCAGACTTAATCGCAGGGTTATTGGGAAGACTCGGATCAATCAGCAGCACTGGCTGTCCCCCGCCCCACCCAAATCCCCACACCGGAGGGGAGAATCCCCTGGAAGGCGGGTAATTAGCAGAAGGTGCTGCTCTCTGGGCTCTGCAGACCACCAACAGACCGAGGGGCTCTGAACTCACCCCCTGCTTTATCAGAAGGGCCTCCGCCAGCTAAGTGGATCCCTCCCTCCCCCGCTCATTAACAACTCCAGCTGGGGGCTTTTCCACACACAATGCCTCTTTACAGCACCGGGGATTTAGCACGAAATGGGCCTGAGGTGCACACAAAACATCTGGGCACAGCTGGCTTGCAGCGGGGAGCGCCACACTGGCCTCAGCTTCCCAGTTCATCGTACCCAGTGTGTCCAATCCCTGCTGGCCACTAAGGGGAAGAAATGTGTATTTGTTGATAATCTCCCATGTGCTACACCTGAGGCCGGGCAATTTACAAATTCTTTTTAATTAAATTCCACAGAAAGAGACCCCCCTCTCACGTCTCCACCACCTGCTTGGGTGCCCCCAGGGAGGCACTCAGGCCAGGCCAGGGGAAAGGTGTGCATGTAGGTGTGATATTTGCATATACGGACACATGGTTCACCAACACACACACACACACACACACACACACACACACACACGCCCCCCCCCCCCTCCTGACTGGGATGTCTCATGGTTAAAGGCAGCTGAAGGGCCCGCCTGCTCTGGCCCCAGGAATTCCAAGGCCTCCCCTTTTTTTGGCTTTGTGACCAGCTCAGAGGGACCATTTGGACACAATTACACTGGTGTTTCCTTTCTAGCCACGAAACAGAGTGTCTCCAGCCCACTTGAGTTGGGAGTCTTCTGTCTAATACTAAGGAGCTGGCTCATTAGAGACCAATACAGTGACTGAAAAAGCCGGATGTCAGAGCTGGGGCCGGAGACCATGTCTCTGCCCAGGCCCAGCTGGGTGACGTGGCTGGGTGGCATAGCTGGGCCGCTTGACGTCTGTGGTCACTGTCCCCTTATCTGTAAGTCCGGAGAATCGCCCTTCCAGGGCTTGGAGGGCCTCAAGCATGTGCAGCGCCCGGCCCGTTCGCGGCACCTGGTGGATCTCGATGAATGAGGTTCCTTTCTTCTGTGAGTTGAGGTCAGCGAATGTCCTGGAAAGATTTTAACCACAAAGGTGCAGGGAGGGTGTTTTTTCTGCTCTGATGAAGACACCATCCCCCTTTCAAACAGCTTTCTGACCTCCTGGAATACTGGGGCCTAGTGAAGGAGACCACAAAAGCTTTCACATCAAAGCTTCCTGAGGAACTAAATGGGAGTCTGGGGGCCCCTTAAGACCACTGCCCTGGGGCCCTGGGGGGCTCTGAGTCCTGCTCTTCAGTTTTCCCAGGAGAAAGCCCTGGGCTAGTGCTGGTCCCAGAGGACCTTGAGAGCCGTGAGGGTGGGCACCAGCAGCGTCACCATAGGAGAGTGAGACACGTCCCTGGGAGATGGGAACTTTCTGCTGTGTGATGCATGTGTGAGGGGACTGAGTGTCGGATGTCTGGAGGGAGAGCCCCGACCCTTCTGCTCAACTGCCCTTTGACCTCATCCCTGTTGACCTCTCCATGTCTCTGGGTTCTTGCCTCCCAATCAGGGTGTTGGGTGGGTGGTCCAGGTCTAGGAACCTGCCTTACAGGCGGCCAGACTGTGCCCTGGAGACCCCTGGGGTGGTCCTCCCTGCACAAGCATTCTTGGGTTGGTTGAATGAGCCTGTAGGTCTCAGGGGCAGGGTGGGGGAGGGCTTCCTGCCAGATGGGTGTATTTTGGGCTTCGTTCATGAGCTTTCTGCTTAGAATGTGCAGCAAGAACATACTCAATGGAATTTCTCTAGAGAGCAGATTCTAGCCATGCCTTCCAGGCCAGCGCCTAGGGTGAGACGAGATTCCAGGAGCTACCAGGAGCAGCTCATTCCAGGACCCAACCGTGGTTATGAGGTCAGCCTCCTTCTCCCCTGTGTGAGGGGACCAGATCTGGGGGAAGTGCTGACAGGTAGGGAGAGGCGGGGCTCTGAGTCCGATGGCCCTAGGGGGGCCAGCCTTACTCATGTGGGGCCTTGGACCAGACCCTAGCTTCTCTGATTCTCAGTTTGCTCATCTGTGTGCTGGGGATAACAGTACCTACCCCTTGGGTGGTTGGGAGGATGGAGTGGCAAAAGGCACACAGTGAGGCTTACCTGAAAAGAGCAGAGGAATGGGGCTTTCTCATGAAACTTCCTCCTCTAACCTGCCACTGGCTCACCTGGCCATCCTGCTGTCCTCGGTAGAGCTGTCTGACTGTGGGCACAGTGGGGACCTAGGCTGGCCGGTTTCATCATTAATTCTTTCTTCTATTCCTTGAGTGGCTGTTATTCAAGACCTACTATGTACTCCGTCTGGTGCCCAATTGCAGGGACAGAGGTGGGGAAGGCATACTCCTTGCTTGCTAGAGGACGGACACATGCAAGTGATTATATGAGGGTGCAGGTCACGATATAAGGGGCCCTGGAAGCACGAGAAGGGGGTTTAGATGCCATGATTCTAAGCAACCTTTCTATTACCCGTCCCAGGAGTGACAAAGGGGGATTCTCTCCGAGTCCCATGTTCTGGGGTCTCTGTCTAAGCTAATGCTCTGTATAAATGGGGGGTCTTCGCCATGTCACCCCTGCCACTCTAATGCAGAACACCCCAACTTCTCACAGGGCTCCTCCTCTGGTGAGGTCCTAGCTGTGGGCCCACAGGAGACACGGAATGCCCAAACGCTGCCCAAGCCACCCTCCCCACGCTGTCTTCCTCTGCTGGCTGCCAGTGACAGTAACGTGAGTTACTGTTTGGTGGGAACCCACAGGAGACCCCCCAGCAGGACCCTCAGCTGCAAACCCCAAAGGACAGCACTTCTAAAGGTAGACCACCACCTCATGGTCCCCCAGACCTCCCTTCTGCTCTGCCTTCCACCTTTCCTGCTCGCCTCCTCTGTCCAACACACAAGCATTTCTCTGTGGGCGTCTTTTTTTTTCCCACACGACAGACTGAGATTTCACAGACAGGGAAATTGTGGAAGAAATGGCTGAGATTGGCCTCTGACTTCTGGGTGACTCGCAGTGAGTCACTGGGCCTGCGAAGGCTGGAGAGCTCCGGCAGGGAGACAGTGGACCAGCCCCCGGGCTCGAGCGGCCCCTCCCCCTCATCCCCTGCACTGCAAAGTCAGGGAAAGAGGAGTGGGGCGAATTATGTGGATAGATGCGGAATTTTATGAAATACAAGAAGAAAAATGCTCTAAAACCCATAATCATAAACACAGCATATGGAAAAAGGAAAGAGTGAGTTTTGAGTAAGAAGTGTCTTTTATCTACTCCCCTCCTCCCTTTTCTGGTCAATATTGGATACATACTCAGAGAAATGCTTAAATTTCACCCAAGGCTTGCTTGAGTTGGAAGCTTGATTTTTTTTTTAAAGAAATTTCCGACCATCCGTTCCATTAGAAGAGGGATTTTCTTTTTCAAACGCTTTCACCTGTCAAAAGCCCTCTGCCCAGAAACTTAACAGATCACTCGACTCTCTCGTTCGGCAGAGCGGAGGGGAAGGGAGACCACGTTCAATGCAGGGAGCCGGGCACAGGCACAGGCATCTGGCACCACCCGCCGGCCTCCAGGAGGGTCTGCCAGGGCAGCGGGCCGCCCAGGGGCTCAGAGAGGCCATGAGCCCCGCCCTGGCCACCAGCTAGGGACCAGCAGAGCCAGGATTCTGTTCAGCCCAAAGCCCAGTGTGCTCCACCTCCCCACACAGTGCTCGCCTTTGGGCAGACGGTGGAGTAGAGAGATGTTCACCTGTTGAAACGCAGACGGTGGAGCAGAGGCATGTTCACCCCAGTCAACCCAGGTGCGTGTTCCTGGGCTCCTTCACACCTCTACGTTTGCTTTCCCATCCTGCAAAAGAGCCCAGTCGGTAAGCTGCTCGGTCCCTTTTTGACCCTCCCTCCCTCTCTCCTTCCCATCCTTGTTTTCTTCCTTCCCTCCCTATCTTTCTCTCTGTATTTTTACTTTCTTGAGTGCTAATTTTTCTTATTTGCTGAGATCCAACACACAAGGTCTGTCTGGAAAAAGTCTAACCATTGTTAATATATCAAGAACGGTTTGCACAACATCAGTGTAACCTGGCAGCCAAGGAGAGTGGACTGGAAGGCACATGTGGGAACAATGACGACCTCACTGCACGAGTCAGTGGGGGCAGTAGAAGCCATTGAGCATGTGCACTGTGTGGCTGTCACATTCAAAATGACGGAATAGAGCACGAATCTGCATCAAGTTGTGTAATAAGCTTGGACATTGCTCCCCAGAAACTATTCAGGTGACTCAGAGGCCGCAGCTATAGGCAACTGGTGATTGTCAGCTTCATCACGACAACGCACCTGCTCATGCATCACGTCTCATGCAGAGGTTTTTGGTGAAACATCAAATAGCCCAGGCGACTCAACCCCCTAGAGCTCAGATTTGGCGCCCTGTGCCTTCTGGCTTTTCCTAAAACTGAAACCACCTTTGAAGGGGAAGAGATTTCAGACCATCAGTGAGATTCAGGAAAATATGACAGATGACAATTGGGAGAACTGCGTGAGGTCCCAAGTACCTACTTTGAAGGGGACTGAGGTGTCCTTGTCCTATGTACAGTGTTTCTTGTATCTTGTATCCTCTTCAGTAAATGGCTCTATTTTTCATATTATGTGGCTGGGCACCGTCTGGACAGATCTTGTATGTCATTCACGTGCACACATCTATCAGCTTGTGGTGGACTCGTACATTTACATAGAATGTAAATGAATAGGATCACCACTCCCCTCCCTCCCCAACAAACCCTGTGAGAGCTCTCCTGACCTTTAACGCCACAGGTTAGTTCCACAGGGTTTGAGCTTCACTGGTTCGTGCACAGCCGTGTGTTCTTCAGCCTTGCTGCACAGCATTCCCCCGGGTGCCAACACCACTAATGACTTACCCAGTCTACTATTGATGAGTGTTTGGTTGTTTTCTTTTTTTTTTCAGCTAATGTGTATAATGTTCCTTTGAGCATTCTTGTAACTGTCTTTTGATAGATATAAATACTCACTTGATTTGCATAGAAAACGAGGAGCGGAATTACTGGGTCTTGATATATAGGATACTCCTCTTAATTACCATTATTTTAATTTCAGCAGCGATAGACCTTAATGTAAAAGTGAAACAGAGAAAAAGTTAAGCCCCACCTCCTCAGGACTCATCCTCTCAGGGTACGTTCTAACACACTTCTCTACTTGTTTATACAAGTACGACATACATGCACACACGCACCACACACATATAGTACTTTGCAGTTTTTTTCTTTTATTTAAAAAAAATTTAACAAAAGTAAGATCACTGTACTGGTCTCCAAGGGCTTTGATGTTTGGGGGGCAGAACTCGGTGTGGTAGGAAGATGCACCGATATGAGGCCCAGATGTGAGACGTGCGTGGCTGGCCCAGCACCCGAGGGGACCACGGACGGCACCTGCACAAAGGTGCATGCCAGCTCTTTGCTGGGTATTAGTGAGCCCCGTTCTATAACACTACTTGTGACCTGCCTCTTTTTTTACTTAAATTTTGCATATCTTGGCCACTGCCCCAGACTGACACATACGAATCTACTCATTCTGTTTAATAGCTGTGTAATATCCCAGAATGTGGAAATAAAATTATTCAACCAGTATTCTCTTTCGATGGGGGTGATTTCCAGGTTTTTCACCTTAACACAAATTGCTACAATAAAAATCTTTGAGACACATGTCATTTAATACTGCTGCTTTTATTTTTCTTGTAAAGCAGGTTCTGAGAATTGTGATTTTGGGGCCAATGGATATGTGCACTTTCAAATTTAATATATTCGAGCCAGATGTGAAAGGACAATATTATAGGACCCCGTTTATCTGAGGTACACAGACCATCAAACTGATGGAGGCAGAAAGTAGACGGCAGTTGGCAGGGGGCAGAAGGAGCCCCAGGTCCCTCCCTGCCTGTTGGAGGGGGCACCTTTGTCCTCTCCCCCTGTCACCAGCAGATTGCAGCTCTGAAGCCATAGTGATAACCTGCTTGGTGACGCACCTGCTACTGGCCTCCCCACTGCCTTCTCTGTGCTTCCTGGGATTCCCTCCCAAACAGCTGTGGCGCTCACATCCTTGTCTCAGGGCCCGCCTCTAGGGGACCCAACCCAAGGCAACGACTACTTGTTGAACAGTTGCTGTGAGCTGGCCCCACACTGAGGGTCATGGAGGAGACAGTTGACCAGGCTACGTGGGGCCAGGAAGCCTCTCCACCATATCAGGCAATGAGTCCAGGCTCAAAAAGTCTAGAGAAGGGCACAGTCTCTGTGGCTGCCTCAGCTGGACAGGCTGGAAGAGTCCTCTGCAGAATGGCAGATATGACGGGGATGTAGTGGGGGGACAAGGGAGGTAGCAGGTGTACTTGTCAGGAGGACTGGCATGAACAAAGGGTCAGAAGCTGGAATCTGCGAGCCCCGTGCAGTGTAGGGGGTACCTGGCTTTCACCATGAGTTTGTGAGTCACCTCTGCCTTGCAGTAGCTGGAGGAGGGGGTTGAGGGTGGGCTGGGAAGTCACCCAGATGCCCGTGGCCTCTGTGCTCTACTCTGTAAATCAGAGCCATTGCCAGAGTCCAAGGGAGGACCAATGGAGTCAGCGTGCATGGCGTGCTCAGCCAAGTGTAGTACCGATCGATGGTGGTTATTTGGGTACGTGCTTTCTTCACCTCTGTGCCTGGGGGCATAAAAGACAGCCATTCCCACCCTCCCCCAACACACACACTGCCCCTTGGAGCAGCAGGACTCTTGAAATAGGAAGGGTGGGCAAGGCTGCCCTGTCCAGTGGTCCTGATGCTGGAACAGAGAGCATGATGGGTTGCGACTGCCCTCACCAGCACGATCAGGGCACTCTCTAGGAAGAGAGTTTCTTCCCTGTTTCATTCTCCTCCTATTTATTAACTTAGCTGCCTGCAAACTTTCTCGCTGTGCTAGGGTTACCAGATATGGAGACACGCAATCCCCATGCAGCCCACGTTCTGGTTGGGGATGCAGACCTGTGCACCGTCAGTGACTCGGAGCGAGTCACCCGCCTCCGGTAAGCCTCAGTTTCTCAGCTGCGCAGTGGGGAGAATGAAACCTCGTATAGCTGTTCAGAGGATTCATCAAACGGAGAGATGTGGAAGACCCCGTCCGGCCCCCGCCTGGGAGCTCAGGAGGTATGGACACAGTGACCCACTCCGCATGCACAGCCACCGCAGGCCCACGAACCAGGGGACGTGCACTCGACCGCCAGCGTGGCGTCCAAACTGTAGGGACCGACCCCATTTGACCTCTCTAGTCGTCAGTTAACGGACACCCAGGTTGCTTCCAAATTTGGGCTGTTATGAACAACGCTGCTCTGACCAGTTTATGGGCCACTTTAGTGACCATGGGTGTGCGCACCTTTCTGTTGAGTGCACACTAGCAGTGGAAAAGGGAGACGTCAAGTTCCACACGCACATATGGAACTTTAGGAGACAAGGTCCCACGGGTTTCCAAAGCAAATGCCACCGGTTCCCACTCCTGCCACCGCTGTGTGAGAGTTCTTCTCACTCTCCGTCTTGACCAGCACTGGGTATCGTCCATCTCAGATCCGAGCCATTCTGGGAGGGTAGCGGGATCGCACGGTGGCTGTATTTTTATCTCCCTGATAATTAACTGATCCAGTAAAATCGCTATTCAAATCACTGGCCTATTTCCTCACTGGATTGTCTGCTATTTTCTTACTGATTTGTAAGAGTCCCTTATATATTCTGGCTGCCAACCCTGGGTCAATTATATACAACACACATACCTTCCCCTCCTCTGTGAGGACGTCTTAGAGAGGTTAAATGTGACGTGCCCAGGACACACAGCCCGTAAGGTCTCGGCTGTCTTTTCCAAGGACAGATGTTAAGTGTCCATCAAGTTCGTCTGTGTGCTACACTAATGTCACCAGCCATCTAGATTTAACCCGTCTGTGACAAACGCAGAGCAATGACGTCAGCAATCATGGACCATGATGGTGAAATTGATTGTCTATTGCTCATCTGAGACAGTGTGCTGGGTTCAGGGTGCTACCCAGAATTTCTGCATCATGACCAAGTAGGCTTGATGGTTAAAATATGCCTCCTGTAGAAGCCCTTAGGAAACTACCTACCGATGTAGCTATGTTCTGAACACAGAATGATGCTCTTTGTAAATCTCTAAGGCGCTGGCTCTCCAAGTGTAGTCCCCGACCAGCATCACCTGGGAACTCCTCAGAAATGCACATTCTCAGGTCTCACCTTAGTGTTCAGAATCAGAAACTCGGGGAGCACCCGGCCATCTGTGTTCTCACAAGCCTCCAGGAGGTTCTGATATACAGCTGATGTCTGGAAATGACAGTCGTAACCAGTCTCACGCGTATCAGAACGCAAAGGGTCTCCCTGGGCCCAGAGCATCAGCTTCCTATAGCCAAGCACAACTGCACTCCTCCCAGCCTTCTCCTGGCTAGACACTCTATAGATACCATCTCATTAAACCCTCAGAACGAGGTGTGACATGATCATTTCTCTGTTTCCAATAAGAAAGCTGGAGGGGGTCAAGTGACTTACCAGAGGCCACACAGCATACAAGTGGGAGGGGCCAGGGTTGCAGCCCATGCCCATCTGACTCCAAGGTCTGCAACTGCCCCCACGCTGCTCCCGAATCCCCCGGGAGCAGGGTCAATGTCCTGACGTAGTCATCCCACAGGAGAGTCACATTGGGGGCCTCCCCTTCCTCTCTTTTCCGCACACCCTGGACTGAGGGCTGGAGGCTTGGCGAACTTTACATCTGAGAATGCTGAAGCTAGGAGGCCACTCAGCACCTAAATAAACCAATCCGACCATTGATTAGATCCACCCTGCGCTGGGCATTCCTCCACGCACCGTGGGGGCCACGGACACCCTCAGGCCCAGTCCCTACCCTAAAGCAATTCAGAAGGCACTTGGACAAGGCAAACTAATCAGAGCTTTGGAAATCACCACGGGAAAGAAGAGGAGGAAGGGATTCGTCCCACATGGAAGGCTCTGGGCTGGCTTTTTGCAGGAGCCGTGTCTAGCAGGTCCCTGAGGGATGGACAGGCAGGACCTCAGCAAGGCGCGGGACATGAGGCAGTGGAGGAGGAGGGACTCAGGATGCAGAGGAAGGAGTGGGAGACTGTGTTTGTGGAGCTACCACCTCCCGCCCCTGGACCATATCATCGGGTTGGAAAGAAAGGGCAGATGGAGTGAAGTAGCGGAAGGAAATTGGAGCCAGTGGTCAAGGTCAGGTGGGCCGGAGAGTTTGGACTGAAGTCTGCTGAGTCCGGAGGAGCTTCTGAGGGCACATACAGCACCTGGCTTCAGGAATAGGGAGGTTAGCTAGGAATGTTCTTCTCCATCCACTCCTGCCCAGCCAGTCCCTGGAGCAGACAGGATGGTGCAGGGACAGAGACACATTGAGGCTGGAGCAGTCAAAGGCAGAAGTCAAGTTCAAACTCTTTCCCAGCCAGAATGGCATGGTCACTGACCAACCAGAATGGACACCAGCTGCCATACACAACCCCACAGATATATTGCTACAAAGAGACTGGTCACCAGCTAGGATTTACCCCAGAGGCCGGCACTGGCTTTGAATGCCGACACAGTGCCGTGATGCATTTGTCTAGAAGGGTCCAGCTATGTTGGCAATTTCCACGCAGTCCCAGATGGACAATGCCCTCTTCACAGCAGCTGCTATGGGACTCCCAGGGTGAACTACCTGAGAAGGTGCCCCAGTCTGGGGTGAAGGGCTGTACCTGGCCTTACCTGCAAGGTAAGGAACTGGGAGCCAACCAGACCAGGGGTCACCCGATGACAAATATGGAACGTGTTGGGTGACTGGTCTTTGTTAGTGTTTGAGAATCCGTCAAAGGTTTTTAATTAAAGTTAAGAGGATCTTTGAGGGACATGTGGCTTTTTGGTCTGTGTGACTGTAAGATTAGTTCTGGCTGATTGATGGGTGGTAGGTGGTGGGTGCGAGGTCTCGTTCAGAAGTCTGCATTTGAGAAGGCAGCATGTTGACTTTTCCGGCCTTCGGTCTCAATGAGGATTGCGGACTCCCGGCAGGCTTAATCTCTGCTGTTTACTTGGCTGTGAAAACCCAAAGTTAGCAATTCTAGTTTGGGGGGGATTTTTATTTTAATCTTAGAACCCAGGTCTCCTAACCTCCACTCCAGCGAGGTCTTTATCACCTGCCTAGGGCCTTCTCTTGGGTATTTTTTAAGAAAATGGGCAATGCTCATTAAAATGGCTGACATTTTGCTAACATTTGCTAACATTTCTGATATATTGTTGCTCTGTCCTTACTTCCACGCTCCAAAAAGAGGCCGCATTCCCGTAGTTCTAGCGGATTCTCCTGGCAGCGACACCTGGCTTAACAGATAAGACCCAATTTTAGAGAACTTGATGGACAGAAATAATAACTTGGAATTCAGAAAATGGAATCCTGGAGGGTAGAGAGAGGACAGGTCATCACATCTTAAAGGGAAGCTTCTGCTTCAGTGAAGCCTTTCACCGGGTCAGCAGGCCTGCTCTGCTGCGTGAAGCTGGAGACCAACCGAAGCCTGCACTGGGCATCCTGCACAGGACAGGACACTGCAAACAGCAAAAAGATGACGGTGTGGTATGAAACCAGCTATGACAGGAGCGAGGCCCCGGGAGAGCTGGGGATGGAATGGCTCACCACCTACTTCTTTGGAATACCCTGGTTCCCCGGTCCATCTCCCCCTCTTCATTCCACGAGCCCCCCGTTCCTACCCTTAGATCTCACCACTACTGCATTGCCTTAGAATTGGTGGGAAGGGGCACCTCGAGAGCATTGGCTCAGTACACTTCTCTCTGGTCTCCTGATCCTTAGCTCAGTGACGGGCACGCAGTAGGTGCTTCGTAGATGTCTGGTGAATCAACAGATCGATTCATGAGTGAGAAGGCAAGAGCAGATGAAGGAGCCAGACAGAGACCGCTCGCAGCTGGGTCTTGGAGGAGACTAACACAGCATCAGTCCCTTGGAGAACAGAATCCAGCTCCTTCAAAACTCAAATTATACGGGAAGTTTTCAGGCCCTGAGCGTTCCCCGGTTGCACATAGTAGTGTTGGGTGGAGAGGGCCAGGGTGACGATTGGTTTCAGTGTGGCCTGGGACAGAAAAGTGGGGTGAAGGGCCACTCGTGCGGTGACTTGGGGGGCAGGCTGATGCAACCAGGGGGTTATTGGAAGAGCCCAGGATTTCTTCGCGCACTGGGGGATGCAGGCTAAACAGAACAGGGAGCAGCTGCAGTTGAAGGTGGCATCTGACGCCCCGTTTGGGTTTTGTTTTTGCTCTGAGGTTTGAAAACTGCGAGCGCTCCAGTGTGAGCAAACTCTACGTTGTTCCAGAACCACAGCGCATTCAGGTTGAACGGACCTCAAGTCGGGTGGCCAACCATGCCAACCATGCCCAGGACTGTCCTGGCTTTAGTCCTGAGAGCCCTGCATCCTGGGAAACTTCTCGTTCCTGGGCAGAGAGGGACAGTCGCCCGAGTCTTTAGAGATCATTAGGGGACCTAGAGAGACCCAGGTGCAGGCCCTCGTACGTCCACCTCTTGGCAATGTGACCTCAGGTGAGGTGCTTTGCCCTCTAAGCTGTGGCTTTCTTATCTCCGAAACAGGAGACTAACGGAGTCTCGTTCCAAGGTGATGTGAGGAGTCAACGTAAGGCCCGTGGGGCACTGAGTGCAGTACCTGGCCCCTGTGAAGCAGGCGCTATGTTATAGTGGTTGTTATTGTTATCATTGTTATTAGTGTTGTATACCAAATGCCTCCCCATGGGGCAGAGTGCGCAAGCCTGACTCCTCATCCAGTGCTCATCCTAAACCAGACCAGTAGGGGCGTGGGCTCCCCAAGAGGCTCGCAGCACCCCCGGCCACTCCGCAGCACACACGTCTGTCCCAGGTTTGGTGCAGAAGCCTTTGCAGCAGCTGGAGTTCTGTGGCCACAGGCAACAGAGTCTGGCTAAGCATTTAGAAAGGAGGTTCCTGGGAAGGTGAGGGGGTTTCGAGACCACCTGGAAAGCTGAACGCCAGCTGGGCACAGACTGGTCAGGCTGGTCAGGCAGGTCAGGCTGTCCCTGAGGGCGCTGCTGGCAGAGGGGTCTACTCAGAGTGTCCTGAGGTGCGGACACCAGCACCAGTGTGTTCCAGACAGGTTGTCCTCCTGCCCACCCAAGGGTCCAGGGACCAGGAGGCAGGGCCGAGCCTCCAGGGCAGGGTTGGGAGAGACACGGGCGGGTCAGAGGGGCCTCTGCAAGTTACCCGCATCCACAGAGGGAGGGCGAGTTCTGGGACCCCACGTGCCACCAAGACAGTATTCCAAGGAGGAGCCCCCCGAAGAAATCAGGGTGCCATTAGGAAGGGGGAATGGGTGTGAGGCAGGTGGCCCCAGTTTAGAATGTTCCAGGCAGCTGTGAGCTCTGGAGGGGTGTTCTACCACATGGTCTGGTGCCACCTTGCTAGGAGCCCGCCTCTCCCTTCTCCCCACGAGAATCTGCCCTGACTCACTGCGTTCCCGTTCCGTGGGTTCACGCCGAACATCCCCATGTCACCACCTTCTGTCTCCAATGGGACACTCTTTCTCCAGAGGACCATTTCTTTTTCTCTGCCTGCCCGATGTGACTTCCTCAAACAGAGACCCCTTAGAGTGGAAACCCATTTTTCTGGCAAAACTAAAATCACAGCCATCTACAACCTTGAATCCACGTGAAGCCTAAGTCAGTCGTTCTCCTTGGAGCAAAGTGGCTGCAGTTTGGGGAAAACTGCTGAAATAATCCCGTAGTAAATGTCTCAGGACTCTCAGTGTGAACTGGGACCAGAAGCTTGTTCTTCCACAAATGGGCCTATTTTTCACTTTCTATTTTCCAAAACATTCACAGTAATGACTCGCTGAAAACCTGGAATACACCACATTGTTTTGAAGTCTGGGCTGTCTTTAAGGTTTTTTTTTCCGCTCCAATTTAACTTTCTGGGCGCCTCTGGAGTCTGGTATTAATAATAAATATTATTGCCGTGCATCCTTATTTTTCCCTTAATTTAATTAGAGAAAATGTAATAGCCCTTATGAAAACAATATATGAGTCTTCAAACCTAATTAACATGATACAAAGTGCGCAGGTCACTAAAATTGTTGTTTTCTCTGGAAAGCTTCCATGCAAATAGATAAAAACAAAACTGCATTTAATTCCACAGTCCGGGCTAACAGGCAAATCTGAGATGACGGCTCTCGCCCGAGGGCTCTGCCTGCCTGTAATAAATACTTTCCTTTTGTCACGATTCAAGGGAGAGCGAGAGCGATACACGAACCCTATCAAATATTCTGAGGGGAGTCAAGTCAGCCGTGACCGGGGTTCAGCCTTTGACCCTGCACGATCCTTAAGCTGAAAAGCAGCCCAGATGTAAGGGCACCCTGCTCTCCCACGTGGCCATCTGCATTCTGCATGCGGTCCCCCTCCTTCGTGCCCTGTCAAGGCTGGCCTGTCCCGTGCACCCTCCTCCAGTGGGTCTCCCTAGGCACTGGCGTCTGGACCGTCACCAGGCGGTGACGGTCCCGGGCAGAGCCCCAAGCTCCAAGCCTGATCCTTGGGGTTTTCTCCAAAGCCAAGAAGGAGGCACTGTGATTACTTACTTGGTGGGCAAGACATTGCCCCTAGGTACCTGGCTTGGGCTCTGCCAGGAACCTCTCCAGCCTCCCCAAAGCGCACACTTGGGCCCATTTCTTAGGGCACACCTCTCCTTCTGTCCTTTCATCAGTGACCACCCCACCTGCAAGGTGCCAGGAGCTCACCCCAATTTCCTCTCTTGGATTTGAATCCAGGCTCCCCCACGTGGAGACCTGGGTGAGTCTCCCACTTTTGTGAAGCTGGTCTGTGAAATGGATGTAGTTACAGTCTCTACTCCTTAGTAGAGGGGAAGCTTAAAGTGCCCACTGTGTGCTTAGCACATAGTAAGCACTTTATTGACCTCACTTCCACTTTTCTTCTCTAGTGTGGACAGCTTCCAGTCACTGTCTAGACACGGAGTGGGACAGGACTCCCCACCCCACTCCTCTGCTTTCTACAGCTCACAGAACAGCAGTTCACAGCTGTATTTTCCCTCGCAAAGGGTGTGGGGTCCTGTTTCTGGAGAAGCCGCTGGGTCTTTGAATCCTGGTGGCGTCCACGTCAGGGAGCTGGAGGTCCAGGAGGACAGCAGGGGCTTGGAAAGTAGGGGACAGAGGCTTCAGGACTCAGGGAAGTAGCAGGTTCCCCAGGGCACATGCACCCACATGCACACAGAATCTGGGTTCTGATTGGTTCAGGGAAATGGAGCAGGGACCCAGAACACCAGACTGACACACAAGTCTGGTGGACCCCCTCCTCCCCACAAGGAGAGGGCAGCTCATCAGGACTGGGGCAATCTGTCAAATCGCCAGGCTCACAAGTGGCCGAGGTGACAGTTTGTCCCAAACCTTCACATGTGTATGCTGCTTCCATACACATGTTCCTTCCATTCCTCAGACAAATGGAAGGCCATCTAAATGTAAGATACCAAACCAGGAAAGCACTTGGTTTACCTTCAGTCGTGGTTATGTTGTCATGGTAGTTGTGTAAATGTAGTTATTATTACTTATTACTACTACTACTATTATTATTATTATTATTAACCAAAGCATACTTTCTAAATGCCCGTGTTATCAAAGCTTTAACATGTGGTGCAGACACCAGGTTGCTAATGGTTGATGATTCCAGTTCACACGGGCACATAGTCTCTCTTGACAAGTGTGAACTTCCTGGAACTGAACTGTGGGTGTGTGTGTCTGTGTGCGTCCATGTGTGGTTGTGTATGGTCCAGAGAGAAGAGCACTCATGAGCTAAGGAAAACCAATGGACTGACTTCTAATAAACTCAGAGAATCAACACACATCTTTATCTCTTCTCTCTTGAACACCCTCTAAAGTGACAATAGGGAGTTATGAAGGTTTGAACCCCCCCCCCCCCACACACAGACACACAAACCCAGAGAACTGAAGGGGGAAAGATGGGCTTCAGAAGACAAACATTCACCAGAAATGACTGGAGGGACAATAGTAACTGACTGAGCAGAGCAGTATCTGCTAGGCGGGGGTTGGGGGAGGCCAGATTGAAAAATCAAGCTGATTTGGGAACCAGACTCCAGAGAACTCAGGAGTCGGAGGCTGCAGACACCACAAAGGGTTGGGGGCAAGGTGTGTCTTCAAATAAGAAGACGGGTCCGGAAGCCAGGTAAAGAGCGGTTAGGACCCCAGCATGTGGTGCCCGTCCCACATGCTGGCAGCAGGTAAAGATTACTCTCTGAAGAATCTGAATCAAAGAGATCGGGACCCAAGGAAACCAGGTACAGCTGACACAGGCTGGGCGCCATATTGAAAACAGGGGACTGAGTGAGAGTTGGCATCCTAAATGGCGGATGCCCCTCTGGGGGCCCCCTCTGGGCACCCAGGATGCAGACAGCATCTTCCACAAGCAGGAGTGTGGAGCAGACCTCTCTGGGAAAACTGGCTATCTGAGGCAAAAATAACTAGAGCTGCTCACACTTGAGGTCCCTCAACGTGACAGCCATAATCCTGTCAGGAAGCCCGCCAGTCCACAAGGCCCACCCCGGTGTCCAAAGCTCCCCGTTGGCTTTTTAGTGCTTTGTTCTTAAACTGGAACAGGCAGACCAGAATCACCGGGCCTTGAGGAAAGCACTAAAACCCAACGAACAGAACAAAGGGACTCATAGGAAACAGAGACTTCAAAAACACTAATTTATATCCTTAGAGAGATAAAAGAAAACATTGCATTCAGGAACAGGAGGTCATTTACGGAGCTTTTAAGAGTAAAGCCTACATCAAATAAAAATTCAGTGACGGGTTGGAAGACATAATTGAGGTAACCTTTTAGAAAATATAACGGAAAGACAAAGGGCTGGAAAATAGGAAAAGCAAAGAAATGGGTCAATTCAGGAGAGAAAATATTGAGGGTCAATTCAGGAGAGAAAATATTGAAGTATTAGGATTTCTAGAAAAGGAGAGAATTGAGAAAAGAGAAAGGAAAACTATAGATCAAATAATGCCACCAAGTTTGACAGAATGTAATTCAGTGAGTTTCCAGACACTGAAAACCGGACACCGAACACCTGGCTCACGGTAGGAATAAAAGGTCTTCGCCAAGGCACATCATCAAGAAATTTTTTTAAAAACAGGGATAAAGGGATCTTAAATGCTTCTAGGAGGTGGGGACTGGTTTTACACAATCATGAATCATAAATGGACTGAATATTTGGAAGGCAAAACATGATGGAACAATGCCTGAAACATTTCAAGGAAATAATTTTCAACTGAAAATTGCATACCCAGACAAGGTAGCAATTGGGGGTAAAGGGAGGCTAAAAAATAACTGAGCTATGAAAGGTGTTAAAGAATTTTACCTCCACTAGCCCTGTTGGAGGAAGCTACCAAAGGATGTGCCCCTCCAAAACAAGGAGTAACCTGTGGAAGCGGAAGGCGGATGCCTTTGTCTGCTTGGGCCACCACCACAAGATGCCACCGACTTGGGGGTTTAAACAACAGAAGTTTGTTTTCTCACAGGTCTGGAGGCTGGAAGTTCAAGGCCAGGGTGCCAGCCAATCTCTTCCCGGCTTTCAAGCAGCTGTCTTCTCACTATGTCTTCCCATGGCCTCTTCCCCGGGGAATGGATGTGGAGAAAGAGCTCTCTCTTCCTTTTACTATAAGGCCACCAATCTTATCGAATCGGGACCTCACCCTTCTGACTTCATTTAATTATGTTCTAAGAGCGCGGTCTCTGAATACAGTCACATTAGAGCTTAGGACTTCTGTATATAAACTCCAAGGGGTACAAGTCAATCCACAGCAACATGGAATCTGCGAAACAGATAACACGGGACCCCGGAACTTGCCAGGATGACAGCTGGGGAACAACCGGCCCAAGAACAGAAGATAGAGGCCTGTAGGAGTTGGCAAGGAAACTGCTCAATTCACCAGTGTGTTTGAATGTATTGGAAGAAAACTCACGCTCCTGCCACAAATACTTGGGACACACAGAACAAGACATTTTAAAAACAAAGCAATAATTAGTTCCTTGAAAAGCAGCTATTAATATAAGGAAGAAATTCAACGACCCTATGACTGGGCAGTGAACAATACTGATATAGTCCTAACAATATAAATACCGAGTACTGAGTATTTAAGAAATTGTGACCTAACTGTATCGAAAGTCAGTGCACGATGCTCTCCGCCTGTGATTACGAAATGGCTGGGGCACCCAGGGTGTAGGGCGTCACACCCTCCACTCCAAACCAGGGCCTCCCCACCCCACTCAGCACTCCCGTCTCCACCAGGACTTAACACGCTGCACTGTCGTTGTCTTTTTACACGTCAGCCTCCCCTCAGGACTGGCCTTCTGGAAAGCACACTTGGCCAAGGAGACCAAGAATAAACACAGTGAACGAGGGCATTGTCGTGTATTAAAGTTCCGCAAGGGAAAGAGCAATTAGGACAGGTAAGCGAGGCTGGTAGTGCTGGAAGAGGGATCGGTCGGAAGGGCTGAGTAGGAAATGGGGAGCCGGTGAAGGTTTTTGAGCAGAAGAAGGACTTGATCTGCTCCGTGAATGCAGAGGGACCCAGCAGGTGCCACTGCGGCAATCCGGATGAGAGATCACGGGACCTGGCCAAGGCGGCAGCAGTGAGGGTGGGAGGAAGGATCTGGATTCTGAACACATTTTGAAAGAATGAGTGAACAATACCAACCCAGGTGAGAGTCTATTTGACATCAGAATCGGACAGGGAGCGGGTGGATCTGGAGAATGAGAACCTTGGTTCTGAATGTTGGTTTGGCGCTATCTCGTTCCTTTGACACCCAGTTTCTGTTTTCTGAGAGCCCAGAGTGTGACAGTCTCTCCAGTTCCCTCAACCTGGTCCAACATCTGGAGCAGAGACCAGACCTGGGGAGCAAGGTTTGCGGAGCTGAGCCGGGAATCCACGCCTCCCACTCCCCTGCCGCTGGCTCTCACTCACACTTTCTGCAGAGGCTATTTGCACTTCCAAAGCCCGGATCTGCCCAGGCCCTCCCCTGAGCCCATCAGGGTAAGAGGCCTGGGCAGCAGGGCCTTCACCCTGGTGAGTGTGGCATTGGCGAGTCTGAAAAGACACCAAGGAGCCATGAAAGCAGCGAGGGAACCCACTTAACAGAGAGCCCCAACTCTGGGCTGAGCTGGGCACGGACGCCAGACACCTGGCCTCCAGCATCTCCCTGAGCTTGAGCAAGTACCCCACCTCCTGGACCCGGAAACCTAGGCTTACGGAGACAAAACAACTGGCCGAAGGTCACCCCCAGGAAGGAAGCGTGAGAGCCAGACTAAAACCAGAGTCTGCTGACCACGATGCTCCTGTGCTCTCCAGATGGCTTGGATAGGAATTTCTCTGGGGACAGCCCTCCAGAGTTCAGTCTTGACCAGTCCCTGAGACAGACAAACGGACTGTCAGGAGCCTAGCCCAAACCACGGCCTTGGCCAGTGTGTTTAGAGATGACCAAAGGGTAGATGAGAATTGCCATGTGAGCCTGCTTCTTCCTGAGGTCTCAAAACTTAGGGAGTCCTGGGAGGTGAGGGGCCCTTACAGAGGGGGGAGGTGCCCACACTGCTATTTTGGCTTCCCAGCATGCTCTCTGCGCTCTCAGACACCCGATAGTTCGTAAGCCCCACCCTCTGCAGCAGCACGCAGGCAGTGCACATAGGCGCAAACACCCCAAACAGCTTCTGCAAAGATGGTCATGTGGGCAGCAGCTGCGACTCACAAGTCTCTTTCAACAGGATCTGAAAGGGGGTGGGAATCACCACGTCCTGCTTCCCGGCACTCTGGAACGGAAGGGAGACAACGGGCCCAAGCTCAATTTCTCTTTTCAAGATAAAAACATGGAAGCTTTGGAGCCAGATGGGCCAGAATTGGAGGCACAGCTCTTTCGTTTTCCCGTGTGGGACCTGTGACAATTCATTTGTGCTCTGTGTGCTTCAGATTCCTCAGTTATGTAGAAGGCAGCCCTGCGGGGCTGTTGTACAAACTCACTCGACACAGAATCCCCAGCACGATGCCTGGCACACGGACGGTCGCCATTAGGGCTGGGTATTAAAATCTTACCAGCAAAGAACAAGTCTCATTTCTTGCCATCTGGGACCGAAATTGTCTACATGTTTTGCAATGGAAAAATATTTTTTAATTACCGTGTATTTTATTTTATTTTATTTATCCTCCTGTCATCTTATGAGTTAGGCATCATTATTTTTATTTGAAAGAGGAGAGAGCTTTGGTGCAGGGAGGTTTAAGGTCGCCAGGCAAGTAAATGGCAAGAGTGAGGATGGTATACCTGAAGCACAGGGCTACCTGCCTGCAGGTAGCTCCCCTGCCAATCTCTGCCGTGGAGTGAAGACTCTGAGCAGGGTCTGTGATGAGGATGGTAATGAGGGGCACTAACCACGGCCACAGGTGGTTGAGCAGTCAACAGCACGAGGGCAGGGGGAGCAGGGGCTGGGGACCTCTGTGCCTGGGTGCCCATCCCAGCCCTCTGCTCTCTCCATGCCCGACCGAGGCAATCTGCTTGCCCTCTCGTGCACCAGTTTCCTGACTTGGAAAACGGGGTAGTGATACCACTCACCTCCTCCGGTTGGGAGGAGTATGTGAGATGAAACCCAGAAAGTTCTAGAACCATGCCTGACATGTAATGAATGCTCAGTACACTCAGCCGGTTTTGCCTCCACTTGACAGATCATTTGCCCGAGGTCATCTTGCTCATCAGTGGTAACTTCTGCTAAATAAATGGATACCTCCCCAGCCATTACTGAGCACTTGCTCTAGACCAGGCAGTATAATAGGCAGGGTGTTAAATGCAAAGGAGGACACTTTCCAGGGGCACTCACTTGTCACCCCAACTGCTACAGACTGATGTGTTTCCCCCAAGATTCACACGTTGGAGTGCTCACCTCCAGTGTGACTTTTCCACATTGGGAACAGCGCTTCAGGGGGCGACTAAGGTTAAATGTAATAGGGTGTGGCCCTGCTCTCTGAAGAGTGGCCTTGTGAGAACAGGAGAGAACACTCTTCTTCTGTCTCTCTCTCCCCCCTCCCACCTCGCTCTCCCCACCTTGTGCACACGAAGAAGATGTCACGTGGACACAGAGAAGACAGCTGTCTCCAAACCGAAATGAGAGTCCTCACCGGAAACCAAGCTTGCTGGCATCTCAGTCTTGGGCTTCCGGCCTCTGGAATGGGGAGAGAACGCGTTTCTGTGGCTTCAGCCAGCCAGCCTGCGGTATTTTGCAGTGACAGCCGGAGCTCAGCCGCCAGTGTAACCCGGTTCTGTTAGCCAGGTAGACACCGGGTCGGCAACAAGGGTGTGTGTGCTCAAAACCACCCAACACTCCCTGACAGGTAAAAAGACGAGCCCGTCTGCGGGAGCTGGTGTGGAAACGGGCTCAGGCAAAATGTTGAGTGAAAAGGCAAGTCGTAGACTAAGTCGTAAAGTGCCGTCAATTTATAAAAACCAAACAATATTACACACGCTCCCACACATACAATACAACGCTTTGTATTTCAGTGAGCACGTAACACACAGAAAAAGGTCCGGAAAATGAGACTCGTGAAACGTATTTCATTGATCCCTCCCAGGGAAGAGACCAGCATGGGAGGGTCACGGAGGACATTAGCCTTATTGGTAAACTTTAACTTTTTACACGGGGAAATATACTCATGCACTGTGTTTCTTGAGGATTAAAAAAGTAACACATTTTACGAAAAAGGGAAAAAAAGAAGGAGGAGCAGCTGGGCTGCTGTGATCTATGCATCCTTCACACACATGAAAGCCGCCGCCAGCATAATTTTTAATGCCTCTTCACCCCACACCCCATTACATCTCCTAAATGAAAGGCCTTTTGAGGAGTCAAAGACTGTGAAGAGGATGAGAGGCCCGTGAAATCCATTAGACGGTCTGAAGAGAGGCGAGGAGGGTGCGGCAAAAGCGAGCGGAGATAAGGAAGAGGGCGTGTGATCAAAGGATGTAACGCAGTAGGCACATCTATCTGCCGCACGTGTTCCCAGGGAGTTTCCTCGGCAGGCCTGCTGAGCACGCGCCCTGCGCAGCAGGATCCTGTGGCCCCAACCCCCTCTGGCACTGCCTGCTGCCTGCTGCCCCCCCTTCGGAAGGAAGGACAGGACAGCTCTTTCTGAACTCAGCCCTCCGTGCAATGCAGCCTGAGCCTCCTCCTGGGTCCCTGGGCACTCCCTGCCCTGGGGTGTGACCTTGAGAAGCCAGTAGCTGCATGGGCTCCTGCTCACTCTTCTCCCGCCCTGGGTTACCAAGTGGCCTTCTGGGTCCCTGGAGAGCTAACCCACCCCTCTCTGCTGTTCCTCCACCAAAGAGCGGCTGACAGCTTTGGGAAGAGCCAGCCTTGCTGAGGGAATTACATCATCTGGTGAGGGGCCCAGAGGTCCTGGGGGTGTACAGGTCACAGTCCAAATACCGAGACATCTCTTTAAACTTCTTTTGTCATTCATAGCCTATTTGCATAGAAGTGGCTGAGCATTTTTTTTTTTAATGACGGGAATGGCGAGTACAAGAAAGAGCAAAGAGATGTTTTATTGATGTTGCTGTTAGTTTCAGACCTTCTCAAGCCGAAAACAGTGGAGGCACGTGGTAAAAGAATGGTAAGCCACACAAAAGGATAACCACTAGAATGGCCTCTTTTCTACCCCACGAGTAGACGCTATTACCAGTTTCCTGCGTCTCCTTACACACTCACACACTGCAGACACACATATGCAGGCACACATCTGCTTCTTCATACATCTGGACCTAGGCTGTACATACCATATAACATTTCATTTGTATTTCAATTGACGATAGATAAAGAAAATAGCGGTGTCTAAGTTTCCCGCCCTAACTCTTCTGAAGACCTAGCCAGAGCCTGTCTAAGACGTACAACCCGACATTGCCTGAATGCCACAGCAGGAGGGCGGGTGTCTGCCACAGAAGCCCCAGGAGGGAGCTGGGACAAGCACGGCAGATGGGTGTAATCACAAGGCCTGCTTGACAGGTCCCACTTCTTCTGGAAGAAGGAGGGATTGGTTCTGAAGGGTGACGTCCTGAAAGGCTGGGCATGACATGTCGCCCTCTCAGGCCGGGGGACGCAGGCCTGGGACATGGGCGTTCACCCCGGGTGAGGAGTCAGGACCTCACAGCACAGCGGACTGAGTGGGCACGCCAGGCGGCCTCCGAGATTTTGGATTTTTAGGAAGGAATCACACCTGGCCCCGCAGCACAGACTGAGGCAGCCTGCCTAAACCAAATGCATTCCTCTTTCTATAGAAAATACGTTTAATAAGTTTTGGTTGTCAAAGCTCTTCAGATTTCAGAAATTCGTGTAGGAGATTATGACCTTTCATAAAGAACGTACTTCAAAGAGAAAAATATTATATCCAATGAAAAGGAAGGGGATTCAAGAAGTGATGGTGAAAAATGAAATTAGTAAATACGCTGCTAAATCTACAAAAATAAACATTGCGGTAAAAGTGAAAGAAAATCATGATTTGGGGGAATTTTAAACATGAGAAGGAGCTAGAACACTGGACAAAAGTGAGATGAAAACTGGAAGGTGGGGAGCAGAGCTGAAGCACTCGGAAATCCGGGCATTGCCCAGGAGGATGATGGACATACGTTTTCACCTCGGAGTTCAGCACTCGGGTTGAAACGTGCAAGGTCCAGCACAAAAAGCATAAAAGAATACGCCCGAACAGTGAAAGCAGGGAATACCTGAAGACTTGCTTTAATGCTGCAAAGCAGCAAAAGAGATGGGAGAAGCGTGGAAAGCCCAAGTAAACAGAAAACGCTGAGCCAGACGGCCGGAGTCAGCAGGACTCACGCAGCAAACGTAAACACATCGATCTCATCTATTAAAAGGCTGAGACGTTTCAGAGCGAACTTTTAAAAACCTAGTTCTCCGGTGTGTGAGGGGTATGCCTAAATCACAACGCCACCGAAACACCGGAAGTAAAGGTGTGGGGGAAGACACACAAGGCAGAGTAATACTAACCTCAAGAGGTTTCGCGCCACGGTATTTGTATCAGCCAAAGCATTCTCGAAGAAACCTTTGAACTGGGTCTCAGTCAGTACAAAGAGCAAACAGCCCAACTGGTAAACGTACAAAATAGACGAAGGCCAGTATGTTGGTCCCGGACTTCGCGTGACGGGGGAAACTGTCTGCTAATGCACGTGTATCGGCCTCCAGACACTAAGCCCCTGGGAGGAAACAAGCTGTGTCTTATGAGTAGTCACTCGGTCCCCAGCACTGCATCCAGGTCTGACTTGGAGCGTTCTTAATACATGTTTATGGACTAGACTAGCGTTGCTGGAGCCCGGCTGCACATCAGAAGCTCCCGGGAGTTTTTAAAAATCCTGAGGCTTGGGCCCCACCCCAGACCAATCAAAAGGAAACCTCTAGGGGTGGGGCCTCAATTTGGTCTAGTTTTTAAAAGCTCCCCAGGGGATTCTGATGTTTGGACAGGGCTGAGAACTGCTGGAATAAATACAGGACGGCCGACCAAACAAATGAGTGTCTCGTTGATCTACAAAAGGATTCATTGCGGGGCGCCTTTTAAAAGCACGTTCTTGTGGTGCTTTTCCAAAGTAATTTGATTTTAAGAAATTTGATTTACACCCAATATTGCCGGGACAATCTATTTTGTAAAGCAAGGAACATCTGTATTATCTATCATTTTTTAAAAATGGATTTGGGAATATTCTGTTTCTCCATTTAGAGGGGAGCTGGAGACTTGAGCAAAACCTGTATCATTTCCTGTCCTCTGACAGATGCTTTCTCCTACTCTGGCATTTAGAGACTAGGTCTCAGCAATATTCAGCTTGTGATTAATTAACGAGACACTTAAAGCAGTTTTGAGAAAAAACATCACTGCCCGAGCTTCCTGCTGCTGACATCACAGGAATCGAACTTGGTCTGGCCAAGGTTGTACGAAGATCCTCCTTCGTGGTGAGCGATGGGTCAGGTGCTAGGTGCAGACTCAGGGAGGCGGCCGTCAGGAGGGTGGCCGGTGGGCATCCAGGTGTCAGGTGGGAGGACAGAGGTGGCCCGTTCCTGGAGTGGGTAGAGTCCTTCCAAGGCTGGGCAGCAAGAACACTGACAAAGACCGAGGAAACCCTCAGGGAGGCTGGGAGGAGGAGACACCCCACAGAGGCCAGAGGCTCCATCTGCCTTAACCAGTGGGCAGGCTCTCTGCTGCAGCAAAGTTGGGAGGAGCGCATTCTGGTGGACAGGCCGGTGCGAGGAGGAGGGGGACGGCAGCAGGCAGAGAGACGGTGCTGGCATGTGGCCTGGCGCTCCTCCTCCAAGGCTGGAGACCCCTGCGTGCCCCTGTTCTCTCAGGGCCCCCGATGGCCGGCCCCACCGTCCCTTCCCTTAGACTCGTGTTTCCATAATGGCTACATTATGTCCCCGGCAGCTGTAACAAAGTATCACCAACAGGGGCTTAAAGCAGCAGCACTGGATTCTCTCGCTGGTCTGGACACTGGAAGCTCGAAGGCGTCAGGTTGGCAGGCCGGCGCACCCTCTGAAGCCGGGGGAATCCTTCCGCGGCTCTTCCCTGCATAGGTGTCACCGGGGATCGTTGGTGTCCCTGGGCTTGCAGTCACATTCCTCCAACCCTCCCTCTTTCACATGGCCTTCACCCTGAGGGTCTTCACACCGTCTTTCCTCTGTGCCTGTCTGTCTCTGGGTCCAAACTTCCCCTTTTGCTAAGGACACAGTCATGTTGGATCAAGATCCACCCTAAGGACCTCATCTTCACTTGACTTCCTCTGTGAAGACCCTATTTTCAAATAAGGTCACATTCTGAGGTGCTGGGGTGGGGACATCAATGTATCTTTTATGGGGGAAACAATTCAGCCCAACTGTAAAGGCTGGAAGATGGCCTGGTTTTATTCTCATTTTTTTCTACTTTTCCTACTTTTTCTTTCCTGCTTCTAAGCAATTAGAATTTCTTCCCCCCACCCCCCCTCAAATTCTGAGTGTTTTGCATCATACTCCCTTCCCCCGCCCACCCCCATCCACCAAGTGATCCCCTCCAACCACCCTTGACAGTTGGAACCATTCGGTCTGCCACCTGGATTTCACTTGGAGTACAGCCCACCCTGCCCTTGTCCCCCCTTGTCCTCCCTTGTCCCCAAGGCAGTGGACAGAGCACATCTGTCAGCCCGTCTCTCCACCTGGGATTGAGAACAGCTCTTCCTGCTATGCTCAGAGTGTGCTCACTGAAGGAACCCCCTACCCTCCCTCCACTTGCTGCCAGTGAGGTCCTGTAAAGCGGCACAGTGCCCCCACCTCTGGAGTGATTCTGCAGGGCCCCCAAACCCTCACTTTCGCCCACTGTCCACAGCAGCGTCTTAGCAGTAAGCCCAGAGCATCCTCACAGCCTCCCATCCTCTTCTTTTCCCTCCGAGCTAATCCAGGAGGAGTCCAGTCTTTTGTTTTTTAAAGATTTTATTTATTTATCTTTAGAGAGGAAGGGAAGGAGAGAAGGAGAGAAACATCAATGTATGGTTGCCTCTCATGGGTCCCCTGCCGGGAACTGGCCTGCAACCAGGCATGTGCCCTGACTGGGAATCGAACCGCGATCGTGTGGTTCGCAGGCCCGAGCTCAATCCACTGAGCTACACCAGCCAGGGCAGGACAAGTCCAGTCTTAACTGGAAACCTTTTCCCAGCAAACCTTCCGCAGATTCCGGCTCCCCCTCACCTGCCTCCTGGTGCATTCTTGAGTGTCTGCAGCCCAAGCTGTATTTCTTCTCTGCTTCCTTTCCCTTTCCCCCTCTTCTCTTGGCTTGCTCCCTGCCCAATTCCTTTGTTCCTCTGTCTGTTATTTATATGACTTCCACGTTCTTCCTCCTGTGAGATTCCTGTTGAGGCTCCCAGGGCCTGGTGCTCCTTCCTTCGGTGCTCAGCTTGCACTACGTTGCTCGGTGGTTGCAGCGATTTCCAGCCTCTCATGAGGGTGTCACCTGCTGCAGGAAGTGCCTACCTGGTGGCCCACGTAGGGGTAGGTGTGATCCTGCTGGCTACTTGGGCAGGGTTTGGACTTTCACTGTCATTCATGCACTGTGACACTGGGCAAGGTCATTAGCCTAGCTAAGGGTTGACTTCCTAATCTGGGCAAAGGGGGACAGGGGATCGACCTCCATCTACCTCATGGGGATGAGGGTCACCTGGGTCCCAGCAGGAAACAGGTGGCAACTTTGAAATAAGACAATTCTAGGGTTATTCAAGAAGAGTTTATAGACAAAGGGCCTATTTACGAAGTGGGGGTTGCAGCCAGCCAGCCTAGCAATTAGGGGCTGTGGGGGTGGGAGACAGTTCCTAGAATCTAGAAGGATGAAATCCTAGGGCACCAGCCGCCTCGAGAGAGGAGTAGCCTGGTCTAGGGTCACAGTCAGTTCTGTAGGGCCGGGGCCAGGGGAACAGAGACCTCCCTGCCACTCCCTCCTCCCGACGTCCTGCCTCCTTCTGCCACCCATGCCCTGAATCCTGCAGGTAGCCACACACTAGGGCGCCCTGTCTGGAGGCCTCCTCGGTGGAGGGGGTGGCAGTGAGGAGGAGACTAAAGAGAGGAGCAGACTGATGAACCAGAACTTTGTAAAATCAAACAAGATAAGGCATGTGTGACTCAGCACCTGGTGTGTGTCAAGAGTTCAGAGATGGATTACAGTTCTGCTCCTTCTTGAGTAAAGCACAGTATTTCCTGACTTTTCTTTCACAAATATATTTCCAGGAAGAGGAGCTACCAGAAACAGCTTCCTCGCTGAATTATTGAAAAATGACTGCCCATTCCCCACTTCTGCACAGCACCGCCCAATGTCTCCACCTAGTCTTAGCTGATTGGACCAGGGGTGGGTAATTAGGGGGTTGCTGGCTGATGATTGGCTAAACTCATCAGCTCTGTCTTAGAGGGTCTGCATTGTGAGCTGTTTAGAGGAGTCCATTTATGGGTAGGTCCAGGGGCTGGGGCAGCTGAGGCACTGCTAAGGTGACATAGTAGGGAGGAACAGAGGACACCCAATTCTGAAAGGTTCAGATGCCCTTGACACCCAGAACTATACTGCTTTATCCCGAATGCTGGTCTAGCGCCCCCTGAGGCCGCTAGGCCTCACAGCACTGCGATGTTCCTGCCCCTTTACTTCCCATGGTCCTGTTGGCTGCAACAAGAGTTCCTAGATTCTTCTCACTGTCAGAGTCAGCGCCCGTGGCAGGCGGGCGGGAGGCGCTGCTGCAGCCCATTTTTTTTTTTGTTCCTGAGAAAAGTGCTAAGGGTTTACGATGAAGAATATGCCCCCCGCCCCCAACTTGTCAAAGCAGGAGGGGAGAGAGGTGAGGCACTTTAAATATTGAAGGACCTCTCTTGATTATACAGTTACTTAGTTTGTTATTTTTATAATCAAGAGGACCCACTAATATGTTAAAGGAATTTATTCAAATAAATATTCGATAAATATTTAAGCTACACTGTAATAGAGCTTAGCCACTAGCTCAAGCCCTTTCCAGCTCACACATATTCATTCACCCTCACTGGGCAATTTTGCATACTTAAAAAAAATAATTAATTGCTATTGTCTTCATCTCCAGGCCCCAAATATTTTATTCTCTGACATGTCTGTCGGGCATTTGACGTATGTTTTCACCTTTCTCTTTCTGGAGAGAAAGCCAGGAACGCAAAGTCTGGCCTGCATTTTTGGTTTCTGGATGAGAAAGCCGAGGCCCTGCTGGAGGCTGGTGCATTGCCCAGGATCTCAGGAGTCGAGAGGCAGAGAAGAGACCAGAACCACCGTCCAGAGCTCTGATGCAGAATTCCAGATCCCTGCTCCTGCCCGTATCCTACACTGTCCGCTTCAACTGCAGGCAAAATGACCTTACGGAGGTTGGGCCTCTTGAGCCTGCTGAGGTTTCTAGAATGGCTGTAAGGCCACTACCTCCTGGAAGCCCTGCCTGATGTCCCCAGCAATATTTGACCTCTCCTGATTTGAGTTTGCACTGTGCATGACCCACACTCACTTTAATGCTTCTTCCTTTCAGCATGATCAAACATCTTCATGCCTGTTACTTCCTATTGGGCTCCAAGTCCTCTGATACCAAGATTCTGGGTAGATCACCTCCATATTTCCCTAGTGCCTGGCTCAGTGCCAGTTTGTGTTTATTGGATGAATGAGTGCTGAAATGATGGGAAGAATGAAAGGAACATTAATTCTATTGGGAAGTGGGTGAGCTCTTTCCAACTGGGGCCAGCAGTGGTATGAGAGGTGAGACAAAGTAGATGTTAAGAGCAGGGTGCCAGGGACCCAGCCTCTTACTCCCAGTCTACCGTTCACCTTGGGCAATTTCCTTAATCTTCCTGGGCCTCCGTGTACCTCTCTGCAGATGAGGATAACATGAGCCTCACACTCTACGGCACTGCCGTAAAAATTAAACAAGAGAATGCAAGTAAAACATCAACACAATTCATGGCACATGGTAAGTGCTCAGTAAACACTACAGTTAAACAAGTATTATTGCTGGAAGTTGGAAACCATCCCTACCTCATGCATAAGCTTCATTTCTTTTCTGTGAAAACAAGAACCTTCCTTTTACTGACACTTCTATAGTTCCTGGTATTCATTGGAACCTTGGCCATGACCAAGCCAATGACTAACCCCTACCCTATCAATCTTTCCTAAGGTGTTGCACACCTTCCAGCTCAAGTTCAGGATCCTTTTTTATCTCCAACAAAGTACATGGTACATCCTGGCTGGGTCTCCACTCTGCTCTTGGGGCCTCAGCATCACGTTAGGGGTGGGTCCACAGTGAGTGAGATGCTCACCTCAGGCACAAAATTTAAAGAGGCTCTGAAAAACTCACTAACCAAGAAAAGTAAAATACTTTTAACTGTGGTAAAATACACATGATATGAACTTGACCAGCTTACTTTAAAGTATACAATTCAGTGGCATGAAGCACTTCCTCGTGGTTGTGCAGTCATCAAGACAACCCATTTCTAGAACTTTCTCATCAGCCCAAACAAAAACCCTGTGACCACTATGCAATAACTCCTGAGAAAAGAATACATTCATGCAATATTTAAAAAAAACAAAATTAATGTAAAAAAAGTCTATCATGACCAATAAAGCACACACTTAAAGGCACAATTAGTAAGTGGAAATTAATAAAAAAGTCTTTAAATTTCTTATTTGGTCAAGAGCAATGACCAAACATGGGAATTCTCTCCACTCCAAATGAGATTAGCAAAGAAGTAAACTTAAAAAAAAATATTGATGAGTTTGTTTCCATGAAAGGACAGAAAGTGAAACTATAATAAACTCTGTTTGAGATGTTGATAAAGTAAAATGTTTAAACTTAAGATGATCTATGAGTTTTAAGACACCCGCTTTTCAAATTTTCAGTAGTTTTTTTCAATGCTTTACTATTTGAGGGGGAAAATTAATCATCAAAAATGTGGAGAAGCATGTTAATTAAGGCAGGCACTTCTCCTTTTGCCTTGGGCTGCTCTGTGGCTCAGCCGGCCATGTTACTGACCCTGTGAATATAAAACTGACAGTTTGTTCATCGCGGAGTTTTGGCATTCATATGGATTTAAAAATACTACATTGAGGTACTATTTATGATGATTACTGAACTTTTTGGTGGTCTCTTCATGTTTGTGCCTGAGGTGAGAGCCTCACGCACCTCACCTTAATCCTGCCCCTGCCCCAGGGGCTTCCCAGAAACTTGGATGTGACCTTCCTCCCAAAGAGGAAAGATTATCTAGTTGGAGAGACAGGCTTTATACACAGCCCCCGCCAGGACTATGTGGAAGGAGCCGGGAGCGCCCAGTGCCCACGAACAGCCCCATCCTTTGCAGGACCCGGCACAAAGAAAAACGCAGGGTCTCCTTCAAAAACTCAGAATTTCTGAGTTTTGGGCAGCAACAGAGCCGAGTGCTGAGCCCTTCTGAGCGTGGGGTGCTGTGCGCCTGTGCAGGTCATTACCCCTGAAGCTGGCTCCGCTCTGCAATCAAAGGCAGTCTGCAGTCCGGCCCCCATCTCAGACCTCCCATCTCTCAGATGGGTTTACCCCTCTCTCCTCATCAGCCCTTCATCTCTACAGCTCGGCACTGACTAACCAGATCTCCCTGTGCCCTCGCAAAACCTCCAGCCCAAAGCTCCTCTGTAGGAAGCGTACAGGAGACTGAGCATAATACAGTGTGTGTCTACGCCTCCCCCTCCATATAAAAAGCATCTCACATATGAGACTGTCATTCACTCATTCATTCATTCGTTCATTCGCTGAGCATGCATTGAGTCCCTGTGTGCCACGCACTGGGCTGGACACTCTGGCTCCAATCAAGAGCAGCACCAAAGCCTTGTCTACAAAGACTCACAGGGACCTAGGAAAGCTGGGTGGTGACTCCCGTGGGGCTGCCTTCCCAGGAGTGGGAGCGTAGAGCAGGCTGAGCACGTCTGTTAGAGCGAGAGGCATTACAGACCCCTTTCTTTTCTTCATTGTTGCAGCGAGTGACCTTGGAGGCCTACGGCCTTGCGGGAGAAGGGGACAGGGAGCCTCTTCCCTCTAACCAGGAAAGGAGGCACTGCGCTCTGTCCCCAGTGCCAGATGCCAGCCCTGAGACCTGGCACAAGCCAGGCCACCTCCAGGGCCTCCGTTTCCTCCCTTGCAAGTGGGAGGCTATCTTCCCTCACACCTCGCAGGCTCCTAGGGAGCCAGTCAGCTCAGTGTCTGCCAAGGCCATACGCATGCGAGGGAGTGGTCTGGTGACGGGGTCGCACACATATCTGGACCCAAGCGCCACCTTTGCCGAGCTGCCTGGTTGTTTAATAGCTATTCGGCAAACATTTGCCGAGAGTCTACCATGTGCCAAGCCCTGTGATATCTGTGGCACCTTAAAACTCATTCAGCATTTCCATACATGCTTTTTTTCATTCTTCCAGAGGAGGAAGATCATTGTAATGAAGTCCATTTCTATAAATGAGGAAACTGAGGTTTGGTCACTTTGCCTCCAAAGTCACTTGTCTGACTGGGGGCTCTGAGATTTGAACACATCTCCGACTCTGCACACAGTCCTCCTTTGGTTGTACCTTGAGGCCCCAGCAGGAGCTGCCACTCACCGCCCCCCATCTGGCCCTGGGGAGGGATTCCTGTGGGGGGTCCCTCAACCTCCTCCTGCCTGCTGCTGCAGCCCCCAGACTCTGCAGTCAGCTCTGACCTTGTGCCCTGTGCTCGTTCCAGCAGCCAAGCACTGGCGTCTGGCAGGAAGAGCCTTGGAGCAGGCAGGCCCGGCCTCCAACCCCAGCTGCACTTGCCTGGGCCTTGACCTTGACCTCTACATGCTCCTTTGCACAATGGGAAACAGGTCCGAATACAGGGTTGTGAGGTCTACACGGGGATACATGTGAAAGGGCCTGGCACGGAGGTTTCTTTTTTCATTCAAAACAACACAAGCCTTGTCTTCACCTGAAGCCCATTGGTAAGCGAGCAACCACATTGCCACTTCTCCGTGCTCCTTCCAAGCCAGCCCCTCTGACGCAGGTCACAGCTTCTACTTGCATGTGCGGTGAGAGGAATCCCCACTGCACTCTCCCCCAGAGCCACCCCCAGCAGCTTGTCCCCCACTTAAAACATGTAGGAGACTCACTGTGTTCCCACACTGTGCTGGGCACAGCAGACAGCCCAAGGGAAAAAACACCTGGTCCCTGCTCTTGGGAGACAAGACCAAGCAGATTCTCTTGGAAACCAAGCTCTGCCCCCCTCCACCGAAGCCCTTTGAACTGCTGATAAACTTCACCCCAAGCTTCGACCCCACCATCCTGAGCTATGCATGCCATCTGGGCACTGTGCATTCCTGAGAGACTTCCTGGAGGAGGAGGATGTGGTGTGCTGGTGGGGTTCTTCAGTCCTCTTCCTAAAGACACCGAAGCACCAAGGAGAAACAGCCCCGTTGGCAGGGGCTCTGGGCACCGTTCCATGCTCTCCTCTTAGGGAGCTTCGCCCAGCACGTAGTCAAATGGGGGTGTAACGTGACTAGTCTCACTGGGCTGCTCGACTCAATAAGGAAATAACGAAAGTGCTTTGCATGCTGTTGGGTGACTTTCAAATGTCAGTTGCTGTTGTCACCACCCCGGTGCCAGCTAACCTGACACGGCTCTCAATTCCAGGCTCCCACTTCAGTTCAGAGGTCAGGCCTCCGGGCCCGGCGCTGTCCCCTCTTCACTCGCAGGCCTGACCTCTGACCACTCGATGTGCCATCCTCTCTACTTTTTCAATGGGACCCTTGTAAAGACTGTTGAGAGACAGCACATTTTCTCAAAACGACTTCTTTGCGTGTGACGAAACACGCAGCATAAATTTCAACATTTCGACCATTTTTAGGGGCACAGCTCAGTGGCATTAAATACATCCCCACGGCTGCGCAGCCTGCAGAGCCCTTGCCACCTTGTAAAACGGCAACCCTGTCCTCGAGAAACACCAATTCTCCCTTCCCCTCCTCACAGGTCCTGGCGACCCCCACTCTACTTTCTGTCTGAATGAGTTCACTGCTCTAGGACTCCCCTGCTTGCGGAATCACGCACTTTTTGTCCTTCTGTGACTGGCTAATTCCACTTAGCATAGTGTCCTTGAAGTTGGTTGATGCTGTAGCGTACTGCAGAATTTTCTTCCTTTTTAAGGCTAAGTAATGTTCCACCCATGTGGGATGTACATCCCACATTTTGCCGTCCACGCTTCCATCGATGGTCGCCGGGTTGGGCACCGTGGGCTGTGGTGGCCACTTTACACTCTTCCAGGTTCCATCTGACCGGATCCTTCCAGGCCCTGTGCCCTGAGCCTATGCTGAGTTAAAAGCTCTGATAGAAGGTGAAGTTTAAAAATGGGAAAGGCCAGGTTGAGGAGCAACTCTGGGGACTGTCTGAAAACATGGGAGAGGCCGTCAGGAGGAGTCTGAGGAAGGACCTCCGAGCAGGGCACAGCTCCGTGTGCAGAGCCGGACGCATGCGCGGCTGCCTTTGGGTACACTAGTAATCGTGGATTACTTTATTACTTCTTACCAGATGCCTGGTAAACCCCTTAATATGAAAAGCAGTGGTTTTTTCCTTTGCAAATAGACTTAGGAAACACCTATTCTAAAAGCACGCATGCCACGGATACCACGCAGAGAGCAAGAACGCCCGCGCAGACCCGTCCGGCTTTCCCAATAAAGAGCATTATAGGAACAGAGGATTTTTTTACATGCTCATAAAGTGATTATACTTGTTCTGAGAATTTCCTGGTTTAAGTATGGCTGTTGCAGACTTATTTCATAAGTTGATTTATTTTTTTAACGGTATCTGCAGGGACCCCTGTTTTAATTTCAGTTGGCTTTTTTTTTGTTTGTTTTCCTCCCCCACCCACCCTTTTCCACATGTGAAAAGTCTCTTTCCAGCACAGCACATGGGAAAGTGACTAGGATTGTGAGAGGTCTTTGGTCCTCCCAAATTCTGCCCGTGTTCTCAGCTGCTAACATTCTGGTTTGAGGTTTTCCTTGCCTTGAATATCCATTGGCCGTTTCTGTTGTTGCATTTACCAAAATAAAATCGGCTTCAGCTTGTCCCTCTCCGGGAAAGGGCTGGTGAGCAGTTTTCTGACAGTTGTATATTAAATGCAGGTGGCTTCATGAATGCGCTTTCTGTCTGGCTCAATACATTAACCATAACCCACAGCTTCTTCCAGAGGAACTGGAATGAATTAAATTGTTTAATAAAAACTTACTTACCTGGATAAACTCATTTCTATTTTGCATTTAGATTCCCTAATGCATCTTTCCAGATTGTTATTTGTAAAATAAAAAGCTAGACGTGTTTACTTAGAAAGCCAAACATCAGACCCTAATCCTGGTGCTTATCCAAGGTCTTTGCAATGTCTCTCCCCGCCCTCCCCCACCCTCTGCCACGTTATGAACTGCTGTGCGTTTCATTTCGCATGAACCAGCAACTCCCACCCTGCGTCCAAAGGAAGACGTGGGCACTCAAGCAACCTGTCCTTGTCCACTTCTCATCACACCGCCGAAAGCCACTCTGCGTCAGGCAGAAAGGCACACGTGGTGTATTTGGACACGGATTTGTAAAGCAACGCCTGTTGAAAAAGACCTCGAACGCCTCTTGGTTGAAGCACTCCAGGATTATCAAGGGTCGCTTTAAGAAGCTACCTGCAGAAATGTTGCTGCCACCTCCTCCCCCACCGTAAAGTGATTCTTTCCAGAGTGGGTCTTCAATCAGAGGCAACATGGCAAACTCAGCTCAGAGGTTAGTTCTTGGAGAAGGCCGGATCTGAGAAAGCTATCAGCTCTCCTCGCATCCTCGCCAGAAGCACCTCTGGCCCACAGCACGCCTGAAGGCAGTGCTTGCTCAACTGATGAACTGAGTATGTGAATAATGAGGATGACTTACGTCTTCTTGTTTCCCGTCTGCCTTTTTCCAGAAAGCCCGTGCCAAACTGTATGCTCAGATACAATGAACTGTATTAGCCCGGATATTCGATCTAATTGCTTCTCCCCTTTCTTTTAAAGAGCGTAAGCATTCGATTGAAACAATTCTATCGTATACCTGCCTTAGTAGACAGTGCTAACATAATGTCCTTCCTTTCAGGCCAACATTCACGGAACACGTACTTTTTCAGATGTCACCTTACCTAATTTTCACACCGGCCCGGTGTGCCAGGAATCAGTGTTCTGCTTAATTTATAAGGAAACCTAAACATTTTCGTCCTTGATTTGAGGGTGGGGGGAGTGCTAACCGACATTTTTTATCGTGCTTTCTCTGTGCCAGGCGGTGTGCTAATCGTATGACTTAATCCCCGCAGTCAGAAAGAATTCACGATGTGGATGTTCTTGGCGCCTGCACTTTGTGGATGAAGAAGCTGAGTCCTGGGAGTTAAGTAACTCACTGAAGGACACAGAGCTGGAATGTGGCAGAGGCAGGAATTGAACCCAGGATCCTCCCTCCCGGGCACCCGACACGACTCATCGATGTTGTGAGAATTGCAATCGCTCCACGTTTTCGTTTAGATGTAAACGATTTCTTCTGACCCAGATGTTTGCGTGGTCCTGAGTGGACTCGGGATAAAGGCAGGGGGAATATTGTTCCAGAACAAAATAACGGCTCGCTCAGGCGTCAGTGGAATGGGGAACGGGGTCAGCGGTTGCGTGCACTCGGCTTTGCTGTGTGTTTCAGGGGCCACTCCATGGAGGAGAGAGGGTGCCCAAGCTGCAGGGCGCCTGGTCCTAACCCTGGCAGGGTCCCCACCTCACAGTCTGACCTCGGGCAAACGCCTTCCACTCTCTGGGAACCTCTAGTTCTGATAAAACATGGGCCTTAGACTGGGCGTCACTGCCTGTTGGCAGCTCAGTGAAACTTCTCTTCCCTCCTCCTGGCCATTTCCAGGACGGCTGCCTGTTGGCAGCTCAGTGAAACTTCTCTTCCCTCCTCCTGGCCATTTCCAGGACGGACAGACAGACAGACAGCTCTGCACACCTCCCACCCCTGCCAGTGCCCGCTGCAGAGAAGCCCTTCTCGTCAAACCACTGGAGAAACTCGACAGAAACGTCGGAGATGAGGTGCTTGAGGTTTATCAAGTTTTCAAGATTACGCCTCCATAAACCCCTTTACAAGGCCGCTCAGCACCAGCCTCCGCGGCCTCCCGGTGCCTGGCCGCCACCTCTGGCAGGCGCCCCAGAGGTTCAGCGAGTCAGGCCGCCCCCACCCACCCACCCACCCAGCCAGCCATCAGACCCACCGTGTCCTTGTGAGGAGGAGGGGCAGCGAGCCCAGCGCTGGTTACCTTATAATCAAATTTTCACTGCACTCTCTGACAGGTTTTTAAGTCACTTAAGGGATCTATTTATATGTGAAAGCATCAGCATCGTGCAGTAAATCCAACCACAAGCCAGTCCCATATTTTATTAAGTTCAGTGAAAGTGCAGAGCGCGCGAGGGCCCTGTGTCTCTCCGTTACATCTGATTTGCGGTTCCCACAAAAAGGCCCACATGCCGCTGTTTCAGATGTGTTTTGGATTGAAAATAGGATTAATGTGCTAAAGTGTGATTAGAATGGTTAAACACGATTCATTGGAACAGACTTCTGCTGTCAAGGGAGCCCCTCCGAGGCTGGCCCCGCTCCAGGTTACCAAGTGAACAAAGCCGGCCAACTGTCCAACTTTTTCCATGTCTCGCCTCACGTGCCTTGCCCCTTGCATTTTCTCATCGCCAGCCTGTCTCAGGGCAGATTAAATGCAGCTGAGAATGTTGGTCTCGCTCGGCGGCGGCCGTCCTCCGGGAATAGGCAGGAACCTTGGCCCGGCCCGGCCTCGCCGGTGCTGGCCGCGAGCTGCCATGCACCGGGGGCAGCGGGCCAGGTGGCTGGGCTGGGGGTGGGAGTAATTTGGGGTTTTTAAATGATCTATTAAACCCCTGAACTTTAATCAAGCTGCTACCACACTGACGGCTCTGATTTACTCGGGGAGCCCGGGAGTGGGCGGAGGCCAGGCCAGGCCCGAAGCTCCAGCCAGCCTCCTGCGGGCCACTTGGGGTGGGCAGGCTGGCGGCCTCGGCAGGCCCCTCGGCCCCAGGCTGCCTGCCCAGGTTGCCCACAGCCCCCGAGGGTTTCGTGTTGGCCACCAGGCTGGATCAAACCTTCCTCCCACCCCTAACCCCAACACAGACAGGACTCAGGGGAGCTCCCTCCCCCGTGCGGCGCCCCGAGGCTGCCTGCATTTGTTTGGGTTTCCCGGGATGGACGTGACAGGCGAGTGGTACAACGCAGCCTCTGTGGGGCCGACCACGGGGACTTCCGCAGAAGCTCCTCCACTCGGGATAAAAAAACTTTGTGAAAGAGGCACTTCTCACAGCAGGTAGTTTGAAAGAGTCTTTTTAAACAGTGAGGAAGAAAACTGGTGATGGGCCCTAGC
This sequence comes from Sturnira hondurensis, assembly GCF_014824575.4. Lineage (NCBI taxonomy): Eukaryota > Metazoa > Chordata > Mammalia > Chiroptera > Phyllostomidae > Sturnira > Sturnira hondurensis. The sequence continues at coordinate 5,706,399 of NW_028093774.1, read as the reverse complement.
ATTTGAAAGCTGATGGCCCCCTTAAAAGGGTCACCTGCCTATTAGGGGCAGATATGTTCTAGGAGGGAGCAGGCCCCCCAGGTCCTGGGTGCCCCACAGCACACCGGGCTGTGTGTGAGGGAACTTTGGTGTGGAAAGTCAAGTTTTTGAAGCTTTTATTTGTTTATTTTTCAGAGAGAGGGGAAGGGAGGGAGAAAGACGGGGACACCCACACACCCCCGACTGTGGTCAGGACCTGCAACCCAGGCAGGTGCCCTGACTAGGAATCGAACCAGCGACCTTTTGCTTTGCGATGACGCTCCAACCAAGTGAGCCACATCAGTTAGGGCAGAAAGTTGTATTTTTATTTGTCGTTTGGGTGTGTGTGTCTGTGTCCATATATGTGTGAGTGTGCCTCTGTGGTGTGTTCCCATGTGTGTCTGTCTGCACAAGATGTATGGGTGTGTGGCTGTGGGTACATATGGCTGTGGCTATGTCTGGGTGTATGTGACTGTGTGTGTGTGTGTGTGTGTGTGTCTTTGTGGTGTATGTGAAGGTGTAAGTCTGCACGGTGTGCATATCTATCTCGTGTGAGTGAGTGTGTGTGAGAGAGGGTGTATCTGTGCGGTATGAGTCCACATGTACCTGTCTGTATGTGTGTGCCTGTGCATATGTGTGTATGAATGAGAGTGTGCATGGGTGTGTGTTGACGGGGACACACTGGAAGCAGGGGCTGGGGCTTCTAGACCGAGCAGCACTTCGGAACTCCAGCGTCAGCTGGACCCCCCCCCCCNCCTAACCCCAACACAGACAGGACTCAGGGGAGCTCCCTCCCCCGTGCGGCGCCCCGAGGCTGCCTGCATTTGTTTGGGTTTCCCGGGATGGACGTGACAGGCGAGTGGTACAACGCACGCAGCCTCTGCGGGGCCGACCACGGGGACTTCCGCAGAAGCTCCTCCACTCGGGATAAAAAAACTTTGTGAAAGAGGCACTTCTCACAGCAGGTAGTTTGAAAGAGTCTTTTTAAACAGTGAGGAAGAAAACTGGTGATGGGCCCTAGCATTTGAAAGCTGATGGCCCCCTTAAAAGGGTCACCTGCCTATTAGGGGCAGATATGTTCTAGGAGGGAGCAGGCCCCCCAGGTCCTGGGTGCCCCACAGCACACCGGGCTGTGTGTGAGGGAACTTTGGTGTGGAAAGTCATGTTTTTGAAGCTTTTATTTGTTTATTTTTCAGAGAGAGGGGAAGGGAGGGAGAAAGACGGGGACACCAACACTCACCCACACACCCCTGACTGTGGTCAGGTGCCCTGACTGGGAATCGAACCAGCGACCTTTTGCTTTGCGATGACGCTCCAACCAAGTGAGCCACATCAGTTAGGGCAGAAAGTTGTATTTTTATTTGTCGTTTGGGTGTGTGTGTCTGTGTCCATATATGTGTGAGTGTGCCTCTGTGGTGTGTTCCCATGTGTGTCTGTCTGCACAAGATGTATGGGTGTGTGGCTGTGGGTACATATGGCTGTGGCTATGTCTGGGTGTATGTGACTGTGTGTGTGTGTGTGTGTGTGTGTGTCTTTGTGGTGTATGTGAAGGTATAAGTCTGCATGGTGTGCATATCTGTCTCGTGTGAGTGAGTGTGTGTGAGAGAGGGTGTATCTGTGCGGTATGAGTCCACGTGTGCCTGTCTGTATGTGTGTGCCTGTGCATATGTGTGTATGAATGAGAGTGTGCATGGGCGTGTGTTGACGGGGACACACTGGAAGCAGGGGCCGGGGCTTCTAGACCGAGTAGCACTTCGGAACTCCAGCGTCAGCTGCCCCCCCCCCCCGCCCCAGGGAGGGCAGGCAGAAAGCCTGGTGGGGGGAGAGGTTTCACCTCGTGACTTCTGGGCTAAACCAGAACAGTCAGGGTAAAGAAGGTGTCAGCAATGAGCACAGCACGGCTGGGGGGGTAAAGGGGAACTGAGCCGTCCCCAGCGGCAGAGCCAGTGTGTCCCTTGAAGATGCCAGAGAGAGCCAGCGTGTCCAATGAGATGCAAGGCCCTTGAAGATGGCCTAGGCCGCAGGTGAAGCGGCCAAGTCCAGGGAGGGGACAGCCGTGTCCCAGAGAGTACAGAGAATCCGTGGATGGAGTTGGGGTTGCCCCGTCTGGTGCTCTTCTGGGGGTGATATTTCACAGGGTCCCCTTCTATTTCTGCTTCCACTTTATTCTCCTTCCTTCCAGAACGCTCTTCCACCTCCCATGCCTCGTGGGCTCTGCCCAGGTGCCCAGCACACCGCCCTCTGCTGGGTTCGTCACCTGTCTCTTCTCCATCGGTCCTGTCACTCCTCCTGTCACTGTGAGGCGAAGGGGAGAGCGTTGGAGCTCAGGCTTAGCCGGCCAGCCCGGGGCCAGATGGCGTTGCTGCTCCTCGGCTGCGTGACTTGGAGCAAGTGCCTGAATATTTGTGGTCCTCCGTTCACTCACCTGTAAACTGGGACGACGTTTCCACACGTTCAAGACCTGCGTGGCTTCGTGGAACTTGGGCCACACCGCAACTCAGCGCCGCCTTGCCCCAGGGTGCCTGTCTTCCTTTCCCTCGAGTGGTCTTGTGGAGGCAGGGCTGGGGCCTCCAGGTAAAGGCTGCTGGGACTCAGGAAATCCGGATCCTTCTCTTCACTCAAGGTCGTTGCGCAGATTAGGTAGCATGTTTTGCACTAAAGAAACAAAGGGCATGATGGTGGCCACACCGGAAGCCCTCGGTGGCAGGTGGCGACTGCCAGTGGAACCCGTGATCCAGGTTCTGGTTTCCTCTCATGCTGTGGGCACTTGGAAGGGAGGGCCGCCTTTGTCTCGCCACAGCTGTTCCAGGTCCCCACCAGAGGCCTTGTCACCCCTGGCAACTGGAAGTGTCTCCCAGTCTCTCCCACCTCCGGCCAAAGAGCATCCTGGACCAGCTGGCCAGGCCTTCCCTGCGGGACTGGGCAGAGCTTACGCTGCCTCTGCTTGTTCGTTTTTCTGGGAAAATGTGCATCCTGGAGGTGCGAGGTCTGGAAGGAGCTGAGCCACCTGGCAGAGGGCACCAGGAAATCAAGTGTTTACGGGATTTGCAGACAGGAATGTTTCCTCACACCTGGGGCCCCACGGCAAACTCTTCGGCAACACCAGGCTGTTTGGAAGGAGTAGGAAGTCCAGGCCGGGGTTTCTGCTCAGCGCATGGCAGGAACCTGATTCTTTCCACTGAGTAGGGATTGGGGTGCCCTGGGGAGGGGGGTTCTCCTGCCACCCCTCTCCTGAGAGCAGGGAAGGTCCACTCAACAGCGCACAGGCCACCATCACCAACTGCAGGGCAGCACGTCCACCCCTGGATGGGCCGAGGTCCCTGCAGGAGGACCCAGCACCCGGCACATCGCTGGCAGCACCCCGTGTAGATGAGTGAACGAACGGCGGGAGGGATAGGATAGCGAGCAGGTCCAGGAGTGTGGTGATTGCTGGGGTTGGGCATGGGGGTGGGAGAGGGTAGAGGGGGGACACACGGTAATGGGGAAAATGCAACAAAAATGAATCGCGATTTTTTAAAACCACTGGCTTAAGTGATACAATAACGCTAATAATAATGGTGATGGCAATGCCCATCCGATGTCCTCCAGGACAGGCCTGCTTCTGGGCACAGATTTGCTGTCTGATCCTCGCAGCCATCCCGTGAGGTCACATTGCCACTCTTTGTCTTACAATTCAGGACACAGAGGCACAAGGACGTTCAGTGATATGCCCTGGGTCACACAGCTGGGCACCCTGCAACTAGGAGTGTGGCCGGTGCTGGGGGGAGTTTAGACCGGAAACTGCTGAAGACGGAAGATTTAGGGCCACCGCCCCGAGAACGCCGCTGGTCCCTACTCTCAAGGAAAGCGCCCGACTCCTTTCCAAAGTCGAAAGCCCAGCAGCCTTCCTTCTGCGCTCCTCACCGGACCTCTTTCCCTGTGCCCACAGCTTCCGCCTGACTTGACAAATCAGGGAAAAGAATAGTTGATTTTTTGAAAAACAGCCTCTGACAGTCCGAACCCCCTATTTCACAGGTGGCGAGACTGGGGAGGTGACAAAATCGGTGGCTTCCAGCTTCCGGGCTAGGCCAGGGCTCTGTTCACTGGGCCAGACTGCGTCCCTTACTTTCAGAAATTTCCAGAATGAAGATAAGGGCGATGCCCACTAAACACTAGATCCAGTCTAGCGGGAAAGCCTGACTAAAGTGCACCAGCCTACGGCCCTGGGTACGAGGACACAGAGGACACCGAACACAGAGACCGTTGCCAAATTCCATCCAATACAGTTTCATAGTGTGGCTTATTTACCATTAAACTAAAATCCTGGGACCAAGAGGGCAAAGTTTCCCAGGGTCCCCTAGGGGAGATGCTGTGGTTGAGCTTGGCCCATGTTCTCCCCCAGGGTCAGGAGCAGCAGAGGTGACATCCAGGCTTCTGTGAGACGGGCCTCCCTCAGGCCCGCTCAGCCCTGACTCTGCTGGACCCACCCAGGTTCACCTGGGGTCCAGGTCCTGCTTCCCCAGAGCTCCAGCTGAGCAAGCCTGCCCAGAGCAGGCCTGGGGGTCCCCGGAGAGCAGCTTCACCCTGACTCTTTCCCTGTGTACATGTGTGGAGGAAAGAAGGAGATGCCTTACCCAGAAAGCTTGTGTAGGAAAACAGGAAGGAGACCATCTAAAATGGGCAAGACTGTCACTTCAGTTTTGTCGGAGGAAGGTCTCTCTCCCCGCACGCCCTGCCCACACTGGCCGGAGTATGGCTGCTCTGACACTCCCATACACTGACATGGAGACACATTATTCACCAAATGCCTCTTCGGACACATTGTAATTGCTGGGGACAGTCCTGCGGGGAAAGCAGGATTAATGGGACCTTGACCAGCTTTTTGGTCAACCTCTCTGTCTCATCCTGGAGTGTAAGAAATCTCGAAGATAAATGAGCCTGAGCTTGTGAGGAGGCTGCGTCACCTCTTCTTGGGCAGGGACCTGATTTCTGTTGGGCTCTGGTCGTATTTAAAGGAGGTGAGGGACCTCCCAGCCCCACTCCCAACTCCCATCCACACACTCGCCCCTGTCTGCCTGGCCCCCTTGGGCATGAAGTCGCCCCGGTAGGGAGCCCCCCCTCTGTCATTTCTAAAAAGCCACCAGCCATGAATGTCTGCAAACCAAGGACATGCTGCATTCTGTGCCTTATCCCCCTCAGGGGTGCAGACTCCCCCAAGAAGGAGCTGAGTCCCTCACCCCTGGAACAACATGGGTTTTTCTCTTCCCTCTAAACTCAGCTTTGTGACATAGGCGAGGTACCTCCCCCCTGAACCTCAATTCCAGAGGAGCGCTACCCCAGCCTGGTCTCCTTCGTTGATTGAATAAACACGGACGGCCCATCTACCGTGTGCCGGCGCCATATGGCTGCAAGCTGGGGTGGGGGTTGTGGTGGTGACAACGAGAGAGGAGCCAAGGTCCCCGGGAGGGGAAGGCACAGCGTCAACATTCCGCGCTTGCTCCTAGTCACCTCAGCGGACCGCTGGGCCCAAGGGGCCCCTGGCCCCCACACACCACTTCGAAATCTTAAGGAAAGCCCCACACCTTCCTTCATTTTACAAAGGTTTACTGAGCTCCGCCTGTGAGCCACAGACTGTTCGAGGCAGCAGAGAGAGAGCCCTGAGTAAGTCAGACCCAGCAGGCCAACCAAACAAAATGAGCGAATGGACAGACTGCATGCACAGTGGGTATGTACGTTACAAAGTGGACACAGTCGGTCCTATTGTGCGTGATAGTGAGTGGGACCGCCTACTGCAAAGTGGTACGTGCTATAAGGGAAATGAAGCTGGGGAGGGGGCTTTGGGGTGCCAAGAGGGGTGGGGGTGCAATTAGAGACCCACTGGTCAGGGAAGGCGGGGGGACATTTGGCGTGCAGTTGTAGAAAGGGGTCCTTTCTGGAATTTGAGGAGAAGGAGGAGGAGAAAGAAAGTGGGGAGCAGGTCAGGGGGTTGGAGAAGCTTGTGGGGAAGCTGCTTCAGCTGAACCTAGAGACCATGGCTGCTGCTTACCCCACAGACTTGGGGGATGGGCAACTCCAGGCTGAGGCGGGGACTGTGCAGAAGCTGCCACAGCCTGGCCTTACCCTGAACTTGAGTGGGTAGGAGCCCTGCTGCCTGCCCCGCCCCCGCCAGGAAGCAGCTTGGAGGGAGGGCCATGTGGGAGAGACCCCAGAGCAGCACAGGAGGAGGGAGGCTGCGGGAACGTCCACCTCCGCCCCCTTGTTGGGGGTGGGCCTGTCCTCCCAGCCGAGCCTTTGGCTCCACCTTCTCTAGAGGGTGCATCACCCTAGAAGGTGAAGTTTAACAGAAGAACATCCCCTAGTCAATAAGCAGAGGGACCAGCAATAAAAAAAAGAAGGAAAGAAAACCTAGGGGGGAGTGAGAAGGTGGCAATGACAACGAAATGTCACCAAGTCCCAGGAGTTTAAAACTGGCATCTGCCTCTAGGAAGCTGCGTGTCTGCTGGTGGGGTCCTTCCCATCCCCCCATCCCCCCTCTGTTGAATCTGGAAGATGAATCCCTACCCGGCACCGTCGTTGGGAGAATCCAGGGGATTCGGGACACCAAGCACCTAGCAGGAGATGGGCACATGGCCTGCCCTTCCCAATCGGTGGCTGTCACTGCTGAGCCAGGCCACAGACAATCACAATGCCACAAATGAGTCAAAAGGGGTAAAACTGTAAAGTAAGTTTAAATGATTCCAGAGAAACCAGATTGCTGTTTTAATAGTTTAGGCCTTGGTAGAAAAGGGAATAAAACCCCAATTTGAGTTTTGCTTTTCTTGTTTCTTTGTTTGTCTGGTTGGTTGGTTGGTTAAAAAGGCAGCAATGGACAATGTGCATTTTTCCTCAAGGTGAGGCCTCTTCCAGAACCTGCAGGCCCCGGGAGACTTGGGGGAACAGGATGGGAGGGAGGAGCCTTGCCACCCTCTTAGGGTTAGGAGTGTAGAGAAGGCAGCACCAGCAGCGTCCCTAGCAGCATCCCCGCTCCTGCCCAGGGCCCACAGGGGACAGCCCAGCCTTGCCTGCTGGCTTGGCCCTGAGCCTCTCCTAGCCAGGGTCAGGATGCCGCCACAGCCGAAGGGCAGACCCCCCAGGCCCTGGCTGTGCCGAGGCGGGAGGACAGAGCCCCCGTCCTCAGCACAGAGGTGAGGAGGCCTCCCAAGTGATGTTAGTGTCCCAGCTGGGCCAGTGTGGAGGGATGGTGGGCTTTCCGCACACTCGCAGACGTCCCTCTGAGCTCTGATATCCTGGGACTTGGGACCACGTCTGGGTCCCCTTCCCACATCCTGGACCCCTATGTTCCTGCCATCACCGGCCTTGTTTCCACCCCAAGTAGCTCAGCCCTTTGGACTGTCTGCTCACGAGTCCCCACCCCCTTTTTAGCAACCGGCTGTGGCACACTGGAAGGAAGGTAGGCAGGGTGTTGGAAGGGATGTAGCCACGACACAGACAACCCTGGCAAGGTCCACCTCCCTCTGTAGGCCTCAGTTTCCCCACTGGCCAAAGGGGAGGGCTGGACCTCAGCTTTGTCCCCACCAGCTCGAGTTGGCAGATGGACCCCTCTAACCCCCACCCTTTCCTTCACCGAGAGCTGGGGATGAGGGCTGCACTATTTCTTGGGCAGACAGCCCCTGGCGGGGTGCAAGCGGGTGACCCACCGTCCTGCCTGCCAGGGACTGAGGTCTGCTGGGAGGTGGGACTTCCCGGGCTAACCTGGACAGTCGGGCAGGATGATTCTCCCCCTTCCTACACTTCCATAGAGGGGAAAAAACGTTTCCTGGCCAATTTTCAGGCTAATCCATCACCACCAGCCCCTTTAGGAGGAAGATGACAAGAAGTGAAAGGCTTTGCCTGTGGTCAGATTAATAGCAGTAACATCTTCACCATAAAAAGGAAGCATATGGGTGTAGTTAGATGCGAGGTAGAAAAAACTCGGTGTGCGGATGTAAACCCCACTTTGGGGGCTGGTCACTGACAGAGGGACCTGCTGCAGAGGGGCAGGGCCTGGTCTCCCAGAGCAGAGGCGTCAGGGACCGGAGGGCTTTTGGCCTGAGAGCAGCTGGGTCGGGCCAGCTGACCTCAGCCCGCTGAGCCAGGAGGGCAGACGGGAAGAGGGAGTGGTTTCCCGGGATGCAGATGTGGACCTGGTGCTGCAGCCACTGCCCACCTGTGACCGGCAGTGCCACCTTTGGGATGCAACGGGTGCACCTGAGATGCGCCATGGAGGTCAGATTCACTCGGGACCCTGAAGACAAACAGGAGCTCAATGTGAACTGCCTCCTGAGAGTTTCATGGGGCACCTGAGCTGGAGCAATGGCACTGGATTTCACGGGCAGCAATGTATTATTAAAACTAGTTTCACCTGCTTATTTTTTCCCCTTTATTAAAAATGCACCTACGGGAAATTTCACATTTGTGTGTATGGGCCTATATTAGTTTGCTAGCTGCTGTAACAATAGCACAGGCCGAGCAGCACAGACAACAGAAATATGTCGTGTCGCCTGTTCTGGAGGCCACAAGTCTGAGGCAGAGACGTCACCAGGGTTGGATCCCCCCGGAGGCTCCATGGAGAATCCGTCCCCCGTCTTTTTCTGCTTCCAGGGGCCAACTGCTAGGTTTCTTTGCCCTCAAAGCGCAGGGCTCCAAATTGGCTCCCATAACCTCACGGCCTCTCTGCCTCCTCAGCCAGAGGCCCACCAGTGAGCCAGTGGTCAGCTACAATGTCCCTTTGCCTCAGAAGCTAAAGTCCATCGATTCTAAGGATCAGGACCTGGATATTGTGGGAAGCCATCATTCAGCCCACTACAGAGCCCTGAGGCTGGCCAGGCTGATCTCCTCACTCAAAAGTGGGGAAACCGAGGCTGGGAGCACCAGTGTGTTCAGCCAACGTCTTTCCAGGAATTGGTTGCAAGGCAGAGTTGTGGGCCGCCTGGGGCAGGGAGGCTGTGCCCATTTCTGGGTGGGGCAGGAAGACACAGACCACAGTAGCTTTCTCCTTGGAGACACGGGGGGAGGGACAAGGAGGGGTTTGGACAGTGTCTCAGAGCTGCTCAGCTTCGGACACCTCCACAGTCTTCAGAATCACTGAGGACTCCCAAGAGCTTTTGGTCATGGGAAACCTAACTCTAGACACTTGGCATGTTAGAAATGAAAACTGAGACATTAAAATTAATTTATTAATTTGTTTAAAAATAAACACAAACCCATCACCTGTTCACATAACACTTTTATGTAAAAAATAACTGAATTTTAAAACAAAACATCCATCCATGTTGTTGCAAAAGGTAGGAGCTCCTTCTTTCTTTCTTCAGCATAAAATTCCATTGTGTATATGTACCATAGTTTTTTGATCCATTCATTTACTGATGGGCACCTAGGTTGCTTCCAACTCTTGGCTATTGTAAATTGTGCTGCTATGAACATTGGGGTGCATAGGTTCTTTGGGATTGGTGTTTTAGGGTTCTTAGGATACAATCCTAGCAGTGGAATTGCTGGGTCAAAAGGCAAGTCCAATTTTAGTTTTCTGAGAAAATTCCATACTGTTTTCCATAATGGTTGTACCAGTCTGCAATCCCACCAACAGTGGACCTCTAACAGGAAGCTAAACAACAAAACAAACAAGCAAGCAAAATATAACCAAAGACACTGAAATAGAGAACAGGCTGACAGTGACCAGAGGGGAGAGGGGAGGGAATTTCAGGGGAAATAAGGGAGGGATTTAGAGGAACCTATATAAAGGATACATGGACAACAACTGAGAAGGGTGGAAATGGGAGGGAGGGGGAGGATGGGGGGTGGGATGGGATGGGAGTAATAGACAGAAAACTGTACTTGAAAAATAATTAAATAAAAAAATTGAAAAGAAAAATAAAACAAAACATCCAGTGAGGAGAGCAGCCCCATTCTGCAATTTTGCAAATCTCTCTAATTTTGGCTTTAACGAAAGACAGATTCTCGTATCTGCCTCGGCACTCAGTCTGCCGGGACATGTTGCTTTAATGGAGGCATTGGAAGAATATCCAGCTTTGTCCAGAGAGGTGCATCGTGGCAGAAGGAGGACGTGTTTTACTTGTCTTTTCAGATAATTGCAGCTATTTGTTCCTGATGTGTTTGCTATTACACCAAAACTCAACAAGTGTTGCTTTTTAAAAAGTTTCCATGTGGAATCTGAAACGTTTGTGCATGGTTGTATTAAAAACCACCGGTGTATCTCATCTTGCATCTTGAATGGATCCTTTACTCGCTCGTGCTCTCGCATCACCATGCTTTCATCGCCTGGAGAATAGATTCACTGAATTCTGCAGCACCCCCGTGCTGACGCATTTCACGATGTAATATGCAACAATCACAGCCACTATCATCACCTCCAATCTCACTCCGCCAAGTCTTCCCGTGTGGGAAGAATGTAATGAATACAAATTGCCCATAGTTCAAAAATTCCCGGGAAAGTTTGGAGCTTATCATTGGCAACAGATATGGTCCATTGCTTTTCTTGAAGTGGCAGGCTGACGTTCACTGATTTCCTAGAAAATTCTTGCCCAAACCCCAAGTATGAATAAACATAAGTTATTTAGCTGGGTTTTTTTTTGAGTAAAAAAAACTGGGGTTTCTATTTTAAAAGTTGCTAATTCAACTTGAAACTCAAATGTGCTGAGTGTACCAGGGCTCTCTAGCTGGCCACACAGAGCACGTAGGAGATGCACATCCGAGCGTCAAGATTTAATTCGAGTAATGATTTTTGCTGCTGCTCCAAGGATATTCTTAAGTCAAACTTTTCTGTTCTGCCAGCGTGGTGGTGAAGAACCCAGAGATGCACGCTGAGGTGCCTGCACTTTGACCCACAGTCGCTTTTACGCTCTTGGGACAAGTGTCTGCAAAAAGCCAGGCCCATGAATGGCCCTTTGAGGACCACTGATGACTCAGCAGGTGTCCAAGTTCTGACATCTGTCTTTGACAGCCATTCTTGTCCTCTGCCCAGCATGCCCCCTCTGCTCCCACTACAACGTCCCCTGCTTCCCCCTGGCCAGGGATCCCTGTTGTGCCTTCCATAACCCCCACCATCCTTGGCCACCCACCTGGCACTGCCCCAGCTTCCAGTCCCTATCCGTTGGAGCATGCCTGCCCAGTGACCTACTCCTCTGGGCTACACCAACTGTGACAGTCCCTCCCACCTACCAGTTTAATCTCCCTTTCTCGCTCTTCCCCAAATCCTCCACAGCAACTATGGGGAAGGCTGGAGGCAGGTCTGAGCACCGGCTCTGGACCAGCCCTAGGCATCCTCCTGCTGGCTTCCAGAGCAATGCTGGGCTGTCCAGTGCTTCCACATAAGGTGTCCTTTGGACCCATCAAAAAATAGAGAAAGACTGGAGATGTTAAAAAAAGAAAGAACAAGAAAAATATTTACCAACAAACCCAGATGGAATCTAAATCTTGTAAGCATGTCCTTCAAGCCGGGATACCTGGATACTTAACTGCTTCAACTTCTATTTGAAATTGCTACTGAGAACGAGCAGAGACACACATGCTGAGAAATTCCAGGAGCCGCCAAAAACGTGTCATTGTTAACACTCAGTAGTGAAGAAGAACGCTTTAAACATTGAGGCTTCGCTTTCACCTGCTCTGTATGACCTTGGTCATGTCCTTTGGTTTCCAGGAGCCTCAGCTTCCTGACCTATGAAATGGGAAAAATAAAAATCCTCTTGGCGGGCTGTTGTGATGCTTACATTTAAATATTTAAATGCTCAACCATAAAAGCCCTTGGCTGGACATTGTAGCACAGAGCAGGCTCTCCCCGAAGGCCGGTTCCCTTCCCTTCACTCTGTCCCTTTTCTGGATATAGGAAGCCCCTCCCCCGCCCCACTCCCCCCCCCNCGCCCCCCCCCCCCCCCCCCCGCCCCAGTACACAAGCTCTGGGTAACCCATTCTTCAGCACTTACTCTCGAAGAGGAAGTGAGCAGAAGCTGGGGGCCCATATATTCCATTTCATTAAACTGAATGCCTGAGTGGGTAGGGGTCTGGGGACACAGAGATGCCCCAGGGGGTGGAGTGTCTGGTACTGAGAAAACCAGTGCCCCCCATTTTTGGGGTCGGGGGAAGTCAGCATGCGAAGGCCTGGTCAAAGGGACACAATTATGGCACCTTCCTCCTGGGATGCTGTTCGAAAGAAGTGAGACAGTTTCGTGACGTGCTCAGCCAGTGCCCACATCCTGAGCGCTTGGTAAAGGGCCCTGGGGACAAAGGCCTGCCCCCTGAAGTCCATTTGCCTTCGGTCAACACCGGTGTGCGCTGGCTGCGGCTTTCCTGTGCAGCTGTGCCCACCTCCCCTAGAGCCGCTCGCGCCCTCCCTGCATCCCTGCTGTCGGAGGGAATTCAAAGTGTTGTCACGGCCCTCTCCCTGGGAGACTTGCCCGGTGGTTTATGGCCTTGACACTTTTGAGAAGAACTGGCCAGGCATTTCGTAGACTGTCTCCCACTTGGGGGGATGATTTTCTCATAGTTAGCTGGGGTGATTAGTTTTGGGAAAGATTATCACAGAAATGGAGGGCCGTTCTCACCACTTCATGTCAAGGGTTCATGTTGTTAACACCACTCATCACTGATGAACTTGACCTTCATGTCTGGGTGAAGGTCTTGTTTACTAGGCTTTTCGACGGTAAAGTTGCTTGTCTTCCCCCTTTCTATATTCTACACTTCGAAAGCAAGGCAGTAAGTGGAGCCCACATTCACAGGAGAGGGGTTAAACTCCATCTCCTGGGGGCAGGAGCGTAATCCCCCACCCCGAGTGTGGATGGGATTTATTGCCTTCCTGTCATCGGTGAATTCTTCTCTAAAGGAGATTTATCTCTTCTTTCCTTATTTATTCAATCATTTATTTTTTTCAGTGTGGACTCATGGCTATATTGGCTATAATCCAACAGTGTATTTTTAGGTTTTTTGCTCAAATGATCCCAGCTTTGGCCATTGGAAGTTCTTTTGGGTTGGCTCCAGGGGGTGACATTTTGAAGAGATACTTGGGATGTTGACTCACCAGCTCTGCCGGAGGCGTTCCTGAGTAAGGTGGACGAGAGCAAGAGTCCTCCAGAGTGTCGATTAAGACTAATTAACCTAGTAACACGGCAATCAAACTGGAGATACTTGGCATCTCTTCTACTCATTTAACTTCTTTGTTAATGTCTGTGTAATGTTCCACTGAGTACAGACCATAGCTCACATGACTCTTGTGTTTTGAGATTACATATCACACCGAAATGGACATTTTTGTGCCTTTCCACATGATATTTACTTCCTCATGAAAGTGATTAAAGCTCAGGTCATGGGGTTGAATTGTTTTCTCAGGGGGTTCGTGTGTCAGCAACAGTCTGTTATCAAAATTAGTCTAAAGTAGACAAAGCAGAAATGCAATGAGAGAAACAATAAAAAGTGCACTCACGGACACACACACATTTAAACAGCCCACATGTTTGTATCAAACTGGCCACGCGGAAATTTTTAGAAGTCAGTTACACGCACTGTAACTGACGAACAGGTAGGACGAACAGACGATCCTTCTAACTCTGGGCTGTTATGATTCTATCTCTGATGTGTAAGTATTGACACTTAATATGCAAACATTTGTGTGTTTCTCATGGGAAAAATACCTCACTGTTTCTTAGGGAAACGGTCCCATCAATCACTGCTCCTCAAGCCAGGCATCATGCTTAGCACTTTATCTCCCTGCCTTCATGTCTCCTGCCCACCCCCAGAGATGCGTCCTACTGATGACTGCATTCTGCAGGGGAGGGGCGCGAAGTGTGCATCCATCACTCCTCCGTTACAACGTCCAGAGCCGCACTGCTTACGGCTGGTCTGTCTTCCCGTTTCCATGAACCTCCTGAGAGTGGGGTCTGAGGGCTCCTCTTGTTTCCCCCCCGTGCCCAGCACAGGCCCAGGCACACAGTAGGCACTCAACACACACCAGGGGATGGAAGGGAAAGCTGACATGAGAAGATGAGCACCCCAACATTTGTGAACAAAAAATCCAGAGTTCAAACCAGAGCTTGTGCAAAGAATGCCCTAAAGGGACCGAGGCAGCTGTCACCTAGAGGAAATGGGGTGACCTTGGTCCGGGTCCCCATTCCCACCCTGATTCTGTCTGTTCTCTCTGCACCTCCGGGTCTCCTGTGTAAAATTGCAATGACCCCTCCTGCATTAGGGGGTCTGTGACAGTTGCAGAGGTCAGACGGAAAGTGTCTGGTCAGTGCCTCCCGCATCACAGATGCCTGATAAGTTGCAGCTACAGTAATGGCATTTATTTGCCCACCGACCCACGACCATCGTCTTTGTTCCTCTGGATTTCTGTAAAATGGTGGCCACAGAGGCTTTTCAGAGGCTGGTAGAGGAAATGCTACGTGAGAAAACACAGGTGGGCCCCAGCTTGGTTCTGAGCCTGGGCTCTACCAGGGGGCCTGGAATTTGCCTGAAAAGATACGTAATGGACCGTGACTGTGAATCTCTTCATTAAGAAGAAAACCTCACAAGATACACCAAAACAACCAACAAGATGTTGGATCAAATCAAATTGGCACCTTTGGTGCCAAAAGCAACAGCTGGAAGTTCCAATTCCGCCGCAAGTGGTCAAAGGCTGGCGGAGCGGACACTGCTGCAGACCCCGAGCCGGGGCCCCTTGGCCCTTGGAACTGGACCTGGGGCCTCCCGGCCAGGACCCAAGCAGCACTGCCAGCCCCCCTCGCCTCTGCTGCTTCTGCGCTCCACCCATGGCTCAGGCAAGCCGGAACCTCTGAGAGCACAGGCTGGGGGTTCAGACAGGCCTGGTGCCTGCCCAGGATCCGCCACAGCTGTGTGGCCTTGGGCAAGTGATCAACCTCTCTGTGCTGTCCTTTTCTCGTCTGCAAAATGAGAAGAAGGTGCCCTACCCAATGCTTGATGTGGACGTGACATGAGCCAATGTGTAGGCAGAAGAAACAATCCACGTACAGCAGCTATTAACTGTTTTCACAAGTATGCCGGTGCACCGGGCCGCTGACAGGCCAAGCCTTGCATGGTAGGTGTCCACTGGAAGTTATTTTGAGTGAACACGTGCCTGCATGAACAATGCATGTATGTATGAATGAATGGGTCATGCTAAAGTCTCTGTGCTCCTTAAGGCCACCCTGCCCTTTCTCTGCCCTCTACCTCCTTTCCCTCTGGGCTGCCTGCCCCTCTGGGGGCCTTCTTGCTCGATGACCACAGCCCTCTGCCCTACCTGAGCTCACCTGTCCTCACTCCCCATCGGCTGTGGCCATGGGAGGTGGTCACGGCTGGTGGCTGGAAGCTGAGCCGTGGGCCAGTCTCCCTCTCTCACCCTGAACCCTGGCGGGCTGTGCAGTCAGAGGTCCATCGGGGTCCCTCCCCCACCCCACGCACAGCCCCTCCTCCCGGTGTGCATTTCAGAGTTGAAACAAAAGGTGAGAGGTGGGTTTGGCGAGCACCGGATAACCCTGGGAGTAGCTGCAAAGTATCATAAACAGTGTCACGTCAACCGGAGATTTAGCATCAGACCCCGACGTGAGCGCGAGGAAACGGGGCTATGACAGGGAGAGCTTCCTCCCAGACGAATGTCCGAAGGTGTCTCAGGAAGGGCGGTGATGACAGGCAGAAGGCTTATCGGGGTAGGAAGTCGCCGCTTATGTGCTGCAGGTTTCTCTAAGTGCTGCTGAGGGGGCGCCTGTGGGCAGGGGGAGGGGCGAGGGGAGAGGTGTCCTTGGTGCAGCACTGTGGGGCCGTCTGTCACCTCCACCCGCATGGAGCAGGGACATCCATCCAGAGCTCCGAGGGCCCACCAGGGACCTCAGCATCCCCCAGAAAGACCCCTTCCAGGTTTAGATATCCCCGAAGCTGTGAAGTACCTTCCCCCTCTTCCCATGCCGCCCCTGCACGCACCCCATCAGAGCCTCCTGGAAACTCTGAGCTCCCGCTGTTCCCTCGGGAAAAGCTCATGGCTTGGAGTTGAACCTTTCTGGAAACGTTTAGCTGGCAGTGATGGGTCTCAGATGAGTGAGACCGACTTCCCAGATGAGGGCAAAAATGGGAGAAATTGGGGCGACTGTACCCCTGGGGAGGCGCTCCCAGCCCGGGCTGCCTGTGCAGACACCATGAGTCTGCAGAGAGTGGCCGTGCAGCCTCGCTTGGTGCAGGCACCACGGGCCAGCACTCCAGGGGGTCGGAGGGGGGCGATGACCCAGGTGTCCAGCCTGTCATCACACACCTGGGTGGCCCGTCCCTTAGCCTCAAACCTCAAAGTCCTTGTGTGTAGAATGAGGGCCATTTCACGCAATGAACTGCTCAGCACCGTGACCCGTTTGCCCCAGGGTGCAGCCCCCCAGAACCATCCCAGGCCTTGTGGCCATCAGATGACGACTTCGCAGTCTCTTCCATGTTTTGCTTGAACATTGTGTTTTCCAAATCATTTTTAATGTGAGTGCTTTTTAACTCGTTTAAATTATTTTTTAAAGAGTAAATTAGACCATTTTGTCTGCCACATCTCATCCGCAAGGAGGATGACAGTTTTGGGGGGGCTTGCCGAGCAGACCCTCTGCACCGGGCTCCCAGGTCTGGGGGGCTCTGGGACACCATCCCCGCCATGTGGGCACCCTGGACTGAGAGGAGGGCGGGGCCCTGAGAGGTGACGGATGATCCCTGTGCTAAAAATGCTTGACAGAGATGGGGCCCCCGGCTGCGGGAACGCACGTGTCTACACACACGCAGGCACATTTCCCTGGTCCCAGGGTAAATGACGTCTGAGCCGAGCCTGCAGGGCAGGTGCTTGTAGGGGAGTGGGCCTTCCGTGACGAGCACGCAGCAGGTTCAAAACTAGCGTGCTGTCGAAAAGTCTGCACTTCATGCCGTAAAATGTTTCATTACCAGTGCTACTTATGACGATAGCACTAATACAAGCGAGAACAGCACATTAATATCTGACCTTCTGACAGAGGGCCCATCGGGATTGGGGTGAGGGTTAGGGGCTAGAGTTAGAGGGTTAGAGGCTTAAGGTCAGGGAGCTTGCACTGTGTTAACCACTAGGATCACCGCCTGTCTCCCTCGCAGGTCACGGTGAGGGTGGGACAGTCTGTTTTTCAGACGAGGAGGCTAAGGGAGGCTGTGCCCGAGGCTGGGGAGCTGGCAGGTCCCGAGCATCTGACGTCAGCGCCTACAGTGTCCTTCTGTCGCACTGTGCTGCTTGGGGAGGAGAAGGGGGTCTTCTCAGTTCGCTCTCATTTATTCGACCCAATGACCTTGGAGGCAGGCATGTCCATCTTCTATTTCTCAGGCGAGGGGTCAGTGGCTTAGAAAGGAGGGTACCTAGCCCAAGCCCCCCAGGTGGTGGGGGCTGGAAAGCGGGGTGACAACAGGCCCTGCCACGTGGTTGCTGGCTTCCCAGGCGAAAGCCGCCTCTGAATGGGAACGTTTTTAGAGCCCCTGAGAGGGCAGGCCAACACCCTCCTTGACACACGATGATGATGATTATTTATTATCCTCATCTGTAGCAGAAAGGAAGGCAATCCAAGTAGAAGGCCAGTCCCAATGCCACTTCTTGCCCCTGCAGGAGAGTGAGCCTGGAGCTCCTAGCTCGGCTCTCCTGTCAGCCCGGGACCCCACAGTCCTCACCTGCTGCTCATCCCCTGTCCCCTCCCTCCTCCAGCCCCACAACTCAGTGAGCCCATCTTCAAGGCCCTGCCAAAAAGTCACCCCCTCCAGGGGACCTCCCCGGCCCCCTGACCTGGCCTAGTCCTCCTCCATCATTGAGTTGCCCTTCCAGCTTGGTCCTTGCGTGAGGCCAGAAGGTCCAGGGGAGACCTGGGTTCACATCCTGAGCCCAGCTCCCCTGCCATTCCCCCTGACTCTTAAGCTCTCGTTCCCCATCTAATCAAGGGGTGAGAGACACTGATGGGACCAACCCCACGGGGCTGTGTGCAGGTGACCTGAGGTAAGTGCTGAGCACAGCGCTTGGCGCACAGTGGGTGTTCGACAGCTGTTGGCTGCCACTAGAAAGGCACCAGGCAGGACATGAACCTCGCGGTCGATGGCCGAGCCCCAGATATCCACAGGACTCTCCAGCCTCTGAGGCAGGAAATGTTTCTGGCTTCTCTGAATTATCCTGTGGCACATGACAAGGGAAAAACAAAACAAAAACACAACACAGCACAGACTCTGGAGTCCGGAGTCCGGTGAGGGTTCGAATCCCAGTTCCTCTGTAGTTCTCCCTGTAAATCTGCACCATTTACTGAACTTCCACAAGCCTTGGTTTCTTCAACTGAAAAATTAGGCCATTATACCTGCTCCGTGTGCCGGAATGAGAAAGAAAAAAGACCCACTCTCTCATTCCCTGATCTGAACCTCGAGTGAACCCCCGATTTGTGCACACGCTGCTGGGGCTGGGAATACGATCACAAACGAGAGCGAGGCCTGGCCTGGATGGCCCACCACCCGCCCAGCCCACCACATGGCTTCTGCACCACGGGAGGGCTGGGAACCCCTTCTGTGGCGTTTTCCTGCTTCGTGTGCAGGGACCTGAAGCCACAACACTCTGGGTTCATGGCAGACGGAGGTTCCTTTTAACTGTGCGTTTTCCGTGCCCCCTAATGGAGCTGCGATGTCTCCTGGGGTTAGACATGCCTCTTGGTGTTTGGGAAGTAGAGATAGAAAGATCTGTTTTCCAGCCATCTGGGTTTGGCAAGAACCCCAAACACACTTGGCCAATCGGTTCCCTCTTCCTCCTGGAACCAGTGGGAACTGCTAGAACCATCTTCGCTGTGTGCTTTTGTTTTGTCCACACCTAGTGCATCAAAATGCTAAATGGAGGCGCAGGAGCCTGGGCAGCTCCTCCATGAGCCATCAGGGCCCCCAAGGGTCGCTGGGCTCACGCAGAGCTCATGAGAACTCTTCTCACACCCACTTGTCACCCAGGCCCCAGGGAGCACTGCTTGTGCCCTCGGTCCCCAAAAGTCTCCCCTGGATGTGACCCCTGCATCTTTGGCTCTGATTCCTCTCTCCTTGGGGCTCAGAAAGCAGAGGAATCTCAGGGCTGGGGGAAATGGAAACCCCATCCTGGTCCTCCAGGGACCTGGCCTGCGACACAGACACAGACACACACACACACACACAGACACACACACACCTGGGGCACCCAGGAGGTGCTAAGCATCTCTTGCCAACAGAATGTCAGCTCATTGAAAGCCGGGAATTCCGCCCATCCTGTTCACTGTGGTATCTACCCCCTGTGCTTACAGCAGAACCTGGCACATAGTAGGCACTTCATAATTATTGTTGCAAAACAAATGAATGAAGGATAAGCTTTCTTAAAGCACCACCTGAGGGTAGAGACGAAAACGACTCCTTTCTATTGAACACCTACTATGTGTTAGGCTCCAAGCTTGACACTTCACACAGAAACTTTTCTTTCTGCAACCACACTGGGGCTGGGGTCACCATGCCCATTTATGAGGGGAGGGCGATGTCTCAGAGAGGGGAAGCCATGTGCCTGATGAAAGCTGTTGAGGGTTTGCACATGGGGTTGACGGACCCCAAAAGCACACAGCTTCCTGGCCATGTGACCCTCTTTTTGAGGTCGGTGAGTAGGATGACTCCCAAGGATGGGCTGTGGCATGGTGAGAAGTCAGCACCACGTCTCGGAGGGGAGGAGACTCAACGGCTCATCTGTGGTCCACACCGCGGACTGCTGTGGGTCACGCGGCTCTCCCAGGGGGCTCTTCTCAGAGAGGGGACGTAACAAGCAGCTTCTGAGGTTGCAGTAGAAGAGGCCAAAAGAGACAGAGGTTCTGTGTGAGATGTTTCTAAGGGCCAGGCCTAGAAAAAGCGCCTTCCTTCCACCTCGTTCCACCCTTCCTAGCCTCTGCCTCACCGCCCCCCCCCTCCAGAGAAGCCGGGAACAGAGTCTGCCTGTGCCCCAGGGAAAACCAGTGCTGAGCCCCGAGTGCTGGGTACCCACATACCTGCCTTCAGGGGCCCGTCCCTCCTGAGCTGTAAAGCCCCCCTCAGCTGCCCCTGCGAGGCCCTCAGTGCCCCCCAGATGAGCCAAGCCCTGAACCCTGCACCCGTACACAGGGCCTCTGCTCTGCAGCCCCAGTGTCCCAGCAACTGAACCTGGGGTGCCGCTCAGGGCAGCCCATGCCAGATTCTCCTGGAGGAAGAAAATTCTCCTGAGAGTCCAAGAAAATCAATGCAACAGCTTCCCACCCTCTCCTTCCCTCCTCAAGTCACATGCCAAATGAAGCTGCCAGATAGATAGATAGACAGACAGATAGACAACTCCCCCCATCCCCTCAGGTCTAATAAAATGAGAGGATGGTGGGGGTGGAGGCTGAGTGCCGGCTCTGCCCACGACTGTAGGATCTTCCCCGACCTTGGCTTCCTCTGCAGAGAATGGAGAGAAGAGACCTACACTCCTGGCCTCACAGCAGCAAAAACATCAAAGATCATGAACTTGAAAGTGCCACGGAAAGGTAGCGCTCATCAGAACAGAGGTATGGGCACAACACCGGGGATCCCAGAGGCAGAGGGGTTCAGGGAGGCTTCTCAGAGACTCTGGCGACCTTGCCCGAGTCTCTCAGCCTGAATTGGCATATTTTGGTTGCAGGGGAGGCCAGAAAGGAAAGTCAGGGCAGGCGGCAGAAGAGCCAGGACTTTCCCCCTCAGCCAATGGAAAGCCCACAAAGGTTCACAATCACTTTTCTAGAAAAGATTTCAGAAGCAGGAGGCCCAGGGCCGGTACAGCAGGTCCGTGGGGTCCCCAGGCACGCGGTTCTTTCTGTACCACTCACTGCTCTGTGCGGCTCCCATACCCAACATTACCACATGGCCCAAGGCTGCCTTTGGAGCTCCGGCCTTCACATTGGCCTTCCTGGCAGCCCGGCAGGTGAATGGGAGTGCAGGGCAAAACCTGCGTACAGCAGAGAGCTCCTCGCAAAGAGCCTTCCCAGAGTCTCTCACTTACACCTTATTGGCCAGAAGTCAGTCCTGTGGCCACTCCAGCTGCGAAAATGACTGGCGATGTAGTCTTAGCTCTGAGCAGCAACTTGCCCTGCTACACGCGAGAGACCTTTAACTGGAGAGGGTAGTGGGGAGCACTGACTAGAGGTCAGGAAGTCCTGCTACAGTAGCTTTCGGCTGCAAGGAACAGAATACCTGGCACCCAGACTCTAAGACTTCCTAGAAGTCTGGAGGGACATGTCCCAGGGTTGGTTTGCTGATTCAACAATGACATTTAGACCCAGGTTCTTTCTATGCTTTGTTCTGCCATCTTTGGAATATTGGACTTTAATTAAGTGAGGTATTATTAAATTAGTTCGTATCTGTGAAGTACTCATGCTATATAAACTTATGTTAAATGTATCACCTCACAATCACAAGATCACTGCCACAACTCCGGACATCTCATCCTTCCCCTATATCCTGGTGCCATGGAAAAGTAGAGCAGAGGGCAACAAGCACTCTCTTGGGCCACTCTTGTCTGTTGTCAGGAAAGATGATGCACCTTGGAAGTGACCTCCACCATCAGATCCCTCTTATGTCTTGGTAACCAGGTCAGGCCACACTGTGTCTGCACCTGTCCCTCCGACAGGGTGTGACATCGCCGTGACTGAGTGACACCCATCTGCTCCATTCTCAAACAAAACCAGCACTCAGAGAACAAGTAGAGGGGACAGGCTGGCTGGTGGACAATGAGCCAAGCTGCCCCCCCACTGCACCCCGCCCCTGCATTCAGGAGAGAGTGAAGGCTGGGGAAGCAGAGGGCGCTGCTGAGACTGTGCTGGGGAGAGGGACTGAGGGAAGGAGGGTCGCCCGGGGGACCTGGTGCAGCCTCACGGAGCGGGCCCTGCGCGGTCACCACTACCTTCTCCTTTCCAAGGAGATGGCGTGTCCCGGGCCCAGGGCCAGGCCGGCTGTGAGGCCACATGGGCCACGAGCCGGTGGGCTGCCCAGCCGGCCTGGAAACGGCATCAAGCGCTCTGCCTTTCTGCCATCAAGAACACAATGGGCTCGTTTCATCGGTCCCGAGGGCTCGGGCGCTCGCAGCACAGTGGGGCGGGAATTCCGTGTTTTCGCCTTGGCCTGAGCACCCCCATTGGCCTTGTGTAGTTTCCTTAAGTCCCTCACTGCACACCAAAGACGTATTTCTCACCGAGCGGCCTGTTGCAGGGGATCCGGGATGCTGCAGATACAGGACGTTCTTTGCCTGCTTTTCTTCTTTAAAATCAAATTATTCCCTGCTCCCTCCCTGCGTCTCGCATGGTTCACTTAGATTAATAACAGTGGAGATTCTGCCCATTAGGTGCTGAGAGCGGTGAGCCGATTCCATTTCCAGATACTACGTGATGGAAACTATTTCTCCCTGGCTCTCTCGCCAGCAGTGAGCTTTTCTCTAACAGCCTAATTAGGATTCAAGGTTATGTGCAGGAGACTGGAGTCTCTGGAGCCAAACCCACGTGTTTACAGACTTCTGTATTCCCTGCGTTTCTGGTTTTGTATTTTGCAAGAGGAGAGAAAAGGAAATGACAGAGAGAGGGGGGCGGGTTTAATAACAGCAGGAAGAGGAAGTCTCAAATAAGGTGGAAGCGGAGGCGGGGACAGTGGAAATGCGGAGAGGGGCAGGTCCCGACATCCAGAAATGGTTCAGACAAACCACAGAGACCAGAGCAACGAAAGGCCTCCACCTCGCCGTCCACGCACGGTGACATCAGGTCATGAACTTGTCCTGTTCCTCCCTCTGGGGCCTGGATATGAAGTGGAAGAATTCAAGTTGCAATTCTCTCTCTCTAGCTTCCCAGCTGTATGGCCTTGGGAAAGCTTTCTCTTCCAGGGTGAGGAGGGACAATTATGCTGATTCATGGAATTGTGAGGCTCATACAGTAGGTCTGAGAGAAGCACCTGACATTGTTGTGACATGCAGGGACCCTTGGTAAGTGTGAGTAGGTTTGAGTCGAATCTGAACCCCATGGACTTTTATGTCACCTTGGATGCAACCTTTGAACCTTACAGCTGCACAGTGGAAAACCCTCTAAGAAGCTGTGGGTACAATTTACACCCCTTGGCCTCAGTCTTCTTATCTATATGATGGGTTGATAGTTGTGCACATGAAGCCCTCAGCTCTGTACCTGGCACAAGGTAGGTAGGTAGTCAAACCTGGGAGTTGGCAGGAAGTAGTCTGGCTAAGCCCACCATTGTGCTGATGAGGGAGTGAGGCCCCAGGACAGGAGAGGCCACCCACTGACCCACAGTGAATTAACAGAAGAACTGGGTTAGAACCATGCGCCCCTTTACCATCCGCCAGTAGAAATGAGCTCCCGTGTAAGGAGCACGTACAGGGATCAAAAGAAGTCGGGAAAGGCACGGTCCCTTGACAACACTCTGGTGAGGAGGCATCCAGGGATTAAGGAGGAGCAGCTTCAGTTGGGAAGGGCAGGGGCCACAGGAGCAATCCCGCTGGGAATCCCAACCTCTATTGGCCTCTTTCTTACCAAAATTGGAACCATCACTTAGGTCAGCTTCCTAATAGCTCTTAGGTACCATCTAAGAGCATCTGACCTTGTACTTCCTCATCCGGGGGCCCTTCACACCGGAAGTACAAGCATTGACATGTGAGGACATTCGTGACGGGGATCGTAAGAGCGAGATTTTGGAAGCAGCTGCACGTTGGAGGGTTGGTGACATGGAGCTGGTAAAAGTGATATTATAAAGAATTTTTCGTGCTACAGGAAAAACACTTAGAATGCAGTGTGAGGAAAAAGATACGAAAGGGACACCACATTGCATCCGCAGTGATTTCAACGGCATCAAGCTGTGTGTGTGTGTGTGTGTGTGTGTGTGCGTGCGTGTCCAGTCTTAAAAGATGGCACAGGAGCCCCGGCAGGGTGCTTAGTTGTGTGGAGCATCTCCCCGCACACCAAAGGGTTGCAGGTTCGATCCCCAGTGCGGGGCATGTATAGAAGGCAACTGGTTTCTCTCCCACATTGATGTTTCTCTCACTTTCTCTCCTTCCCTCCATTCCTTTCTCTAAAAAAAAAAATCAATGAACATTTCCTCGAGCGAGGGTTAAAAAACAAGACGGCACAGAAAATACACCGAGCTGATAACATGGCTCCCACTTGAACAGTAGAAGTAGAGGCGATATCTGTTTACCTTTCTATCCACTTCTTTCTATTTTTCTGCATTTTACAGATGTTCTGCCATGAGTATATGTCACTGTGACGTCCAGAAAAACGCTATTCAAATGTGACGCCCTCTTGCCCCATGGGAGCTGTCCCCACTCCTCCGCAAAGCCAACCCCACAGGGCAAGTCTAAGTTCCAGGCCACCATTGCATCCCAGGGAGTGACACAGGGCGCATGCCTTCCTTGGGTGGCACTACTGATGTCAAAGGGCACCATGGAGACAGTCACACATGCACAAAAAAGGAACGAGAAAGTGCATTCTCAAAAAGCACAAGGGAGTCCAGCTCCAGGAGGGCCAGCTCCCCAAGCCTGAATCCCAGCAAGATCTCCAAAGGAGGGGGAGACGGGGCGATAGAGGTCAGAGGGCACACATTTGCACTTATAGAGGACGACGTCCTGAAGCCATGACGTACAGCAGCTGACTGAAGTTAGTGATGTGGCATCCTGCACTTGAAAGTGCCTGAGGGTAGACCTCAGGCGCCTGCGCACACAAAGTGAGTGAGTGATGGAGGTGCTCATTACCTTGACCTTGGCAGCCATTCTATCGACCTGTACGACTTAACTATATACAATTGTATTTCTTGGCTATTCCCAATGATTATTTAATAAAGTGTTTTTAAAAAGAACTTAAAAAGAAAGACGAACTGCAAAAATTAGCAACATTTTTGTTTCAATGATCAACTGCTGTGTAAAAAATCACCCCCAAAAGTGGCAATCAAAGCAACACCAATCGTTACTTCTCACCAATCAGGAATCAGAAGTCAGCAGGGCTAAGTACGGAATGGTGGAGGCAAACAAACAAAAACCACACAAGGAGACGGGATGACACAGTGCACATGTGACGTCAGAATGCACGTGCACACCCCAAGCTGATTTCCTCGGGTGGGGGGGGGCAGGGTTGGATTAGGGCGGGGAATGGACTTCAGCCTGTCTGTAATGGATTCTCATTTACAGCCCTATCATCTGGAATATAATGCATTAGTGAATTACTTGCTGTGTGTAATTATAACATTTTATTTTATTTTTATTTTTTTATTTTTATTTTATTTTCTTATTTATTTATATTTAGAGGGGAAGGAGAGAGGGAGAGAAACATCAATGTATGGTTGCCTTTCGTGCATCCCCTGCTGGGAGTTGGCCTGCAAGGAACCGGCCTGCAACCCAGGCATGTGCCCTGACTGGGAATCGAACCGCAATCCTCTGGTTCGCAGGCCCGAGCTCAATCTACTGAGCTACACCAGCCAGGGCTAATTATAACATTTTAAAAAAACGAACCTCCACGAACATAAATGAGGGTGGGTAGCAGTTTAATTTTGAGATCGTTGATTTCCACATCTTTACGTTAGACTTGAAGACCCCAAGGCTCAGAGGAGGGAAGTGACCAACCCAAGCCCACTCCGGGTGGGGAGTTTGTATGAAATCCAGTGGAGTTCCAAGCCAGTGTCTTTCTACCATATCCCACTGTTCCCTTCAAGCCAGAGCCACCGAGCTCTCTTCTTGGCGTTGGCCGACATCCGCAGAGCTGAAGAGCCTCTGCCTTTGATGTTCCCACTCCACCGCAGGTCTTCATCCACCTGCCCGGCCATCCTCCGGAGGCCAGAAGAAGGCTGGCCTGGAGGCAGGCAATCAGCCTGGCTGTTCTTTGACCTCAACCTCTGTGCGACCTTGGGTGAGCAGGCGACTGACTCAGTGGCCTTCCCGCTTCCCTCCGGGTCTCGGGTGCTACCCTCCGTGAACTCTGCCTGCGGCCAGATCCACACGTACCCTCTACACGACCCCAGATCTTTGCCTCCTGTTCATAATTAAGAGAAGAAACCACCAAATGAGCATATGCGTAAATATATGCAGCAATGGATTCCTTTTTTTCTCCCTTTATGTGAACTATTTTGGCCTAATTCTCTTTTTACAAAAAGAACGGCTAATATTTCATGGGGAGAGATAAGATCTTGCTTTAATACAGTTAGCTTTAATTGACCTTGAACTGAATCTACAAATTTCTTAGAGGTGACCTCTCCATCAGTGCTTGATACACATTCACAAATAAATGAACTGAGAAGATTCCTATTTAGATAACTGGTCTGATAGAGGACCCAAAACAAAGGCAGATGTCCAGGGCTCAGGAGGAGGGGCAGGCAATCGTGGAATCTTAGAATAATAGAGTTTTCCAGTGATGGAGTTATAAAGAATCCAGAGCCAGTGGGGACCCCTGACATGAAAAAATGAGCTAAACGGTGAACTCTTCGGGGAAGGGGTTAGGGGTTGGCCATCCCTGGGCCAGAGTCTGGCGCACAGTAGGGCAGGCTGAAGGTTTCATAACAAGTGAATGAGTGGGCAATGATGCGTTAAGGAAGTAATACAGTGAAAGAAAGCCAGAGAGGAAGTCACTCCTTCAGCAAATCTCTACTGCACACCTACTGTGTGGCAGACAGGCCCTAGGTGACAAAGCGGGCACAGAGATGAGACAACACAGACTCTTCTGTGAAGGGTGACATCACTGTGGGCCAGAGAAAATTCTGGGAAGATTTCCTCTAGTTCAGGACCTTCTCCCACACAAGCTGCTTGTTCAGGGGCCCCATCCCCTCCAGGACCTTTGACCCAGATTTCAGAGGGAGGAACCATTTTAAAAGGGAATATAGCTCCAAATTCAGTTATTCATGCTTTTTTCCAGACACAGTCATAGATCTTGATTAAAATAGGCATAAATACTTGCCATTTGGCATGTACCAGGGTGTTTTTGTTTTGTTTGCTTTGTGGTGGCGATTCTAACATAGGTCAAATTTTATAGGAATTCACAAATATGGCTTCAGAAAACATCACCCAGAAAACCTGAACCACCACAGAGCACCCTTCACTGTAGCTCATGCTCACTCAGCGGGTGAGGCCACGTGCACGACACCACGGTGTTTCTAAGGAAACCCAACAGAGGACCTGTGTGGAAGACTTCTGCCACCAAGCAGGGTGGGGAAATGCCAGTTCAAGGTAAAGCTCCCAGGTCCTTTACCACAGGGCTACTCAGAGGGTCACCCACGCGCAAGGCCACGCGGACCTCCGCAAGAGGCCCACGGGCGGCAGCTTTGCTCCAAGCACCCTGCCCACAGCACCCTGATGGAGAGCCGTGGACAGGTGAGAGAAAGCCAGTGTGGGGCACATGAGACCCACAAGCCACTCCCTCACAGTGCGACACACAGACCCGAGGGAAGTGGATGCTCTCACAACCTTCCTCCCTCTGCACCCTGTCAATCACCATGGGCTTTGTGTCCAGTCCAGCAGCCCCGACCCACCAGGGACACCTGCTTCCTTCCCCCTCCTGTGGGGGCAGAGCCTTCAGTGGGTTCACTGCAACCCCCCGAGTATGAGCAGGAGCAGACAGGGCAGACTTCACGGGGTCCCGCCAGGCTGGCGCTGGCTGTGGGGTTGGGAACAGTCAGGAAAGGAAGGCAGGGACATAAACAGGAGCAAATTGGGAGGAACATGGAACACCAAATCAAGGAATTTGTGCTTTAACAGATAAGGTCGTTGGCGCTGTGTCAGGCACACTCATGGTTTCTTTCCATGGAGAGTGGCTTTGCTCACCTGTCTCTTCACCTGAGCACCACACATCCTCCGAGCAACCTCGCCACCTAGGATTCTGCCCACACCATGCCTCACCCAGCCACTGTCTTCCTCTGAGTGCTCATCACTCCCTGACGTTGCATTCCAAGGTGGGTTTTCTTTGTCTCCTCTCTCTCTCCCCTGCCAGCAGGTGGGCCCCATGGGCCAGACACTTGGGTTTGGTCGCCCAGCACCCAGCACAATGCCCACACCCAGTAGGCTCTCCGTAAATTGAGGAATGGATAAAGGATTTTAAGAAGAGGAGGCACTTGCCTTGAGGATTCTCAGGGCATTCTTTCTAGAAGACAGGCCTCATGCAGCTGTTAAAAATGTTGGCTTTTCCCTGGAAGGAAATACAGTCTTCGCAAAGACATGCTTCCATCTAAATACTGGCATCTACAACATCGAATGAAGAACTGAAAAAGTACAAAATTTAGAGGATGTTTACTCCAAACATCTCAAACCAGAAGTCCAAGCCCCACCTCTAATGAGAAATATGCTTTGCCCTAGCTGGGTGTGGCTCAGTGGGTCAGACCACGGTCCCATAACCAAAGGGTCGGAGGCGTGATTCCAGGTCAGGGCACACGCCTGGGCTGCGTGTTGAATCCCTGGTCTGGGCTCGTACGGGAGGCAATCAGTTGATGCTTCTCTCTCTCACTGGTGCTTCTCTCAGATCTCCCCTCCTCTCTCTCTAAAAGCAACATAAATGTGTCCTGGGTGAGGATAGAAAATGTACAGATGCTTTGTCCGGCATATTCAGCTTTTTCAAAAATGCCTCAGGCCACGGTGCCACACACCCCACGCTCTCTTTTGTCTCACACTTGGTCCCCTTCACCCCTTAATGTCACCAACCTTTAGGTCGCCTGTGTACGCGGCTTTTCCCACTTGGGGAAACAGCAACTCAGAGATGGGGTGGGACCTACTCAGGGCAACAATTTACCAAGAGCCAAAGTCTGGACCACTACCCGTGCACCCAGACACCCAGCCTGCTCCAGTGTGCCCAGAGTCCCCTCTGCAAACACACCCGTCTTCCTCTCGGCCAGACCAAACCCAGGCATGTCCTCTCTCCCCCAGGAGCTAACTGCCCTTCCCCAGGACAGAGAACCAGAGACACCAGATTGACTCAAACACAGGGGACACCACAGAAAGAGAGGAAGCAGAGACAGGATGACGATGGCAAGGAGTTTCTGGTCATGGCCACACTTTCAGGTGCCTTGAGTGACTCCCTAACACCCCCCAGGCCAGACACTCTGCCTTGGTTCCAAAAGACCTTGTAAACCTGCTCATGCTCACGCAGACTCTTCCCGAGAAGCTTCTAGCGTTCTGTGGTGGCAAAACATGGGCTTTGGATGCAGACAGATCTGGGTCAGAGTCTCCCCTCTGCCCCCCTGACCAGGCACGTCCTATAACCACTCCAAGTGGTGGTTTCTTATCTGAACAGAATGGGGGTAAAGTGGCCTCCATGACTGTTTTGTTGTGAAGAGAGAAGGAACGAGTGTGTTTCCAGGGCCTGGCCCTGTTTATGGCACCGAGAAGGAGCTTAAGGATGACGGCTAGTCACCTTGGCTGGCCTTCCCACAGAAGCAGATGCTGAGGCAAGGATCCACGTGCAGGTGATCTGTCTGGGAGGTGATTCCAGGAGGCGCGGGCAGCCACCGAAGGGTGGATTAGCAAGCGTGTCCTCACCACGCGACCAGGGCTCCGTCCCACTGGGGACCTCCGGAAAACGGGGCAGAACACGTGCCTGAGTTGCCCCTCATCTATGGGGCAAGGAAGCTGGGGTACCAATCCACCGATTCCCCTTGGTTATCGGTTGAGGGCTGCTCCCAAGAAGCGTTCATTCCTCAGCACCTTCAGCTGCCTCACTGGCCTGCAGGGCTGATTCCAGCCACAGAGACAAAGTCCAGGGCAAAGAGATGTGGGGTGTGGACTGTGGGGAGTCAGGCAGGTGTGCACGCAAACAGTGAGGGTGCCGGGATGAGGGCAGAGTGGTGACGGCATCTGCTGCTACCTTTCTGTCATTGTCCTCATGAAGACTAGTCATCACCTGATGACCCGTAACCATCGTCCCGGCAAGGGACGTGTGTTTCCTTATTTCATCCTCCACAAACCCAGCAGGTGGGCCTCACTGGGATTCCAGTTTCGTAACTAAGGTCATCAAGGCCCAAGTTCATGTGGCTAGACTGAAATCCAGGCTGACTCGAGGGCCCCTACTTTCACACACACCGCGCCTCCTGAAGGAACGCACAACATGGCCAGTTAGTGGGCGGCCTGATTCGGAGCCCGACCTGCAGACAGTCCACCACTGCTCAGTGCGTCTGCACCCCGGGGGGACCGCCTTCCCAGGCGCGCTGCGTGACCTCTTCGGGTCACGGTTTCTCTAGCTAGAAGGCGAATACTAAACACACTTACTTTACAAGGCCATCACCAAGGTGAGCAAGAAATTCTGATCAACAATGGGCATGCAAGGTAGTCTCAGGAAATGAAAGCTATTATTTTCCCTGTGAAACCTGAGTATTCTCATCTCTAATTAAAAAAAAATACACAAACCTATATCTAAGATTCTCTTGATTATCAAGTAAGAAATTATATGTAGATACTACTATTTCCACAAATATAAAAAAAGTGGAAGTTGAGAAAGCGTCTACAATATTGCATGAGATTTGGGAAGGACCTTGCTGCTGACCACTAACCCTGTCTGCTCTCTTTCTAAGTAAGGCCATTCATTACATGTCACCTACAGAACTTCAGTTATTGCACTTTTTCAGGTTTTCTTGGGTGGGTTGTCTTTGCTTTGGGAAGGGTTTTCATTTTGCTGCTGGTATTTCCTTCTTCAGTCATTAAGAGCATATTTTTTTCTTATATCATTGAGCATACGTACAATAACCACCTTAAAATCTTTGCCTGCTGATTTTAATATCTGTGCTGTTGGAGTCAGTCTCCATGAATTTTCGTCCCTGAAGCATGGGTCCTCGTTCCCATTTCTTTGTGCGTCAACTACTTTTGGATTGTAGCCTGGACATTGTGATTGCCATATTGCAAAGACTCTGAGTTCTGCTCTTTCTCCAAAGAAGGCTGACTTTTTTTGTTTTGCAGGCGACTGAAATACAGTGAGACTCAGGCCTCAAACTCTGTCCCTTGGACAGCAGCTCACATTTCAGTTCTTTTCTGTGTAGCTGACCTATGTGGGGGGTCTGCCACGCTCATCCATGGTTCAACATCCCCCCAGAGATGTGAGTTTATACACAGGCTGTGCTCCCCAACTCCAGCTCCCCTTATTCTGAGATTCATCCCCACCCTCCTCTGTATACCCTACCCTGCAGTGCACCGGGGAGAAGTTAAAGGTGCCTTACCGCTTCCAGTATAGGAGGGAATCAGACACATTTTAGTCCTTTCTAAAGCCCCCCGTGCTCTGCTCACAACACAAGTACCCATTCAGTATCTGTTCAACAAATATTGGCTGTAACCACCTCTCTCAAAACCAAAGCACAGCTGGGTCCCTGGGACAAGGAGAACCAAGGCTGTGGGATGGAGGAAGGTCCAGAGGGAATACGGGCTGCAGGTGGGAGGGGTGTGTAGGTGGGACACGAGAAAGTGGGTGGAAGCTTCCAGTGGACCCTTTCTGTGTCTTGGGCTTAGACCCGGAGAGACCCACTAGGTCCCTCCACCTCTTCCCATGCCTCCCAGAGTACCCCAGGGGATCAAAGTCCCCTGGATTCCCAGAGGGTGTCCAGAAAGCAGGCCTGTCCCTCTGTAGGTCAGCATTCCTCACTTGTAGTAACAAAATTCGTGTCTCTTAAGCTTCATTTCGATCTCAGGGAGAAGTTCACGGACAGACTATACAAGCCCACGGGTCCTCTTTCACCCCAGCTCCTCTGCATGGTGCCTCGTGAGACTTCAGGTGGTTGCCCCTGGAAGGAGGGGAAGACCCACACCCCTTAATTAACAGCCTGAGACAAATTGGAAACAGCTGTGAATAATTAGACACTTTAAGTGCTGTGAAGGAGGAATAATTTCTATAGCCTTTGTAATAAATCTTATGCTGTCTCATTCCCTATGCTGGACTTGAACTTTTTTTTTTTCCAGGGGTGAGTTAGCACATTACTCATAAAAGAAACAGTATCCCTTTTGTTTTGGCTGGGTCTGTTTAATAACAAAAGAGCCCATTGCAATTACAGGGGCAGCGCGGTGACAAAGCAAGAGCCCCCGTGACGGGGCTCGCTGACTTCGCGGGGAGGCCAGTGGCGGTCTCCTGACCTGGCCGTCCTGTCCAGTGTGGCTCGATTTCCACTCCAAAGGACCCTCGCTTTCAACCGGCTCCCGATTTTGGAGATTGCAGTGGAAAAGACAGGGTGTCCCAGATGTGTGCGAGTCACACTAAAGGACGGAGAGTCCGGGCAGGGTGGCACTTCTGCAGGGTTCCGAGGGTTTGTTCATTTATCCCACCGCACTCCCGAGAGAGAGAGGTAAACAAAAATAGTCCTATAATTAAAGAGCAGGAGAGGAATGGATGTGGCCCCTAGACCGATTCCCTCATTTGGGGGTGGAAAATCAAGGTCCATGGAAAGGAATTTATGTGGCCCAAGCTACCAGTGAGCTTGTATCAGAATCAGACCTAGAATCCAAGAGTCTGCTTTGGATTCTGCGTGGCAGTTTCCAGGTGATTAAATCACTCGGAGCTGCCTTAAAAGGTACGGAGAGCATAGAATACTTCATGAGCACACACTACGAAGATAAGTGAGGGCCCTGGTGCCTGTCCTGGTTCCCAGTCGATCTCAGGTAAGTCACTTCTCCCCTCTAGGTCTCAGTTTCCTCATCTGTGAAAAGGGTATGAGAGAGCTTTGAAGGTCCTTTGTGAGGATTGATGAGACAATGCATATTAAAATATCATGAAATGTAATGGCCCGCTCCACACTGGTGCTCGTGAAACCGAGCATGGCTGGGGAAAGGCACACCAAAGGACTGCCTTGACCTCCTGACCCAACTCGCAGGTGGTCTGTCAGGGTCACCTGGAAGTTCGTTCCTGTTTGTCCTAACCAGTCCTCTCCCAGATCACCCTAAGCCTCCCTCTCCTCAAACTGCCAAGCCCCTCCCCCCTCAGCTTGCTCTTGACTGAGGACCAGGCATTTATTTTATTTCGCGAAAACAAATTTGAAGCAATCAGAAGAGAACTTT
Source organism: Sturnira hondurensis (assembly GCF_014824575.4). Classification (NCBI taxonomy): domain Eukaryota; kingdom Metazoa; phylum Chordata; class Mammalia; order Chiroptera; family Phyllostomidae; genus Sturnira; species Sturnira hondurensis. The sequence goes on along the minus strand of NW_028093774.1, from coordinate 5,673,392 downwards.
CAAATGACCCTCTCTGAAATTAACCCATCTACTCACCGTATTGCTGTGTATAATGTGTACCCACGTTTTGCACGTGGTAGGTAATCATTACCTTTTCCTCTCGAAAATTAGGGTAAAAAAGTGGGTGTTCTACACACCATAATATGGTATATCTATACAGGGGCTTTTCTTCCAGTTAAGAAATGAGTACTCACTCCCTGATCTGAGCCTTTTCCTCACTCCAGACTTGATACAGAGTTCCAAGGTGCTAAGTGATTTGCCCAAAATTAATAGCTAGTCAATAGCAGAGCCCAGATTTTAATCCTGGACCAACCTGGTGGAAAATAAGTTCTGGGAAGTCTTTTTTCTCAGCACCCAGCAGAAAGCCCAGTATATGGCAGGCACTCACTCCACGAAGCCTGTGAAGGGTGAGTGAGTGAAGCAATGAGTGACCAGCCCATGGACCTCAGCAGACTTTTCCCAACTCCCCATCTCTCCGCACCATCATCCCCGAGTGGAGGTCTCAGGTGTGTGTAAGGGGCTGGAGAATGGGGACTCTTGCATGAAGCCCCCAGCAGAAAGTGGCAATGTCCACATGTCCACATGTGCCCTGAGAAGGGGAAAAAACCCACATTCTAGAGTTTGGTAACCCAAGTCAACCTTTATGTTCCACATCAGAGGACCATTTGAACCCTAAACTGACACATTAACGCAAACCTACTCTATGACAAGTGAAAGTCGAAGAGGTTGTTCTGTAAAGATAACTTGTATTTCAAGGAATGTAGAATTCCCACAGGAGACAATGCCTTGAGAGATGACATTGCAATAGCAAATTACAAGCCAGCCCTGACTGGTGCGCCTCATCTGGTTGAGCATCGCTCCGTAAGGTGAAACGTTGCCAGCTTGATCCCCGGTCAGGGAACACGCGTGAGTTGAGGGTTTGGTCCCTGCTCAGGGCACATACGAAAGGTGGCTGATCGATGTTTCCCTCTCTCCTTCTATTCCCCTCTCTCTCAACAAAAATAAATAAAATGTTTTAAAAAAAATCATAAGCCACCTGAACAAGTAAATCATTTCCACAGTAGACAAGGGAGACAGCATCCAAGAACCAGAGGGGAGAGTAATCCTAAACCAGCAGTTTAAAGATACTTCACTGTATTATAATGATGGACAAGGGCCAAGCTGGGTTCATTTCCCTAAAGGGGAGCCAGTAGGATTAGAGGTTCGATCAGCCCCAGGTGGTCAGACACAAATGAAAAAACAACAACACTCCATAGTCCCCCGAACTTCAGCCATTAGCAACCACCTTTACATTTTTGCTCTAGCCACAAAATTTACATTATCTACCTATTTTTTCTTTAAATTAACTTCTTTTAAAATTTTTCATTAACTTGAAGGGAAATCACAGTGATGCATAAGACCCGCACAATCATGGCTTGGCTCTGCTCATTACGTTGTTTAATTAGACATTGATGTAAACACATGATTATTATGATACTAAAATTATTTGTCCATGGACTAAAAATGTCTCATGTATCACCAGTGCCACAGGAACCAAACATTGGCAAATACTGGCCTAGAGCAACCCTCTGGTTTCAAAGATTAGAAAGTAAGTCATTGCCAGAGGTCAGTGAGCCCGCTCAGGACGAGGCCAGGTCTTGAACTCACACTCCCGCCTCTCAGCCCCGGGATGGAGTCCCAGGTTCCATATCATGTCACCTCCATTCACAGGATTTTCTTACATAACTTTTAAACCTGTTTGCACAACTCAGAAATTCTTTATGCATTCTCCTAAATGAATATATAAATGGCCTTAAAGGGGGGAGAAGTTCTCTCCCTCAACATTTCTTACATCTTTGTCAATCACACCCACATTTATGGAGACGGGACATGCATGACAATCCTTCCCAAGGAGGGCAGAGCAAGAACGTGCACAGAATGTGTTAAAGTGATAACATTGCCCAAGTCCTGATTAATGGGATCTCCTAGGGCTTTACTAATGTGAAGTCATTCATAAAATGCTGGGACGGAAACTGAATTAAAGGGAGAGAGGACTTCTTTAGTACTAAAATACTACTCATCTGTGGCGGGGCTGGGGCCTGCCTCTTCTGAAGAACCACATAGCAAAAGAGTTTACAGCATGCTTTTCTATTAAGCTACAATTAAAATGAACTTTGAGCCTTGACTGGTGTGGTTCAGTATTGGACACTGTCCTGCAAAGCAAAATATCACTGGTTTGATTCTTAGCCAGGGCACATGCCTGGGTTGTGGGGTTTGGTCCCCGGTTGGGGCACGTGTGAGAAACAACCGATTGATGTTGGCCCCCCCTCTCTTTCTCCCTCCTTTCCCCCTCTCTGAAAATAAAGAAAATCTTTAAAAAAACCTTCCAGCTATCTTTGGGGGCAAAGTTTCCAACCCCATTTACATACTTCAACTCTGTCTCCCCCACCCCCCTGCAGCTTGGTTTATCAACTTTCCAAGTTCAACATCTCCAGGTAAAAATTCAAACTCCACAAAGCACCATTCAAAGCTCCTCTCAGATCTCACTGGCCACTCTGGGCTGACGGGCCACCATGTTCCCACACACTGGATTTACACGTATGCTTGTAGAAGTCCTGGAGGTGCTGTATAAGTCCAGCTGCTATAACAAGTAAGTCCCGAAAGTTCAATGGCATCGCACTCTAAAACGTTACTTCTCACTTCCTCAATAGTTCAATGTGCGTATCTCTGGTGAGCAGTTTTCCTCCATCTGACTCAGGCCCTTTCCACCTTGTGGCTCTGCCACCCCTTGGAGTCCAGAGTCCTCTAAACCCGGCCATCACCAGACAGGGGACGAGTTCAAGGACTCCATGTACCCCATTCTTAGTCATGTCAGCTCAGGGATGGCAGACATCACTTGTGCTAGCAGTCCACTGGCAAGAACAGCCTTCCACACAGGAGGGAGGCCGGGCCATGCGGTCACTGTGCAGATGAGCCACCGCGCCCTTTCTCCGGCTGGTCTTTCTCTACCTCCTAGAGTCCTGATCACCTTTCAGAACCACCTCTTCTGCCAAGCCATGACTGATGTCTCAGGCAGAATCAGCCCATTGCATTTCTCACTCCCAGAGCATTCTCCTCTATTGGAAAACACAGCAGGCAGCCAAGTATTTGCTCCCCTCTGATCCCAAGCCCCCAAGGAGGGGGTCTGCGTCTTATTCAGCTTCACATCACCAGTGGCACCCAGCACTGCTCCCAACGTGGGACAGTGGGCACTCACTATATCACTGAATTAAATCAACATGTGCCCGAAGAATTCATTAATAAGCAGGACCACATAAAGATCAAAGGAGTCCCAAATAAACATCCAATCATGTTTCGTTCTGAAAGTCATACTTTTCAGCAAAGTGCATAGTGAATTTGGGAAAATTTCAACAGAATGTTGGAATACCTTCAAATTTCTCGCGAAGACAAGTGGAACTAGGTGGGGGGTTACCCCCATTTCTCCCGCCTCCACATGACCAACTGTCCTCCTCATGAAAGATGAGAAGTAAGACCTGCTTTCACAACCGAGTGGCATAAGGAGGGGAGGGAAGGAGAAGGGAGAGGGTTGCGGAGGGAGACTGCATTGCACTCAGGTAAAGCACGTTCCTTTTCTCACGTTCTACTTTGAATTAATTCCAGACTTACAGACTATCTGCAAAAATCATGGCGTCCATACATCCCTCACCCAGCTTCCCTTGAAGCGAACATCTTACAAAACGGGTGCAATTGCGAAATCCCGGGAGGTTAACATTTGTTCAGTCTTATCAGGCGATCTAAAGACTGTATTCGAATGTCCCCCGTTTTCCCACCACACCCTGCTTCTCTTCCCGAATCCTGTCTGGCCACCCACACAGCATTTACTCTTTCTCCTGAGTCTCCTGCAGCCTCGAACCGTTTCTCTGTCTTTCCTCATCTTTCATGACCTTGACACCTCTGAGGAGTAGGGGTGTGGAGTTTTGTCTAATGGACACGGCGAACGTTTTGAGAGCCGATGCTCTAAAAGGATACGAAACCGAGTCCGCGGAGCACAGTTTACAGGTGCAGAGAAGGACACATCTCTGCCTCCCAGGGTCAGGGCTCAGGCACAGGGATCCCCACTGGCGCCCTCACCCTCCCCGCAATGTCAGGGAGCCTCCCTGACCTGTCCCTCCATCCCACTGTGGGCAGAAGCCACCTAGATGGGAGTCCCACAGACACATTCCCTAAAGGTGGCACCCTCGTGACACCTTGGGAGGTAACGTGTTTAGATGGTGGTTGCTAAGACGATGAAAAGACGGCCAAGGAAGCAGCCAGGCAGTCCCAGGCTGCTCTTCGCTGGGCTGTTTCTGCGAAACCAGAAATACAGCCTGGCCCCCTGGCGTTGCCCCCAGGACCCTCCTCCCTCCACTCCTTTCAACGTGAGAAGCACGTGGACCCCAATTTCTCCCTTTTCCTCTTCAACTCCATGCCCACATCCCAGTGGCTCTGGGACCCAAGAGCTGCCCCTGCTCCAGCCCCCACCTCCAGATCCCTTCCAATCAGAGGGTGTTGCCTGCACACTAAAATCACGGGGGCGCCTTAAGGGAATCCACACCTGGAACTCTTCCCCAGGGATTCTGATTTTTAAAATCAGCATTTGAAGACTCTCCCCAGGTGATTCTAATGTGCCCCTAAGTGTTCAGAACCGCTGTGTGGAGGTAACCGACATGCGCCTTCTGGGTTTTCTCTGTCTGCAGATATTTCCTCCAAAACCCTGTTTCTTCCTCCGAGTCTATAAATGATTCTATTCTAGAGCACTTTGCAGTTGCTGGTCAGTTTTTTCCATGATGTCAATAATCTGATTTCTTGGGAACGGCACCAACACTTCCTGGTAATCCTCTGACGATGGGGTCATCCAGGCCAAGAGCAGGAATAACTGTAGAAAACTCTGAATGTTGGGGCCACAGGCCGTCCTGCAGTTGGGGCAATGCAGTCAGCTGCTCTGGGGGTGGGAGAGGCCATCACACCCCATCACGTGTGACGGGGAAGGTGCTCCAGCCCTCATTGGGCCACTAGTGAAATTCCAGAAGAGATTGTCTCAGCGTCAAGCTGCAGCTTTGGGTGTAGCAAATGCAGGCCTAGGACCTAGTTGTCCTTAACAGGTTCCCCAGGGTGGCCGTAACATGTTGCCGCAAACTCAGCCTCTGAAAACAGCGGACATTTGCTCTCTCCCTCTGGAGAGAGCCGGAGCTCTGGAGGCCCGAAGCGCAACATCGAGGTGTCAGCTGGACCTACTCTCTCTACACGCTCTAGGGAAGACTCTTGCCTTGCCTCTTCCAGCGTTTGGAGGCTCCAGGTGTCCTTGGCTTGTGGCGGCTTCGCTTCAATCTCTGCCTCTGTGCTCACACGGCCTTCTTCTCTGTCCCCGTGTCTTTTCCTCTTCTGCCTGTTACAACAGCAGTTACTGACTTTAGGGCCCACCAGGGTCATCTGGAATGATCTCATCCGAAGATCCTTAACTTAATCCCATCTGCAAAGACACTTCTTCCAAAGGGTCCAGGTGTGAGTACGCAGACATGGGAGACCACTGTTCAACAAAGCAGACTGTCTACCCACAGCCTTTGCAGACAGAGGGTCTGGTCCAAGTTCCCCTCATGCTTCCTCACGCACAGCCAGGGAGGGAAGAGAACTTTCGTGGCCCAGATTTCAGAGTTAGCAACTTCCTTGGTTTAGGGGGAAAGAGAAAGAAAGGTGAAAGCTGGAGAGGAGAGGAAGACAGATGGGGGACTGGACAAGAAAGTCGTGGCGCTCCAGCCCAGAATTAACTCCCAAAGAGCCCAAGGTGGCCAGTCAACACGAAGGGCACTGCGTCCCTATCACGCGGGGGCATGTCGCCTGTGGCCCTGCCGTCCCTCTCCCTGCACTGCCACAGCCTCTCCATCCTGAGCACTGGGTGTCCGCACTGCCTGCCCTCCAGGCTTCCCCTCCAGGGGCTGAGTCGATTGCCCTGACCCTGACCGCTTCCCCAGAGACCCGGATGTGAGGAAGGATGGGGAAGTGGGAACCACGGGAAAGCGGGGGGTCCAGAAACTGCGCTCTGCCGAAAGGCTGAGTGTGAAACTTGTCAAGTCATTTGACAGAAACGTTCCAGGAGGTTCTACAAGATGCCAGCAGAGGGATGGGCCTCCCCCGTGCTTCCTCCTGGAAGCATCCAGTCAATTTGGGGAAACGTGAGATTTAACCCATTTACGTTTATTGTCATAACTGGTATTTTGTTCTCGTGATCATCACCTTGTTTTGCAAGTTTTAAAATTTGATCGGCCCTTCTTTCTTTTGCTTTGGTTTCTCCCCCCAGTGATCGAGAAGGTGCATGTGCCATTTAAAAATCTTCTGGACACACTGACTCCCACCTGCAGTGTCGGGAAGCCATCTCTTCACCGTCACTTCCAGCTTCATCTGGGGGCAGCCTCCCCTCTGTTTCTTTATTCGACGAATGTTTAATGACTACATGCTGTGGGATATGTACATATATATACACACACACTATATGTATGTATGTAGTACACACACATATGTTATGCTCTGTGTGTGTGTGTATGTGTATATATATATATTACAATGTCCCATGAATTAGAATGAGCAAGGATGGTTATGGTAGGGAGGGTGAGACCCTAAGCAAGTAAACATCAATAACTACATGAGTAATTAGCCCATCAATAACTTTGTAAGTATAATTGTGATAACCATGTAGCTACCTTCCAGTCCTAATGATGTGCAGCCGCTGAAAGGAAATACGAACTTGACTCGCTGGCAAACTCATCCCCGTGAGGAAAGGGCCTCCCCGAGGCCCGATCTCTTCTCACAAGCCGTGCTGCTCTTTGAGAAGGGTGAGCCGCACACAGGTGCTCAGTGTCATTTTGGAACATGTTCTCCCTGCTGGACCCCCTTTCTGACCCATGCCTGGCACCCTCCTCCAGCTATTGAGATCGTGGAATTAACCAGAATCCTTTGCCCCTAGCTGTCTCCACCTTCTGGGAATAAGAGAGGACACAATACCTAATACAGCATTGAGTCTGTAACCACCTGGGTGAGGCTGGGTGAGCTCTTCACCTTCCCCACCCTGACATGGAGGGGCAGATGCGGTCAATGGGTTCCGATGGAAGTCTGGGGCCTTGGATTTTGCTCCTGGTCTAGGAGGACCAGAAGAGGAGAGATTGGGGACAGAAAGTGACATTCACTGTTCACTGGGAGAAAGAGTGAAGGCTGGTCAGGAGGAATCCTGAAATCACAGCCAGAACTCGANATAAGAGAGGACACAATACCTAATACAGCATTGAGTCTGTAACCACCTGGGTGAGGCTGGGTGAGCTCTTCACCTTCCCCACCCTGACATGGAGGGGCAGATGCGGTCAATGGGTTCCGATGGAAGTCTGGGGCCTTGGATTTTGCTCCTGGTCTAGGAGGACCAGAAAAGAAGAGATTGGGGACAGAAAGTGACATTCACTGTTCACTGGGAGAAAGAGTGAAGGCTGGTCAGGAGGAATCCTGAAATCACAGCCGGAACTAGATCAGAACCAGAGGTACTTGGCAGCCTCCAAGGAGGTGAGTGGTTGGGAGGTGGAAGTCACACCCAGGAATCAGAGAGGGTGAGTGAGACTTGCAGGCTGGCGCAGGCGCTGTGGGCCTCACAACAGGCCGGCAAATGGTCTTCTGGCCACGCCCGGCTCCCCCAATCCCGATCTCGGAAACAATTCCAGGAGGAGCCCACCATGGTTTCCGTCTCAGCGTAAACTGGGATCATTCATAGTGACGAAACCTTTCCAGTGACACGCCCTGCTAGTACCCAACTGCAGTTTTCCCAGAGGCCGCCTCCAGGAAGAGTTTATGAATGTTGGGATCACACCAAAGCCACCAGGGTGGGCAACCATGTGGCTGTCTCCTGGCAGGGGTGGCAAACCCCGAGACAGGGAGTCCCAGTGAACAGGGTGGGCAGCACAGGAGGGCGCTCACGATGCTGCTCCGTGGAAATGGCTCAGCCCGCCCTCCGGTCCCTCACTGCTGCGTCCCCAGCCCGTCCCACGAGTGCCGCGAGTGCCCGCCGGTCACCCCTCCGGTCCCCCCTCTGTCAGCATCCCTTCTGTAACCAAGCGAGGTGGCTCACCGTCCAGCTGTGTCTCGCTGACAAATATATTCAGAGAACTTTAGTTTGGGGTGGGGATGTGGGGGCTGGAAGGGGGAAAACCCACTCACATGTTCTTCAGCTCGGCCTTCCCCCAAATGCAGGACCTAACAGGAGGCACCATTCATAAATAGAGTTAACCGCTGGCTAAGATTTTCTTTTTTCTTCTTTTTTCAAATCTGGTGTTTATAATTCCAATTGGTGTAAAATTTCCTGATGGTTAACACATCCCATTACTGACACTTTTGAATGAATGACTCATTCCCGAATAATTGACTAGCTTTGTAATTTGGGAAGTAAAATCACATTTACGAGTCCCCCGAGTGGAGGCTCTATATTGTCGTGCATAAAAAGTAGATAAATCATAAAAGCAAAATCTGCAAACACCCCCATTAGCCTTCGTCCTCACATTAAAGGCAGCGCCTCTTAAAAGCGCGCAGCTGCTTAGACTCAGCCGAGCGCTTTCAAATTGAGCCCTGTTTTATCTTGATGGCAAAATTGCATGTTGGTTGCCCTAATCCTGTCCGTGTCCAGCGGGCTGGCCATGCTCCGAATCCCCCTCTCCCGGCCCAGCCTCTCACTCCCGTTCCAGCCATCCAGGCCATACCGCCTCTGGGTGCTTTGTGGCCAAACGTGGAACCCCACGCGGGAGAAGCACTCCCCAATTAAGCCAGATTCGATTACAAGCAGCATCCACAAATAATAAATAAGTCCGTTGCCGATTTAGGGTTCGACAAACCCACAACGTGATCCTAATCAGACCTGACAAGAGTAGGTTTGTTTTTTTTAGTGGTTGAGAGTCAGCTCTTATTATTTGGCTTTAACTCCGTACACGCATGCATTTCTAAGCCTACCTACTTTTAAGGGCAGAAAGTCCACGTGGAACCCAAAAGGCAGACCCGAGCGCGCGCTGTCTGGTGCCGAACTCTAATTGTGTTTTTATGTGCTGGGGGTTTGAAATCTAGAAGTCCTGGGATTTTAAGCCTCAGGTTCTTTTCCCACTTTTCCAGAGTGCTGTAAATTAGTTTAGTATGCTTGAAAGAACCCCTAATTGTAACTGCTCTTGTTGACATATCAACTTGAGGCCGCACAGAGCTGGCTCCGGCCCTGTTGCCCTTGGTTTTGTAGTTACAGTGCATTTTAAGGGCCTGACAGGTCCGGTGCTAAGATGTTCTGAATTAGATTTGAATTACAACCGCTAAATGCCCTTGTCAAAGATCGTTAGCCCTGACACTAGCCATATACCTTCAGCTGACTGTTCTGATGGAAGGCCGACGGCTTAAACAAAGACATGCCCGGAGTTTCATTCCGAATTGTCAAAACGTAATTGAGTTAAAAAGAGCAACTGCAGCATAAGAATTGCAATCTTTGCTGCTTCTTTTCGCTTTGAAATAAATCCAGGGGACAATTTAGCGGCATCATAGGCGCAAAATGAGAAGAGGGTTTTCCACCAAGATGCTTGAAAAATAAAAATCCAGACCGACCCTGTCTTGCAGGAGGAGAATGGCCAAAGACCTCTGCTGGTGCCTTTCAGTTTTGGACTCAGCCCTTCTTGAGGGAAAGAAGTAAAAAGAGCCAGCTACACAAACGACCCGGCAAGGCCGGGTCCGTGGTTGTCACTCAACACATGCTGGTCACAGAAATGAATGAATGAATTTTAAGATAGACATGTCATGGGTAGAGAGATGTGGGACCTTGGAGTCAGTCGCCCCTTCGTGCTGCCAGACACGTGCCCTGAGCGGTGAGCTATCTTTGCTGAACACCCTCATTGGCAGCCCGGGGGTGAGCACGCCCACCTCCCAGAATATGAGGGGGGATCGTGGCTATGAAAGCGGTGTTGGCACATTATAGGCAGCTGAGACATTTTCTTTTCTTTCTTCAAAAGATGACGCACAACAGGGCTTCTCGGAGCTGCACTGGGGGCCTCCAGCCAGAATCCAAGGGGCGGCGAGGCCAGGGAAGGCAGGCGCCGTCTCCCACCCGGCAGCAGGGAGACCAGGTCGCATGTGCAGCCGGAGGCTCTCGGTGCCACGCAGGAGGGGTGGGGACCGTGGGGCCTGAAGAGCATCTACGCCACCTGAAAACGTCCCCAATTCCAAGTTCAAATACAGCAGCAGAAATCAACTTGGCTGCCAGTGGATTCAGCCAGGGGCCAACAGTTTACAACGGAAGGGTTCCTATCTTCACGTGTTTAAGGGAAGGTGCCTGGTGAACTGGAGAGTGGGTTTTCGGATAAAATACAGGGTGCCCAGTTAAACTTGAATTTCATATAAACAAGCAACTTTTTAGTCTATGGAAGTCCTAAATGTCATTCGGGCATATTTTTAAAGTACCCATTCTTATCTGAATTTAAATTTAGCGGGGAGTCTTACGTTCCTTCTTCTGCCAAATCTGATGATCTTCATTAGCAAGAACTTAAAGCCGAGAGTCAAAAAGGACCAGAAGTGAAGCCCTGCCCCCACACCCTGGGNCTTCATTAGCAAGAACTTAAAGCCGAGAGTCAAAAAGGACCAGAAGTGAAGCCCTGCCCCCACACCCTGCCCACCCGCCCACCCCTTAGAAACACATTTTACCCCTGGAAGCTTTGGGTCTCCCAGTAGGAAAATGGTAGCAGCAGCCCTCACGGCGGGGCGGGGATGGGGAAGGAGACAGCGGACAGGGAGGATTTCGGCTGCTGTGGGATGTTCTAATGTTCACCCTGCTCTTGCTTCCCACCTGGCGAGTGCCATCGAATGCAAATGGAAGAGGCTGGTCCTTACCAGAGAAGTCCTTTCCTCCCTGGCTGAGCAAAGGACTCATCCCCCAGCCCTTATTATACGAAGTGTTAAAGGGGCTTATCTAAGAAAGAGAAGATCAAAACTATGAACAGTAAAATCATAACAAACTCACAACTATCAACAAGTGATTCTTAAAAAAAAAAACAGTAACAGAAACAAACTAAACTAGAACAGGAACAGAGTTATGGAAATCGAGATCGCATGGAGGGTCATCGGCAAGGAGGGGGAGGAGGGAGAATGGGGGGAAAGGCACAGGGGATAAGAAGCATACACGGTAGGTACAGAATAGAGAGGGGGCGGTTAAGAACAGCATAGGAAATGGAAAAGCCAAAGGACTTATTATGTGCACGACCATGGATGTGAACTACGAAGGGGGAAGGCTGGAGGGAAGGGGGTTGCTGGGTGGAGGGGGGCAAAGGGGAAAAACTGGGGCAACTGTAATAGCATAATCAATAAAAAGTACTTTTAAAAGGTGGATTAAATAAGAAATTGGAAGACAAAAAAAAGAAAAGAAAAGTTCTCATCATCTGACCAAACATGTATTTCTTAGCAGGAATGGAAACAGCAAGTTATCAAATTGCAGTCGGATTCTTGGCCTTGGAGCAAGGAGCACAAATCTGGGCTGCTTAGCATGAAACAAGAAATCCCCGGAGAAGGCGTTCCAGGGGCTTGTTTGGGGGATCCCGCATCCAGGCATGAGGTGGGTGTGATGAAAGGGGAGGTTCTCAGCCTGCCTCTGGAAAGGCCGTTTTGTGCTTCATGAGAGAAGAGCGTGAGCCCCGTTGGCATGCGGGCCCTCTGCAGAGTGGGTGAGAAGGCAGCGAGCGAGAGCAGGCAGCGGACCGAGACAGGGCACTCGCTGCCGTGAGGGGTTTTCGCTTGGCCTAAAACTTTGACCCTGAGGGTGGGAGCAGCTGCCCTTCCTTCTGGGCGGCATGAAAGTCTCTTCCAAGCTCCAAAATACATAAATGAGAGGAAAAACAATAATTTCTGTAGGTCATACATAAAGCCAAAAGCAAAATATTCTCTTTTTAAAAAGGAGGGAAGGGGGAGGTGAAATGATAAAATACACGTCTGGCATTGCCTGGCGGCACAAACCTTGGGGGATAAACAGGCCTTTACCAAAGTAAGTTATTGCTCAGTTAGGAGCAAACTGGGAATGAAGGAGGAGAGTGAGAGCCTTGTCTCTCAGCCCATCCGCTCCAGCATTTAAGCTACAGGTTGGGGGGAATTAGCTCTAGGAGACACCCCTCCACCTGTGTGGGTGTTAGTTTCCGATTCCATTAAGGGGGAGATGGGCTCTGCGCGGCCCCCACCCCCTTCCCACCGGCCTGATTCGGATGCAAGTCCCAGCCCCCGAGTTCAAGCTGCTGCCGCTTAAGAAGGCTTATTTTGACACAGTAATTACAGGGCTCGAACGATGCTTTACATTAGAGTATAAAACACTCATTAAATTAAAATTCTTCCATGAAATCATGAAAATAAACAGTCTGTCCAAACTGGCATCAACAAATTCACAGGGCGTCTCTGCGTTTTCTCAGGCTGGGCCAGCTACAGGCTGCATTTAACCACCAAGTGTGAATGGCTCGCATTCCTTTGAAGGCCCGCATTCTGCTTCTTTTTAAGATTATTGCTTTAATTGTTTTTACAACTTGTAAGATTTTAAAGCTATTAAGCTTCAAAGTTGGGGGTGGGAGAGCTTGAAATGGGGGCCCTTTGTACCCGGGCCAGCTTTCGGGTGCAGGACAGGTTACCACTCTCAGCCCCCAGACCCTTCTGGGACAATTAAAATTCAGGGGACAAGCGGGGATGGGCAATTTTTCCATGACCCCTTAAGGGATAGAAAATAAACCTCGCATCTCAGAGACTGTAGACAGGACAGCAGGGAGCAAGGAGGTGGGGCACTGGGGCCAGCCCAGCTTCAGATGGTTCTGAGGCCCTACCTGGGCATGACCGTGGCAACTGCCTTCTCTGAGCTCTCCTCCCTTGTGTACGAAGTGAGAAGGGTAAGTAAGCACCGTGCGGTCTCATTATTCACGGTAGTTATGTTCTGTGAAGTTGCCGTGCATACTGAGTTAGCAACGACAGAGCCATTGCCCCTCAGAGAAACACCGGGTTAGGCTCCTGTGAGCCTCCGGTCACCACGCTTCCATTTACCAATTAAGACATGCGTTTCTGTTTAAAGACCCCTTATTTAATACGTATTGTTGATGCATTAATATGAAACTCGCGGCCAGCCACGCTGTAACTCCTGCCTGAATGAAACACATATTTTCTGGAAGGAACCCGTCACAGTCCTCTTTTTTATTTTTATTATTTTTAAAGATTTTATTTACTTATTCTTAGAGAGAGGGTGAGGGAGGGAGAAAGAGGGAGAGAAACATCAATCAGTTGCCCCTTGCACGCACCCCAACCGGAGGCCAGGCCTGGGTCTCAGGCGATTGGGAATCGAACCAGTGGTCTTTCACTGTGCAGGACGATACCCAGCCAACTAGCCATATGGGTCAGGACTCTTTAAAAATTATCATCGTCATCCTCATCATCACCATTGTCACCATCATCACAGCCTTCCTGCACTAGCCTAGCCAACATTATGCTTTGAGGGGCATTATAACAGGAACATCACCAGAAAAACACGCAAAAACGCAAGAAAAAAAATGCCACCAAATACCACAGGATTCTGGTTTACAGCATGCACTCGAGCAAGGACTAGGGGCACAGTGTCACCTTGTTTCACCTCAGGTGCAAATGGGCACACCTGGGGACTACATTTTCAAGGCTCTGCGCAGGTGTGTAAAATGTGAGTTACAGATACATTTCAGTGAAGAGGCGAATGCTCAAATACAGAATACAAGAACACGGAGGGTTGACTGTGCCTTATGGGCGTGAAATGGAGAATGTTTAAAAAAAAATAAAACAACCACTTTGCCTTCCAAGCAGAGGTTTCAGGGAAGGGAGTGGAGACGACAGATGACACAGTGTCATTTGTATCAGAGAAGGAAAAATCTCAGTACTGCTCCCTGCCACCTACAGAGACCAAGGAACAAACATCATGACAAAGAGTTTAAGTCACAGCAAAGAGGAACATTAAGCCACGTGCATTGCTGTGGTACCAGGGCTGGAACCCGCCCCCTGCACCCCAGCTCCCACATCGGCCTTTTGTGGGTTGTTTGGGGGAAACCCAGATGGAGGGAGGGAGTGGAATGAATGGGCCAGAACACAAGAGATGAGATGAAGGTATCATGAGGAATTCAGTGGAGGCAGGGCTTAGACTTGGTGGAGATTAGGAGAAGTGGATGTCCCTCACCAAGATTCTCCAAAGAAATTCGGTGGAGGGTGTTGATGAGGGTCTCATCACTTGTGGGTAAGGGTTCAAGTTGTTCTCCTTTAACTCTTAAAACAAAAAGTGACCCCAAAGGCAATATTAGGCTAAATACTTGGGACATACTGGATGGCCGTGAAAATTCAAAATAAGTTGTCTGAAGTGCTCACAGCGTAATGGAGCTCAAAACCAGTAAATTTTTTGTGCAACGGTCACAGATAAAATGTATTGTCTTTTACCCCCAACTCTTCCCCGCATTTCTCACTGTGTGACGACTCCTCAGAGCAGAAGCTCTCTCCGTCCTTCTGGACCCCCAGCAGTTCAAACAAGGCCTGGCACCCACAGACACTCAGGAAACACCAGCCACCAGCAACAATGTGCGTGGTTTCCACGAAGACCATCACCTGCCTCCTGAAGGGAAGGGTTGCTTTGCCGGGAAGAAATTTGCAGGGCCCACAGTCTGAAATAGATGCCCGGTACGTCCAAAGCTAGTACCATAAAACAACCTGGACTCCCTCCCGGCCCAAGACTTTGCAAGCTGGGCTGCAAGAAGCTCCAGGACACCACTTAGATTCTCGGAACCGGGGAGGGGGCGGGGGAGAGGCCAAGCCGGGGGAAGGCCAAGCAGGCCTGGTTCCAGAAGCCCCGCTCAGCATCCTGCACCAGACAAGCAGCAAAGCTTTAAGTTTATATTCATTGGGATGACAAGATAGGTATTAGTCAACAAGAAGGAGCACTTGGCTTAAAAAATAACAATAAAACATACACCGGACGCCATTGATACCCAATCGCTTGATATTGGAGATAAAACAAAGATTCAGAGGAAGTGACTTGAGTAAGGTCACAAAAGGGACAGACTTCAGTTTAGAAGCCAGGTTCTACCACACCACGGGACGGTCCTCATGGAGGACATCCACTGATGTGTGAGCTTCCTGTATGTGTCAGGGTGAGCTCGGCTAGGCTGCAGTAACAAACACTCCCCCCCACATCTCAGTCACTTAACACAGAACTTGCTTGCTCACTCACCCAAAGCTCTGACGCAGGTCTGGGGGATTGTCCAGAGCAGCCTCCCTCAGGACTCAGGATGCTTCTTTTGTGTGGCCCCACCATGGGCCCACACGGGGGCTCCTCCTAAATCACCTCAGCTGGGGGAAAGAGAGACAGGAGACTCGTTCACAAAAGAGCCCTTCCTGCTTCAGCCGGAAATAGCAGGCATCACTTACGCTCGCAGGGCAGGGCCCAGAGCTGGTCACGTGACCCCCTCACTGTGTGGGGGCTGGAAGTGCAATCTCCCTGTGTCCAGGGTGGAGAGAGGTCTGGAGAGGGTGTGCGCGCTGCTCACTCTGACCAGGTGTGGGTTGTTATTCAGTCCCTCAGAGTAGAAAATCTTCGGGAGCTGGAGTCGGAGAACAAGAGTTCAAGCCCTGCTCTGCCAATGTGTGATCACGTGATCACAGGCAAGTCAACAGAATGCCCCAAAACTCACTTTTCTCTAAAAAATGGGTATTATGGTAATACTCACCTTCTCTCAGGAATAGTTTGAGGTTCAAAGGAGCTGAGGCATGTGAAGTTGATTTGAAAATTATAATGTAGTCTACAAACATTATTTATTTTAATTGTTACCCAAAGGTTAGGCCCTTGTCAGAGCTAAGCCAGAAGAGTGTTAAGCCCAATTAAACCACATAATTAACTCTCAAATGAGTTTGCATTTGACACAAAGAACCAGTGCAGAGCAGGAAAGAAATCTACATTCCTGTGTGCGCCTGAGAAGGACCCAGGGCTGTAGTCCATGTCCACCGGGGCTGAAAAGAGCCACGAAGACCTGCTTGTTCCTGCTTCTCGCTGGCCAGAGGAGGAGACGGGGCCGTCATGAAAACGCTGGCATTTGAAGTGTAAACACCATCATGCACTCAGGAGGGTTAAACTAACCCCACTTTTGCAACAGCGATTTTGGCCCCTCCCCTTCTCGTTCATCTTGGAGCTTCGGTAAGGCTGAGCTCTCAGCAAAACACTGTTGTGGTGGGAACATGAAACCAAACCTAAGCCCGGTGGTGGGTGGTGTTCGGGGATGCTGAGCAGAAAATGAAACAGGCGTGTGTGCCTTGCTGGCCTGGACACAGATCTGGACGAAGGTGTCCAATAGACTTATTGCAACATGTCAGAAATCTTTGACCCAGTAATTTCACATTGAGGTATTTATTTAAAATATATACAGCTACACACAGAGATGATAGTCATAACATTTTATGTAATAGTGAAAATCTTAAAAATATGTAACAATAGGAGACCAGCAAAAGGTTAAGTGGTAGAATGTCATGCAGCCAATGAAAGTAATAACAATAAAAAGTTTGTAATGAAATGAGAACATGTTTCCGAGAAAAAGTTATAAAAAAAAGCACTTAATTCTTGTCTTCAATTTTAATGAGAAGCTACTATGTGCCAGGCTAGGAGCTGAGATAAAAAGTGTTCATTTATTTTCTTATTTATTCATTCAACTAAGATTTATTGATGGCCTACTATGTACCAGGCACCCTGCTGGATCTGGGATACGATATCGTCAGCGTGCTTACCCATTCATTGACTACGTGTTTGCAAAGTCTTCCTAGCCAGGCACCGTGATAAGCACTAGGCAGGAAGGGTATATAAGTACACAAATAATAGCAATGTGGAAAAAAGACTGGAAGGAAACCACACTGAAATGTTCTTAGTGATTAACTGTGGAAATGAGGTTCTGGGTGATTTTGATTTTCCCCCTTAGATTGTCTGAATTTTCTGCAATAGACACCTACTGCTCTTGAAATCAGAAAATAAAGTGGTGACTAGAAGGGAAAGGCTGAAGCCAGAAACGGGTCGCCGTTGTGAACAGGAGTGTGAAGAGAGCCCGCTGCAGGGAACAGTGAACTCAGGTGCAGGCATCGTCCCCTTTGACCCCCATGGAATTTGCTCTCTGGATGAATGGGGTTCATTCTCCTTCCCCAGGGCAGCCAGATTTCTCTTAGAAACAGAAAGATCATGGAACTTCCCGTTAAACAGATCTGGCCTGGGGTCTGAGCTCTGCCACTGGACAGTCGGACAACCCGGAAAGGTTGTTGAAGCTGCCTGGCCCTGCCCCCTGATCTGTAAAATGGGGTAAGAATATCTGTGGGCAGGCACCTGGTGCGCACCATAGAGGTGCTGAGTACCTCTCATTTCCCTCCTCCAAACACCCCCGTCCTCCACCCGCTCTGGGAAATGCAGGGGTTCTGATAGAATATTCCCAAATACTTTGAATGACAGATGGATGAGAAATACTCCAAGAGTCCAGACAGAGGGTCCATGGCTGAGGCACCATCCCCACGATGCCTGCAGTGGCTGGGGTCCTTCTGTCCATCCGCTCTACCAGCCCAAAGGGTGGCTCCCCTCCTCCCGGCCTCCAAGTTGCTCCTTTTTAAGCCAGAAGTCGATAGTTTTCCCAGTCACCTGAAGTTCGGGCTTGCACTTGCCTCTCCCAGAGGCAAAGGGCTGGGCCAGCTGCAAGGGAATCTGGGAAAGCAATTTTAATATTGAACAGGATCTGAGGCACTGTTTATAAAGATGAAGGGGTGTTGTACAGACAACCGCGTCTGCTGCGGTTTAATACCCTTCACCAGGAATGCTCCTCGGGGGCGCGGTCCTAAAGAAATCGTCCAAAAAGACCTCATGTGTCAAAGTATTTACTGCCCAATTGTTTTTAACAGTAAAAAGCTGAAGGCAGCTCAGGTATCCACAAAGAATACATTGGTTAATCAAGTCATGAGGTACATTCACTCAATAAAATATTATGCAGCAACTAAAATGATTCTTCAGGAGGCTAGGAGGCAGCATGGGAAACTGTTTATGCTATTATGCTAAGTGAAAAAGCAGAATGTAACACCCCCTCTGTTCCTAACTCAGACTATGTGAAATACATGTGCATGTGGAAAAATACGGAGAGGGGCTACAGCGAATGATAGGCGCTCTGACGGGGCGGTCGTGTGGGGTATGAACAATTTCATTCCAAAATGTTCCACAATGTTGTTATATTAGTTTTTCCAATAAAAAAAAGCGATACATAAAAACTTCCATTATCCCCAAAGCCTAGCAGAAAATACAATCAAATATTTGTCAGGCTCCTGGAGAAGCAGTTATTTTCTAAGCTTTGAAGCCAATGAGAAAATTGCAAAGGAAAAGGCACGCAAGTGTGATGAAACACAGGAGAAATATTAGGCCAAATGCAATCTTTAACCGATCCCCTTTATTTAGCAGAAGAAATCGTTTTAACAGGACACAGACTCCTGAAAGCGGCCGTGTGACCCAGGGCTCTCTGGCAGGCGGGGCACACGGGGGGCCCCTTTATAGGGCAGCTGTCAGCAGGACCCCAGGTCTGGCCCGGTCTGACCACCCAGGAGGCAACGTGCTGAAGACACAATTCAGTATGTCCAGCTACGTGCACATGGATGTTCCTTGCAGTGTTGTCTATAAATACGGCTCTCACAAAGCTTCTTGGGACAGGCCAGTACCCCGCACAGGACCCTTGTCAGCCTTCGGGTGTGAAGACGATGTCATGAACTGGCAATGTGTTTTGCTGTAATAATGGATGTTACAGAACAAAACTGGCAGGGCTGCAGAGGCGACTTAGTCAACAAGTATTTAGTGAGCACCTACTGTGTACTAGGTGCTGACGATGAGTGCAGGGCTCTGGGAGGGTGTTTGAGGGAAGACTGTAGAACTTAACCTTGTCTGATGTGCCAAATGGCAGTGTGTGTATGTGTGTGCAGAGTGCGAGGTGTGATGCGTGTGGCGTGGAGGGTGTATACACAGGCTACCCAAGACTGTGCAAGGTAAGGTTATGGGCGATTTTTTTCCTCTGTTCCAATTTCTCTTACAGTGGTTATATTGCTTTTAAAATGAAATTTTAAGCTTCCAAAACAAAGTCATTCCATTCGCGTTCTTCAAGCACAAGAAGCCGAGGGAGGGTAGGTGTCTGAACCATTAAAAAATGTAACTTTCTTCCCAAAGTTGGACGTTTAGACAGCTCAGAGCAAAGGCTAAGCCACCACTGCATGGAAAATGTGATCAGCGCGACTGAGGAGCTGAGTTTTTAATTGTATTGAACACATTTCAATTGAAAAGCTGAGGCAGTTTGAATATTTTTCATTAAAACTTTATTACATATGCTACATATTGTTAACATGAATTAAAACCAATTTGACCCACCTCTTTTTATTAAGGCTGCCAAAAAGCATGTCACTACACATGAACCTCCCATTACATTTCTGTTGGGTGGTGTGTTCCACATGTCGATCTCATGTCAATGGTATTTCGCAAACATCGTTCCTAGTGTGGCCTCGAGGGCTTTCGATCATCAGAACTCCTGTATCTCCGTGGCTGTTCAGGAGCGACAGGGTGCTTAGAGGTCCACCCCTGCCTGTGCTTTCCACGTCTGAAGAAGCCAGCTTCCCAAAGGCTCCTGCAGCCTGCTCCCTCTCCAACAACCTTTCTCTAGTGAAAAGGGAGAGATGTGTGTCCCTCAGTGGGTCTGGGGACGGCTTGTCCCTCAGGAGAACCAGCTAGGACACAGAAGTCCCGGGGCAGAAAGCCGAGGGCCTGGGGAGCCGAAGGAGGCTCTGGTTGTCAGGGAAAGCGGGTCCCTAACAGGACGGCTCTGCAGTCTGTTTCTGGTGTCTTGCCTCCTCTCTCTTGTCTTTCGAGGTCTGAGCAGCCCTGGGAGCCCACCTCTTGCTTCCTCGGGGACAAAACTGGACGAGGCTGGCCGCCACTGAGTGGGGCAGGGACATTGGTGTTAGGGCCAGAGGGAAGAGCTCTGGAAATCCAGCCTATTGTCTGCAGGAGAAGCAGTGCCCCGCTGTGCGGAAGCCCCGGCCTGGGCTCCCCGAGGCAGGGCTGATGCAACCTCAGTGGTTGGAGACATTCTTGGAACAGCTCTGCCCCATCAGAGTCCTCAATGATGGTCCTGGGGCTCCATGTGAAGCCGTTCCAGGCGATGGCCCGCCTCCGTAATGGCCCTGTTTTATCTCAGGGTGCAGATCTGGAGGCTGATCTCCCAGCCTCGTGAAGTTACAACCAATGCGGTGCTTTTTCCATTTGCCACGGACAAATCTGAAACATACACAGACAGGAATTTCATCTTGCCTTTGTGAACACGCACACACCCCAGCGACACCAAGGGGAGGAGCCTAAACTCCTAAGCAGTGAATCCCCCAGGTCGTGCGTCCCAGACCACCTGGGGCTGGAGGAAGGGTAGGGGTGGGGGAGTTGGGGGGCTGTTTCCATATTCTGACAGTTTCAATGGGCACATCTTTAGGGCATCAATGGGCACATGTTTAGGGTGTTTTCCCTACCTCAGCCACACACAGTGGTGGATGGTGGGCATACTGGGGACAACCACCTCTCCCAATCCATGCCACAACTATGACACACGGGTCTTGAAGTGACTTGGCACATGCACAGTGTCCCCTCAAACAGAGGACCTTAAAGGTCTTCCTTCTGTACAAGCTTGAAGGACTCACCAATGTGAGAGGTGGGACCTGAAAGCAGTCACGGAGCCCAGCATCCCCCAATCCTGGTCTCAAACTGGGGTTCAGATGAGGCTTACTAGTGAACTTCAACACCAAACCAAATGGAAGGGCTTGTTAAATGCTGGGTTACATTCTCCCAAGAGTTTTTATCCTTTTCTGCAGGATTCCTCAGGGCCTTTCATATTCCAAGGTGCCTTAGGAGTTTCTGAGAGGGAGACCTAGGCTGCAACATTTCCCAAAGAAAGACCCACAAAGCCCTTCGGTGGCAGGTGCAGTAGGCGTCCATGACCTTTGCTTGCCTGGCGCCCTCCCCTCTTCTTCCAGTAACAGATATTCCTGGTCTCCATAGTGGTTTAAAAGGGCCTGAACTGGAACCTCTCCCAGAAGTCTCATTACAAAAGTGGACAGCTGATTCAAGACTGTCCGAAAGCGTTCTTCCTGTTGGTGAGTCCTCTTTTTGTCAGGGTCACCGAGCTGATGGGATGCAGGCCTCCAAGCCTAACTAGGCGTCCCAGCAACATGGGGAGGGTCTTGGGATCCCGCCACGCCTGAGGTTGGGGTTTTGTTCCAGGGAGCCCGGAGAGCTGGCAGATACAGAGAAGAGGCCCTGGGATGGTACTGGAGCGCACTTCGGGGAATGCTTCGAGCTGCAAAGAGCAGAAACCCCTGCTCCGAATGGCCTCGGCAGGAAAGAACAGGGATTCCCTCATCCAAACAAGCGTGCCTGTCGGGTGGCACGCTTGCCTTGAACTTGCCTCGTGCATGTGTCTGCTCACTTCATCGCCAGGCTTCCTCCCGGGGGTGTCTGAAGCCTGGCCCCCTGGTTTCCCACGCATTCCCCCACATTGGAAAGAACGCACAGCTCATAGGAGGGGCTGAGCAACCAGGCGAACTCCACAATGAACTGTATGAGTTGTCTGCTCCTTTTAGGTCGTTTGATAAGCACGCTGGTTAATTTTATGGGTCAGCTTGACCAGGCTCTGGTACTTAGCTGTTTAGTAAAGCACCAGTGTTGCCGTTGCTGTGACGATATTTCTTAGATGAGATGAATGCTTAGTTGGCAGACTTGAGCCAAGGGAGGTGCCCTCTGTTATGTGGTGGGCCCCGTCCAATGGGCTGACGACCTTCAGGGCAAACATTGAGGCTTCCTGACGAGGAGGAATCCGCTTCAGTGCCAGGTCCTGCCGGAGCTCCCAGCTTGCTTGTCTGATTCACAGGTTTCAGACCTGCCCCCATGATCACATGAGCCAATGTCTTAATATAAATCTCTGGATAGATAGACATAGAGGTATAGGGATGGACATACAGATAGATAATAGATAGATAGATACACACATATATACAATGTCTGTCTGCAAAAATTCCAGCCGCTGTTCGTATAACGAGAACAGTTTGCATGACATTGACACGAACAGGCAGCCGAGGAGAGTGGACTGGCACGCACATGTGTGAACAATGATGACTTCACTGTACTAGTCCGTGGGGGTGGTAGACACTGCTGAGTGAGCCTGTGCACCGTGTGGCCATCGCCTTCAAAATGACTGAGCAAGTTGAGCAACAAATCTGCATCGAATTTTGCATTAAGCTTGAATATTCCACTGTGAAGACTGTTAAGATGATTCAGAAGGCAGCAGCTATGGATGACTGCTGCCTGGCAGCTTCATCAAAAAAACGCACCCACTTATCCATCACGTCTCATGCAGAGTTTTTTGGCCAATCTTCAAATCACCCAGGTGACTCAGCCCCCCTACAGCCCGTATTTGGTGCCCTGCCACTTCTGCCTTTTCCCAAAACTAAAATCACATTTGAAAGGGAACAGATTTCAGACTGTCAATAAGATTCAGGAAAGTACAACGGGGAAAATGATGGCTATTGAGAGAACTGTGTGAGGCCCCAACATGCCCACTTTGAAGGGGACTGAGGTGTCATTGTCCTGTGTACAATGTTTCTTGTATCATGTACCTTTGTCAGTAAATGTCTGTTTTTCATAGCACGTGGCTGGATGCTTTCTGGACAGACCTCTGCACGTACATACAGCCGTATAACTTACCCTATTTCCCTAGAGAGCCCTGACTGACACATCCAGGGTCAGTCTATTCAGCAGGAGGACTGAGATTCCTCGAAGGCAGGAACCGTAACATTCAACTCTTACCTGTTACTCCGTGTCTCCCCAGCAACCAGGAGCTCCTCCGTGGGGTCTCCATGACTCGACTAAACGCCAGTGAGGGTCTCTGAGTGCCCTTGCAGTTAGACGCCATACAGCTGCGCAAAGGTGGGGGGGGGGGCAGGAGAAAACCTCTCTGCACCCCAGGTCTCCAGTCTGTTTCCTTGAAAGCCAGTGCAGTTTAGGTTATACGGGAGCCTCTTAAAGACAGCAGGCTTTATCCCATTGAAATGGAGTCTGTAACTGCAAAACACTAAAAAAAGAACCAGTTGGTATTTGATATTCCTATATGCCAATATTCTTTTGATATTCCAATATGAAACTTAAACTGCTGGGGTTTTATGCATTCCTTGTTTTCCCTTTGATTGGGCACAGCTCTTCGCTTTGAATATGTTCGCTTTAATCACCGGACCACGGAGCAGGAGGGACGCGCATCTTGTGTGGGGAAGGGCTGGGGGGTGCGACCATCTGGGCCCAGAAACCTCCTGCCTTCTGCAAGTCACTGAGTCCTCCTGCGGGAAGCCGCTGGAGGGGATTGCCAGGCCCCCAGGGAGGGGTCGGCTCCCCTGGCCTTGCTCCAACCGGGACACTTGAGCCTCTACCTTGTAGTTCAAAGGCAGAAAAAGCAGCTGCAGCAGGGCCCCTGGCAGGTGCCAGGACCGGGGACAAGTTCTGGGGACATCTGATTATCAGCTGATCCGGAATGCAGTTGTGCGGAGAGCCTGCCGCCAGGTTGCAGGCGTGCAGGGGTCGGGGGAGGCAGGGTGGGCAGATGGGTGAATCTGTTACCTTAGGCAGCCCGGGCCAAAATGGAAACGTGACTTTGATGACCACGGTGACAGTGGCAATGCCAGTGACGGAAGAGGGTAATGACACAGCTACAGTGACCTCTGTTTGTTAAGCACTTACTTCACACCGGGCATGACGCTCATCTCTAGAGACAGATGGTCTCCTTTTATCCTCAAAATCACTGTCTCCATTTGCATTCCCCACCAGCAGACCTGGAGACCAGGCCTTGGGGACAGTTGGTGATTTGGAGGTTGTCCCAGGAGGAGCAAGTGAAGGATGGATGGCAGAGTGGGGTGGGAGAGGTGGGCTAATGGCTAGTCGCCTCTGCGGGCATTGGGGCCCCACCTGGCTGGGGGCTGCCTGGGAAATCAGGGACTGCACCCTAGAACTGTCCCACCGGGGTACAGGGGCCAGTGCAGGTATCCACTGACCCCTTCCCGCTCTGCGAAGAGGAGCGAGGGCCACAGAGTGGAGGGTCCCCACACCCGAGGGTCAGGCCCCCACAAGGCAGAGCACAGGTTACCCCCAGAGGGATAGGCCAGCATGAGGGGAGCAGGCCTGGAGCTGCCCTGAAGGGGACGGACAAAGGGAGAGCAGGAGGCGGGATACGGAGCCCTGACCTTCAGCCCTGGCTCCACCCCTTAACCAGTCACTTAACCAGTCACTTAGCAAGCTATCCAGTCCACCCCCCTTCTCACCAAGCCTGGACATTTAGCTTCCTCTTCACACCAAAGTGCCCCCAGGCCTGTCACCCTGCCAGCCCACTCTGTACTGTTCAGGGTGCCTTTGGGTGTGAGGGACAGACCCAGCCCACACCAACTGGGCACAGAAGGCAGATGAGAGCCCCTATGGAGGCCCAAGCGAGGCTCCGCCAGGGCACAGGCTGGCCAGGGAGCCAGAGGGATGGGCCTCAGTCTGGACCCTCTTCCTCCCACGTGGGTCCACTCCATGCACCTCTGGACTCTCAGTCCACCAGTGCAGTTGAGGGGACAGCCTCCTTCTGGAAAGTTCCAGCCAAGGGCTGCCTCTGGCCCAGCTGGGTGCCGTGCCCATCATTGTACTGTGGCATGCCTCGGCTCAGCCAGGTCTGGCTCACCACCTGGGCTCCCTGGTAGGGTCAGCCCAGGCTGAACCCTATATGCTGAGCCCAGAGAAGGGCAGGTCCCCAAAATGAGCTCATGCTGCTGATGCCAAGAAGAGGAAGAATGTGTGCGGGCAGAAAGGGGATGCTCATGCTCTGCAGGGGAAATGGTGGGGCTGTCGGGAGAGAACACCCTCCCCTTGCTCTTCCCTGCTGTTCGGGGGAAGGTGCACTGTGGAGGGTACCTGTGTGTGCATGGATGTGTGTGTGTGTGTGTGAGCACCTGGCTGCCCGTGGACTGTCCCTGGGACCCCGTGTGTGGGAGCAGGTACGACTGCTTGAACAGACATGTGTGCGCTCAGTGTGGGGGGGTGAGTAGCACCTGGGCAGGATGTGGTCCCGTGGGGTTGGGAGTGTGGGCTCATGGGCGTAGGGGGACTTGAGAGAGGGAGGGGTCCGCTTGTGACTGCAAGTGCCTACGCGGGGTGAGATCCGTCCCACCAGGAGGACACGAACAGGGAGACTGTGCCACTGCCCCAGCCTTCCCCAGAGGCCTTCTGAAGGCCCTGGGTGGGAGCAGCCAGCCGAACCAACATGGAGACCACAGGCCACCCAGAGCCCCCCATGACACAGGCCAGAGGGGCCGCACTCCCAAGGCTGCCTCTGCAGAGCAGCAGCTGGCTGAGGGCCTCAGGGTGAAATATGGCCCAGCTCACTTGCGTGTGTGTGTGTATATGTGTGTGTTGTGTGTGTATGTATGTGTGTGTGTGTGTGTGTGCAGTGCCCTGGGAGGGAAATGGGTCATCACATGTCCCATCCCAGAACAGGGACCCTGGAGCAGGC
Source organism: Sturnira hondurensis (assembly GCF_014824575.4). NCBI lineage: Eukaryota > Metazoa > Chordata > Mammalia > Chiroptera > Phyllostomidae > Sturnira > Sturnira hondurensis. The sequence goes on along the minus strand of NW_028093774.1, from coordinate 5,647,743 downwards.
TGCACAGGGCTGGGTCTCAGGCTCCTGGCCCAGGCGCAGGCCCCGGGCCCTAGTGAGTTAAGGCCACCAGGTCCCTCCGCCTGAACCGCTCACCTTTCCACTGTGGGTTTCAGCCTCTGTGGGGAAGACCAGCTCAGTCTGAATCCACTGCCTGGCTGGACAGTCATCGTTCGCGTCTCTCTACACAGCCCCCGCCATGCCCACAGGCTCCTGGAGTGTTTACGGGACAGAAGAAAAATAAAACAAACACTCCAGGAGAGGAATGTGGCCAGGCTGGGGCAGGGGTCCCCAAGCCTTTGGCCTCCCGGATAGCTCAGGAACAAGGAGTGGGCATGGGGGTGGGCGGACACCATGCTTGCAGGGAGGGGTGCTGTGTGTGGTAGGAGGTGGGGGAGGGGTGCTTCGGCGTGGGTCTTGGGACCAGACGCCACCCTGCCTCTCATAGCCCTGGACCAGTCCCTAAACCTGAGAGTGACACAGAGGACGTGCCAACATCTGTCTGTCAGTCAGTTTACCCTGCCTGGCTCTGAAGCCTAAAAGGGCTGGGTCCGCATGAAACACCACGTAACATGTGACAGAAGGATGCGGAGACACCCGCCCAGAGAGACACACGACGCCCAGAGTCAGATCAGCAGTCATGTCGAGGCAGAGGGCCCAGACCCTGGGGCCGTGGTGGCCTGCAGGCTGAGCTAGCGCCTTCCAAGGAGCCCACCTTCCTCAGAAGTCATCCCGCCAAGAACCACAATATGTAAAACAGATGGGGCTGGGGCTGGGGCTGCGCTGCGGGGGAGGGGAGCATTCAGGAGCCTGCCCTCACCCCGCCCATTGCCCACGCTCACAGCTGCCCTGAGCCACCTCCTCAGAACCCCAGGCACCAGGTCCCTCCATCTGAAACCTCTGTGTGGGTCAGGTCAGTCCACATGCTCACAGCAAGCCCGGCTGGGCCCTGGGCAGGCAGTAGAGAGAGACATGTCCACCGTGGGTGCTCACGGGACATGTGGCCGTGTTCCGACTAGTGTCTTCCTAACCCCTAACCCCTGACAGCACAGGAGGAGCTCCTGGGCTGCTCTCCTGTGCTGGGGGGCCCCCTGTATCGCCACACTCCATGAGACGGGCCCTGGGGCCATTTGCATGTCACGGAGGAGGATACTCGGGGGTGTAGGTCGTTCGGAGCTCAGACCCACGCTGATACTGCCACCTCTCTGAGGGGCTGTCCTTCAGAAAAGGGAAGGGCTGGTCCACTCTTTCCCTAAACCTAAACCACAGACTGAGACCGGGGTGGGGAGATGGGGGGGTGTGTGGGGGAGGAGCAGCCTTGTATGTAGGAGTCAGAACCGCCCACAAACAAGTGGGCTCCCTCCTCACCGGGTGTCCAGCACCTCTGGCCTGCAGCAGCGTAGGGGACGGGAGGCTGTGACATCAGGGACTCCCACCCTCAGGAACTCTGTGCACCCAGAGCCCAAAGGGTGTCTCCTCCCAGCAGCCCTCTGCTTCCCCCTCCACCCTGCACAACCTGACCTGTGCAGGAACTCACGTGCTCCCGAACTGGGTGCCAGTCTTGTCCGGTCAGCAAGGGCCTCTCTCTGAGGTTGCCAGGGCCCCGCACCACTCACGAAAGCACAGCTGTGACTATTGCTACCGAGGGCCAGGGTGGAAGGAATTCGTTCCCTCTGACTGCAGGCCTTGCCACGGACATCCCGCTTTCTCTGCACTTCCTGTGTGCGGCACACACGCCGCAGACAAGACCTCTTCTCACTCGGCGGTTTGTGTTGTCAGAAGGTGAACCCTGATGCATAGCAAATGTCTCCGAGTTCACCAGTAACCACCCCCGGGAGACCGCGCTGAGGAAGTTACACACTACCAAATAATAAAGTATCTCCATCTATTTTTCAGAAGCTTTGGACAGCAAAGAAGACCGCCGGGGGCCTCGGGAAACCTTCAGACAGGCTCTGTCTGGCTTGCCCAGCCTAATTCACAGTGACTTACTACGTCGGGGGAAAGGAAGCCAAGCACAGCCAGATTTCTCCCCTATAAACGACCATCAACTGAAAGATTTAACTACAGTTCTGGGGGACAAAGCACACCCAGATGCGTCATGTATCCTGACTTCAAAAACGCTGAAAAGGAGGAGGAAAGAGAAAGAAGGTTGACTCCAGATGAAAGGAATACAGTAGACCCTTCCCCTCGGGGCCTGCTGGGTCTCCGTCTCCAGCCCTTTCCCTGGGCTGCGCTCTGAAAAGCTTGCGTGGATCGCACTTTCTGGGAATGAAGGAGAGAACGTCTCCTCGCCCAACCCGTCCAAGGGCCCCCAGCAAACTGATCTGTCCCTGGAGCCACCCAGCGCTGCCCACGTGTCTCTGGGCGAGATGACGCTCGAGGAAAGTCAAGGAAAGGGAAGAAGTAACAAGACTTTATGGAGCCCCTGCCCTGTGTTGGGCTCTGGCCAGATGCTCGCGCGACCAGGCCAAACAAGACCAGAGTCGTGTCCTCAGCGACGGGTGTGGGGAAGGTGATTACAATTTACTGAGGGCCTGTGGCATCCACCGCTGTGCTGGGAGCCATGCACCTACCATCCCATTGGGTCCTTGCAATGGCTCTGTGAGATAAGGACTATCCCCATTCCACAGATGGGGAAAGAGAGGCTGCCGGAAGGTAGGTCTCTTCAGCAGGCCCAGGCAGCCGGTAAATAGTGGAGCAGGATCTGAACTCGGCCCCTCTGTCCAGAACCGGTTCTCACCCTCTCTGTCACCTCATGCAGCACTTTGCCCCAAACCCATAGCCCAGAGTGGCGACATGGACCCAAGACACTGTCACACCCTGACTTGTCTCCACCCATTCCTTCCGTGGTTCCCATCGCCCCCTATGGTCAACCTCTCTAGTTGGTCCAGCTCTCTAAGTTTCCAATGCCAGACGCTTAGCCCAGTCCACCACGGTCACGGTCACAGGAGGCCACTGTGACCTCCCAACAAGTCTCCAGCTCCCACCCACACCCTAGGGTCCAATATCCACCCACACTGCCACCAACGTGTCTGTGTAAGACCCAGGCCAGCCAGTACCTCTCCCCTGTTTCAAACACCAGAAAGGTGTCCCCTGCCCTGGGGGTAAACGGTGCCACCTACGAGGACCCAGGTGACAACCCAGCCTTACCTCGGGCCCCTGGTTCACGCTCCAGCACTTCTGCCTTCCGTCCATTTTTCTAGCCAGTGTGCTTCTTTCTAGCCTCTGAGCCCTCGCACTCGCTGTTCCCAGGCTTGGAACCGCTTTCTCCTCCACGGGCAGTTGCCTCTCCATGCGGCTCAGGTGACCTTGCAGCCACCGCCCTCCCCAGTGGGCCACCTCCTCTCCCAGAACTCTGCTCTTCTCCTGAAAGCCCTTCCCTCGAGTTGGAGCCGTCATTTCCGTTTAATGGTTAACTGTGTGCCTCCTCCCTGAGCCCCGATCTCCCTGACATCTGGAACTGGGGCTCCTTCAGACTCCATCGCATTGGTCCTGCTGCCCAGAGGCGGTGCCAAATAAACGTGCCAAGTGAGCATGTGAATTCAGGAACAGGAACAGCGTGGCCAGTCACCTTGGTGCATCCTCTGCGAACCAGGACGAGGCTGCATCATTCCATGTCACTGTGCCCCTTGCAGCTACCACCAACCAGCCCCACTTGGCAGTGTTGATGGAGTTTGGGTTAAACAGCTTCGGTACGTACACACCATGGACAATCACTCCTCAGGAGCAAAAAGGGACACACTTGAACGACCTCAGGGGCACTGTGCAGAGTGAAAACAGCCGGGCTCCAGGAGGTCCTGGCCTACGGCTCCCTGTGTGGGACATTCCCAGTGTGACTGAGTTACAGAGATGCGGAACAGGGAAGGGGACCGGGGTGTCAGGCATGGCAGGGCGGGTGTGACTGTGCAGAGGAAGCCGGAGAGAGTCCCCGAGGGGCACAGTCTGAGTCACGATGCTGGAGTGGTGACACAAATCTACACGTGGGGCAAGTGTCACGGAACCTCACACCGAGACAAAAATAAAGCCACCGAGCACTGGCCTGAGCTAGTGACATCCACGCAAAGCCTACCGTCCAGTTCCCGTGGTGTGCCAGACAGTGTCCTGGCTTTGACACTGCACAACAGTCAGATAAGATGTCACCACTGGGGGAGACTCGGGGAGGATCCTCAGGGCCTCTCCGTACTGTTTGGGCAATGTCCCACGAGTCTGTTATCATTTCACAACAAAAAGGTTATAAAAGGAAAAATACAGAAAGATGGGATTCATGTGCTAACTCAGACTCAGACTCTCCGTGTCCTCCTCCCCTCCCCCCACCCTTGGAAGGTGGGGACACCTGACCCACGTGGCTGCTTCTCTGCCAGGAACCCTGCAGCTGACCCAGAGCCACGGGCCGGTTGTCTGTGCTCCCGTGGGCAGAAGGGACGGGAACCCACAGGCCCACACCTCCAGCTGCGCTGGCTAATGCACACACGGAAGCTGGGCTCCCCGGCCAGGGTCTCATTTTTGCCCCAGACTCCACGGGAGGACCCCGCCTGTCTCCAGTGTGATCTGAGGCGTAACTAGAGAAAATGGTCTTCTGATCAGTCACTGCTCCCACCCGAGGCCTGGCGCCCTGCCTCTGGGTCTCAAAAGAGGCATTCAGGGGCGTGGGCATATGCAAAACCCACGCTGGAAGCTTCCATGTGGGCCCATCCCTGACAACCAAGGGGTGAGGGACCTTTACTCATTTTGTCCCAAAGAGGGGGAACCTTTTAGGTGCCCCTGTGCCATGGGCTATCAGCAGAGAAGCGCTGGTTTTGTTAAGGGTGGAAACCGAGCCAGCGGTGCTGGGTTGGACCATGAGACACAAGAACAAGGAGGCCTGTTTGGGTCTGTGGCTCAGGGAGGGGATGGCAAGTCTGGTTTGAGCTCGGTCCAATTTCTGGAGACGGGGAGAGCAGAAGAAAAGTGTGTTCCCAGCTTGTGGCCACCCAGCCAGCGGAGACAGTGTCAGCACCAGCACAAGGCTGTGGGCATGTTGCTGCCTTAACCCTTGGCCGGCCCTGAGCCCTACTGTCTGCCTGTGTGTAGGGCGGGCAGAGATGGGGGCTCTCTGAGATGACCTGGTAACTGGATTGGTCTGGCATAGGAGAATGAGCACTGGACATGGAATCCCCAATTGACCGTGAGGCTCTAAGTAAAGCCCCTTCCCCTCCCCAGGCCTATTTCCTGACCTTCAACATGCCTTGACCTCTGAGGTCCTCTTCAGTCATTGACCTGCACCCAGGCTTCTTGATCACAGCGCAGAGGACGCTCTGAGGCAGATCACTCTGCTGGGGGCTGTTGTGGGCATCGTAAGATGTTCAGTAGCGGTCTTGGCCTCCACCCACGAGGGGCCAGAACGATGCCCCCCGCCCCTGGTAGCTCCAGACCCTGATGGCTGTCCCTTTGGGGGTAAGGCCACCCCTGGTGGAGAAGTGCTGCCCTAGATTCACAGGCACCAAGAGCCAGGAGGAGTGAGCAGTCGAGACCCTCGCCTGATGGAGGAAAACCACGGGGGCTCCGCCCACCCTCATGGCCTCATCTAAACCCAGTGACTCCCAGAGGCCCTGCCCCCCAATACCCTCACGCTAGGGGTCAAAGCTTCAGCGTATAGATGAGGGGGGACACAAAATTCAGTCTAGTACACCCCAACCCCCCAGCAGCCTGCCATTAGTGCCCAGGCCCCTGCCCTGGTGCCCAGCCCTGCGCTGCAGCCAGCAGGTGGGTCGCGGCTCCACCCGTGTGACCAGGCCACACACCCGTCTGGACACCTGGCCCTGTCTGCCCTTGCCTCATCTCCGTCACTGTCCCCTCACTCCCACTTCACCCCCTGCCTGCGCCTGCCTCCCAGGCTTTGTCCCTGCTGTCCCCCGCCTGGAGTCCTCTTGTCCCAAATGCCTACATGTGGTTTTTTGTGGAAAACTGGTTTGGGTTTTACTCGAACGTTAACTTCTCAGTTAAAGCTTGCTTAGCTATTCTCCCTTAAATGTCATGTCCCTGCTCTGGACAGACCATCGCTGTCCTCTGCCTTGCTTTCTTCTTGCTCCTGTCCCCAGCTGGCTTGCCATGCAGACAAACAGTGAGAGACTCCTGGCAGCCCGAGTGGGCTCTACGAAGTGGCCCACGCTGCCACGGCAGGGCCACTCTCCGAGGACGCTCGGGTCCACTCTAACAAGAAGACAATGGGATTTGGAAGGAAAAGGGAGGGACAAAGGCAAGAAAAAGTTTTATATTCCTCACCTGAGGTTATGTTTTATTGATTTTAGAGAAGGAAGAAGAAGAGAGAAACATTGATGCGAGAGGGAAACACCGATTGGCTGCCTCTAGTTTGGGCTCCGACCGGGGATCAAACTCAGAAGCAAGGAACGTTTTGAACGCCCAGCGTCTGTTCGTAGTCTCTTTCACTCCTCACAGGAGCCTACGAAATGGGGGTTGTCACCCCCACGTTTCAGACACGAAAACCGAGGCTCCGAGGGTGGAAGGTCAAGATCATGGAATCATTTGGCACACAGCCAGGATCAGCCCTGGGTCTGCCCAGCTCTGAAGCCCAAGCCCTCTCTCAGTGCAGCCCCCACAGGCAGGCAGAAACGACCCCCCCTCGGGCCAGAGCCTTCTGCTCCACTGCGCCCACCGAGCAGCCCCCGGCTGGGGTCTCGGCAACAAGGACCGGACACTCCGGAGCCAGGAGCTCGTGTCCCCCGCTCCGAGCCCCTGCCTGTCAGGGCTGTCCGCTCCCATGGGGACGGGGCCTCCAACGAACAAAAGCCAGGCCCTGCCCCGGCCGCTCTCGGGTTTCCACAACACAGAGAGTCGGCATGTTTTTATTTCTCCATCTGTAAATACGGTGACTGCCGTTTACACAGAGCTGTAAAAACAGGGGTCAGCGCACAATACGATTATAGTCTTACTTCAATACATCCAATCCATAATAAAATAAAGTCTCACAAACGATCCCAAGGACCCGCTCAGGGGTTCTGTACGAATTAATGTCTGTCGTATGTAAGGATTCTATTTGGGCATAATATTTTCCACAGCTGTCAGGGCCTATTTAAAAGGCAATACCCGTTCACTAGCATTTGATTTAGACTCTGTTTATACCACGTGGAGGATTGTTAATTCTGCGACATCTGACTCGGGTGTCCGATTGCACCAAGGCCACCGTCAGGATGCAGTGTGAGGCCGGGAGCTGGGCTGCGGCCCTGCTCACCCCCGTGGCTGATGAGGTGCGCCCGCGGGGATGGGACCCAGCCGTGGGGAGGTGACACGTTCAGCTTTCCAGGCAGCCTGGGCTGGTGGCAACAACAACTTGGGAACGTGGTAAACAGGACATGGCCCAGCCACACGCTCGTGATGGGCTTCGGGCGAGCCGTTTGCCGTTCGGTGACTCAGTCTCCCAATGAGTTGGTGGAGGCCAAGCAAGTCCCGTCCCTTTTGAGGTGGTATGGGCTGAATTATGTGTCCCCGAAATCCCTACGTTGACCCCGAGTGCCTCAGAACGTGACTATGTCCTAAGACAGGGCCTTTTGAGGGGAGATTAGTGTAAGCCGGGCACCTTTGGGCGGGCCCTACTCCAAACTGGTGTCTTATGAGAAGAGGACACAGACACGCCAGGGGAAGGGCCAGGGGAAGACACGGGGAGGACAGAGCTGTCTGCACATCCAGGAGAGAGGCCTCAGAGCCAAGCGCCCTCTATGTTTCCAAGAGAAGCCTCTACAGGGGCCGAGGGGAGATGTGAGCCTTTCAGGGGAAGGCAAGGCCAGACGCCTCAGGGCTGCCCACTCCAGGAGTTCGGCGGCAGTGGCCGGTATACTTTTTTTAACACATAGAAGGTGCCAGCCCTGCATTACCACCTACTTCACCCACAGAACAAGCCAGCTGGGTTACACCACCACCCCATTCTGGAGATGGATAAGCGGATGCGGAATCCAAGCCGGTCTGTCCAAGGCCACACAGCTTGCAGGTGCTGAAGCAGGGCAGAGCCCTTCTCCTGCTGGCTCTGTCCCCCCACGTCCCCACTGGAGGAAGGGGGCAGCGGTCCCTAGCAGGTGCCTACACCAGGCTGCCGGCAGGAAGACGTGGTCCTCCACGGGCCTCTTCATTCTGCTCTATTCCCATGGAGGTCATAGAATACCCCAGACAGGAAGGACCCCAAAGCCCATCTGGTACACAGGGTCGCCTGAACAGAGGGAAACAGCAGCATGTAGCAGGACTGTGGCTTGGCCACGGTCACAGAGAACGGACGTGGCAGAGGTGGGCTTAGCCTTGGGTGCCCTGTCTGGACGCCACGTGTTTTCCCGCTCGGCGTCTGGCTGCTCGGAAACCCACTGTGCTCCTCACAGCACCTTGGCCTCACCAGCCTTCCTGGGCCGCCCTGGGTGCCAGAAGCTTCCATTAAAGTCAATTTTGGGTTGCCCAGTCTTGGGCTCTCTCCTACTGCCATCCACACTCTTGGGCAGGTATATTAGCCAGGGTTCTCCAGAAAACCAGAGCCAGTGGGATGGATGGATAGATTTTAAGAAAGTAGCTTGCACAGTTATGGAGATTGGCAAGTCCAAAATTGGCAGGATGGTCTGGCAAGCTGGAGAACCAGGGAGAATACCAGCATTCAAGTTCAGCACCTGTCTATCGTGCAATTCCCTCTTGCTGAGGGAGGTCAGTCTTTTGTTCTATTTAGGCCTTCAACTGATTTGATGAGGCCCACCACATTAGGGAGTGCAATCTGCTTTACTCAAAGTCTGCCAATTTAAATGCCAATCTCATCCCAAAACACCCTCTGTGGAAACATCTAGAATAATGTTTGGCCACATATCTGGACACCATGGCCCCGTCAAGTCACAACCATCACAGAAGGTATGAACGTTCATGCAACAAGCAGCAACGCGGGTTCCCCCAACACAGTGGCTCAAGCTTGGGTCCGCCTGCAGCTGTACCTCTGCCCTGGGGTTGTCGGATGAGTCACCTCGTGTGTCTGGTGTCATGCCATCCACTGACGATGGCAGCGGGAGCCCTGCCTCTTGGTGCCGCAGTGCACATTGAATGGGACAGCATCCGTAGGGCTCAGCAGAGGGGCCAGCACGCCCAGGAAGTGCCACCTCGGTGTGGCAGCGGTGTCAACGTGGCCCCATTGTGGAGACGAGGACCTGCTCCCCACCCTCCACTCCCCTGTCCCCCGCCTGCCAGTCCTCTCTGCGTCTATCACACGCTGGACCTTTGCTGAGTCTTTAGCTCAGTCCCCTGCCCTCCTCTTTGGGTGCAGATCTGTGGCTTCATACCATCTCCACTCGCTTCTGGATGCCCTGGCCGCTGCCTGAGGCTGCGGCCCCTCTGACCCCTCCTCGGCATCTGTCCATGTGGCCACCAGCACAGCCCTCTCTGGAGCTGATCTCCGTTCCCCCACCACACACATGTGCACACACACACACATATACACACACACCAGCATACTCCAGGATTGGGAAGCTCTCCTGATTTGTGAAGGAGGGTGTTTGGTGTATAAAATCTTTTGTCTCCAGGCTAACATGAGAGCCAGTCATATCCAGCCCTCTCCGAGGGCCATCGTCCTGGACTAAATGGGTCTAAATATTATACAGTTCTGTTCAAACATTGTTTACACAGACCCCCCGCCCCGTGCCCGCCCTGTGCTGTGTTCTGGGCGTACAGAGACAGCAGCAGGGACGTGTGACGTCTTCTGTTTGGCACTGTGGCACTACTTGAAGGGGTTATGCAGCTGAGCAGCGGATGGGTGCCTGGTGCAGAAAAGGGGCTGACCGCCTAGAAACTTCCCTTCCCCCCAGTTTCTGAGCCCCCACGAGTGTGCCAGGGGCATGACCGACCCCTCTAAAAGCTTCCATCAGAGGATGTCATTGTCCCAGCTGTGAGCAGTCCCTGGGACACGCCCCTTGGCTCATCGTGCTCTGCTCTGCCCCCATAGTTGCCAGAAGCTCCAGGTGTGGTCTGTGACCCCGGAAATGCTTCCCTGCAGAGCAGGAGCAGGGAGCTCCCTGGCTCAAGGGCAGGAGGACCCGGACTCTGTACCATGCATTGCTGCCCAGATTCACAGACGGGGCTTGCCCTGGTCCTGGCCCTGCGGATGGAGCAGGGCAACAAACAAACCCACACGAGGCACCCGTCTCTCCTGGGCGAGAGCCCACACCCTCACATCCATGGTCCTGCTTCCCCCAGCGCCTCAGGGTGCCCTGCCGCCCGGCCTGGGGTCAGAGCCACCTCCTGGAGAGTCCACCCAGCTCTGCCTCTCCCTGCACCCCCACAGATCCGCTTCCACACCCAAGCCCCAGCCTGCTGAGCCAGAGGGTGCGGAGCCATGGTGGAGGAAGAAATGTACCTGGGAGCTCCTAGTATTATTTCCCCCAGCTGCGTCCCAGGCACCATCCATGGGTCGGGGGGTGGGGTGTGGTGGGGAGGAGGAGTCACCTGCATTATTTAAATTGGCTTTTGCACCCATTTTTTTATTGGGCACATATGGTTGAGTATAAACCAAGTGATGGTCATGTCATGTGACTTCCCCGTGAGTCCTGAAACCACAGCTTCGAGGGGCACATCTGTGAGGTGGGATGCGGCTCTCGTGGGTCTGTGACGTGTCCCGTGGTGTCGCTGTGTGTAAAGATGCCCACCAAGAGCTTCAGCCGTGCTCCAAGGCTGTGCAGGCTGCTCTCACATGACACATCCAGCTCTGAGTAGCAAGGCGACAAGTTCAGCCAGGGTGGCCAGGCGACCAGGTGTCGCTCGCTTTGTCTGCACCTGTGCCAGGAGGGGATTGGAGGAGACCCTGCTGGCTCTAAGACTCTTATGCACACAGGCTCCCAAGTCAGGCAGCCCTGCCTCCTAACCCTGCTCTGCTCCTCGCAGGCCATGTGGCCTTGGGGAAGTTCCTCTACTTCTCTGGGCCTCAATTCCTCCAGCTGCAAAGTGGAACTGATGGCCATCACACCAACCACAGGGAGGCGCTAGAGGTGAGAACACGTCACACAGGAACTGAAGGCGAGCTGTCGACAAACACCGGGTATGTCCCAGTTGTCCCTGAAACTTGTGTCTGGGTGCACACGTGTAGCCCCTGTCCCCATGGTGGACCAGCCCCATCCCCAGCAGCATTTTGCCTGTGAAAACATTTTGGTGCAATTTTCTGACCCGCAAAAATATTTTTACAGCGAAAACGCATGTCTGGTGTGGAGCTGCTCAGTCTCATGGGCTTGTTTAGCTTCTCAGGAAAATAAACAGAAGTGAGTCTGTGGACACCAGGGGATGGACTCAAATCAAACAAATGAACTTGGCACTTACCAGTGCCTGGTGTGCCCCCAACACACAGCAGAGCAGCAGAATCTTGGACCCGGTCACTCCACCAGGTCACCTGAGAGGCCACTGGGCACAGAACCCCACAGCTGCAGGGCAGCTGGGACCTTCCTCGCGGGCAGGAGCTCTGCTTCTGTCTCCCAGTCTCCGGTCCCATCCTTGGCTCCCCCGAGTGTCCGATTCCGTCATCAGTCACATGCTCAGGACTGTGCCTTCTTTGCTCCCAGGTGGTGCCTGCGCCTTCCCACTCACCTGCTCCAGGGCCCTGTGGTTTGGGATTGACAAGGACCTTGAGACCTGCCAGGCCACCCTTAGGGCATGAGCTGCTCCTGCTGCAGCAAAGCCAAGCTTGAGGGGCCCAAGGGAGTCCAGGTGAACACGCCCATGGCAGGGGGTCTGGGGATCTGAGCCCGGAGAGCCCCGGTGGGCATGCACAGTGAAGGAGTCCTGGCGGAGGGCCTGCAGGTGGGAGGCTGCGTCAGTTTCCCGGGACGGCCAGAACGAGGAACCACACACTGGGTATCTAAAAACACAGAGACCCATCCCCCAGTTCTGTAGGCTGGCAGGGTGAAATTGGGGTGTCAGCAGGGCCCTTTCCCTCTGAAGTCTCTGGGGAAGAATCCTTCCTGGCTTCTCCCAGCTTTGGGGGGCTCCCGGCAATTGTGGCTGGTGGCCGCGTCACTCCAATTCCTGTCTCCATCTTCACATGGCCTTCTCATCAGAACACTAGGCATATTTGTTTAGGGCCCTCCTCCACCCAAACTTGACTAGGTCTGCAAAAGTCCTGTTTCCAATAAGGTCCCTTTCACGGGTATCAGGGGTAGGACTTCAACCTGTCTTTTGAGGAGACGCAACTCAGCCCACAACAATGAGGGAACCGAGACAGTAGGTGAAGTGAGGCTGGAGCCAGGACCCTCCCAGGGCTGCCCGCATCCCCCCCCCCCCCCCCGGGGCCCTTCACACATGAGGACCAGCTAGACGTCTGCCCTTTCCACAGCCTCTCCGGCCGCCCAGCAAGTGAGGTCTGGGCCTGGAAACTCTGCTCCATTGGCTATAAACTGTTTGTAAGGTTTTAAATAAACACCCACAGCCCTCTGAAGTCTGGTGGCTCACCGCTCACCCAGGACTTTGGCAACTGTCAGAAAACTCCACCGCCCGGGGCTCTGAAAACTAACCAATGGGCAGAGCCACCCACACAGGCCAGCGAGGAGGTTCCCACCAGGCGCTCACACCAGGCCCCCCCCCCACCATGGTCCAACCCGGCTGTGCCAGCTGTGGGGACAGAGCCCGGGAGGCCTGGGAGACGGTGGGTTCTCCTCTGTGCAGACACTGCCTGGGGGGTAGGAATTGGTAGCCTCCCTGCCCACCTCAGCGTCCCCTGGTTGCACAGGGGGGTTCAGCTCCACCCATGTGGCGTGCGCCAGCGAAGAGATTTCATCCCCAGCCCTCCAGCCTGGCCCAGGAAGGGGTCCCCCATTCACCATAATGGAAGTCAGGGATCTGGGTTTCTCGAGGGAACAGGAGACAGAAGTCACAACCCTTGCGGCTTCTGGCTGGTGTCCCAGCACAGCCAGGGTCACTAGTGGGCAGCTGTGGACAAAATTCGGCCCCCAGATCGGGATAACTGGGCTGCCAGAGGGAGGATTTTAAATGTCTCTGAATAGCGGCCAATATCTTAAAATGGGAAGTTTCATTAAGAAATCGGGATCTTGAATTTTTTATAAAAAATCCCAGCTGACGGCATGGAGCCCGCACTTCCCTCCGGGGGCCTCGAGCCTTGATCCGGGCGGCTGAGAACCAGGGAGGCGCCCCACGCCCCATGGCTGTGTCGGGGGCATGTAGCGAGCAGGCTGTTAAAGGGCAGGGTGTCGCTGAGCGGTGACTCGTGAGGAATGCCTGGGTTCCTAGGACTCCTCAGAACCGCCTAGACGACAGTCCGCCTCGCTTTCTCCAAGTCCTGCTTCTGGAAGTTTCCACCACAGGGCACTGATCAAAATGGCTGTTAGCCTGGAGGTTAGAGGTCCCTCAAGACTCTTCAGGAGCTGGAATCCCAGTGGCCACTCACCAGCTGCGTGGCCTGGGGACACGAAGCCTCTCAGCCTCGTGCTGGGGAAGCGAGAGGAAGTGAGGACGGTGCGTGACCACGATTAGCACGCCAGTCGGCCGCTGCTGTGTCGTTGGCGTGGCTGTTTTCCTTTCTGGCTGCTGGCGGTAGACAGAGTCCTGCCTCGTCTTCACTCTCCCAGAAGCAGGCTCTCACTGCGGAGCTCGTGTGCGAGCGGAAGGGCCCCGGGACCACCAGCGGGGGCTGGGACAGGCAGGGAACTGCCCCCAATGCTGCTGGAGCCAGTGCAGCCCACACACCCTGAGCCCCCACACCTCGGAGCTATGTGCCCCACTGCGCCCACCTCCACAGGCATGGTGGCGCGGGCACACCAGTGCCAGCTGCTCATTGGTTGCGGGCTGCTGCCCGCGGGGTCTGTCTCCTGGCCCTGTCTGTGAAGGGTGAGGAGGTATGGGTGGTCCGCCAACAGTGTCTTCTAAAGCAGTCAATTCCATAATATGTCCGCGTTTTTTAATGTATTTTTTAATTTTGCTAATTCTTTTTTTTTCAAGTACAGTTATCTCCATCTCCTTCCCCCCAACCCCTCCCCACACCCCAGCCATCCCGCCTCCCACCCTCAATCCTACCACCCTCTTTGGCTTTGTCCGTGTGTCCTTTACACCCTGTTCCTTGGCAAAGCTCCCCCCTTTCCCCCACTGTCCCCTCCTGCCTCCCCTCCCACTTCCCCTCCTGTCACTGCTAGTTTGTTCTTAATTTCAGTGCCTTTGGTTGCATTTTGCTGGCTTGTTTGTTTAATCAATAGGTCCGTGTTTTAATATAAAAACACATTGCAGAACTAAATACATAACTAAACAAATATTGGGCCTCAAGAATTGAGCAAAACTGACATTTTAAGAAAGAACCTCAGGTTCCCCTGCAATTCTGCACACTCCCTGGCACACGGCTCCACACGCGTATCACAGAGCATCTGTGACCCTCACCACAGCCTGTGCATCGGGCACGTATCATCTCCATTTCACAGGTGAAGAAACTGAGGCCGAGGGTGTTAAGTGACTTGTTTAGACCCTAAGCAAGTAAGTAGGTAAAAACCACAGGAAGGTGGCCCTTTGGGGCAAGACCCCATAGAGCACAGGTACAGAGGGGCCCCTCGGGTCCCTACGTGGGGAAGGAGTTTCTGAGGACTGCAGGGCTCCGTCAGGGGGTGGCATCGGGCTTGCATTTCAGAAAGACCATTGGTGGAGGGGGGAAGACCTCTGGTGGCTGCAGAGAGGGGATCAGAAAAGACTGTGCCAGGGAAGGGAGGGCGGAAGGGAGGCTGGGAAAGACGACCAAAACCGAGAGCTCTGGCAGAAGAATGGGCAGGACCTGTGCGTCCCTGGCTGGTGGATGAGCAGTGAGGGACAGACTTCACAGTGCGCCTTCCAGGGTTCCGAGGTGGGCAATGGGATGGATGCTGGTGTCGGTCCCTGGGCACAGGAGGAGTGGCCTTGGGGGGCTGGGAGGATGCTCCCTTCCCAGTGGCTGATGTTGGGGACTGCCCAGGGGGAGAGTCCAGGAGGTGGACCGAAACACGGGTCTGGAAGTGGGTAGATTGCTCTGGACAAGAGACTGAGGCCTCGGGAGCCATTGGCACCCGGAGCAATTACGGCCGTGGGAGTCGAAGACGGAGACTCAGGAGGAAGGGAGAGGAGGACAGAGCTGAACCCAGGGCCACAGCCTAACGAGCCAGCACATCCAGAGTCGGGCAGAGGCCAAGCTGAGAAATGACCCTGCTGTGGTCTCAGGCCAAGGAAGAACTGGAGAAGGAAGAACTTGGTGGCCAAGGGCAGAAGGCGGGCTCCTGCAGCCTACCTCCCTGGGACTGGCATGCAGCGGTTGCTCTTAGACTCTCTACCAGGGCTGTGCAGCCCGTGACCCACGGGCCACATATGGCTCAGGATGGCTGTGAATATGGCCCAACACAAAATCATAAAATTACTTAACACTTTATGAGATTTTTTGTGTGATTATGTGTCGCAGTGTATTTAATGGGTGGCCCAAGATAACTCTTCTTCTTCCAGTGTGGCCCAAAGCCGCCAGAAGGTCGGACGCCCCTGCTAGTCCCTTGGAGTGAGCAGATAAATTGCATTTCCTCGGTGAGTCACAGCTTGCAAAGTTGTCCCACAGCTATGGGCCCATCTGTCCCTTGCAGAAGGCCTGCAAGACTGAGCCCGAACCTCATAAACTTCCTCCACGGGTGGAACCCTGGACTTGCAGAAGCTTCTTCACAAGGTGATTTCTCTTGCCTTGAGCCTGCTGGACAGTTGGGCCTCTCCCCGCTCCCCATGGCTCTGTCTGGCCCTGAGGGCAACTAATTAGTGCCCTGGAGTTAAGTGCTTTCCCAGAGTCCCCCTCTCCACCCCCCCACTGGCTCTCACACCCCTAAACACCAGGCCGGTTGCTTGCACCAAGAGGGGATATTTGGTGTGTGAGAGCTGATTGGTTTTTGACAAATCCAGCTTGGCCTCTTTTTAGCACCTACTCATCCCCCAGAGGCTGGAAACCTGATATTTTAATGATTCGCTCCAGACCCTTCGGGGAGGGAGGCGGGGCGGTGACTGTGTGGAGCCAAATTCCCAGAGGGGCAGGCCTGGTAGATGTGATTAGCAGGTGAGGACTTGCTGGGGGGATGTGGGGTGCTGTCAGCACCTGGTGGGCCGTGCTGGGAGCCCACTTACACCCCGCAAGCGCAGGGCTGGCCTTCCCAGCTGGGGACGACAGAGACTTTCAGGACAGGTGGCTCCACTGTCCCATGACCGCACAGGGGCTTCCTCTCTGCTCCTGCTGTGCCTGTTTTCCTCCAGCCGTTTTCTTCCTCTCCTGAAACGTTTTCCTGAATCCTCCCGGTCCTTTCCCCGGACCACAGAACCTCGGAGGACAGAGGAGGCTGATGTTCTGCCTTTTCATTTCATCGATGGAGAAACTGAGGCCCAGTGAAAGTGAAGGTCACACAAGGGAGCTGATATTATCATCATTAACACCATCATCATTGTATTGTCAGCGCCGTTATCACCGTCATCATCACCATCAACACCACCATTGTCACCCTCATTATCATTATCACCATTGTCAACATCATGTCCCTGTCGTCCTTTTATCATTATCATCACCACCAACACCATCATTGCCAGTCACTGTCATCCTCACTTATATGTTTGTTCAGACCCAACATTGTTCCAAAAAACTTCAGACTACCTTAGCCTCCTACAACATCTTGGGTCTCCAGCCTCCTTCCTCAGGGACCCGTCTGCCCCATGGTACCCCTCTCTCTTTCTGTGGGTGACCCCCTTCCACACCTCCTCCTCCTCCCCATCACCCCACAGCCCTCAGAGTGGAGCTGGCTTCCATCACCTGGGATCTTCCCTCCAGTTCTCCCAGCCCCTCCCAGTGGTTTCTCATGTACACACACTTTTTCAAAATCCCCTCAGTCTTGGCTTCGTCCCTTTACTGCGGGGATGACTGAGACAGAGATAGCCTGCAGAAAAAAAACATAAAACGTGGAGGGTGTGGTGGGGGTGGGGGAGGAAGTGAAGAAGGAGCATGTGGTATGAAGTGAAAAGGGTCCCTGGCAGGTGGCTGCTTCAGGTGCACAGCCAGGTTAGTGCCAGGTAGGCGGGAACATAGGATGAGCCACCTCCCCTCTCTGTGCCCATTCTCCCCATTAGAATACAGTCTGGGGAGGGAAGGGAGGATTCTTTTGGGAGCTCTGAATGCCCCACATAGCTCTCATATTGCACGACTGAGGAGGGAGGGGGAAGGGGGCCCCTCATTTGGGTATTCCCTGATGAGGGCGGAGGAACGTTACATCACAGTCCCCAGCCCCCCCCCCCAAAGCTGCTCGGCCCCAGAGGTGGGGCTGCAGCCCGTGACAGGCCACTTCTTTTTCTGGATGCCTGTCACGACGACCTCCTTAGATGGGGTCTAGGGTGGCTGGTTCATGTATGGGAGGCACCAGTGATCTCTGTAGGGACAGCGACACACCCTGGCACTGCCACCTTCTGGGCTGAGCCTGCCCGTGTGAGCTCCCAAGCACATAAGTCCCCAGCCTCCCCTGTCCCACCCACAACCCCACGGTGTCCTCTTCCCCACACTCCACCTCCAGGCCTGCCCTTTGCAGCCCGGCACTTTAAAATGCGGGGCCCTGTTGAGCTGAGTTCGGCCAGAAAACCTCCATCCATCATGGTCGCATCTTTGGACCCAGGATATAACTCACAAACCCTCCCATAGGTGCCTCCCATCAGAGTGGAGGGCCGGCTCCTCTCCCCACCCCGAGTGGAAGGCCATAGCTGATTTCCAGCTGCCCAAGGGCCTCGTGAGTCCGTGGGCCCGCGGCCTGGCCAAGACCCGAGTTTTTCCAGGCAGAGCGAGGACTATTCAGAAAAGGAAAGAGGCCAGAGCAGTGACAGGGGCACCAGCTCAGCAGTGACAGGGGCACCAGCTCAGCCGTGCAGCCCCCGACTTTGCCAAGCTCAGCCCAGCAAGCAACCCCAGGCTGGCCTGCAATTCTGGACCACTCCAGGGTCCATGGTCCCCAGGGGCTGGGCCCTTGGGGGAAAGGCATCCTAGGTGGCCTCAAAACAAATGGGGGACAGCCAAGAGCAGCACGTTTTCCTGTCACCTGGGGGTGGGGCCCGCTGGCAGGGGACGTGTGCCTGGCCCTGTGCCAAGCACTGGAACAACCTGATGGTGCCATCAGGGTCACCTTTTCCAGAAGCTCATACAGCTGGTAAGTGGCACAGTCTGGATTCGAACCTAGCCCTGCCTGGTTCCAAGCTAGGCTGCTCTCCATGGTGGCGTGTCACCTCCATCTCTCACCACTCACTCCAACCAACCCACTCATCTTAGCCACACAGGAATCAAGAAGGGTTGCGGGTAAGTAGCTAGTCCACGATCACCCGGCCAATGAAGGGAGCCTAGAATGTGTGGCCCCAGTGAAGATGGTGGACGGGCAGGGAAGCTGAGATGAAGGCAGGGGCCAGGTGACCGCTGGGACGGGCCCGCTGAGATGCTCAGCAAGGCAGAGCAGGCAGAGCATGGAGGAAGAGGGAGGAGGAGGAGGCGTTTGAGGCAGGCTGGGCGGGAACTGAGCAGTCTTTGTCCCAAATTTTGACAGCTGCCCAGGACAGGGCTGGCGGGGGAGGAAGACTGAAGACAGGCAGCCATTTGGGAGCTACGACAACGGTCCGGACAGGCCAGCAGGAAGGACAGAGCCTGGCGATGGTCGTGGCAGGCAAGCCATTTCTACAGCAGGGGGAGGGAGGTGGGGAGGGTGGCTGGGTGTTTCTAGAGAAAGAGGGAAGCAGGGCCAGCAGCCTGGCGGAGAAGACCAGGGGGACAATGGGTCCACCGCACTGGTTTCAGGAGAGCGAGAGGCCCTGGGGAAGTCGGGCTGGGGCTGAAACTCAGGGCTGGCGTGTAGATTTAGGGCCCACCCCGCACATTCAACATTCATTCATTCGTTCATATTGATTCACTATGTAATGGAAACCTCCTGTTTCGAGCTCTGGACTGGACCCCGAGGGAAACTGAGATAGCTTTGGACGGTCCTTGCACTGTAGGAGCTCAGACGGTCCCCACCCCAGCACCAGGAATGACGTGCACAGGGAGTCCTCACCTCCTTCCTCTCAGACAAGATCCAGGTTGGCGCCATCTCCATCGTTCCCTGCCTCCCTGGCCCGAGTGCGGGTTTCTTCTCGCCATACTGCTCTCTGTTTGCCTCTGTGCCACCTCCCCGCCTGGACCAGGGTCACCGCCCTGGCAGGAGCCACCAGCCCCCCCAGAGCCCAGGCCTCCACAGATGCTCAGCAACCAGATGGGACCACCTTAGTCCCAGCTCTGGGTTGCCTAAGAAAGATCCCCAGAGACAACTAATCACTACAGAGTCCCAAGTCGTATACTTTAACACAACAAATCAAGCAACTTCCCAAACGGGTGGATGGAGGAAGCTCTCTGGGATCAGCTCCTCCCTGGGCTTCCCCCTTCATTCAACAGCAGACAGAGGCAGGCTGCCCCCGTGACACAGAGATGAATCTGACTCCAGCCCCCAGGCAGCCCACCGTGGGGCTCCAGGAACGCAAAGAACGAGGCTGACGACACGTGATAGACCGGCGCTCGAGTAAACAAGTGACAGTTCTACCCGGACTTGGAATCCAGGAAGGCTTCCCAGAGGAGGGCTGGGTGGGGCTAGAAGGCTGTTTAGCAGATCAGAGGTGGGAGGCTAAGGCCACAACAGTGGGAGCCACGACATGTAGGGTGACTTGACTGTAGGGATTCGCTTATTTGGGGCCTTAGGGGCATCTGCCGATCCGTTCATAGCTTGTGGAACAAGCTAGGCTATTGGACTGAACGGACCCTGGGGTCTCCCGAGTCCTTGAGGACATCACTCCCACCCTTAAACTATCTGGCACTGGCCCACTGACCTCCAGAGTCCAAGTTCTACCCAGAATACCCCACTGCCACCATTGTGCAGGAGTCCTGCCCAGGATCAGGGCCTACCTCCCTTCTAAGTGTCCCCTGACTCTGCTTCTACCCACCTTCCCCAGAATTCATCTCTCCCTTCTCTCCAGGTCTGGGACTCCTCTGGTACCTTTCCTGACGTGCACCTTGTGCTCTGGCTGGTCAGCTGGATAGTCGAGTCTCCACCCCTTTGTGGGAGGTGACACAGCACAGTGGGTGGGAGTTGGGCTCCAGAGTCAGGATAGCTGGGGGAGGGTCAAGGAGGACCTGGAAGGCTTCCTGGAAGAGGTGACCAAACTGTGCTGTGAAAGGTGAACGAGACTTTGCAAGATGGAGAGGAGGGAGGAGGAAGAGAAACTTCAGCAGAGAGAGTAGCACAGGCAAAGGCTGGAAGCATGAAAATACTTGGCAAGGGGTTGGGTGAGGCAAAGTGTAGGGTGCTTGGTTAAACAGGGTGTGGAGTTTGTGGGACAGGGGTGTGATGAACTGCTCATGCAGTGTCCAAAAAGGTAGGGACAGTCCCTCTGAGCCCCTGGAATGGAGCGTGCATCAGAGGCCACCAGCAAATGTTGGCTGCACAGCCTCCTGGGTGACCCAACGCCTTCGGCTGGCCCAACCCTGCCAAACACCAAGGCGGATCCTGAGGCATTTTGTAACTGACCCCACCAGCGAATAGCTTTCTGGCCGGACCCAGCTCAGCCCTCCCTGTCCCCTCCTCTACTCCAGGTCTGCAATCCTATCAGCCGTTGTTTTTTTTTTTTTCATTCATTCACTCACTGATCATTATCCTCCACCTTCCGATGCGGCAGACAGACCATCCATTTAATTCTGTAAAACTAAACAGCACGCTCAGCCCTTTCAGGACACACTCTGAGCGTGATATGTTCTGGGGAATGTTTTTCAGAGCAGTGAAAAATTTAATTTTTTCCCCCAGCATCGAGATGTGTCAAACATAATTTATGCCTGGACATAATTTATCCCTAAAGATAAATATTGAAACCCAAGAGAGGAGAGACGGCTGCAGAATTTCCAGGGGCGGGGGTGGGGGAAGCAAGGGGGTCTCCCTTCCCGATCCCACCACTGGAGGGGTGAAAAAAGTGTAAACTGAACGAGAGGAAAGTAGCTAACTCCAGGCCTGGTCCCAGTCCCATTCGAGACTGGCTGCAGACTTTTTTTTTTTTTTTACAGGCCTCTTTTGTGTCTGTTGAACTGTTGCTCTGTCTTGCATAAAACCTCTTGCCATCGAAGTCCTCAATTAAAGTCACCTGCTGGTCTTTGTCAGCTGAGCTTGACGCTGTCAAATCAGGCAGAGCTCCTTAAGCCAATACAAGTCATTAGAGATCCGACATGGTGGACAGGAGCCATACATAATCAATTGATATCTTCCTCTGCGGGGGGTGGGGTCTTAGGGAACCCCCCCTCCCCACTCGCCTCCTCCTCAGGGGCCCCTGCCCCTGGATCTAATTAGGCTGAGCCTCAGCAGGGCCCAGGCAGCGCTGAAAGGCCATCAGTAGGCGAGCCCATTAATAACTCGCCGGTGCCCTGCGTATTGTAATTGTCAGGCCGCAATTTACAGTAATCCTCCAATGCAAAAACCTAAATCGGGGCAGCTGATTGGAAATTCATACACCCACTTGAAGGAGAAAAACACAAGATGCGTGGGTTAAAGAGTCAAGCATGCAATGTTCGTGTTGAGTGACAGACATTTTAGTACCAGCCTGGGACCATATTTTAAAAGGTCACTGAAAACTCTTGGCTTGGGCCCTCTGACAAACAATGAACATTCCATATATTTATTTGCCATCTCTTTGTTTTTACAGCGAGCAGAATAAATGAGTGAAATGACGTTGTGCGGGCCTGCATATTGTCAGCACAGGTTATAAGTCATTATTAAACGCCATCAAATCAAACCAAAACCCAGTGAAGGCAATGAGACTAAAAGTTATTTGCATTCCTTCTGTCATAAAAAATCATATCCCCTTACTCAAGACTTTCGTTTCTTTATTAAATGCAGCCACAAGAGTATTTCACGTCTGGCAATACAAGCTCAGGAAACTCTTTCTCGGTATAACTCAGTGTAACGGCTTAGACCCGATTCCACTAAAAAGTCCCAGTTGAGAGGGCCTGGGCACTCAATCAAGACATACATATTACTTTTAAATAAGATTAGCCTTTATATTTTGCTGCTTAAGTTAAAACTTTTCATGTCATTCTCTACTTTTATGTAAACTCCAACATAATTCTGTTTTAGCAAAACACTTCAAACAAATTAAAAACCTCAAGTCGAATGTGTCCTTAACAAAAGCTTTCCTAATGGCATCGCCGCGTGTTTGCTGACACTGAGCCACTTTTAAATAAGATGGATTTTCCCTCCACTTCCCTGCGTTTGTAATTACGACTGTGCCGAGGGCGCCTTTGGTTACAACGGCGAAGGCAGTTATCTGTGCTCCAGATACCACTCGGCTGATAGCCGACGGGCGACCTGCAGCAACGGCAAAAACAAACGGCCTTTTCCTCTCCGAGCCCAGCTGGGTTCTGCATGGATTGTGCAATGGAAGGCGATGAGGGGGACCGCTGGGCAGAGCGGGTACTGGGAAGGAGGGGGCGTGTCTCCCCAGCGCCACTCACTGACGCTCACAGAGATGCTGAGTTCCGCATCTTTCTGATCTCAGTCTGTGGCTGGGAGGACATCGGAGTCAAGGTAAGCACAGGACACTGCGTCCATTGCTAATCCGCCCCTCAAAAAAACATGTCCGTGGCCACTGTTCAGAGTGTGGGGATCTGAAAAGGCAACTGCTGTGAAAAGTGGACGCCAGTATGAGTGATTTCGGTCCCCGTTTGGACCAAGGATGAGAGGAAGAGAAGGGAAGGATGGTCTGCACCGTCTTCCTTTTCACGTGCACTCAGGTGCTCAGCTGGTGTCTTCCGCCTAAAGGAGACCTGCAACATTAGTCGCACTCCCCACGTCTTCGCCCACTCAGGGACTTCCCGCCTGTCCCTTGCACGCAGCGCACTGCACCGGGGCTTCCCCACAGTCCCTCGTTGAGGCTGGCAGCACCCTCGGAGACAGGCAAAAACTACCATCGCAATGTGGCAGCTGGCAAAAGGAAAGCTCCAAGATGAGAAGAGTCTTGTGTAGTAAGGTCACAGCCATGGTGTGACAGCGGAGATGGCGGCCCCAGAGGTCCCCGCCCCTTGGTGTACGTGCCCTGTCTAACACCCTCCCCTTGAGGGCGGGCAGGACCTGGGACTAGGACAGGATGTCACTGCCTGGTTATGTAGTAGGGCAAAGGGGAAAGGATTTCGCAGATGTAATTAAGATCCCTAATCAGTTACCCGGAATTAAACAAAATTGACATTATCCTAGGTGGGGCCAGCCTAATGAGGTGAACCCTTTAAAAAAGGGGACAGTCCTCCCCTGAAAAGAGAGACTGAAGTGGGAGCATGGCTGTCTTGCTGGCCTTGAAAAAGGCAAGGCTGCCAGGGGTTCCCCATCTTCGAGGAAATGAATTCGGTCGACAACCACAGGAGCTTGGAAGGCTCTGGAGCCCAGGTGAGACCTCAGTGGTAGCCTGTGAGCCCCTGGGCAGAAGGCCCTGCGGAGCTGTGCCCAGACTCCTGAGCCACAGAAGCGGTGAGGGAGGGAGTGCGTGTGGTTTTGAGCCATCAAACTTACGTGACTCTGTTCCACAGAGATTCAAAACACACACACGTGGCCAGTAACGAGTGCCTGGCCACCAACCCGGGGATGTGCCCCAACCTCCACCCTCTGGCCATGTTTCAACCCAGGCATGCCTCTCTTCCTAATAATTACAGCCTAAACGTCAAATATAAGTTTATTACTAAGTTGCTTATTCTAAAATACATTCTTAAAGATACCAAAATCTACTTCTTGATTTGGCTATCACTGTGAATATTACCAAAGAGCTTTCCTATAACACAAAAAGAAAAAAGAAAAAGCCTGCTACGAAACGGCTTCCTTTCTCCTTTCAAAGGCCCACAAACAGCAGCCGCACACTGACACCAGTATGAAATTTTCTTGTTAAGCCCATAAAAGTTAGTACCTTATGAGAAAAGTCATACCTTTAAAAACACCTGACTAAATATTTCATAAACACAACACACAGCAAATTCCTGCAGTAGATTCACCGGATTTACAACCATCAAACTACATTAAACTTACAATATCAAGATTTATCACCTATTAAATGGAGTCTCGTTTAGTAATATCTTGCGTCGGATCCCAAAGGATCTCAAATACCTTCAGCCCTTCACCAGGGCACTCGGCAGTAACTCACAGGAGGCAATCAAACCCCTCATTGTAATGCTGCGCGGCCACATTTGGGGATTAGCTCACCTAGCCAGGAAAGGCGCCCGACCTGGGAGGGGAGGCTGCAGCTGCTTTGAGTGCAGAAATGGTACCACCAACCCAGATCACGAGGGTGGGGGTGGGCGGGGGGTGGAGCCTTACCACAGGGAACCCCAGATGGGGAGTCAGGCGGGGAGCTCCTAACAGGCTTCTGTCCAGGTGATTTTCAAGTGTTAATTTTTGACAGTCGAGCCCTCTCTTCCAACACGATGTTCTAAGGAAACTCAGTAAGTAGAGCAGATAAAATCGGAAGGGCTCTCTGGCTGAGAAAGGAGGCCCAGCCCCGAAGACTGCCCTCCCTTCCCGGCCCCATCAGCCTCTACAGAGCCCCATGGGAGACCCTGTTCCCACCTCCGCATTTCCTCACCTCAGCTGCACACTAAAGTCACCTGGGCAGCTTTTAAAAACTGCAGATAGCTGGGCTCACCCGGGATGCTGATTTTGTTGTGATTCTTACTCAGATTCACTGGTCTGGTTCAGGCCCCATCTTATGCTTGAGGAACCTGAGACTCAGGGAGGAAGAGATTTGCTTAAGAAAATACAGGTTTAAAACTAAACTGCAGAAAAATATAGCCAGCTCTTAGAATGTTTGCAAGGGCGTCACTATTCACGTTGAAATTGTGTATTTGGATTAAAATGCGAGAGTTAATTTTGAAGATTTATAGTGACCGCTTACCTTCAATGATTCCTTATTCAGGACTGTAGGACGTGGGCAAACATAAGCGGAGTCTTGGGGGCTCCCTGGACCCGTCGTCCCAAGAATAACGCGGTCTATTGAAGAGACTGTGAACGTCCACGCCGCCCTAGACCGACTCTGACAGCGAGAACGTCCACTCATCCCTCAAACCTGTCAGTAAACATTCCCTTAACCCTTTAGCTTTTTCCTACTGTGCTCTGGTCAGTCCTTTATTGGAGGGGACACAGGACTGAAATTCCTTGGTTATAGGTACACAATTGTCCCCACCATAATGTGAGGCTCTGGATCTTCAGTCTCCCTGCGTATCTTTATTCATGTCTAAAATGGAAATGCCACTGATTCTCCTTTGAAATTCAGCGGATGTGACCAGAGCAGTGGGGACCCAATAAATGTTTCCTCCCATTGTCTAAACTTGGCCACACCACTCTACCAGTCGCTCGATTACACTGCCCTATCTCACTGTCTTCCTAGCAAGTACCATTCCCTAAAAGTATCAGGATTATTTAATGTTTGTTTCCCCAGCCACCCTTCCAACCCGACCTCCACCACTGGATGGTAGGACTTGTCCATCGGACTGGTTCCCGCTGACCCCACAGCGTCCCGGGGCCCAGTGGCGGGGGCAGCCACCATCACTGCTGGATCATGTTTGTGGATGAACGCACACGTATTGAGCAAAAGGTCATGAACATGACCTTGGCCTCTAGGAATTTGAAGTCTTGGCCAGCCATGATTCAAATCTACCTCTGCATTCATGAGTCAGATTTCTGTGGCTTTGATGTTACCGACTGCTAGTAGACCCCGTGAGCCCACTCCTTCACTGTGCAGACAAGGAGACTGACAGGCCAGAGGCGGTGGGCGGGTTGAGGCTACCCTCGGGCGCAGGCACCCGGCCCCAGTGGGGGGAGGGGTCCTTTCAGCATCCTTGGCACAGGAGGGTTAACCTTGGGTGGCCCTGGGGGCATGTCTGCCAGTCCAGAATTCCAGCTGCCTAAAAATGCTCACCCACTAGTTGACAGTACCTCCCCTTTGTCAACAAAGCTGGTTTCAGAGAGTTTTGGTTCTGGAAAGCCTAGATGTTCTATTTATAAACATAATCTCAAGTTAGAATTCTGGCTTGTTAAGAGGACTGATTCAGCCCTTTATTCCTAAATAGGTAAATATAAGCAAAAATAACTACCCACCCAATGAAACCCAAAGTGGCCTTACAGCTCTTAAAAGAACTTACAGCTCAAACACACTTTCCCATAAAAGCAACTTGTGTCCCACACGCAAGCCTGCGCTTTCAGCGAGACAAAACTGAGAGCACGATGCCCCCTGTCGCGCCAGGAGCCGCGCTGCCTGTCGTCTCCCTAGGCTTCTCGAAAATGGTGCATGCGCTGTGGCGGTGCCCACGTACCACAGCGGCCCAGTGGGACTTCGCAGCCAAAGCTCCCCACCTGGATCCACTCCAGGTGCGACTGCCTGTGATGAGAGTAAGAACGTCCTGTACTCCCGGCCCTGTCCACTGGACTTAGAAGGCGCTTAATAAATATGAAGTGAACAATGGACTAGCCATGTGCTAGAAATCTGGTCCGAGTTGCCTGACAGTCAAAGCAACCAAGGAATAGATCAGCTGCGAGATTCACAGTGTCCAATCCAACCCAATCTCTGGGCAACGCTCGGGCTCTGGGATCTTCCAGACATTTCTCTGCTGGGTCTTCAACTCCACCTGTAGCAATGGTGTCAGGCCAGTGGGCCATCACCTGAGACCGTGACACACATTCAGGAGGGACCAGGGTCCCATTCCCCTTGGTGGTAAAAAGCAGAGGCCCCCGTTCCTCAGCTAAAAGCCACCCTCTGCCCCGCACCCCTTCCCTCCTGACCCTTTGCTTCCGCTGTCTCCTGAACAGCCACCCATGTCTGCACACAGCAGAGAGGGCAGTGCAGCAGCACTTGGGACCTCGAACGTGGAGGGGTGTGCTGGGCACCCCAGTGGCTCGGGGACAGGCAGCTGTGGCGACAGGAAGGTGACTGTGCTGGGAGAAGGAGCTGGGCCTGTGGTGGGTAACGGGGCTGAGGGCGGGGCTGGGTACCGGAAAGAGGTTGCTGGGGCCTTCGGCATCCACCTTACTTGAGTAAAGGTGTCCCAAGGGCATTTGGGCAGAGGGGAAAGCACCCAGAAAGGCCTCCCTACAAACCGTAGACTTAGGGTGGCTGGGAAGACAATGGCCTTCAACCCTCTGAGGGAGGCTGGCTGCACAAGTCATGTTCTGCTCTGGGACTTCCAGGGTCCAGCACCTGGACTTGCACACCAAACCTATTTTGACATCAAACATACATTTTAGTGGCTTTACTTTATGAGTCCTCATTGCAAGCCAAGTTCAGCCAGGACCACAGGACCTAGACTCACTCGCCATGAATGGGGAGTCAAAGTGACCCAGGAATTAGAGAGCCTTAGTGTTCCCTTCCAGTCCACCAACTGCAGGGACCGCCGGCCAGCTTCCCATGTGACGTTGGGCTGGCTGGCTGACAGACCCTGGTGGGCCAAGTCCCTGTCACCCCCAAATGTGGCCCACCATCTGCCCAGGGCCCTTGGTGGGGCACATTCTCAGGTGTGCTACTCAGACCTGGTACAAGGCCCGCTGTGAAGGCCTGTGGTCTGATCGGTTTGGGAGACGCAGCCCTCTCTTCCAGCCCCAAGGCGCAATCAAGAGCCTGAGAAGTCCCAAGAACGGCCCCCTCTGACTTTGTTGAACCCACACTTAGGTAACCATGGACCCCCTTTGTGCCTCATCATGTGTTGAACATCCTGGAAACTGCTCCAGCGGGGGAGGGTGGAAGTCTTACAGATGAGACAATGTTCAAAGCAAAAATGGGGAAATGGGGGCGGATATCGTCCAGGATAATATGTGGCTCAACAAAACGGATTTCCAAAAAAGTTAGAAAAAACTTTCAAGGTAAACCCAGCACCCCAGTAACTTGTCACCATCTAATTTGAACTCCTGGTTAGATTCTCTGTTACACTTGTACCAACCACTGCCACCCTCCTCCCCCAGCGGAGAAAAACTGGGAGTGGTCACAAGGTCAGAAAACACCCCCTGCCCTCTGCAGGGGCCACGCTTCTGCTGTGAGGCTGTGTGTGTGTGCAAGTGTGTGTGACACACTGGAACCTAAGCCCTGGCTCTACTGCAGTCCGGTGACAATTCCAGTGACACCTTAGAGCACGACAGGAGTGGCTTTACTGAGGGCGTTTTGCACTCAAAATACCAGGAATGCAAATGCAGGTGGGAAAAAGCAGAAGTTCAAGTAGACGCTTGCTTCCCACCGCACTTGGCTGAGCGTTATTGAAAACGGGAAACCGATGGTTTTCCTTACCAAGACTGGCCTCATGCGCAGCCCTTCAGGGGCCACTGGGCAGGTGCTAGTTTCTCAGGCTACTATGAGTCGGGCAGCAGGGTAATAACAGCAGGTTCTGAACCCGGCCCTCTTTCTTGTTTGAAAAAAACGAGGTAGCGCGTCACCTTA
Source organism: Sturnira hondurensis (assembly GCF_014824575.4). Classification (NCBI taxonomy): domain Eukaryota; kingdom Metazoa; phylum Chordata; class Mammalia; order Chiroptera; family Phyllostomidae; genus Sturnira; species Sturnira hondurensis. The sequence goes on along the minus strand of NW_028093774.1, from coordinate 5,619,288 downwards.
AAAATAAAGGAACAGAAATCCCGCAACTGCTGCCTACCCTGCTCATGAGTCGCCTCCAGTTTCCTTCCCCACAGGAAATACATACAAACACATGTGTACACACAGCTGCTTATCTTAAGGCCCCTTTCGTCTTAAAAGATCCACACAAGTTAGAGAATTATTGAGTGATGGCTAACCTTGACTTAGGCAGACATGGGTTCAAGGCCCCGACTCATTACTGTGATTTCATTCAAGTCACTTCGCTTCTCTGTGCCTTACTGTTCCCCTCTGTAAAATGGGGGTTGCAGTAACAATCAGCATTAAGTGATGGGCTTACGGTATGTAGGGTACTATGCCCAGCGTTTCACGTGAACTCTCCCTGACCAGGACCGCTGCTCCTCCTGCTGCAGGACAGGGTGGGGCTGAGGGAGTAATGAACTTGCCCCACCCAATGGTGCTGGGGTCCAGGTGGTCTGCCCGCAGCTCTCGGGTTCAATCTCTATGCTTTAATTTCCCTCCAAAAGGAGCCATTTTTGCCACTGTGGTGAGGAGTAAATGGCACTAACCTGTCAAACTCCAGCAGAGCCAGGGCACCGGGCAAGTGTCCAACACCTTTGCTATCATAGGCCCAGCCACGGTAGCGGGTTTTGTAATTCACAATCTTTCAAGAGAGAATTTTCAAGGGAGTAAAAAGACAATCCACAGACTGGGAGAAAATCTAATAAGGGTTTATTATCCAGAATATATAAAGAACTCTTAAAACTCAACAACAAAAAATAACCCGATTCAAAAATGGACAAAGGACTTGAACAGATGTTTCTCTGAGCATGTATTACTAATGGCCAACAAGCACCTGGGAAAAAAACGTTCAACATCACTGTTAAGTAGGGAAATCCAGTCAAAACCACAATAAGATACCACCTCCCTCCGTTAGCACAGCTATCATCCAAAAAGCAATCAACGAGAAAACAAGTGCTGGTGAGGATGAGGCGGCACTGGACCCCTTGTGCACTGCTGGCGAGGATGTCAAATGGCGCAGCCACAGTGTTAACCAGGACGGAGGTTTCTCAAAATACGAAACGTGGAACGACCACGTGATTTAGTGACCGCACTCTGCATGCGCACCCTGAAGAACTGAGCGCTGGGATCCAGGGGTGTGCATGCCGACGTTCACAGCAGCACCATTCACACGGCCAGACGGTGGCAGCAGCCTGGCAGCAGTAGATGAATGGGCAGAGGGTGTAAAATACCACTCAGCCTTAGAAAGGAATTTGTGACAGGGTACAACAGGCGCGGGCCTTGAAGACTCACTCACTTTGCCAAGCCAGACACCAGAAGACATACACTGCCTGATTCCAAGAGAGGAGGGGCCTAGAATAGTCAGACTCAGAGACAGAAAGCAGGACGGCGGCAGCCGGGGACGGAGGGAGGGGAAGGAAGCTAGTGTTTATGGGGACAGTTTCAGTTTGAGAGAAAGAAAGAGTGCTGGAAGTTGATGGTGGTGATGGTCACGGAACAATGTTAATGAACTTAGTGCCACCAAACTATACACTAATAAATGGTTAAAATGGTATGCTTCCTGTTCTACCACAAAGAGAAACAAAAAGACGGAAGAAGGGTCATGCCACGCCTGGCAGGCACACTGGGACGCCCACTCCTGGCCCGCACACCCACCTGGGGGCACCCCCGGCTCCGAGTGTCACAGCCCGGCCCACAGCTGTGCCAGCCGAGTCGGTGTCTACCATCCCATCTAAATGTGCACTGTGGTTATGGAGCTGCACAGAGAAAAAAAGGTTCACTTCCATCTGGATTCTTTTCACGCACAACACGATCTGCAAACTGATACGCCTGGCCTGGCCATGTGCTCTCTGCTGGCCGAGGGACGCAGTCGAGAGGTGGCAGGAAGGAGCTACGGCCAAGGCTTGGCCTTCACTATCCATCGGATTCCAGGCGGTGACATGAACACACGCAGGCACGTAGCGCTCAACCCAATTCCTCAGGACTGAAATACATGCACTTTTTCTCTTTCAGTTAGAGAAGTAAGAGGGAGGGGAAAGGAAGGGATTAATTTAAAGTCTTACAAAGGAAAACGAAAATCTTTTTCTTGTTCTAAGAAACTTACGTTTACCATCTTGTTCCCACAGCCAAGTCATTCCTATTAGCGCTTAGTTTACTGCGGTTACAGAACGGCTGGGTCAAAGCTTGAAATAATAAAATTCTTTCTTAGCCAACAATTTGGAAGTGGGTCCTGCAAGCCTGGAAGCTGAACGTTCTGTCCACTTGGTTTCAGAATAACCAAATTCTCTTAAGGAATGTGTCGAATCTATCCTAAGTAACCCAGGGCTGGAACGCGTCAGTCGAAGTGGTGGAGCTGCAGAAAAACACGCTGGGGTTTTTGAAATCCTGAGAAGAAAAGGACAATTGTTCCTGTGCCACTGCTACAAGGAGATGTGGAGCAGAACTTGGGAAACAAAATTTCATCACATTACAATATGCATTTTCATATGACTGTGGAATTAAAACATTTTAAAGATCATTTCTGCTACAACTACTTGAACTATCACCCACTCGAGCTGATCAAATTGAGAAAAGAAAAAGATAAAAGGACACAGAATGAACATGAACAGACCATAGCTTTATTGGAGATTTACTCGGCTACAATTATTTAAAAAAACAACAACAAAGAGCTAGAAGTCATTGACCCATAAGGTGCGGACTGCGCATCTCTGCTGCTCGACTGCGGTACGAATGAGTTCCACCGTGTTCTTGGAACAGCTGCAGCTGTAACGGCAAATATGCTGTTGTCAATCAAATTACATGTGAGTTTTACTTGAGTTTAGTCATTTTCCTTCACTCTATTTACAGCAGAGAAGCCAGAGACGTTACTTCCTGTTCACCTTCGCAGTTCTGCTATGTGACCTGCTGCCGTGGTGAATTCTGAATACATCTACAAAATTTAAATTGTCTGTGGTTGATGTCCAAATAAAAATAGACTGGGAAAAAAGCAAATGATGAAAATATATTTACAAGTTAGTTTCGCAAGATCGTTTTCACTGCCAGTGGAAAATACAATAGCCTCAACGCAAATCCCCTGGACAGCGCTGCTGGCGTTTCCAACAACTTTTAAAATCACTTTCATATTCTTGGTCTTCAACACATCTTCAAAACTTTTCATGTACAATATAAAATAAAGCCATTTATTAGGAAATAATTAAACTCCTGAACGTAATCAGTGGTTGGAAGAACACACCTGGCTGAATGTGACTGAAGGGACCGGTCGGCTCACAGACACGACACAGACTTCCCTGCAGGGAGCAGGGAGCACGGGCGGCGAGGGACTCGACACCGTTTCAGACGCAGTTTAAATAAAAACATCACGGTGTCAGTTTGGTGGCTTAAGTTTTGTGTAGAAGAATTAGACACACTAACAGGGCAGGATACAAAGTTTTAAGTGCACTGGGCCGTAAGACTGAGCTGCGGTAGGTCTGGACGGGGACCGCCCTCCGCAGCCACTGTCCGGGCGCAGGGAACGACAGGGGCGGCCGACCCCTGGCGAGTGGCTGCATTTATGAGCTGAACCAACAGAACCAAGGCAGCCTCGGGTCCCCTGCGATTTAGGCAGGGCAGTCTGAATCTGTCTGAGGGTAAGCTATTATTAAGAAAATAAAAATATTAGTATTTTAAAAGGTAATTACAGGAGTGTTAGAGGTCATTCTAAATTTAATCACTTCATATAATGTAAAAGAAAAAAGTAACAAACATTTTTAAAACATAATTAAGGGTTCAGTTAACAAATCTTTGTCATACTTTCACAAACAGAAAAAATGCCACAGACAAAAATGATCTATTTAAGTTGTGCAAGTACATGACACATCGCAGGCATTACAATTATCTTTTTCCGATTCGGTAAATCAAAACAGCAGCGAGGCCAAACCCCATTCTTCCTCTCAGTGAAGCCCATTTTCCTTGAAATGAGGTAAAGCGTGGTACCAAGTGCAATGCTCATCTGTGCTACACAAACAGAGGGTGGGGGAGCCATCACAATACGAGACGCAGCATAGTTAGGACGGCTGAAGGGACATTACAAAAGAAACCAAAACATTTACAATGAAGGTCCAAGCCAACCAACCCCACACAACCATCATGAGGAATTTCTGTGGCTGCTTTTCAAGACAGGCTGCGCGGGCCCTTTACAGGGGTGCGGGCCGCAGGAGGACACCCCTCGGGTGGGACTTGCGTGTTACATTCAGTCGCACGTCTCGATCACAGGACAAAGGGATGACACAGTTGGAAAGTGGGGCAATACAGAGTGATTTTTTTCCCTTAATTAATGGACACAAAACATTTCAACAAGTTAAACTGGGGAAATCTGTACAGCACTAAAGTCAGCAGCACAAAAGCGTTCATAACCATTTCATAGATCTAACTCATAGCTTTTCATTTTTAACTTAGTAACCAGGGGATCACAGGGTGCTTCAAAGTATGAGCCACAAATTAAAATCAGCTACTTTTCTCCAGCAAGAAAAGAGACAGAGAGACAGAGAGAGAGAGACAGAGAAAGAGAGACAGAGAGAGAGAGAGGGGGGGGGGAGAGAGAGAGGGAGAACAGGGAGAGAGAAAGAGAAAAGAGAAAGAAATAAGTTTGCTGTTGATAAAACATTTTGAATGGTAGTGGGAAATTTGAACCCCTGAGAATGTATGACCTAATCATATCGAAGTCTGAACTTTTTAGTATTAACAAAAAATATTCTTCTTAAGGTTACAAAATATATTGAGGCATTTTCTCCCAACGGGAATTGTAACTGGAACAATCTGGTTTTGGTGCCAGGAGGCGAGAGAATCCCTCCACACCGGGATCAGTGCATGAGGCACAATGCAGAGCCCTAAGCTCCTGGCGGCAGGTAGTTTTATAGATTATTCGGATTATCTGTGATGTAACTTCATCACAAATCACCCTCATTAGTAAAATTCACATCCAGCCTTACTTAGTCATTGTACAAGCTTACAGTTATATCATTCAAGAATCGCTTGGTTTTAACTTGCCAGGAGATCTTACATTGAGATATTTTAAAAAAAAGAAAAAGAAATCTATGTTGCCAAATCAGAATTCAGTATTTTAAAAATAAGTCCACCCAAATTAATTTGCTCAAAACCTCATGTAATAATTTAGGCCCACTCCAATGTAAGCGTGAGACTGGAGATGACAAACCCCGGAGAGGCTTCGCGTCCCCTGCACTCAGGTCCCCTCGGCGGGTGAGGCTGAGTTTTTGGACGGTGGACGTGCAGAGGGCCCCCTGGGGCGGGCGGTGTGGGCAGAGCGAGGAGTGCAGTATTCGGCTGCAATCTGCAAGGCGAGTGCAGCGCTGCGTGAAGCATCGAGTTCAGGACAGTGTGCTAGAAAGTGTCAGACACCTCTGCTCAGCGTCCTTCGACTTCAAGCGTAATTAATGGGGCAAACTGCGGCAAACCTCTACTGGTGTTGGTGGGAGTGCAAGACTGACCCACAGCTTTTATAAAGGTAAATTAAGAGGTATTATAGGTACAGTGCAAAAAAAAACGAAAACTTCAAGCATAACACACAAACATAGCACCGAACGGGAAACGCGTGCCAAAGGAAATAGGACTGAGGTATTCGAGTGAAGAGTGCCTACCGGTCTAATTAGAGGAGCTCAGGCAAACGCCTGAAAATGTCTTTTTTTCCTTTTTCAAAGATGGAAACAATGAGCTAGTTTATCTAAATTAACGAGCTAAATCACAGATGTATCAAAATCACGGCAGTTTATCGCGAACATGAACTTTCACGGCATGAAGGGCACAGCTTTGGCAGGTGAAATACACATGCGACGCTGTGGAAAGTACAAGAAACTTACATGAGAAGACCAAGGGTAAAGGTGCTGGGTTTTACTTCTTTAAATAAGTAACCAATGATTATAAAATCTGCAGCATATTTTAGGTGTGATATGTCTAAGGTTTATTTTGTTAGAGAAACGGCCTACAGGGCAAAACTATTTGCCACAAACGATTTCCATCAGTGGAACTACCTAGTAGGAGGGTTTTCTTTTTTTTAGTAAAATTGGGTATTTAGCCAAAGATCATTTTTATTACGGTGTGTTAAAAAATCCATCGGCTACAGATTCTGGTTTTTAAAATGTTTTCAGTACACGTGACAGAAAGCTTAATATCCTGTTTCAACTTAAGTTACAACTATACTAGTGAGTTGTGAGTATCACGCTGCCTCAAAATCTGATGCGTAACAAAGTAAAGGGAATGTAAAATTAGTTTGTTCCAAAAAAGATCTAAAATTAAAGACTATCCATGAGGATATTACTTTTAAGGCAAGAACCTTTTTTATGCAAGACTATGTGGCATGAGAAAACGAACACTGGATTTACCAACATGCCAGCCAATGTTCACTGAACTCTGTCCCTTACCACCAAGTGCAGTAGCGCCGGGGGCGTCGCTCACACGACGGAGCACGGAGACAAAGACAACACTGGCAGGCTTCCCTCCGCGCAGCCCGCAGCCCCCTGCCGGGCTCCCCGGCGAGGTGGGGCTGGCGATGCCGCACAGACTGCGGCGGCAGCACGGGGCTCTAACACCGCTCTAGGGACTGTCTGGGGCTGCAGCTCCGTGGCCTCCTAACACTAAGCAAAAGTGACAGAAATCAAACTAAAAACAAAACAGAAAACCCCAAACTGTCAATAATTATTTTGAACACTTGCTAAACGTCATCATTAAAGCACTCTCGTGATTTAAACAAAGCAGAAGTGAGGAAAGAAGACAAGATTGTGTTTGCGCAAAAAACTAAAACTACAATTAGTTCCAAAGTTTTTATACACATGTTAAATGTTTTATTCTGTAATCTATCTTGTTATCCAACAAACTTTAAATTCTGCCTTCAATTCGTTCCACTCAGTTATCAACTTTAAAATCATCCTTTTCAACTTAAATATTTCCACCTTAATTCTGCCTTTTTAAAAAATTTTACAAAGGGGTTTCAGCTGTTGGGAACCTGAGGTTGACTAGCTTTGAGGCTTCGCAGGGCCCTCCTTGCGGCCGCAGACTTGGCGATCCTGTAGCTGCGGCCAACGCCTTTAAACTTCCCCTTGCCGACCACTTCCACAGTGACTCTGACCTTGCCGTCGTAAGTTCTCTCAGCTGGGCTGTGAAGAGGCCAGACAGCTTGGATTAGCAGTCAGAAGTATTTATTGTGACTGTCAGTCAGCACTGAGCGCACGCTCCCGGCCGAGCGCCCCGTGTGCAGGCCGACGCCACACAAAGGAGACACGCACCATGACCCACTGCACACCAGCGGCAGACGGGGGCCACCGCCCCTCCCCCTAATTCAGCATCGCTTTATGAAAACAAAGAGAGGAGTCAATCAGACTACAAGTGGAAATTGCATGAGAGCGTGCCCCAGTGTAAATATTTTTCAGAATCATTCATTCACGGCATCTTTGAGAACTCCCCCTGCTTCGTTTTTGAGTAAGTTAATTTTTTCCATGCACATTTTTGCTTACCTAAATTTGGCGGTTTCTGGTTCCATTTCAAGCAATTCTCGCACAGGGGAACGGGGCACATTTGCAGAAAATTTTTCTATAATCAAAATGAAAGAATAATGTAAATAATACCCTTGCGGTTGTTTCTAATTCTGACTTTGCTCCTTCCGAGGGAGCCGCCAGTACCTATGAGTGGCCGCATCATAGGGTGGTACACCTGCCACACCACCTCCAGCGACATCCCGCTGTCCATGTAGATGGCCCCAGCAAGCGACTCAAAAATGTCTCCCATGGCCTTTGGAACTTCAATGTCCTCTTCCTTCTCTTCGTCCTCCTCAGATCTCCTAAGCTGTCACAGAGAGAAAAGTGACTTGTGAGCACCAGGCCACTTTAAAAGGCCGTCCGCAGAGGCGTTTCTTCCCCGGCTGCGATTCCCCAGCGCATCTGTGACAGAGGTAGCGACGCCAGCCGTCTGTGGCATGCCCACTCTGCTGTACTGGGTTCTCTGCAAACACTACTTATCTGACACTGAAAAGTGTTTTCAAACTGCTCAAGAAAAAAAACAAAAGGAAAAAATCCCCTCCCATTCAATATTCTATACCCAACAAAGAAAAAAAGTATTATTTCTAAATAAAAACTAAAACAACTTTTAACACAAAATTAGAAATAGTCAACACATATATTTTTAAAACTTCTCAAATTCACTCATCACTAGAAACCTGTCCATTAGCGATTGATTCCACCTCCAGTGGCTGAGCAAGGACTGGGCAGAAGACCTCTGGCAGGGAGGTGCCACTCAGAAGACATTTTCCTCCACGCGCCTTCTTATGAAACACTAAACGCATGTCCGCTGAGAAGCGGCACCTGACCCATGGTGGGCATCCCAACTTCCGGAACAGAAACTTCTGTGTATTTCAAAAGCCTTTTTTTAAAGGTTCGTACTGCTTTGACACAGCAATTCCATGTCTGGGAATTTCTCTTAAGGAGGTAACTGGGTAAATAAGAGCATTTATCATAGGTTTATCAGAATTCCTAACAAAAACAACAGAAGTAACCGGCCACAAAGGACTGGCAAGCACATCGCATGACAGCTGTGCGCTGACCGGCGGCAGCGTGGAGTTGTCATGGCAATGAGCACCCAGACGGCACCCACAATACATGAAGTGAAAAAAGAGGGTAAATCTGGGCTACTTCTCAGGCCGTATATTTGTGTAACTTTAATTTTCTGTTTGCTTATCTGAACTTTCTAAAATAAACATAAATTACTTGTGAAAGAAGTAAAAAGCAGGGTGCCAGTAATTTCTAAACAGATTGTTTAGTGACATGGAGTTCTATGGCACATAATGCCAACTACTGGAAAAAGAAGATCGTTCTTACTCCTAAGCAATATTTTAAAACTTATGAAGTTTAATTGTCTCCTTTTACAGATGAGGAAATTGAGGCCCAGAAAGGTAGAGATTTTCTTAAAATCAAATAGTAAATTAGAAAAGTCAGACCATGGCATTTCCAATCAGTCTTTGAAACTTCTATACCTGTTTCTATAAACAAAGGGAAGAAAAAGAATGAACAAAAATGATCAGAACCAGTCACTGAAGAGAGTTTAAATCTAATTTTAGCGAATTCCTCAAACTCTAAGCCTCAAATACTCCCATGGCACAGGCCAGAAAGGACGCTACTGTGACGGTGAGGGCTCTGACCCCAGTGTCACCGTGAGCTGGGCTCACACTCACACTGCCGGCCTTGGGGGGCGTACGTGGGCGGACACTGCCGGCGGGTCTCCCCCCCACACAGACTCCCGTTACGGCCGACCGCCTTCCCGCACAGGTTCTACCCTGTACGCAGGCTGCCTGCCTGTGCTGATGCCCCTTCACTTCTCACAGGAGGTCAATAAAATGCACTCAATCCCCAGCAATGGTTTGATGCTTTAAAAAAAAAGGGAAGGTACAAATCAAAGAAAGAATAATTCAAACAGCTACCAGAGGAATTTATAAATGAATTCCTGAACCTCTTACAAGAAACCTACAAAAATAAGAAAAACAGAAGAACGAGCAGGACAAGAAGGAGCGACGAGAGCACTCTCCCGGGCACACAGGTGTGCACAGGTGCAGCGGTGAGCGATCGGGCGCCAGGGGCATCGACACAGCACCTTCCAGACAAAACCGCGTAACAGCCCACACACCAGAGTTAGCTCCGTCCCCAGAGAACCTTTGGCTGAACTTACAGTAGAGGGCTCTCAAATCCCAACAGTTAAAATGTAGAAGCTTGGTTTTTAACTGAGATCTTCCCACTTCCAGCAGAAGCAGAATACATACTTGTGCCGTCTACTTGAGACGTGAGCAAACACCCCCGACCCTCTCTGAACAGTAAGCCAGAGCGGATGAACACTGCGGAGCTTTGCCTCGGCTGCCGTGGGGGTGGGGGCCGCACTCCTCTGGAAGCCCGATGGGACCGAGAAAGGCACAGTGTCTGACTGCTCTGGTCATCTTCCCCTCCCCAGTGCAGGCAGCAGAGTTTAAAAGGTCCCCTGGAGACTCGGCACACCCTCAGTCTCCCCGGGAACCGCCCAGACACCCGACTGAACTCAGATCTGCACTCTCTCCCCAGCAGCACTGACCTCGGAGTCCATCCCCTGCATCTCGTTCTTCTCGAGCTGGAACTGCACGAAGTCATCGATCACGTGGAAGAGCTCTGGGGACACGGCTTTGAAGTACTTGTGGTAGTCGTACTTCACGGCCAAGGACGCGAAGATGGTGTTGTTGACCAGGGCAGAGCGCAGGTCAGTCAGGACCCCTGGGGAGTGCTGCCGCGGGTCTTCGTAAAGGTGCTTGGTTATGAGGTAGTCCAGAATCGCGTCTCCCAGGAATTCTAGGCGCTGGTAACAATCTGAGGGAGGAGCCGAAGTGGGGCCGTGAGCCTGGGCACAACCACCCGCCTGGTTCCACAGAGAAACTGACAGAAAGGCCTGACCCCAGGGCCATTAAAGAGACTTTTATTTGGGTTTTCATACATTTTCATATATATTCTTCATGACAAAATTACTGAACATGTCATACTTACTGAAGCCCTGGCAATTAAACTTTGTTGGCATATTAAGCACATTTCTTATATGTATGTAAGTTGCAGTCATAAAATCTTTAAGTGGCCCAAAGACAAATGGCTTATTAAAAAAAAAACCTCCCCCAGGTGACACATCACAATCGCCGAGCCCCTTTCCTCTGGCCCCGCGCTGGCCCGGCAGGTGCTGGACACTGTCCCAGCGCCCCCGCCACATACCACCACTTCTGGGAGGCCAAGCCCTGCACACACACCTCTACCCACTGTGTACTCTGCAGCCATCAGGGTACACTGGCTCACTCACACCTGAATGTGTCTAAGTGACACCGGGCCTCGCCACACCTGGGTTGTATCTGCCACACAAGATGACAACTTAGATCAGAAATGCTGAATCTGACACCAACTAAGAGACTGAGAAAGGAGAGTTGTGAGAGTGAGCCGAGACCTCAGGCACAAGCCGTTGGTTGTCAAAACATAAAAAGTTATCAGTATTAACCAGAATCTAAATGTTCTCAGTGACTAAAGAGAGCCCATCCAACTGAGGAAACTGAGGCAGGGACCGGCAAAGTGACTGGCGAAATGACTTGCCCCCGCATCCCAGTGATTCAAGAGGCAGGGGCAGAGACAGACTAGAAACCAGACCTGACCCCAGGACGGCGTAGCAGCCGACCGCGCCTCACTTCTGCTCCACCCGGAAACCAGGTTTGCGTCTCACCTGTCCGTCTAGTCCCGAGTCAGATCACTTTTCACCTTCTGGCTGCACATTTTTAGACCACCTTAATCTACATTGTTTTTCTTATACAAACTTTACACTTTGCGTTGGTACCCTGGATTCAAGCCCTTGTTACTCTGATACAGAAAAATTATACCGACTTTAGCTGTGTTTCCCAGGCTGAAGGCAGCTTCAGCTTTCAGGTGCCTCCCCCTTCCCAGCTAAGGGACAGGAGCCCACAGAAGAGAGAAGGGCAGACACGCAGAGCATGAGCCAGGGTGGACGACGACGGCCGTGGGAGCCGGGCAGTGCGCCCTTCGGTGAAGTAGGTTCTGATAATCCATAATCCATTCACCTTTAGACGTAAAAAGACCTCTAAGAGAGGGGCCTTTTTGTTCAGGAAGAATGATAAAAGGATGTGGAAGTACAACCAGAATACCCAAATAAACCAGGAGCCAAAGGCAGCCCTGAGCGGGCTGCGGAGAGACACTGGGGCAGGACGCGACAGGGAAAGCACAGGGCAACGCTGCAGCCCTCTCCCCCTAACCACGCCGCGCGCATGGTGACACGGTGACACGCGCCCGTACAGAAGAGAGCTGTCCACTCAACGGTCAAAGGAGCTGTGCATGCTCTCAAAAAGGGGAGGAGAGGAAGGCTTCCTTCATCTTTTGTTGCTTCCTCCCCTGACCGTGCGTCTTAAGCACTAAGTCTGTACATGCACAGATCATTTTTTTACAAGGCCAAACACTGCGATTAACATGCAGTCTAATTTTCAGACAAATGAGGTGGGGCCCGGGGCTCCTTACCAGTAATGGTATTGTAGTGGTAGGAGGCATGTGTAAAAGCCTGTAGAAGGTAAGCCTTATTCTTGAATCTGTAGTTGATTTTCTTTTCAAAATTTTCAAAACCGGCTATCAGGTGATTCAGTGTTTTGTCCGCGTCTGGGTGATCAAACATGCACCTCGGGGGAATCTTCAAACAGCCGTACTCCGCGTCTCTCAACCCAGAGGAGCAGGAGCTGGCCGCAGAGGCAGCAGCACGGCTTCCTGAAAGGGTCTTTTGTTGGCTGCTGGAATTCTCCCTAGCGGGGCACACGGCCTTTTCCCGATCAGTCCTTTTAATCACCGGGAGCACCTTCAGCCCCAAGGAGCAGAGGAAGAGCTGAGCAGCCCTCTCGCCACAGCTGGTTAAATAGCAGCCCAGCAGGGCTTCCACGCAGTCGGCTATGCTCTTGTCGGCGATGCACTGCTCGGTGTGCAGGTCATAGGAGATGGACTGCTTCCCCGCGTCGGCACCGCAGTTCTCCTCCGACGGGCTCCAGAACCCCACCACGAAGTCGTCCTCCTCCACAGCCTTGCTGGGGTCCAGGTAGCACATCGCATCCCAAGAGCTATAGTCAAAATCCTCAAAGTCGGATGAAAATGGCATACTGCCTAAGGAGGATTTTGGGGGCATTTTCCATTCATAGGCAGAATCAGTGGTTGAAAAAGGAGAAAGAGGAATTTTCTTTACAAAAGCTCCAGACCCCATTAACATGTTGTCTATGAACTTGATGTGTTCCTGATCATACTCCAGGAAGTCATCTTCGTAATCGGCATCTTCCTTGGGAGCCCTCCACGTCAGGCCCTCCTCCTCCTCCTCGTCCTCCTCAGAGGCCTCGCCCAGCTTGCCGTTGGCCAGCACGCAGTCCTTTGTCTGCAGGGAGGGGGGAGGAGAGGAGACATAGCTGCCGTTTTTAAAAGGGTCTGAGACTCAATAAAAGCGGGGGTTATGGATAATTTCAAATGACAACCACAAATACTAAAAGGCAACTTTAAAATCATGGCCATTTGTTTTCAATTAACATAAAATAAGTTATTTAATCACATAAACAAAGTAAAACATGTTCTTTGAATGTTCATTTTCTAAGTTATAAAATAACCTTTATCCAGTAGGAAGCTTTAGCTAAGGGTTTTGTACCCGGTACGAGGAGTTAATATGAACGTCCACGAGGCAAAGCTTCAGTTACAGAACTCTAACTCGGCGGCACTCACAAGCCGATCAGAGAGGTCTTCCGTTTTGCTGACAAAGTTTTAAAAAGATTTTCAAATTAATAAAATTAAATTCCAGATGCAGAAAAAGCATTATCTTTGCAATTCGAAGTATAGTATGAAAACAGATAAAATAACTCCTTATATCTCTGTAACACTACAAACGTGCAAGAGTTTTATTAGGAAGTTTCTGTCCCTATTTCTACACAATAAAATGTGCGACCGACTTTCACGGTAAAGTTTCTGTCCTTGTTTTACTTCTGCGCTTGCTATGATGTAAAACTAAACTGTGTTACTTGAAAACTAAAAGTGATCACTGAGCCTTTAAGCTGTGAATTGGAGAAATTACGCTCCCCCTCCACGGAGCCACAGTAACCAGGGTGACAGAGCACAGCAGAACTGACAAAAATGGAAGGGAATCTAGACTAACAAGAAACACAACAACCCAGTTTCCGTCAGAAGATCTTTGCTAATTCCAATTTCTTTGGCAAAAGCTTATTAGTGAATGACAACCTTAATAATGAGCTAGGACTTGGTAGTGATATAACTTTCTCGGCAATGCTAGAAAGATGCCAAATTTCTGTTGAGCAATAAAATGAAAAACAAACTAACAAGCCCCAAGCCTATACTTTGGGGGGATAAGCAGGAGGGTGTTCTTCAATGTGAATACTGACAACTTTCCAGAGTATTGTGAAAAAAAAGTTTTCAAACTTTCTGTCAAGTACTTTTTAGATACCACAAATATTTTCATTTTAAGCCAGACTCAAAAGAGATACAAACTATAATTGTCTGAAAAGAAATAAGAGCAGTAAGCCAAGCCTTACACCTATAACTAGCTATACTTTTTTTAACTAAAAAGTTAATAAAACTTTCTCAAGAATAAGGAAGCACGCCAAAAGAACTGCAACAGCAGACCTCTGGGAGCTGCTTCCTTCCTGCTACAAACCACCTATTTTGCAGGTAACAGCAGATGGTTCTGACTATTGTTTTGGTCCTTGAAAGAAAAGGCCAAATTACAATTTTTTAAAAAAATCAGACTGAACAGGATTTTTTAAAGATTTTATTTATTTCTTAGAGACATAGGGATGGAGGGAGAAATAGAGGGAGAGAAACGTCAGTGGGTTCTCTCTCCCACCTGCCCCAACCTAGGGCTGGCTGCAGCCCTAGCCCCGCATGTGCCCTGCCTGGAAAAGGAACCTGTGGCCTTGTGCTTTGCAGCACCATGCCCAACCCACTGAGCCTCGCCAGTCAGGGCAGAACTGAGTAAACTTTTATTTAAAAAATCCTTATATATCTTTAGTGAGATGCTAACGTAAACTATAAGTGGCAGAGCACAAAGAAAAGGACTGGATTTTATCAAAACTAAGCTGTATGATCTTGGGCAAAATTCTTAAGCCTCTGGGTTTCAGTTACTTTATCTGCAAAACCGTGGAATTCTACCTCACTAAATACTTTCCAAGAGCACTTCAGGTATTTAAAAAATAAAAAAACAGCATGGAATTCTTCTTTTACAGTTCCAGTGAGCTTTCTACCGGAGTCATCACCATCTTTGGCATCTGTGTGGAATGCCCACTGACCCTGTTAGCGGGAGGCAGGCAGGTAGAACAGGAACGGGTTCGGCCCATGCTTTTCAATATCATGCAAGAGCCTATTTCAATGACTATAAATTACTCAGTGAAAGAATGAACAGTATTTTAGTGTATTCGAAGAACCACAGTGTCAGTTCATCTGAAACGTCAAGAACTGTGTGCTGTAGCTCTATAAAAATGTCTTTAATCAAATGACATGTCGATGTCAACTTTATGCTATATTTGTTTTTTTAAAGAGTCAATTATATTATGAAACAGTATTCACAATGCAGGATACATGTTTTACTAAAATAAATTTTGTAAAAATGTAGTATTTTCTCTAAAATTCTCAGAACCTATACATTTTTTCCTAAGGTTCCACCTGTTTCTATAGTAATGACAAATTTACTCCTTATAACCCAACTTGCATTAAAACACGATTTCTTCTCCACAGAAATTTAATTTCTACAGTAATCAAATACTGCATGACTTAAAAATATTCTCAGTGAAGAGGCAGAAATCCAAATAGAGTCATAGAGCATGCAACCTGGAAACACTTAAGACAGATATCTAGGACGTGCATGTCAGAAAGAAGATAAGAACATGTACAGTCAGAAAATATAACGTGTGAAAGAAATGGTATTTTCATTGTTGGCCCCAAGTAAAAATGAAGTAACAACGAACCAGTTTATCACTAGCACAAAATAAATACCCGGGAAAGTGAAGTGCCCAAGATCGCCTCTCCCCTTGGAAGGGGCTTTGGACTCTTCCAGCCAAACCACCGGGACTCCACAGCGCAGCGCCAAGGCCCTCTGTGGTGCCCCCTGGTGGCCTTCAAGACAAGACACCATGAGCAGCTGCAGCTAACATTTGGAGTCTTCCACAGTCACTGGCAAGACTGAAACTACTCCCAGAAAACTACAACCTCTAGGTATGGGGACTTATTTATTATTATTTTTAGGTCACAAGAGGAGAAACAGTCCCCAAAACCCTGAGCTGCCAAAGCAGACTTTACTGGTATTTCACTATATCACAGACTGGAGAGAGCAGCTCATTGGAAAGTCACTTCACTGAGCAGAGCTGAGGGTCTATGACAAACCATAGAACATAACAGGAAAGTGAACTGTTGTGAGGTTTCTCTTTTTCTTCTTTATTTTGAACCAAAGCATCAGATACTCTTCGCCTCTGGCAAACAAGATAATAGAAGTTGCCTTCCATCAAAATTGCAAGAGTGGTTGTAAATTCAAGGAAAAGACCACCTATTTATAGAGTTATTAACTCAATATAGCAAATATCTACTCAATTATAAGCATAGTAGGGAAAAGAAGTAAAGAATTAATAGAACAAAATTCTCCCCATCACCAAAAAATAACTCCTTCAAGTTACCAAGAACTTACCATTTCATCTTTTTCCCATTTATCTGTGTGACTTTTGTCTTGATTCACGACATAACCAGGAGGAAGCCAGTTCACAGGGGGATCAAATATCGACACCACCATGCGGCTGGGCAGCCCCTTCTTTTTCCCGAGCCGATAGAGATTACAGTTGCTGACCTTTAGCAGAAAAATGTGTAAGGCACTTACTATAAATGATCACTCCTGAATTCATACAAGGCATATTAACATGTTTTCACCAAAATTACTTTCACTAGTCCTCAACTGTAAAGTCTGGCAGAAAATACTAAATTCTATATTCTTTAGTGTAGTTACATGACTACTTCTGAATATTAAATGCAGATCAGAACAAAACTGATACATATATACACACATGTACACACACATGCAAATTCCTTGTAAAGTCAGAAGAGTTCAATTTCAACATTTTGAAAGCACGACCTGATGATATGAGAATTAAACTGCTAATCAGGGCTATCAGAAAAAGATGTGTATAAAAAGTCCAAGATGTCACGACATTGTCAATGAAATAATGTATAAACTGGCACCGAACAGAGCTAAGATAATTTTATATTGCTAGAATCTAAGCCACAAATATGATTTCAACAACATTTTCCCAAACACTATTGTTTTGGATGGTATTTCAAGGCAGTTTTGTTCAAACATCTGAAAATAGAGCAAAAGGCAATCAGCGACCACTCCCACATTTATTCATCAATGAACACACTCCACTCTGCTTTCCCTAAGGCCTCGTCTCCTCCCTAATTTACTCAAATCAGTGCATTTGTCTCATTTCTCCATGGAAACTAGGGTCTAGAACTGTGAACCTCATTTTTGTGTTCTAAAATCTGGGTTTCCTTTAAGTACTGCATGAGCCTTTCCTCCCCACCCCCAGCCCCTGTAACACCATCCCCTGGGACGAGTATCGGCTCCAGGAGGCGCAGGGTCAGGCATCCCTTAGAGAGCAAAGTCAGCAAGGCAGCGGCACCCACCTGACACTGACCACGTGCCAAGGGACTTTCCTGTGCTGCCTGAGACGTAACAGCTCAAACAACGCTCGTTTCCTGTTCCGCACAACCAGAACGCAACATCCTAGAGGCCAAGGAGAGGATCAAGTGCAATAGGGACTCGAAAGGGATGGAATCCCAGAGTTGACAGAAATAGTTGGCAGAATAGAAAAGGAAGGAAGAACTAAGGACTTATATGAAGCTCAGTGCAGGCCAGGCAGAATTCCAGAGAGAAAGGGGGTGAGCTAGCTCTCTGAGAAGGACACAAGGGCCGGGGGAGGAACAAGGGTGTCAACCAGGTGACGAGACAGACCCGACTGGGGTTGAGCGCCCTGAAAGGCCTTACACCAGGTGGAGGGAGGGAGAGGGCTCCTTCAGGAAGCAGGAGTCAGAGCTTTCTGTGCAGGGGAGTGGATGAGTTTCCGAAAGCTACAGTAACATCTCTCTTCCCTTACGGAGCAAACAGACTGTTCTCTCTGGCCATTCAGCCCCTGACACTGCCTTCCTGCGGCCGCCCCGGAAATCTTGATCGCACTCAGATCTTCAGCTGTCACTTGTATGAGGACTCCTCCCTCAAAGTGCGTCTCAGTCCAAAATTCTCGGTTACCAGAACATTCCACTTCATATTCTATGGGGTCTAAAAACCCAACCTGAACCCTAACTCCTACATTTCTGTCTGCCTCACCCCAGCCTTCCAGTGTATATGGCTGTCATTACTGCATACTCCCCCACCCCCACCCTGGTCTCTCTGCCTCTCAACCACACTGGGAGGCAGCAAAGCAGACTGAAGGGCATGGGCTCCAACACTGGACACACTCTCCGACTATAGCAGACTAGCTAGATGACCTCGTGTGAACTACTTACACTCTCTAGGCAGTCTCTTACCTGTAAAATGGGGACATGTCATCTAAGTCTCAGGGGCTTGTTGGGAAGATTAAGGGAGAAGACCTAGGAAATGCCCAGGGCAGTGCCTGGTATTACAGGGGGACATCATGGTGCCACGGTGAAGAGCAAGGTCTCGAAAGCCAGCCTGGGCTCTGTGCCTCTTTGCAGTGGGACCCTGGGCAAGGTGACCTCTGCCGACCCAGCACCCTCATCTAACAAATGCAACAGGAAAGAGAGCAGTGTCTGGCCGGAGCAAGCACTTCCTAAGTGCTGGCTACAACCATGACCCCTGCAAGCCCCTCCCTTACTGCCAGAGCTCGGATCTATCGCAGTGTCTGCTTGAGCCTGGACTTCTTCAAAGCCTATCTGGCTGCCCAGCTTGGGTTGGTCTTGCTTTTCAACTCACACTGATTCTGCTACTAGATTGATCACTTAAAGCCACCACTTTAGTCCCTTATGCAAAAAGTGCCTTTGACACTCAACGGTGCCACAAGTTTCAAAGTGCAACCCCCCTTGCCCGGCATGGAAGATCTTCCACAGTACGGCTTTAGCCCACCTTCTTCTTCAAGTCTTTTTTCATAAATGTCCACACTTCGGCTGCTGCCACATCTGGTTCACCGAGAGCCAACACACTCTGCCACTTGTCCCTTTCACGCACGCACTGTGAACTCGCCTCTTCTGTCCCCGCCCGCCCCGAGTGCTCAGGGAGCTGGCGGCTTTCTAAGTGACCTGTTAAGCAGGTGCACGTTGCCTTGTGACATCTCTTTCACCATCATTAAATATTTTACCCTCATTACTCTTCTTCCTTAAACTCCGATTCCACTTAGATGTAAGCAGCTGCCCTTCCTTTGGGTTCTCGAGTGCTGCTCACTCAGAACCCTGGGCTCACTCTCCTCAGGCTGCACTCACAGGGCTGGGGCAAGGCCCTGCNCCCACCCCCCCCCCCCCCCCCCCCGCGCTCCCTAGAGCCTTGAAGATGAGCCACTCCATGAAAGCCCTAGGTCTTGTCCATGCTCGTACGCCTGGTACGCCAAGGCAGCATCCTCCCAAAGTGTTCGAGGGTTAGAAATAATCGAGGCACGCACACATCAGCTGGCCCCCACACCGGAGGCGTCACCGGTGAAGCACAGACCCGTGCCAATTCCCGGGTGGCTCTGCCGCAGGCTGGAGCTGCACAGGGCGGGCACGGCAAACCNCCCCGCGCTCCCTAGAGCCTTGAAGATGAGCCACTCCATGAAAGCCCTAGGTCTTGTCCATGCTCGTACGCCTGGTACGCCAAAGCAGCATCCTCCCAAAGTGTTCGAGGGTTAGAAATAATCGAGGCACACACACATCAGCTGGCCCCCACACCGGAGGCGTCACCAGTGAAGCACAGACCCGTGCCAATTCCCGGGTGGCTCTGCCGCAGGCTGGAGCTGCACAGGGCGGGCACGGCAAACCCTGAGGTTGACCCTTTCCCCATCCTCAGAAACCATCCAACCCTTTAAAGCAACTTAGGCGCCCTGGAAAATTCCTCTACCTGCTCAGAACAGGAGAACGCCGCTTACCTTTTTGCTTCTCATATAGGAAAGGCGGCCCTCGTGCGCGTCGGGGTAAGTGCAAAACAGGTACGTGGTGATGGCGTGCTTCAGAAAGGAGTCGCCGAGCATCTCCAGCCGCTCCAGGTTGAACCCATCACTGGCATTGGAAAGGGTCAGAGCCTGAAGAATGAGTCCGGGGTTTGGGCCGAGAGTCCTCGAGGAGTACCCGCAAGGACTCCGCTCAGAGCCTGCCCCGCCTCCGAGGGCCGCGACAGCGTCTGGGGTCCCAGGCACCGCGGCCGCCGCGGGACTGCCGCCTGAGGTAGATGAGTTGGCGTTGCCATCAAGGTATTTGTTACTCAGTAGAGTACATTCATCGCTGGGCTTGGGCTGGTTCTCGTAAGTGTGTAAATTGTGAGTGGGGTATGAGGTAGTTGGTTGTGCAGGTATTTCCCGCTTGTAGCATTTCAGCTGATTTCCTTGGCAAAAGTCGCTGTTAGCTAAGTCACAACTGCCATTGGCAAGACTTCCGCTGTGGGAAAGACCGTTGACTGCCGTCGGGTCTGCGGGGACGTCCCCCGGGGGCCTACCGGGTGGCTCGCCGAAGAGCGCGCCGCCGCTCACAGACATTTGGTCGGGGTCTTCCAGAGAGGGGGCTCTGTTAGCACCTTGATGCGCAGCATTTTCAGGGACCATTGTGCTGTGCCTGCAGTAACTGTCGTTTTCAGCTGGAGAGGAGCTAGCCATCGAGACGAAAGATTTGCTGTCGATAGATCTCTTCCACCCGAAGTCCAAGTTAGGGTATCTGCGAAGACATTTTTGTAAGTTTTCGTCAGATCCTTCCGAGGGGCTAGGCTGAGAGCAAGGGTGATTAGAACGAACAACACGTAAAGACCCGTATAAATACGCCCCTACTGGGGAAGAGAAGCCAGTTTCCAGAGCGGAGACCAGCGCCACTGCAAGGCTGCACCAGGAGGCCCCCGGCGGCGTGGGGCTGGGGCTGCGCAGCCAGCAGCCGCCCGAGGGGCCTGGGGTCCCAGGCCCTGTGCTTAACTGGCTGGGTGACTCTGGGCAACTCACACAACCTCTCTGTGCCCGAGCTTCCTACTTGAAAGAAAAGCTAATAACAATTCCTACCATTATAAAGTTTCTCAATCTCTAGAACCCTCTTGGTCTTGCCAATTGGATAACCAAACTAACTGGAGTGGTCAAGCTAACACATTCCTTAGAAGGCAGAGATTTTACTAGTGGAAAGAGAATACTGAGGACGAAGCGAGTTTGGGGGTGATCACTTTTCAATACACAGTGGATTTTGTAAGAGGAAGCTGTCTGAGCGTCATCACAGTGACAAAGGCCTGTTTGCACTTCCTCTCCAGCTGCCACCGCCGAGGGAGGAGTGACCAGTTTCGGTCTGAGTACCTCACCTCCCTCTGTGAGTTTACGAGACACAGGACTACGCAGATTCTCATTTAGGAATCAAAGGATGCATTTACCTTATGTGCTAGATATCCATTTTTAAGAGTCTTTTAAGCACCAATTCATTTAAAATTAAAATTTTAACTTCCTTCCATTCTTTCACTCTCTCTGGCCGACACTGCGGGCCTACCGAAAATCCACAGGAAGTGACCGGACGCCCACGCCAGCATCGCCGGCCGTCTGGGCCCGCAGCTCCTCTGCGGTGAGAAGGCAGTGAAGGCGATAGAGTATGCTGGGGAGGCAGACCGCTTTTCTCCACAGTGATGCTGGAATGGGGTGTATAGCACAGAGTTCCGGAACCAGGATCTTTGCATGAGAAAAAATGGGAATAGATAAACTTAAACTGAACACAAAAGAATGAAAAACAAATTAAAGATGAAAATCGTAAGTACTAGCAAAACTGTATTTTTAGAAACATTAAAAAAATAACTCTTGAGGGCCACATGCCATCCTAGGACTATAAGGATGATTTCACGATATAACTGTGTCAGTGGACCAAATATAAAAGCTACACTGATGGCTGCCAGGTAGGAAGGGGGTAGAGGACTGAGTGAAAAAGGTGAAGGGATGAAGAAGTACAAACTGGTGGTTACAAAATAGTCATGGGGATGTAAAGTAAAGCATAGGGAATACAGTCGATAATATTGTGATAATTGTGTATGGTGTCAAGGAGATCCTGGACTTGCCAAGGGGATTCCTCTGTAAATTAGATAAATGTCTAGCCACTATGCTGTACACCTGAAACCAATGTCAACTAAAAACTAAATTTTAGCCCTGGCTGGTATGGTTCAGTGGACTGAGTGCCAGCCTGCAAATCAAAGGGTGGTCGGTTTGACTCCCAGGTGGGGCACTCCTGAGTTGTGGGCCAGGTATCCAGTAGAGGCGTGAGAGAGACAACCACATTGTTTCTCTCTTTCTCCCTCTGTTCCTCTCTCTAAAAATAAATAAATAAAGCCTTAAAAAATAAAAAAAAATATTTCTTAAAAATAATCCTTGAAGGCCAAATGAGATTTATGCTAGGATTTATCAGGGTGATTCCATGATATAATTGTATCAATGGACTGATTATAAAAGCTGATCCACTCCTACTTGTCAAAAAGACAAGATAAGTCAACATGTAATATCAATTAAACCAAAACAAAACCCAAGAGTTGAGCAATTTCCAAAATATTTGCCAGTCTCTTAGTTCACTTGGTATTATAAAATTCAAACTTAT
This sequence comes from Sturnira hondurensis, assembly GCF_014824575.4. Lineage (NCBI taxonomy): Eukaryota > Metazoa > Chordata > Mammalia > Chiroptera > Phyllostomidae > Sturnira > Sturnira hondurensis. The sequence goes on along the minus strand of NW_028093774.1, from coordinate 5,596,948 downwards.
CTTTAAAATATGTTACGGTAATGACCATCGGCTCATCACCTGTTTATTCTGCAGACTTTCCCACTTGGCTTTCCTCTTCTCAGCACTGCTCAGAGGGAGGGCTTTCCCTTTCTGATTCAAGTGGCGAGGTGTCAGAAGGTTAAGTCTGTAAAGATTCCAAACTAATTTTATCCAGCAGAGAGGAACGAGTACGTTTGCACAGCAATTCTCCAACTTTGGCGTGCCTGCAAACCCCTGCGGAGCCCAGCTAAACCACAGACCCGGACCATACCCTGGGTGATTGGGTGAGCAAAAACTCTGAATCGGAGTCTACAGGTGGGCAGTAGAGATAGCGAACCCCTCCATGTGCCTACTGACCTCTGGAAAAATGCCAGAAGGGAAGCTCCTTACCTTGAAGAGGTGTGGTCCACATCCAGCAAGGGCTGGTTGAGATTGGTCAGGTCAAGGTTGTATTTTGTTTTGTAATACTCTGCAAAAGTTTCATACTCGGGGGAAGGAAATTTACTCAGTGGAGTAAGATCAGTGTATACATCAGCTACATAAAATCGATGAGGCTGATCAAAATTTCGATACCTAAAAAGGAGAAACAGTCAGTGTCTTTCCATTTAAATCAACTGTTCTCAAAACACAACTAATTTTAACATGGAATAGCAATTATAATTTTAATGGAAGAGTTCAAAAGGTTAAAAGTAAATAATGTTAATGAAAACTTCAGTTCCAAATTCTATATTTCAAGCAGATTTGAAAAAAAGAACTACATTTTTACCAAGTGAAACCTAACTGACCATTCTGCCCTGATTCCTCCTACTCCCGTCCCGCCTGTCTGCACTCACACAGCGCGGGGACGCTGAGTGGCACCTGCAGTATCTACTCCATTGACGAGAACAGGACACAAAACTCCCAACATCCTGACTGTGTGAACACATGGTGTGTCACTAATGCTGCCCACAGCAGACACCAGCCACAAGGAACATGTCACTGCACCATTTATGACGCTGACAGTTTGACGGCAGCTGATGTTTAAAATATGGCATTGAGGTGCACCAAGAAAAAGAACCAGAGAAAAGTGTACTGTAGCCAGTACTAATTCTCTGAAAAGTGCCTATATTATTCTTACTGCCAAGTCTCCATTCCCTAAATTTTTACAAAATAAGAAAAAAACATTTTGATTTACAATGTCCTTTGCACTTAATAGCCTTATTCCTGATAAGGAATATAATATAAGGAATATAGTTATAAGAAATATAATTATAATGCTAAAATTTCCAGAGAAATATTATCTATGATCAAATTCTGGAAGACTTGGGGCATTAAAAGGATGGCAATTTTATGAAGAAAGCCTGTCACCACTCAGATTACCTGACCTTCACAAAGTAAAATCTCTTCAACTACATCGTTTAGGTTGTTTTTTTAAGGACATAATTGTAGAAAACAAGTCCACCATGAAGAGATACTTAAATCTTCTAGAAGAAACATCAACACCGAACTCCCAGCCCACTTACATTCTCTCCTGAACAAGTTAATCTTTTGAAACAAAGTATCACCAGCACTTTGATTTCCACTTAACTACTTGCCTTGGAATGATAACTGCATCCTGGTAATCTTCCAATTTAAAAACAAAGGGTGATTCTTTTGAATATTTTGTACTGGGAATGCCTATGCGAGCTTCGGATTTCTCAATATCTTCCATGAACTTGAAGTCAATGTCCAAAGTGCTGGAGTCGTTCACTGCGGGAAGACACAGACCCCAGCTTGTTAACGGGTAGTGGTACAGAGAAGATTCCTACCCCGGCTACACGTTCACACACGAGTCTAATTTAGCGCTGTCACGGTGGGAGACTGCAGTACGCGGGAGCGGGCTGCCGAGCAAGACTCCGGCGTGCAGGGAGCCGAGGCGAGCGCGCCGAGCCCGGCCTGCTTACCGACGTTCAGAGGTAGGACACAGTACGCTGAGTCGGCGTCTGTGGGTTTAAATTCTAGTGCAGGCTTTTCGAGGCGAAGAATATGTGAGAATATATACTGGTGGAGTCTTGTGATCAGCTCAAGCATTTGAAGAGACAATGTGAAGCCAGACTTCTTCAGCTCGATGGATATGGTAACCTCCCCGGAGCGGGTGTACACGGGAAAGTGCGGAATCTGAGCAAAAAGAGAAGAAAGCACCCCGAAGGTCAACGGGTGCTTTCTCCCTTGTAAATATTTCACTTCGGAAGAGGAACAGCAGGTGCTCTCTCTCCATCAGGGACTCGAAGACACACCTCAGTTTTACACATCACACACACTGAGGTAACGAAGGTGGTCATCCTTAGTTCTCCCTCGGTTACAGACACGGGGCACCTCTGACCCGGACCGCGTCGCGAAGTCCCACCTGCGGTATGGGCTTGGCTGTCAGGATGCCGAAGCACCTCGTGGTGTCCTCGGGGGGGTAGAGCTTCCGCCGCCTGAAGTTGAGCTCATCGGGCAGAGGCGTCGTGAGGACCATCCCTATGACGTACAGGTAACAGGGCTGCTCGGGCCGGGGGTAGCTGTCCCTCAGACACTCCGGAATCTGCGTGGGAAATAAGCACCAAGCTCCAGCACCGTGGCCCCTGTCCCGGATGTTGGCAAGCAAACACATTGGTTTCTGGCTTTAGTAAAGGATGATGAGGACAAGCTCAGGAAAACCGAGGCATGAGACCCCCGATGACTTAACCCACTGGGGACTGAGCATCTCTCCGGTGGGGGACGCGGGTGGTCCAGGGCCACCAACCTCGGGGCGCATCCCCGCCCCCGCGTCTCTGAGGAGGGGTCCGACTCGGGTCACTCCGGTACACGGACCCTGCCACAGACCAGCCTGGACACACGCGCTGGGACAACTGGCTCTGACGCCCAGAAGGCCACGCCCCAACTCCTTACACACGTTTGCACTCACACCCGCAGGCGCGCCCCTCATGAGTGGGCATCTCTTCCCGTGTCTGTTTTATCACACAAATCCTCTCTTGTCTTAGCCCCAGACACAGGTAAAGCAATAATCTTATTGCTACAGTGGATGCAACAGAGAATTTTTCCTGAATGAAATAAAGTTATCCTGGACAGAACCAGATGGGTGAGTCCAAGAATGCCTTGGAGAAGAGAGCAGACGCAGGGAGCGAGTGGGAAAGAGCACCAGCGCACGGGCGAGAGCAGGGGCTGAGAGCAGGGGCGCTGAGCGGGGCGCCCAGAGTAGGCCCAATCACGGGGGGTTGGGGAGCCGAGCAGAGGGAATGTGCAATTTGATGTGCAGGGAATTTAAAGTCAGAAAGGGCTAGATTTGTACTCAGTTCTAACCAATACTAACTGCTTTCGGGTAGCACTGTCTTCGTTTGGTGGAACCTGGTCTGCCTGGGACACTGGTCTCTTCTTCATCGTGTAAATCAAGCTCTTCTTCATATTTAACAGTTTCTTTCCCAACAGGCATCAAATGGTCATCCAGTTCACCTACGAAAGTTAAAGAGAATTAACATGAACAACACAAATGTTGCCCCCTACTTAATCGGGAACAACACAGGACGGCACTGCGTTAGGAAGCAACTGGAAGAGCAATGACGAAGCCTCTTTGCTCTTAGTGAAACGCAGTCGAATGTGATGCTTCAGGCAAAGTCTATGTTGACATACACATATCCAATGTGAGCAGGACTAAAACTGTTCCAAATTAAAAAACATGTAAACAGGAAAATGGCACATTATCATCATTCAACAAAAGCCATGGAAAATGTGTTTTTCCATTTTTAAAAAAAGTGAATTAATTTGTTCACTAATATAGAGTTATTTGAGAGCTACAGAAAAATACAAACATTTGTGATTCAATAGTATAATAAAACCTTTAGGTTTACTGTCTTATAAGAAGCCAGTAAGGAAACAAAAATGACAGCTGCCTGTAGTTTAGCCTCGGAGAAGCGCGGCTACACCCGTACTGGACCTCCCGTTACACCCCGGGCACGCCCTCGGTCAACACGGCTGTGCCAGGCGACGAGTCAAGTCCACCGCGCCACACTGGTCCGCGGGCCAACGGGGCCTACAAAGTCCTTGATGCGCTTTTGCTTCACAGTGTTTCTAACTCCACTTTTATTTGCATGTGCTTTTCAAACACTTACCGATTTTGTGCAGTTTTTCACAGCAAATAAGAGCTACAACTCTTTCAGCCAATCGTATACAACTCATTGGTGGACCCTGAAAGTAAATACACATATACATTTTGCTATATATGTATATAATGTAGCTACATTAACACCAAAAATAGCCATGAAACCTCTGCCCCAATACCTTTAAAGTTTAAATTTACCAGAGTAAAGTTCTTTATTTTGAAAAATGTTAAGTTTAAGATGTCCTAATCTCCATATCTAAAATAGCCATCTTTAAAAATCTTGCCCAGGAAAAGCTGAACCAATATTAATTAAGGTTTGACACTTTTGGTGCACTTAAGTTTTAATAAGACTTTAATACATTTTTTGCACTAACCTACAAATTTACAACCCTCAAAATAAAGGCACGTCAGGATGTGACTACAGCACACGCATTAACTGCACTGAACAACCTGCACCAGAGATGAGTCACCTCAGAAGAGCATCTGGAAATTGGCTTGGGGCCAAAGGCAGCAGTTACTCAAAGGCTGATCGTCAGCAACAATGTAACCAGCAGCCCAACTGTATTCCACGAACTCTGTGTCACTGTCTGTATCTAAGCCACAGCTGAATGAATGGTTCTATCGGAAATGTTTACATTAATCAGATCTTACAGGAAATTTCAGAGGTCATACATTCCAATTCTCAGAGTCTGTATGTTATACAGTCTATTAAAAAACTGAACATGTAGTTGACTACAAAAGAGATTTATGTATCTACTTTTCAAAGGCGATATAAAGCCATATTTACCTATAAACTGTATAGACATAGAGAAGCAAAAAAAGAAGTCCATTAACAGCATATGTTAAAAGCACAATAATCACTTTTTCTTCTAAACTTACAACAATGGAGGCTCGGAGAGGTGAGTTGATTGGCAGATAAAGCGTTGAGTAGAAGGTTCCATCAGGCAACTCTCGGGTCCTACATTTAGGAGCTAGGTGAGTAAACGGGTCACTTGGTAGTCTCGCACAGTACCTGGAGAAGAAGCAGCGTGGATCTAGTTGGGAGCTAGGTGAGTAAACGGGTCACTTGGTAGTCTCGCACAGTACCTGGAGAAGAAGCAGCGTGGATCTAGTTGAGAAACAACTCAACTCAACTCAACTCAACTCAAGCTGAGAAACAGATGAAAAAATTTCCGCTGACATGCACATCCTTAAGTTTGATTTCTTATGCCCCCCCCCCCGCCCCCTCTACTGGCATGGGGTTTACATGTGGAACTGCAGCTGAACCACTGGGGACTCTCTGCGAGGTGGGATGGGGCTGCCTGAGAAAACTCTCTGCAGTGATGTTCGTACGTGCACTGTCCAACAGGGTCACCACCGAGGCCCTGAAATGTGGCAAGGACAGCCAGGGAATGAAACTTGCTACGTTATTTAATTTTAACTAAAACTGAAATTTGAATTTAAATAGCCACATATGTTGAAGGACTACCATGATGGACGGTGCAGAAAATACTGCTCTGAATCCGTTAAAGCAACACACTCTCACACCTGACAGCCACTACCAGGGCCTGTGCAAGGAAGGTGTCAGCAGAGGGCAGAAGGACAGCCCACCGTGACAGAGGAGGGCCTGAGAACAAGGCCACCAGTCGGAGCACAGGAGGATGTGGCTGCAGGGTAAGCAGCCAGTTTACAGGGAGCTGAGGCAGAGCGGGGAGGCCACGGGGACAGGAAGGCACCCCAGATGGGGGCAGGGCCCGTGCAGCCAGGGCCCCCAAACATGACGCCAGCCCTGCAGTGCAGGAGACTGGCTACATACAGGGAGACTGAACACAAAATCCTCTGGAAGACAATGGGAATCCTATTTCTTACTGCTGAGGAAGCCAGGAACAAAGATGGGAAACAGGAAAACTAGAATGAACTCTCTGGTGTCACACTAAACACGGATGGCAACAGATAAACAGATACAGAAACATGGATGTAAGTGCATATGTGAATATATACATGTGCACAGGCATAAATATATTTTCTGGCTCTGTCCACTAGAGAGCCTGGTGGCGGCAGTTCTCCAGTGGCAACGAACACACCTAGCATTCAGACCTTTGTTTTTAAGCACCGCTCATTCTGCAATAAAAAGCACCAGGCCTTTTTGGAGAAATAGCCAATATGTAGTCTTGGGCAGGGAAAACAGGCATTCAGTCTAGAACATGTTCATATGCCATAAAATAAGGAAGTGTTCAGAGAATAATGGTAACACGGTAAGAAGACATGGAAGCAGGCTTGAAGGGGCTCCCACTGGCCAAAATTTTAACATCAACAAATAATGAATTAGCTTAGTAGATTATAACCCACTGAATAAAGCCAGCAGTCCATTCATTCACACTGGATGGTAAGAGAAAGCTCTCCCTTAGGACAGGAAGCCACTAATAAATGCAGAAAGAAAAAAATGGAATGAGAAAATTTCCATTCTACAGAAATCACAGTAATATTCAGGCAAGAAATACCAACAGATACTTAAGGTAATGGGTGAAATGGGGAAGAGGCATAAATTTTAGATAGTCTCTCCATGAAGCAAGTCACTACTTTGAGAGGGAAAGGCAATTTCACAGCAGCAAAGGCCGGCGGACCCCCCGTAAGTTACCCGAGTCCCCGCGGCCAGGAAGAGTGCCAATGGAGGCCGAGTGTCCCGAGGAAACCAAATGAGAAGACGCACTGACCAACATGCATAACCTGGGTCTGATCACCAAAATATCAGATGAACCCAAACTGGGAGACAGGCCACGGAGGGGCTGGCCTGTGCATCTTTGAAAGCTTCAAGGTCACCACAGTCAAGAAAAGACTGGAGAATAGTTTCAGGCCGAAGGAGACCAGGGATGATGAGAAGAACAGACATAACCCCTGATCCTGGAGGGGATTCTTTCACTACAAAGAACATGCTCGTGAAACTGGAACAGACATCCCTGGGTGAAAGGTATACAGCAGTTCTTTGTGGCATTCTTGCCACTTTTTAAAGCATGCAGTTATTTCCAAATAAAAGCTAAAAAGAAGAACTCATGCTTGCTGCTGCTGCATTTTGCCTCTACATGAAATTTATCCTGATACATAACATAGGTGTGTATCTGCTTTTCTTAGTTCTTAAAAATGTCATCGCTGGACAAAGTAAACTAGAACATACTCAAAAACACAAGTTAATTCATCATAATCTTAAATCATTGCTGATGAAAAATGCAATATCTCCCAACACCTGTGGCAAGAAACAATACAATCAGAATTCAGAAAAATATTAGTGAGCATTGTAAAATTAAATCTCCTAAAATAAGCATGCCTTCATTACGTCAACCTTGTCAATGAGAACTAAACATTTTATTGCACAATACCCTTTGTGCCTGTTGACCAAAAAGAATGAATGGGGAAAAAAACAACTTTTCTTTCTCTTATCAAAATATTACAAGCCACAAATGGAAAGACTGCTGTTTACAAAAGGTAAATAACACAATACTTACAGGTTTGACTTAAGTCTCGCAATACTCATAAGCAAGTGAGTGTGCACCATACCTGTTGATGTGCCCGATGGCTGTGTTGATCGTGACTCGCGGACCTCCATCGTCGGGCCTCAGCACATACGGCGGGAACACGTCATCGTCGTCCACAACAGGCTCCACATCAGTCTCACTGGTGTCAACTGACTTGGAACACTTGTTTCTCAAGATCTGGACATTTTATAAACAGAATCTGTGATGAGAACAAACGCCTCCTTTGCCATATGTGGGTTATCTCCCTCTGTACCTAGGGGAGAAGTTTCTTTGACACGAACCCTCTCGCTGCTAAACTCACTTCAGTACGTCCAAGTCACCTGCTGCAGAAAATTTCTCTTGGGGCAACCCTCCTAGCACCAACGGCACGACGCACTCGTCCTACAGGGTGAGTTAAAGCACCACGCCGCCTATGTGAGCGAGTGCGCATGTGCATGAAGTCGCCCGTCTTTCATCTGTACGGCAGCTGTGGCATCCCTCTGGAACCCCTCCACAACCCGATCCATCGACTGTCACCGCACTGTCCACACTGCCAGTGTGCCTTCCAGGCATTCTTCCTCAGTAATCCACATGACCATTTCTGCTACTTTATTAGAAGATTTCAAACACTTTATAAAATACTGCTGGCTCTCTGTATGTTCACTTTCTTCTAATGTACATAGTACACGCGCCTTTTGAGACCATTCTCTGTAGAGACTTGTTTTTACCTATTTCTATGTACATAAAGAATAACAGAGATACCATGTTAATTTGGGGATCATACCTTTTCAATAGCTTTGTATGTTTTCAGATCTTCTTCAAAACTTTTTATTTTGTCCGTGTCTGCTAGCATTATATAATTGGAGATCGGTGCCCTGGCTCTTCCCTTGGACTGAACGTAGGAGCGGTACTCTGTGGGCAGATCGAAGCGGACCACCAAGTTGCACTTCGGGATGTCGACGCCCTCTTCCACGATACTTGTTGCAATAAGCAGGTTGGTCTCATGAGCCCGAAATTTTCTGAGTACCTGAAAAAAATCCACCAAAGAGAGCAATTCTAAGAAATTCTCCAAAGAAACTGTTGTAAAAGGAAGTGACAACTGTCATTTCTGACACATACTCTGGGCACACTAAACTCTTAAGGCCAGGCAAAAGAAGACGACATCAAACAAAACTCAGGCTGTGTGAACACATGGGCAAACACACAGTCTTCAACTGAGTCTGACTTAAAAAATCGAAGTGCCTTTGAACTGTACAAAAGTGTCCATGTATAAATCACAGGAAGCCTTTGGGCTGAAGGGCTTGGCTTCTTCAATGGCACAAAAGAATTTAGCCAACAAAGTGAACGAGTAAAGGCACTTCCTGAGGCTTGTTGACACTCTGACTCTGCAATGATGTCTTATGTCTATGAGGTTGTGGCAACATCCCTCCAAAGATGTAAAAATTCACTAAAATCCCTAAATCAGTTGGAATTAAAATGATAAACAAGGCATTACTTACTTTTCTGGAATCTCGGGGAATTTTCAATTGCAAAAATCAAAATCAACTAGAAAATAAAATGAAAACTTCTTCCTACCAGATTTAAAGTAACATCACCCGCCAATCCAGAATAAATACTCCAGTAAAACTGGGTTTTAGACGGATCTGTCGGACTCCAGCTACTGGTCTCCCTGGACTAGGGATGTTATCAAAGAGCTATGATGCAGGGTATGACATCACCATGAATTATTCTGCCACTTTTAAGTCAAAGAACAAACTTTAAATAAAAACTTTTTTGTGAGCCAGAATACTATATTAAGTTTTCACACCTTCAAAATGCTGTTTTTGATACTAAAATCTTAAATAGCATGAAAAAAATAAAGCCAAAATGTTGATGGAAAGCAAAACAAAACCCACTCAGCAGAAATGTCCATCTGCTGCTTCAGAGTCACCTGGGGTCAAAGGAGTCAGGATCACACATGCTGTCAGTCTGTGAGACACACTCAAGTGCCACTGGGTTGACAGAGGGAAATGACACGGTCGATAGCAATTAGGACACAAAATGGATTGACTGGACCGCGGTTCCAATCCTGGACTTACGGATCACTGCAGAGCTACCTCGGAGGGGACGGCTACTCTCCGCATTAGAAGAAACGCTGAGGAATCACGAAGAAAGGGCGCTCCTCTGGGCAGAGTGCGCCTGCCTGGGTTCTGAAAACTGTCACCGCACGCTGCCTCTAACTCACCTCTTCCTGTTTTCTGAATTCTGCTTCCATCTGTTTGTTACGAGGCTGATTCTTTCCGATGCCATGTCCAGTTATAAAGTTGCTGCTGATGTAAGCCAGCTCTGGATCCTGTTTGCCAGCTTCCTTTATCAATCTAAGAAAATTACATACATTTTGAAGTTAAGCACTGGTGAGGGGAAAAAAAATTTAGACCTGGTTTGGAAGGTCTCCCTTAAAATGGAAATGCATGTATTTTTTGCCAACATACCTAACAAAATGATCTCGTATTTTTTTCCCAAGAAGCTTAAATAGAAATCACTGCCACCCTCCACTGAGCAAACTGTGAACCTAGCACTTAGAACACCAAATACAGGGGCGATTTACACCGACCAATAAAATGGTCACAGTGCCTCCGCCTTCCTAATTGGGCAGTGAGGACTCAATAGAAATGAGGCCTGGGGAGGACAGAGCCAGGCAGAGAGAAACAGGAACCCCTCCCCCTTCTTGGCTTCAGGCCTCACACACAAGTCCGCGCGCAGGCAGGACCCACGGTGGCAGTCCTGCCCTGATCTCCGCAGCCTCGCCTTCATGGGGGAAGTACCACACTGACGCCAAAGGGGGAGATTCCACAGCAAAGGCAATCTCATCGCCCTCTGTGAGCACGGAGAGGGTCCCAGCTGTGTGTGAAAAGGGGGCTGCTTAGTTCTTTTCGTCTCACGCAGCACACTGTACCCTGCGAGCAGGGCTCCAGGGAGAGGGAAGCTGCATCTATGAAAGGGATCTCCAGTCCCAACACTTTCACATCCGGGCACTGACCACAGGTCTGCACAACAGACACCGGACTTGGGCACAAGGCCAGAGCCCCATCCCACCCTCTGATGAAAGAGCAAGATTCCGCAGCTCTCTCTTCCCGCCTGCTCCTCTGCATTAATCCACAGTGCTCGTCACCTGAAGCTGGCCTTCCAGCTAAGAAATGGAAAAGAGCTACAGGAGGAGATCACGTTACACGGTACAGAAGGTTAACAGTTAGTGTTGCCATTACAGCTATTTTGGAAATACCCACGTTCAGAAACTCGGCACACAGGATAAACGGTTCCACACCTGACATAAGTGATTCCATATGGTCCTTCTGAAGTCATACAACATAGCATACATTCCTAATAGAAAATTGCATTTTTAAGTCAAACCATTCTTTTTTTCTTTTATAAATACATGAAACAGACTAATATCAAAGAGCTGGAAGAAACCTTGAGTGGCCATCTAAAATATTGTTCTGCTTCCAAACCGGCACAACCCCGGCATGTCCAGGTTAGTCTGAAAGCCTGTCTACAATTCAAGTACTTAAATGTTCAGAATCAGGAACTTCCTTAATATGTTCCAAGCTTTGTTTAATTATAATAATAAGCTTAAGACATGTGGAGCAGAAAGCAGTGCCACAGGCAAACAAAAAACATGACCCAAAATCTAAAATATGAAATTATCTTAGAAATACGTGCTTCCAAGTTTTAGCTTACGAAAGTAAGCATCAGGATGAACGCAACTGAGCCTAAAACAGTTCATTTCAGGCTACTCCAAATTAGGCACATACTGTATTTCACTTTGCCAACATGATCAGTCTGACAGACTTCAATCAGCTGAGAAATGGAAGCACTGAACGATTTCTCCTTCATGAAACTCACACCAACACTGTAGAGAACAGGGGAGACCACATGCGCAGTAATAAACAAAATCTCTTGTAAGCAGTAATTAAGGGCTGTATATGGGGGCTGGTAACATGTAGAGAGAAAACACTTACCTCTCTCTCAGATAAGTTGAAGGGATGCCAAACCCTGTGCCCCAGACAGAGTGCGGGCTCCCGGGGAAGGGGCGCCCGTCCACTGCTGCAGGGAGCTCCCAGGGAGCAGGACGTGCTGCCCGAAGAGGCCACAGCACCAGAGAACCAGAAGACAAAGTCCTACTGGCCTCTCCTGACTCTTACCCCGAGTCCACGCAGCCCATGCCACAAGCAGGCTGTGCAGCGCAGCATACTGTCCCCTGGTGCACAGAGCTTCTGAAACCATCTGTAGCAACTTAGTCATTGTTTTTTTCCTAATTTCAAATCCAGAGAGCAGTATTTTTGTAATATTCCACAAACATTACCTACTAACAACATAAAACTTACTTTCCCCCCAAAACATAAAACTTATTTCTGCAAAATACCTGACTAGTGCTCCTCAAAGACTGTCAAGGTCATCAAAAACAAGGCAAGCCCAAGAAACTGATATAATTTTGGAGTTCTGGCCAAGATGGAGGTGTGAGTAGAAACCCTTTGCCTCTTCGCACAACCAAAAGGATAACAACCAATCTAAAATCAATAAACCACCAAAATCGCCAGAAAATCAAAGTGCATGGAACTCTGACAACCAAGGAATTAAAGAAAAAATCAACGAGAACATCTGGACTGGTAAGGTGGACCACAGGCCAACTCAGAAAAACCTCGGCGAGGTGGCTGGAGGGTGGGGCTGACTGCCGAGCTCGGCAGAGCTCCCCGGGAGAGACTGACTTAAGGGGAAACTGAGACTCGGAGCTGGCTGGGGTTGCCGTGGTGGAGATACTTCCAGTCTAATGGGCGAGTCTGCTGGAAAGTGCGCTACAGAGAAGCAGGCCAGCGGCACCTTTCCCTCTCCGGCCCCTTCCACAGGCAGAGCAGCAAGGAGGGTGGCCCCACCTGAGAGAATACCTGAGCGTCTGCCTCTTACAATTTATCAGCTGCGCCAAGACAAAGAAGTATGGCCCAAATGTAAGAACACAGCAAAACCTCAGAACTAAACGATGAGGAGATTGCCAGCCAAACTGATGGAGAATTTAAAGCCCTGGTAATCAAAATGCTCACAGAACTGATTGAGCTTGGTCAAAAAATGAAAAAACAAATGAAAGACAGCCAAAACGAAATAAAGCAAAACATTCAGGGAACCAACAGTGACCAGATGGAAACCAGAATTCAAAGCAATGATTTGGAACAAAAGGAAGAAATAAACATCCAACTGGATCAGAATGAAGAAACAAGAATCCAAAAAAATGAAGAGAGGCTGAGGATTCTCTGGGACAACCTGAAATGCTCCAATATCCGAATTATAGGGGTGCCATAAGGAGAAGAACAGCAACGAGAAACTGAAAACTTATTTGAACAAATACTGAAGGAAAGTTTCCCCAGTCTGGCAAAGGAAATAGACTTCCAGGAAGTCCAGGAAGCCCAGATAGTTCCAAAAAAGTTGGACCCAAAGAGGAATACACCAAAGCACATCATCATTAAATTACCCAACATTAGAGACAATGAGAAAATCCTAAAAGCAGCAAGAAAAGGAGACAGCTACCTACAAAGGAGTTCCCATACAGCTATCAGCTGATTTCTCAAGAGATCTTACAGGCAAGGGGCTGGAAAGAAGTATTCCAAGTCATGAAAGGCAAGTGTCTACATCCAAGATTGCTCTCTCCAGCAAAGCTATCATTTAGAATGGAAGGGCAGATAAAGTGCTTCTCAGATAAGGTCAAGTTAAAGCAGTTCATCATCACCAAGCCCTTATTATGTGAAATGTTAAAGGGACTTATCTAAGAAAAAGAAGATAAAAAATGTGAACAGTAAAATGACAACAAACTCAAAACTATTAACAAATGAACCTAAAAGAAAAAAAAAACAGCCTTGGCTGGTGTAGCTCAGTGGATTGAGCACAGGCCTGTGAAGCAAAGGGTCACTGGTTCGATTCCCAGTCAGGGCACATGCCTGGGTTGCAGGCCAGGTTCCCAGTGGGGGACCCATGAGAGGCAACCACACATTGATGTTTCTCTCCCACTCTTTCTCCTTCCTGTCCCCTCTCTCTAAAAACAAATAAATTTTAAAAAAAGAAAAGAAAAATAACAAAAACAAAAACTAAGCAAACAACCCAGAATACAAACAGAATCAGAGAAATGGACATCACACAGAGGGAGTTCAGTGGGGAGGGGAAAGGAAGGAATGGGGGCGGGGGGAAGGTACAGGGAGGAAGAATCATAATTAGTAAGCATAAAATAGACAGGGAGAGATAAAAATGGTACAGGAAACAGGACTCAAAGAACTTGTATGAATAACCCATGGACATGGACTAAGGGAGGGGGGATGCTGAAGGGTTGGGGGGGGCAGGGTGGAGGGAGGATAAAGAGGGAAGAATTGGGAAAACTATAATAGCATAATCAGTAAAAAATACTTTAAAGAAAGAAAAGGAAAGCCTGAGAAACTATAACAGACCAGAGATGAGGGAGACATAACAACTAAATGCACTACGGTGCCTTGGATTAGAGAGGGCGTTAGTGCTCGTTTGGGCAGCACATACACTAAAGAAAAAGGACATTCACGGGAAAGGTGGCGAAATTCAAATGAAGTCTGGAGTCCAGTCAACAGTGACACTGCAGCGCCATTCCTGGTCGTGCCATGGTGCGTGCGCCACAGCCACAGAAGACGCCAGTAAGAGATGGGGACACCGGTGCTAAAAGGAAACCAAGTGCTATTTTGGCAATTTTCCTGTAAACGAGTATTAGGAGAATGCGGTGGGCGAGGGACAAACCCAGGCTGGTCCGACCCCAATGTCACATAACACTAATAAACTACACAGTGCAAAGAACACTAGACTGAGAGAATGGAAGCTCTTTGCTGCCACTTGGTATCAGTGTGATTTTGGGAGTCACCAATGGAGTCTTGGTTTCCTCATCTGTAACAGTGAAAATATCTACCTTCCCCCCCCATGAAGGGTTGTGAAATGGAAAAATACATATATAAAGATGAATTACAAACCATATATACATATATATATATGTAGCAAAAAAACTATAAACTTAAGACTGTACACATACACCTACACTGCACACAGAAGTAGAACTGTAATTCACTTTTTTAATTAGGAGAGGAGAAAACTGCCCATGGATTACAACAGCCCATACTCCCACGAAACTGTTCACTGAAGAAGGGGTTTTTCCTCCCATTAAGTTGATGGAAGGAAAGAATCTGGATTCTGGATTTCAGGAAGTTTTTCTAAGCTTATTAAAAAGCTAACTGGAACAAGACCTCTATTGTATATTTAATTAGCTGCCCATAAAGTCAACCCTCAAACCGCTCTTGATTCATCATCCAACACTAAATTCCAGCCACATTTTATGAGAGTTGATCACAATTCCTCCGATCCTCGGAGTCAATAGGAAGTAACTGGCTGATTTTTGATAAAACCTTCTCAGCCTAATACTCCTGCAATGAAAACTGGCCCATCTCTACATTTAAAAACCCATGTAGAGAAGAGTGGCAAGGAAGAAAATAACCCCCATCGCTCCTCTCCAAGCCCCAGAAAACGGACTGACTCCGACAGCACCCGGGGAGGCAGGGCGCACGTCTGCACGCAGGCTGAGAGCCGGGCCAACGCGAGCTCTCCTGATCCCGGCAGCCTTCCCCCCACCCCCCACCCCCCGCCCTCTGGGCAGCCTTCCCACTCCACGGCACGGGTTAGTGTCCACTGACGCCCGGGCGTTCTGATTGCAGGACTGGGGACGAGGGGGGGGCACCAGGATTCTCAAATTGTCTCTGTTACTAACTAGCAATTCAACTTGAAGCCCACCACTCTGCCCCGAGGCCCTTTCTCTTCTTTATAAAACTAAGTGGGTTGGATTAGATAGTCAGTGAGGTCCCTTTCCAACCTTAACTTCTGATTTCAGTGTAATTCGCTACCTCAAGTTATTTCACTTTGCATTCATCACGAGGATCAGGCCCAATGACTATGAAAATTACCAGACTGAAAACCACCAGATGACGACCCCAGAGTCCAATTTCTCGTTACTCAAGTAAGTTTTCAAAAATCCCAAACCAGTCAGAAGCAGTTTAGGAAAAAAAATCCCAAATTACCTCAGGAAACAAAGCTTAATTTCCCCTCAGAGATCACTACTTGCAGAAAAGGCTCTTAGGAATCAACTCTGGCCCATCAGTGGGTCTCACAGAGAAAGAGATGGCCCGAAGCACAAAATACGCACCCCACCCCCCGCCTCGGGGCCCTTACACACAACAAAGCATTTGTCCACAAACCAAAAGAACTAGACGTTAGGTGACAATCTGACCCAAGTTTCAAGTCCAGCTCCTCGGCAGGTCTGTGCTCAAGAAACATGCTCTGCTGTTGAAGAGGGTGGGGTGGGGACGCACCACCTGGTTCAGGTTCACCGTCTCCTCCGCCAACAGCTTCCAACCGCCTCCCTATTGTTTCATTCTCTCCCGATTCAGGGTGTTTCAATACACAGTCTATGAAGCAATCCAAACTGCGAAGTCAGCGGTTCTAAACTTTTTCCACTGCAAACTTGCACATGTACAAACTTGAATCAACATCTGGGGGGGGGGAAGCTAATATAAAAAAAAATTAGCCACGATAATACCCAGGATGAAATTTATCGAAAGACTACCTTCAGAAGAAAGCTTGCTGCGTGTGGCGCCTGACACAGCGTCGCAGAGCAATACACGCCTGAACCGAATTCACAACTGAACACAGAACAAGGAACGCTCTACTGCGCCTTCACGTTCCTATGCCTGCTCTCTATTTCAGATGAGTCAGACTAGGGTGCACCCTCGAAGAAAGTCTCCGCCACGTGAAACCCAGCCTTGGGGAAGCTACTGTCCACACCATCCTCGCGGTCGACCCTGTGTGGCATCCACTGAACTTGGATCGCACCACATCGGGCGGCGGAGGGCCACTCACGCGCCCTTCTGCTGGCTCGGAGGGCCGCCCCAGATCAGTCGCAGAACAAAAAGCTGCTTTGTTCCACTATGGGGAAGACATTCATCTTAGAGAGACTCACCTGTTTAAGACAACTGCTGTGTATCTTCTTTCCACAAAAATAATTCCACATAAAATATTGGTAAATGGAGAAGGAAAATTTGTCTCTGGCTTCTCCTTTTCTTCAATTTCTTCATCCTCATCATCATCCTCAGAATCACTCCAAGACACATAATTATCCTGGTTCCTATTATTGTACCACTCAACGCTTTCGAACTGCTGCCGCTCATATGGTTTATATTTGCGTAGGATTTCAAGCAGTTTTATCACTTTAGGAGTTACAAATTTCAGGTCAAGTGAGGCAGGTGAGAAGTGCTCTTCACATAGTGCATGTATTTTCCGGAGGAAAGTGTCTGTAAACAATAGAAACTTCCTGTGCAGCTCCTCCTGCTCATGTTTGATGTATTTCTGCAGCTCTCTCACCATCATCCCAGCTACTTTATCTGCACACCAGGGTCCCAGAACCACCAACACTGCACGGCAGTCTGACAGTATCTACAAAAGAACGTGCAGAGCTGAATGTAAACAACAACCAGGCAGCATTTTCCTGTAGGGTTTAACTGGGGTTTAAGTTGTCTTCAAAATGCCCCTTTGAAATAAATTTCCCCCACTAATATAAACACTGAGGTTACCTCCCTGAGGTTGGGGAGAGCAGCTGAGGTCTTTTCAAGCTCTGCTTTTTTCATTTATATTATGTCCAGAACCATTCTTTAGTTTTCCCCACCAAAAATAATTGACTAATAGGAATTAAAAGATGCAATTGTATAAGGATAATAAAATTTAATTTTTCATCTGTGACTAGTTAGAAGTACAAATGAGCCATTTACTTCCAGGTAATTATGCAAGAGTCATTTTATTTTAGGTATCAAAGAGCAAGCAATTTTCCTTTAACTTTGCACACCTTCCAACCCTAGCTCAGAGCAGAACATAAATCCACAACAAGGGACTGAGGGACCTTCTGCAACCGAGGGAAGGGCCCACTGGACCGAACACAGACTTGATGGAAATTCAAGGGCTGGGAAGAGTCTGGGCACTGCTGCTTCAGAAAAATCAGCAAGAGAAAAATTAAGATGTAGATTCAATAGTGTCAACATTCACAAACGGCTGCAAAGCCCCAGAACAAGTTCTCAAGTCTTAATGCATCAGGATAACTGGAGGGCTTGTCAAGTCTCAGCCAGTCAGAACCCCACCCCAGAGCTTCAGATTCAGTGGGTCAGGGATGGACCCGTAGTTTGCATGTCTCAGAAGTTCTGGGGGGTGGGGGCAGGGGTCCACACTCTGGGAACCACTATCCTAAGGGATCTTGTCTCGAAGCTGGATCCCACTCAGGATGATGAGCTCATGCCCAGTACATACAAGGAAACCTTAGAAGAAAGGGTTTGAATAGGAACTAACCCATCTGACCAAGGGGAAAACATGGACCCCTCTTACTTAAACAGCCATGACATGAACCTAAGTCATTTCTGAAGGCAGGGAGGTCTACACTTAACAGAAATGTCTGTCAGGTAAACTCAACCCAATACATGTTTAATAAAACAATTCATTAAACATGATACGAAGTAAGGCCCTGAATTCAAACGCACAGAAAATGGCCTCATTAGAAGCACATGTCCATTTCAATACTAAAGCAGAAGCCTTCTATTATACCCCCTGTACTTACTTGTAGATGCTTACCTGTTTAGAAATTAAAGTAGAATCTCTTTCTTTTGAATGTACAGATATGTTACAGTCATTGATAAAATTAAGTGCTTCTTCTAATTCCATCAGCAGTCTTTCGTAAAGCCCACTTCTGTCCATAAATGGTCCACAGTCTACCACAATCTCATACGGCTGCGAAGTAT
Organism: Sturnira hondurensis; assembly: GCF_014824575.4. Taxonomy (NCBI): domain Eukaryota; kingdom Metazoa; phylum Chordata; class Mammalia; order Chiroptera; family Phyllostomidae; genus Sturnira; species Sturnira hondurensis. Next base: position 5,578,502 of record NW_028093774.1, on the reverse strand, counting down.
ACCTTCAACATCAGAAACAAAAGCTGTCGGTACTACAATAAATTTGCTACTGCATCATGATCCACTACACACCTAAACCAAGAAGAAACTTCCCACATTCAGTTGGTACACCTGCTCAGGACCGCGGCGGGCTCACAGCCTTCCTGTGGCGGGGCCCGCTGGCGTCCTTGCTGCATGTGTTGGCTGCCAGGGCTCACGGGGTGACTGCAGAAAGCTGGCAGGCTAAGGGTTTTGCAGACTCATCATTATCCCAGGTTTTTCATTTTGTTTTTTAGGGTTAGACTTTCATCTTTTATCTGCTTAGGAACAATGTTGGCCGAAATACTCCAAAAACCCAGTAGTGACTACTTCTCCGAAGGAGAAATCGGTGATGGGGGCAGATCACAGGGAGAAATCGTTATCCTTAAATTGACTCATTTCTATACTATTTGGAACTTTAGCATCTGCAAGTATCAACTTTGTTTTTAATGTCTCCTGACTTAAGGAAAGCTCCCCTCCACTTTCGATCAACTCCAGTGTTGTTCCTTGGGTCTTTCATGCGTTTCACAAACTATGCAACTAGAACAGCACATATTATTCTAAAAGCATGTAAAATAATTAAGGAAAAGAAATACAGCGAAGACATATTTACTACTTCTGTTTTCATTATGCTCAACCATAATCTATACTTAACCAAAGAGCCACATTTAAAGAACTAGGTAGTGCCAAATTCAACAGATTACTTGTCAGTTTTACTGAAATGCTCTACTACTTCTACCGTTTTTTAAGATTTCTGTAGTACAGCCTACCAATCTAATTCAGGTCAAATAAAAGCAAAAGTACAGCCTTAACTGCTATATCATGGATCATGTCGGCTCAGAGGTCAAAAGTACCATGTCCTGAAGGTTATGAGATCTGTATTTCATATAGCAGTTGGATGCCTAAATTCCATAACCCGAAATAGTTCCTTTTCTTCTCATTCTACCTAGAGAACGTTGCCAAAATTCTACTACATGACAGGCACACTGAAGGTTGTTTTCTAGGTGTCAGTGTAATTAATCATCAAAAAACTCCCTGAAACCACTGTCAATGCCATTTTCTCAATTCAGGAACAGCAGATGACTCACTTTAAGTCACAGAGCTTACAATCAGTGGAGCTGGTATTCCAAACCCATGTGTGATTCGAATCCATAACCTTAGCAATCAGTCTTCTCTGTTTACTGTAACTGTCACACTTGGTAATCTTTAGCCTTGTTAAAGATTGTATCTTACAAGGATATAAAGGTATTTTAATATGAATTGAATTAATTACATTTATTTTAAAACCTAACTTATACAGGCTCCCTTCCAGGAACTTAAATCAAAAAGCACATTGTCTGTGTGTGGGTTAATGAAACTCAAAATAGCAACCTCCTCAAAGAGACAAACTTAGAAATCATAAACATCTTTCTCAGAAATTCACTCCCAGTTTCAAAGTGTTTCCAATTATTCTAAAGCACACTGTAAAATACTACATTTTCTTCCCTTCAAACCATCACACGGGACACTTGGGCCAGAAAAGCAGAGCCCACCCACTGATAGAAAAGGACAGGACTGCACTGTCCACACTCCCAGTCCTTGTCAACACCAGCGGATAGGAAGGGCCCACGGTGATGCAACTTTCTCTCGTAAGGTAGAAGGAGCTCCATCTGCTACTCTGTGGAAAAGAGGCTAAACCCAGGCCTGCAGTCCCCAGTAACTGACCCGACAAAGAACCGTTAACAGCCATCGTTCTCTCTCGAACAGGCACCACCTACAAGGCACAGTGGAAGGCACTAAAGGCTTAAAACCAGTGCTCGCTAGGCCGGCCACGCCAAGGCCAGCCCAAGTGCGTACCTGTCTAAGACCACCAAGTCAGTTGCGGTTTCAGCATTACTCTTAAGAATTTTCTCCAGTTTCTGAATCTTTTCTTCTAATTCCTCTGGATCACATTTCCCATTTAAAATGGAAGCAGTTAGTCCCAAAATACGAGGGCATGATGGGCAACTTTCACAGAGCTAACATAATAAAAGTAAGAAATTCATTTTGTAAGGCCATAACAAAAGAGATAACACCATATTAAAACATGCCAAAGAGACTGACAAATACTAAAAATACTACTTACAGAAGTATGGTAGCTTGTTTAAAAGCTCTGTTTATCAAAAAGGAACATTTAAATACGCTATGGCAGATTGTGCAATTCATTTATGTTTAAAATTTTATTACAGATTTAGGTCACAGATTTATTGTAGTTTCTTATTATAGAGTATAAATATAAGTGAACATTAATTTAATATTCATTCATTCATATACTGGAACCAAGTTCTCAAAATTGGCAACTAATATTATTGTTTTTAATATATAAAAACACTACTTATAAGCAGTAACTTGACTTGAATTATTAAGACTAATAAAATATAAAAGCTTACCTTCATAATTTCTCGGTAGGGATGGTCTAGAATTGCAAGGTGACACTCATCAAACACCAAAAGGTTAATGTCTGACAGTGATAAGTATCCATTTTTCAAAACAATCAAGGCGACATAGCAAGTCATAATGAGAACCTAAAATAAAGCAACATCAGTGTGCAAACAAACGCGCCATTCACCTGCCGGATGCACTTACATACAAGCGGACTACAGAGCTGTTATACCGCAGGTGAGAACTACGAAACCCATCAGTCACAACTAAAACCAAAATTTAAATGTATAGAAGCTCATACTTCAGAGAAAAACATGAAGACCTTTTTAAAAAACGATAGCTCTATTAAACCTACTTCCGGTTTTTAGGTTCTACAGACATATTTTGACCAGTGAGTCCTGTTAATGTAATCACATCACAAAATAATTTGCACCGTTTTTTCTTTTTTCTCCCCATTGAACGGACAAGGTTTTTTAGAAGCTGACACAAACTAAACGACCCTTTGTAGCTTGCCTCTCTGGGGACATTTCAGTGCTTTTAATTGCGACTTGGCCCACTCTGGGAGACGAGCTAGGCGGCTGTCTGCAGAGCGACAGGCCGGGTAGGGGACAGCTCCTCACCACATCAGAGCTGCCAACCCCAACACGCCAAAGGCCCTCAGCTGTGCTGGCTCCATGGAGACTGAAGTCAGAGGAAACCTTGCTAAAGACCCAAAGATCTCAACCACGAAATGTCTCCAGTTCCAAGACAGCTAACTCGAGAGTAAATTTTCTGAAAGCAGGTTATCTGCAAGTTGGAAATAGGTAGGTGGAATTTATGCTTTTTTCCAACCAAGTAAATCACATGATAAAGCTGTTTCTTTTTAAGTGAGAGCAATACAAATGAGCGGCGTATCTGGCGGGAGGATGAGACACGCGGGGAGAGAGTGCGCAGGGCTGGCTGCGGCACTGACAGGCACAGGGAACTAGAACTTTCAGGTCCTGCTCCAACAGCCAAGGATAAGGTCATCTTACAAAGCGAGGCAAGGACTTGCCAGGATTTACAGAGTGAAATTGCTCTACAAGCCTTACCTGGTGCTTAGTAAACTCTTGGTTCCATTTCTCCTTTGTCCACGATGCATTTAGTTCTAGGTTTGAGTATTCCCCAACCTTGAGATCAGAATGAGTTCTGACAGCGGACACTTGCTGAGCAACCTGGTTTGCTGATTACAAACAAAAACTCCATGTAAATATGACAAGAAGGCTCTAGTCGGTTCTCTGAACTAATGACTAAGACAGTTAAGAAAACTCTCATCATTATGTACCACACCTCACCACCGCCACATCAGGTGTTTCCCAAACGTACGGATCAGACTCACCACCCGGCCTCTGTCGCTCCCTCAGAGAACCCCTGGCACCTACTTGCTCCACAGCTGATTCTCCCAGTCTACAGAGCTTTCAGGCTAGAATGGTGAGTAGACCCACCCCTCATGTCTTCTTCAATAAAATCAGATTGTCTCACCAAGAAACAATAGAGACTAATATGTATTTAAAGCATATAAGAACATCACATACTGAGATCATCCAAAAAAACAAAAAAGAGGCATGACATAGTTATTAGTACCCAGGCAGCTCATGTTCACATTTTACACTTTTTAATTTTAATATGTGATCCCAAACACGCAAAACCAGTGTTGGAAACTTACTGAGTAACTACTGCAAAGCAGGCAGCTTTCTTCCCACAACCGGTACAGCAAAATCATAAATAAAAAGTTACCTATCTCATAATCTAGCACGTTTTGACATATTTTATGAAGCTAAAAACCCAAACACAATATAACTGTCACAACTTTGATTATGTTCCAATAGTAATCCATTCAAAAGAAATATAGAATCAAAATTAAGTGTAATTACATTTAAAAGAAAAGCTTAACACCTATGAGATAAAATGTCTAGGATTCAAGAGAAATAGCATAAAGTTAAGAAAGAGGACCAAATTATATTTCTGCTATCAGCCCTTCAACAAGCACATTACTTGTCAAACTCACTATACTTTTTAATAATTTTAAACTAGTGAGCACAGAGAAAATCTGCTTAGCCATAAAATCTCATCCAGCGTCCTCCACGCAGTCTGGTAAGATTAGGGTCCATTACCAGAGTTGACCAGGAACACCGTTCTCTTCCCATGTCTGGTGAAGTCCCCCCTGATCTGATAGGACAGCTCTTTAGTGAGCAGCACGGCGATGAACGTCTTCCCTGAGCCAGTGTTCAAACAGACGATGGTGTTGCGGTCCAGAGCTGCCTCAAGCAGTTCGACCTGGAACACAGCGGGGAAAGAGATTATATACCTCCGGGCTAAGCACAAAATTCAGAAAATTGAGTTTTGTTTTAATTCAGGAAATTCCACTGTTTTCTAAAATCTTCCTCCCATAAATTTGTGTACCTTCTGCATCTGTATATACCAATAATAATAATCGGAGGCATTAAAATGTCTGTCATATATAGCCGTGCTGCATAGACATATGTTGAAACGCACATACAATTTCTTTTAAGACTTTTGCATGGCCAGAACACTGCTCTAGAATTACAGGAATGACTACGTTTGCAACGACCATGGTTCTGCCCGCTCACAGCTGCTTGAACCAACTGCAATTCCACCCAGCTTATGAGGACAGACACATCCAAATGGACATTAAGGAACAGCGAGGTTTTCAGAGGGGGAATAAAAATGAAAAACTTCACAAATAAAACTATCACACCAATTACCCAGCAGATGTTAGAAAAGAAAAGGACTATCAAGAACAAAGGCATTTGGAACAAGAAAATTAATCAGAAGAGGGGAGCTTGAAAAGGTAAATGAGTTTATAAGTTGTGTCAACTATATGCTAATTTATTCCATTTTAGTGAAAATGCTTCAGTATTAGTGTTCTCATTAGTACCTGGTATTTTCTTGGCGTATAAATGTTATCATGAATTGCTTCTTGCTGCCATGGCAGTCCAAAGAAAGGACCCATTGGTGAGGAAGCAGGGGTCATGAGCTGCAGGCCTGCCATGCTGAGGGTGCAAAGCAGGGCTTGTCATTCATCCAGTGTTTCTTTCATTGCATTTTGTTCTAGCACAGCTTACTACAAAAGGGAAAAAGAATACCATTACACAACCATGCAGGGTTAAAAACAAAAGAAAGCATAGAAACAAGAGAAACATCAGAATATCACTCCTACGAGCCTTGCAAACTCCTCCTGTAGCTGTTTTAGCTTTTTCTTGATCAAAGAGGATCAATTTTAAAAGTCAAGCATTCTCTTCTCTCCAACCCAGCAACCTTATCCCTAGAAACTTGTCTAAAAGAATTAGACAACTGTACAAACAGGTAAGTACATGAACATTTACTCCTGAACTTCTATTAGGAACAAGAAATAACTTTAAATGTATTAACAAAAAATCAGCTAAGCAGATGACGCCATGGCTGTACTGAAATACCTGGAATCTATGGAGGTAACACACGTCTGTATTTACTGAATAGAACCATGTCTGTAGCATGTACAGTAGGATGCCTTATTAAATACATGTATATATAAAACATGTAAGTATGCACATGAATACATTCCAAGTGTTATCTGTGAGGCCTGTGGTACTCTCATTGCTAAGGTTAGGAGACATGGTGCGGAAGGCACTCAGCACCGTGTCTGAGCAGAGGGGAGCTTCGGATGCCTGCCAACACGGAGTCATTTCATCACCAGACCAAAACCACAGGCCTTTTCTCATTTAACAACCTGGCAGAGATGACCAACTATTTAAATACCTATCTTTAAAATGATACGTATCCTAGATAAATTAAAACAAACACACTGCTCTGTGAAATGACTATTTTTTATGGTATCTAAGCACTCTTGTGTCTTTGTTTTCTTTCCCAAAGATAAATCTGTTACGAAAAAACACAAAAATCGAGTCTTTCTAACAGTCCTCCAGGGGAGGCCTGCAGACAGAGGTTTGGGGTTTCAAATCTCTATGCAAAGTCCATCACCAGCCTCCCTGACGGTCAGTGGAATTTACTTGCCCCGAAGAAGGCAATTTTCCTCCTTGTGCTGCTTTGCAGTGTTCATTGTTTTCACTGTTATTACCCTATGAAACTGAAAGGAAAGAACACAGCTCTCTGTTCCTTGACAACAAGAACTTTGAATATCCTGACCCACTCAATTTACAACCTGGTACAACCTAGAAGACTTCAGTTGTGACACCTGCTCCAACAAGAAGTCTCCAGCGCGGTCCTCTCACGCGCCAACACAACACAAATTCTGATCTCAGAGATTAATTCGGTGGACCAGAACGCACCACCCAACTAACACAAGTGCAGTCTCCGGTAAGTGGAACAGGGCGCGGGGCTGCAGGAGCCACGGGCCTCAGCAAGGCAGGCGCCATCTGGGGACCAGACAGTACACTCGCTCTCATTACACTTCTGGAGGAAGACGGCAAGCAAAGTGCCCCAGAGTGCGTGAGGGAAACTACCAAGTCATTACTCTCCCTGGATCAAAGAGACAATCTGCTCATTCTCCACTGAACCAGAACCCCAACAGCCGTTCTTTCACCCCACACTAAGTGCTCACTTCTCTCAGTTCCGCAGGCCCACAAAGACCCACACCCTCAGGTTCATCATTCAAGTTTTTTACTCAACGCAGCTGCCAAGAGCCCAAAGTGAAAACCTATTTTACCTAATTTCCTGAGAGTCAACAGGTCACTCTGCAGGCCCCTCCCACCTGGCCACACCCTCAGGCCCCCCTGTAGTTGTCCTTCCTCACTACAGGCTGCTTCCTGTCTAGGATTACGTATCCCTAAGCCTGGCCCCTCACTTTTCACCCGACCCTAATCGCAGACGTGGCAGAGAGTCGGGAAACCAGTCTAAATCCCGGGGAGGCGCAGGGAACAAGGGAGAAGAGAGCAACGTGTGAATCCCAAACGCACCTTCCTCTGTCACACACAGGCAGAAACCAGCAACACCCGCCTCCTTCCACTGCCACGGGTCACTATTTCTTCTCAGACAGGTGACATCAACAGTTATAGTAATTAACAACTCCAGAAAAACTGTCCCAAAACAAATGGGAAGAATGTTCTATTTTTTTAAAGGGAGGTCTGTATTTTTCAAAAATATATCATAAAATACAAAAAAAAAAAACCACATGAAAATGTTCCAGACTAAAGAAGACTTTCAAGAGACATGACACCTAAATGCAGAAACCAATCTCAGACTGGATCCTGTGTGGCAGAGCAATGCCATAAAGGACATTTCGAGTCCACTGAGAAAAGGGCACTGTCGAGGTCACTGAGTTGTAACTGCAGTATGGCTGTGGGCTCTGTAAGGGAGTAACAGCCTTATTCTTAAGAAGGGTGCACTCAAGTATTTAGCGGTCAAGGGCCATGATACATGCAACTGACTCTCCAGTGGTTCAGAAAGAGAAACCACGTACAGACCTGTGTATGGTGTGTGCGTGCAACGGATAAAGCAAATGGGCAATGTGGGTGAAGCACATACGTATTCTTTGTCCTCTTCATGCCTTGCAACTTTTCCGTAAAGTTGAAATTTCCAAGTAAAGAGTTTCAAAAAGTAAACGAACACAGCCAACTGGACCAGGGTTTCCTGGAGTGCAGGAGCTGTGTCTCACACTCATCTGTACCACCGCTGCACCCCACCACACCCGGGACAGGACACACAGCCAACGCAGGTCTGCAGAATACAAACGATGCCCACACGCATGGCCTAAGAACCTTCGAACAGCCTCTTTCTGCCTTTTATAACAGACCACACTGCGCACACTCAGAGACACACTCACACACTTTGTTCTTTGACTGGCACACATGCTCCATAAGAACAAGAGGTACAGCCTCACTCTCCACAACTCTTAAATTTCTTGGTACAAGTATCATGTACACAGTTAAACGAGTAAATATTCAGTGAACTTCATCAGAGACTCATGAATGGCCATAAACGTGGAGAGCGGAACCCCAGACCGCTCAAAAAGATCTATTGGTTCGGAAACCCACAGCCACCCCGCTGCTCCTGGCCTTGCAGGGTGCAGGACAGAGGCTCTGTGAGGGAAGGCAGGACAGCAGCTCAGCCCTCCCAGTCAGTTCCCATGAGGTCCTACATTTACACCCATTTTGCTCTTTCAGAATACAGTGGCTGGCCCCTGAAATAGACTAAGAGTGAGAGGAAAGCAGATCCAAGATTCAAAAATTCAGCAGCTAATCCAGTAATGTAAAAACAGAACAATCTATAATTTTGCCAACTTTTCCTTCCTTTGGCATGTTGAAATCAATTATTCCTTTTTTCTTTAACTTGCCCTTTCTGAAAAGCTCTGAATCCCTGCTGGTGAGGGAAATTCTGCAGTTCACAGACGAACTGACTACAGCTCACTGCTTTCGCAGCGCCAGCAATAACTGCACAGGACTGTTTTTCAATCACAGACTTTAACTCTGGTCAAACAATTTACACTCATGAAATCAGCAAGGTCGTTTCACGCCTCCCATATATTATTCACTTAGAAACGACTCAGTGCAACATACAAAGGAACTCTTTCCCATCTTCCACGCAGGGTAAACTGCCGATTTACCGTGTTAACGTCTGAGAGCTCTGTGTTGCTGTTGTCTGAACTGCATTTTGACATTGTGATAGCGGCTTATTGGAAAATCACAGCACGCCCATGCTTCTGCTCTAAAAACAAATGCAAAAATAGCCAATTTTAAGATTCCTGTACTTAAACTGAATATAAATACATCTATAAGAGCGTCTTATTGACACGAAGAATTGAATAAAGGCCATTATTTTTGTATTAAACCTTAAACAAAAGACATTTGGGTTACTGTAGGACACTAAGTTACTCTAAAACAAAGAACAAGGAAAGGAACAATAGTAGGCCTAATTCCAAGAGATGTGGGGGAAAGAAAAAAGAGCAAGAAAAGATTCTGAAACGAATACAAGGAAATGAAACAAAGTAAATAAATCCTGAAACAAAGTAAAACTCTAAAGATAGCAACTAGGAAAGTGAAAAAAATAAAAGGGTAAGTGTGTGTTATTTCCTGGTGTGTAATAAGCGTGTGTAAATTCGCATACACAGAACAACGAAGGTCACCAGAAGAGGTAACCTGGCTAAAAAACCCCAGTCACCTAGAAATAAGTCTTTAATATATGTACAAAATACATCAGCCATTTCAATTTCTCAAAATAAGATTAAAAACAAATTCAAAGAACAGTTAAACCCACACGATAAACTCTTACAGAATTCATTTGTGAATAAAAGAATTTAGGAACATAGTTCACTAGTATTAATATTGTATAGAAATTTAAATTTGGGGTGGTTCTCCTAGTGGAGATCATAAATCAAAAACTAAGGCAGCACAACGTACCAAGATGAAAGCCGAATTTAACCGACATGGTCGACCATCAGATTTGACCCTGGCCCATCAGCGCACTGCGGCGCCCCCTGGGAGCAGAGGCTCAGGACTACCGGACCGGCAGTGGCCTCCTCTCCGTCTAAGTCCAGCCTGGTGTTTAAGGAACAGTCCTGCGGAGGGCCAGCCTTCCCATTGCACACACAAATTTATTTCCTACAGGTTAACAAAGCAGAATGGGGACACCTTAACGCTATGTAAGTATGTCCATATTTACCTCAAAATGCTGAGTCTAAGTCCTTTCAGTTCCCAAGTCTGTATTAATTCATACCCTAGGTAACCTAAAAGCAATCAGAGAGAATATTTTAGAACATGCAACTCATTTTTAAAAACCAACTTTAAGAAATTTTCTACTTAACAAAATTTCCATATTTAACTCATCAGAATAAGATCCCTGATAAGATAATTTAGTTATAGCTATTGGGAGTCAAGAAAACGGTACATGTCTGAAAGAGGTGCCCTGTAAAATTCGTATTTATTATGTTCTAATTTGAAAATTTTAAAAAGTTGTTAATACAATCTGACATAAGGGAGAATTCCTGGCAGTAAATTACATTTTCCTCCAGTAAAATCTGGCTTTAAAAACACTTAAACGCTGTGCTGAGTCAGCCTCATGCTTCACAGGAGCACGCACGCACCCCCGTCTCCTAGTTGGTCAATTCCTGCTTCCTGGAGCTGCCTCACGCTTCCACTTCCCACTCCACTCCACACTGCCACCCAGTAAGACGTGCATCCGGTAAACCGACGCCACTCCCTCTTCGCCACTTCAAATTCACCTCTTTTCTAGAAGAACCGTATCCAAAAGAGTAAGCTGATAATCCTTTAAAGTCCATTGCAGCTCCACTATTACTGCTGAATTATCCAAATTATTTCCCTAGACAATCCTGTATAGACACTTTAGAAAGTTAATAGGCCAAGTACAATGAGAACTTATTTTATGTTCACAATACATAGACAATCGGTTGTGCTTTTAATTTTAATTGACGGCCACGACTTAAACTACAAACATGCAAACTCCTATTGGACAGGCTCCTTGAACCCTGAAAAAGACATGCCACATACTGCCATCGGGCTGTAGTATAAGCCAACCCCTCAGCACACATCGACATCTGACCCAGCACAGGGCTGTACTGCTTCACACAGAGGCTCGCAACAACAGGCAGCTTACCCTCTGGTCTCAAGCTGCAAGGCACCTAGAGCTTCCTGGCAAAAGAAAACTTCCCACTCACTCATTTTCTTGTAATGTGTCACCGACTCCGATACTAGTCACTTTACACATATCAGTGTTCAGACTGCATTCCAGCTCTTGTGAAGACCAAATGCACAACTACCATGAAGTCTTACAGGGAACAAAAGTGAATAAAACAAGAAAAACAATGTGGTGACTGTTACATCAAAACAGGGGGAAAGGTACTTCTGTAAACTAACAGATAAAACTAAAAATGGTTGAACAGCTGTTAGATTAGTTCATAGTAACTGACCAGGAAAACAATTCTGAGATGTTCTAAATTAAAATTACAGCGGCTAGAGACAGAAAGAGAGAAAGACAGACAAAGAACAGCCTGTTTAAAGCCCTGAGCCCGCGCTAACAAGACAGCTCACACTCCTTGGCCTGTGCTGAAATTGTGGATTCATTTCCAGGTGGCCAATTCCCAGGTTTTTCCAAAGAGTAAACTCAGCAAGGCAACCCTGAACCCCAGCTTCTCACTCACACCCGAACTTTCCAGACTTGCGCACGGCCTGTCCAAGGGAGCGGACACTTCTGCCCTGGCCTCTGCTGTCCTGGAAGTGGCCCCGCATCACCATCTCCTGTCCTTTCTGTCTATAGCCAATGTCAATTCTTTCAGAAGGGCTTACCTCTTTCTCTCCCCTACCTGATATATAAAAACACTTGCAAAACTCCAGGACTACGAACAAGCTGTCTCTTCTACCTAGCCACTCCATGCCCCAAGACCAGTCTTTTTTTCCCCCTCCTAGTAATGCCCTAATAAGCCCTTTCTTTAAGAGACTTTCAGCCATGGAAGTTCAAAATTTTTGTTTAACATTACAAATATGCTATGGCATCCAAGGCATGATTTTAACTCCAACCAAGCCTAAATCACTTAACGGATCCCTGGCACTGGCCACAAAGTGACAACTCTATATGACTGTCTATGTGGTTGTTGGTTTAAGGGCAAAATTAAAAGTAACAGGCTAATACTCTCACTTAAAAATAAATGGAAGAAATATTCATTTCTTTCCCTATCCTTTTTTTATAAAATTCTTTCTCAGTCCTTTCCAAATATATGTGAATTTTAAATCTGAGTCCTTCTCACTTCTCAGGAATGTTTCCTTAAGGACCTGAGAACCAAATCTGAAATGTAATCAAGAAAGATAATGCCCAGTCTCCAAGTTTCCTAGGAAGAGATGGCCTGTTTTGTGATCTGACTCCAAATTGCAAAACCTGCCTCCAGTGATAAAACCGTAAGAAGTCAGCAATTTCTCCTGACAGCATGGACGTAACGGGCTGTACCAACCGAGCTGCATGAAAGAACAAGACCTCGGCCTGTTTCTGTGGTCTCTCGAGTGGCTGACCTGTGATGTACTTCACATTCTGGTTCCGTGTTTACTCAATAACAAAACTGTCTTCTTTCCTTCCACCTTTGTGGAGAGGTTTTCTGGGTTGTGAGGAGATAGTGATTCTAATCATATCTCCCCAGCACCAGCTTTAAAAAAAATTAAAAAGTCCAATTCTCAAATAGCCAAATAACAAACAACAAAATTCCATTTCGTGGAACTTAAATACTAGAAAAATCCTACAACGTGCTGCCCCACTGTACTGGGGAAAGGAGTTTAAAACAAAAAGGGGGAACTCAGAGGACACACAGCCCTATAAAAAAGAAATCCGCACACAGAAAGGATCCAGGTTACCGAATTCCTACCACCACCCTTTTCTCCATTCAACTTAGAGCAGTCCCACCCGTGTACGCTAACATCCTACGTCAAGCTGACAGGCTCGCCTCTGAACAGGTCCTCACGTACAGTCACTCCCCCAGGACAGCGGCCCTCTGATGTAGGAGGGGCACCAAGTAAGGCCACTGGAGATGTAGAAGGCAAAGTCTTTTCTGATTTTTCAAGTGTTTTTCATTTAAAATCATTTGAGTGCCAGCCAGGGGTCCAGCGTCTGGAAGACCAAGGTTTATCAGACTCCACCACCTTTCTCCGAGTTGGTTTCCTTGCCTAGGAGACAGGAGCACCGACCACTGCGAAGACCGAACGAGACCACGTGCATCATGTTTTAAGGCTGGTGGAGAACAAGGGCTTGCCGCACAGAAAACGCTGAGTGGCTGTTTTTAAAAAACTATAGGACCATCTCCACCTAGAACCACGTTTTCAAACAATTCTTAAGACTTGAAGGAATTTCTTGAAGAAAATCTACGATGTTTTATTAATCCCCAAATTCAGTATAGAAAGTGTATTCTCACAAAAATTTAGAGTATAGAAGATTTTATACAGTATTTTAACCTGATGAACACGAAAAACCCCAAACTCCAAACCACCTGGTCATGACGAATTTACAGAAGGACAAAAACCTATTTAAGTCACAAAACATAGTACATGATGTAAAATAAAGTTAAATAGCATTGTATCTACCTGTTTTCTTTGAAAGCAAAATGCAAAACGTCCCATGCTATTTCCGTTGGCTCCACAGACATCACTGAAAATACTACCTCCCTGTTTCTCAGGCATTAAAATGGTGCAAAATGGGCAAGAAGCCGTCATCACCAAATGGACAAGTTTTGAAAATATGGAAAGTTAGAAAAAACAAAAATATTGGAAACACCCAAAACTTCCATAGCACAAACAGACATCTCAAGGGTTTATCAGCCAGTGTCTGGTGAACACAGAGCAGGATAAGACCAAGGACAAACCAAGGGCTGAGACCAGAGAGAAGACAGAGGGGTGACAACTTCAAGAATGTGAACACTGGCCTCTTCAGATTCTAAGTCCACGGATATTGCCATTTGAACTTGTCGTACCTGTCATCATCAATTAGAAATCCTTGCAGATTAATCTAGCCTACAACACGAACAACAACAAAAACTCGGAGAGAAACGCTTCCCTCAACATCACCAACTATAATAGCAAAAAGTGCACCTCCCACCCCATGCCCAAATCTGAATGTCTCACAGTGAATGAGGGAGTGGCTTGGTAAACCATAGTTCATTTTATGTAACAAAGTTCAATTGAGCCATTGAAAATCATGAGTTTATAATGAACAAAAATGCTTATGTTACAGCATTCAATGAAAAAAGTAGAACATTTTTATTTACAGTAATACATGACTACATCTTCAAGTTAAAAACTTACGGGGGTGGGAGGGAAAAATGGAGAGAAAACATTCGTTCTAAAACTGAGCATGTGATTACTGCCAGGAGTAATTTCTTTTCCTGAAAACTTTTCTGCATTTTAAAATTCCCTACAATTTGATCGTTTTATTACTTTTAGAACTGGAAAACAAACTTCCAAACTGAGAATGATTTGCATAAAGACAATAGTTTAGAGATAAACGATTCTGTTTTAGGTGCTGGAGAAGAAAAATCTCTTTCTCCTGAAGCCATTAAATGCAATACATTTTACTCCAGTTTCTAGAACCTAAACCACAAATTCAATAGCCTTCTTCATCCTGCACTACTCTATGAACCACATTCCTGGGTTTCTCCAAATCTGTAACATAAACATATTATGTTTACACTGCAATGTAATTATGCCTAAAATTAGATTTGTCCAAAATTGAAGCTGAATGCAGGTCAAATGCCATTTTAACAAATCCCGTCCATCAACATTTCCATCCACAAAGTGTCCCTAGGCTGTTGGCCAATGGCACACTTACCAGGAATGCCTCCCACTCACCAAAGTTGCATGGGTACCTGTCCTTCCCCTTCAAGTTACCTACAATGCCATTCGCCTGCAGCTCTGTTTCAACAGAAGTAAATACTTCAAATACCATTAGCATTCAAGGGGAGTTTTATGGTTAATGTTTGATGCCTCGTTTCTGTACTTGACTCAATAAAAACACTATTCAACAAGTGCTAGAATTTTACTCAATTCACGACACCTTCTACCTGTCTTTTACACCACTTAAGGCCAACCACGAGGTAAAAGGGGCCACAACTTTCTATGTCAAGGGATTTTAACACCCTTATCAGAAGGACATTTTAATACTAAAGAGAAGTCCTGAGACCAAAGGAGCTTGAGAGAGGCCGACTGTGAGGTCTCGCTAGGCGATGCAGAGTGTGAGAAGCAAGCGTGGAAAGCCCCGCAGCACTGCCGTGTCAATGTGTGTTGATGTGTGTCAATGCGTGTCACTGCGCTAGGAGCACCCACTCTCGGACCTGCTTTCCCTGTGGCTCGTACACCCCACCTTCGCGGGTGAGGTTCTCCTTCTGGGTCCGACCCCTCGCCCCGCCAAGCTTCCCCTTAAAGCTCCTACCTTCTGACCCCTCACCCGGCACACACGGGCTCTCTGTACATCTGAGTCAGGCTTAATGGTATCTTCCTAAGTCCAAGCAAAGTGGGCACTATCCACAAATTTAGTTTTGTTAATTAACTCTGTTGAGAATAAACTATTTATCTAACCTTAAATTAACATGTATCTTTGCAGGTCGAAGAAAATTTCAATTTACATGCTTCTTGCTTTTTAAACAGCCCAAATTATTTCAGTCAGTTTAATGCCTCCATCTTTGCCCCCCCTCCTACAAAGAAAAGTTCAGGACTGACCTGAAAGGCCTGAAGCTGGAGAGGCATCGATGCGAACAATGACACTGCCAATGTCATCCAACTACACTCATCCTCCCATCACAGAGACCTTCCTGGCTGGCTCCCGGCCACCACACAACTGTCTTCTACAAGAACACAGTCCGATCAAACACTAACCGTGACGATGTTTCTGCAACAATTTAAAGCCCTACAGTTTCAGGTACAACTGGGAAAACCCAAAGACTCAAAAAATACTTCTAATTTTTCATTTTAGAAGCTGTATTTTTTTTTGGTTTATAATCCATACAAAACTCTATTCAGTGTCAACTAATCAGTGTAGAAGATAGACCAAAAAATCACCATTTTTAAGCATATTAGTAAAATTGAGGCCAGAATCATTAATGGATGCTAATACTACTAGGTAAGGATCATAAAAGAATATTTACAACACTTTAAAATACCTCTGCCCAGATGACTATTTGAAGTGGAAACTGAAGTTTTCCACTGGAAAACCTGACAGACACCACTTTAACTTACCCCAAGTGACAGAGCTGACATCACCAACACTGGGACCAGCTGACAGCGTGTACCTCCTAATGTGATGACCTGAGAAGTATCACTCACATAGTTTTCCTGCTAAAAGTGCAAAACCTGCATCTAACCAACTCTGAAAGGCATTCACAAAACAATCGGCGTGTGCTCTTCAACACCGTCAGTATCATAAAAGATAAAAGCCGAGAAACTACCAGAATTAAACAGCGAGAGACGCCCCGGCTGGGTGGCTCGGGTGGTCGCAGCACCGTCCCACGCTAGGACCCGAAGGCTGCAGGTTCCAACCCGGTCAGGGTGCGTGCAGAGGGCAATCAATCGCTGTCTCTCTGTCTCTCTCTCTCAAATAAGTAAATAAAATCTTTAATTAAAAAAAAAACATATCCTGGGGTGAGGATTAAAAAATAATAAAAAAATAAAAGAGTAAAGAGACATGACAACTAAATACAATGTACATTCCTGGGCTGGGCTGGCCCTTGCATTAGAGAAGGAAACTTGTAAAAAGGGCTGCATCAGAATATGCCACCTCACAACACGTCACTGCGGCCTAAGGGTTATTCTGAGCTGCAGGCAAGAGCGAAAAGCAGACCGGGGGAAGTCTGCCCTCCCTATCTCTGCCTCAGGACAGGCCACAAACTTCCCTTTGTGAAGGCAAGCCCTGTCCCTCCTTTGGTACCAGGGGGAGACCACTCATCACTGGAGGCCCTTGGAATTAGACCTGCATAAACCAACCTTATCTTCCCTTGGTTTCCCTCAGAGATTCACCTGGCCACGGTTTACCAGCCCTAGAAGCCCAGACTCCTCTCCTTGGTCTTGTCCCCGCCCCGCAGTCCATCAGCCTGTACTGAAACAGCACAGGGGCGCTCCAGCCGGCCGCTCTTTTGGGCTTTCACTTCTTCCTGCGACTCTCTTGGGTGCCTGCAAGCAAAACAAACCTCTTCTTCTCCTGTTCATCTGTCCTCTGCCACTTTAATTCATAGTCTCCATCCCCTGAACCGGAAAATGGAAAGTTTTTTCCCTCCCCTATAGTAACATTGGTAAAATTTAAATATTATCAATGTTAAATTCCCCAATTTAGTAACTGTATTGTGATTATGTAAGAGAATATTCTTGTTCTTAGAAAATATGCCTCAAGTATTTAGTAGTGAAGAGCATAATGCCTGGAATGGTAAATTCTATTCCTACAACTCTCTAAGTTTGAAATATTTTACAACATAAAGTAAAAAAAATAAAACTCTACCAAATCCTGATACAAACCAGTACTTGGCTAAGAGTAGAAAACAGAACAATGGAACTTACCCAATTTCATCTCAGAGTAGTATAAAAAGTCCTATTTAAGGTGGTTTTCCCCATTTGTAAATACTTGTTTTACCTCCTGACTCTTGAAATTATTCATTCGTTCCACAAGTATTTACTGAGCAAGACATCCCTGGTGTGACTGTGTACCATGGGGAAGGCGAGCCCTGGACTGGGGGTCAGCTTTACAGAATGGGTAGTAACAGCATTAGTTGGGAAGGGGATGATGGCACAGGGCACCCCGGGGACAAGACAGCCTGTGGGTTGGGCTGAAGCCACCATGAGCAGCAGCAGTGTGCTGGGGGGGGGGGGGGGGTGGGCACCTGTCCGCAGGAGAACGGAGAGACAATGACACTAGGAAGACAAGCAGGCACGAGACCATACACGGCCTCCTGTATGGCCCCGCAAGGATTTGAACCTCGTCCTGCCTGCTTGGAGCACGACTCGGGCGTCTGCGTTTCTATCCTCGGTACACACCAAGGGTTCTCACCTAGTTCAACCTCAGTCCAAGAACGACTGACTGTATCCAGGGCCCACAGGCAAGAACATCTAATCACAAGGAAGAGACTCCTGAACTTGGACTCTCTCCTTCAGAGCAGACATTCCTTTTCCTGGTTACAAACCCTACCTGTATTCACACTGGTTTGCCTACAACTGTCCCCATCTCTGCACCGAGAGTCCCCTGTCCCGTGAACCACCCGCCCACCGCCCCCAGCCCTGGT
The DNA here is from genome assembly GCF_014824575.4 of Sturnira hondurensis. Classification (NCBI taxonomy): domain Eukaryota; kingdom Metazoa; phylum Chordata; class Mammalia; order Chiroptera; family Phyllostomidae; genus Sturnira; species Sturnira hondurensis. The sequence goes on along the minus strand of NW_028093774.1, from coordinate 5,560,360 downwards.
GGAACCGGGACGGTCTGCCGCCCATCCTGAGCTCCGAGTCTAGGTCCTTGCCTGCCTGTTGCTCATTTCCACTCGGAGAGCCACACTTAGCTGCCAAGGGAATGAGGCTGTCCCAGAAATTAAGTTAGTCTAAAAAGAAAGATAAAGACTTGCTACTTGCTAAATACAAAAGAAATTATACCACACATCATAGAAATTCAGGAACTCTGGGGGAAAAGCAGCAGTATCAGAATAAATGAAGTTTCCTCAGCTAACAACTGCTATTTTACTCAGTTATGTCACAACTAAACCCCATACACATATATTACAGAACAATTCAGATGTCACAGGGAAGGAAGCAGGCTCAACGTCAAGGTGGTGACGGAATCCATTTCCCACCTATAAGGCCTCAGTGTGGGCCTCATTTCTCTAAGGCGGACTAAAGAGGTCAGCTCCAGGGTCCTCTTCTCCCCTAAATAACCCATAATGCACACATTTAATTCATTAGCCAAGTCACATATGCAGATCACTAAAAAATACCTAAGATGTCTGTTGTGAAAAAAGAATTGCATATATTAGTGGGAGGAAGCCAAATGTATTCACTGTGCTCATCTCAAAATGTTTTAAAGATACTCCTATTTTATACTTTACATATTTTTATTACTACTTGTAAACAATCATTCAAAGAACAATAAGCATATGTTAAGTTGTAATTCATTGGTTGGATTAATCCAAAGTGAATTTTGGTCAAAAATTAAAAATTTAGCTTCCGTGCCCTGGCTGGAGTGGCTCAGCAGATTGAGCACTGAACTGCAAACCAAAGAATCGCCAGTTCGATTCCCAGTCAGGGCACATGCCTGGGTTGCAGGCCAGGTCCCAGTAGAGAGTGAGTGAAAGGAAGCCACACATTGATGTTTCTCTCCCTCTCTTTCTCCCTCCCTCCCCTCTCTAAAAATAAATAAATAAAACATTTAAAAAAAATAAAAATCTAATCACAGGTTTCACATACCAAGAGCCTTTGTACATCATTAGTTCTCAGGACACTGACTCTGTCCACAAAGACCACACCTGTGCCTGACTGAGAGCACAACAAACCCACTTCAAGCGGCATGAACCACAGTCTGTTCTTTGATACACACAACAAAGGGTATTCTTTATATCACTTACTGGTCTCCCAAAAAGTCGCAATTTTTCCAAATGGAGAAAAGTTTTATCTGGTAATTTTCAGTATCAATTATTTCCTAGTGGCCGCTCAGGGAAATACTTTAGGTGAAGTGGACGAATTGAAAAAACACAATGTTCAAAAGCTGACATCTGAAGAAACAGAAAATTTGAAGAGGCCTATACCTTTTAAGGAAAAGAGATTACTAAAAATTAATGATTAAAAACCCCAGGCCCAGATGACTTCACTAGTGGTTCTTCTAAATGTTCACAGAATGACTCCAACGCTGGAAACAAACCCTGCAGGACAGAAGCGAGAGCGAACGCTTCCCAGCTCTTACTACAAAATGAGCCTCAACTTGACACCACACGCACAGGGACAGGAGAGTCACAGTACAGTACAAGTACAGACCTAGCTCTCAAACCGAAAAGCACGAGAATCCTAAAGAAAACCATAACAAACCAAACCCAGGGACTACACAAAAAGAAAACTGTGTCGCAACCAGCTGTAGTTTGTCATGGGAATGCAAAGATGGCTCAACACCAAGAAAATAGATCGATTTATTAGGACTCACTACGAGGCTGGGTAATTAAGACAGTGTGGGCACTGGCACAAGAAAAGACAATGAAAGAATAAAACTCGGAAGCAGGCCCACACGCATAAGGTTGAAGACGGAAGCACCGCAGGGAAAAAAACAGTCTTTCCAGCTGAGAGCCAGGCTGTGTAAAAGTGACGGAAAAAATGAATCGTGACCCCTGCACCTCACATCACACACAGAAATCAACGCCAGCTACATTACATACCCAAATGTACAGAACAAACAATAAAGTTATTTAAAAAACAGACAAAAACCTTCACATCCTTGGCGTGAGCAGAAATTTCTTAGACAAGATATAAAAAGCACTAATCATAAAGGAAAAAACTGACAAACAGGACAGGATATAAAAATGGCCAACAAACTTCACAAGCAATTAGAGTAATCAAATTACTGGGTTGGCCAGGAAGCCTATCTACTGTTAAAAATAAATAAAGGGAATCAAGTCAGCGTGGGGATCGTGCCTAGGGTGGGCTTTAAGAGGGGCTGATGACACACTCCGCCCATTTGCTCCCTGGACTGGGCACTGGCTGCAGGCGCGCTTACTCTGTGCGTCCTGGTGATTTAGGCACTTGCCTGTTTATCCAGTGAAACTAATTTAATTTAAAGATTATTTTAAAACAGCCCTGGCTGGTGTGGCTCAGTGGATTGAGCACCCGCCTGTGAACCAGAGGGTTGACGGCTAGATTCCCAGTCAGGGCTCGTGCCTGCGTTGTGGGCCAGGTACCTAGTGGGGGGCATGTGAGAGGCAACCACACAATGATGTTTCTCTCCCTGTCTCCTTCCCTCCCCTGTTCTCTAAAAATAAATAAAATCACTTTTAAAAAGAGATAATTACTTTTTAAAAAGAGAAGAAAACAACCCTAACACAATAAATTCTCCTTTTACCACAGTGGGTACAAAACAGCAAAAGCTCCCAGAGTAAGAAGGGAAGGGGGAGACCTCACTGAGCTTTTAAATTCCACTATCTGGTTTGACACTGTCCTCAAAACGACACTAAGTGTCACGTCCACTTTACAGGGATTTGAAATAACTTATCAAAAGCCATTTGACTAATAAATGGGAAAGGTGGAATTCTATTTAAAATTCTGTCTGACGCCCTTATTGCCACAATGCACACTACTTGATCTCAAACCAGGCACCTATTTACAAGGACATGCCAGTCAAAATGAGCTGCAGCTGGGTAAGTTCCTTTCGCTCTCGAGGGGCTGAAAAAGAGTGGATCCAATTTCAGATACAAGGCAAAATAACTAAATATTCTATTTTTAACTGAATCTGCATAAACATATCTAAGTAAACAGTGCTTTAATTGTGAAGCCTTAACAGGAACCAGTCCTGCTCACCTGGGCCTCTCTCGGCCTCGCTGGTCTAGAAACACAGGTGCCACATAAATACCCATTAACTGACTCCACGTCTCACCACTTTTCTCGTATTTTATTCCATTCGGTCGCAGACTAAACACGGCTTACTGTCTGACACAAATGCTACACAATGACCTCTTTCCCCAGTGAAGGAAAAGTTCCATCATACGAGAGATTATCATAAAGGAAGTTCAGACAGTGAATCAAACTAGAGAAATGAATTTTATAGAAACTACAATGTCTGTGCAATTTTCTTCCTCGCTCATGACAACACAGTATGCATTTTGCCAGAGTTTGTTACTCAGGCCGGACACAGGTTTCACTGCATGTGTGTCTGTGCCACAGAGGCTTCCAAAATTATTTATTTTCCTACTCTTGGCCCAAGTACGGGCCCAACTCATATGTTAAAAAAAAACCTTCCGGAATTCCCCTTAAGTTCAGGAACAGGAAGAGCTACAGGTTGACGGAGACTGAGCGGAAAATCAGTATTCTCCTTCAGAATACCGTTCATACAGCATGGGGCAAAGGTAGGTTTACAGCTGTTTGTATGGAAAACAACACAATAACACAAGCTCTTTTTCGCGTACTGAGAGCCGTCAACCTACTCTGTCCCACCCTGTATGTCAATGGGAACTGTACAAATATTTCCAAAAAGAACACTGCCCGGCAATGGCTTACCGTGGGAGGACCTGCTGGCAACCGGAGCCGAGGGTTACATCGCAACCCAGAATTCCTCCAGGGGTGCCACCGCAGCCGCACGTGGGAACGGCAGCTTGCCTGAATTCCGGTCCCCTTGGCGTACTGCATTAAATACCTAATTTAGGCTGTTCTGTTATTTGTCCATATTTTTAACCGACAAATGTCTGCATTTTCCTTAGAATACCCAAAATAATGTTTGGTATAAGGTTAATAAATCACTTAAGTTAATTGTATGTAACAGGTATGTATAAAGATTTAGAAATTGGTTTTTTTTCCCTTTTAACGTTTAGCTATACAAAATTGTGAAAAAGGCTATGTAATCTCACTACAGTGTTATATATAAAGTAAATGCTTCTAAAATTAAAACACCAGGGTAACGATGAGACACTTGTCTCCTCATTAATCGTACCAGGGGCCTCTCCTAGGGCACTTGGGCTTGACCGTAGCGGTAGATAGAAGGCGCTGGGCAGTTTCGGTCTCGTCCACTACCGAACGTTTGCTGAGCCACACCAGATGCAGAGATGGACGACGGGAAGGCTCCGCTGTCTCAGAAAGATGCTGCCGTGCATTCAAGGCAAAAATTTGACTTTATCTACTTTTTAAAACTACTTCCCAGGGTTTTTACCTTACCTCTCCCGCTCAGAACACCTCTCAATCCCATCATGTCCTTTCTTTCCATCCCCATATACAAACCTTAATGCTCAGGAAATACAGTCTCTCTTTTCACATCTAGAATTTAGTTTAGAATCTCAGCTTGAAACAGACAGGTACCTGAATTATATGAGTGCTTCAAAGATTACCGACTGTAACATATGCTGGAGACCTGTATATGTTCTCATTTTATAGTGAGAAAATCAAAGATAAGTCTAGAAACGCCAAGGTAGCCTTCCCCTAACATACAGCTAGTTATTTAGGAACAAAACCAAACTAGAACACCACCTAGAACACAGGTTTCTTTACTACTTGTTATTTTACACTGTTTGTTCAGTTCCAACCATGTGGACCTCCTGCCTCAATTACCCAGAATTCTGTTGCTGCTCCTGAGGGAACCCATCACTCGCCATTACCTGTGCAGACATAACCTAAGTGAAGCGTCTGCGGATGGTGTCCGAGGGGATCCCTGGGCCTCCTATAATTTTATGTAAGATTGTCAGTACATACAAATCAGAAGGCTCCAAACAGTAAAAACCACTGGCCACGTCGAGTACTCGCGACACCATAAAAAGCTTATGTTGGTTCGAAATACAGATTCAAGGATGACATATTTACTCACTCTCAACCGAAGAACAGTTACTGGGGAAAGTCAGCAATACCGAAGGCACGGTGACACTTGCCATCACTAACACAGAACCGTCTGGTCCAATGCGCCTGCCCTCGACACAGCAACTATCAGAAACTATCTGTAAGGTGGGCTCTCAGCCTGCTTTCTTTTTACCTCCCATTATAAATACAGACATACACCTCAGCATTAATAATTTTAGAGAAAAACATTACCATCTAATACCTGAAGAATATAGCATGATTTTCTCTAAGTGTTTAAATTTTTAAAAAATCAACTAAATTTTATAAAATGGTAGTTATATGCTAGAAATCAGCTAAGAGTTTAAGAAACTGATTTTCTCAAAACCTCCAGAAGTAGATACTATTATTACGACCAGTTTGCCAGTGAGGAAGCCGAGACTCAGAGGCTGCCACAAGCCTCTGTTCCCCAGCCACAAACTGGAGGGATCTGGATTGAACCCTGGTTTCTCTGACACCAAAGACTTGATCCTAAACATCTCTATAATGCTGCAATAAAATGTTAATATTTAATTTTGTAAGGTGGGAACAGCTTAAGAAACCACTGACCGGAGCCCCGTGAGTGACGGCTGTGCAGCAGGTGTGTGAAAGGGGCCCTTCCAATCCGTGGGCTCGTCATGCTGACCTTGGCCCCTCGGGCTGTTGCCAGTATTGAAGGGAGATAGAAAACCTGGACTGTCAAAACATCAGGTAACTCTACTGCCTTTCCCCCCTTCAAACAGGGCTACTGATCTAACTCCTTAATCAAAGAAGCTTTATCACTTCAAGACCAGTTTTCAAATTGAGATCCTTCTTTCATTATGATTTGCTGGCATTTTTCAATCCTCAAAAGAATTCCCAAATGTATCTTTAAAATTCCGACTTTATTACATATACTGAACTGTGACCTGAAAAAGAACCACTGTAACTATGAGGCTTAGCCCACTTCAACGATGAGAAAGCCTACAATACCAGTAAAACTCCCAGTTTCTATAGTAATTTTCTTCTATGAAGTTCTTAACACTTCTCTCAGTCCACAATGTTTCTATGCAACTAATTGTCCACAGATCACTAATGCAGACAAACCAAGCAGCGTGACCTGTCCAAAATCAGAACAGTAATGATCTTTTTAAAAGCTTAATATAAAAGCAATGCTATTATCCATAAACCTTGGATATGGATAGCTTCTAAGTACTTAAAAAAGTAATACAAACTAGTTTATTCCCTAAACAAATCTGAGCACCTTCTGTATGCCGGGCACGGTTCTAGTCTGTCCTTATTCTTCCATAAACCTTAATGGACATTTAATGTCATGACAAGCATCAAAAACCAAATCAAGGACAAAATTCAGGTATTTCACGTCTTATTTCTATTAAGTCTTAACCTCAGGCAATGCTTTCTTATGGTAACTTCTTAGTCATTTATTTAACATGTATAGCAACTTCACATACTAAAGGTGAGCCAACAATCCATTGACGATTTTAGATACAAAGAGGAAAGTCATTTTGTACTCAGAATTTATCTTAAAAAGGTCTCCTTGTGTTACTGAAAGTGTCAATTTCATCAGGTAGACCTCAAAAACACAGCTGACCACACAATGAGGCTCAAGGACCACTAACACATGATTCTTATTCAATAAATGCCTGCACCGTTTCCGATCCATGGCTGCAGAGGGCCATTACATACGGGGAACTTGAGCACCCAAGGATTTTGGTATTTGCAGGGGGCGGGGGTGGGGAGGACTGGTCCAAGAACCAATTCTGGGCGATGTCAAGGAACACACAAGTTTTTAAGAAATCAAAAGTTATATGCAGATTTTCGCCCGGGGCGGGGATCGGCACCCCGTACACCCCACACTGTTCGAGGATCAACTGCAAGGCGCCCTCCGACTTGGCTCGCTGAGCTCACACCACAGCACAAGCAGCCCTCCCTCTTGGGCCAGCCCTCAGCCCTAAAGAGGGCAGAGAGCGTCCGGAAACCCGACTGCTGCACCGCCTGGCAGTGAGTGCACTGCCAACAGGCTACCACGTAGCACCCGTCAGGAGCCTGAATCAGATAACCGGTATTTCAGGGGAATCACGTGAAAGATAAATGAGCCAAATCTAATAAATCAAATCACCAGAATGACATACATCTGTATTACTAAAACTTTTTTATTATGCCCAAAGCTTCTATCTAGTTTCTCTAAAATGGCATGTGAAAATGTTTCTCTATCATTTGTGAAACATTCTGTCCTTATATTATTAATGTCATTTTTGTAAGAATTTAAACAAATGCTTATTCATCATACAAGAGAAAAGTCTTTCTCCTGGGTAACTGGTAGACTTCCTTTCATTAATCAATGCCAACTATAATTAGTAGTGTTTCCTCTTTTGCTTTGACTAATATTTAAATAAATAGAAAAACCTTCAGTTACATGCAAATACAGAGCTATCGTTGCCCTCAGCTTCTCATCTGCCCCCCTCTACACTATACCCCCAGCCTTCACCATTTTCAGTCCTTTCAAACCCCTGCTATTGTTAAGACCATCTCGAATCCTTTCTCAAAGCAGACAAATGATAAAACAGATCGGACGTCCACTGGGCTTTTAGAATGAACTAAACCCTGCATGTCTGAAAAAGCAAAGCACAAGGTAAACAAGATCAATCATTGGGCTCCAGCTCGCTGTGGACACAAGCTAAACCCAGACCCCGCTGGCACGGTCCTCGGGCACCCAAGAGCACAACCTGGCTCTGTGATGGATGAGCTGAATAAGCTGTTATTCTGAGTACCCATTTGCCAGACACTGACAGGAACTGAACTCACAAAAACCAGTCAATCCTGGGCCTCAAGGAGATTAAAGTCTTTAATCTGTAAAAGAACAAACTCCGTGTGATTCCACTCAGGTGAGGTTCCAAGAGTAGTCGCAGGCATACAGAATGCAGGACGGCTGCTGGGGCTGGGAGGAGCAGAGGGGAGCTGGTGTGTAGTGGGGACAGAGTCTTAGCCGAGGAAGATGAAAACGTTCTGGAGATGGGTGATGGTGTGGTGGCGTATGATGGTGGTCTTGTGTGTATATACGTGTATTTAATGCCACCAAACTGTACACTTAAAAACACTTAAAATGACAAATTTTGTTATGTATGTTTTACCACAAATAAAAAAAAACTGAAATAATTCAAATAACGAGAGGTCACCTGAACATTTAAAAATGGTTAGACAGCGTTTCCTTCACTCCGCAAGTACTAACTGAAGACTTACCTACAGGTTGTGTAGGTTTCCCCCAGAAATCCACACAGAGCAGCAACGCAACACAATGGAAAGAGCACGCGTGCTGGGGCCCGGAAAGGACAGTGGGACAGCCCTGCTTCTGAAAGCTCCAGACTCCTGGCTCTGGGCGATAATCTGAGTCTCGGTTTCCTTGAGACACAGTGAGGATTAGATTAGAATGCACCTGCAACATCCTGGCACAGGACAAGGAGCGGTTTCTTACCAATAAATACTCCCCTTCTCTCCTTCCCACAAGGAATGACCACAGGATGTTAAGGCCGCAAGTGAAAGAACATCTACTGAACATCTACTTTCTCGAGTGAAAGGAGCACCTTGCATGGCAGACAGCAGCAGGGAACCAGTATCCCAGTGGCGTTTATCTCGTGGTGCTGCACTATAAACGTAACGCCCCGCACGTAACACCGCAGAATCACTGCCAAAGAAGATCCTGAGCCACATCAAATAGCACGTCTTCCATAACCAAGGAGACAGACCCAGCGACGGCAAAGCCCCCTCACTGTCCAATTCGCATGTACACCACGCCACGAGCACCACACAGCAGACAATCCTTACCCTCTAAGGGCGCCACGGCAGCACCAGAAGTAAAGCAAGTCCTTACTAAAACGATTGCAGGAGAAGTCTTTTCTCCCCAAATTAAAGTTGACTAATCCGTCTCTTTTTAAAAGAGCATTTTGATGCCGTGATTAAACCTACAAATCAACATTACCATTTAAATGCTTACAGTGACCACATTAAAAACAATCTTTCATGTTTCTAATCTATAGGCAGAGCTTTATGAAACGGCTTAAAATGAAGCTTTGAAATAACTCTTGTGTGTATATACATGGCATATATTACATGTAACATATATGTGTCACATGTAGCTGTCTAGTTTTAAAGACAACACTTGGCAAAATACACTGATTATTCCAGAACCTACTTCCCGCGGAGATTAGTAATGTTAAAATTACTGTCACTAGCCACCTCACCCAGGCTTCTGCTCTATCATCCAGCCTATAATAAACTTTGGAGCTCTTGGTTAAGATGGGTATTTTTATTTAAGACATTTTAATGTTTCTATCAATACATTTTTCAAATTAGTTGACCTTTTCAAAACTCGGTCTTTATTGTATGTTTCCATGACCACTTGTCCTTTTATTAAAGCACATTAAAAAAAACATATAATTTCCATGTTACCGAACTTGCGCCCTTTTCCATTCACTGAGAGCGCAGCACTTGAAGAGCAGAAACACAAAGACTGGAAATCAGCATTGTAAAGATTCAGAAAATACAAAGAACAAGTACCTCAAGGAGCACAGACTTCAAAGTAATACCCTCATTAGCTGAATGTTGTTAAAACCCGTTCGCTCGTTGGAGAACACTCAACTTGTGTGGATCAGTAACGCATGCCTTTTCAGCAGGACTTTCTTCACACACACACACACACACACACACACACTCAACACTCCAGAGCAAGGGATCCCCCCCCCCAACTCATCTCCGTTTCCGCCAATCTTCAGGCTACTGAAGGGACACTACGTGGTTTGTCAGCTCTGTACTGCGGACAAAGCCACGGGGCAGCTCAGCTTTTCCAGACAGTCTACGCAAATCTGGTGTGCTAACTGAAATCATACACTGACTTCCCCACCAAACTTGTAAACCCTGACGAGAAGGCTTCTCTGCAAGTCCAGAAGTTCTGGCACAAAAACATCGGGGCGGGAAGATGGCCTCGGTCACCGGTCCCTTGGGACCCAGAGCTTGGTCACCTGCCAATAAACACGAACAATCCTCCCAATCCTGCCCGGGCGGGCCCCAAAAGGGCTTCCTTCCCTCCCGGCCCTTCCGAAGGTGTCCAGGGACGCCCAGAGCAGTGACCGCCACCACCGCAGGTCCCTAGGATGCTCCCGCGACGCAGCTGCTGCATCCGCACCACTCCATGCGCGTAACCGGACCTGTCAAACCCCCGCTCTCCACCCGCCGGGAAGAGCGCTGAGGACGCGCTCCACTCCGTGTGCGGAGGCGCCCGTGTCCCGATCCAGGGCCGCAGCGACCGCACAAAGTGACTCCAAAGCGGCGACTCAGGAGGCGCGCCAGGGTCCGGGGCAGGCGCAGAGCCCGGCGGGTGGGCGCCCGCCCCTCAGGCCGTGCCGCCCGAGACCAGGCGAGGCCGCACCGTCCGCCCGCGCCGTCTCCGCCCCGCAGGCCAGGCCGGAGCGCGGGCCCACGGCCCGGGGGCCCACGCGGGCCGGGAGCGGAGGCGCGCGCCGGGCCGGGCGGAGCCGCTCCCCGCCCCGGACACAAAGCGGCTCAGCAGGAGCCCGCCTCACCTGCAGCACCGGGCGCCGCGGGCCTTCGAGAACCATCGGACCCCGCTCCGGCGCGTGCGTCACAGCCCAGGCCTCTCGGTGCCGCCCGGCGCCGCCGCCGCCGCCATTTCCTCGCCGTCGCCTGGTCCCCGCTGTCAGGTTACTCCATTCACCTGGGCCTGGAGCAGCCTGCGCCGCGCCGCGCCGCGCCTCCGCCTCGATCCCTCCCGCCCGCGCCTGCGGAGACTGCGCAGCGCCCTGCACGCCCGAAGCCCGCGCACAGCCCGCGGCGACGGCGCACGGCGGCTTGGAGAATCCCACTGGCGCCCGCGCCGCCCTGCGCGCCCCCCCGCGCCCCGCTCGCCGCGCGCCGGCTTGAGAGCGGGCCTGTGATTGGGCGGGGCGCCGCGGTGAAAGGTTAATCCCGGCCCCTCGGCCACTCAGGAGCCGGGACACGGCGGCCGCGGGGGCTGAGGGGTGTTTGCGGCCCAGGGCCCGGCCGGCCTGGCTTTTCGTGGCGGCGGCCCCGCGCGGGTTCGGCTTTCGTGGGCCCGCGCGCCGAGGTTGCGGACGCTGGCCCAGCCTGGCGGCATCTGCGGGCTCTCGGAATTCGTCCGCGTCCCCCGTTGCCCTTTCCGGTGCCCACCGTTCCCTAAATGTGGCCCTGCCTCATAGCCGTTTCTCCGGCGTGGGGGGGCTCGGCTTGCTTTTGCCGCTTGTCTGACGTTTTTAAAAGACTTTCCCACTCTCCTGTCTTACCCCCGCTATAGCGGTGAAGGCGCCAACGGATTCGGGGGGACAACAGACCCCCACCTCCCACCCCTAACCCCGGAACTGGGACAACCACGTTCTGAGATGGGGACAGCGGCCTCCTCTCTTGGGTAAATGGTTCATTTGCAGAGGTTGTGACCGGTACCACACCTTGCAGCTGTGAGTTAAAATAACGGAGGCCAACTGAGTTGGCTTAAAGTAAACCCTGTTTATCCAAAAATGCAGGCCTCTCACCCAGAGGACTCCCACCACAGGTTTAGTCCAGGCGAGGGGTGGTAACAGCATTGCACCTCTGCTCACAAGAATTAGCACCTACTATGTGCTGCACCCTGGCTAGGTCAGCAGGGCTCAACACAGAAGCCTACTGAGCACTTCAAATATAGTGAGTCCCATTTGAGAGACGCTGGTCAGAATTCAGATGTATGTTTTATACCAAAAGATGATGTAAAACATCTTACTAGTAATTTTATCTTGATTACATGTTAAAGTGGTAATATTTTTCGTATACGGGCATCAATGTTAGTTTCATTTGTGTCTCTTTAAAATGTGAGCGCTAGAAGAATTCTGATGCTTCCTATGGCCCGTGTTATATTGCTACTGGGCAGGCTGGTGTCAGCCTGTGGTCCTTACACGGACCCTGGGAGGCAGGTGCTTTGATGCCCCCACCCCCTGTCTATCAAGATGAACAAAATGAATAACCACCAGCAAGTAAACAGCTAGTAAATCAACGACTGCGACATGAACCCAAGAATTCTGGCTTTGAAGCTGGTGTGCACCAACTGCCCCCAGTGCTCAAATTTTGATCGCATAGTTACTGTAAATTCACCTACACATGGAATGTTCATGGATAAAATGAGGAAATAGTCAGACGTTCTTGGCAGACTGCCCTAAGGGTGACATTTCTTCTATGACAAGCACTGTGAGCAATAGATATCCTCGGTGACATCCAGAAAGGGTTCGGGGAGGAAAAACTTCATGAGAAGGATGGCATCTCAGGGTGGGGATGGCCCCTGGGGTCCCCCTGCAGTGGAAATTTGTGGGCGGGTAAAACTTGCAGCCCCTCCTGCTGTCCCTCTCAATCTGTCAAAACTAGCTGGGCTCCTCTGATTTCATTGATTTTTAAAAAATTTTCAGTAAGTACTTATATAGGGTTCATTCATCAGGAAACATAAAAAGGGTTACTGTAAAAAGGATTTTTCCCTGACAACTGTCTCCATGCTCAAACATGTAACCACTATTTTCTGTTCGTTGTTCTAGAGAATTCTTTATGCCTGTAGAAGCCAAGACATTCCATGACTTACAAAAATGGTAGTATGCCATACGCAATGATTACATCTTGCTTTTTATTACTTAATATATCAAGAAGATGTCACTGCAATATACACAGAGCTCCTCACTATGTTGTCAATCCTCATAACTTTTTATTGCAGGGAGATGCCGTAATTTATTTACCAATACTGTGCTGATAGACATGTAGGGTTGCAGTCTTTTGCAATTAAACATCAATCCATTGGGAACTGACTCGGTGTATGGGGTGAGGTATGGATCCAAATAATATTTTTTGCAGATGGCTACAAAGTTTGCCATTTATTGACCATTTGTTGAAGGGTTCGCCTCTAGACTCTTTTGCTCCAATGGTGTATCTATTCATCCTCCAGTTGCTGGTTTGTTTTAAGTCTGGAGACAAAATCTTGAAAGGGACAGCATTTCATACTTAGTTTAGGTCACTAAAAATCTTAGCACTAATATCTTAACTCATATTAAGCAATAAGTGTGCATGTGGTGTGCACTTTCTGTGGGCTATTTTTTAATTTCCCTTTGCCCTGATTATATTCCATGATTTGTTTTTTTTTATTTGTATTTTTTTGTAGCACAAACCAGGATATAAATAGACCCTTGTTTATAACTCTGTTTACAAGTAACAGAACCCAACCTGAAGTAACTTAGCCAAAAGGGAAGAATTCATCATCAGGATGTAGGAGTTGCTCACAAAGCCGGGAACAGGAACATGGCCACGTCTTAGCAAAGGACTGGAACGAGCAGTTGGAATGCTTCCAGGAACCAGAAGGATATTCTGTGTCCTTTGATTTTTTGGTATATCTCTCTCTGCTAATTTGTTCTCTCTGCTTTTTTACTTACACAGGAGATTACAGCCACCCCCATGTTCAGCTTGGAAGTCAGGTCATGTGGGGGTCAGAGTTCAAACAAGGAAGGTAGGGCGGCCTGAAAGGCAGGCTGCTCGATGTGTTGAGGGGGACTACACACAGGAGAACTAGACTGAGGACCACACGAGCCAGATTTCTCACCGTTGGTGACAGATCAAGTGGCGAGAAAAGCAAGAAGCCTTGTGATTGGATTGGAATTAGAGGTACTGATGTGAATTCAAGGTTTTCTGTGTATATAGCTATGTAAATAAATATGAATGTATTTTAACTACCATATAAGTGAGCCTGGAACATCTTACTGTGCTAGAAAGTGTGAAAATGCTCAAGGAATTATGGAAACATTTCCGCAAAACAAAGTAATCTTGAAGGGGCTTCTGCTGGCCAATCTGGGGCAATTTGAGCATCCAAATAAATTATAATAGGAGAATATAGCCCATATAATAAAGTATAATCCTTGAGGTCACACTGATATTTTTTAATGAATAAATAAATGGGGAGAAGAGATAGCCCTTAGATTAGAATGCAACCAATTAATTTGGAAGGAATGATGGAATGAGAAAAATCACCATTTGGCAATCATCAGACAAGAAATATCAATATTCACTAAATCCAGTGGGTAGAAATTGGACAAGGAATGAGATATTACATAGGTCCAAAGCATCTCCCCATAAAATTCTTCTTAAAGAAAAGGAGAACTTCACAAACAGAATCTAGCACATAGTACCGTACTGAAGTTTTCAAAGTTGGTTGTTGGACTTCTGGTCAAGATGGCAGCGTAGGCAGACACAGCTCACCTCCTCACACAACCACATCAAAATCACAACTAAACTGCCCTGGCTGGTGTAGCTCAGTGGATTGATCACGGGCCTGTGAAGCAAAGGGTCACTGGTTTGATTCCCAGTCAGGGCACATGCCTGGGTTGTGGGCCAGGTCCCCAGTAGGGGACACATGAGAGGCAACCACACATTGATGTTTCTCTCCCACTCTTTCTCCTTCCCTTCCCCTCTCTCTAAAAATAAATAAAAAAATATTTTTAAAAATCACAACTAAACTATAGAACAACCATCATTCAGCACCATCAGAAATCAAGCTGAATGGAAGTCAGACAACTACGGAATTAAAGAATCCATATCCATCCAGACTGGTGGGAGGGGGTGGAGACATGGAACAGCCTGGTTCTACACCCACATGTGGTGGATAAAAATTCGGAAGGGGTATCTTGGCAGTGAGGAGTCTTAGCCCTACACCGCGCCCCCCAGTCCAGTGTTCCAGTGCCAGGAAGAGAAATCCTTGTAACTTCTGGCTGGAAAAACCAGCAGGGATTGAGTCAGAGGAAGAAACTTCTTAAAGAAGCAGTCCTTAAAGAATCCACACACAAATTTACTCAGACCCACTCCCTCTAAGCTACAGCACCAGGGTAGCAGCTTGAAAGGCACCAGTGGCACACAGGGAGGAGCCAAAGAGTCTGGCATCAAGGCAAAAACTAGGTGACAGATTTCTGCCAGGCATGAAGGAGAGCAGAGGCCATTGTCCCTTTTCTTAACCCTCCCTCTACAGAGCCTGCAGGTGAGTGCCTTATCTGAGACTCCATCAACCTGGCTAACACTGTCCCACCCTAGGGATTCCCTAAGATTCCATCCCACCCAATTTACCAGCCCACCCAAGTTGCTTTCCCATGTGAATGGGTGGTCTTTGCTCATGCAAGCAACAGCCAGCCTAAGTGAGCCCCCAGCCCACATACCTCTTGCTAAGTGACCTTGGACCCAGCACTAACAACAGCCAGCCTAGATTCACAGTTTGACTTTGCCTGGGAATCTCCAAGTGTAGCACAAGTAGCAGCCATCTCAGATTGCTTTATAGCTCAGGCAGGGTGGCGCCAGCTGCACATAGGTGGGGGCTGACCTTGGCCTGCACCACTTGGGAAACTCCAGAGCCTGCGCACCCAGTGGACGGCTATAGACCATGTCAGAGCACCACCACCCTGCTCCTGCACAGCTGATCCTCCACGGAGCGTGGGGGTTGGTGGTCAGTAATCACAGTCAGTCCTTGCAGCTAACAGGCCTGGGTAAATCCTTCCCATTGACTCACCAACAGCAATCAAGGCCCAATTATAAGAGTACTTGTAGTTGATGTACTTAGCCCTCCCACAGGGTGCACCTCAGGTACCCAGCTTGGGTGATAGGGGAGGCTGTTCCACTGGACCCTACAGAACACCTACTGCATTAGGCCACAGTACCAAGAAACAGAGTCATAGCAGCTCTATCTAATACATAGAAATCAACATAGGGAAGCTGCCAAAATGAGAAGACAAAAGAGTATGGCCCAAATAAATTACTAGATCAAAACTCCAGAAAAAAACTCCAAACAAAATAGATATAAGCAATCTATCAGATGCAGAGTTCAAAACACTGTTTACAAAGATGCTCAAGGAACTTAGTGAGGACCTCTACAGCATAAAAAAGATCCAGTCAGAAATGAAGGACTCACTAATTAAAAAACAATTTATAGGGAAATAACAGTAGAATGCATGAAGCTGAGAATCAAATCAATGATTTGGAACATAAAGAAGCAAAAACAACCAATCAGAACAAGAAGAAGAAAAAAGAATAAAAAAAACCCATGAGGACGGTGTAAGCAGTCTCTGGGACAACATCAACAGGTCCAACATTTACACCATGGAGGTGCCAGAAGGAGAAGAGAAAGAGCAAGACATTGGGATCTATTTTTAAAAATAATAATGATAGAAAACTTTCCTAATTTGGTAAAGGAAATAGTCATGTAAGTCCAGGAAGCACAGAGAATTCTAAACAAGATGGATGCAAAGAAGCCCACCCAAGACACATCATAATTAAAATGCCAACAGTTAAAGGTAAAGAGAGAATCTTAAAAGCAGCAAGAGAAAAGCAGTTAGTTACCTGCAGGGGAGTTCCCATAAAACTATCAGCTGATTTATCAAAAGAAACTTTACAGGCTAGAAGAAATTGGCAAGAAATATTCCAAGTCATGAAAAACGAGTATCTACAGTAAAGATTGCTCTACCCAGCAAAGCTATCATTTAGAATCGAAGGGCAAATAAAGAGCTTCCCAGATAAGAAGAAACTAAAGTTCATCATCACCAAACCATTATTGTATGAAATGTTAGAGAAACTTATTTAAGAAAAAGAAGATTAAAACTATGAACAATAAAATGGCAATAAAAACATATCTATCAACAATTGACTCTAAAAAATAAATTAAGCAAACAAGAATGGAGACAGAATCATGGATAGTGGGAGCATTTTGATGGTTGCCAGGCGGGAGGGGGGATGGGGGGATGGGGGAGAGGTGAGGGTATTAAGAAGTACAAATAGGCAGTTACAGGATAGCCATGGGGATGTACAGTACAGGAAAGGAAATGGATTAGCTAAAGAACTTAATTGTCTGACCCCTGGACACGAACAATGGTGTGAGGATTACCTGAGGGAGTGAGGCATGCTGGGAAAGGGGGGGCAAAGGGGGGAAATCAGGACAACTGTCATAGCATAATCAATAAAATATAATTAAAAACTAAATTAAATAAAGTTAATGTCATGCAAGGAGTCAGGTCTCTTTAGACTCAAGGAATAAAATTAATTCAGTAGTGCTTGGCATCTCATCTTTGGGGCGACTTTTAATTCCATCATGTCCTTTTCCCTGGCATCAGTATTGACTCCCTCAGGCTTGTTTCACTTAGAACTAAAGAACCCTGACCTTCAGACTATGTTACATTTTACCAGGGAAAGTACCTAAAGCCACTTTCTGCTCTTCCCAGGACCCTGAGTGGCCCTCCGGCAGGGTTGCAGTGCTTTTTTACTCCTCCAGGGGAAACTAAAACGACAGAAGGTTCAGAGTCGTGCGGTCACCCTCCCAGTATCACACTGTGTAACTGATTTCTTTCCCCCTCAATTGAAAGAAAACATTCTCATATCTTTTTTTTATTGTTTTTGCTATTACAGTCATCCCAGCTTTTTCCCCCTTTGCCCACCTCCTGCCCCCAGCCCCCGCCCTCCCCTCCCTCAGTCACTCCCCAAAGCACTCTCCATGTCCGTAGGTCATGCATAAGTGTTCTCTGACTGATTCCTTCACCATCTTTCTCCAGTCCCCCCAACCCCTCTGAGAGCTGTCAGTCTGTCCCATATATCCATGTTTCTGTTTCTATTTTGTCTGTTAGTTAATTTTGTTCATTAGACTTAACACACAAGTGAGATCATGCAATATTTGTCTTTCACTCACTGGCTTATTTCAATCGGCATAATATTCTCCAGGTCTACATATGCTGTCACGAAGGGTAGGAGTTCCATCTTTTTCACTGCTGTGTAGCACTCCACTGTGTGAAGGCACCAGTTTTTTATCCACTCAGCTACTGATGGGCACTAAGGAATTTTCCCATTTCTTAGTATCAGCTTTTTTTTTTCATTTGGAAAAAATACTGTAATCTTAATTCATATTGAATTTTTACTCAGCAAACAATGATCAGGCAGCATTAGTACTTCTGCCAAACATATTTCTCAAGAAGCTTGGAATCACTAAATCAAGGTTGTCCAGATTTTTTTAAAGCAGTTAAGCAGAACTGCTATCGACTTTAAAATTGTTTTTAAGTAGTCTCACCCCTTCCCTCTGTCTTCACTATATTCACCACCCCGGACAAAGGAAACATCCTACGATTTTCTCTCTTCGCTCTCACAGTCCAGATCTTCTTCCAGCCACTTCTCTGACCTTCTCCCCCTGCGACATGAGCCAAGCAAATGAGATAAGGCAACTGCTCCCTGCTATGGTCTGAATGTTGGTGACCCCCAAAACTTACATGCTGAAATCCCAAGGCAATGACATTGGGAGGTGGGGTGTGGAGGAGGTGGTTAGGTCTTGAGGGTGGAGCCCTCATGAATGGGATTAGTACCCTTCGGAAAGGGGTGCCTTAGAGGTTGCTTGCCCCTTCTTCCACGTGAGAATGTTGCAAATACTCAGCAGTTTGCCACCTCGAAGAAGACCGTGACCACAATCCGCCCTTGTTCACGCCCCGGATTTGGACTCCCAAACTCCAGAACTGAGAGCAATAAGTTCCTGCTATTATTGCCAGTCTGAGGCATTTTATTTTGTTAGAGCAGCCCAAACAAACTGGGCCGCTGCCTACACACGACTAGTATCTGGGGGCACTTTGACACATGGCACGTATTAGGCTGCTCGGGCTGCCGTGGCAAAACCCCACAGGCTGGGCGGCTCAAACAACAGACAGTCTTTTCTCGCGGTTCTGAAGTCCAAGGCCAAGGGGTCCAGGGATTTGGTTTCCTCTGGTGCTTCTCTCATTGGCTTGCAGACGGTCACCTTCTCCCTGTGTTTTCATAGGGTCTCTCCGCTGTGCCCCCACTCCCCTTGAGTCAGCTCTCGTGTGTCCAAATTTCCCTTTTCTTACAGTGCCGCCAGCCACGCTGGTTTCGGACCCACCCACGTTTTACCTTAACCACCTCTTTAAAGACCGTGTCTCCACATAGAGTCACCTTCTGAAGCACTGGGGTTAAAGCTTCAAAATATGAATTTTGTGGGGACCCAGGCCCGCCTGTACCACCATTCAACACTTTTGCCATCAGTGGGGGATCAAGATGCCTGTAATTGACCCCTGGAATGCCACCCCAGTCTGAACACCGGTAGGAGACACCTTTTCCCCTGTTTATTCTCCAGTTGGGGTCTTTCCTCTCACCTAATAATTCAGAGGAAAAAGAGAGGCTACTAGGTATGAATCCTCTAAGATCGCTTCAACCTCAAGACTCATCTCTCTTCATTTCATGTACCCCACGGCCTCTAGGCCAGTTTTCCTAACACTGATCGGATCATCCCACTGCTCCTAAGCTTCGGTTGCCCCCCATGCAAACATCTTAGTGTGGCATTCAAGATGCTCTGTCACCCAGCTCCTACATCGGTCTGTGGCCTCATGTCCTGCTTCCCTGGACCCCAGCTCTCTGTCCTGGCAACGCAGATGTCCTCGTACTGCAGTGAAAACACTCTTCTTCCCAGAGACAGGATAGTTGGGTCCCTGAACAAGTTCTGGCTCGTTAAGGTAGTTATCCTACTAGCATTTGCTGGGAAGCTTTCTTCCCTTTCTCTGTCTGGAGAGCTCCTTGTCCTTCAAGCCTTGGGCGGCACATCATCAGGCCACCTTCCCTGACTCCTATTCCCCCAAAGAGCGAATGTTCTCCCACTTTGGTGTTTCCATAGCAACTTCACCTGTTGTGACACAGATCACGTACATTTGCTCTTCTCTCTGCCTCCCCACCTTCAGCCCCAGCCACTTCCCCACTAAGCCGAGCACCTCAAAGGGCACAAATGGTGGTGTTCGGACTTTACTCGACTCCATACCTCCAAGGGACACACATAGCGAGAATTAAAAAGAAAGAGGGCAAAGAAGGGAGGAGGAAGGAGCAGAGAAGGGAGGACAAAACCCATGCCTTTATAGGATTCCCTATGGCTGAAACATATATTCCCTCATGTCCAAACCTGGGCAATAGGGAAATGGGCCACTGTTAAAGAGAACATCAAGACAGCACGCAGAAGTTGGGACTGACCAGCTTGACTGGCAAGCAAGATTATAGTCCACCCACACTTTTGTGTTCTGTGACTTATCTCCTCGGGACTCCATTTGCAGACAGCTTATTGAAAGCCAACAGTAAATAAGACTCTACAAGGTGTTAATAGATAAGAAGAACTTATGCCTCTGGGAGGTACGTCTCAGGACTTGGAAAGAGATCTGCAGTCATGATTTAACTTCAAAGGGAAAAATCATGGACGGTATTATTTCCAGGGTGTTTGGGAGGGGAAATGAGAGAGCAGGGGATCGAAGAAGGAAAGAGAAATACGTTGGGTGGAGGGCTTCCTGGACTCCACCCCATCTCATAAAGAACTCCACAGCCATAGAAACCCACTCTGCACATCCCTAAGACGTCTTAGGCCTCCCTACATTTGCTGTTGGTTGGTTGATAGCCTTAACTTCAAGTGGTCATGGATCTCAGCAGGGGACTGAGGGAAGGGGCAGAGAGTAGGACCAGGATGGAGGGCAGGGCACCCGTATGTTGGAGCCAACAAGGTTCCCAGGACAGGCCTGGGCGTGGCCCGAAGACAGTCTGTTGGTTGGGATCCAGGAGCAGGCGCTGCTCTTGGGGAGCATCGTGACTCCACATAATTCCCCAGGTGCAATCCAAGCTGGATTTCAGTTGATAAGTGAAAGTATTTGGATAATAGCCTTTGGCTCCCAGGAATGAGCTAGAAAAGGCTGAGCAAAGTATCCAAGCCTCAGCCTCATTGGTGGGATTCAGGGCTGTTCTTGAACCTTTGCCTAGAGAGCTGAGGGACAACCAAGAACTTGGGCAGAAGCCCAGAGCCATCGTTCGGGGAAACAAGGCTGGAGTACGGAGGAGAATTGCAGCTTGGTGCTCAAACAGGGGCTATGTGACCCACTGTGGAGCTCAGAACATCACCAGTTACAGCAGCCCAGGCAGGGTCCCCTCCCACCCCCACTGTGCCTGACTCCACAGCGTGGTGGCTTCCCTCCGTGCCAGTCTTGCACTTGTAGGGAAGGGAAAACAATTTTCTTTGGAGCTTCTGAGATTTAGGCCAAGACTCCTAGACTAAAAGACAGATTAACAAGAGAAACACAAGTATTTCATTGATACCCACAGTACACATCCCATGGGAGAGGTGTAAACGCAAAGTCACTCCAAATGGTGCCTTAGAATCCCAGCTCTGCAGCATCTTCAGCAAAGAACCATGAACTTGTAGTGAGATGACTGGACAGAGGAAAGCATTTTTAGGCTCCCAAAGTAGGCAAACTTGGAAGGTGGGGGGAGGTATGTACGTATAGGAGGAAACGCAGAGGGTAAGGTTTGCTGGCAGATTCCTTTGGCGCTATCTCGGGGCTGATGAGAGTGTCTCCTTTCCTCCCAGTACAGAGAGGAGGCCTCTCACAGAATGAGCAAACCAGCTAACGAGCAACATAAAGACAGACATAGATAGACAGCAGGCTGATGCCTGGGCGGTGGGGGTAGGAGAGGGGGTTGGGGGAGGGATTGTGCAAAAGAGGACACAAACAGAGAAAAACCTCTTGGACACGAACAATAGTGCGGTGAATGCAGGTGGGATGGGGTAGGTGGAGGCAGAGGAGGGTATAGGGAAGATACAGGGTGATGGAAACATTTAAATTAAAACATAATTTTGAAAAAGAAATAAAAAGGAGGGTCAGAGTGTTTTTGTTGTGTCTGCTATTTCCTAAGAGCCTGTAATTCAAAATAACCGATAGGCCAAAGCAGCATCTTGGCGGGACGCAGCGTAGGTGGCTTCTGCAGTACCGTAGCCAGGAGCACCTAGCACCCGGCACCCAGCATCTTGCCCTGGTGGTTTTGTGGTGCCCACGGAGACACCACGTCCCAAACGCCTCTCCCCAGCGCCTAGAGGAAAGGGTTTCCCACCAGTTCTCCAGGACAGCACCACAGTGTGGCTCTGTCATCCAGTAAGCCGTGACCTGCCCTCTTTAGGGCCGCAATTACTATATTCTTTCTTTCTTTCTTTTTAGATTTTATTTATTTATTTTTAGAGAGAGAGGAAGGGAGGGAGGAAGAGAGGGAGAGAAATATCAATGTGTGGTTGCCTCTCGCACATCCCCTGCTAGGGACCTGGCCACCCACTCAGGCATGTGCCCTGGCTGGGAATCGAACCAGTGGCCTTTGCTTTGCAGTCTGGCACTCAATCCACTGAGCCACACCAGCCAGGGTGCAATTTCTGTATTCTTCAGCATTCTCTTTATGTCCTACTAGTCAGTCCCTTGGGACATCAGTCCCTGTTATCATTAGCCATGCTCTGTCGTAAAGTTTCCCCTTTCAGATTTCTCTATGGTTCCTGTGTCCTCCTTGAACTCTGGTCTGTGTCAACCGCAGAGCCTGGGCGTGCACCAAAACGGGGAGTGTGGCGCACGATGTTAGAGCGCCCTGGCCCTCTCTGCCCATCTTACTCTATCAGTGGGGCCCTTAAACTGGGTCCACAGACCTCTGAGCAGAGTGCATGGTGTTCACGCGCCAGGATGAAAAGAAAATTACATCTGTGTTGTGTCTCAGCTCTAACTGAAACGCAGCATTTTCTTCCATTACATGCGTAAGGGCCAGGCATGGAAGGGTGAACAGAGCCTGTGACTTTGCCACCAGGAGGAATCACGGAGATTTTTATGTCACATTACAGTGTAGATAGCTCGACGTTTTGTTTATACTCATCATGACTTTGGAGTTATCACACTTGCTGCCACACTCCTTCTGAATGTGATAATGTGAAACAGGATGGCAACTGTTTCACAACTGTTTTTAAATCCAAATAGTGTTGAGAATACATCTGAGAATTGGGAGAAGCAGTTTCACGAGACTGACAGGGGTCCAGGGCATAGGGAGGTTAGAGGCCTCTGCTCTATAATGAGAGAAGTGTTAGCCTCGCATGTGGGTGGCACCTGACTATAAGATGCACCTAGGGTTTAGAGGAAGAAAATAGAAAAAAAAATTTTTGAAGCAAAAAATGTGGTAAAATATTTAATAACATAAATAACATAGGCTGCCCCCCCCCCCACAGTGAGCCAGGTAAGCTACATTCAGACTATAAGACACACCCCCATTTCCCTTCCAAATTTGAGGTGGGGGGTGGGCAGCAGGAAGTGCATCTTATAGTCCAAAGAATACGGTAATTTCTCAGCCTCCTTTGTAAGGAATGTGGCCATGTGACCAGGGTTTGGCCAATGAGATATGAAAAAAATACGTGCAACTTCTGAGACTCTTAAAATTGAAGGAAGATTCCTCCCCTCCTCTTTCTCCCCTTTCCTGGGGCTGGAACAGGACTCGGGGCTAGAGAGCTGGAGCCAAGTTAGATGAGATGGTAGAAGGAAGCTGCGTGTTGAAGACGACAGACCTACATGGTGGGAAGGACTTGGATTCCCAACACCTCTGGAGCCAAAATTCTTAGATGAGAAACACGATCTTGCATCTTATGTAAATCAGGGGCATTTTGAGTTTTGTCCTGGGAACTAAATCAATACCCTAATACAAAAAGCCTGTAGAATCTGAAGAAATTCTAAACATTATTAGAAACAGAATCCAAATTATCTGCAGGTGAAGCCTGCCCTCTTTGGTGAACTTACTGAGCTGAGAAAGCTGCCCTAGAGAGGGAGAGTGCAGGGGGTGGGCTTCATTCGGTCCCCCGGATAGGAAGCTGGCCTGTGTTTATTGTGGATTCCAGCGTGTCTCCCTGCCTCGTCGAGGGTCCATTCTATTCACCCCTTGGCTGGATCATTAGAGCAATTTCCAAGTATGACACACATAATCCTGAATCCAAAAGAAGGAGTTTAAAAGAAAGGATTTAGTGATTTTTATTGTTCCATCCACTCATTCATTTGTCCGTTTGTTCTTCGTCACAGGGCTCTGGCGCACTGCCATGGTCGAAGGTTGCCCTAGAAACGGGGCACCTGATGGCACAGGAGTCACAGAGTCTGCCTTTGGGAAGCTGTCAGGCCAGGGAGAGGGCAGGACACAGAAGCAGACCAGGTGCAGTGACGTTCTCACGCTTTGCAGTGAGTGGCTTGATGGGTCGACCTGGAATACACCAAGTTGCAAGGGCTCTGATTTGCTGGTTAATGATCTTAAATGCAGTACAACAGTTTTTCTAGTGATCTGCTATTCTGCTCCATGTGGAGAAACCTAGTGCCGGGACTCCCCTGAAAATTATTTATGAAAAGGAGTACCTGAAAAGAATCACAAAAGATGACAATCCCTGAGATACATGAGAACACTGACAATGGTAGTAACAATAATCAGTAACATGGATAGAACACGTTCAATGTGTCACCTACTGCACCAACAGGTGGATGGTAATTGAATGCCTGAAAACCCCTTCTCTGAGTGTCCTGTCTTAGTTAAAGATGTCACGCAGCCCAGCTAGTGGCCCAGTGACGGCCATTTCGAAGGTAAATTTGAACTCTCTCTTGTCCTGTTTCCGCCGCTTCACTGCCCCAGTTCTGATCCTGTTTCTCTTCTGCCCGCAGCACAATAGCTTCCTAAGCGGTCTCTCCGACCGTCGGTCTCACCCTGCTGCAAGCCACCCTCCGCTCCGGGTCCTGATGATTGTTCCCTTGTTTCTGCCCTGCTTCCGAGCTCTCCAGGGCTCCCCAGTGTCTGCAGACTTTTCACTCTGGAGGTCAAGGTCCCGCAGAAGCTGGTCCCTGCTTATGTAACTTCTTGCCCTGCCATCTCATGAGGTGTTAGCTGCACCAGACTGCCCTGTTTCCTAAACCCGTGCTGAAATTTCACACCTCTGTGCAGCTGTTCATGCTGTTCCTCTTGCCTGAAATGCCCTTCCTCTCTTTCTGTGCCTTAGAAACCCTCCCGTTCTCCAGTGCTGACCTCTTTCTCTGTGCGGTCATCCCATTCTCGGACCTGGTTCCCCGCCACTCTGGCCCCTTCGCCCTGAAGCGGACTGAGTGCCTTCTCTCCACATTGAAGGCACTTGGCAAATACTTTTATCCCAGCATTTATCACAGGGCATAGTTTTTTCTTGCACATCCTCTCATCGCTGGACAGCAGTCGTTTCAGGGTTCTCCCAGCGCAGCGTGCTATCTGGCCTGTGCCAGGCAAAACTGCTGTACGCAAATGACCCCATGAGTCACAGAACCGTCCCCTCGGATGGTGGCCTTTCCCTGCCTTGATATGTGAGACCACCAGGGCCCTCCTTACCTGGCCTCTGGATTTCCACTTCTCTACCCACCTCTCCAACACTTCCCAAAAGTCCTTTCCCTCCTTGACATGAACTTCATCCCTCTCCAATGACTGTGGCTTTAGGCAAAGCCGAGTAGCTCCTTCCACATCTAAAACCTGGCCCTCTGAGTCAGCGGGGCATCAGCGCCGGCGAATGTCAGCCTGGGCTGCGGCTGTCCTCCTCCTGTGCCACGAGGAGATCTGAGGGCCGTGTCCCGTGCCAATCACGGCAGATCCCTCAGAGTCTGCCAAACGCTCCAAGCGAAATCCACGATGACAGTAAACTGAGATCCATATAGTACAAGCCCAGAGGTAGCCAATTCAAAGCATTTACAGTAGATGGAGCTATATATTTCACTGTCGTCTGCTCTGAATCTCACACATCATGCGAAATTATTACCAGTTGGGCAGTTATGTATCATAACTTTTGCTGAAATAGATGGAAAGCCACGGGATTCACCTGACCTATTCATCCTCATTAGCTCTACATCGTTAGAAAATGTTAAAAAGTTTCCTTAAAAACTGTGCTGTGGTTAAAATCCCTTGGTACAAATAATAGACATTACTCAAAGCCAGAGGCAAACCCTAATGTGAACTTTGGACTGTGGCTCCTATCGAGGTATCATGTGTGTTCATTAGTTGTAACAAATGTCCCACTCTGGCGGGAGGTGGTGATGGGGGAGGGTTTTTGTGTGAGGGCAGAAGGTATGTGGGAAATCTCCGTACTTTCCTCTTCATTAATTGTGCCATGAACCTAAAATTGCTCTAAAAAATAAAGCCTTAGAAAAAAGAGCCAGAGACACAATATCTTCAAGATTCCGATACACGAATTAATTCTGTCCCTTCATGTCAATTTCAGTAGCTGGGACACAGCTGCCCAGGGCCAGAGAGGGCTGGAGTGTTGAAGTACTGCAGTCGGTCTAGAACATTCGAAGGCTGTCAGGAGCTTTCAAGGGTCAGGGCAGAGGCACAGAAAAGTCTGAGAGTGAGGAACATTGGGTAGGAGGGGTTGAGTTCTAAAAAACACAATAGTTGAGGCCTTACGACTCTGTCGTTTGAGAGGCAAAGATGTAAGAACACAACAATCACCAATGACCGGGAACACTTGGCCTTGGGTTATTTCTTGGGTACTGTCAGAGGCAGAAGCTCACTGCAGACCTCAGAGGGGGTCTGTTGGTTTTTCCACCACACATCTGAAGAAACGGAGGCCTGGGAAAGCGAGGGGAGCTCGCCTGTCTCATTTTCTCCCGGAGCCCTGTCTGGGAGCAGCCAGGGCTCCCAGCCCCGGCCATGTTCTCTGGCTGGGGTGGGGGCGAACCCCTTCCAAGGGCAGAGAAGGCAGGGTGATGTGATAGGAAAGGTCTGGTACCCCCAGGTCCTTCTTCTCCTCTGCTGCGCAGAGGGAATGGGAATGAATTCATTTCTCCCACCCTTAACCTTCTCATGGGTGGGATGGCGCCGCCCACCTCCTGGGATGTTGTGGGAGTTGGGTGATCCTATACCAGGTCTCTCGTTGAGTGCTGGGGAGGGCGAACAAGTGATGGTGGCCGTGCCCCATACGCAGTACTTTCTAGCTCCTCCAAGCTCCTGCGGAGGACATGCTTTCTCTTAGTCCTGTATGCGTCCCCAACACGTAGCCCACACACCCAGCAGGTCTTCCGGATGAGTGTCGAATGTACAAGCTGTCTGCATCTGGCCCGAACAGACAGCCCAGACTTAGGCAAATGCCACTAAGGTTGCTAGTTGCCTGTCCTGTCCACATCCCTCCCCCTAAGAATGGTTCATTTCGCACAGGGTCGGGTCAAAGGACACCTTTCCCGCTTCCCTGGCAGCTGGGGTCAGTGACATGGGTCAGCAATGAGCCGAGAGCTGATGTGTTGTGTGGTTCTTCTGGAAGTCTTGGAGGCAGGGGTGGCCCCTTCTTACTGCCCAGCACATGGATGTGTGGTTTGGAGGGGTAGATACCAAGCTGCTGGACCAACCCTGGATTTGATGGTCTCTCTCTTCAGCGGCAAAAATAAAACTCTGATTGTGTTTAAGCCATTGCTTTTATGGATTTTTTTTTTTCAGAGGCAGTTGAAATTAATCCTAGAAGTTATGGGCAATTAATGGAAATGTGAAGATGTCACCCCATTTTCACATTTGAGGTTTTTGTGGCATAACCCCCTGACCAAAGACTTAAGCCATGGCAACCAGGACTAGCCTGCCAAATGCTGGCCAACTCAAATCCCTGCAGTGGGTCCTAGCTCACTCAGTGCAGAGGCCAATCTCATGAGGTCTCACCAGGCCCTACGGGACCTGCATCCATCCCTTCACCTCCTCTCCCACCCCTCCCTCCCTCTCTCAGTGCTTCAGCCACAGGGGGCTCTTTGTCATCCTCAAAAACATAAGCCATGACCTCAGTGCCTTTGCATCTGCTGCTCCTTTTACTTGGAAAGCTCTTCCCCAAGAAAGTGGAGTTGCTTGTCCCGTATCTTTTAAGACTTTAGCCAAACACCTCAGAGACCTCTTCAGACTGCTCTGCGAACATTACCTCACCCCCGCCCACCCCAATCCCATCTTTCTCCCCTGTCTTCCCTGTGGCACGCACTGACCCGTATCTGACCCACTTTCCATTTCACTCGCTTTGTTTCTGTCTCTCTCCCGGCTCCAGAATGTACGCTCTGAGTGCAAGGGCTTGGGCTTCACTCACCACTCTATTCCCGGCAGCCAGACAGTGCCTGATGGTCATACGTCTTTGCCGCGCCCCCTCTTACTCGCTCTCAGCCCTTTCTCGCCTCACCCTCACTGCCCCGGGACTGCACTCGCCCCCCGACGATGCCTTGGCTCACAAGCTCGACTGAGGCTCTGTTTCCTGGGGAATCCGGGTGGCCACAGGGACTTGCTGTGGGCTACACAGCTGGTACGAGACCCAGGATTCCCACCCAGGCACCCAGTGACTCCAGAGCCATAGTGCTTCTGCTAGTATTATTACTAGTGCCACCACCCCTGCTATTACCATTACTGCTACCAGTAATCCTGCTATTTCTTCTTGGAGTGGCACACGCGAAGGCTCAAGGCAGGTTAACAGGTAAAAAGAGATCAATTGTTACAACCTCCACGACCAGCTGGCTTCACCTTTACCCCGGCGACACTGCTCTTTGTCAGGACCAAGGAAAGACAGTGTCATCTCTGGTCGGCAGAGACACAGACGCACATGGAAAACAAAAATTATCAGTGAGGCGGTCAGTTCATGAGATTTATACTCAAAAATTTTCTTAAGAATACACGTGATTTTACAAGACCATTCATCGTAGCACCAAGCCCAAAACTCCTTAATAGAAAACAGTCGGCAAATACTCCAGTTAATTTCCCGCAAGTATAAATTATGCAAATAGTCATTTATATCTTCATTTACAGTCATCAATAAATAAGGGTGTACATTCACACCATTTTTTACAAAGATCCCCTTTTACAAAGCTACAGCTATGTATATACTAAGTAGACAAAATAACCCTTGTACTACAAAATAACATTTCACTTTTTTCAATAGTTCTCTTAGAGCTCTCAGTAAAAATTTTCACACATTGTCCATTACGTCTTGCATGGCCTTTAAAGAAACTGTAGCATTGTCTGATAAACATGTTCCCAACCTTGAAAAAATAAACACATATTACCATCCAATACAATATGTCCTGAACAAACCCCTGATTCCAGGCTTAGTGATTCGTCCCAACTGTCTATGGCAGGGCAAGACCACTTTTCCAGTTTTATGGCGTCTTTGGCTGATACGACCAGCACCAATGCACAGGATGCAGGCAGCTATTTTATGGTGCAATTTCAAGGGCAAAGGGCTGGTCTCTTCTTCATGGCAAAACTCCCTGACCAGGTGCCAGGTCCACCCCAGGGGACATTCCACACCAACGTGCCAGCCTTTGGCTTAAGGGGGTCCAGTGCTAGACTGCAAAGGGCCTTGGGCTCCGAGGGGACTGTCTGTGTCTAGCATTTTGAGTCTGCTTTGTGGGCAGGGTGGGGGAGGAGGGAAGGAACAGGACGGGAGAGGGGGACAGGTCCGCTCCATTACAGCCATCTATTCCTACAGATGAACCCCCCAATGTGACAGCACTCCCCTGGGAAACTGCCCCCCGATGGTGGCTGAGGAGACCAGTCCAGTTCTAGGAGCCCTCGGAAGGAGATCTCCCACAATCTACTCCCAAATTTCACCCCCACACCTCTAACATGCTCCCTTTTATTTTACCAAACTTTTCTAGGCACCTTTCTCAGATATGAAGGCCGTAAGCAATGCTTTAAGCTTTGGAATTCATTTACAAACACAGAGGTACGTTATTTTAAGCAGATAAGCCACTTACTGAGATTTTATTAAAAAAACAATCTAGGTTGCTAACCTTTGGATTTTTAAATCTAGGACTTTTCAAAACAGGTCTTCCCACTTCCAGCCCAGAGAGGTAAACGAATTATTCAAGGGGCCACTGCAGATGAGCCACAGCAAGGACGTGGGTTCCCGAGGCCGGGCCAGCTTGTCCTACTTTGGAACAAAGTCAACTCTCTAGGTTACAGACACTCCCAGTGTCCCCTTTAAAAAGGGGTCTCCAACCTTGGGTGACCTTCAGCCCCTTTTGGGGCTGTCCTTTCTTGTAGCACCATCTGCAGAGACCAGGCTCGTACTGAGTTTTGGTGGGATTAATACGGAAGCGGTAGTGGCTGTTGCAGAAGGAAGAAACCTATCAAAAGCATTCGCTACTCGTTTTCTGCAACCACGCAAAAATCACCACTTTTAAACTGAAAGGGAACATTACGATCCCCATCTCAGACCAGCCAGTTAGGACTTCATCCAAGCAATCCATGTCCGCGGTCCCACTTCACCTGCGGGGTGCCCAGCCCAATGGAACGGATGTCTTCTGAAAGAGAAAGCCAAACATCCTACTCAGAAAAGCGCACGTTCGTGGTGCCGGGGTGCGCAGTGGGGGCGCGGCAGGGTGCTGTTAGGGGCAGCAGCTCACTCTGCAGGATGCAGACTTCGCTGAAGTCACTGAAATCTTTGACGTTAAACGCTGAGATTTTGCCCCGAAGGGCCCTTTTGAGGCACGTGGTTGCAAATTCGCCACCAGAGGCTAAAACAGGAATCCTCTGTCATTGTCACGTGAGTACTAAGGAGATATTTAAGCAGTTTTGGTAGGGGGCTGGGGATGAAGGTGTGCAGAAACGTGAGAAGGGGATGAAGGTGGGGAACTGCAGAGTGCCTCACGAAGTCTGCCACCTTCTCACCTCTGAGAATTTCTACCCACAACTTGCCCCGGAGGCCAAAGTCACCGAGAATCAGAATCTCATTAGGGCGCAGCTTTATTTGCTCAGCATTGATGTCTAGGGGGGAAATCAGCATCTGAAAATGAGCCCCACGACCTTGCTCTCTTTCCTTCCTGTGCTTCAGTTTCCGCTCTGGGCTAACCACCTCTCCTGATTGTTGTAAGGGTCCCATGAGTTAGTGGGTGCACAACGGCTTCCACTTCCTCTTGTAAAAGGCGTGAGTTAGATCTGGCCAGATGAGGGTGGGTTGGAGAGAGGTTAGAGGGGCCATGGGAAACCGAATGCCAAAAAAGGAGGGGTATTCAAAGCCCGGAGAGGAGGGAAATGAGGAATGAGGAGCTACTGAGCGTTTTACATCCTATTGAACGTGCAAGGAGCTACAATTCACTCAACAAGCACCTACTGAGTGTCTATCGTGCACAGAAGCTGCTCAGAGAGCTTAACTGGCCCATGACCTCCCAGCTATCTGGTGATAGAGCCAAGATCCGAACTGAGCTCTGGCCGGTTCCCAGGCTTGCCCTCTTTCCTGATCCCACAAAAGATCCTGCAGAAGGAGGGAGTGACTTTTTTAAAAAAATGGGTTCAGTTAAAGAGACCCGGGCCAGATGCAAGCTAGACACGACACCCACGTGGCGGGAGGGTTAGATGAGCGGGGGGATCGGGGCCAGAGATGGTTGCACTGTGAGTGCGCTTAAAGACCACGTGCTCGAACGCACGAAATACTGGTTGTTTCTTCCCCATAAATGAGAATGTTTTCTGGCTTGAAATCACAGCCCTGGGCTGGGAAGAACTGCTGACCTGAGGTGTTTCCTCAATATCCTCAAATCACACTGTAAACACAAGTTGGCCCGCCTGGCACCCCGAGGCCCGGCGGTTCCAGGGGTGGGAGGAACACCAGAGCCGCTGGCCTCTGCCGCCTCTCCGAGGAGCTGGGCCTCCAAGTGTCCAGGCCTTTGCTCCTTTCCCCGGTCAAGCTCACTCCGAGCTCAGGCCCACGCACAGTGGTGGAGAAGTGACAAGGCCTGAAGATCGCTGTGTCACTTTGAAACATCAAGAGCGAGGGCCGAGTGCTCGCGTGGAGCCTGAGGACATGGTCGCGTCTGGTGGGAGTGAGAGATGCCGGGTACAATTTCCACAGAGCCCACGCCTCTCATGGGCTCATCTCCTGAGGGGCTGGCTGTCGTTCAAACACAAGACCCATGAAAGACAGAGGGAGCAGATCAGTGGACCTCGACGTCCAGCAAAGCAGCTACGTCATTTCCTGGCTCCCTCACACTGGCTGCTAAGGCAAACTCCGCAGCAATTTCTAGCAAATGAGCATGACATCACCTAAGCCAGCTCGTAGCCGTCACCCACCCGCCCCAGCACCTGGACCTCAGGTGGGAGCAGGGAGCTGGGTGGGCCAGAGGGGGCACCTGCTCTTCGTGGGGGCTCCAGATGGCCTGCAGGGCAGGGCTTTAAATCTTCCCCGAAGGCGGTTTCAGCAGGGCTTATGCAATGTTGGGACCTGCAGAGCTTTGTGCTGGCTTCCTGGCAAGAGTATCACCAAGAAGGTTCTGAGGGGCCATGTGGAAGCTCTGACATTGCCCACTTTGGGGGCTTTGGGTGGTAAAGCTATGGGTGGGTCCCTCGGCAGAGGTCCCTGAGGGACGTCTCCAAGCAGAGAGGAGAGAGGCCACGTCTCAGAGCTCTGGTGGGGTTTCTGGAGACCTTCTGGACAACCGAGGAAAACCAAGCTTGCGTGAAAGAGTTCATCGGACCGCGACCCAATGACAGAACCACACAGACCAGTTCTTGCCCAGAAGCCGCGATGGGTTGTCATGAGTAAGACCTGTTCTTCCCTCGTTCACTCTGGCTTGTGTTTGAGAGGTTTGTCCTAGGCTGTTCTGAGTCCTTGGTCAGAAGGGGAGGGAGGGCGAGCTTCAGGGGCTGGGGGCTACAGTTTTGTAGAAAACCCAAATGGGAACCTAGCTGTCCCTCTGGCGGGCACCTACTAGCAGTGTGACTGTCATCTCCACATCCTGATCTTGCTTTCCCATTTCTTAAGCGAGGTGCTGGACCCTTACATGGTCCCTGAGGCTACTGAATAATCTGTACTTTGGAAGATGGACTCTACGGACGGCCTCCAAGCACTTCTCTCCCCCACTGTTCTACCTAAGAGCAGGCAGGCACTGCACAGAGAAGAGTCAGGAATGGCGCTGAACCCCAGAAACGGAGATGCAGCGTGTGTCCTGGGTGGCTGTCTAGAGAGCAGTGAGGACATCCTTTCTGGCGCCCAGTCCTGGTGGGTTTGGCCAAGAGGAAACGCTCCCCAGCTCCATCACAGAGGGGCCACCCCGTCTGTTCACTGGCAAACGCCAGCGTGGACTACTGGTCTCCGAACGAAGTAAGGATGGCAGAGAAAACGTTGGAACTGTGTGAACTTGTGGACAGGTGGGAGACCTAAGGTTCGTGGGGGGAGCGGTGGAAAAGGGGGGTGGGGAGAATGATTCTTTTAAGTGCGGCATTCAAGAGAGCCCGCGGGAGCTGTTTCACCCTCCTGCACAGTATTATACAAAGGCACCCAGAGGCCGCAGCTCGGCAGGATGGATGTCCCCACATCCCCAGCTGGACTCAGGGCAAGTTCACAGACAAGTCCACAGAGCGCAGAGCCACCTAACAAAGTGGAGAGAAAGCTCAAATGGGACCTGAGATTCAAGATAGTGTGTTGAATGCATGGGCTGCTTTCTTCCCGTGTGAAGCCCATGAATAGAGGAGCAAAGGAATGGAGGTTACGCAATCACAAAGACCAAGGGATGGAAAGGAGGCGGTGGTGGGCAGGAGGTGCCGGGGGCAGAGCCGCTGGAGGAGTGAGCAGGGCCGAGGACCCCTGCAGAGGAGTGTCAGGAGTAGTCATCCCGCTCCGTGGAGGATCTGGAGGAGGTCCAACCCAGGGACACCAGGCCCCGCCGGGCAGAAGGAACTCAGTGAGTGCATACCGACCCGGATGGGACTGCCTGCCCTGAGGTCAGGAGCTGGGCCCTCGGCTGTGCGCTGGGATCTCTGGGTACCATGGTTCTGCACAAAGGTGCTTGGCGGAGGTGCAACCAGGAGTGAAAATCTCGCCCTTTGCACTGCTTGCTCAAGCCTTGCCCCAGCTCAGGGCTGCATCTTCCTGGAGGAGCGGGCAGTAGGCGCCCTCTGCCAGTCCAGCTAAGTGCTTAGAGGTAGCTTCTGCCCAATGTGGGCACCTTTTTTCCTAAGTCATCCACCCGAGGGGACACCTTCTTTGAAATTGCACGAGGGCACTGCACAGGCGGGTAGCAGCCCTGTGTGTGCCCCTCTCCCCCAGGCACAAGAGAGGTGGAAGTGTCCCTGAAGACACGCGGTGAGCCCCAGAGAACAGACATGAAAATACTGCTTTGTGGGTCCGCCCCTGAACACTCCAGGTCTGCACCTGGTGACCCTCCATAAAAGCCCATCACCCACCACAATGAGCTTCCAGTCCATTCTTGGATGAGCAACTGTTAAAGATGGCCAGGTCCAGGGGACCGCCAGATGTTTGAGGGGAAAAAAACTTGCAACGTGCAAGTCAGAGACTGAAACCGGCTGAGAAAAACGAAACGGGGAGGAAACCACAGCATCAGGAGAGGAGAAAAGGGCTTCCGAGAGCCCCGCTGTCACCGACACCCACAGACACGCATGGCCTGCACCCATGAGATGAGGATGAGGCGCCAGGAAACAGAAGCAAGAGGCAAAAGAAAACGATGCGGCAATAAAAAAAATAAAAGAAAATTCATCGGGTGTGTTGAGAAGATAAAACTGAAAGACTCTCCCTGGAAGCAGATGAAAAGATAAAAGAGATGAAAAATACTACAGGGTTAACCGGAGAGGTCCAATACTGGAGCAACAGGTGGTCCGGAGGGAAAGGTGAACAATACAAGGAAACCGAAGACATCCCCGGGAGCCCGGCACGGGGGACACCACCAAGGGTACAACACTGTAGGGACAGCTCAGAACACTAACAATGAGGGGACTGTAAATGTTCCCTGGGCTTGGGACTCCAAATGGCATCAGAATCTCAACCACCACGTTGGGGGTGGGGGGATGAAGGAGGCATTATTTCTTCCTGCAATTCTACCCCAAGCCACACTTGGGTAAGGGAAGAATAAAGGTATTGTAAGTTAGGCAAAGTCTCAAAATATTTACAATGTTGACTCCCGTGTTCCTTTCCTTAAGAAGTTACTAAAGAATGTGCCACACCGGAAAAATCAAATCAAGGGGGAACCACTGGACAAGAAAGAGCATGTAAGCGCAGTGCACCACGCAGTTCGGGGGTGAGGACGTCCTCACACAGCCACACTGAACGGGGGCGCACCCCACACCATGGTCTCACTGCGCCCGCGAAACACGGTGGGGGATGGGCAGAGTGTGAGCCCCATTAGCCACAACAGCCAGTGGATGCTTCTGAATTAACTTTAAACATAAAAGTGTGAGCGTGCATGTAGGAATGTAAAGGTAAATATTCAAAAGAGCTGAGTGTTACTTCTAGAGCGCAAGCTCCGGGGGCTGCTTTTCATTAAAAGCCTTACAGTGTTTGTTTATTTTAAAACTACGAACATGTATTACTTGGATGAGAGTCTAAAATGAATTCTTTTTGAAAAATTATAAGCCATGGGATGGTTTATCCAGCAGGCTTCTCTATCCACCATTAATATCCCACTTCTTCCCTATGTGTCTATATCAACTGAGAAATTTTATTTTTCCCTTACAAAAAAAAAAATCGGTTTGTTGCCAGCCTGAACCAAATGACTTTTCGGCACCTTGCCAGTCGATGGTTTTAAACATCGTATTACAAGTTGTACTGGGTGAGAAGAGAAGCCTGCAGAGATTTTTCTCGACAAAGTCTAGACCCGTAAATGAAATGATTTAACATTTGGGTCAGCTCTTCCCTGGCTCTTTAGGCGAGTAATGGAGGTGCGCCCTGCACGGTGTTCAGGGTTATAAAACATCACACATGTAATCTTTATTGTCTGTACCTTTGAACTTTCCATGATGCCAGGGTGCTCACTAATTAGCCCATTTTCCATGGGACACTTGCCCTCTGAGATGGAACCCCTCCAAGCTCCCAACAGCTTTCTGCCGGGAAGGCTCAGCCCGGTTTGTGGAGAGGAGGTGGGCCATAGTCAGAGCGAATCAGGGCCCGGGGCGGGGTTATGGTCACGCACACACGGGCTCTGCCAATGCTCTTGGCCATGCTGCAGTCCTGTAAACTGGAACCTCACTGCTGGAAACTAGGGGGTCCTTGGCTTGCTGAGAGGAATGTGACTCCTGGAGTGAGAGCAACGCTGGCACAGCAGCAGACAAGCTGTTAGAGCTGCCGAGTGTCCCCCAGATCCACCAGGGGTTGAGCCTGAAAGTGAACACGGCTTCGTGGGGAAAATGCGAGAACAAAGCAGGGGTTCGAGATTGGTGTTAAAACTCTGGTGTTTTCGAAATGAGGTTGTTTTTATCTAACGATTTTATCTTTTTTCCCAGGAAATCCATGGGCACAATGGAAGTCCCCTAAATGTGGTAAGTGCTCTGAACGGGGCGTTCAGTGGCCCGTGCAGTGGGTGATCTCAGATGACCCACGCTGCCTCTCTGGATTCGGCTGGAAAAGATGCTGCCTGACGGTCCCCTCTGATCTAATAGTTGGTGACTTTATACGTGTCACCTAATTCACGCTCACTGCAGAGAGGACAATGGGAAGAGAAGGCAATACACCATCACCATCACTGTGACCTGAATCTCCACAGGAAACGGGGTGCTGAGGGAGCCCAGGCTGGAAGACAGAAGGGTTGGTGGGTGCCTCTGTCCACTCACAAACCGCCTGCCTGCTCCGGTCCACTTCCCAGGGTGTTTTCCAGAAAGACAGCCTTCCCAAGAAACCCCCTGTGAAGGACCACAAAGGATGCCTGAGCCGAGACTGCACCCTGTAGCAGGCGCTCACAAAGCCTTCCTGGGGGCAGGAACCTTAGGCAGCCTCTTCTGCTTTCCTCCTTGGGCTCTTTTTGGGGCTTTGCAGGGCCCAGAGAGGCCTTAGGGATCAGCACCGATGTCTCAGGAGCCAGTGATGGAAGCCAGGGGGCCGCCAAAGCAAAGTGGGAGGGACCCCAGTCTGCCCCGCATCAGCCGGAGCTCCGCTTTTATCTGCCATCAGGACTGGCCACACCTGGCCCCGAGGCCTCATTTGAAAGGAGGGTTCCATTTGTGGAAAAGTTTTGAAAGTCCAGCGTTACCCCGATTCAATCAATGCAAAAGTAAATTTAAAATGCGTCCCACTTTCCCCGCTCAAAACCCCAAAACGCAGGGTAGAAAAGCTCATGACACAGCGTTCGAGTTCCTGCTTGGATTCAGCCATTCCCAGACACTCTCCTGGAGCTGGCAGCTGGGTGTCCCTTACATGTCTCCCCCACCCCGTCCCCAGACCACACAAGTGCAGGGACACCAGGTACCTTCATTCACACGGCCCCTCCTGGAGAAAAACATGGCCCTTTTCTCCCCAGCAGAGGCTCTGCCTGGGGCATGCACACTCTTTCCCATCGGGAGGACCCTCATCGGACAGGAAAGTAACTCGAGTCCATCTAGAACCTTAAGAACCTACATGTGGGATGGGCCGAGACCGGGTTATGGCTAGAAACCAGTAAGTGACAAAGCAAGGCACACGAGGATAGAGCCCACCCAAGGGTCCAGCATACCCCTGAGTGCTGAGTACACAGCCAGGGAGAAAGCATGCTTAGGATTCACGAGAAGAAAAAAAAAACCATTAAAAAAAAGAAAAAGAAAAGCAAGGAGTCCAAATTTCCTGGGAGATCCTCAACTGTCTGTAGCGGTGCCCTGTCCAGACCCCGAAAGAAAACGAAGTAGAAAGATCTCCCACCCGGGCGGGGTCCTGTTCTTTTTATTGTGCAGACACACGCATCAGAGTCTGGTGATGTCCAGCTGTGGGAAGAGCAGCAGGCAGTACACCAGCAGCCAGAGGAAGAGGATGAAGTACACCATGTCCGGCTGCTGGACAAGCTGGGTCAGCGAGTCGCTCTGCAGCCTGGCAGTCTCCTGCAGCGAGGCTTCGCCAGAGCGGTTGGCCTTCCTGCAGGGGCAAGACACAGGCAGGGCAGTCACAAGCAGGGCCCCAGTGGAGTGGCCCCTGCTCGCTCCCTGTACGTGAACACCACTGCCCAACTGGAGAGCTGAGGGCAGCCCAGGGGTGCGGCCAGGACACCCCACATTGCATGGGTAGCCCCAAGGTGGGGGGCTGAGGGCCTGGTGGCCCTGTGAGCGCTCACAATACTCGGTTCATCCCCACAAGGTGAAGAGGGAGAGGCCGCTAGCCCATTCTACAGATGGGCACCCTGAGACTCACAGGGTGGTGGAGAGGCCTGCCCTAGGCCACACAGTGACTGTGACGGAGCGGGGCCCCGGCCCAGGTCCGACTCCCAGGCCAGGACAGCATCCCAGGCCACCACAGCTGCCTTCACATGGTTAGATACTGGCAGCTGTGTTACTACTGAGCAGCAGAGGGGACTTTCCACGTCCCCTGAAGGAACAGAGAGTTCCCCAGTTACAGAGCATTTGCAAACAGCCATTAGAAACCAAAACCAAAAGAACCACCACGAACTTTGGTTTCTGGTTGTTAAAATAATGGCTGGATTTGGCTTTGGTCAGATTCCTCTTTCTTCTTTTACTTCACAGAAAATGGTGTTAAAGTGACAGTGAGCTCTTCTCCAGAGGACAGAGCCCAGAGGGTGCCGTGCGGTGGTGACCAACCGCGGCGCCCAATTTCCACAAAGGGAAGGGCTGGGAGCATATTCTGACCGGAAGGGGCATCAGGAGCCTCTGCTTCAGCTGCACGTCTAGAAGCTGAGTGTAAGCTCTTTGGGGTCACTTGGGACTTGTGATGGAGGCTATGGGTCGGAAACGCCTTTAGCCCCAACTGTCCCCTGACCCAGGGACAGCCCAGGCCCAGAGTGGACTGTGCTTCCGCCCTGCTCTGAAAACGGAGGGATTCAGATGCAGATACTGGACAATGGACAGGATTGCTTTCTCTTTCTTAACACTGTCCTGAAAGAAAATTTAAACTGTATTTTTTTATTGCACAGGTAGTAAATGCCCCAAAACATGGAAAACACGACTGACTGCATTTCTCAACCCTGCAGGCTCAGTTTTCAAAGTTTCTATCTCATAAAAGCTGCGAGTGCTATTTCCCTATGAGTACGTCAAGCCTAATGGAAAATGTGCATTAATATTTCCATTTTACGGCAGGGGAGGGAAACAGATCTCGCCTCTTTTTAGGAGCCAGAGAGGCGGAATTTGAGGGAGCGCACTCCTGGGTGTCGGGCAATATTCTGGCAGGGGTTTTCCATTCCAATAATTTAAGTCCTTCCAAGCCAATTAAAATCCATGGCGAATTTAAAAAAAAATCAATAAAATTAAGTGATTTAGTAACGCTAACAGGCGTAGGGGCAGGTCAGACTTGTCGATTTTAGGGATGTCTCTGGTTTCCTATGTCCTAAGTGGGCCGGCAACGTGCGGCAGGCCTGGCCTAGGCCGTCTGGTTCTCCAAGAATAAGAGATACTTTCATAGACTTCCTGGCATGTCTGCCTTCCCTCTTCTTGTCTGCTCTGATGCCATAAAACAGTAAGACCAGCTCAGTGAGATGCTGAGTATTGTACCTGCAGGGAGGACAAGGAATGAACATGGTGGTCAGGCGGGTGGGGGGGCACTCAGAACACGGAGCATCACATCCCTACCTCTCCTGCCCGGCTCTTCCCCGGACAGATGCCGATACATGCCCCGCCCCTTATTTACATGTGGTTGTGTGATCCAGACCGATCTCTAAAGGGAGCCATTTTTATGAATTCATATCTACTTCTCCCGCTCACTCATATTCAATTTACACCCATTCTCTCTGAGATGGTTAATTCTTTGCGTTATCTCAGACTCTTAATCTTGCCAACAAAGCACAGCTGGAGAATAGCCACCCCCAGTAGGTAGGCTGCATAATTAAAAAAAAAAATAAGACAGTTTTTTTTAAAGCCCGCAAAACTCCGAGTAAAGCCACCCACCTGGTTGACATTCGATTTCTTCTGTCATCCTGATCGGCTGCGCTCCTCAATTGAACATAGCTAAAATGATCCTACAGTGAAATTTATAAACAAAACCCCCGCAAACCCAATTAGTAAAGATGAAATCTCTGAAACAGAAAATAAAATGATTTTAAACACACAAAGCCGAGCACGCCACGTTTCTCAATACTGTAAACATCTAAAACCCAAGTCAAATTGCTAAACATTGTTCTACCCTCTCCCCAACCCCACCCCGGTGGCCCCCCTCTCGCCACGCGAATCAGGGGTGTGGACCACGGTGCTTCGGGTCCCAACACAACCAGAGCTAAATTGTTGCAAAGGTAGAGCGCACCCTGCACTTCTGTTGCACCTGTCTTTGAACTTGATCTTTCTGGGGCGGGTGTCTTGGATACATTTTTTTCTTGTATAACA
Source organism: Sturnira hondurensis (assembly GCF_014824575.4). Classification (NCBI taxonomy): domain Eukaryota; kingdom Metazoa; phylum Chordata; class Mammalia; order Chiroptera; family Phyllostomidae; genus Sturnira; species Sturnira hondurensis. The sequence continues at coordinate 5,520,189 of NW_028093774.1, read as the reverse complement.
AAGAGGCCTTTAGGCTTTAAAATCATCCCTTTATTTACATCCCCTATTGCCCAAACTGGACATCTGACTGGACTGTGCTTAACAGCAAGATTTCAATTTGCTTGTCTTCTATCCAAAAGTATAGTTGTTGCATGTTAGTAATGTCAAAGCTCTGGGCCGGGGAGGAGGAAGGACGGGAAGGAACTGATTAGCAGAAGAGCGTGGAAGAAGAAATTCACATACTAACCGATTCCAAACACCTATTGGTATGTTGTCGGATGTAAATGCTGGAGTCACTGTGGCTAGTCCTGAAAAATAAACACATGTTTTGAAGTCTTGCCACCAAGAGCTCCTTGTGGCTCAGCTGGCCCGCCCCCTCCTGAGGCTTCTGCGTGTGGACTTCAGCAAAGTCTGACTCAGACCCAGAGACAGAAATGAGACATTTTACCCAATACATCTGTTTGGGCTGGAGTGTGTTTACAAATGTTGGGGGTGGTATTAGAGAGACACATAGGCCCTCATCAACAACACAGAGAGTTTTAAGTAGAAAGAAGACCACATATTCTTGAAAATCATAGGACCTCATACTAGGAGAGAGTCTCTTTACCCAAGCTTCCCTAAGTCTGGGCACTTGGCAGATGTCCACAGCTAGCTAAGGTCAGACCTGGGCCAAGACCTGGTATTTAACCCCCTTTCCGGGCCGCTGTTCTGTGCACGACGCTGCTCTCCACTTGTCTGACTCTAGGCTGTACCACCTCTTTTCATGCATGAGGAGGCTAATATAATGACCTTGTCTTTGAGGCTGACATTGAGTAGTTCTCTGACCTTCTACTAGAGCTGGCTTGCCTAGGACTGAGGCAAACAGGACCCAGCCAGAGGCCTGGACTGTCACCCTGGCTTCTGGATTAACTGGCAGCCTTACTTAGCCAAGTATTTCGCCTCTGACTGGTTTCCTCATCTCTAAAATGGTTCATCGTTCCTGCCACCCCTTCACGGAGCTGGTGGGGATAACAGTGTGAGGGGGGGTCAAAGTGGCCCCGTATGGCTGCTCAACAGGACAGCTAGGTGTTGGGTGTCACTGGGCCTTGACAGAGAGACAGTCATCTCAGCTTCCTCCAGGGCAACCTCCCCTATGGCATCCTGGGGTCCGGAAAAAAAGCATTTGATGTAGACATTTATCCCAAATGTTTTCATCACAAGAATCCTTGGTTCCATTACCCACTGTTGTTCTGAAAACTTTAACTAGCTTTTCCTTTGCATTGGGCACACTGCCAATGACTAGTTCCTGAGCACCTACTATGTGCCAGGTGCTTGGCCAGGCCTAGGGGAAACCTCAGTCCATGTCTTTGGTCTGAAGCCTGTGCCTGTTTTTGCTGGCTGGTCTCACAGCACGGCAATGAAACAAAACGCACCCACAAGGAGAATGAGCCCTGGAGTGGTGCCCATAGAGCTGACTCGGCACACTGGAGGACCTGGAGAGGAAGGGCACGCTTTCTCCATGGTTGTGAAGCTTCTGGTAAAAAGCACATCCCCATTAGGAGGGGCCTCTCCCCCTTTTCCCAGCATGCTTTGTTTCAGGCAGTTTCCCTGTTACAGCATAATCAACAGAAGACTGATGCAGGTTTTCATCCTGAACTTCATCCTCTCAGCAAGCACTGACAATCAAGAGCCTACTGTGTGGCAGCCACTGGGCTAGGTGCTGAGGCCCCAGCTCCCCCAGGAGCCAATCACAGACTGAAACCTCATGTTCATTCATTTATTCCTTCACCCAAAGAATTTGTCCCGAATGCCAAGCGCAAGGCAGGGGCTGTGCTAAGTGTCAGGGCAATGCTGGTGTGCCCTCCCCACTTCCAGGGCGCTGGCTCAGCACCTAGGTGGGGAGCGCAGGATGAATAATTATACAAACAATTAGGGAAACTACTCTTTTGATAAGAGCAGGGACTATGACAACATATAAAGGCAGATCAAAAATAGCCCGGAGGAATCCGAGAAGGCTGCCTGGAGGAAGTGAAAGTGAAACTGGGACCCAAGGGAGCAAGGCAGGAAACAGGCAGGGGATAGCTTGTCCTCAAAGGGGAAGGGCCTGGGTGAAGGGTGGGCACTCAAGGAACTCAGTTAAGAGCAGGGGCCTGGAGCACTGGGGATGAGAGGGGAGGATGACTGAGGGTGGATGGAGGTGAAGCTGGGGGACAGGTCGCAAGAGGTCCAGCAAGCTGTGGAACAATGGGCCTTTCTATCTAGACCAACAGGAAGCCACAGGTGGGGACTGAGTCAAGGTCCAGCCAGGAAAACATCTTGGGAAGAGAGATGCCCAGGGCTCAGTTCTGCTCAGCAGCCCGGGGCCAGTACTGACTGAACTGAGCGTGGCCCGAAATGAGGGAGCTGGTGAGAAGGCCTGGTTCATGGGCTGGGCCCTGGGGTTCTCACGCAGTCATACCACCGAGAACACCTGTGCACGCTTGCCTCCGTCTGGCATGCAGTTTCCACCTGGCTGCACTGCTTCCCCACCAGTACAGGAGAGATGGGAGGGGGGCTGCAGGTGGCTGCCACCTGCTCCCCATGGAGTGGTCAGGGCGAGGTCCACCAAGCCTCTCCCCGCACACGCTGAAATACCGGTCCACGTTTCCGTCTCTATCCCCAACTCACCTTCACGGGGACGGGTTCTGCGGCTACTCCCTGACACGGCAGGCAGCCCAGATGCTCCCTCTCCCCCACCTCCCGTTTCTCCTCCCACCCTCACATCCCAGACATTTACGGAGCACCCGCACGGTGCCAGCTGCTTGCTCTGGCCGTTTCTCTCACCCCAGAATGCCTTCTCTCCCCCTCCCAGAGCCACATCCCACATTCCCTCAGTGCTCTGTGCAAAAGATAGGTCAGCCCCTGGGCTATTGTGACCCCTCCCGTCAGGTCCCACCTTGTCTCCCGCTGGCTCTGCTGGCTCTGAGGCCCCGGACGGTGGCACTGTGCCTGAATTATGCCAGGGCTGACCTCTTCTCAAGTCCCTGAGTCTAGCGGCCTCCTTCATGGAACGGCTACTCACAGCTTATTGAGAACTGACTTGCTCAGGGAGAAGCTGAGAGGCCTGGCAAGTGGCCAGCAGCCTCTCCCCAAGTTGTGATAAAGTAGGAGACAGTCCCAGGCCGTCCGCCTGTAAGTGTTCACCAGCACCCAGAGCAGGGCCAGCTACACCCTAAGACACAAATGTTCACTGGGCAGTCACGAGAGGGGCAGGAAGAGGGACTCTGGGAGTCATGGTCAAGGCTGGCAGTGGCCTTCCACTCTGCCTTGCCCCTCCTCACCCAGGCTCTGGACCAACCTTCCCTTGTCCCCCACTGCCCCGGGCATGGAAGCCAGGCAGAGGGGAGACAGAAAGCTGGGCACCCACCAGTTCCCACTCAGCTCTCCCTGTCTGGGCTTCTCCCCGCGTACTCCCCAAATGCGCATCTCAGCCACGTCCCTTTGCAGCCAGTGTGGCCCACCCTCCACAGGCAACGAGGGGTCAGGAAGGGAATGTGGGTGGTGGGGGTCGACAGGGCTGCATCCAAGACCCCAGCTCTGCCACCTCCTGAGCTGAGAGGTGCCTGAGCCCCCTTGTCTCTCACGGGGGTGTCCATGAGAGTTAATGAGGAAATGCAAGGGAGATGCCTGGACACACAGGGTGTGTAGACAGTGACCGCTGTGATGAGAAGTGATAATGGGGAGAGACCAGGGTCTCCTGAGAGTCAGCAGTGAAATATTTTCCCTAGGACAAACCTGGCCTATCCTGTGGCCTTGGAGTGACACATCAGATGTGTGCTACAAGACTCCTGCAGATCAGTTCAAGGTCACTATCCTCCCTGAGATAAAGGAGCCATCCTTAGTTCTTTAGAACCAAACTCATGGATGAAGCCATAATATTCAAGTCCAAACTCTATGAAGCAGAGATGAGAGGTGCCCTCAGCACACAGGCAGCTCCTCCCTTCCAATTCCAGAGGATGCTTAAGACCAGCCAAGTCTGACCTCTCACAGCGGTCACCTGGGGCCGACAGAGCCCCCACACCTTCCTGCGGCCCAGCCATTTCTCTGCTCACTGCTAGTTCCAGGAGCACCTGGAGTGAGGAGAGAAGGCAAACTTCCTATCTCCCTGTCCAGCTGCTCATCTGTAGGCCAGGTGAAGGGGAGGCCAGCTGGGCGGGGGCGGGTACCCAGGTGCAGAGCTGAGGGTGAGTCTGTGCTCCTGATTCTGGCAAATAACCGATTTACCCGACAAATTCTGCATGAATCTGTGAACGTTCTCACAAAGTTTCCTTTGCCGTCAGCCCGAGCCCCGCCACCCATCAGAAATGGGCAGCACGGTGAGCCCGGGGAGTTGCTCTCCAGCTGGGTCCTAGTGGGGGAGACAGTAATGAAATACCTGGGAAGGACTCTGTGGTCGCCAGTGTCATCTTCGAGGTCATCTGAGGATCGAACAGTTCCAGGTGCTATAAATATTGAACTTTCTATGTGGTCCACATGTTTCTTTTTTTCCTTTTTTTTACTGCTGACGGCTTCTCCCATGACCTTTTCTTCTGAAGGGTTTGCTGAGTTTTCCGAGTCTGGGGACTCTTGGGACTGAAGGACAGGACAACCAAACACAAGTCAGCATCTCGCGCTGCGACACTGCACGAGCAATGCTGCCCAGCTGTGCTCTGCTCGGCGCCGCCTCAATTCCGAGACCCCGTGAGGGTGCCCCTTCCAAAGGCCTCTCCCAGAAATTCTTTCCAGCGCAGTCTGCCTTGGGAGGGAAGCCCACCCAAACTCCTGCCCCCTGCATGGAGTTCAAACACTGCAGACTGGTGAGGTGAACACGGCATGAGGTCTAGCGTCTGTAGAGTCTCGTTTAAAATCCTGGCCGACCCAGCTATCTGACCTTGAGCGACTGACTTTACTCTCTGATTCTCAGTCTCCTTGTCTGACAAATGGGTATAATAATCACCAGCCTCTCCATGATACCACAGTGTTTCATAGAGAAGATGTCCCTCCCATGGGCAAAGGTTGGAGCCTTCACACAACCATCATGTGCTTAAGCAGGGAAATGAACCTGGGAAGCCGGTGGGGCCACAGGGCGCAAAGGCGGCCCTGGAGTCTAGAGAGGTACACGCACAGGCAAACGTGTAATTGGTGGGATGGCGCTTCACTGCGCCTTGAGCTGAAGGCGGATCGTGGTGCCTCCCTAGGGTTCACGTGACAAGGAATATCCTTTGACCACTGTCCACACCAGACACTCCAAAACCCACCAGCAATGCTCCTGAGTGAGACCAAGAAGCGTGGGAGTTGTTGGAGCCATCTCTCAATAATTCCTTTAGGGGCTAGAAGAACCTACTCAGCGGGCACCGGGATAAGAGGGTTACTGTAGCCAGGCTGTGCACCCACAGAACAAAGCTCTGTGCAGAAATTAAAAACACTCTCAGCAATTTGACCCTCCGGTTCCCCCTCCATCATCAACAAAATCATTCCGAGAGGTGAGTCATGGAGATGACATATTTTTAAAGACTAGAAGAACTTGCCATTTTCTAGGCTCTGATGAAGATATATTTTTCTTTTTTAAAGGAGGGCCAGGTATCAGAGAAATGGTCCATCCGGCATTGTCTTGTCTGCCTGGAGGCCAGACTCACAGACCTTGCCTGTCATCCTGAGCTGCACCCCCTCCCTCTGCTTCTCCACAGGGGTCCAGGCCAGGCTGGATCAGCAGGCACCAACTGCAAGGTGGGCCTGAGAGCAGCAGGCACCTGCTTGGGGGACCGGTAAGAACCAGAGGCAGCAGACCAGAGCCGAGAGGGGCAGAGCACACAGCACTGCGTCACACCGCACTGGGGCTGCTCGTGCTCACCCCTGGCTCGGCTGTAAGGCTGCTCCAACCCAGGGCTCCTGGCTCCCCTCCCTCCCAGGGCTTTCAGCCATACCCCGAATCACCTGTCCACGGGCTGGTGCACAGCCCACTTCTGGAAAGCAGAAGGGTGCGAATTGCCAAGTCTATGATTCTGTTGGCCACACTCACTCAGCCAGGGAGAGGGACCGACCCCCTAATTAGCCATTTCAAGTGACACGGCAGGGGTACAACTCGGGTTTTCTTCCCACCACCCACTCAGCCCCCTTTCTTTTGTCCTAAAAGAGGTTTTCAGCCCATGATATCCCAGAGAATAGCCCCAGTTGCTGTCATGATCCCCCAACCCGAAGACCCTAAGACCTGAGCTCACTGAGGGACATTTCTGACCCCTGGATCTTGGGTAGAGTTGGCTTCCAACAAGCCTGCAGACAGTGCGTGGGAGCGGGGTGGGGGACCCGGACTGGGCTCCTCTATGTGTGGGCAAAAGGGAAAGACAGCAGGCGAGCCCTGGCCCCTGCAGAACCACCTGGCCCTCCATCCAAAGATGAACAGAGTGACTGTCCCCCACCCCAGAGGGCCCAGTGGTCCTGCCACACTTGCCTCCAGGCTCTTACCACCTGAGACTTCTGCTCCCAGCAGTGATCCTGGCAGGTCTGCACCACCGTCCAGAATTGGCAAACCGATCAAAGCGAGCTACCGCGGCTGGCCTGTCTCAGCCCTAAGTGTCTCTCCTAAGGCTGCTCAAACTCCCCTTTCTCCCGTAGGCCTCTGGGCTGCCAGCCTTCATGTTGCCGAGCACCCTGGGCCTCTCCCTCAGTCCTGTCCCTCCACTGCCTGAGCCAGAGTGTTGCCATTTGCCTTGGTGTTCAATGTACCCTACGTTCTCCTTACACCCCCAAATCATCATGCAATATACCTTTGATTCCTGCTTCTCAGGCCCTGCTAGGCTGGTCTCTATCTAGGGTCTGAACCTTAATACACCCATGCTCACCCTCTGCCCAGGGAGAGAAAATCACAACCCACAAAACCTGGCTAAGCACTAGGGTAGGAAGGATGAAAATTTATTGGCTCCAGAGGAGCTGGGAAGGCTCCTGGGAGGAGGTGCCATTTGCATGAGGCATTGAAGTTAGGTAAGCTCTTGCCAAGTGGAGGGGGGAAGGTGCTGGGACCAGATCAAGCAAAGCCTGGAGGCAGAGGAGAAACAGGGTAGCAGGGAGCCAGGGACGGAGCTGGTGTGGCTGGAGGGGCAGGAAAGAAGAGGAACCAGGGAGGTTGGGGCCAGGTGGGAGATGGAAGAGCCTTAAAGGTCACGCTAAGGTGTGCAGACTTTATTCTGGGGATTGGAGTAGGGCAGCGACAGGACGAGATTGCGCTTTAGGAGTCACTGCCTGATGGGGTGACGCTGCACTGGGGAGGAGAGACAGGAAAGCCTGGGAGGAGCCAATGGGACGGTGTGAGGGGCCGTTGCAAAGGTGGTCCAGGTGAGCTGGAATAGCCGATGGATGTCCTCAGCAGGCCCCTGCTCCAGCTGTGCGCTCCACCCAGAAATCCCTCCCTAGCTCCACAGGCTGCCGACACTGCTGGACCTGGGTGGGGGTCTCCCTCTGGTAGACTCCTGAATCCCTCTGCTGGGCCCCAGCTCTTATGTCTGATGCCAAGGTCCCTCCCAGCACAGTTGCTGGACACCCAGCATCAAACACCAAAGGCAGGTTCTTCTTTTTGTTTGGTTCACTTTGCACACTGCCTGGCACAGGCTAGACTGAATGGGCAGGTGGGCTTGCCTGGGGGTCCTTCTCCTCCCAGGGCAGCTCACCCCGGGTGCCCTGTCTGCCCTCCCCCCGGATTCCCAGTACTACCATGGGCGTGCTTATTATCAAGGCACCTGCAGCAGGGCCCTCTCCCGCTGCACCCTGATAGCATCAGGCCAGGCCACCCACCTTCTCCTGCACATGCCGGTGGACCCTCTTGAGCTGTTGGGCCAGATGAAATGAGAACCTCAGGTGGCAGGTAAGTGCGTGCCAGCTGTTCCAGCTCAGAAGTGCGTGTCCCCTCCTTGCCCTATTTACACCCTCCCCTTCAAACCACAGGGGCCAAATAGTAACAGTGCCAAACAGGCAAACACCCTTTAAAAGTCAAGGCCAGAGTCAACCATGAGGTCTCCCTTTGGTTTTCCTGGCCTACAGCAGGAGGTGGGGGAACGCAGCGTGCAGCTGTGATTACTATGGAAAATGATGACCGTGTCTGCTCTGCTGAACTCTCAGACAAAATCTCATTGAATCTCTTGGCAGTGCTGTGGGCAGGGCCAGGACTGGGGGAGGCCAGTGAGGCACCCAGGGTACAAATTTGAAGGAGCCACCCCTCGTGAGTGCTAGGGCTACCCTTGCCAGAGCATCAGTGAGCACCTCCTTAAATGTGCCACCTTGGACGTCTGGGAGAGAACCTACTTTATGAAAGATGCTAAGCATTTCCCATGCCGGGCAATCAAGTACCTGCTGACTCTCCACAGGGGCACTGTCCTCGGCCTCCCTTTGCTGGTGGTCCTGATGGGCAGGTGGGGGAGTGGGCTCCAAGGCTGGTTTGGCACCCTCCGCACCCCTGTCCAGATTGGGTTCCTGGAGGGTGGATGGGGGCTGGTCCTCACGGGGCCCCAAGAAGCCGCAGCTGTTCTCAGAGGCCTTGGCCTCCTCATCCACCTGGGGCCCCAGGTCACACAAATAGCCCTCTGATTCTTCAAGGTCCGTCTCTTCGTTTTTTAAATCCTCCGTGCCTTCCGCGTAAGCCTCCAAAACCGCAGCCAGGGGAACCTCGTAATGCGGGTAGTAGAACAGGTCGTGGGGGATGACGGAAATCTTGGAGAGTGGGGGGGAGGGTTTGAAATCCAGGCCTTCTTCGCTGCGGCTCACGAGGGTGTCCAAGCTGATGCGGCTGCTGGGGGGGTTGGAGGGCGGTTCTCTGCGGGGCTCCACGGGGCCTTCCGCCTCCCCTTCTTCCTCCCCACGCCGGCGACGCGGGGATTTGCGCTTTGCTTTTTCATGTACCTCTGGCTTTTTATCTACTGGTACCTCCTCAGGGGCCAAGAAATAGTCTTGGTCTTCTTGTCCAGGGACCTTGTGAGGGTGCGGCTTGCCAGGCTTCCCTGGGGGCTCGTCTGAACCCTCCTGCTTGCGGGCAGCTTTATGCCTCCTTTTCCCCAACGTCTCAGCGGGCTCCTCTACAAGCTCGCCCTCGGCGGATGTTTTCTCAGGCAGGGAAGGATCCTCATCGAACGCCTGGCTGGTCGAGGCAAAATCGGCTAGGTCGCTGTTAAATTTAGAGGCTTTTAATGGTATGCCTTCAAAATAGTCGTCTTTATCCATAGCTTCTACAGTCTGCAGCTCAACCTTGACCTCCAAGGAATCAGCCACAACTGTATCCTCTCCAAGGGGCGAATGGGGTCGACTTCCCTCCCGGGGGCTGGCTGCCCTCTCCGATGCCCCATTCCAAGAAGGAGAACTCTGGGAAGTCAGAGAGTGACAGATCCTACTGTCCCCCAGAGGAACACCATCTGCAACTCCTTCAGAGGCTGCTTCCGGGATGTCAGGGACATCCTGTTTTGGCTTTTCCTTGGCAACTTCCAAGATGTACCCATCCTGCTTCAACAACTCCTTCGTACCTCTGGGGCTCCCTGCAAAGCCAGAGTTTTGGCTATGGGACGCGCCCTTGCTACAGGACGCATCGTGGTAGGTGTCAGCTTCAAAGTGCACAGTTTTCTTCATTGGCAGATGGTTGGGCGCCCGGTTGTCCTTTCTGGATAAGATGGAAGATTCTGGAGATGGCTCACTCATGCTGCTGGTCTTATCTGGGACGTCTTGGAGGACCTGGTCGAGGACCTGGTAGATGACCTCGGTGGCAGTGTCGGACAGTACCTGGCTGGAAATGCCACTCTGATAGGGTCCTATCACGCTCTCGGGCTTGTCACAAACAAAGACTTTGGAGGGTGGTGGGTGGCTGGTTTCGTGGTTGACGGTGTAGGCACGCTCCCCATCTTCGGTCAGAAACAACACCGTGCTCTCCTGTTCAGAGGGTGTTTCTTTAATGCGGACAAAGGTGGATTCGATAGGGGCTTCTCTCTCTGAATCCACAAAATCCTCCTGCAAAGAGACACAGGGCAACGTGAACTTGGGTCTGCGGACCATGTACCTTCCCTGCTCGAGGAACATAAACCGAAGCAGAAAGAGCCGCTTCGGAACTAATGCTGAGTGTCCTAATGGAGTTGTAGGTGGTTGCAGAAGACTATTGTTTCTGCCAAAGTATTTTTTAAAATACTGTTTTTTTTCAAGCTATGGACACAGAGAACTCTCTCAATGAACTAAACTGTCGAATGAGCCCTTCTAGGCGAGCAGAGACTGTCAGCTACTTCCTCGCTGTGAACCACTGCCTGGTCTGGAGGCAGACGGGAGAGCTGACCCACCCGAGATGAGGAAAGGTCAGCCTCCNTGCGGACAAAGGTGGATTCGATAGGGGCTTCTCTCTCTGAATCCACAAAATCCTCCTGAAAGAGACACAGGGCAACGTGAACTTGGGTCTGCGGACCATGTACCTTCCCCACTCGAGGAACATAAACCGAAGCAGAAAGAGCCGCTTCGGAACTAATGCTGAGTGTCCTAATGGAGTTGTAGGTGGTTGCAGAAGACTATTGTTTCTGCCAAAGTATTTTTAAAAATACTGTTTTTTTCAAGCTATGGATACAGAGAACTCTCTCAATGAACTAAACTGTCGAATGAGCCCTTCTAGGCGAGCAGAGACTGTCAGCTACTTCCCCGCTGTGAACCACTGCCTGGTCTGGAGGCAGACGGGAGAGCTGACCCACCCGAGATGAGGAAAGGTCAGCCACCCCGTCACCGACTGTATTGGCTGGTATGACAGAGCCGATCCAAAGGGCCCCGAATGCAACCCCAAATCTCCTCATAGGCTGATTCTCGCACACAGGGCCTTGTGCTGAGTGGAAATGGCTATGGGCCGGGCGGAAATGCAGGCAGCGACCTTGGGCTGCTGCTGTGATCGACTCCCGGTGGGCTGGTGGGCTCGGCGCAGTGACCCCATCCTAAAATTATCTGAAACTAGAAGGCTGAACTTAAATTAAACGGCAGCATATCCCTTTCAGACTCCTCAGAGGGCCAACATGATGAATTCCTCCATGTGAATCCTTATTTATGAGAAGAATACATTCTCGGGGAATGTTTACGTATATACCGGGTCTAGCATAAAATAAAAACTTTCCAGATTCCAAGACGCAGGGGGATGAGACCCACAGTGAAGAGGAACAACAGTCCTCAGGAGAAGACCCAAATAAGACCCAGGGTTAGAACTAGCAGATAAAGGCTCTAAATGAACTATTTAACCTACACTACAGGGAACACGACAGTAGTTCTTCATGCTGAAGAGAACCTGAAATAGTAAATCCATTGGTCAATATAAAAGACTAAAAAGTTTTCTTAAAAAGTCCTCTGTCTAAAGCACAACTCTAACAATGTATTGGGATTAAAACGTACGTAGACGTGAAGTGAATGGCAGTAACAGCACAGGGGAGCGGGAAAAGCATGAGTGGAATCACATTTTTGCATATATAGAAATATATTAAATATGCACTTTACTAGGAATTCAAGGTGGACTGAGGCATGTTCAAGATGGGCATTATACTCCCTAGAACAACTACTAGAAAGATAGAATGAGAAGAGGTGGCTAAAAAGCTACTAGCAGAGCTACAATGGAAACCAAAAAAAAATCGGATAATCCCCCAAAAAAAACTGCAGCAAGGAAAAGACAAAAAAACATAGCACAGAGAGGACCAATGGAAAACTAATCAAAATCTCTCTATTTAAATCGCTGTAAATGAATGAAAAACACACTACTTAAATGAGACACGAATTCTTGTCAGAATGGATAAAGAACCAGACCTGACCATCCACTGTCGGTAAGAGACGTATTGACCAGCACACACACAGAAAAGAAAAAGATGAAAAATGATGTATCACGCAACCACACGCGAAAGCTGGGGTGGCTACATCGGTCTGAGACAAAGTATGCCACCAGGCAAGGAAAGATGCTGCTTAAAAATCAAACCGCGCGGTCATCAGGAAGACACCAAAATCTTCAGTGTGTTGCTCATACAGCAGAGCTTCAACACATGGAAAGCAAAAACTGACAGCGCTAAGAAGAAGAATAAATCCACAGTCATAAGTTGGGGATTTTTATATTTCCCTCACACTAATCAATAGGAAAAGCAGAAAAAAAATACCAGTATGCCGATAGACAGAATGTGACAATAGCATGTTAACCCACTCAACCTAACTGATATTTAAAGAACATCAACTCTTTCAGCGCATGAGACCCATTCTTTTCAAGTGCACATGGTACCTTTAACCAAAAGAAACCATACATTGGGCTATGAAACCAGACAGTGTCTGGTGCCCGGATGGCCAAGGCTTAAGGGATGTTAATGGAAATGAACTAAACTTCAGGAACGGTTCAGGGAGTGCCGGGACACGAGCTGGGACTCGGCATCTGGAGTCCCCGGGGCGTGTGTACGGACTAAGCGCTCTGCAGTGACACACCGTGTTCTGTGCCTCAGGATGCCTTTCCCAGGTCTCATTTTGTCACTTCTTGCTCCCTTGCCCCACCTGACCGCCCTGGGGAGACCAGTGTCAGATTTGCTGCGACTCCTGCAAATGCCACACATTGTCATTGGTCTCCACCTCGACCCGCGTCTTACGGGCTTGAGGCTAACAAAAGCCCGGATGCGTCGTATCTCTGAAGTCAGTAATGGGCTAGGAACATCACACAATCTTACTGTGCCATATGTTATACTGTATAATGCATACAATTGCACAAATTATACTATACACTGTATTATTACAAAAATGATAACAATCACCACCATTTGCTGTGCATCAACTGTTGTGCCAAGCACGGGACTAGCATCTCAAACAGACATGTATCAGAGAGGTGAAGTAAGCACCTAGAGGTCACACAGCTTCAAGTGGCAGACTGACATTCCAGCCCAGGAATTTCTGCTTCTAACTTACTGGGAAGTGATGTGTGGAAGAAGGACAGTTGGGAAACACACACACACACACACACACACACACACACACACACACACGGCTAGGGGCTAGAATGAAAGCCACATGTGGATTCGGATTCAGCCTTTGGAACCACAGAGACCCGGAGTCACAGAGCTCTGTAGCTGGTGGCTGTGCGACCCTGGAAGGGGCTTGAAGCCTCTGAACACCTGTGTGCTTATCTATAAAGTGAGGATGTTGAGGCTGAGCCAGGTGGGACTGTAGGACGGGCCATCACTTACCTGACCAGCCTGAAGCTAGGAGACCAGCCCTGTCCCCCTGGGGAATATTAGCTCTTTATGCTCAGGTTTTTTTGGTCTACTACTTATAACTACTTCAAATTGTAATGTGTTTGCTCACTTGTTCACTGTGCTCTCTATCAGAGCAAAATTACTCAAGGTCAGGGGCTTTGTCCACTTAGTTCATTGCTGAGACCCCCAAGCCAGCAGCAGGTGTTCAATAAATTACCAGTGAATTCAGTAAAGGGCTGTTGATATCGTTGTAATTGTCACCCTTATTATGATCATCGCTGGGTAGGGCGGAGGTTCGGCAACCATGACAACCTCTAAAAGGTCTCAATCTGCTCCAAAAAGAATAAAAAAGTCTGTCACCAAGTACAATCTGAGACTCTGAAAAAGGTGTGTTTTTGGCATTGTCTTCTGTGGTTTTTCAGGCTCTGATAAAGTCTGGTGGATTGCTAAAACGTTCCATCTGCTGTCTGAGAAATTAAGTAAGTGATTCAGAGCACATGCAAGCATCTCTTACAACCTACATCAAGTTTGGTGTGGGAAGGGACTTGCGAGTGGGGTGGCTGCCTAACTTCCCGTCCTGCTGTTGAACGTGATACGCGTCACATATGATTTTGAAATTAAAATGTGGCAAGGCAGCGCTCACGGGCTTGAGATCAATTTTGGATTATTACTGCCCCCAGAACACGATGGCCCAAGCCCAGCTTTGTCTGGTGGAAATACAGTATCAGAATTAAAGGTAAGGAAAAGCAACATACGGCTTCCAGCTCCGGGAAATGCTCTAGAAACTGTGCCACGTACGTCACAATAGACTGCTCGTCCGGCGTGTCAACCATGATGTCTGTCGAGAGAGACACAGGCGTTAGAAGGACACAAGGACACGCAACCTTTAAGGAGGACCACGGGATGCTGGCCAGTGGGGGGACCCACAGACCACTGAGGTTTTCTCTTTCTTTTACACGTGAGGAAATTGAGGCCCAGACAGGGCGGATCCTTTGACGGAAGGCAGATGAACAGGGGGGCCACATGGGGCCAGGATGTAGAACCCAGGACTCGTTATTCCCAGGACCACCTTCCCTTGCTCGCTGCTGGAGGGAGCCCCACACTAGCCTGCCCCATGTGGAAACCAAGACAGCCAAGCGCCTTGAGAAGGTGTCCTTTCCAATCCTGTCACTAGGCTGCGGGGACCTGGTCCCAAAGGAGCTTCATTCCATGAGACGATCGCCACAGTGTTGTATATAAACACAACTATTTCTGAAACAACCTCAATGCCCACCAATGGTAGAAGAACCTAGTGAATCCTGGTATGCCGTGAGATGGACCATTACGCAGCCCATAACAATATATAATGAACACATTACAGCTACATGCAAATACTTATGTCAAAGCTAGAATGTTAAGTAAAAAAAAGAGGCTACAACTATACATACACTGAACAATCCCAATTATGTAAAAAAACTGTAATGAAAGGCACCAGAAAGTACTGGAAGAATGACCTCACTGGCAGGAGTACAGGAGATGTAAAAAGTTTTCATTGGATTGTTCTGTATTTTCTAAGTTTTCTGCCTGGACAGCAAGTGGTACGCAGGTGACAAAAATCATTCCGAAGGAAGAGCTCTAGAGAGGGGACCGCCGCTACCTTCTGGCTCCAGGAGCCTGGGGATGTGAAGGGCATCGTGCGCGATGGTGAAGGCCTTCTCCAGATTCTCCCGCATGGAGTCCTCCAGGGCCTGCTTCATGTCCACCAGGCTGGGGTCGATGGCCTTAATCACAGCCAGGAAAGCCAGCCCACTCTTCCAGCTGCTCGCAAAGTCCTGCACCGCCACGCCATACCTGGGGAAAAGCAGGGCAGCCACAGGTGGCTTAGTGAAGAGAATCAGTGACAAGGGGTCAGCATGCAGCAGCCCCACGGGCCTCCCAGTGGGGCCATGAGCCGCTGACCTTGCGAGCCCTGAGCCCCTGGGCCCCGAGCCCCGGGAGAGCAATGTGGAACCATCCCACTTCCATGTCTGGACAAACAGAACAAGAAGATAGGCACCGTCCAAGAGGGTAAAAGAGGACCTGATGTCCCCCCAATTTCTAAACAGATAAATGAGCAAATTTATATACCCTGTTCATCTTATCAGCGATACTCAAAACAGCAAACAGGAAGTGCTATGCAATAAAATGGAGCCAGAAAGTCTCATGTGCACCCCCAGCTGCCCTCTCTGTACTTCCTCTGTGGTGACCTTGGGCAAGTCCTGTACCGCCCTCGGCCTCCACCTCCTCAATGGTAAAACAGGGGTGCCCTCGAGGTGACCGCCCAGTGGTGGCCGTGGGGAAGTACTGGCTGGAATCCACAGGAACAACCACGGCAGGTGGACACCTGAATGTGCCCCGCAGGTGGCCCACGGAAGGCCCTCAAAAAGTGGGAGGGACAAAGATGGCTAATCCTGCCAGGCACCGATTTCCTTTAGGAACCATCCTCTGAGACCTGCCCACCTCATCATGGTGATCACTGGATTCTCTTAAAAACAAAAAAACCGTTTTATGTAGAAACCGCGTAAGATTCACAAGCAGTTGGAAAAGCAGAAAGCAGCACACATTCCCAGCGTGTGTTATCCAAGCCGGGACATTGGGACAAGAGTCTAAGCCTCAGGCCTCATTCGGTCCCATGAGTTTCTTTTGCACGGGGGTGATACATGGACCATGGCATTTTAGCGCGAGTATAGAGTCCTGGAGCCTCGGTCACAGCGTAGAAGCAGAACTTCTGCATGACCCCAAAGATGCCGCCTCCTCCTTAGTCCCCTGACACACTTTTGGCTGATTCCTTTCCAAACAACACATCTTGATGGTCCATGTTAATCGACTCTACTGTGCTCCGCCCCTCCATCAAACTCCAGAGATCCAGCCTCTCTTCCATCTTCTTTCCTCTTTTACTCACTCCCATACCCGGGGGAGAAGGAATCTGATAGTTGTGAAGTGCTTTTTATGGGCTAGTCCTATACCAGGCACGTTCGTGGGGTCCACATCATTTCACCCTAACTGGGCTGTAAGGCAGCGAATGGCCAGCTACCAGCTTGCAGATGTGGCTGGTGGGGAAAGTGGTCCACCAGGATCTCACCCAGTGCGTACGTGGCAGAGCTGGGGTGGCCCTGCGTTGGTGTGGCTCACACCGCATATTAAACCCCACATGCTGGAAGCCCCTTTGGTTTGTATTCAGACCCTTTCAGCAGCTCCCTGCAAATCGAAGTGAATACAGTGTTCTGGGCACAAAACCTGAGAGACAGACAGCATCCCCTTCAGGGGTGTCCAACCGGCAGCCTGCAGGCCTCATGTGGCGCCAGGGTGGCTGTGCATCCGGCCCAACACAGAATCATAAATTGCCTTAAAACATTGTGAGATTTTTTTGGTGATTACATGTCATAATGTATTTAAAGTGTGGCCCAGAGACGCCAAAAGGTTAGACACCCCTTTACATGAAACAGCAGGCTTATACCTTGCATGTAACTTAATAAATGTTAATGCCCCTTTCCTTTGCCCGCTTTCCTTTGCCCAGGATGGTCCCCTTCCCTCTGCTTGGCAATAGCATGGGGGATGGGGCAAGATGCGTGGCTTACTTCCTTGTTTTCCTCTGTACCCACGCCAGCAGGGTCCTGATGGCCTTCCTCTGGTCCTTCACCGATAGTGCCACACTGCTCTCGGTGGTGGGTGTGGGTGGGAAGGAAGAGTCTGAGTCTGTGCCCCCCGAGCCGGGTGACAGGCTGGAAGATGGAGAGTTCCTGCTGAGGTTGCCCGTGAGCTCCTTTATCTAGAAGGAGAAAGTCACTTTAGACCCAGAGCAAACCTCGTCTGACCACAGAGACCAAGTGGGGCCTGACTGGGGGGACAAGCTCGTGCAGAACTTGGTCCCTGAATAGGGGGAAACCCTTCCCGGTGGCTGCATGTCAGGGAACAGGGCAGGACCCATGGTCACCTGACAGTTTCACAGGGCTTGGAGGGCATGCAAAGATACTCCACAGGGTGGGCACCTCTCCCCGTGTCTCTAGCTCTGGCCAGCCTCTGTGCACGAGTCTTCCTGACCTGACTCCACCCACCCCCTCCCCTCATGGGCTGTCCCTCCCAGAATGCATCACATTGTTTCAAGCCCCACTGCCTAGGCTCATACTGGTCCTGAGGCCTGGATGTCACCTTCCTTCATCGCTAGATTCCTGGCTGCTCAAAAGGTGGCTCCCATCATGGGGCACTTGTGAGCAATGCAGAAGCCCAGGCCCTGCCCCAGAACCTACAAAATCAGAGTCAGAATCCACATCTCAGCACCACCTCCCAGTGGTTCATATGCACGGTCAAGTCTGAGATGCTCTGGTCTAATGTGCTCCCACTCACCCTTCAAAACCCAGCTCTGATGTCACTTTCGGCAGAAAGTTTTCCTCCCTCCCCTCTTCCCCTGAGGTCATTGCCTTTGCTCTGCGCTCTTACACCACTCTGCTTAGAACTTGACCGTGGCCTGCAGCACAGAGCTCTAGAATATGGGGCTGCTTTATCTGTAACACCAGAGAGCTCTGAATGCAGGACTTTGTATGTGCAGAGCCTGGCTCATAGGAGAAACTCAAGACATTGTACTCAATGAATGAATGAAGGTCTGGGGGGCACTTCAAGCCTTGACTTTCTACACATGCTCAGGATACCCCCAGCTTGTGTCAGGGGACTGAATAATGACTACCAGATGGGCTGTCCCACACGGCATCTCTGCATGCTCATCCCATATCATAGACCCTCTCCCAGATGTGGAAACGGAGGCTCAGGGGGAGTGCCTCTGGTTTTTGAAGTTTAAGGCTCACCAAGAACAATGTCTGTTTGTCCCCAAACCATGTTTGTGCTCACCCTTCCCTGAAACACAAACATGGAGCCAAAGCCCCCAGCAAATCACCTCCATGCAGATCAGTTTTACTCTTGGGGGCGGGGGGCAGCAGCGGCAATTAAATAATGAGCCATGATGTTCTATTCCAAAAGAGGGGGATTTAAGAAGATAAAAACACCAGCTGACTCCCTTCTACTCAGGGCAAAGAAGTGGAGTGTGATTTTAAATGCCGCCTTCATGCCCCAGCCGCAGATCCTGTCTGTCTCCATAACAGCTGCGTTTCCAAATACAGGCTGACGTTGCTAAGGATGGAAAAAGGCGTTCCCCGTCACACACGCCTCTTCCTACAGCTGTCTTTCAGACAAGCAAACCCGAGTCATTTTAGGAAAGTACCTCTACCAAGTTCAATTTGGGGAAGTATGTCCCCTAGTTCTTGTGACACCGTGGAATGAAATTACTTTGCAAAGGAAATATTAAATTCTTTCATTCTCAAGAGAACACACAGACTCTTCTGCACAGAGCTCCCCTCTTTTAAAATCACAGGGATGCAAATCTCTAGCGACCAGAGCCCTTCGGCTCTCTTTCAGGAAACAGAAAAGTCAAACATCTGTAAGAAACGGAATCTCACAGTCGCCCTTGACCTGCCCCACCCCATACTGTCGGCCCTAAGTGAACACAAGGAGACCACGGCTGTGCGTCACAGAAAGGAAATGGTCTTACCTGGAAGAAGAGAATTATGTTCCATATCAGCCCAAGAACCAGTGAGGGGTTGCCATCCGCTATTTCTGCAGCGTCTATGCTAACCAGTTTTACCTGCAGAGAAGACATTTATGAGCTTAACCGGGGTGGCCAGGTATGTTGAAAACAGGTAGTTTTCTGATGCCCCCACGGACCTGCTTCTCTTTCTCACCTGTGCTGTTCAGGGGTGCCCAAGGCCACCTCTCAAGGACCCCCGCGTGCAAAAGTATGTGTGTATCTAAAAATCATGTACATTGGACTTACCAGGCACAGTTACTATGCTAAGCCCCTTGCAAGTATCAGCTCAGTTCACCCTCAACAACCCCCCCAGGCAGGTACTACTATCCCTGTATTTCAGGTGAGGGAATACCAGAGAGGTCAAATGTAAGGTGCCCCAGGTCATATACTGGTGCCTCGGTCACCTTGTGACAGACGGTGAGTGTCCATCAGGTCTGGGTGCCATGCTACTCACCACCCCCAAACCTGCAGATCAAACACGCTTTGGACAAACCGAGAGCACTGCCGGCAGCGATCACCGGCCCAGACGGGTACCATAATTATCTATTGCTTATTAGAAACAGTGAGTAGGGACGAGGTTGGTGCCCAGAGCATCTGCGTCATCACAAAATATCCCACTGACTGGTGAAAACTGTCTAGTCGAGAAACCCTTAGGATATTCTCTACTTATTTAACTAGGATCTTATTTAACTGGTCACAGGGTGATGCTCTTAGCAAGTCCCCAGTGGTTCTCAAAGTGTGGTGGTTCTCAGCAGTGGTTCTCAAAGTGTGGTCCCTGAATTGACCTCCTGGGAGCTCCTCAGAAAGGCAAATTCTGCCCCAGACCTACTGGATCGGCAGTTCCGGGAGGGGGGCCCTTCGACCAGAGCTCCCGGCAATTCTGCCACCCACTCAGGTGTGGGCGGGAACCACTGCCCTGAGTCATGTTGGTCCGCAGACAAAACCTGAGTACCAGCTCAGGGGCCTGCAAACTTCTCCAAAGGGACACAGAGGGGATGTTTGAGACCGTGCAGGCCACCCATTCTTCAGGAGGAAGAGAGGAGAAAGTCAAGGTAAACTTGCAAGGGCACCCCACAAAGTTTGGCAGGGAGACCTGGGGAAGAAAACAGGAGGCTTCACACAAATATTCCCTTCTCCCTTCCCCTGAGGGCTTTCCAAAATGTTTGACAAGGGTCTCTGATCCTATCAGCTGTCTCCAGTTTCTGAAAACACCACTCAGCAGGGCCTGGGATTTCCTAACCTAGGAAGAGAGTTAGTTCCCTGGCTCAGGGCGTTTTGCAAGCTGATGCCAAGAATATCATTCAGCCAGCACACATTCATTACAGGCAGGCCAGATCCGGGATGGAAGCTGTCAATATTGTGAATAACAGGGCCGATCACAGTCGGGCCCCGTATTCCATCTACATCCGTCATGGCCGCACATCCCATGCGGTGAATCACAGAGTTGCCTTGAAGGGATGCAGTGAGCAGGATGGTGCTCCATCCCGGGGGAGGCCAGGGCCCGAGCGCCTGGCCAAGGGAAGGCGGTGACTGCAGGTAGTCCAAAACCTCAAGGAGCATACATTCCCAAGTATCTTGGGTGCCCAGCCACACTGGGCCCTCTGTAGTGAGCAATGTAACAGCCAGACAGCAGGCAGAAGCTTCGGGGACAAAGTCCTCCCCCTCCTTTTCCCTGTAACTCCGTGGTTTTTGTCACACCGACAAGTGGGCCAAGAAGCTTATGGGAGTATTCCTTCTCCCCACTCTGGCTGCCTCACAGAGCCTGAGGCAGGGACAATGGTCATCGTGGTGGAGCCGACTTCTGTCCAGTGGCTTTCATGGGTTAATTCATTTCATGCTCTTAACGTCCCATTTCGCAGATGAGGAAGCTGAGGCTCAGAGGATGGAAGTCTCGGGGTTTGTCCCACAGGCAGCCAGTCTCTGACAACGGAGTCAGAGCAATGCCCTGTGATGTGGATTTATGGGAGAGGGAGGGAAGGACATGGGCTGGCCACACCTCACAGCATCCGGATCCTGGGGCACACGGGACCTATGTGGCAGGGATCACCCAGTTCTGGGTGATCTTTCGCTCAGCAGAGCCACAGAGGCCTGTCTTCCCTCCCTCAAGCTGGGTCATTAGGACACGGAGGGGCCAGTAAGAGCCCATAAGTGATATGTGGCCTCTGGGAGTGGGACAGGGACGGCACCTGAAATGTCTGTTTCCTCCTGTGTCCCTCCCCAGTGCTCACCCTTGCCTTCCACCATGGGGTCACTCACCTGTCCCACCTGCCTGACCAATGGGGCACAAAGCCGACAAAACACTCTCACGTTAGGAATATTTCCAGATTTTTAAATAAAGAAAGGGAGCGTGAGCTTTAATGTTCTGTTGTACCATAGGCAGCGGCTGCAGGCAGCTTGGGAAACATTTAAGAGTGGGCAAGAGCAAGCCAGCCAGGCCTTCAGAGGGCGGCACCACCACACCTGGGCAGGGCCAGCCCTTCCTGGAGTGTCCACCCACCCGTTATCACAAACACACGCCCCCCGGGAGTTCAAGTGCAGATGCTGCTCAGGAGAGCCCACCTGGCGGCCCCTCCAGGAGCAAGGGAGGGAGGAAGAGCCTCAGCTGAATGCTGCCTGGACTGGCACCCCCAGGCCTCAGCGACTCTCAGACCTAGGCTCGCTTTTCATCGCCTCTGTTCACAGACTGGGCGGCTGAGGCTCTGAGGGCCCACGTCGCCTTCTAAGACTAGAAGCCACAGCAACTGGGCCCAGAACCTGTGCCCTCCAGGGGCCGAGGCTGCCGGTGGAACGGACTCCGCAGGGACACCAGCATTTTCATGAACGTGCTTCTTCACGAAGCGGCTCTCCTGAGATAGAATTTATATTTCGTCCAATCTGCCCATTCAAAGGACACGGCCTGATGGTTTTTAGTGAATTCGCAGAGAGGCGCGGCATCGCCAGAGTCGATTTTAGGACATCGCATCATATCAGAAAGAAACCCCGTCCTCGTCAGCTATCTCTCCCCCAATCCCCCACCCCCCAGACCTAACCAACCACTAATCTATTTCTGCCTCTAGGGATCTCCCTGTTCTGGACATTTCATAGGAATGAAATCACAGAACAAGCAGCCCTTTGTGTCTGGCATTTTCATAAAGTTCTCAGTGTTCATCTGTGTGGTAGCCTGTATTGGTGCTTCGTTCTTTCTCCTGGCTGAGCAGTTTTCTGGCTGAGCAGTTTTCTGCAGTGTGAATATACCGTACTCCGTTTATCCATTCATCCACCAGTGGACGTGGGGTTGCTTCCACCTTTTGGCCATTGTGAGGGATGCTGCTACGAACGATGCTGTGCTTTTTGGCCACCACCGTCTGAACTCCCTCCTAGGTCTGGGGCTTTGCTCACAGTACGGGAGGCAGAGCCCACCTCTCCCTGCAAGACCCCAAAGTGCTTTCCTCACCTCCTCACCCTTGGCAGCTGAGATGTCGGGAGGCACCAAGGTTTGGTGACCCAGGTCTTTGAATCTGAATGTGTGACACTGAGTTCATTCCAGGGTCTGTGATGTCCTACTCTCAGCAGCCGTGGGGACAGTGCAGGGGTGGCCATGCCCACACAAGGTCCTTGAATTGGAGGCATAGGGACCTTTGCGGTGGGCCTGGCGCCTAGCACCCCCGGGTTCCATCCTTGGTTTCCCTGGCCCCTCTGTTTGCTCCTCAGCACCCTGTCAACAGCCTTTTCTGCTTCAATCAGCCAGACTCAGCTTCTGCTGCTTACCCCCCAGAATGCCGAGTGCGCTGCTCTTTATGACCGAATTTTACTGTCGGGCGAGCTGTGGCGTTTCCACCCGATTAATCGCTGACACTTAATGAAAGGGGAGCTCTGGAAAGCTCATCCCCCAGGGCCATCCGCTCCCATTTCTCAAGGACATGAAGCAGAGTCCAAAACACAGAAAAAGCTCATTAAAGTCTAGAAAGTCCTATCCAAGAGGGGAGAATTTTTGTAAGTTTTCCTGGCTCATTTAGCCTCCCGGAACCCCCTGTACTTCTCCTGTATTTTGGGTTCTAAGAGACAGTTTTAAATTCTGACATGCTCACCTGCACTCTTATTCAAAAAGGGGAGAAAAAAAACACCAACTAATTCTAAAGAACCGAGCCCCGATCAACTGGCCCACCCTCCCCAGGGCTGGAGTCCAGGGGAGTGTTTGTCCTGATGGAGACGGAGGGAGGGCAGGGAGTCGGGCTGAGTCACCAGCGGATGGGTCAGCCAAGTTCCATTCAATTTAAAACTAGTCGGGGTGATCGTGTGAGCGGGGTCCCTCTCCGTGCTTCTCCTGTGACCTGCTAGCATTTTCCTTTGCCACAGGACAGGCCTGTGTTTAACCAGAGGTGCTTCGAATACTCACATTGCTGTCTTCCAAAAACTTAAGTGCTTTCGCTATGTTGTTCAACTGAAAGATGCGGTGGGACGAGGACTTGTACTCATGGAGCTGTGACACAGAGCAGAGCGGAGCCCGTTAGACCCGCCCAGGCCCCTCGGCCCCGCACACGCGCCTGCCTGCATGCGCCCCTCTCCTTCTCTGTCTTCACATCAACCTCAAGAGAAAGTCGGGGCTCCCGGCTGAAAAACCCACCCCTTATTTATGGTTCCTGGGACTTCACTAGCTGAGCTGGTGAATGGGGACCCAGGGGTGAAACCGGGGGCAGATGTGTCAGGCTTTTCCCTCTGACCCAGCTCCTGGCTTTTGATAGTCCCCCTCCCCCAGAGCCCCGCAGTGACATGCTGTCCTCGAGGGCTGATGGTTTCTGTCAGAGCAGGAGCTTCCGCCAGGAGCATCACCACACAGCTGCTAAATCATCCGGCAAGTCCCTCCCTGGGGTGGCAGATGTTCCTGCTTTCTGGCCAAGAGCTTTGTGAGCAGCTGTCCCAGGTCGGAGAGAGGGAGAGAGAGAGGCAGCGAGACAGAGGGGAGGGGATGGCAAGAGAAAACGTGAGAGAGCGGGACAGGCGGAAAGAGAGAATGAGGGAGACAGACACAAGGAACCGAGACAGGCAGATGGAGAGAGAGAGACAGAGGAGAGAGACAGAGCGAGAGGGAGAGAAAAGGAGAAGTGGGGAGATAGAGAGAGTGTGTGTGTGTGTGTGGGTGGGATTGGGGGGCTGCAAAAGCTAAAACTCGGACGATGTCAGCTGTCCACACCAGGAGCACCATCAGAATGAACACCCTGGAGTGAAGCCCATGACGCCCCTGAGGCGGGTGGCTTACGTCCCAAGGCAAACCAGTGCGCGTCAGTCACTCCTGGCATGAACTGCAGGGCCAAGCGCATAGGCCATCGCTGCTCCGCTGTGGCCACCACCATGAGTCAAATCAAACCCTGGGCTCTAGAGCCGGGTTCCTCAACATCAGTTCTACTGGCGTTTTGGCCAGATCGTTGCTCCCCCTCCTGGGGACATCTAACAATGTCCTAGGGATGTGTTGGGTTGTCAGGCTGGGGGTGCTGCTGGCACCCAGTGGGCTGAGACCAAGGATGCTGTGATGCGGCTGAGCACCCCGAAGTACACAGGATGGCCCCACCAGAAGGACCCACCGCACCCCAAATGTCAACAGCACTGATGTTGAGAGCCCCGTTTGGTGAAGGGGAGAGACAGGACTCACCGGTGCACATCAGACACACGCCACATGAAGAGGACGGCTAAGATCCAAATGAAATAAGCCTCGAGATCGGCGGGTTCAAGTCAATTTTGGCCGTACTTACAAGAAGGTCCTAGAAGCTAGCGATTCTAGTGTTGGCCTCGGGGTGGGTGCCAGAAGGTGGTTGTGAAATGCCTTCCCCATCTGCCTGATTCTCGGCTACCCTTCTGGTTAATGTGCTGGCTGTCCAGCGAAGCCATGATGTTCCCGTTCCAATTTTGAGCCTTAACAGACTCATGGAAAACACCAGGCACGTATTCATTCACTTACGAAAGTACACTTGCTTTGACAAAAAGATACAGCGGAGTTACACGCGATTCTATCGGTCTTAGTCACTGAGGAATGAGCGTTACCCCTCACGGTTTCTTGTCACGGGATTCACGCACGGTCGGGGATGCGCACACGCACACAGGTCTGTGTTGCACAGACACCTTCCTCTCTGTTTTCCTCGGCATTTTATGTCTCTCTGGCCCGCGGTGCCATACGTACCAGATTTCGCCCAGACAGGACTTCTAACAGAGCCATTAGGATTCTGCCATCTTGTATGTCAATGAATAAATCTTTAACTTCCAGAGGGGGGTTGCACTGTGGAGGAAGGCAAAGGAGGCAGCTGATTAGCAACCCGTGTCTCCCACGGAACTAGGTCCCAGCTCCAGGTTTCACTTGAGAGAAAACCGCCGGACGCCCACTGCTGTCCACAGGCAGCAAAGCCCACCCACGGAGGCCCTAATCCCACCTCCCTGGAGGCAACACCTGGGCACCAGGTGTGCTGGGGGGCTGTAGATGAGATAGCATCAGGGGCCCCATTAAACACGTGACCCTTGGGACCCTCCTAATGTGATATCGTAGACCCCAGAATCCTATTACATCCACGTTTCTGCTTAAGGGTAGAAAGAGAGGGCAGGTCTTAATTACAGACTCCCGTTGAAGGAAATGAGGCCATAAGTAGGGCTCACACCAATTACCTGGTGCAAGCCCTTTGCCTCAGATCTGGGGACCCTGAGGCTCCAAGAAGCTGGGTGATGTGCCCAGTGTTTGGAGAGGTCAGCTCTTTGGTACAGCCCTGTGCCTCATCAGGACACCCTGGCTGACCACAAC
This sequence comes from Sturnira hondurensis, assembly GCF_014824575.4. NCBI lineage: Eukaryota > Metazoa > Chordata > Mammalia > Chiroptera > Phyllostomidae > Sturnira > Sturnira hondurensis. The sequence goes on along the minus strand of NW_028093774.1, from coordinate 5,494,661 downwards.
GGCAGCTCGGACTGACACCATGACGACATGACCCTGGGTCGGTCACCCTCTGGGCTGGGGTCCAGGTGGCGGCAGGGCCCCCCCATCTCCAGGACCGCCCAGTCAAAGCACACACACCCGCCTTCCTGGGGGACCGGCTGTCACACCATCAACGTTTAGCCCAAGTCTGCAGGTGGGACGCCCTTGGCAGAGAAAGCCAGGAAGGAGGCTGGTGTGGGCAACGTGGGAGGGAGTGGAGGGCAGATGGGCACACAGCTGGCCTGCAGACTGTCCACTCCCAAGTCTGTAGGGGTCAGGATCTCAAAGTCTGAGGGGCTGATTTACATGTATATGTTGATGTATATTGACATGGTTGGGCGTACGAAGTAATGCATGTGCATGATAACAAATCCAATTAAAATTGTATTGAAATGCTCATCAGTGGAGTGCTGCTGCCTCCTTCCCCCACAACACCCAGGCTTCTAGAGACAGACCCTTATCTCAAGGGGCACCTTTTGCCTGTTGCACTAAGAGGCAAGGCAGTTAGACACACCTGAGTTCAAATCCAGGTTCCACCCTCAACAGGATTCAGCCTTGGACATTTTCGTTAACCTCCCTGGACCTGAGCGTCCTTGGTGACAAGGTTCGGTTGTGGAATGTGACTCACTGCAGAGGGCAGGGGCCACCACAGGATGGATCACGCAGGTAAAGTGCCCGTCACAACACCTGCTTTCCTGGAATACTCCCGCACCATCAGCCAGACCAGGTTACCACCAAGTGGCTTTCTGCAGAGTCTTGGGGGGCCCTTTCATGTGCGGCACCTCTGCTGAGGGTGGCACCCTCACAGCTGTAAGTGCTGAGAGGCAGATGTCCTTCGCTGGGGCCCTCCCACAAAGAAAGCCCTTGAAGCATCATCTCTCTGCCCTACTTCCTTCACCTTCTGGGTTCCCTGGGTCAGCAAAGGGCGCCCTCAGCCCCAGTTCACCAGGCTCTTCCCTCTCCCTGGGGGAAAAGACCCCTCTCCACACAGGATCTGGACTGTGAAGGGGCCTGTGCAGGAAGCACCAGAATCACCCCCGCCCCCAGTTCCTTCTCTGAACCAAGCCCCGGAGAGGCCTGCTGTCTGTGAGCCGACACTGCACTGTGTCCACTGAGAGTTTGGCTCGACCAGGCCTGGAGTGCACCGGGCTGGCTGGAATTCGTTGGTCAGATGCACCGGCCCAGGGATAGGCAAACTGGGCCTCCGGGAACCCCAGGCTGCCGGGGAACAGCTTCCTGGTATCCTGGAGGGGCCAAGGTGCATTGAGAAGGAGGCTGATCCATTGCAGCCCTTTCATTAGAGATGTTCAGCTCTTACAGGCCCCTGTTTAGGGTCCCAGGCAAGACTTGGCTTGAAGAAAGGTTTCTGTTGACAAATGCTGGGTAATAAGTGCTTCCAAGCAGCAAGGTTAAGACTTCCCGCAACAGAATCTCCAGGGACGGGGCCCAAACACCTGCGTTGTTACTAGGCCGCCACTGCAGCACGGGGTCTGTTTACCTTTCAGTACGGGGCCTCACTGTTAGAATGGTAAGGCTGGGTGCTCTCCACTCCCCGGTACAATGAAAGGGGGTGTTCACAGCGGAGATGAGGAGACAGTATAAATGGGGGGTGGGGACAGCAGTCACCAGCCAGAGACCCGGGCTCAGGAGAGCCTCAGAAGCCCGGTGGAGCTGCAGCCCAGGCTCCCTGTTCCTCTGGCAAGGCCTCCTTCCCCAAGAGCTGTGGAGGGCCCACAGTTTCTTTTTTTATTAAGGAAGGTGGCATTTCCTGAGGCCTTGTACAAGCCCCTGACCCCCAGGGAGTCAAAATACAGGGCAATTCCACCCACAGGTGCACAGAAAAGGACTTGGCTTCAAGGGCAGCAGTGACTTTGAACCAAAAGGCAGATTATTTTCTTCTCTTCTTTTTTATTTTTTTTCCTTGGCAAGTTCCCGCAGCTCCTTGGGCACATTCCAGGCCGAGCATGAGGGCATCAGGTTACGGAGACACTGGAGGAAATATTATTCCTGCTAATGGGAGGCAGAGACCGCGGGGCCCAGAGCAAAACACCCCCCAATCAATGGCCTAACAAAACGTCCAGTTGCCAGCCCCGACTGTGGCTGAGCCGTGTGCTCGAGGGGAACCTGGAGCATCATTCCCGTGGACAGTGTCTGTATAAGCCTTGGCGGCAGCGCCGCCCACGGGGCCTTGGCCGCAGTCCATCCTGTGAGATGGCGAGATGGCGGGAGGAGAGATTGAACCGGCTCCAGAGAAAACACCCTTGGGGCCCCAAACGCAGCTCCGCGGGCTTCACGAGGCCGGCCTGGCCACGTAAACAGCACCCAGAGGGTTTTCTTCATGATCTAACTCCTTCGGTAAATTAGGGAATTTTTCCAGAAGCCAGAGACTCGGTAAATATTTCTGACAGCCTTCAAATTGCAGTTAAGCCCAACTCCCCAAGGAGATCCTGGGTTTCCTTTACATGAAAGGTTGTTCTTGAAAGTCTCGAGGTTGGAAACGCGGCTGTTAATTTTGCCCTGTTTATTAGGCATTGGGTTCAGGTGCTATCTGATTTATCTTCGGAGTGGGCGCGACCCACCTGCCCGCCGAAGGAGCCGGAGCGTGGCCAAGGGGAAAGCCCCGATAAATGAGAAATGATAAATGCTAACAGAGGCTCATTTGGGGTGGTGAGCGACTGCATGGGTATGTGCTGTGTTGCCCTCTGCACCGCCCTGTGTTTATCTTTTAATTAAAAAAAAAAGAAGAAGAACGAGAGAAAGATACACTCCGTCCACCAGGCTGAATCCGCAGCTGCCCCAGCCAACACACATCAGGCTTTCATTTAGGAGTTCGGGGGAACTCAGGGTTGGGAGACGGCCTCCCTTTTCTCCAGAAATAACACTTCACACTGTGAGCCCTGCCCATCGTCAGAGTAACGGGCAGGTGATTTATCACACTTCGTCCTGACAGGTAGTCTTCCGCCTCAAGAATGCGGGAGCCTCCTGGGTTTCATTCTACAGGTGGGGCACAGAGGTGTGGGTGGCCAAGGGCTGCTCGGGAAGTATCACAGGCCCCGAGAGTCAACTCCACGAACGGCAATTTCGGTCAGGAACTCTACTTCCTAAAAACCGCGTTTATTTTCTCCACTTTCTAATCATTTCAGTGATGTCCTCTACGGACCTTCATTGGGGCTAGCTAAGGCCCGTCAATTGTTTCACTTGTACCTGTTACGAGGGCAGGAGAGAAGGACATCTGCCCGCCTGCGCTAACGTGGAGCTCTCGAATCCCCGCCAGGTTTGAAAAGAAATGAGGCTGCTGGCGGGGTCTAGTTGGAGAACCAGATAATGGAATTTAGGAAGAAGTGGAGTGAGCGGGATGAATCTCGAGAAGTCAGCTTTCTTGTAAAGGGAAAAAGAGGCTCTCCAGCCCCGGGCAACACAGAACATTCCAGTCGGGGGGGCCACCCTAGCGTATAAGGAGGGCTGGGATTTCTCACTCAGGCTGTGCGTCCAGCTTCCTGCTCATCCTTTTTTTCCTGCTTCACAGCCTGAGAAACTTGCAGACAAAATGCAGTTCAAAACTGGCTGGCCAGAGCACGTCAGACAGAAAGAAAAGGGGCAAGAAGAGTCACCAAGACTGATCTGCAGAAGCCAGAGGAAGGGCTTCCTTCCCGGCGCTGGAAGTCATTAAGCCCGTTTCCTTATTCCTAAGGGTGGTGGGGGTTGGGGTGGGGGTCGGGGGGGGGGCAATGAGACNCTGTGCGTCCAGCTCCCTGCTCATCCTTTTTTTTCCTGCTTCACAGCCTGAGAAACTTGCAGACAAAATGCAGTTCAAAACTGGCTGGCCAGAGCACGTCAGACAGAAAGAAAAGGGGCAAGAAGAGTCACCAAGATTGATCCGCAGAAGCCACAGGAAGAGCTTCCTTCCCGGCGGGGCGCCGGAAGTCATTAAGCCCGTTTCCTTATTCCTAAAGGGTGGTGGGGGTTGGGGTGGGGGTCGGGGGGGGGGGGCAATGAGACTTGTCATGGAGATGAAAGAAGATGTCTATGCACTAAGCAGCTCGTGGTACATGCACCTGAAGGGTTAGGTAATATTACTGATCAATAGCAACAGTATGGGATTGATGAGGGAATCTGGCTTTGTTAAAAGGGGTCAAGGGTTCTTGCATACTTCAACCCAAAGTCCTACAAAAGGCTCCTCACGGGAACCCCCCCCACTGGACATCAGGAGCCCCCTCGCCTCCTGTCCGTGGAAGCGTTTGGACCGTGCAACAATGAATGTCTTCTAACCTTTGCTTGTCGTTTCTATTTAAAGATAGACCTTTCGGGGTGTGGCGATATTCATTCCTGGGGTTTGGTGGTCTCGGCTGGTGGGCAGTCCCTGAGCTGACAGGCTGCACAATCTGCTGGCCCTTCATCAGCTCACCCGGAGGACCATAAATACCGCTTCGTGCGGGGAGTTTGATAAAAAGTTCCAGAAAAACCGAAGCTACTTCAGGAAGATAATGGAGTTTCAGTGCACTGGTGTCCTGTGTAGGGCCACCGTGGTTCTTACAGCAGGTAGAGCAGCACATGCCATGTACCAGCTGGCTGTGGCGTCACTTCCCAAAAAGTAGGACCGACTTCAGCATCTCCTCCCAGCAATCAGCTGGTTCAACTCCACTCAGCTCTCGATGGACCAGACAGCCGATACATGACTGAGTTCTTCTTTGGGGGTCAGTCTGTTTTGACTGGTGCTCACAGCCACAGGTAAAGCTGTCTTTACCATGGAAAATACAAGTCAGACCTTCCTTCCCCAGCCAGACTCATAACCCGAGGAGGACAGAACTACACCTTCCTCACCCCTGGTGTTCCCAGCACGGAGCTTGATACCAGGCAGGGAGAATGGCAGATGTTTCAGTAAATGAGTGGCAATAAGAGCAATAACAGCAACAGAAAACACAGAGCCACTGTGTCCCCTCACTGGGCTACCAAACCTCACACTGAGTTACGGACGAACCCACTGGTTACCAAACCCAAGCTCCCCACGTACCTTCTCTAGGTGCAGGTTTATCCATCGAGTAAAGGTCCTCTTCTGCACATTTTCCCTCTCAACTGAAAACAAAGAAATGCCATCAGCTGGGCAGAAAGAAATATGTTGCAAGATCCCACCCTCCTCTTCGCAAGGGGGATTCTAGGCGGACGGCAGGCAGAACCCCGGAGGGTCCCATGTACGAATGCAAGGTGGGTGGCAAGGGGTTGGGCATCGTCTACAATCCATTTTCCCCAGCCCTGGCCCCCAGCATCTCAAGTGGATGAAACACCCACAAATTCAGACAACCAAATGTTCTACACAACCTAAAGGCACACATTCAGGCATCTCTCTGCCCAGCTGTAGAGGCGCTGGTGACTAAGATACAAGTTGAACCACAGGGTGATGGGCCCGAGGAGCTGGGGTGTGGGCGAGACAGGCGCGAGTGGAGGCCAGTGATGAGGAATAGGGGTGTGGGCCCTGGAAGGGGCCAGCGTGTGGTGGACAGGATAGCAGTCCTGGGCACGACTCTCCTGGGCTGGTCGTCTCCCAGGTTTGCGTCTTCATCCAGTCGCCCACCCCCATGTCTGATCTGCTCACTGCCAGGCTGCTGTGAGATCCCTGTGACTCTGCAAGTCAATGCAACACGGTTCCGGGCACAATGGCTGCTCTCTCTTTTTCTTTTTTGTCGCTATTATTTCTAGAGCCAGGGAGCACTTGACCTTGGCCCGAAAGGCAGAACTCTGCAGGAGTCTGCTGCTGAGCCTCCGTGAGCCAGGAGGACATAAACCAGACGCAGGCCCCTCCTCCCAGGGGACAGCCTTTCCCAAACAGTCTTCTCAGGAAAGATCTTTGCTTTTCAAGGGTTACTGCCATCTAGCCAGCACTAATTGCATCCTGGACACTTTGTTTCCATTAATCTTCAAACCCGACGACACCTCCTGCAGAGTAGAAATTTATTTTACAGATGAACAAAACGGGGCTCAGAGAGGCGCCTTGACTGGGCCAGGGCACCTGCTGCAGAGGCAGGGCTGGGCAATACCCCCAGGTCTGTCTGCCCCCCATTCAGCACCTGGAGAAGGGAGGTCGGGGTCTGAATCGCAGGAATTCCAATTATGGCAAAAGCATCTGCAATAGCAATGATAATGACTTAAAAACATTTACTGAGCACTCCGAGGCAGCAGGTACCTGGTCTGGGCACTTGACGGGTGTTCACTAGTTTAATTCTTCCCCCCACCCTTGGAGGCGGTTGGGAATCCTGGGGCACCTGCTCTAAAGCCCACAACCGCTAAGGTTAAAGCTCCTAGTTTGCATATGAAAAAACTGAGCATCAAACAACCAATAAGCATCAGAGTTAGGACTTGGGGCTGGACTCTGGGCTTCTCCTACTCCCGCTAGAGCTCTGTGGGCTGAGCTGGCTTGGCGCCTTAGGACCCAAAGGGAATCTCGAGATGGGTGCCGGTGCCAGTCCAGGGCTGGGTGCTCGGTGGACCTGGCAGCAGGCCCTCGGCTCGCGCCACTACGCCTCTCAGGAAGCTTGAAATGTCGGCGTCAGCCGACTCCTGACTCACCAAGCTCTGGATTCCAGCATGCTGGAAGAACACACCACACATGCTTCAAACCATTTCACATTTCTTTAGCAATAAGAAAATGAGAGGCCATTTATCTCCTGGGGGAGGAAAAAAAGGCTACAGTTTTCCGTAACAACTGTGGTTCCTTTTTCCTCTCGGCCTCATTATTGGGTAGATAGTGGTGCCCATAAATCAAATTTTAATATTGGGCCTTTCAATCTTTTTAATTGAAGAGGCAGCAGACAGTCATTACACTTTATATGACCGATTTTCTCTCATTTTCCTCCTTTTCTATAAAGGAAGGGCACTGGCAAGCAGGCACAAGGATTGAATGTCTAGTTCTAGTTAAATGTTTCGAGGGAAGGAAGGAGAAAGGAAAAGGAGAGAGATGAGGTAGGGAGGCGGCATTTGCTGGGAGCAGGAGTGCCAGAGTCCCAGAGCTTTCTGGAAGATTGGAGACCCCCTCCCGCACACCCTGTTTTGGCCTCTGCAGCTTTTCTGTGGGACAGGTGTCCCCAGCTCAGCGGCCACCCTCTGTAGAGGGGCACTCGGCTGCTGCCTGAGTGTCACTGTTAGGAGCACCCCTGCTCAAGCGCCCGGGGGTGTGGCTCTTTGTGCACGGATCTGTTCCTCAGGCCTGAGAGCGAAAAGCGAAACGGCCGGGCCTCAGTGGTAGGCACATTTAAAATGTTAATAGCTACTTCCAAACTGCCCTCCCAAAAGGCTGCCCCAGTTTATACTTTCACCCCCAACTGTCTTTAAACAAGTTTATGGGGATTGTAAAGTATTTACACACACATTCAAACACTCAGGCTGGTTTCTCCATATGGCTTCAGAGAGAGCAAAGTATGAAACAGAAGAGCATTCAGGGAGAGCCTGAGAGAACCTGGGTTAGCCTGCGGGTTTAACTGCGCGGAAAGGTGTAAATGAGGAAGTGGGTGTCAGTCCGGCTATGCCTGCTTCACCCATCCATCCATCCATCTGCCCATTATCCGTCCATCAGTCTGTCTGTCCATCCATCCATCCACCCATCCATCCACCCATCTTGGTACTTAGTCGGTGATTATCACATGCCAGAAACTATGCCAGACCCCGCAGGCAAAATCAGAGATAAGGAATGAAGCAATCACGGAATTAGCACTCTAGGAATTCACAGCCAAGTAGCAGCGAAAACACGGGCACCGCAAAGCACACGTGTGAGGGGAAATGAATCAGAAACTTCCAGGACTGAAGGGTTGGGAGGAGGTGATTTTAGACCCCACGGGGACTCAGACCTTCCGGGAACTCGAAGAGGAGGTCACCGTAGAAGTGGGACGTAGCAGGGCTCCCGAAGGCAAGGGCAACGTCTCTAGCTCGGCCCCGACCCACAGCCAACCTCGGGGAGGCCTCGCCTCCGTTCCAGCCACGGCCAGTGGGCAAACCTGAGCCCAGACTGGCTTTGACAGCAAAGGTGACCTATGGGAGGGCAAGGTTGTGGCTGAAGACACAGGAGGACCATGAGGCTAAGTCAGGAGTAAGAGACGAGTCCCAAACTGAAATCGGGCAGAGGCCACCTTTTCTGAACCCGAAACTGGGACACATCACTCAATACACAGGAGAGAGAGTATGTGGCCTGGCCGGGGACATCCTCGTGAGAGCCACACGCCATTAGCCAGACAACCTTGGGCAAGGTCATCATTCTCAAAATACTTGGCCTCAGCACCCGCTCTACAGAAAGAGGGTAACTGTGCCTCCCTCACAGGCAGGCTGTGAGGTTCAATGGGGTCACCCCAAAGGCAGCCCCAATAATCATTCCATAAGACCTCCCAGGCCCCACAGTCCTCCGCACACCATGGCCTTGGGCTACTTTGCCTGGTGTCCGACTCAACAGTCTAATGCTCTTTGCACAGATTTCTCCATTTCGAACCCCCCGCCCCCACCCTGCAGGCCTTTTCTACTTCTAGCCTGCCAAGACTCCATAAACTTTATATAGTTTCCATAAATCCAACGGCCCCTTTTTTCCACCGCACCTATCACGTTGTAAAGGTGTAGGAAACCATTTCTCAGGAAGGGTCTGGCCTTCTCACGCAGTGTTTGTGGGGCCCGGTGTGGGTTTACTGGGCAAGAACAGAGTAATAACGGGGCAGTAAAAGCGCCGTCCCCGGCTCTGCCTGGCCGGCCAGGGTGCCTGAGTGCCGGCCAGGGTGGAGGAGGCACTCACCAGGCCCAGCACGGCCGGGACAGAGATGCGAAGGGAGGCCTCACCCTCAGGCTTCATGTCTCCCCAGACATGAGTCTGTCCAGGCTCTGCCCACAACAGACAATGTGAAAAGGAGCAGCACGACCTTCCTCTCCTCTGCAGGAGTTGGGAGCCACAGAGAAGGGGACATGGCTCTGGGCTCAGAGAGCTTCACTGACACGCGCGGCCTTCGTTCCCTTGTCCCCAGCCCCGCACACCCACATCCTCTGTCGTATTACCTCTAAATTCTGCCCTTCCTGCCCAGGAGAAAGGGTTGATGGCTTCATCGGTTCATAAGAACTGTCCACTCACGAATGAACCCCAGACAGGAAAGCACAGAGAAATGTATCTAAGATCTCAACATCTCGCCATCCCCAGGGTCCAGCACTAAGGACACTTTATTGAACAACCTTCCGGAACCACACACACACACACACGCACGCACACACGGAGCCAATGTGTGTAGATAGATACTCCTGTCCCCAATTTCCATGTGATCAAAGACTCCACACTTCTTGAGCAGGGTCCACAGATCACACGTGGAGCATCACCGGGTGGCACTTCACAAGTCAGTTCCCGGCCCCCACCCATGACCTGCTGACTCACTCTCACTGGGGGGGCGAGGCATTCAACCAGTTTAGGGGAGGTGGCGGTGCACTGACAACCTGGGTGTCCCCCAGGAAGAGACAGTGGCACAATTGCTGGGCAGAGCAGAACATGCCGGGGGGCATACTGCCCAGCCCAGGGGGAACAGCACAGGGCTCCGCCACAGACCAGGGGACGGGGCTCGGAATGCGACTCCCAGGCTCGTGCCAATCACGTGCGATACTGCTTACTGGCACTGGGCAGGAAAAAGTCCCTTCCATTTCTTCTCTGTCCAGAGGGCTCTTCCTGAGGGGACTGAGTCCATGTAGTGGGGGGATCTCTGAGTCTCCTGAGGGAGAAGTCAGAATTCCCCTAGGAGGGCTGAATTCCGCATGGGAGACTTATGCTGTGATGTCTGTCCTGGTGGGTCCATGGGGAGCATTTGCTTCCAGCTTCAGGGGTGCTGCCTGGGCGGGAGGGGGAGGCAGGGGGCAGCACTGAGGCCCCATCGCCCTGTGCTCATTCCTCCAGGACACAGGACAGGAGGCCGAGGGTGTCACCTGAGCAGATGTCCTGCAGCCCACCTGAACCTACAGGGGTATGGGGGGCAAAGGCTGAGGATTGAGCCGCAGAAGCGCACTGCCCCTCCACCGCCGCTGCTGCTGCCACTGCCGAAGCTGGTGTGCAGCCGCAGAGGTGCACACTGGGGTGCCTGCCGCACGGAGCAGCTGCGGAGGCCTTGAAAGCAGCCGCTGGGGGCCTGAGAACAGAGGCTGCTCCTTCCAGTGTGCAAGCACCAAAGGAGTTGCCCTGCCACCTCTTTTGTAAAGATATCCCCATGAAACTGGCCTAGAACTGTCCCCATTTCACAGATGAGGAGACTGAGGCACAGAGAGATTAAGTTACTTGGCCACTCACTGGAAGACTGGGACTTGAACTTGGGCTCCAGGTGATGCTGCTCAATGTACCTCCCACATGTTTGCGGGGTCCTCCTGGTGCCCTCTGTCAGCTTCTCTCATGAGTCCCCTGGGGGTTCTGTCCCTTGGCCAGGCAGCTGGTCTCAGTGTCCCCACACTAGGAACACCCTGTACAGGTTGGAGCCCTCAAGGCTACCTGTCAGGCAGGGGTGCTCCTCCAGGGTGACTCTGCCTCAGGGGACATTTGGCAGGGGCTGGAGATATTTTTGATTGTCTTAGAGGACAATCAAATGACTTAGGGGACATTTTCTTGGCACCCAGTGGGTGGAGGCAAAGGATGGTGCTCAGGACCCTATAATGCCCAGGACAGACCCTCCCCCGCACTGACCACAGAGAATGATCCGGTCCATTGTCAGTAGTGCCATTGGTAAGTGAACAGGAGAGCTCTGCTCTGAGTGACCTTGAACAAGGGAAGTTCTGCTCTCTGGGCCTCGGTTCTCCCGTCTGTGTAGTGGGAATCATTGTACTGACTTCAGCGGTTTCCAGGGTCAAATGCATTTGACCTGTTCTTACCACACCACATGTAGGTGAGTGACAAAAAGCCACCAGCCCATACACAGGCACCCATCCTCCCACGGACAGTGCCCAGAGCAGCCAGCACTTGGGCGGCCCCTGCCTGCCCCTCCAGCCCTCGACGCGCCGACTCCCTGGAGCCAGGGCCGCTCCGAGAAGAGGCCCACCCCGTCTGGACGCGGCCTGGCCCTGCCCGGTGGTTTCGCTCCTTTCCCATCTTTCAACACCTCCCAGAAACACAACCTCATTACATGGCCCCATGCTGGTTCACTTGAGAAATAAAACGCAGAAACAAATTAAACGGCAATTTCTTTTCAAACAGGAGAGGGGCCAGGCTTCAGGCATACCAGGCCGACGTCCTTTGGTTCCGGCTCCTGGGGACCACTTCCCCCCACTGGCTCTGGCGGTATTAAAGCTGAGGCCTCCATGTGGTCTGCACCAGCAGTGATTTTTGCATTTAATTTCCTTTGTTTTTCCTCCCTGAATGTTTGCTCTGACTCAAGCCCCTTTTATCGAGGCTTTGGTAATAAAATGCAAAACCCTCCGTGGGACCGCAGCTGAGCAGTGTGCGCCTCCTCCAAATAAACGTGCGGCGCGCGGCGGGCTGGAGCTGGCCAGGCCTCTCGGCCGCTCCGCCTGCTCCGCAGCCTTCTCCCCTTTGCCCTGATGCAGGCTGGGGACGTGCGGACCACGGGCATCGGGACAGAGAAGGAGGCACAAACTGGTGGTCTCCCAATCCATGCCCGCAGAGGAAAATAAAACTGCCAAACTCATTCTAACTGGGGACTTAAATCCAATTCTCTCGCGGGTCCCAGAGGCCACCAATTAACATACCAGGTTCTGCACTGCTCTGCCCCTGAAGTCAGCTGCTCCAAAACACATAACCCACGGCTCCAAAGGGCTAGTCCCAATTACACACCAAATTAAGTTTTAAGCTATATATATAGGGCTGGTGCCTGTAACTAAAATAAAAAATAAACTCGCTCTAGTTTTTTTTTTTTTTTCCTGAGAGTGATTCTAACCTCAGTGCTAACCCTCAGCCCACCTTGATTTACGACCGATGACGCCAGCCAGCCATAAAAACCCAAGCTTAGGAAAAGAGATTTTAACATCCACCCAGATGGGCACACCAGGGTGACCCGAGCCATCCAGGCCGGCTGCCCTGGAGTGAGCAGCTGAACCCGAGACAGGGATCTACGCGCTGCTATGCGGTCACGCACGCCCGCGTCCAGACGGCGAGGACGCTTCCCCAAGAAGATGGGGACCCCGTCCTCCTGGGCTTCCTTTGCCAGGTTCCGGAAGGAAGGAAGGATGCAGAGAGGGACAGACGGAGGGAGGGAGGGAGGGAAGGAGAAAGGGAGGGAGAGTGACAGAAAAGTGCTCTCTGCACATGCTGGGGCGTCTCACCTCATGCACCCCGACACCTTGATCTCGGGAGTCTGAACTTCCCGCTGTGGACCACAAAGGGCAGTGATTTTTTACACCAGTGTTTCCTTGAACGTGTCCGGTGTCTGAATAGAAACTGCAGTGACTTCTAAACTAGGGGTCTCCAAACCCCATTCTGCTGAACACGGGCTCTAAACAACCTCTCAGAAGAGGAGCCAGCGTGTCTGGAAAATATCGCGTATCTTCCCTCTCATGGATACTTATGATCCGTCCATCAGAGGCTCTGAGAAGCCACACAATAAAGACCTAGGTTTAACCTCTCATTGGAAGCCAGATCCCTTTTCTGTATAAAACTAACCACAACCTCCTTGTAGGATGTTCACGCGTGGGAGGAGATGCCTCCGTGGGGCCCACACAGCCAGAGAATCAGGCAGCCATACTTCCTACACCACACGTTCCCCAGACCCTGCTTCCTCTTCCCCTTGGGCACTCGGCCTAGAGCACGTGGCTGGGTGCAAGGCATGCCACTTTCAGACCCGGCCAGCAGAGCCCCCCATGGCTGGTGACCATCCACGGGGGCCACGCAGAGGACGCAGAGGAAGACAGAGCCACGAGAGAGAAGGAGCCCAGACACCTGAGTCTCCCCTTGGACAAGAGTCACCGAGTAGAGGCACCGCTGTGAGGAAGAGCGTTGCTGGGCCGCCGGGAGAGTGAGAAATACATCTTCACAGTCACTTGGGGGCTGTTGCTACAGCAATACCCCCGCTCATACCTGTCTTGGGTGGGTGGGCTCAGACCCTTCAGACCCCCCTGCGAGGAAGGAAGGGAGAAAGCCACCACTTACGAAGCCTTCTCCAGGCAGTGAGGATCCCTTGAGGTCCACTGTTTAATCCTCATGGTGGCAAGAGACAACGATGAGAAAACTGTCTTGGACAGGAAGTGACTTGCCCCGGCACTAGGTGGCGTGGCTCAGAGGGGAATCCAGCCCAGACCCTCTCCCTGGCACCACACCGGGCCGGCTGAAGCCCTGCAGAGCACAACTCACTGAAGGACCTTCACGAAGCATCTGTTTCCTGGCCAGGATGGCGCAATTGCAGAATAAGGCTGGCCTGGGGGTTGCCCCTTGGGAACAGAGCTTAATAAGCCTGATAAGAATTAGCCCAACCCCTTGGGTTCAGCTACTTTTTAAAAAGGACACTAAAAACACTCACTTCATACAAGTGACCTTGATTAGCATTTTAAGGGCGTCTGTCTGGAAAAAAACAACCCACGCTCACCATTTGAATACCATTATTTTTATGTACATGCAAAGGCCAATCGGCTGCTGGAACCTCTGGTACGAGGGTGACCAACTGTCCCAGTCTGCCCAGTACTGGGGGTGTCGCGGGGTACAGGATGCTCAGTGCTAAAACTGGGAAGCCCCATGCACACCAGGATGAGTTGGTTATTCTAGTTAGCAGACCCCAGAGTGTGTCCAGGGGAGCAGACCCTCAAGGGACAGCAGTGGGGAGGGGGCAAAGGATCTGGGTTCCTCCTGGGAGAAAAGACATGAAAGGCAAGGTGGCTGATATTCGCAAGGTGGCTGGTTAATATTTGCAAGGGATAAAACAAACTGTGAAATTCCCATTTACAGCTTCTACCTGCCAACAAAAAGTGACACCTGTGCAAATTTAAATTCCTGTCCTGAGCAGGAGAGGTAATGACTGGAAACTGACGGGGAAAGGCCAGAGGTGTCAGACTCTCCCAGAGCTCAAAGTGTCACGGCGCTTCATGTTAATTAACAGGAGAGACAAGAGGCTGCCAAAGCCAGAGGAGGAACGGAGACGGAGCTGCGCCCAGATGACAGATACAAAGGCTTTGCACACCACAGCGTCCTTCGTGAAACACATTTGTTTGAAAAGACAAAGGTATTACTTACATAAACCACCCACATGCACACACTCACGGATGCCCACCTGTGTGGCATGTGCAGCTGCACACTGACACACACGGACACACACGTCCCTTGCCGGAATATGGCTCACCTTCAACCCTCCTCAGGGTTAGGACCTCAGGGTCCCTGGGGAGATTCATCATTACAAGGTCTCCCTGATGCCACAGCACAGTGGTTCAGACCTCAAGGGCTGCACTCTGACATTGAGGTCAAGGTCAGGTCATCGTCACTGGGTGGAAACTCTTAGAATGGCAAATTCCATCTCTGTAATCTTAAAAAAGAAACCCACTGAGACTAGACCTGCGACTCGAGCCCTGGCTGCACACGACGGTCACCTGGGGAAACTTTACAAAACACCGCTGGGCTCCGCTCCAGACTCATTGAACCTGAATCCCCAGGGCCAGGGTCCCAGACCTCTGCAGTATGGGGACGTTCTCCAGGTGACCCTGACACTGAGCTGCACTGAGAACCACTTCTCTAGGCCAGGCGTTGGCAAAACTTTCCTGTCGAGGCTCACAGTGAATCTTTTAGACTCTGTGGGCCCTCTGGTCCCGACGACTAGTGGACTCTGCAGCACGGTGGACAGCAGCCAAGACAACACCTACATGGGCGGGGCCGTATTCCAATAAAACTTTATTTATAAGAACAGGCGACGGGCTGCCATTGGCCCAGCCCCACTGCCAGATGCAAGCAGTCTTTCTGGATCTTACTGGTGGTTGTCCCCCTCATGGCCCCACTTCGAACATTTGGTTTCAGGCTTCAGCAGCAGGGCTTTGTCTGTGTTCTGCTCACAAGCCAGTGGAACAGCAGCAGCAGGATGGCTGGGGCGGCAGGGGCGGCAGGGGCGCGTGGGAAACGAGAATCGGAAACCCAAGGGTTCAGTCCCCGCAAGTCAGAGCAACTGGCCTGGGTTTTCTCCTCCCACCACCAAAACCAGTTAAGAAAAGTCACATTTGGACAACCAGCCTTTTAAGTAATCCTCACTTAATCCTTTGATTAAGGATAGACAAAGGAAAGCCTTTGGTTTCCTTCCTCAGCAACCAACGCTGTTTCAAATCAAGTTAAGTCGTATCAGCTACCCCTTTCACTCTGCATCCCTGACTAAATGCCCCTTTGTCTGGAGAATCCAAGGGGATTCGGGGAGGAAAAACGACCCCAAACAATCACCCGATCTTCCTTAATTCTCCTTTTGTAAAGTTTAAATGGAAACAGATACAAAAGGAAAAGTCAAACACAGCTACTTGTAGGTAAAATTTCCCAGCAGATCAAATTTTGTTCAAGGAGGGCCATCTCCCCCGTTTTCTTAGCGCCACAAGGAATGCAAAATTATTCTGCCTGTCACGGCACTTGGCAATCCTTTTTTCTGATTGGGCTGACCCTTAAATAGGGAGGGTTGCTCCCAGCCAGCAGTGCCATCAAGGCAGTGATCCAAAGTCTGCTTGAATGCCTCCCAGGATGAGGAGCTCAGCATCTATCCAAACTCAGGCTTACAATATCCCAAAGCTCGCCGTGTGGAAAAGGGGAGAGTTCGAGAGTTCGGTAGTACAATGAGGACCAACAGTCAGGAGGCGGGGATGACAAGTTTCTGCGCTGCCACACCCTGGCTTTTGGGATCAGGGACCCCCATACTTTCCCTAAGTAATTGCAACTTTGTAGCTTAACTGTGCTTCTGTGGGCTTCTGTTGGCTACAATTAAAAGCATCCAATTTCTTTAACAAGCAAACTGCAAGCGAAAAAAGAGAAATTAAAGGAAACCTGTATTTTAGGAAAGGTTTAGGAACCCCAATCCATTGCCATGTACGGTGCTTACTTAGATCCTGATTCAAACAAACTATTCTTTAAAAATATAATTGTATTCTGAAAGCCTGAAAATATAACTAAATAAATTTTTAGGAGAATATAAAATGTCGAAATTGGGGCAAGAAGAAATACAGAATTTAAATACATTGGTAAATGTTAAAAAAAAAAACAACAACAACATGAGGAGTTCTTCACTGGAGCAGTCCTGTGTTCCCTTTTCCAGAGGCATGGACCAAGGCAGGGACAAGTTAGGTCCCCATCTAGGAAGTGACAGAGCCAGGTCTCATACCCAGGCCTGACCCTCAAGCCAGAGTCCTACCCATGACCTGGCACCATACGCCACAGCCGACTTCCAGTAAACCAGGACGAAGATCATTCGCAGAACTATTCTTACTCCTTCCAATGTAGGTCACGGCCAAGTGCACTGCAGCCTGCCACCTTGGGGGGCTCCCTCTGCAGGTGGGTGCGCACTTTTGGCAGCAGTGTTATTAGCAATTTCACACGTTTCAGTCAGTCCCCCCTCTCTAAGCTGCAATGTCAGCAAGGGCAGAACCCTGTCCTCAGAGGCTGAAGCCGTACAAGGGCTGCCCGTGGGGGTGGACCTGAAGGTGGGGAGACTGGGGTGAGGCCCTGGGGTGGTAAAATATCGTGCATGTAGTTCAGAGCAATTTCAAGTTTTACTTTAATCCTGGGCACGGTGCAACGTTCCTGTTCTATCATCCTCAACAACATTGGGGGAGATATTTATACATGTAATGTTTGACGAAGGGATTTTCTCTTTATGAAATTAATAGATGATACCAATAACAGGAAAAAATGAAACATACACTAGGAAGAAAAAGTCGCACGGATGATTAAATGATCCCAAGACAGCTTCCTTCCTTCCATTCTTTCTTTTACGTGCTTTTTAACATTTTTGCTCGTTTCCTTTAACGTAATTCTGACCATTTTATATATGCGATGCGGCATTGTGTGGTGGGCGCTGCTGGCTGCCTGCCCATATCTTTTCTCACCTTTCCTGAATGGTTGTGGTTTGTTGTTGCTGTTATTTCTACTATATTTATTTTGCTCCTTCTCCATCACTGAGTTGCGGGAGGAGGGCAACTCAGGAGGGCAGAGAGCCCGTCTATTAGTTTACAGACATTTTCAGACTTGATGGGGAAGTCGGCACAGCCCTTGGTGATCCTGGGTGTTGAGCCCTGGCTGCAGCACCACTGTGGGCCGTCGTGACCTTCCCCTTGGGAAGAAGGTGGATGAGTTCTGATATGAAAAGAAAATATGTGTGCGTACTAGGTAGCTAATGGGGCAGCCTGGAGCAGATGCTGCTGGTTGTGTCCCCAGTACCCACCCTTCCCTTCTTCTCAACTCACAGAATCTTAATTTTGAGTCAGCAATCTGCCTAGTGTGAAAATGATCACCCCCCCATCCTGCCCTGCAGTTAGGGGTAGTCACATGACAGAGCTCAGCCAATGAAGAGGAAGTGGAAGTTAGGGGGTGGGGTTTCAGGAGTGCTCTATAATAGGGAGCAGAGAAGGGGGGGGTGCGCACGCCCCCTTTCCTCCAACCCTCTGGCTCCTGGGATGGAGCTGAGATGCTGGAAAGCTCAACAGCCGCTGCTACAAATGACTGAGCAGGGTACAGACGCAGCCGCTCCCTCGGTGGCCCTGCTGGGCCCCAGAACTGACCCCAGGCTGCTTATCTCCGGGCTTCATTGCATGAGATCAATAAACCCTCTTGGATGAAGTCACTGTAAACTGGGTTTTGTTACTTGAGGCTGAGCATGGTCCTAACCGATACAATACCCATCTTCTTGCTTTTATAAGCCCATCATTTGTTTTTATAAACCCAACATCTACTGAACCACATCCCTGTTGCTGGATGGGCTAGTTCCAAGTCTGTTTGTTTGTTGCCTGCTCTAAGTACTTCAGTGGTCAGCACTTTGATGCATAAACCCGTGGCCCCTAACGTTTCTACAGCATTTCACAATCTGCAAAACCCGTTCCCCTCCATCTTCACAAGAGGCCAGAAGAGGAGGATTCACAATAAGATGGTGCAGCAGCCACATCATGGGCATTGACTTCCCAAAGGCCTCTCTCGCCTTCCTGTTCCCCCAGCATCTAGTTTCTGCTCAAAAAACCAACCGACTCCCGGAAATAGTGGCTGCTGGGTCTAACGAAGTGCGAAATGAGAAACAAGGGCACATCGTGAAGAGCTTGGTCTGTGTCATCCAGTTTTAAAACCCTGCAGATTAGTCCTACTGGACGTCACCCAGGGAGGCCAGGAAGCCTGTCTCTAACTTCGGGGTGCACGGAGGGGCCATGAGCAAGAGCTCGTAAATACTGCATATTGCCCGGGGCCTTCGCACGAGGGGGAGTGGACTAAATTTTTGGAGAAAAACAAATCTGTGTGTGTGTCAGGGGTGGGCTGGTGAGTTAGGCGGGATATTGGGAAGGGCCTGCATTAGAAAAGGTGGCAAGACCGTGAGATCTTGAAAAGGCATTAAGAGGGGGCTGTTCATAACAACGAGGTAGGAAATCTCCTGCAGGAACCACCTGGAACAGCATTGCCCTTGCTGACCTCCAGGTCCCCTGAGCACACTTTTGTTTCCCACGTGGCACGTGCGCTCAGGGTCTGCACACAGTGACCCCATGGGGGCGGGGTGGGGAGACGCGGAAGGACCAAAGACAGTATCTGCCTTCTCAGCTCTCAGATGGCGATGGTCAGCCACCACCTAGCATTCTGGAGAAGCTGGGGGCCCTGCACTCCTGTCAGCTTTGCTTTGCGACAGGGCCCAGTCGTTCTGGCTGTAGAGTGAACCCTGTATTCTTGCCGACTGACCCTAGAAAATCAGAGGTGCATCAAAAGAGGCTTGTCTCCCAGGCCAGTGGTCTTCGCATGTGTTTAAAAACACTTGCCTCTTCCTTGTCTGATTCTGAACGCCTTCGATCCTACACAGAGAATTCATTCATTAGAGAACAGGGAGAACCTGGCATCAGAATCACGAAAGTCACCCGTCCCCCCAGCCTGTGAAAACTGGGAACCTATCTCCATTCTGCGCTGGGCACCGTGAGGCGGGTGTTTGTACAGTTGCCCCATTTAGCACAGGAGGAAGCAGGCCCAGGGAGGGGAGGGGTTGAACTCCAGGATTCAGTGCTCAGAAACAGAAGATAAAAAAGGAGTCCCAAAGGTCTTCGGTAGGTGCGCTCTAATTCCTGGAGCGAGGGTGTTGCAGAGAGAACTGCAGGGCCTTCGCTGGGGAAGGGCCCCTCCTCCCACCTACTCGATCGCTTTTTTCCTACATTGGAGCCCTTCCGGGCCTGGTGTTGTTCCTGAGAGACACATCTCTTTACTTTTGCTTCTTCTCAAAGCTGCAGGCCTCAGTTCTAAACGCAGGTCGGAGGGCCAGAGCCGGCTCTCTTCACGCAGAGAGATTTCTGCCCTTGGCCCCTGTGGAGGAGCAGGATTAGCAGGCAAAGCCCAATTTGATTGGAAAATAACACCCCTCCAGGCTGCTTTATGGCTTTGCGTCTCTTCCTTCCAGCGCTGGCGGAGTCTTGACCCTGAGACGGGTGGGATCAGCGTGGTTGTTCCCTCCAAGGGGCCGGAAATTGCCACAGGAGCACCAGGGGTGCTGAGCAGGCCACAGGATGTAGGGCAGCAACTTAGTAATGAAAAAGTCCAAAAAGATCGCAGCCGAACGGTAAGGGGTCATGGTGTCCTGGCTCCACCACACGCTAGCTCTGTGATGGTGGGCAAGGTGCTTCCCCTCACTGTCCCTGTCTGTAGAGTAGGGGGAGGGGATAGTCCACAGCACCACATGGTTGATGTGATTCCACAGTGCTTAGAACCTGACACACGGCGGTGACAGCAGATGGCTCAGCCCCCGTCCCACGTCTCAGGGGGCACACGTGCATTCCCCAGACCAGCCACAGCCGCTTTTGCCACCAGTTCTGGTGGTACAGAATGTACCCTGTCTGGCCTTTGCCCTTCGCTTCAGGGAGGCCATCTCCATCACACCCGGAAGGAGTCTTTGCTCAGGGCAGGAGCTGACCACGCCTGATCTCAGTGCAGGGCTGACCATGCCCAAGACCAGCTGCGTGATGGGAAATGGCAACGGAAACGAGGCCCCTGAACCTGGAGCTGCAGCTGCCATTCCAGAGGAGTAGGCTTGCATGTCTTATGGCCCGTGTTAAAACAGAGCAAGATAACCTTTAGACTGGGCATAAGCAGCCTCGGCCCGAGTAAAAGAACTGTTTGCAAAGGTCATCCTGACTATTGGGCTGATGACTACTGGACAGAAGATTAAAAATGCTGCTTAGAATTAGCATCGCTATGCTACGTCATCTGCACCAACAGAAACGCCGTCCTTCCGCTGATACATTGTTCCTTCCGGGATTCGTGAACACCCACGTCTCTGCCTCCTTGTTGGAACACTGTCTAGGCTTCTGCCTGAATCAGTGTGTCCCACACAGCTACTCTTACTGCGCTTGGTACATGCTTGTTAACTCTCCCTTTGAGAGGCCTTTTTATTTTTAGGTTTCCATGACTGGGGGTGGAGTCTGTGCGCCACACAATATCTGCCAGCCTGGAGTTCAACCACGTGGCCGGTCCATCAACGACGCCTCAGTCACGAAGCCCCAGTAAAAACTGGGTGCCGAAGCTCTCTGCACCATGTCACACGTTGGAGCCAGAGGGTCATGTGAGCGTAAATGAGTAATGTGTCTTTCTAATGAATTATCCCACCTGACGGAGTCCGGAGAACGCCTTGAACCTGCGGCTGGGGTCAGAAATGAGGGTGGTCCAGTGTGCAACTGTTTCCTCAACCTTGGCAGTCTGGTGAACTCCAGACAGCTTCCCAGACACAACCCCTCCCGAGCTCGCATCCTGCCCTGTCATCCTCAACCTCTCAGTCCAGACAGGACAAGGGGACACAGGGAGGGAGCTTGTTCCCACACCAAGGGGAGGGCTTTCCAGAGGTAATTTCATGGGGGCCTCAGTTTACACACCTGTGGAATGGGACCTACCATGCTTGCACCTCATGGCCATGAGCTGCCCAAAAGCCCAGGATTCGACTCCATGGCCCGAGCCCTCTGCACAAAGCCATACTATGTCCCAGGGGCTGAGGTCAGCGTGGGGCGGAGACAGGCCCACCTTCACAAGGAGGTCCCACTCGAGTAGAAAATGCCATTTTATACATTTCAATCATCACAATTACAAATATGGATCAAGTCTTGCCTCCATGCTGGATACATGTAGGGCAGTGTGACTTAACTCACCTATTCATGTGTAAGAATCACATGGGTGCTCATCAGCATGGCTTCCTAGCCCAGGCCTGACTAGCAGAATCCAAAGGCCAGTGGAGGATCTTGGGCGGCTGTGTGGTTGACAGCCCAGTGTGGGTGGCTCTTTCAGGGTAAGACCGGGGGACATGTCAGGGTCAAAGTGGCCTCGACAGGGCCCCCAACCCCACGCAGGCAGCACCATGACTGGTCTGGTGTACAGGGTGGAGGTGGGATGGAGGGGTGGCAATGACCACTTCCTTTCTCACTTGAGGTATGGCTGTGAGGCTGGCATGCTTGGGACAGACCAAGCACTGGGACCCAGGAGCCAGCCACTTACTGTGCAGCAGGGCGGCCAGTTCTGCCACAGGTTTCTTAGGACACACTCACCGGTGCCAACACAATCAATATTCTGGGGAACAATTTCAGCATGATGCAAAGTTTGAATTTGCTGATGCGCAGTTCCTGCTTCGAGAAACTCTAGATGTGTACACTCAGCGGACCGGACCTGAACGGAGCCACGTAGAATACACAAACACACACACACATTCATGTGTTGGCCCCTCAAGCACCCACTGGCTCCGTGGGTCACCGCGCGTGCCGGAGCCACACCACCCGCATCTGATGTCACCCCTTGCTTCGGCTGGCCGTGTCTCCCATCAGATTCATATGTTGAAGCCCTGACCCCAAGCACATCAGAAGGCGACGTATTTGGAAACAGGGTCCTCAAAAGGGGAGACTAAGTTAAAAAGAGGCTGTGATGGCGGCCCCTAATCTGGTCTAACTACTCTCCTTACAAGAGGAAATTTGGAGACAGGAAGACACCAGAGGAGTGTGTGCAGAGGAAGACCACATGCGGACGCCGCGGGAAGGGGCCCCCTGCGAGCCCAGGACCTGCCAGCACTTAAACCTCGGCCATTCAGCCTCCAGAACAATGAGAAGCACACCCCTGCTCTCTAAGGCCCCGGCCCGCAGTGGTTTGCTCCGGCAGCTGGGACTCACTGTTCCCCTCCTCCAGCTTCTGTGTTAGCGTGGTGGCTTCCGGGGCACGGACGTTGGGTCACAGGAGAACGGGCTGTCCTACTCTGAGCACTTCACTTAAATGAGCTCTTTTCATTCTCTTAACCCTACGGGGCAGATACTATTATCCCCCCATTTTACAAACGAGGAAGCTGGGCACAGAGAGGTTGATTAACTTGCCCATAGTCACACAGCTAGAAGTGGGCAGAACTTGAGCCCCGGTCATCAGGCTCCAGGGCCCAGGTTCTCACCCACTGGGGTGGGTTGGGGTCAAAAGGAGGGGGCATACGTGGCCATCCTCGTGGAGTCCCCACCACTCAGTCCTCTGCCACAGGTTGGGAAGGGCTCTGCAGCTCTCATTTTAAAGCCAGTTCTGTTTCCAAAGCACCACAAACCCATCAGCCTCATGAATGTTTCATGGGAAGGAACTCTGCTGTTTTGTCAGCGACAGTGAATCTCGCCCGAGGAAATTGCAACCATGGCTTTGTGATTCAACAGATAATTACAGAGCCTAAGCCTCAGAAAATGCTTTCTTTATGAACGGCGTTTCCTCTCGGTGAGGAGGCCGGCTCCTAGTTCATCCCACCTGCAGCGCCCATGTGCCTGTGGATTGTGCCTTGGGGTTGGGGGGGGCACACCTCCCTTCCCAACTACCTCTTACAGGCTCGCTGAAGACCCTTAAGTGACCACACAGAAGACCAGGTGGCTCCTGGCTCCAAATCCCTTAATTCAATCATTTAAACATGAAACTCAGCAATGCACTGGGCACATAAGGTGCATTTGTGCTGGTATAGAGGTTGGGGGAGAAACTACCAAATGCAGGGTCCCAGGCTGCACCTGCGGGGCAAAGAGACACAGGAAACTGGGTGGCAGGACAGGACTCTATTGCAGATCCAGGCCACTGGACTCAGGAACTTTCCAGGTGGGGGTGGTGTTGGAACAGGCTCTTGCAGACCTGTGGGACAGCTGCAGACAGGGAAGGGGGACAGGGCATTGCACGCAAAGGGATGGTGACAGAGAAGGCTGCAGGGTGACTAATAAACAGTATATTCTGAGATGTGTTAAGCCCAAGCTCCTTGGCAAGGGGGGCGCTCAGCACGCTGGGTGACAGAGCCTTGAACACCACCCAAGGGGTCCTTTGGACCAAAAACACGACGAGGCCATTATTCACATGGATTCCTCACCTTAGAACGCGGGCTCTTTCGCCCTGGGCTGCAGTTTAAACCAGTTAGAGTCGAGAAGGCCCCCGTGGGCAAAGGCAGCGGCACAACAGATGGTTCATACTGCACTTTCTTCACCCAGTGAGACTATCGTCAAGTCTCTGCTGCCAGGGGCGTCCAGACGAGGGACGGCCTGTTACTGTTTTCACTAGTGTTCTCGCCTTATCCCCCATGAATAATGGACTGGAAGTCATTCTCTCGGATGTGAAGGGTGCCAACTGGAAATGAAAGTGTCTTTGCTGTGCCAAAGACCCAGCAGCAGCCATGCAAAATATTTTGTTAATGGAATGCCTATGTGCTCGGTGTTTAAAATACTTTCACCGCACCTCATTAATTCATATTAATCTCTTTCAATTAACTTGCATTACATAGGGGGTGGGTAGGAGAAAGAAGGGCTAATGTTTCTGGCTAAGAGCGCTCAGAATACCACCTAGTTTAATTCTTGCAACGGTGGGGCAAACTCCCTCTTTGGGAGATGGACTCCTTGCTCCCCGGTGCCTGCCACGTTGGCTATGAGGGGTGTGGAGGTACCATGCTCCGACAAGGACCCCACAACCCAGGCCATGCCCCTGCCACATCTCAGAACCCTGCCCATCCTGGTCACAGTTAGACTGGCTGAGAGGGTGGGAGGCCCCAGCTGAACCCACGAGCTTCTTCCCTGGGAGTGATGGACCCGGGACCACAGAGACCACCAGGGACGCCTCTCTCCCGTAACCAAGGCTGTGACTGGAACTGGAGGGCTCACAGCGGCTTCACTTCCCACTTGGTGGAGAAAGTCGGTCTTGGGAACGAGGGAATCAGACAGAACGCAGAGGAAGGACACAGTCGGGGACACTTCAGTCCTGGTTTCCTCTGCCCCTGCGGCTCAGTGCCTCTTTCCGGAAACCCAGAGTGGACGTAACCCCATGGGTGCTCAGGGACCTCTGGCTAGGTTTCTGTCATTCGCCAGCAAGAGTCCCAACAGGCGGGCAAATCACCATCTCGCCAGTAGGGAAGTGCACCTGGGGGCACCTGCCCATCGCCGCCTCGCTGCTAGAGTTTCAGAACTAGAGCTCCACCTCCAAGTCTCTGTTTTCAACACACCTCTGGGTGTGTGCAAGGGAAAAACAGTCTCTGTGACATGTATGGTACTGTGTGGTATGTGGGTGTCTGTGTGTGGTATGTGTTTGTGTGTGCCTATAAGTGTTTGTGTGGCATTTGTTTCGGGGCAGGGTGTTTGTGTGTGTGTGGGTGGTGTGTTTGTGTGTTGTATGTGGGAATGTCTGTGTTCTACGTGTGTATGTGTGTAGCGTGCACATATGTTTGTGGTTTGTGGTATGTAGGTACATGTGGTGTGTATTTGTGTGTATGCAGAGTGTACTTGGATGTGGTGTACAAGACGAGGTGTGTGTGTGTGGTATGTAGATGCTTATGTGTGGCATGTATGTGTGCAGTATGTGTGAGGTGTGTGTTTGTGTGTGCATTTATGTGGTGTGTATTTGTGTTGTGTGTGGGTACTTGTATATGGGAGTGTTTGGGTGTTCATGTGCATATGTGTGCAATGTGTGTGTATTGAGTGTGGTGTGTGTTGGTGTGTTGGTGAGGTGTGTGTATGCAATCAGGCATTGGCAGCAATGGCAGGCCCGCACACAGGGCTGGGAGAGGAGAGGGAGCCAGCCTGCCGGCACCTCCTGTGGGCAAGAACAGGGCGGGGTGGCACCAGTGTGACACACCTGTTGGTTGTGACACAGGACAAACCTGGAGAGCGCACATGCTGGCTGGACCCTGGCTGTCCTCCGGCCCCCAACCCAACACCAGGCTTGCCCTTAGGTGCAAGAGCAGAGAGGAAATGCCTCACAGACAAGCCTGGCGGTGCCAGAACGCACCCTTAATAGGGACACAGGAGGACACCCCTCCACCTCTGTCCAGCCCTCCTAGGGTTTCCAAAAACATTTGGGAGGAAACAAAAGGCCGCAGTTCCCACAGAGCTG
This sequence comes from Sturnira hondurensis, assembly GCF_014824575.4. Lineage (NCBI taxonomy): Eukaryota > Metazoa > Chordata > Mammalia > Chiroptera > Phyllostomidae > Sturnira > Sturnira hondurensis. The sequence goes on along the minus strand of NW_028093774.1, from coordinate 5,469,181 downwards.
CTGGGAGCAGGCCAGAAAAACTGATCTCCGAGTTGGGGATCCTGTTTTTGTGCCTGGCCACTGGGGCTGGGAAAGGAGCTATTTATGAGGTCTCGGGTCTGGGCGTGACCTCCCGAGGACCTCAGGCTGTCTTGCCCCTTTGTGCCTGCTCACTGGCCAGCACAGGGTGGAGGGGGAGCTCCTCCCAATGTGTGTGAATGGTTGAGCTAATCTCGGACAAATGCCCTGTCCAACCACAAACCGTGAGTGGTCCAACCCCTCTTCGTAGCCCAGACAAACAGGCGGGCCCTGGGGCCTGCACCCACCCATTGTCCTGCTGCACCTTCCTTTCCTCCCCCTACTGTCACCCCAGACCGCGATGCCCCTTGCTACTGCCCATCTTTGTCCCGCCCTAACAGGCCCACTCTCCAGTCACCGTGCCTCCACGCCTTTGCACATGCTGTTCCGGCTGCCTGGAACACGGTTCCCATACCTCTCCACCTACTGTCAAGTTCCCCTGGACGCCTGCCCTGCCCATCCTACGGAGGGGGAGGCGTCCCCTCTCTGCCCCCTAGTTTGTGCCACCCAAGATTCTGTGTATCATGACTTCCTCGGTGTCCCGGCTTCACTGACTCCCGTGGGTGCCTGGCATTCAGTGGGTACATCACTCTCTTATTCATCCAGTCTGGTATCTATTTGTTCATTAAGAGAACGAATCCAACGCACAAGTCAAATTAATGAGTCCCCTGTTTGTGGAAAGAACCATGCACTTACTACATTGCCCACTGTAAGTAGAGTTCAGAGAATCAGCCACATTACCAGCCTTCAAGGGGCTCATCCCATTGTCACTCAATAAGATAAGCATCTGGGAAAAAATGACTCATGACTTGCCGTCTATATCATGTGTCAAGTAATGGTAAACACTGTACACACTGTGGGGCGAGACGGGATAGGGAAAAGGCCATTAGAGACTAGAGAGACCACGGGAGGCTTCCTAGAGGTGGCGGCTTTGAAGCAGGTGTTGAGTGACTACATGACTCAATTTATCCCTACTGACCGAAGACGACAGAGCTACTGCTTATTATTCTAGAAGGTCACCACGAATGCCGAATGAGCAAATACTGAACTATTGCTCCTGGGTGAAATGGGGTTAGGTTCCTGTGAGCCCCTGGACACAACGTTTTGGTCAACCAGTCAATACGTGTCTTGTTTCACGTGTGTTTCCATTTGAAGAGACCTTACTGTGTATATACTGCTGACTCTAGACAGGGAGCTCCTGGCCACAGCGTGGTGACTCACACCTCCACGAAGTTTACCTGACGCAGGTGTTTCCTGCGAAAGGTGCCTCGAAGCGTCTGGTGCTTCAGCACTGCATGTGGAGGCCAACTTCAACTGCGAGCTCACCACCAAGAAGCACAAAACCGCCACCAACGAGGCCCGAACGAACCACAAAGTGGACACTTGTCCACAGTGTGAGAGCTGACACAGAAGCCAGATGGCCACTTTGTCCCAGCTCAGCTGGGAACACGTGCACTAGATGACTCAAACTATTCACCACTCTGTGCACATCTGTGACAGACAGTGACAGCACCCCAATCATGTTAGGGGGGCTACAACTAATTCCGGTGAATGGATGAACAGCAAATAGGGAATCCGTAAGTAACGAGCACTGACTGCCACTGATGGCCCCTCTACTTCACGCTCAAAATGCGGAGACTCACCAAGGCCCCAGGGACCCCGCAGGGCACACAGCTGCCGTTGGGTGGAGGGGCTCTCCAACCCGGGCCATCCTGAGCGTCCAGAGGTGGGCTAGCTCCTCCCCGGACCCCCACTGTGGGCCCCAATGGCACTGGGGTCCCCACAGCCCATCTTCCAGCTGCAGCAAGAACCTCGGAGTCACCCCCATCCTCTAGCCACGCCACGCCACGCCGGCCTCGGAGAGCACCCACCCCCTCACTCTGAGAAGGAAGGAGCCCTGACAACCCACACGCAGCTGCCTCTCCCAGGCGCTTCCCTGGGAATCCCGGCTCCTCTGGGCAGCTGGGCTCCGGTGGGCTCGGCACGGCCTGGGTCGGAAGCCTGTGTGACAGGCACTGACTGGAGCGGGACCAGGGCCTGTGCCTCCGTCCCCACATGTCCCAGGATGTGGCTCTGAACGCTCCCCGTGTCTCCCCACGTGGTGTGCAGTGTCAACTTCAAGTGTCATCACTTGTTGAAAAGCATCAGAGCCATTCTTCACGCCAAGTTCCAGGGACACTCTCGGAGTTGGTGTTTTCTCGGAGCCCTGTCCCCGCCCCGGGGTTGACCCAGATTCTGGCCTGGCTACTCAACACTAGCTTTTCCCAGCTGTTCTGTTCCCAGAAGAGCAACCCCCCGCCCCCACAAAAGACAGACAAATACTCCCCAGTGGCCAGGGGCAGCTCTGCAAGCGTCGACCTGAAAAATAATCTAGAGCAAGGTGGGAGTCAGCCACGAGGTATCGCCTGGCATTCGCTAAATGCCTAATAAAAACGGAGATTACTTCTCTTTTATGAACGTTTTTAATTTTAAATTAATTTTATTTTTTCCACCACCGTTTATCCCCTATACCCTCTTCCACCTCCACTCACCACACCCCGCCCCAGCAACCACCACACCACTGTCTGTGTCCATGAGTTCTTTTCTCCCTTTTTTCTTTTTGCTCAATCCCTGCCCCCTCGCCCCCTCCCCCCGACCAGAGGAGACTGTATCCTGAGTGCGTGCCGTGTGCCAGGCAGGCACTGGGGTACTGGCTTGTGCTTTGGAGATTTATCTTATCGAATCTTGCTAAGTCTGAGGTACGGGCTGTCCTTTCCCCCATTTTCCGGATGAGGCTGGCCGGTGTGAGGACGCAGAGAACACGCGGCAGGTCATGCAGCTTGTCCCCCTGGGTGGCGCAATGGAAAGCCAGGCCTGGGTCTCAGAGTCCAGCTCTTACCTACATGCAGAGCGCGCCACTCTGGGCTTGGCCTGCGGCAGCCAAACCCACTGCCTGGTGGACATGTGGCTCATCAGGGACAGGACCCTAGCAGGCCCAGGTGGCCCTGATACTGAAGAGAGAACAGAGCAGCCAGAGAAATGGTCTCAGGTGGCCCAGGAGAAGGAGCTTGAAGAATCTGCTCACTTCCCCTCAAATGCAGAATTTCAGCTATGAAGCCGTAACATTTACTGGGCTAGCGCATACGCATTCAGCTGGATCTTTGAGTTGGATGACAGGGGACAGTGCTGTGGGTTGAATGTCTGTCTGCATCGCCCCTAAATTCATAGGTTGAAACCTAACCCTCATGTGATGGTGTTAGGAGGCAGGGCCTTTGGGAGGTGATGAGGCAAAGACGGTGGGGTCCTCATAAACAAGATCAGTGCCCTTATTAGCACAGCAAAGGCCTAGGAAGTGCTGGCTGTCACTGTCATTGTCACCACATCATTATGGCCTCAGATTCTGTAAGTCGGATTACACACCACCATTCCCAATGGGGCCCCAGGCAGGCCAGTGCCAGCCAGGCGCTTAGCATTCAATGCACCCGCACCCCACCTTACTAAACCCTCACCCCAGCCCGGTGTGCAGCGGAGGGAAGGCCGCGACCTCCAGGCCAGACCTGGATTCTGTGCCTGCCTCTTCCACTTGACAGCTGTAGAACCCTGGGACAGTCCCTTAAAATGCCCTGTGTCTAACTTGGAGAGGATCACCAACTTACCAGGCTCAGTCACAGAAAGGGCTCACTAAATGGCCGGTATTTTAACAAGGCCGTGGAGGCTCAGAGAGGTTGGAATTTCACTCCTGGGGAATTCAGGAGGAAAGAATCACAGCCCGGCCTCCCAGCATTATGGCGCTGCACGGGACAGCCTGCTGCTGCTGCGAGCCCGTCTGGGACAAACGCAGTCGGGGAGTTAATTCTGTGTGTTGACTTGACTAGGCCGTGCACCCAGGCCCTTAGTCAAGCATTATTCTGGATGTTTCTAAGAAGTGGGTTTTTGGGGGATGAGATTAACACTGCAATCAGTGAATTCTGAATAAATCAGACTGCCCCCCAAAATGTGTGTGGGCCTCATCCCATCAGTTGATGGTCCAAATAAAACAAACACTGAGCTCCCTCAAGCACAAAGGGGTTCCGCCAGCAGACAGCCTCTGCACTTGAACCGCACCTCCAGCCCGATGCCCTACTCTTCAGGTTTTGGACTCGCCAAACCTGGCTCACTAGCCAATGCCTCAAAATAAACACCTCTAAATACAAACTGTGTTGGTTCTGTGTCTCTGCAGCACCCCGACCCACACACACAGGTGTGAGCGGTGGCACGTGTGAGTGCAGGGCAGGGGAGGAGGAAGGCGCGACCTGTGAATCGGATTTCCTGTCTGCAGCAATCTGCCATTGCTCCGCCCATATCAGTGTCCCAGTCCTACTGCCCGGTGAGTCATGTCCCCAGCAGGGGGCTGGGCGCCGAGGGAACAAGCCACCCTTTTCATGCTCAGACTGGCAATGCTGAGCATTCCCCTGCTTCCAGCAGCCTGAAGGAGGCAAGAGAAGGAAGGGCCCGGCTGTGACATTCTCCAGCCCTCAGGAAAAAGAACCTTCTGACTTAATGAATTTGAGTCCGAAGGTAATCAGATTTTCTCTCTAGCAACAGCCTCACAACACAACCCTCTCGGCAGCTGCAAGCACCCAGCCGCCTCTGCTTGGCGAAAGCCATCTCACCTACGGGCTGCGGGAGAAACTGCCACCGACAGGGAGACACGGGAGCCGCACGTGGGGCAGCCACCTCTCGGCCTCGGTTCTACCTCAGAACAGAGTGGGGATAAGCGAGACGCGTTATGGTCCTTCCGCCCGGCGGTGGTTTACAGGGGTTTGTGTAATAACACGCTTCCCCTCCGATGGATAGATCTCCTGGAAGGTGGTCAGACAGCCTGAGCCTAGTCAGAACTGATCGCTGTTACGGAGCTTTGTGTTCAAGGTCCGCCTTTCAGCTCCTCAAAGGGCGTGATGTCCCCGGTCCCGGTGGGTAGTCAGGAAGCCGTCTCACTGTGGCCAACAGGCTCTGCCACCCTGCGCCCTGGCAGGCTCCCCTCCTGCACTGCCACCAAAGTTTCACGCTCCCCTCTAGGGGTCAGACATTCCTGAGAAGCGGCAGCAAGACCCGGCCCCTGCATCTGGGTGGTGTCATGTAACAGGGTTCTGCCCAACAGAATGGGGTGGGGAGGGGTGCGTCACTTCTGACCACGCTCCTTCTGATCTCCCTGCCATGTGCTCCTGCTCTTTCTTTCTCCCCTTTGTGATGGATCAGTAAGAGTCNCACCGACACGGAGACACGGGAGCCGCACGTGGGGCAGCCACCTCTCGGCCTCGGTTCTACCTCAGAACAGAGTGGGGATAAGCGAGACGAGCTATGGTCCTTCCGCCCGGCGGTGGTTTACAGGGGTTTGTGTAATAACACGCTTCCCCTCCGACAGATAGATCTCCTGGAAGGTGGTCAGACAGCCTGAGCCTAGTCAGAACTGATCGCTGTTACGGAGCTTTGTGTTCAAGGTCCGCCTTTTAGCTCCTCAAAGGGCGTGATGTCCCCGGTCCCAGTGGGTAGTCAGGAAGCCGTCTCACTGTGGCCAACAGGCTCTGCCACCCTGCGCCCTGGCAGGCTCCCTTCCTGCACTGCCACCAAAGTTTCACGCTCCCCTCTAGGGGTCAGACATTCCTGAGAAGCTGCGGCAAGACCCGGCCCCTGCATCTGGGTGGTGTCATGTAACAGGGTTCTGCCCAACAGAATGGGGTGGGGAGGGGTGCGTCACTTCTGACCACGCTCCTTCTGATCTCCCTGCCATGTGCTCCTGCTCTTTCTTTCTCCCGTTTGTGATGGATCAGTAAGAGTCACGGTTCTTCTGCCCTCCCCGGGCTCCTGGCTGCATCTCGGGAATTTAACAACCTTGACTGGCTTAGCCTCCCACTGGGGGAGGCGCAGAACGAGCAGATAAACTCGAATGTGGATTCAATTTGTGGTTCTATAAACACTGCCTCTGCCCTCACCTGCCCGGTTTCTACTCTGTCCACGCAACTTAGGGCAATAACAATGGCAATAACACCTACAAGCTGCTGAGTTCTCTCACTGTTTGCCCTAGCCGGTCCTGCAATAAAACTGTCTACGATCCTCAGGAATCCCTGCCGGGCCTCCAGGCAGACCCGCCACCCACCCAGTCAAGCCTGCTGGGCCACTGCGCTCCGCAGTCCCAGTCTGAGCCCTCACCCCCTCTGGTAGTTAAAAAGCACTCGGACCCTTGACCCATGTGGTCTGGGAGTCGTTTCACTTCCTGTCCCCCAGGCCTGTGTGCAGCAGAGAGAGGCAAGGGAGAGCCTTACCCTTTCGCCTCCTCGGGTGCAGGATTTGGGCTCTGGCTTACACATCACCTTCACGCCACCCTTTATTGCAGTCCTTATACTTCCCAACAATTAGCATCTTTCTGTCCCGCATTCGCTGGCCAGTCCCCATCCCTGTTGCTTTTATTTGCTCCAACCTCCAACCTCCTGCAAACGTTAGCCATCAGATCACTGCACACCCGGAGCTTGCCCTCCCTCCACTGGTCTTTCCTTCCATGGCTCTGCTTGGAAAAACGCCTGCTTTCCTTCTTCATCCCCCATCAGACGCCACACGGCACAAGCCATGCTGATAAAATGCCAGGGCTACATGGCATCCAGGACCATGAAATCAGTGGGTATTTTAATTGCCACTCATGCCCAAGCTTGGCAGTCAGGGAACCACGAGTAGCTGTCACCACGTCACCAGTGAGCAGCAGCAAATGCACCCCTGGGGAGCTGCTGCCTGCCTGTCTACCCAGATGCCATGTCCTGTCCGGTTCCTGGGCACGTGGCCCCGGCCGCTGATTGGGAGAGAAGCATGTCCTCATCCCCAGGGAGCCGCGTGCAGCCTCGGAAGGGTATCTGCAAACCAAGTGCAGCTCCTGGCAGGGGAGACCCCGACTGCCTTCTTCCTCCGGGTTGCCTTCAGTATTATCGCAAGACAGCCATTTGTTCATGCAACAAACACCCACGGGCCCTTCCCGTGGGCTGCACGGCAGTCTTGGCCCTGGGGAGGCAGCAAAGATGAGCGTTTCACAGCCGCTGCAGACGAAAGTTGCAGACACACGGCACTTGCAGTGTGGGACAGAGAGGCCAACAACCGATTGGATAAACACGTAAACTGTCTAGTCTGCTAGCTGGGGACAAGGACTAAAGTGAAAAAGAAAAAAAAGAAGAGGAATGGAAACGGTGGGTGAGGGAGGGATGGGTGGAAAGTGGTGATTATTATTTCCCCCCATTTAATTTACACCATTTAATTCCCAATCTGGGCTGATTGGCCCCCAGGGGGAAATTCCTAGACTCAGTTTTGACATCACGATGGAGGGGAGGGAGCCACTGGCATCTAGTGGGCAGAGACCAGGGATGCTGCTAGCATCCCTCTGTGCACAGGGCAGCCCACGATGCAGAATTATCCGGCTCAACACGTCCACGGAGCTGAGGGCCAGGCCTCCTGATTCAAACGCTGTGGCTGGGGAAGGCCTTCTTGAAGAGGTGACGTTTGAGTGAACACCGGAAGGAGACGAGGGGCGGAGGATTTATGTGATCACACACACACAATCACACACGGGTGCACACACTAGGTGTCTTTTCGGTGAGACTCAGCTCTATAGCCCTGTGTCTAGCTCAGAGCCACGGACAACAGGGAACATTTAGGACACATCAAAATAACCCCGGGAATAAGGAGGCACTGTCACATGAGATGGCAGGACAGAGGAAGCGGAGTGATGTGGCCCCGCACAGTTCCAGGGGCTCATGCCAGGTCCGTGGGCCAGCAGGGCAGGTGGGCACCTGACCCCTCTGACTCTCCAGGAATTCCTGAGCCTCCCCCTTTTCAGCCCCTGTAAGAGACCTGGGACAGAGCGAGCAGGTGCAAGCGAGCGGCTTTGTTCGGACCTGGGCCTGAACAACGAGGGGCAAAAAGCCAAACCAAAAACTGTCCGTGGGACAACTGGGGACACACAGACGCCAGCACGGTACCTGACGGCGTTAAAGGGTTTGGGTTCTGTTTTTCAGGTGTGCTGATGTATTGGTGGTTAGGTTCAGGAAAGTGTTCCCTTTTAGAGTCTGGACTAAGTAGCTGTGGATGAAACGATACGATGCCCAGGGTTTGCTTCAAAACAATCAGGCCAGGCGGGGAGCGGGCTGGGGGCACCGGTGACGTAAGAGTGGCCACAGCTCCACCCCTGCCGTGGCTGCAGAGGGCACAGGGTCACCACTGTCCTGTTCTCTCTACTTTGGGGAATGCCTGAAATATTCCACGTTGGTTTTCAATTAATAGAGATTAAAATATACAGTAGCTCTAAGAAAAGGCTTTGGGGGTCATTTTCATGCCCCCTCCTGGCAGACAGAAGTGATTGAGGGAATCTGTCCGGAATGGGGACTTACAGGGGCCGTGAATGCAGGGACACAAGGAGGGAGGGGCCTGCCACAGTGCTGAGGCCCCTGCCGCTGGGACCCGTGGTTATCTTCCCCGCCGAGCAAGGCCTAGACCAGAGGCCGGCCTCTCGGACGGGCCGCCGGAAGGTGCTCTCAGAATAAAACGAAGTTTGTGCCAAGAAGCCTTCGCCAGGTGCCCAGGAACTGTGCCCCAGTTCAAGGCCACCAGAGTGTCTAACAGACCGGGACGTGGGCCAGGCCAAGGAAGAAGGACCAAGCTCAGATGGCAGACTTCTGAGGAATCTACATTCTGGCTCTTGGAGCGGCGGGGAGCTGAGGAGGGGCGAGTTCACACCCTGCCCCGACCCCTCTGAATCACGCCAAGGAGCAGCACTCCACGCAGGCGAATGCAGACCGTCCGAACAGCTGTTCCGAGCTGCACGGCTGGTTTCAGACAACCAAAGCCCGTTTGATGGACATCTTTGTCATCTCACTCCGTTCCGATGTCTAAACGTTAGAAAGTGGCAGGCACTTGGGTTGGGCAGGTTGGGGCAGCGTTAGAGAAAGAAGTAACACAGTAGACTGAGAAAGTAACAAAATGAAATGGGGAGGTGAGGACAAATCACAGAGAATCAGGTTGGGGGACAGTCTGCCAGGTCTCCCCCAAGTCCAGAACGATCAATCAACAAGCGATTGATTATGCATTCGCTCACTCAACAAACCGGGAGCACTGCCTCTGTGCCCAGCACTGCGTCAGACACAGGAAACCATGGGAGGGAAGTCCCAACCCTGGCGTCCAGGAGCTCATGGGCTAAAAGAGAATAATCCCGTATTGCAATCTCTAGGAGCGGCAAACTCCAACGCCCTCAACTGGGAGGAATCGAGGAAGGCGCCCGGAGGCGATGCCTGGTGGCACTGAGCTTTGAAGGGCATGAGGGGCTTTGCCGGCAGTGCTCTGGCTCGGTCTGACGCTGCAGCTCCCACAGGAGACCACTGGAGGCAGGAGACCCTCGGCCTTGCAAAGGCAAGTGGTCTCCCTGTCCAGAGAGGCTCCGTCAGGACCCTGGAACTACAGGTGGCAGGAAGCTCAAGCTCATAAACATGTAGTCTAGCAACACACAGGCCCAAAACCAAGTCCACCACGGGAAGCATTTCTGAAATTTCTCGTAATCTGCTATGACAGCATTTCTTGACCTAAAATCAACATGATCCCATTCGATTCCATTTTTTGCTGAAATATTTCTATTCCCATGTGGAAATTTGGAAACAAGTTTTAGGAAACCTCTGCTAATTCTTTGTGACAACATGCTGTTTTCTTGCACAGAGACGGGCTACTCCAACACAAGCAGATGAGAGAGAGAGAGAAAGAGGCAGGTGTGTGTTCCACTATTCCCAGTTTTCCAGGGAACTGACTGTTCTGCCGTCATTTGCTGTGGGCCATGCCTTCTGGACTTGGTTGTGTGTCCCTGGCCATAGTTAGCCACTTTCCTCAGAGCATCAGTTGCATGAGGTGAGAACATGCAAACTGGGTTTTGAAGGATGAATAGGAGTTCACCAGGCCAGTTGCTAGAGAGGAGAATGTCCAGGGCATAGCTTGCATGAGCAGTTTGGTTTGGCAAAAGCAGAGGACAGGCAGAAGGCAGATGCCAGATCTTAAATGGCTTTTCTTCCACTGAGACTTGGATTTCTAGAGAATCATGGACAACAGCCAAAGCAGACTTAATTTTTAAGAACGTAACTCTGGAGGCATAAGGAGAAGAGGCTGGAGTGGCGGGCAGGTGCAGGTTAAGAAGCCATTAGGAAGCTGCGTCAGTCCAGACAAGAGCAGGAGCTGGGGGCGGGGTGGGAAGGGTCACATCTGAGGAAAGCCCTGATGAGTTGTTCAGAGGTGACCATGAAGCTTTGGGGAGTGAGGTTGGGGGTGGGGCAGGCTTCAAGGGGCAGCTGAGTCCAGTGGACGGGGGCAGACAGTTACTCCAGTGGCCCAGGGGATCTGGGGCGGGCAGAATCCCACAGTACCAGCATCAGGAGACCTGAGTTTCAAGGCCTTTTCTGCCTTGGCCCTGGAATTATTTACATTCCTCCTGATCAGGGGCCGTCGGCCATACAAAATGCTAGAACAGGTCCTGAAGGGCAGACCAGTGGCGATTTCTCCAACCTCACTGTTTCTTCGCAGCTTAAAGCCCCTGCAGCAGCAGGACTAGCCCACGCACTGACAGCAGGTGTGGGGCTGGCAGGAGGGGAGGGGCTTGGGGCTTCAGCTCCGGGGCTGTTCTGCCAGATGCCCCAGCTTTCAGACTTTGATTCTGAACAGCGTGAAAATCAAACCCCAAACCACCCCATCCTTGACTGGTGCCTGAAATTATACCCATTAGAATCACTTCTTTAGGTCACTGAATCCTCTCCAGGAAATGAAACGTGTGTGTGTGTGTGTGTGTGTGTGTGTGTGAGAGAGAGAGAGAGAGAGAGAATGTGAATGAGAATCTGAGTGCTGGCCCACGTCTCAGTGCTGGGGCTCCTTTTGTGCTGTTGATACGGTGCTTGGAAAACACCAGGTGAATTGTAGAACGTGCCTTCCTTCTCTGGAGACACAGGACAGGACCCACAAAATCCAACAGAGGCAAAGTTTAATTACGGTTGGAGGATTCAAGAAGGTCTCTCAGAACACTGGATATTTCAGCTGGGTATTAAAAAGGGCTAGATCTTGGGCAGGAGGGTGAAATGTCAGGGAGAGTGGGCGGGGGACTGGATTCCTGCAATAAAGGCAGAGTGAATCTCTGGGAACATGTGGCGAAGGTATAGGCTCCATGGTGCCGCCACACCTTCCCCCTACGCCCACGGCAGGCATCACTAATCAACCACCACATTCTTCCCACAGATCCCAGATCTGACCTTAACATCCTTCTGCTCTGAGCACTCCAGGAAGCCACTAACAATTGCTCCACGTGAGACCACATGACAAAGTCTGCATGAGATCACTGATCTGTGGGGGGTTGGGGAAGGAGGAGGAAGAGGAGGAGGAGAAGGAGCTGTGGCAATGCTTTGTAAAGAGTCCTTGTCTTTAAAGAAACATATTAAAATATGTGTGAATGCATTGGCCCAATGGCTGAACTCTACTTTAAAATAGCTAAGTCCCAGATAACGAGGTGGGAGGACGGAAGGGGGAGATGTCACATACACACCACAGAAAATCATCCACCACGAGCATGAATGAAGTGCTGACCCTGGCCACAACACGGATGCCCCTGGACGATATTCTGCAAAATGAAAAAAGCCAGGCAGGAAAGGCGACATACACCATAGGCTTCCACTCCCACTACCTACCCAGAACGGGGAAATCCACAGAGACAGAAAGTAGACCAGCGGCTGCCAGGAGCAGGGGTGACAGGGAGACACTGCGGATGGGGGGACTCCTTTCGGGGCTGACGGAAACTTGCTGGAGCTACGTGGGGGTGGTGATCGGACTGTGAACATACTAAAGGCTGCTGAATTTTGCAAATTAAAATGGCTAATTTTATGCACTTTAGTTAAAAAAAAGTCCCCCCAGATAAAAATGCCATTCTTGCAAATAAAAAGTAACGAACTAAAATGTTGAAGAGGAGTTAAATAGGTGAAGACGGAGCATCTGAAAGGGGAAGACACCGTTCCCTGGGAAGAGGGGAAAAGCAAGTTCAAAGGCCCAGAGATCATGCCCATCAGTTGGGGGTCATTAGGGTCTCACTCCTCACCAGCCTCATGCCAGCCTCTGCTTGCCACACGACCCCACAGAAAGTGCACGGGCAATTTTGCAGACAGACAGCCTCCCACCATGAAAGGCGCATGTATGATTTGAGAGGAAGGTGAGTGGCTCATGCCTTACCTAAGCTGCCTCCCAGGTCATGACCCCTGGGATTATTGAGCTTTGCTTCTCTTACCCTTCCTGGGACCCCAGCCCTTCCCACCCACATGGCTCTCCTCGAATCTGCAGAAGCAGGAGCGGTGGTTCCGATGGCTGACTCTGCAGACCAGGAGAAGCCCATGGACTTGAGCATCCAGGTCTGCATCTACACAAGTAAACCAACACCTCTTCACCCACAAACCCTGCGTCAGGCAGGCAGTGTCCCCCAGCCCAGCCTCTGGTCAGGCTCCATGGAAGCTGAGTGCACAGTGCAAACCAGAGGGCCAGGCGTGCTGGGCCTGCCTTGGCCTGTCCACCCTCTCCTTGTGGGTGTGAGGCCCGGACGTCCCCAGGGTGCTGGGTGCATCCCCGGGCAGCAGCAGGATTCACATTTGCCACCGACTCAGAGAAGGGCAGAGACTCGGTGAGGGGCCTTTCCTGGAGCACATGAAGCACATGGGTTGTCAAACACGGCTCAGATGGGTGGGCAGGTGGCCAGTACACACGCAGATTGCTGGGCCCCATCTCCAGAGTGACTGATGCAGAAGTCGGGATAGGGCCCAAGAACGTGCACGTCCAACAAGCTCCCAGGGGATGCTGAGACTGCTGGCCCAAGAAGCACGGTTTGAGAGCCGCCGGTTCCACAGCTCAGCATCGTGAGATTTCCAGGAAGCTCAGACAACAGCGGAGCACCCAGAGAAATCCTGGGGTTCTGGATCTCCCACGGGATCCTGCAGCCCACGCCTCACCTCCCAGGTCACCAGCCTCTCTAGATGCCCCTGCGCTTCTGGAGGACAGAGGGGCTCCTCACCGGCTCTCTGCATTTTCCCTTCCCAATCGACCCACAGACAACTTCCCAATCAACCCACAGACAACCACCAGTTTACAAAAGTGTTTCCTGTCCATGAGCTCACAGGGCCTTTCAATGACGCTGTGACTCCGGGCAGGTTTGATGGCAATTTGCAGCAGACAAAACAAACTCAGAAAGACAGTGACTTGGGGCCTGGAAGAAAATGCAGGCCTCTAAACCCTGAGCAAGTTCAACACCACAGTAGCATCCATCACAGAAACCCAGTCTTTAAAAGGAAGACCTTACTCATCCAAGGCCCCTGGGCTGAGAGGGCTTATACAGGCAGCTGTGACCCAGAGTGGCAATAGCTACAACCCTTCTGGTCCAGGGGACAAAGGAGGAGGGCACCCAATGAAGTTGGGGAATCAGAGGTGGCTTCTTGAAAGAGGAATTAGCCAGAATGAGATGGCTGGGTTGGAGAGGGAACAGTATTCTAGGTAGAGGGAACAGTCGATGCAAAAGCCTAGAGGCAAGAGAGAGCAGGAATGCTTGAACAGCTGAAAGGAGAACAGCTGGGGCGTAGGGTTCTGCTGGGTGACAGAGGCCGGAGACCCTGACAGATTCCGTGCCTCAGGGTCTCAAGGCACATGGAGAAGGCTGAGCTCATCGCCCATGTCACTGGCAGGGGTGGAAGTCGGTGTGGCTAAAAACTGCTCAGATGCATTTACAGAAAGTGAAACATATGCCGACCACCCGAGTATCACCTAGAAGAAAATGTGCTTAAATCCACCTATTTGCTTGTCCCGCGGTGAAACGACACAGGGCAACAGCTAACACAAGAGCGATGCCACTGCGGGGGCTGGGCCTGCGCGGGGTCAGCACTGTCACCGAGTAAAGGGTTATGGGCACAGAAGCCATGAAACCCAACAGCTGAGACCTGAAAATTCTAAGGCAAAGCTTCCACTCTCTGGGGAATGTCTTCTGGGGATTATAGCTCGGAAATAATGTAGCCCTCCACAAGGAAAAGCTGGATAGTCCTCTCATTAAAGAGAAGCTGTCTCAAGTCCAAGGCTGCTCTTCTCAGCTCCTGTAGTTGTAAAATCTGCATGGAGCAGGGTCTGCTGGGTGGCCAAGGGCTCCCGGCAAACAAGCTGGCACTGCCCCAAAGGGTGTCCTCAAGACGTCCCAGGTCCTCGGGGACCGCTCCCCACCCCCACCTCTCAGCATCCTGGCACATGACAATATTCTGTTGGCAAAGAAATAGCTATAATACAGAGAGCTTCCCCTTGACATTGGCAGAGCCCTGTAAGTTTGCAGAGCATCTCACGTAGGATAGACTAGAGTGCTTACCCCTGACCGTTGACTGTGGGTCAGCCCAGTTTACCAGTGTCTTCTGGTTGATCACGCTTTGAGACCCGGTCACATTCTGTAGCCCCACCAAAGGTATCCAGACCCTAGCTCCAGAATGCGTGAATGTTACTTCTGTGTGGCAACGGGACTTTGCAGGTGTGATTAAGTAGAGGTCCTGAGGTGGGGCGATTCCCCTGAACTCTCTGGGTGGGCTGGATGTAACCACGGGGTGTTCATAAAGGGGCCAAGGGCGGTCTGACCCAGAAAACAGAGAGGAAGCCACAGATGAAAGCAGAGTCAAAGACAGAGGGTGAGATGCTGCTAGTGTTGAGGCCTCTGGAAACTGGAAAAGGCCCAGAAATGGATTTCTCTCCTGAAGCCTCTGAAGGAATACAGCCCTTCTGGGACCTGGGCAGTGAGGCTGCATCAGACTTCTGACCGCCTGGATGGTCAGATACGTGGTTTGAAACCAAGTCGGTGCTAATTCGCCCAGGTGGCCACAGGAAACGAGCACCCTCCTCACAATGCTGCGAGGCGCTGACTGCCCGAACAGCCTCGCCATTCAGAGAACTCCCCACTCCCACTGGTGGTCTGCACACAGGCCACACCATCGACACGGCATGTGTGAAGGACGCCTTCGGGGGGAGCTCATAAGCACAGGCCTGGAGACAGGCGGACCTGGGTAAAATCCCGGCTCTGCCCCTTCTCGGCTGACCTCTCTGAGCCCCAGTGTTCTCATGTGCCGAACAGGCATGGCATTATCCGCGTTAGTTCGGTTTGATTTTGCTCCGATGCTATGAGTTCGTGGATGGGGGTGTTCAGCACAGGATCATCAAGTGTTGGCCGCCCAGGAGTAATGACGCAGGGATGTGAGGACCAGCGAGGAGGTGCATGAAGACATGTGGCAAAGCGCGTGGGGCCCTGAACTACTGGCTACTGGCACCACAGTGGCCATTACAGCTAGGCTCCAACCCGACAGGCTCGTGTTGGATTCTCCATTTCCAAAAGAACAGGAACAATTTTAAAAAGAAGCCACCTCGGAAAAGGCTTTGGCTGGCTGGAGTGGAACCGGGCTGCAGAAGTGTCCTTGGTGACCGATGACCACATTCACTAGCTGAGCGGGAGGAGTGGCGCTGCTGTCTGCCCCAGGCTTGGCTGGCTACCCTGGAGACCACCTGTTCCACAACGGGAGCCAAGCAGCCCGGAGCTGGCTCTGCAGGTTCCTCCTCCCGTCCACGAGAGCATGCGTCCCACAGCTGCTACAGCGCCTCCCCTTCCCGAGCTGATGGGCTGGGAGTGCACGCCGCCAACGCCAGGCACAAAAAGCCAAAAGCCCAGACACCCACAGCCTCCCTGGAAACATCATTGGCCAGAGTGACTGCCTCTCCACTCCTTATAGGCTCACAATTATAGGCATGGCCAGCGCTAATCCCCTTTGAAAAGAGGCATCAACCCAACCAGAATACTGATGATGGGGTTGGGGTGGGGGTGAGAAGGCTCTAGTCCTAGCAATTGCGTCTGGGGAGTGGGAAAGGGACCAACCTTCTGAAAAACAACCTGGCCTCACGTCACCCAGAGCCCTGGAATTACATTCCTAAAGCCCGGGACCCGATGTGTTTACATCTCGGTGTTTGTCCCGTGAGATCATCAGAAACGGGACGAGAGTGGACGTGAAAGGAGTTCATCCCCACAGGAGGCCTGGAGAGCAGTGCAAACCTGGAGAAGACCCGAGTGGCCATGGTGGCTGAACAAACCCTCAGGAGCATTCTTACGCAGCCACGCAGATGCTGTTTACCCAACGTGTCTGGCGTGGGAAAATCCTGAGGCCAAAATGCAAGAGGAGAAAAGGCAGGATCCCAAATGACATACATGTGATGAACTGAAATCACTAAAGGTGACCACAAGCACTTATTGAGCACTTACTGGATGCCTGGCACGGTGCCAGGGCTCCGCATGCGCTACAATGACATCTTTCAGCTTCACCGCCAGCCTGTGAAGAAGGTCCGACTCCATCCACACTGTACAGGTGAAGGGATTGAGGCGTGGAGAGAATGCGTCATTAGCTTGACACTGCTTGGCCTGTGAGCAGTGACACTGGGACCAGAATGCAAGTCCAAATGACCGTATGTGGCAGTAAAAACCATTTAGCACACTTACAGGGAAAAAAGCCTAAAAAGCAAAGGTATCTCGAGAGCCTAATGGTAGTCATTTCTGGGAGGGCCCACTTGGGATGACTTTTATTTTCTTCTTTATATCCTGGGTAGTTTCCAAATGTTATGCGGTGGACATGGACTACTTTTAAAACCAGAACCAATGCTATTTTTAAAAAGCCTCCGGAGAGTTCATAACCTCGCTTGGAACAGTTTAAAATAACAACACAAACAAAGACCAGTAATGAGAGCAGCTCTGTCCTCCGAGGAACCGCCTCCCAACCCACACCCACGCCCACCCCTGGGCAGCACGGGCAGGGCCTTACCATCCTACACATTGATTTCCTTCCTAGGAGACAGTGCCCTTGACTTCAAATAGCCTCAGGTCAAAAGCCTGAGAACGGCTCTCCCCTCTGCACTCTCAGGGGGCAGAGGGGACCCTCGGGCTGCACCTGCACCCTGGATTGCCAGGCCGGTGGCAGGGCAGGTGGGAGTCACTGTGCTTGCACCCCCCACTAAAAGCAGCAGCTGTCCCAGGAGCCAGGATTTGCAGGGCACTGGAGAGAAGCTGTCAGGGATTAACACAAAGAGGCTTGGCCAGGGCAGGCCTGTGAGTCACAGCACGCCCGTGGGGGCATGGAGACAGGAGGCCCCGAGTCAGTGCCCCGCAAGGACATGGGCAGTTCGATCCCAGCACACCCAACTGGCCACCGCACGTCATCAGATGGAGGCAACCAAGTAGTAAGAAGAAGTGGGTGACGGAGAGTAGAGTGCACTTGTGCACATGACCTTTGGTGACAGTGAGGGAAAGTGTAAATGAATTTGAGAGACGACTGGGAGAGGAAAAAACCCAACAATGGGCTTGAAGATAGTTTTCTTTCTCCCTCCTCCCCTTTTCCCAAGTTCTCTCTAATTTTTTTTAAGATTTTATTTATTTATTTATGTCTAGAGAGAGGGGAAGGGAGGAGAGAGAAACATCAATGTGTGGTTGCCTCTTGTGCACCACCTACTGGGGACCTGGCCCGCAACCGAGGCTTGTGCCCTGACTGAGAATCAAACCAGCGACCCTTTGCTTCAACCCTTTGCTCAGTCCACTGAGCTACACCAGCCAGGGCTCTAATTTGTTCTTAAATCAAATCAGATAAAGATATCTTTGAAGCCTTCCTGGGGGTCCCCCAGGCTCTGTTGGTCACTGTTCTCTCTGGACCCAAGGCCAGGAGCAATTTTGAATCAAGCGCTTGGCCCCAAAGGCAGGAGTCAGCCACGCGTGCCCCAGCACCAGCTCAGAAGAAAAGGGCCAGGCTGGACAGTTGTCCCCCACGAGGCCCTGTCTGGCATGTGAAACGAAGAGAGGAGTAAATCCACGGCAGTGACAAATCCCTGGGCTTAGCTGTCCTTGTGAGGCTGAGAACAGGGCCCAGGCCCAGGCCCCGCCCCCTCACCTGGGGCCATCAGACAGACCTGTTGTCTGCAGAAACCAGGCCAGGTGTTCGAAATGATAAGAAAGGAGACAGCGGAAAGAAAAAAGAGAAAAAACCCCTTCCTACTCGTCTCCCAGTCTCTCAAATGACGCTCCAGCTAATGCTTGCTGAATGCCAGCAGGGAAGGTGCCAGTCCCACGCCTGGCTCAGGGTAGGCGTGGGCTGCAGGTGCTGTCCAAACCCTCACTGAGAACAGACTGGTGGGATGCAGAGGAGGAGGAAGAGGAGGGGGAGGGAGAAGAGACAAAAGTCCAGCCCTGAGGGGCTGTCCCACCTCTCCAGGCACCCCCTCCCCAACCACCTCACCCCAGACAGCATGCACAGTAGGGTCATCCTGCCTGCTGGAGGACCTAAGACCAATGGGTAAGATTCACCCATATTTCTAGTGGTGTTTGCTGAGCACCTACTATGTGCCAGGTACTGGACGAGGCTACAGGGGTGAGCAAAGTGCATGCCCCTTCTTGCCCGGGGGAAGCAGATGTCCATCAAAACACAGCCACAGAATGAGAAACTGTGACTGCTGCAATGAAGAAGAAGAAAGCGAGGCTCTGAGAGATCAAGCCCAGGATGCCTTGGAAGGAGGGGCAGGCACGCACAGGCCTTGCACGCAGCTGTTGCTCGGGGCCCTTCGCAGGCTGACCCAAGCCCAGCAGCATCTGGATGGAAGGTGCACGGAGACCTTGGAGACGGAGCTCCCCCCTCCCCCCATTCCAGCTCCCCTCCCTCTCCTGTCCGTTCCTAGTTCGTGATCTTGGACAAGTTCCTTCCTGGTCTCTAACACCATGCAGAATAGCAGGCTTCTTTCAGAGTGCTGGGTGAGGATTAGGGTGCAAGTCCTGTGCTTAGTGTCTCCCACCCACTCCCTTTGCACACACCCCCTCCCACCCCCTCCCATCAAAGAGGCTGGTCCCTCTATAGGCAGCATCACTGAGCCCTTGTCCTCTCCCCACCTGCTGGGTTGGTTCAGCCAATGGGAGCTGCTGGCAGGACAACAGGGAGGATGACTAAGCCACCCTCGACCTCCAGCTGTGGTTCCAGCCACTGCTGTGTCCATCTACCTCCGCCCACAGCTCCTGCAGTAGACCCCTCATTCTCTCAGGCTTTTGGGGGGGTTCCCCCAGCTCCACCCCCCTCCTTGCCTGTAGCAGTGCCCCATTGCCACAATCAGGGAGATGCTGCCCTCACGTGCTGGGGTCCTTCGCTGCTGCCTGCCCGTCCTGTACACACAGCCCTCCACCAAACCCTGCACCCACCCCATGAGTTCTCTGCTGAGCTCCTGACCTATGAGCACCTCGATAAAGGCAATCCACCCTGACCCTGATGGCAGGGTGGAGCACATGCCCCTGGGCGATGTGTGCTCAGGCTGGTTGGCGGGTCTAACCTAAGAGGTCAGTAGCTGGAAGGGATGGGGGGCGCTTCAGAACAATGAGCGGCAGGGGGTGGGGCGGTCAGAGTTATCACTCACTGCCAACTGTTTCACCCCCTGCATGCCAGGCACTGCACCACATGCTGGAGGTACAGGGGTCAACAAGAGGCAGCCTTCTCTCCTGGGAATGGTCCAGCAGATAGACAAGTGACTGGAACACAGTGGGATAAGTACGGCAGGAGCCAAGAACTGAAGGTGTTGGGTGGCGGAGATGCTGGTCTGCAGGGGGTGCTGTCTGGAGAGGCTTCTCAGAGGTGATGTTGGGCTGGGCCCCTGTGGGTGAGTAGGAGTTTGCAGGCTGAAGGAGCACTCAGGGAAAAGGAAATACACGAGCAGCTGGGTGAATGAGCACTGACCTGGCCCCACTCTTACCTAGGAAGACACAACCCAGGGATCAGAAGAGGCAGCAGAGCCCACCCCTTCATTTAATGGGCCAGGGAGCAGGGCCAGCACCTCGAGGTGCATGAGCTCCACCCTCTGGCTGGCTAACATGGGGTTCCTGCCTTTTCAGATGATGAAGTCCGAAAGCAGACTGCTGCAAAGCCTATGCTCCTTTGGTGATGCAAATCATTCATGAGTTTTCCTGAGTCCCATCCCCACCGAGCAGGTTAAAATGGAGACACCGAGAACTCCAGCTGGTGGCTGTGTCTGTGGGGAGGCGGTTGGGGAGGGGGTGGGGCAGGGCTTGAACAAGAAGTGCCACCCACGCACCAGGCAGAGTGCTGGAAGTTCCTTCTTTCACAACTGTGTGCTTCTTATTAGTGAAAAACCCACATACTGTTGGGTAGAAAATTAGGAGATACACACACGTGAAGAGAGGAAACTACCAGACGCCCACTGGTCTACCACATGGACAGAGCCGCTGTCCGCGGCCTGGGGTCCGCCCAGGGCTCTTCAACCAGGCAGATGTTCCCGTGAGGGCAGGAACGGCAGGGCAAAGGGCCTGGCTGCAGCCAGATGTGACAATGATGAGGGTGGGGATCTCCTCCTACCCGAGGACCTGGCTGACCCCTGGGCACTGACCCCTGGGCACAGAAGCCAGGTTCGGAGGCAGCCTGGGGTCTTGCTCTACACTCCAAGGAACAGGCACTGGGGGTCCTGAGGGCAGAGCAAGCCCCCACCCTGGGTGCAGAGGCGGCCACCCGTGCAGGGCCTGGGAGGGCCCCGGCCAGGAAGGGTTGAATGGAGGACGGGCTGCTGGCAGTAGGTGCCAGGCACTTCCTGGGCATGTTGGTCCAGTCCTCCCCACCAGGCCTGGCGCCAGGCCCATGGTGCGGAAAAGAAACGAAACAGAAGCTCAGAGAGGACATGCAGCTGGCAAGCGGCAGGGCTGGGACTCACGTCACCCTGTGAACTTGTTGTCAATGAATGACACTCCCCGCAGGCATACTTGCTCTGAAGTCAAACAGTCCAAGGGAAAATGTAATATATCGCGGTGACCCCTCTAGACCATTCCCATTGGGCGCACCTCACTCTTTCCATCATCACTACCTCTTCCCTCTGGCTCTGTGGATGCCCCTCAACCCTCAGCCGGCCTCTCTACTGGGCTCCTTTTCCTTCAAAGGGGCATCCATCCTGGGGATCTCAGGACCCCCAGGAATGCGTCTGGCCAGTGTCCCTCTGTCCTGTCCTGATGTGCACATAGTCTGTCCCTGCACCGAGCTGTGGGCATTTGAGGAGCCCAGGCCCTTCCCTACACCTCCTGGTCTCACACCCCAGTCTGCCTCCCATGGGCCATGTGCCCTTGGATAAGTGCCTAATCTTCTCAGTGCTCAGGCTGCCCTCTGCCAACGGGGCAGATGACAGCATCATTCCCGTGCACAGAAAGGCACTGAGCTTGGCACCTGCTGCAGAGTAAAGTTCCTGGTGACTCCAGTGTATCAGTGACTTGGCCCCACAGGCCTATCAGAGTGTTGAGTAAGTATGTCTGGACTACTGGGTCTTGGGGATTCCGAAGGGCGTCCTCTCTTTGCGGTGTTCTCCTGCCACAAAGGGCCCACTCAGCCCAGATACTAATAACAAGAGGCCATTAATAGAAAACACAGTGGCAGTAATAAAAATGGTTACCATGGGGAAACTGAGAGCTCCAAGGATTATTATATAGTATCTCATTTCATTTCCATAACAATCAAGAGAGGAAGGAGTTACTGTATCCATTTTACAGATAGGAAAACAGACCTAAAGAGGTTAGAGACTGGTCCCAGGTCCCAGAGCAAAAATATGGCAAAGCTGGGAGTTATGCAGAGACTATTGGTTGTCTTCCCCACCTCAAATATCTGTTCTCTCCTTCCCTCATCAAAAGAGAACCACCTGTTCTTAGGGCACCAGAGACTCTGTTTCTTAGCCTCCTTCACAGTTAACTGCAAGTATGTGCTAGCCCATAAGATATAAGCAGAAATGTCACAGGCAGTGTCTCAACTTGTCCATTAACAGAGCTGGCATCCACCCCTTGACCATTCTTTATTGTGGCTTCCTCATTCCTGCTGCCTGACACTTAATGCAATGGCTGGAGCTCTAGCAGCCATCCTGGGCCATGAGGTCATGAGCTACACAGGGATATGGCAGTACTATGAACTAGGGAGCCTGGGTCCCTCAGATTTTGTGGTGCACAGTTGCCATGCCAGGTTTGCATATCTGTTTATGAGACAGTTTTGGGGGGGTTTCTGTAACTCACAGCACCCCCACAACCAAGACTGATTCTCAGTTACCCCCAGGCCTATCTCTCAGAGGCAGAGAAAGTAAAGGCAGGCCAGCTAGCTGCTCCCAGGGAGAGCTCGGGGCTTGGCGCCTGCTGGGGGCCAGAGGGAAAGGGTGGCTGTTGGACTCCTACCTGGGGCTCTCCCTGCAGGTCTCACTTTACTAGGCTTGAAAGAAACCTGTAAAGTCTCATTTACAAGGTAAATCTATGCCCGGGGCTCAGTGGGATTCCTGTGGCTTTTATGAGGAAGAGATTTCAAAGATCAGTTCAGAGAGCACTTAACTTGCATCAGTGAACACAGAACCAAACCAAACAAAACAAAACAAAACAAAAAAGCCCACTTCTGGGCAGGCCTGTTTCAGTGGACACGCCAGTGTCAGGAAAGCAGTGTGGACAAGGAGATTCTCAGCGCATCAGCGGCCTCTCTCTCTCTCTCTCTCGTTAGATTTACTGAGGTATAATTTACATATAGTAAAATTCACCTTTTTGTTTATGGTTCTGTGAGTTTTGATGGATAAAGTCATATAATCACCACATTCAAGCTACAGAACATTCTATCACATTCTATCACCCCAAAAGCTCCTCTGAGCCCCACGGTAGGCAATTCTCTGCCCTCACTCCTCAGCTTCGCCCACGGATCCACTTTTTGTTCTGACCATTTTGCCTTTCCCAAAATGTCATGTAAATGGAATCGCATGTAGAGCCTTCAGAATCTGGCTTCCTTCACTTGGCAGGGGTTTAAGATCCCCCTGTGTTGTGGGTGTTAGGAGTCCGCCTTTCTTTCTAAAGATTGTATTTATTTATTTTTCAGACAGAGGGGAAGGGAGGGAGAAAGACAGGGAGAGGAACATTGACATGTGAGAGAAATATCAACCAGGTGCCTCTCGCATGCATCGCAACTTCAGAATGGCCTGTGACCCAGGCATGTGCCCTCACCGGGCATTGAACTGGCGACCTCTCGCTTTATGACACCACCATCTGTGCATCCACTAGCCAGCTGAGGGACACTGGGACTGTGTCGAGTTTGGGGCTCTTGTGAATAAAGCTGATATACACATAGTTGCATGTGGATGCATTTCCGTTTCTCTTGATAAATATCTATAAGGAGAACTGATGGGCTGAATGGTCACATGTGTCTCTCTCTGAAAGAAACTACCAAGCTGTTCTGAGGCCGCTGCAGCATTTTGCATTCCTACCTGTGGCGCCTGAGTGGCCCCTGTGCCCCATGGCCTTGCCAGCATTTGCACAGGACTGTGGTCAAGTCATAGCACTCCAGGCATTCCACGATGTCAATCATCCCCCAGTCCCGCCCTGACCACCACCATTGTACCCAGCTCCCTCTACTTCCTCACCTACAGCGCTCTCTCTGCCCCCACTTTCCCCAAAGGCTCCACACCCACCCACCTTTAACCACAAAGCACAAAGAGAAGCCTGTTTCTCTCTCTTCATTACAGAGCTATGGATTCCCGAGCCTGTCTCAGGTCACCCCGTGCAGCAGCAGAGGGTGCCTCTGTAGCCACAGCCTTCTCACGCTTTGTCTACCACCCTAAGGGACAAACCAGGGAAAGGGAATAGAGATTGTTCAAGGGGACACACAGCTCCAGCCCAAAGACCCCTGAGAGGAGGGGGTCCGTTGTGCAAAAAAATGGTGACCTCAGAGACAGGAACGTGACCCCTCCGTGCCAGCGCCACCCCCCCCCCAAACACACAGCTTACAGAAGGAACAAGGAAGTGACCCATGGGGCTGAGGAAAGCTTGGGCCTCACACTTGGCCCACCCGGAACTGGGGGGACCCGTGACGGTGCCCGTGCACTAGTTTCTCCAAAGGCACATCCACACCTGCCAAGGAGGACAGGTGAGCTGGCGGAAGCAAACACAACAGGGAGATGATTGCGCAAAAACAGGTAATGACTTCAAGTGTGATAGCCATGAACGCACGAAAAAAGACCAGAAGGGACAACGAATGAGACAGTGGCAGTTGTGTTAGGGAGGAAGCCCCCACATGTGGCTATACGACTTTCATAACCCCCAAAAAAGAATAGTAATTGCCCAGGATGATGAGCCCTGTGGCTGCCCGGGGGTCACTGAGCCCAGTCCTGCGCAGACGCATGCCATGAGAAGGTAAGCACTGGCCTCCCCCACGTAGGGGGAAGCCGGCCCAGGAGGTCAGGGACTCAGCCTCAGCTCCATGGCTTCTGTTGCCAGGAGAGCTTTCTTTTCAGACAGAACACTCTTCAAGGGCAGGGCTGACCCTCCTCTCCCCTCCCCTCCCCTCCCTCCTTTCTTGCCCTCTGTCATACATCTGTGCCCTCATCCCTGGCACCTGTCAGAACTGCCCCACCTGTTCCCCCATCACCATTTTAACTCACACCTCAGACCTAGCTCTGAGCCAACTTGAGACCCAAACAGATGGGCCCGTGGGGGATCTGTGGCCACTGGAC
The DNA here is from genome assembly GCF_014824575.4 of Sturnira hondurensis. NCBI lineage: Eukaryota > Metazoa > Chordata > Mammalia > Chiroptera > Phyllostomidae > Sturnira > Sturnira hondurensis. The sequence continues at coordinate 5,444,536 of NW_028093774.1, read as the reverse complement.
AGAGGATTCTGGGCACATACTTGGCCCAGGTTGCTGCCTCCCAGGGCGCAGGGCAGGACTGCACCTCCCCATGTCCGTGAGCCATGCTCTGCCCGCCTCAGCATCTGGGCGAGTAGCTCCCTCTGCGTGGGATGTTCCTCTCCCCTTCCCATTTATTCTTCTCATTTCAACAGTCCTTCATGGGATCTGCTGCAGGTCCCCTTATTAGATGCTCTCACAACAGTCTGCCTGCCATCACAGCTGGGCCACGGGGACTGACTCCCTGCCATGGAGCAGAGACTGGGTTGGTGTCCCCCGGGGGCCTGGGAGAGTGTGGACACCAAGCAGATCCTCGATAAATACTGTTAGAAGTAGCTGCTGTGTGAAGTCACCCCAAGAACCACAAGGCCCCTGGTCAGTTTGACTTGGAGAGAAAACAATATTTTGAAAACAGAAATAAAAGCGGCAGCACCTGCCCCTAGCACATGAAGTAACTTTCTGCGGAACAATCCGAAAGGGCAGTGCATTGTTCTGTCACTTTGCTGGGTTCTTCCAGCGCCCGGAGAAGGCTTGGCTATAATGGATGCAATTCACGGAGCAGCTATTATATCATCTATTGATTTCCGAGGGCCTCAACGCCGGAGCTCTGTTATCAAAGGGTCTTTGAGAGAGGGACACACGTCATTACCACTGTTCTGTGCAGGAGAGTGGACAGCTCCCTGGGGGAGCAGTTCCCCCTTTCATTCGCACACACGTTCCCCCACTGATCCTCCAATGCTGGGAGATTTAGACCATCTTTGTGGGCTCAGCCCAGGCTGCTAGGCCTCCCGTGACATGTGGAATACCCCACTCGGGGAAGACCATCCTGCTCCCCAAACCAAAGAGTCCCTCCACCACTCACACATTGAGGAATGCTGGCCACAAGCCAGCCCAGGCCACGTCCCCAGGGCGAAGGGGCAGCAGGGGTTCCATGAGTCGAAAAGGCCACACCATCACTGAACTAATACGGACCCACGGACACTGCGGCCCCTCCGGGACTTTTTTCTGCCTTCCGCAGCCTCTAACACATTCCTGTCTCTGCACCTGGACCCACAGGACCTTCCTCGCTTACCCAGAGGCCCCCTCCCCTCGCCAATCCCCACTTTCCCAAACCCCACCCAACACCAGGTCCTGCACCAACCCTGCTGGATGGCTCCAACCCAATCACCTCTCCGGTCTTCAAAGGAATCCAAGCCTCCAGATAGACAACCTACTGAGGGCTTGTCAATGGCTGCAGTGTGGTCTCCACAGTGTAGTTCCAAGGGTAGACACCAAACCTGACCTCAAAATACTGAGTCATCCATTCACTCATATCACTCAGTTGAATCGCTACCAAACTGTGAACCCTCATACCCACCCCCAAAAAGTCCGTTCTACTGTAAATGAAGAAACGTGTATTCCAAAGGTCCCAAACAGGACCGGGCACTCGGCATTCAGACTTCACCGAATCTGCCACACAGCCTTGGGAAGGCATTGCTGTTATAAACACCGAGTTACAGAGAGAAGAGATCCAAACTCCACAGGGACGTGCCACTTGGCTGAAGTTCCACAGCCACAAAGTGAAGGGGCTAAAATCAAGGGCATGCCTGGCTCCCAGCACCCCCCCTCTCCTCCGCAACCGGCAGGCTCTCCTGTGCCTGGCTCTGCTCTCACTGGTCAACCGTGCTTCCTCAGTGGGGGTTTTAGGGTAAACAGGCCTCATTTCAGAGGACCTGGGGGGTCACGGGTTGATTGATCTTTCCTGGAATATCCCAAGGGCGTGTCCACAGCGCTCCTCCCCCCTCTCCCCCCAGGCGATCCGACCCACTCAAAAATCCAGAAGATCGAGAAAAGTTGGCCTGGCTGGTTCGGGCAGGATAGATAAGGCCATGAAGCACAACTTTAAAAGCTTGGCACCAGCCAGTTCTCCCCTAGGTGGCCCAGTGGCCTTGGGCTGGGGCAGGGCTCCAACATCAAACAGGATAGAAATCACACCACCTGTTCCTTCAGCGGTTTGGTTTTTCTATTCCGAGGAGCCAGGGCACCCCGTGGGCAGCCCAGGCTGCAGCTTTAAAACAAGGACAGCGGCGACAACAAGTGAGCAATGCTCGGTGTAGGGGGCGGGGTCCAATTAAAAGTGCACCTGCCAAGCTGAGAGGAGCTTTGGGGTGCTGATGGGGATTTAAGACCTGGCAGGACCTTGGGGGTAAGTTCATTGGAGGAAGGCCCTTCACCTCCACAGCTGCACCCCACCTGGACTCACCCCCAGGCCTCGGGTCCCTAGCACCAGGTAACCAGAGTGTGTGACCAAAACCCTTCTGCAATTTCCCCAATTTCTCCTGGAAACCAGTCTCTGGAAAACAGTCCAAATGAAAGGAGACATAGCCAAGCTGCTCCACGGGACACCTGAATCTTCTCAACCAGGGTGGGCACAGTACCCCATGGCCAGCTTCCTCCCCTACTGTCCCCAGACACTTAGGCCAGGGAGCAACTCCTCAGAGAAGGGGACCGACTCGGCAGGGGCTTCTCGTTTCAGTCCATCCTGAAACTTGACTGGAACCTAGAGCACAGGGGCCGTGCTTGTGTGGATTGTGCATTTAGAAAATAAACCCTCAGGGGCAGAAAGAAAGGAGGAGAGGGCAAGAACCAACCGGATTCTGCAGGGGGAAGAAGACAGGCCTGTGAGAACTGAGCAGACTCACAAAATCTGTACCTTACATGGCATCGGGAAGGACAGAAACCAACCCGTTTACAGCCCAGGGGTCCCAAAGGTTCAGGAGGGGGTGGTGACCAGTACCTCGGGCACTGGGCTCGGATAGGGAAGTGCAACGAGAGGATTCCAGGAAAGAACCAGTCGGGTCCCAGTGACCTCTCCCCATGTCTCCTAGCTGGGTGACTGTCTCCCACCACCAGGCATAAGACGGGAAGTTTATTCTCTGAAGAGGATGAAACAGAAGACCACACTGCCAAGTGTATGAAAATGGGCGAACTAACTGATTTTATGCACGCTGGATGCAAACGGCTTCCCTGCCCGAGCCTTCTTCCTTCTCTTAGCTCCCAGGCCCACCTCCTCCCCTCTAGCAGCTTGGCCTTGACCCTGCTCTCAGGACACTCCCACGGGGAGTCTGACCAGGCCAGGAGGAAGGACCTACAGACAGGGCGTTCCACGACAGGCCAGCAGGGTACCCATCGAAGAATCTGCTGGTCCAGGAGCTCCCCACCCCCGTGCTCGGAGTTAGCCCCCAGCTCTTTAGTATGAGAAGACAACCAAGAACCACACAACGGATAAAGAAAGAAGCTTCTAACATGAAAGCTCCAGAGCAAACACACGTAGAGAGGGAAGCAGAAGGAACACACCCAGTGCGGGCCGGCACGGCCCTCAGCGCTTGTCTCAGTGGTACTACCATCCTCATTGTACAGACGAGGCCTTTGAAGGACGGTGAAGCTGGGTGACTTGTCGGATGTCACAGAGCGAGTCAGGGGCAGTGCTGAGATTCAGACCGGGGCGTTCGGTTCTGCGCCCTCAACCCCTGCCTTCCGAGGCGCCACCCGACCATCGCCGCCCAGCATGAGCGCCCTCAGCGTGGAAAAGAAGGTGCCGCCGCCCCCAAACCAGACTGGGCTTCTCTCGGGAATGAGAAAGAACCCCTGCAAATAAAAAATGTGGTAGATAAGACTATGGAAGAGCCCTGGCTGGTGTGGCTCAGTGGATTGAGCGCGGGCCTGCAAACCAAACAACCACGGTTCGATTCCCAGTCAGGGCACATGCCTGGGTTGCAAGGCCAGTTCCCAGCAGGGGATGCACGAGAGGCAACCATACACTGATATTTCTCTCCGTCTCTCCTTCCCTTCCCCTCTAAAGATAAATAAATAAAATCTTTAAAAAAAAGAATATGGAAGAGAAAAATTGACGAAATCTGCCAGAAAATAGAGCCAAATGCAAAAGGGATAGGAAAGGGAAAAGATAAGAAAATTTTAGAGGATTAGTCCATGAAGACCAATAGCTGAATAAAAGGAGTTCTGGAAAATTAGAGAAAACTGAGGAGCAACAATCACAAGGGAATAACCCAAGAAAATCTCCCGGAACCCCAAACCACGGTTCTGGGTGGTGCTCAGCATCGTGGATGACCAGAGACCGGCACCGAGGCCAGGGCCCCGAAAGTCTCAGAGCACTGAAGACCTGAACAGCGGCCCGAGAGGACAACACAGGTCACAGCAAGGATCAGGAATGGCCTCCACTTCCCAACTGCACCCCTGCAACCAGAGACAACGGAGCAAGACTTTCAGCCCCTCTGGAGGAAAGTGGCTTCCCGCTCGGAACCAGCTAACCAGCTGACCTGCTTATTAAGAATCAGGGGCAAATTGAGTCATCTTCCCATGTGCAAGTTCTCAGAAAGCTCACCACTCAGGCTTCCCTTCCTCAGACAGGTATGCTCCTGTATTCAGGGGGCTGAGCCATCACAGGAAGACCTGAAATAGGAGATCTGACCCAGGAGACAGGTGAGCGGACAGAGGGCCCAGGTGACAGCCAGGCCCAGGTGCTCAGGAAGTCTAGGTGCTGACATGCTCAAGAAGAGGACACTGAATTTACTTGACACGTCCGGACAACTTGAGGGGCTCTGTGGAACACCGACAGAGAGTGTGGGGTGACTAGAGCACCACGACAGATGAGCTCAACCCCACAGACACCACGAAGCAGGGCAGGAATGACCACAGTGACCACAGTTTACTACTCGGAGCTCGGCAGCACTGACCCGATAGTGTCAGTGCAAACCCCAATTATTGATCTTCCCAAAACCGTGACATGAAAATATTGGGAATTGGGGAGGACAGCAAAGATCTGAGGTTAAGACCTACATCCTTTCCTTCCGAGGTTAGGAAATCGGAGCCCAGGACCAAAAAAGACAAAGTAACACACATGTGATTTAGACACACAGAGGAAAATCCCAAAGTCACCAGATCAAAAAATCTGCAACTGATCGATGCCCCTGGGAAGAGGGGCAGCGTGAGGGGACCACTGCTTCCCCTAGAAACCTGGGAGAACTGTGGTTACGTACGACCTGGGAAGGGGGAAGGGGGCACAGACACTGACCAACATGTGAGACACCACCGAATGGTCTAACAACCATGAGAAGCTGGGTGGCCCCTTTTCACTAAAAAGATATTGTCAGGCTCAGACATCGCCAGCGAGTCTACCCTAAAAAAGGGCTAAACTAAACCCAGTCCTGCCAAACCTCAGAATGCACCCCTTCTCTTTGAATGTGCACTCACACATGCCACAGAGAGTCTACGCGCACGCACACTGGCCCCAGGACACAGTGTTGACGGGACAGGCCCCAGGACCCAACCAGTGAGGCTTCTCGTTGACTAGGGCAAACCAGCAGTAAGCAAGCCACCCCTGACAACAAGTCCAAGTGCAGCAGTGCCCATCCTGGTCAGTCCCAGTTCACCAAGGTAACACTTGTCTGATTCCTGGCCGCCTCTGCTAGCCCAGCACGGGTCCTGTGGCTTCACGGAAATGTGTCCCCTTCATTTCCTCCCAGGCAAGCCATCGCATGCCATTTCATGGCACTTCTGGGAACTCAACAGGCCATCACTCCAGGCCTGCCAACACCCTGCCTCCCAGGCCCGAGGCCTCAGGCCCTCAGCTTTGATTTGGAAGGTATCACATTTTGTTTTGGTTTAGATCAGAGTCAACCTCAAAGGCCAGACCGGCTCTCCAAAGAAGAGCCCCACACAGTCCCTTGCTCACGGGAAAGGACAGCAAATGCCTTGCTCAGACCTGCCTCCGGCAAGTGCTGGGAGGTGTGGAGGGCGGGGAGCCGCAGATGCCGGACTGTGGAATGGAATCCCCGTAGCCGCGGGGCAGGGCGAGGTTGCTGGGCCCTTCTGGCCTCTGCGTCTCCCTCTGCTGCTCCACCACGGACCTCAGAGGGCTACGGTAGAATCAAATGACACAGTGGACGTGATGGTGCTTTGTAATCTGCCGTCGCCGTGACACGACCCGGGATGAGGATGACAGGATGATCTCCAGGGCTGCCTCCCGTTCCTTTTGTCATAATCCACGGTTACCAGGATTTCACCTTATCAACCTCTTAGAATGGGGTCCTTGTCCCCACTCTCCTCAGACCTGCCCCTGGGAACCACGTGTCAGGAATCATCAGTGAGGCATTTGGACTTTATTTTGTCAGTGTGGGAACCCTGGTCCGTAAGTGACGATGTAAAACTGAGTCCCAGAACCCACTCTGATCAGGCTCAACACCCAGGGCTGGCTGACTTCCTGCCCAGTACCCCTTAGCCTGGGTCAGCGTTCTTCACAACTGTCTTCTCCATACCAACCAGCCTTTGACCTAGTGCTCACCGAGTCTCTCTGCCTCCCCCAAATCTTAGTCCCATCAGCCCCCTCTTAACAACCCCCTCAACTCACTCCATCTTCCCCGACTGCGTTTTGATTCCTGGTTCTACCACTCATTAACTCAGCAGCTTGGCACGTGTGATGCTCTAGCTCAGCATTAGTTTTGGGGGTAGAGACAGTACCCCACACAGGGATTACTTGGGAGATGCAGTGCAATGTCCAGCAAGTGGTTGTCTCCCCATCCCCCCATGGGGAGACACCCCATGATTGGGACATCGGCGCCATATAACCAGTCAAGGCGACCCCCGACTGCACCGAGTTTCACACACCCGCACCCTGTGTTACTATTCAGTTTCCAACAACAGCGTCCCAGATTCTCGTCACCACTCCAGTCAGAACTTCGCTAAGTCGGCCCGACAATGAAGGGGCCAGGCTACCGCACAGGGGAGACTTCGGGGACACTGCCATCGTCATGGCGCTGCCTGTTTGGGAAATGACCGGGTCATCTGACTGCACTTCATGCTGGTTTTATAAAAATAAGTAGAAAGAGAAAGAAATGAAAGTATTATCATTGGTGATCACTATTGTATCCATACACTCAATACCATGGAGACAGCAACGGAACCAGAGCAGTGAAGGTTGTGGGTTGACCTTCAACTAAGAAGGGAGGGGAAGTTCACAAAATTGTAAGAAATGACAGGAATGTGGTATGGCCTCCCTCAACCACGCTTAAACGGTGTGGCATGATTCGGATTCTTCTCCCATCCTCTGGGAATTTCAGTTTCTCATCACATGTATGCCTGGCCTTTTGGCTCTTGGTGTCATGTTACCTGACATCAGCAACTGCCTACGAGCCAACACCCTTGTTTGCTAAACGACTTCGATATTGCACACCGAGAGCAAGACTGTTTGTCCAAAACATCTGGGTCGGACGAGCGCTCCGGGTTGACTTCCAGAGCCCATGGACCTCAGAAAGCACACAAGGGCTAGAATGGAGACGTCAGTGCTGCCAGGGCAGGTGGGTCCCCGGGTCCGCACAGCAGGGTGTGGACCTGGAGGCCACCACGGTGACCACCGTCTTTGTGCCAGGATCACGGAGCACAGACTGGGTCCCATGACACTGGTTATTCAAAGCTCTGCATGTGTCTGAGATCACACCACTGCATTTGGACGGCTGAGCAGAGTCTCTGCTGGTCCAGCCGGCCCCCTCTCCTGTCCCTGGTCGGGCAGCCTCCCCGGGTTCCACAGCCCTGTGATGAGAGCTCAGGTCTCTACTCCCAGCTCAGGCTCGATGCCACGACCCTGGGCATCCATCAGACACCCCTGGAACCTAGCAGGCAATCCAGGTGTGCGAGTATCTCTAGCTGTGTCTCCCAGAGGAAGAAGACCAGAGCCACGGTAATTCACGTTTCCTCTTTCCTGCACACTCAGTGACTTGAAACAACAAAAACTGATTATCTTCCAGGTCAGAAGTCCAAACTGGGTTTGACAGGCTAACATCAAAATCACTGGCAGGACTGTGTTCCTTCTGGAGACTCCAAAGGAGCATCCGTTTCCTTCCCTTTCCAGCTTCTAGAAGCAGCCTGCTTCCCTTGGCTCATGGCCCCTCCCCGAGGGGCACCCCTCTGACCTCTGTTTCCCTCGTCCCATCTCCTGCCCACCTGCCTCGTTCTTATAAGGAGGCTCGTGGTAAACCAACTGGACACCTGGGTGATCCAGGCTACACCCCCATGTCAGGACCCCTCACTGAAACTGCATCTACAAAGTCTCTTTCTCCGGGTTCTAGGGTAGGATGTGGACTTTGTTGGGGGGCCATTGCTCAGCCTACGACAATTTGGTGAAAGGTCGTGAAGACCTACTTTGCTCTGGGACTGACTCAGGAGTGGGCCCCACAGAATCCAGAGGAGGCTCCTGGGAAATCCAGCCAGGCCGGCGCAGGCAGGGTTCTGGGAGGCTGCCCTAGGCACGGGGTCATGGTCATTCTCTGCAGGAGGAGCCTTGTCGACAAAGGGCCAGGAACAAGAAAGGGCACGGACTGCACAAGGAAGGTGCAGCTGGGTCTGGGTCACTCCAGGAAGGCCAGGAGAAGGCAGGGCCAAGGCACACAGTAGGGTCTCCTGGTGGAAGACAGGCGTGGAGAGAGAACGATCGCTGGGAGGCAGGGCTGAGGCAGGAAAACAGTGGTCTCCCCGCTACTTACTGGCCGTGAGGATGTGCCCAAAGCAGGTGAGGATGGAAAGGCGTGTGTGAGAGACATAGAGCCAGGACTGACGGGGCACGGGTGGCGAGGGGACGGTGAGCGGAGGATGCCATCTGAGGGTTAAGTCATTCCACCACCAAGCTGGCAGGTCATGCCCGTGCCCTGTCCCCACCCCCCGCCCCAGTTCTCAGCTAGAAGGCCCCAGGACACTGCTCTTTAAGTATGTCATGCCGTACAGGATGAAAATAGTTTAAAAGAGGGGAGGGATATAAATACCGCAAAGGCTTCTGCCCGCATGGAGAGCCCCAGGAGAGAAGAGTGGCAGTGCGGTGTGATGTCGTCAGAACCCTAAAGGGCCTTCCGATTAGGCCCTCAGTTCTCCCGCAGCTGAAGGTCCTGGTGTTTGACACCAAAACGACCCCAGGGCTTCTGCAAATCCCCCAGATCCTGCCTGGCTTTTCCTCCTCCTCGGGAGCTTTGAACTATGATGTCCAAGAAGCAGCGGATTGCATGGCTCAAGAAGAGCAAGAAGGAAAGGGGAGTGTCGACTGGACGGGCCACCTCTGGGACGCCCCACCTCTGGGACGCCCTTCCAGGCACTACACGCCCCCGCCCCAGCCACGGTGCTCCACCCGCCACCACACACTGCCACTCCCTGGTGTCACACTGCCTGACTCTGTGGTTACTGGTTTTCCACTGCCTCCGCACCCCCACTCTGAAAGCTGGATTGGACCTCCCTTCCCTCCCCCTGCAGCACCCGCCCACCTGGTGCACCCTCAGTCCCAACACCCCATCACAGTCTCATGATGGCTCAGCCTCTGGGTACAGGGGACCCCTGGAGTGTGCCATTCATTCCTCCATCCCAGTGCCCAGCATTTCGGGAAGACTCAGTAACTCTGCTGACCAAATGGCCAGGCTCCAAGTGCATGAGTCCTTTTCTAAACCAGGTACAGAACCTTCCCCCAGCACATGCCAGCCTCTGAAAATAAGGCTGGCCCATCACACATGCAGCAAGCGTCCCCTGCTGTGGTCATCACGAGGGCCTCCTCCTTGTAGTGCATCCCGAGTCGGAGCTTAGAAAATAAGGAAGCGCTGTGGATTCCCACATTCTGAAAGAGCCAGTTAGACAGTAAATACTTCTGGGCTTGCGGGTACCTCTCTGTCACAACCACATTGCCACTGTAACACGAATGAAGCCACAGACAGCGTGCAAACAAATAAACCAACTGGACACCTGGGTGATGGACAAACAAATAAACCANGGCCCATCACACATGCAGCAAGCGTCCCCTGCTGTGGTCATCACGAGGGCCTCCTCCTTGTAGTGCATCCCGAGTCGGAGCTTAGAAAATAAGGAAGCGCTGTGGATTCCCACATTCTGAAAGAGCCAGTTAGACAGTAAATACTTCTGGGCTTGCGGGTACCTCTCTGTCACAACCACATTGCCACTGTAACACGAATGAAGCCACAGACAGCGTACAAACAAATGGACACGGCTGTGTCCCAATAAAACTTTATTCACAAAAATAGGCAGCAGGCTGGAATTGGCCCACAAACCATAGTTCACCAATCCCTGCTGTGATTAAAAAAAGAAAAAAACATTAAGAAAAGGAGACAGACCATGATGAGGGGAAAAAAACACCAAAAATTCTTTAAAGCTACAGCTGTGATTTTTGGATGCTGCCCCTAATTCCTTCTGCGATGGACACAATTTTTTTAAAAGAGTGCAGAGAGGGGCGGGGGAAGTAAGGAAAGGTTTCTATGGGAACAGGGAAGTTGCTGTTAATGGTTTCACCACTACACAGACAATTCCTTTATTTTTCTCTCTTTCCTTCTGAGGCAGCGCAGGCGCAACCTACAGCTTGTCGGGCGGGACTCTGCCCGGTGCCTCAACTGTTTGGTCATAAAGCAAATGCCAGAGCACGCCATGGGCCACAGCGCCAGCTAGGGTAAGACAGCCCTGCTCCACGGACTCTCAAGGTCAATGCCAGCCCTGGCTGCTGACAAGCGATTCTGTGGTGGAACCTCTGAGGTCTGCAGCCCACTGGACCGAGGGCCTCCCTCTCTACTTCTAACAAAACACTCAGGTGATGGGCTTCTGTTTCACCTGAGCCCAAACATTCTAGTTCCTCAGTACAAATGCGCACGGACGAAGGCAGGAGCCCACCTCCCTGGGCGCCTTCAACTGTCCCCGGCTGTTTCAGAGCAGGGGTCCCGCTCCTTCCCTGGGCTTTGCAGAGAAACCGCAATTGATCTGCCCAGAATAAGAGAATGCACACCATTTACCAATACGTGGCTTTATAGCCAAGTTTCTGAACTGCCACCTTTTCCACGCAGGAAAAGGGAGTGAGTCTCCGGCACTGAACAGTGGAAAGAATCCAGGAACGCAGCCAGCTGTGCTCGGCGGCACCCAGAGGCCCACACTGGCCGCCCACCCATGAGTGCCAGGAACTGGGACGCGATGGCTTTCTGTGGGCACGCTCTGTCCTCACAGCACCTTCCAGGGGACCCATTGGAGCCTGACAGTCCCACCCTCTCCTTTTGTTGGTAAGGGAACTGAAGCACAGCATGGGGAAAAGACTTCCCAGGATCCCCAGCATGTTAGCAACAAAGCCAGGACCCAGACCCAGGACATATAAGCTGTGGCTTCCCCACCAGCACCACGACCTGCTCCACCTGGCAAGGCTCCTGGAGAAGGCCCCCGGGTGAGGGATGGAGCGGGACAGGTCATGGCTTCTGTGGGCAGAATCTAGAGTTAAGGCAAAGCCATGATCTGACTCCCACTGGGGCCTGAAAGCAGTAGCCTACACGGTGATTCTCTCTCTGAGTGGAGCCAAGCACACAGCCCGGGGCAGGGCCCTATTAGGCAGCAAGTTCCTGGAGGACATGAAACCTCTGCATCTGATTTTCTTTGGTTTTTATCCAGAAACCTCCCATGCTCTTGCTGTGCCCTCCAGGAGCTGGGTGAGGCAGAAGCAGGAACCAGCTGTCCAGGCTCCTTCTCTGCTCTGGGGGCTGATAACTTTGGCCATGGCAATGACCCTGATCCCACTGTCGTGTACAGCAGAGATCTGGAAGAATGAGGATGGGGCCGGGAGGAGTGGCGGGTAGTTGTGGGAGAGGAAGCTGGTATGGCATCCCCAACCCAACCACAGAGGGCCCGACAGGCCAAGGCTAAGGGCCTTGGACTTGAACCTGCTAGCCAGTGCAGCCTAACCTTTTCCCCATCTCAGCATTCATGGACGATGATGCTGTTATGAGTCTGGGGGTGGCCCAAGGAGCTGCCCTAAGCCCACAGTTTGGCCATGGAGACCCAGTGAAGGGATGAGCAGGGACGTGCGTTGGGTGGCTGGGTGGTGGAAAGCATGGAGGAGGTGAGACAAGGCCCAGAGCCATAAAGAGGTCACTAGGGAGTGTGGGCGCACTTAAAGAGGGCCTGCAGCCTGGCTCTGGGCCAGGGGTCTACATGGCAGGGGCTGATCTTCAACCACACAGGTACAGTTCTACCTGAGCCTGCCTCCTGGCTATCCCAACCACTTTCCTTCATCTTATGTGCAACGTCAAATTCATGCAGTCAAGTGTCTGTTTAGCTCTCAAGGTCCAATTCCAACAGCCCCTCCTCTGAGAGGCCTCCCCAGCTCCCAGCCACGAGGCTACCAGCTCCTTTACAGGATTCATAGAGCAAGTACACCATGATGCATGGACTTATCCTGACCTGAGTTCAAATCCTGCCTCCCCTTATAAGTCCGTGACCTTGGGCAAGTCATTTCCCCTCTCTGCTTCACCAACAAGCACCAACCTCAAAGCCTTGTGGACAGCACTAAAAGAAACACAGTTAGCCCTGGGCATCCACACTGCTCTCAGACAGGTTAACTATTACCATCTCTGCTTGGCAGTCAATTCCAAGCACCCCAAAACACAGTTCCTGTTTGCTAACCCTGGGCAGTACCACTTGCTGACAGATTCTCAAGGAGACACTGTGGCAGGGGTGGGGAGACCACTGGGGGAGCCCCAGCCAGCAGGGCTCAGCCGGTGGCAGTCAACATGCCCTCGTGGCTCCCCCAGAGCAGCGGTGGGAACAGCTATGTATCTGCCTAGCCCCACCTCCCTCCATCCACCTCCAGATCTGGGCGCTCCCACACAATGAGGTCAAGGTTCACAGCATCACAGACAACAGGTACCAGGGCAACAGGAGACGGCCCCAGCTGAGCTGCCATCTGTGCTGCCAGAAGCAGCGTTTCGAGCCCCAGTCTGGCTGGGCGCCCGTGATGGCTTCACACTCCTTAAAGGCAGGAAAAAGATCCAACTTGGCATCCCCTGGTGTCAGCAGGAGGCTGTGTGCTTCGCACACGTTTGCAGAGAAGGGCTGAGAATAGGGGGGTGGCGGAGGCTTCTTTACAGGCATGGAAGCATCTCCCAAACCCTGGCCTGATGCCACCCCCCGACCAGTGGTCAAGTGGCCCCCAGAACTAGTAGAGCGTTCGGCTGGATGCTAAGCCAAGTTGAAGAGGGAGAGGAGATGGCCAAAGTGGCCTTGTCATCAGCAAGGCGCCAGAGTCCTTGTCGCCCACAGCAGAGATGGGTTAACCGACTGCCTCTGTCCTCAACTCCATCCCATGTGGCTCCGAGGAAGTGGGGGCCACCAGGGAGAGGCCGCCCGCATCCTGAGTTTCCGTTTTCACCTCTCTGAAAAGGTCAACAGCTTGTGCCACCCCCGTTTCCTTGCAAGGGACACTGTGAGGGTGGCACCGGCAGCCTTTGCCCAGATGGACATCCAATGCGCTCTACCAGTCATTCACTTACAAACAATTTTACAAGCCACCGGAGTGAACACTTATCTGGCCACGTGTTAGTACAGCAAGGGGCGTGACAAGCCACCTGGGAGAGACCACGCTTTCTGCCCGGCTCATCTGACCTCAAAGACAGGCCATGAGGTCTTCCTTCCAACACTCCCTGGGGACGACCTGGCAATGTCACAATTGTAGTTACAGGGATTCCAGAACTCCACAGTTCAGGACTCTAGAAAAAGCTTCAGATGAGCAACTGAGCGGAGGGCAACACACCTCCCAGTTAATGCAAACATATACATAGAGAGAGATGTAAAGATACAGGTGCACCACGGCCCACTTTTCCCTGACATGCAGGGCCCCAGGCCTATGAGAGTCAGGATCTCTGGGAAGAGGCAGGGCCGACTGACCGTGACAGCAGCCACCGCCTGCACACAAAGGCTGGGCGGTCACTTCCTCGGTCCCCACAATTACAGAATCCCCAAATTCCTCTGTACCCATCTGCCCACCACCACAGCAACTGTGACTACCTGTGCTCATGGTTGGAGAAACAGCCCTCCTGCCTGGACTCCTCCCGCCTCCCTGCCCCCCACTACCACCCCCACAAAGTTGGGAGGAATGAGGCCCCGCGCATGGCCTGCAGGACCACAGAGCTGTCGGTCCATGGCCCGCTGACACCCGCCAGCTGGTGAGGGAGATGCTTTAAGTATGGCATGGGTGCCTTCTGGATTGGCCCTTTGGTTGGGACTTCCTGAGTACCAAAGAGACAAGGAGAAAACATCTGTCAAGCATCCAGTCATGAGAAAGGGAAGCCAAGGGGAAAGCGAAGATAGAGAGAAGGCAGCTTCCCGCCCTCGCCTCCTCCTCCCCCGGCCTCTTCTCCGGAGCTGAACAGGGCAGCCCAGCCAGGACCAACAGCTGCTTTCCAACTCAACCAGAACCACGAACAGCCCGAAGGTCTCTCACTGACAGACAGGCACTCTGTGGCGCGTGCATCTGTGATGGACGCTGCTCAGCAATAACAGGGAACCACGCCCAGGGCCGGTCCAGGCTGAGGCGGATGCATATGCTGGGCACTGGGGTCTTTTGCAGGTAATGAAAATGGTGCCAAACTGGAGTGTTGCTATGTGGGCACAACTCTGTAGATTTACTAAAAATTACTGAATTGTAAACTTAAAACAGGTGAATTTTATGATATATAAATTATACCTCAGAAAAGTAGTTTTATAATCCCCCTCAAAAGTACTGATGATACGAGCAAGAACATGGGTCAGTTGCTTCAATGCAATTCAGAGCCAGAAACGCCGGTTGAAAGAGCGCGCACCGCTCAACCCAATGGTACAGGAAGTTCCAGGGGCGGAACAGCAGTAATAAAGGTCAGAACGGGGGTCGCCTTGTGTGTGCATGGGGGGTGCTACTGACTGGGAGGGAGATGAGGTGCCCGCCCAGGGTTCCGGGGCTCTTTCCCACCTTGGTCTAGGTAATGGTGTGTCCGTATGTGAAAATGTGTGGGGCTCATCCTTAAGGTCAGTGCGTTCTATAGCCACATATGCAATCATATATAATATATACTGGGTTGGCCCCAAAGTCCTTTTTTCCCATGAAATGAAAGACATGTTTTTTTCATTTTCGCCAATAACTTTCTTGAGTCGGATGTTTGGAGTATGTCAGCTGTCTCCCACGTGGTAGAACGCTGACTGTTCTCAGTTACTGTCTCTGTTTGATCATTGTCCACTTCAACTGGCCTACCTGACCGTGGAGGAATCTCCAGCCCGAAACTTCACAAACCACTTTTGACACATTTGATCTGTCACAGCACCTTCTCCACACACTGCACAAATCTTTTTTTGTGTTTCAATTGCGTTTTTACCTTCCTTGAAATAACACAGCATAATATGCCAAAAATGTTCCTTATTGTTTCAATCTTCAATATTAAAATAGCTGCACAAAAATGCACCAATTTTGATAAGTTTTTTTAAATGCATGCTGATTAAGACAGCTGTCACAATACAATCTAAAAATTGTATCAAATGAAGCTAAAGACAACTAGGTGCTACTAGAGCCATTACGGAAAAAACGAAACAGATTTTTGGGCCAACCCAATATAATGTAGATACATAAATTTATTCTTTGAATGGCAAAGCTTTTGACGGTAAAAATCACAACTGGCATTGCCTAAAAGTGAAGACAGTTTCCTGGGAGCTGAGAGCCAGGAGCCCACTCAGTGAACTCCTACCCAACCTTCAGGACCCATCTCAAATTATCCCCACTTGGTGGAGCCTTCTCTCACAGTTCTGGGTATAACTAACTGCTCACAATGCTGAATATCCCTTCACAAAAATTGATCTCCTTTACAGTGGGAGCTGATCCGAGAGGCATGCAGGAAGCTCCACCTAGAATTGGTTACAGTGTGTTTATTAACACCCACCAATTGCCTAACACACACACACACACACACACACACCCCTGACAGCCCAAACCAGACGCCATCTCAGCAAAAGATACTACTACCAACCCCCAAATAGGATGTCAGTTCGCAGGCAACAGGATCCAGGCATGAGACATCATCAAAAGGAATCATTTTCCACATCTGCAGCCGGATCCTCCTCCATTTACCCAAATCACAGCCACAAGAGATCAGGGGACCCGGGAGCAAGCTCAGTTTCTACTGGCCAGTGCGGTCAGCTCCCTCTCCCCTTCAGGTCACCTCTGTCCCACTGTCCTTGCCCAGCCTAGGGGTGGAGCAAGTCCATGTGGGCTCCAAGGAAACATTCCACCGGGTGTAATGTTTAAACTTGACGGCTGGGCCACCTCCAGCCTGCTCCCTGGCTGCTGGGGCTCCCTGCCCCCAGAGAACTAAAGTCATGTCAACTGCTGGGGGTGGGGGCTGGGCAACAACAGCCAGGCACCTGTGTGTCCAGGTCTCCAAAATCTCTGGGCCATCCCCAAACCTGGGAATCTCTAGAAACCCAGTCTATAGGGAAAACTGCTACAGAAACTTGCCCTGCCCAGGTCCACCGGCAAGAAGAGAGACCGGAAGTGGAATTCTGTCCAGTTCGTCAAAGTTCACATAGAAAAGAGAGAGGTCAGAAACGCACCTCCAGGGAAAGCAGCTTTGTTTTGGTGGGTGCGTGGGCTAGGAGGTGATTATGGGTGACTTCTTTCTTTGAAATATGTTTGTGCTAAGTTTATTCGTTGTGCACAATGAATAAACTCCTTTGAAAGATGTACACACGTCATCTGTGGCTGGAGCCAGCCCTAGCTCTTGTCAGAGGCTCTGGCCACCGGAGTTTCCCTTTCACCTGGTCTCAAGGTAGATGCTGCTCCCGGCGCCTCGCATTCCGGTGGGCGGGGCCTCTTGCCCTCCCCCAGGTCTAGCCCGGGGCCAGGGGAGGGACAGCTTCCTGAAGAAAGTGGCGGGCGTAGGCTGGGTACCCCTCTAAGCTCACAGAGCGAGCCCCCGGCTCCCCTCGCCCAGCCTGCCTGCTGAGGCGCCGCCCCATTCAAGTCCCCCAGCCTCAGAGGTATTTAGGAAGTGTGCGAATTCACACACATGCACACGTAGTGGCACTTTATTCTCCCCTCCGTGACCTGGGCCACCCCAAGAGCCCACATACAAACTTCTCCAAACTCGCAGCCATGGCTGGAGGGGAGCCCTGACGTCCTGCAGGGAGGAAAATGGGACCCCGGCCCCTCAAACACACACACACACACACGTGCGCCGCCCCACCCCCGGACCGGCGATTCTAGGGTTTGGGGGCGGGTGCCT
This sequence comes from Sturnira hondurensis, assembly GCF_014824575.4. Classification (NCBI taxonomy): domain Eukaryota; kingdom Metazoa; phylum Chordata; class Mammalia; order Chiroptera; family Phyllostomidae; genus Sturnira; species Sturnira hondurensis. The sequence goes on along the minus strand of NW_028093774.1, from coordinate 5,427,428 downwards.
CAACACCCGCCCCCACTGCCTCCCAGTAAGCGACCGAAACGAGGTCAGGCGGGCCAGAGGGCAGCGCGGGTCAGAGGTGCCCGTGCGAGAGCGGCTACGGAGCGACCCCAAGCCGGCGTTCCCGTCCCGGGAGACTAGGGCGCGTTACCTTGTAGGTTCTGGACTCGAATGTCGCTGATCTGTCCGATGAGCTCCTCGCGCTGGAACCAGTCCCATTCCTGAGCAGCCATGAAGCGCGGGCGGGAGGGCCGGGGCGCCGGGCCGGGCGCAGGCGGCGGGCGCAGGGAGCCTGGCGGGCGGGCGCGCGAGCGGCACGCACCCGGCGAGGGCGCCGCGGAGCGGGAGGAGAGGCGGGCGCGGGCGGGGCGCGGGCGGGGCGCGAGTGTTCGGGCCGCCCCCACCGCAGGCGGGCAGCTGGCTGGCGCTGGGCGGTGGTGCGGGCGCCCTGGCTCTCGCTCACTCCCCCATCTAGGGGCGGAGGCCCCGGGGGGCAAGGGGAGGGCTGGAAAGGGAGGCTGGGCTCAAGCCGATTTTCCTACCCGCCCCCCACCACCACCCGGTGTTTGTTAGGTGGATTGTTTGGTTGCAGACAGGCGGTGATGAAGCGTGGGGTCCCAACCTCCAGATTGTGATGTCTCAGGGGGCGGTGGGCTGGGTGACGCAACCTCGGGGTGAGCCTGCGGGTCCCAGGACCTGGTCCAGAAGCGCCCGTCCCCTCCCCCCCCTCCCCCCCCCCCCCGCAGTCCCTCGGGCCCAGTCCCGGGGTGACCCCATCCTACACACACGCATACACTGTCCCATATCCCCACGCAATTCGGAGAGGCAGCCCTCTACGGAGGGGAGGGGCTGACTGTCGGTGCCCATCCGCTGCTGAGGGTACCTCTGGGAGAGGCTAGGGCCTGGGTAGGGGGCGAACGAGTGTGGAAATGGAGTTAGACGAGGCTCTCCTCTATCTCCCCTCTATCTCCCAATTTAGGGGTGGAATGGCAAAAAAGACCTCTTTCCTGAGTTTGGATATTGGGAACCTTTCTGCCCAGATCCAATCCAGACATGGCCTCAGGTTCTGGGGAGCAGGGAGAGGCAACGGACTCCTGGGGAGTTAGGGTGCCCCGTGAAGTCCTGGGCCATGGAGTCTCTGAGCGATCCAGTCTGTGGCTTTTACTGAACATGAGCTGGGCCTTTCCAGCAGTGTGTCTTTTCACTCTTGAGAGTTCCGGGATCTTATCTTGTTTGGGGCTCACGACAAACCTCAGGCAAGTTATTTATTGGTTTTACAAACAGGGCAGAAGTGACTCTGGAGTTGTGGAATTTGCCCAAGGCTGAGGAATGAGTGGGGGACGTGAGGGTCCAGTCTGCAGCTCAGGGCTGAGACCCTTTCTGGGAGCATGCGCATGCGCACACCCGCACACGGGCACACAATGGCTTATGTATGGAATCTTCCAGGAGGAAAAAAAAAATGGCCTGAGTTCACTGAACATTTAAATGTGGGCTGTGTTCTTAATCACTGTGCTCATTCTACCAAAATACTGGCCACCTGGATGGATGGGCTCCTTCCTCCCTAACAAATAAGATGGAGCCCCCACGAGTGAGCCTACCTGGGCTCTTGCTGCAGGCCTTGAGGGGAGCAGATCTACCCGAAGGTAGAGGCCTGGGGGGGAGAGGGGATGGACAGCCAGCACACAGGAAAACAAGGTAATTACAGATGCAAGTAAGTTCCAGGGAGAAAAGCAACCTGGGGTAAGTAACTGGGATGGGGACAGAGGTCAGGAGAGGTCTCTGAGGACTGGCCTAGGAGCCTTGGAGCTGAGCAGAGAGACAAAGGGAGCCCCCACGGAGGCGGCCTCTTGGACAAGTGTTGGGGGTTTGGGACCTGGGTAGCTCCGTGCGTGCTGCCCACTTCCAGGGGCCAGGGGCACTGCCGAGGACAGGCCATCACTGCTGAGTGAGCTTGCACTCTGGTGGGACGTTTATCCAAAGGATGAACAGGAATATAAGGCCAATTTACAAAGCTCTAGATGGCTTTTTTTTCTCTTTGTTCTCCACTTGCCACATTTCCTACCATGAGCACGTACTTTTACCATCAGTCAGAAAACCAGTAGGTTCTTTTTCAACCACGTGCGCTCTCTCCAGGAGCTGCCCGGCTGTCGTCGCCTGCAGGTCCGGAACCCGATGGAGGCCCCGTGGTGCCTGTGGGGCCCATGGGAGCCAGGGCGTGTGTCTGCTCACCTGATCGCTGCCCCTTCTGCTCGGCATCCCTGTTTTTACACTTTATTTTCCACACTTGCCTCAGGGTAAAGTCTGGTCAAAAGTCATTTTCTTTCCAAAGCAAAGAGCCAGAAGAATCAGCCTTCCTCTCCATTAAGACACAGGTCTCGGGGGACTGAAGGCTTTGAACAATGCGGTGCAGATGTTGGCTGCAGGGACAGGCCATCTTTCACGATACAGTGATGACTATTCCTTTTTAAAATTTTTTATTGACTTTATGGGCGTGACATTGGTTAATAAAACTACATAGGTTCCAGGAGTACAATTCTATAACACGTCATTGTTATATTGTGTGTTCACCACCCAAAGTCAAGTCTCCTCCCACCACCATTTATTTCCCCTTTACTGGGAGAAAGAGACTTTTCCTCTTCTGCCTCCCCAACCCCCTTCCCTCTGGGGGTCACTATACTGTTATCTGTATCTATGAGGTTTTTTTCTTTGCTTAATCCCTTCACCTTTTTCACCCAGCCCCCATCCCCTGCCACGACCCTGCCCTCTGACAGCTGTCAGTCTGTCTGTGAGTCTGACAATTCCTGTGAACAGGTCGCTGCATCTGTGGGGAACATCGCTCAGGCAGTAACACTCCAGCCCTTCCCGATTGGTCTCTGTGCCACCTCCTGGCCCATCAGTCCTGGGTTTACACTTTTTAATCCAGTGATGATGAACTCCTGCAAGTCCTGGCCACACCCTGTCACCTCCAGGCCTCTGCTCAGTCTGTTCCCCTTCAAATGCCCTTCCCCTCCATCGCCCCCTCCGCTTCACCTTTACTTGGCTTACTCCTGCTCGGTGGTGTCCGCCCCGAGAGAACCTGCAACAGCCCTTGGCCCGGTTGCTGCTCGTCTTGTACAATTCACAACATTCAGTACAACCTCACGGCAGCCATGACCTGCTATCCATTTCTCCGTTGCATTGTAGTCACGCTTACTTGATGGCTCCCCCGTAAACTGTGAACTCCTTGAAAACCGGGCTGGGTGTCGCTAGCTCCTCTATCTGTGCGCGCAGCACGGTGCCTGGAGTAGACGGTGGGCTGGAGATTGAGAGAATGGATGAATGCGTGACTCTGGAGGCCTGAACTCAGAAAGCAGGGACCAAATAACACATTCACCCCCATGTCCTGCGTCCAAGTAAACTTCTGAGAAGGCGATCGAAGACACGTTTGCCTATTGGCACAGGGCAAAGCACATGCTCCACGCTGTGCTACGCCTCTTCCTCGGGCGAGTACAGCCTCCTGGGACAGAGGGGCATGTGACTTCCAAGGGGGATTAGGTTATTTGCCCTCTTGCATGAATGGACAGTTCTATGTTTCCTTTGCACTTTTATTTTGGGGATGAAACACTACTCTGTCTGAAGGCTTGGTTTCCCGGGAGTTTCCAGAAACAGATTTTCTTGAAGTGGCCCAGTTCTGCTAGAATCCTTGTCTTTGTTTAAAACTTGAGTCCCGCCAAAGGAGAGAAAGAGAACCACAGAGAGTCCCTGGTCTGAACCTCCGTGACCATCGACTCCAGCAGCACCTCCTCGTGGAGGGGCTTCTGAAGCGGCTAGCCCGGAGCTGCTCCTGCCTCCGCTCCTGGGGACCGAAGGCTGCAGGCGGGTAAACTGGACAGAATGTTCGCATCTTACATCCCAGACCCCCTTCGAGAATAAGAACAAAGGTAACCCCTGTGCACACTCCTAGCCCCTTCCAGGAGAAGGGTGTGGCAGGGGCTCCCCTGGGGGTGGGGGAGGGGACATCCCTTCCTCCGGATGCTGCCTCAGCCCCTTCTGTGTGCCTGGCCCCTTAGGGTTTGGACAGCCCTTCCTCAGCCTGTGCCGCTCTGCTCTTCCCAACAACTCAGTAGGCCGGTTGGCAGGGGTCACCTTAGAAGGACTTAAATCTGCTCAGTCATCTGCCTAAGGGCACAGACTAAGGCCAAAGCAGACTTCCTACCCATGCACTTCAACCCCCAATCTGGCTGGGCTTACACTGCAGACCAGACTAATGCACCACTTTGGTACTAGCCGTCTCTATCCATGGTCATGTTTCTATCACATATTTTAAAGTCTCGGCTCCATCACAATCATAGTTCTCATCAGCACGTAAACACTGCTGGAATTTCAACTTAAATCCAATTAAGAGGTTGTCCTTCAAATAGACTAAGATCATCCTGGGGGCAAGGTTCTGCATTATGACGTCACAAGGCCGCCCTGCAGCACAGAGACTCACTGCAGGCCTGACCTTGCACATCCCCTTGCCACACTGGCCCCGCTCATGGCCGGGGGTGGGGTCCAACAGTGGACAACACCCAGAACCGGCCTCCAAGGAGGGGCCCCATCTAGAGAAGAGATACATCAGTCAGATTCTTCGGTAAGATTCAGATCATTTCTATGGCATAAAATGAACCACACACAGAAGAAAAACCTCCCCTGAACTCGGGAGATTCCCTGCATAATAAAGTAGCAACATGTCCTCTGGGATTTTAGTACTTTTTTTGGTGCGTGGAGGTGCTGATGGGCAGTTTACGAAGTCCTGCCTGCCTAAGGAGACACCACTGGACGTCCCATTTTCCACGGGGAAAATGCGTGATATCCCCCAGGTCTGAAGAGCCAAAGGCTGCTTCCGGGGAGACACCCTGCTGATTATTACTATTATTATTTTGCTGGCATTAGAACATCAGGGAGTGTGCATTTTGCAGAAAAGCAAATGATAAAAACATTTTTCCCACAAAGGGAGAGAGATTGGCCGTATGAAGGTGCGGGTAGAGATAGGATGCAGAGGGAGAGAAACATTTCCGAGTCCAAAGCAAACTTTGCTGATGATAATCCCAGGCAGGGTGATTTAAAGTCCACAGCTCAGTGAAGAAAAGATGCCCAGGTCAGTTTCTTGGACTGACATTCCCTGCACAGTTTCAACAGATGTGTGTGCATGTCGTGTCTGCTGTGCAGGTAATGCTTACCAAGAACTTGAGGGAGGTACTGTTATCACCCTGATCTCACTTATTAGAAACTCAGGACCAAAGAACTTCAGTAACATCCCCAAGATCATGCCAGTTCTAGATTAGCAGAGAAGGGACTTGATCCCTGGTATTGTGCAGGCATCAGGTCTGATCTTTCTGCTCCCTGTCAGCAGCCTTTGACCTTTTGGAAGTGGCTTAGGTAGGTTCTAAGTAGAACTGGTCACGTTGGAGATTCCCTGGGAAATAAGTCCAGCCAATCCACCTCCAGGGGCCAGTTTTCTCTGCTAAGTCGGGAACAAAAACCTCTCTCCTCTTCCCTCCGCAGGCAGGTTTCTGAGGTTTGTGTGGAATGCTGGGAAGTGTTTCCACATCTGACCTTGAGCATCTCTAATGACGTCACGTATACCTCTATGAAGAACGCTCGGCGTGGCTCTGCTGGAAATGTGTGTGTGTTTCATGCTGTTCAAATGGATTTCAAAGCATAGGTCCATGATGGAAAAGGTCAAGAACCCGTATCCAACAGGTCCTGCCAGCTTTACCGGATCTCCAGGCCACCCTGGGGGGCCAGTGTCCCAAGTCAGCCGTCATCCTCAACCTTCCGTACACGTGCGCTGCTCCTCACGTGAAGAGGGGGGGACCCATCCCCCTTCCCTTGAACCTAGGCTGGACTGAATGACCTGCTTGGCCACAAGAGTATGGTGGCCACAGTGTTATGAGACCTTGGAGGCCGGCTTATAAGAAGCCCTGCAGTATCTGTCCTGGCCCCTTACAATGCTAGCTCTGGGGAGAGCCAGGTGCCAATGACTCTGTGTGAAGGAAGCCAAGCCAGTCATGGGGTGGGGGTGGGGAGTGGGGAGAGAGGGAAAGCCCAGCCCCTCCAGCCAGCCCTGCCCAGGCACAGGGTGGGGATTAAAAGAGCTGTAGCTCCTCTTGGGTCCAGCCTCAGCTACCATCCAACTGCAGCTGCACGAGAGGCCCGCACTGAGAACCTCCCAGCGGGGTCCAGTCAATCCCAAATCGGGGCAGAAAAATGCCCCGCCGCTTTAACCCACGAAAGTGCGTTTCGCAGTACCGGGCAACCAGAACACCACGCTCTCCGCAGCGCCCTGGTCCAGGCCACCGTCTCCACCCCACCTGCCCGCTCCCTCACTCCCGGTCCTATTCCTCATACAGCCCACAGAGCGAGCGTCACTGTCATCCGAGCCTGTCACCGCCTGGCTTCCCACTGCCCTTTCCAGCCATCGCGGCCTCCGCACCACGCCCTCCGCAGGGTTCCCTTCTGCCCTAATGCACTTGCCCCATTCAAGACACCTCTTCCTTACGTTCCTCCAGAGTTGCTTTATATGCAAACCCCACAATCCAGCAATTCCATTGCTTGTCTGCCCGGAACAGGAAGGTCCATATTATATTCCTCACATGATGGGTTCCAGTATTCGTAGCAGCGTTGCTTTTAATCGCCAAAACAACCCAAATGTCCATCAGGCGGAGAACAGATAAGTAATGGAATTCATCAGTGAGAATGACAGAGCAACACAGACGCATCTTGGAACCACAATGTGGAATAAAAGAAGCCAGACACAGAAGGGAGCAGCCTGCAGAGTTCCGCTGGTAAAACGTTTCAATCTATGAAGTCCCAAAGTAAGAAGTTCAAGGACCCTTCCTCTCTCCGCGGTGACAGAAGTCAGGACAGCAGTCGGCCTTGGAGGGAGGTGTGGAAGGGAGGAGACCTAAGCGGGGCTCTGGGGTGCTGGCCTTAGCCGCACATGGGCCCGGTTACACAAGTGTTTATTCGCTGTGTTATAGTTCACCGATGCGTGCGTTTTTCTGGGTGTATGTTCAGTAGAGCATCAAAGCGCAGCCCTGCCAAACGGCTTCTGCACACAGTCTGCTCTACCTGGAACTCGCCGCCCCAACTCTGTCTTTTCCTGGTTAATTCCTACCAGGTGTTCAGATCTAGCCCTGACCTCCCTTCATTTGGGAGCCCTTTGTTGTATCAGTGTGTCTCGTGTGTGTAACAAATTACCCAAAAATGTAGCAACGCACAGCAGGGGCACTGGTTAGCTCGTGGCTTGAGGGCTGCTGCTCTGGGCGGGTCTTGCTCTGGCCTCACCTGGACTCACTCGCATGTCTGCTGGCGCCTTGGCTACCAGGGACTTGAGGATGGCGTCCTGGGCGTGCCAGGTAGCGCACTGTTTGGGGGGGTCACCCCAGTCCTCTTCCGTGTGACCTCTCCAGCAGGCCCACCTGGGCTCATCACATCATGATCTGAGGACTTCAGGGGTCCCCGAAGAGGGCAAGCCTCAAAGCGCAGGTGCTGCTCAAGCCTCTGCTGGTGTCCCCTTTGCTTTGGACAAAGCAAGTGCCCCGGCCAAGTTCAGATTTGCGACATGAAGGAATAAACACTGGAGGGGAGGAGTCAGGGTGGCCTTGCCATCTGAGCAGTCTGTGCCCTGCCCTGCCCCCACCCCACACAGAGAATTGCCACCCTGTTACACGTGCTCACTGCCCCCTGTACGTGCCCTTCATGCCACTCACCCCACGGCAATGGGCTATTTGCACAGTGACTTGTCCCTTATCTTCCTCTTCTACTTCCCTGTTACTCTGCACAGGCAAGGGCTGGTGTGGGCTCACCGTGCCCAGCACAGTGGCTGGGAATAATATTACTAATGAGTATTTGGAGAAGGAAGTAGAAAGAAAAAAAGAGAGAGAGGGAGGGAGGAGGAACAGAAGGAGGGAGAGGGGGAGGGAGGGAAGAAACCCTGGGAGAACAGGAGGCATATCTTTGGCAGAGGACCGCCTGGACCATCTCTGGGAGGCTGGGTGCCCTCCTTACCCACCCCCCCAAACTCACTGTTCTCATGGTAACATCTGTGTCTTGGCCACCCTGTGCCCTCCCACCCTCTTCTGCTCGCTCCATTCCTGGCTTCTTTAGTGGGTAGCCACCCCACCTCACCTCACTCCACCCCATTCAGCCCTCACCTGCATCCCTTCCTCCTGAGTATCCGAGGGGATTTAGCCATCCCTGGCATTCACTGTGTCCGTTGTCATGAACACATGTCCCCTCACAACCTCGAACACCCCACCAGCCCCATGAGAAACTGAGGTTGGACGTGTGGATGTTTCTATTAAGTGGATGAGAACACGGGGCTCAGGGAAGGTCTGTCCACAGTCAGCCACCAGCAAGATGTGGCGCTGCGGGCTGTCCAGCTCAGGAGTCCCCAGACCGCTCTGCCCACAGTGAAACTCTGCATCCCTAAAGGACGGGGCTGCCTCCTCCCTGTCTGGTGGAAGTGGATGTTTTGGGGGCCATGGGAGCTGAAGAGGCCCTGGAGCTGGGGGGCTGCCCCCACGAAGGCTGGGCCTGGAGGACCTGGGGTGCTAACCCTGGATGACCGTGGATGGAGGGCAACTAATGGGGTGGAGGAGGAGCCTGCCTTTTCCCGGCCAGCAAGGGGCTGTCCTGGAGTGACTGGGCCCTGGGGCCGAGCTGCAGCGGCCTGGGTGACATTCCCGTGGGCTGTGAGCCACCACATCTCCCATGGAATGTCAGCGGGAGCCCAGCCCGATTCTCAAGAGGGGAAGGGGTTTCCAAGGTTACACAGCAACTTAGGGCAGCCCAGGACCCCCACTGAGGCAGCCTGGCCTTACTGATGGCCTCTGCAGCCTCTCCATCCCGCCTCCGTGCCCAAGCTCCCAAGCCCAGGAGGACGAGCTCAGTTATTTACAGGGGACGAGGCTAGTTATTGAGACAACCAGGTCACCAAGGCCAGGAGGGAAGGGAGACATCGTAAGATCCATCCCATAATAAGCCTGTCATACGTCTGTGTCCGTCTTTAGAACTGCACTTCGGGGCAGACTGCGGGGGGGTGCATGGGCGGTGTTTAACGAGACACAGTCAGGAATCAGTGAATTTCAAGCACGGCTTTGCTACACGGGCCTCCAAGGATTCGGCTACCTAGCACAGGCGATGTTGCAAATCCACTCTCATTGATAAAAAAGAGTCATGTGTTCCATGACTGAGGCCTCACAGGTCTTTCTCGTCCCTAAGAACCGAGTTCAAGTATCCTGTGAACCCAGGGGCCTCACAGCTTCAGAGGTGCACTCAGAGGTGCACTCAGAGCCAGCTTCAACTGGGCCCATGTCACCTGCTGCCTTTGGGGTCCTGCCCTCACTCAGGGTCCTGCCTCCAGAAGAGGGTTGTACTTTTCAGAGTAGCGCTGCCTTGCTGGGTGCTTGTCACATGCCCCGAAGGACCATAAGTGGTCTGTGCTGTGTCCCTATTGTGAGTCTAAAACAATTCTCAATGCTTTTAATGTATACCCTTCTTGAAAACTTAACATGGATAAACAAACTGTGGTACATCTTGCAGTGGAATATTAGTCAGCTCTGAAAAAGGAGACAAAGCTTTTAAGCCATGAAAAAAACCTGTGAGAGATGTAAATGAATGTTACTAAGTGGAAGAAGCCAGTCTGAAAAGACTATGTACTGTAGATCCCACTGTATGACCTTCTGGAAAAGGCAAAACTGCGGAGCCAGTGAACACTTCAGTGGTCGCCAGGGGCTGGGGGAGAGGGAGGAATAGGTGAGCACGGAGGGTTTTGGGGGCAGTGAAACTACTCTGTAAGATACTTCATGATGGACACATGTCATTAGGCATTTGTCCAAACCCACAGATGGTGCAACACCACATGGGAACCCCGATGTAAACTCTGCACTTGGGGTGATAAAGGTGTGTGAGTGTCGGTTCACTGGTTGCATGCTCCGGGTGGGGGAGGGGGAGTTGATGGGGGGGAGGATATACAGGCACGGGCTGGGTGGTATGTGGGAAATCTCTGCACTTTCATTTAATTTCTCTGTGAACCTAAAACTACTCAAAAAAAAATAAAGTCTACACTCACTGGGCCCCCAAAACCTCCTCGTCACAAGGGAGGAAGATGAGTGAATAAGCCCCTTCCTGAGGCCTCACAGCCAGGTCGTGGTGGGGCTGGGATTTGAACCGTGAGGTAGTGCAGCCTCCTTCCTGCTACTGAGGACCCAGAAGCCTGTGAAAAATGGACTAAGGTGGCTGAGACGGGAAGGGACTACACATGTGCTCTCCTACCCCTCCCCCTGCTTCTTACCCTCCACGACCCCTTCACCGAAGACTGGCTCCTGCTCTGACCAGGCGTCCAGCCTCGCCTCCCAGCTCCCTGCTAACCCCAGCTCAGGACCACACCCAGACCCTTGGTCGCCAGACTGGCCCTCTGCTGTCCTCCCCTCCCCCACGGCCACTGCCCGCCAGGTAAACAGCTGCCCATCCTTCAGGGCTCAGCTCAGGCCTCAGCACCTCCACCTGGATGGCCTATGCCCTTAGGGACAGAACAGCCTGGAATCCACGCTCGATTTGCTGTGTGATTTTGGCCAAGTGACTCAACTTCTCTGAACTTTGGTTTTCTTAATCTAAATGTAGGACAATGATGCCTACCTTGTGGTAATCACATGGGTTAGAGAAAACACACTTTAAGCACATAGCTTCTGCCACATAATCAGTGTTCAAAAAAAGTACTTATTTTTAGGAAGCGTTTCCCATCCCAGTTGCCCAGTGGCATCGGGCTCTGCACACACGCATCTCTGTACCAGTAACACCCATCCGCGTTAACCTGCAGTTAGAAGTCTGTTGCTGCCTCACTGCCCTCAGCCTTTCTTCTCACAAGCTTGAATTAGTCACATTTGTTTCTGTTCATTTTCTCTCTCCCTCTGCCCCTGGGGCTGCACCCCGTAACGTACAGCTCTTTGGGGCAGGGACTTGTCTTCTCGTTTGTCGCCGGATGCCAGTGCTTAGAATGCAGATTGCACTTAGTAGGCCCTCAATTAAAGTTGGCTGGAGGAATGAATGAGCGACTAATGAATGAATGAACAAATGAATCCTTGCTCCTTCATGACTCTTATTTCTCAGCCAATCCCCAGCCCTCAGCACCGTGACTGGCATGGGTGTGTTCAGCTCTGACAGTAGGAATGAATCTTCCTACTGATACTGTTTGCATTTATAAAATGCAACAATATAACCAACATGTTAGATCAACATGAACGGACTTGCCACAGGACTTCAGTAGGATATACGGTCACTGCGACCATTCACTTCCTCCATTCCTGGCTAGCTGGAAAACCACCCACATCTGCCCCCGGTCTCAGAGAGTCGTTGGGAAAGAGACTGGCAGAGAACTTGTAGCCCAGGAAGACTGGGCCAGCTCAAATGCCCAGCTTCTCTTTGCTTTTACAGGTTGCAGTTTGCATGCACCCCAACTGGTGTGGCTGTTGAAAATGCACACAGAAATGCAACAGCCCATGACAGAACCTCCCAAGAGGGGGACTTGTGGTTGGGGAAGGGGTTCTCATGTTTCCCAGAGTTTCTAGGTGAAGCCATAGTACCATAAAAATCTGTCACCCCACTGCCAACCCACAAGCCTGTGCAATGACGCTTCTTCCCCTGGATGTCTTTGACAGGAGGGCCTTCAGCCTTGTGGAGGGACAGACGTTGGCCACTCGATAGGAAAGGCTGGCTCTACACACTGCTGCCTAACTGGGGAAGGAAAGAAAGGCAGGCACTTGGAGAAGGTGACCTTTTTCCAGCGAGGCCATATGGCCAAACTTCAGTAACACCTTTCCTTTAAAATTGATGTTCCTTTTAACCAGCAGTGATGGCGGGCGGATTGTTTCTTAAAAGCTGCTAAATCCGGCGACAGGTCCCAGGTGAGAAGGCAGAGTTCTGGCTAATTCTCTGCCGGATGTTCTGCAACCAGAAGGGTTTCTGGCAGCCCCTACTGTGAGGAGGGCCACTTCCTGAGGCTGGACGGTGTGCATCTGGAAACTAGGAATTGTCTGCATGCTGCCCGTGATTTGACTTTATGTGTCCTGCTGCCCCCAGGACCATTATGATTTAAGAAAAGCAAAAATTAAAGCTTCTTACCTTTCAGGACAAGCGAGGGGGATGCCGTGTGCCTGCATCGGGTAACTTGCTCGCCCCCAAAATGACTCCAAGAGAAGCCACGTTAACACCCTTTCAGCGGAACCCTCTGTAGGGCCCAGGGAGTGTGAGACTCCTGGAGGAATTCCACACAAGGCCCCCCTGGGGGCAGGCAGTGTCCCCAGTGAGTCAGGGTGCTCCCTTGGACGTGCAGCCCCCAAACCAGGACAGCCACTCAGCGCCCCACAGTCCTCAGCTGGACCCGGCGACACCCGCAACGAGGGGGCAGTTTAGCTTCCCTGAGGCTCGGCTCCCATCTGGGAAACAGGCCGCTATGAGCACTAACAAGGATGAGTGTCCGTAGAAGGAAACACCTTCTGGAAAGAAGCCTCCATCCACCTCTAGTCCTTGTCCAGTTCCAACAGTGTGATGATCCGGGCAGCGTAACTGTCACTGACATGAGGAACGGGCCCCAAATCTTGCGCACTGCCGCGTGGGCACAACCCTGTGGCGGCAGTTTGCCCTGTGTCAGGCCCACACAGGTGCTCCGATTGGCACTGCCTTCGGTTAGATCGGTGATTTCCAACAGGTGTGCTGCAAGAATTTGTAAAACGTGCAATACCTGACTATTTAGTCAGGGGCACTGACCTCTTTTCCCTTAGATTGTCAGGTTAAAAAATGACAACAGCTGACACCACAATAGCCATTCAGTGTGAAGGAATCAAAATTATAGCTATTTTATTTGTCAGATGGGCAAAAAATATATTTTTCGGTGTGCCACAGAAAGGTTGAAAATCACTATTCTACACAGTGGCAATTGCCAGCTGCTTTCTTCCTATAGAAGCTCAAAATTCTAGACACTTGCAGTCCCAGACTCCTCTGTAGACATCAGTAGCCACATGACCCCCATTTGACCAATGAGATGACAGTGAAAATCTCTCTCTCTCATCTCATTGGCCCCTGGGAGTAAGTTGAAACGGGGTGAGAGGCTGTGCAGAAAAACCTGCTTTCTTCCTGCCTGGGGTGCCATCCCATGAAGGCGCCCCATGCAGAGGGGAGGCCAGGCTGGGGGTGGGCTGGCCCATGGGCATGTAGCCAGTGCAGCTGCCTGGAAGGGGCCCCTTCTTATTTGGGGTTTAATGTTCTGTGGTCGCTGTCTTAAAATCCCAAATAATGTTTTCTTTGAATTTATTCGTGTTTTGTAAGTGAAGTCTGATGGGACAGTAGAGTGTGTGCTGGAGACTTGAAACCTGGGTGCCTCAGTTTTCATGTGGCCCTGCCTTCCACTGCCTTCTGCTCTGTAGGAAGGGCCTTGGCCGCCTGCTCTCCAGCCCCCAGTGCTCCAGTCCACAACCTTGTCCCCGAATATCTGTCCTGTGTTTGGGGGGAGGGGAGCTCAGCAGCCAGCACGTCCAGTTGCAGGGCAGGGACCCCTAGCCACCTGTGGGCCCTTCTGAGGAAGCATGACATTAAAAAGCAAATAAAACCATTTTATATATGAATACATTTTATAGTACTTTATCTTTGCTTTTTCAAAGAGGACTTTGCCTTTTCATTGCACTGGGCCCCAGTTGAGTCAATAGGGTTGGAGATGGCAGAGGGTGAAGGTATAAAATGAAACTGAATTCTTGGTTTGTTGAGCTTTAAACCAACCCTGGAAGAGGCCCCCTTGAGTCCGCCATAGCTGTTGGCCGAGACAATTATCTTCATTGTTTGCAGCCCATTATCTTGTTGCTTGCAGCCCAAAACATCTTAATACCAGGCCATTCTATTGTTCCCTCTGGAGATGATGCATTGGACCCCATTAACAGCTGGTTTACAGCTGAGACAGCAGTATACGTGTTTCTTAAGGACACTGAAAGTGGGGACCTTCTCAGGTCACCGAGCAGCAGATAGCCTTGTGCCTTTCATTAACAGCAATAATAGTTTCATGACTCAGTTTACAATTCTGATGTCAGTATTATTCTCCTTACTTTTCAGATGTGGAATCCGAGGCTCAGAGAGGTTGAGTGGCTTGCTGAAGGTCACACAGCTCATAAGCATTGCAAGCAGAGTTCCGATGTGTGATGTTCCATGGCTGGGACGATGATGGCCTTTCTGTGACATCCAGTCTCTCTGGAAGGAACAAGCTGCTGTTCCACCACCCACCCTCTCATCCCTGGTCCTTGCTGGAATTCTGATATGTTGCTCTGGGGGTCCCTCCCTGGCTGCCCATCTTCCGCAGAACCCTCTCCCTAAAGTCACTGCCAGGACAAAAGGGCAGCGAGTGGGCATCAGACAGTAGCAGGGTCCTATAGCTTTGCCCAGAGTCCTGTGTCCCGTTGAGGTCCCCCATGCTTTGTTCTCAGGCCCGACATGAGGGCTTCCTCTGGCATGGTATGTACAGCTGTGCCCTCCAAGCAGGAGCAGAGGGCAGAGGGCTGATGCCCAACTCCCTGCCGAGGCCCAACTGTGCCCGATGCCAGACAGAACCTTGAGCCCACCATATTTCCCTTGCTGGTCACTAGCGTTTAGTCCCTCTCCCCACATATATTTCCAGGCCTCCCACTTCCTGTTTGGCCAGAGAGCACCCCAGACTCTCCTTTGCTGGTCTCCGGGCCAGTCATCTATGTTGAAGTCAGAGTTGTGGGAGTGGAAACCCTTGGAGTCCTCTGCCCCCTCACCCGTCCTGCAGGGGTGGGGGGGGACCACTGTCAGAAACGCGCCTCGCAGCCCTTTGGAGGAAGGCAGGCTGCCCTGCTTGGTAATGGCCACAACTGCAGCCAATTTTCAGTAATTGGTGGCATTTGCCAGGGAATTCCTGCCTGTCGCAGCAGCTCCTTCGGGCTGCCTTTGATCTCCGCCAGTCTCCCTGAGACACAAAATACCGTTGTCATCTTCAATTACTCCAAAGGGCAGCGTGGCCTTGACCTTGCCACCAGACGTCCCAAGCCCACCTGAGGCAGCATCAGCCACGGAGGGAGGCCAGGCAGAGGGTGCAGAGAGTCCCCAGGCTCATTCCCAGAAATCTGACTGATACTATGTACAAAAACAGGGCTCCTGAGCTGTGGGCCGGGGTGACTGTGTCAGCCAATGGCACCAAGTGCAGGTGGCTGAGCACCTCTGCGTGAGAATCACACCTTTTCTCTAACTCTCTGAGCATTCCCTCTGCCAAGGTGTAGAATCTCCCTCATTTCACAGAGGAGGAAACAGAGGCTCAGAGACACAGTCGTCCAGCTGGAAAGGCATGGCCGACAGGTAGTGGTGGGAGGCATGTGGTGGGGGAGGAGGGTCCGGCCCAGGTTCGCCGGGCTCAAGGTCAGAGTCCTCCCATGTTGCCCAGCTCCTAGGCTCCAGGGTGAGCTCAGGCTTGGAGCCGCCTGAGGACGGACCCTCCCACCGCTCCTAGTGAGGAACTGGGCACGGTGCACACGCTCACCTCAGCGGGGCTGAGCCCTGGGGACTAGCTCCTTGGTCTGCCTTTCTCTTTGCACTCACTGCCCCCAACTCCAGTCTTCCAGACTTAGTATTTGGGTACTCTGACCTAGCTGAGCACATCCTGCCCATTTTACCTAAAAAAAAAAAAAGGAAAAAAATCCATTATTCATCTATTTTATCTGCCCTCACTGCCATCCTCGTCTCTTGCTGAGACCATCGCAGTTGCTTCCTGACCAGCCTCCCTGTGTCTGTCCTCACTCCCGGCTGCAGTCTGGGCGCAGCCCAGCAGCTGGGTGGCCTCTGTCAATCCTTGATTCAGATGTCATTGTCTTTCTGCCATGACCATCCTGCAGCTCTTCACTTCCCTGCGGGGAGCTCCTCTGAGATCACTGACGCTGCCCCTGGCATCTGTGAAAGGGGACAATCAGGGGAATGATCCAGGCCCATATCATGGAACCATGGAGGCAGGGGCAGGGAGATAAGAAGGCTTCCAGGAGGAGGTGTCCTTGGTGCTAAGCTCTGAACCCTGACTCTGTCTCTGGTTCTGCTGGAGGCTCGAGACTGTGAATGGCAATGCCTGCAGGGCTGCAGGCTGGCAGGCATGTCCACTGAGGGCTGATCCCACGGCTGACCTGGCTTCTGGGTGGACACCTGTCCACGCCCAGACCTTTCCTGAGCTCCTCCTGTGAGCCCACTCTGGGCAGGTTCTCGGGACGCAGCCCAGGACCCGGCCTCCTCACTCGCACCGTTCTGAAGCACGTATTCCAGCGGGGCAGACAAGGAACAGCTATGCCAAAGAGAAGGCCCTCCGGGAACAGCAGGGGATTACCGTTATTTGGTATGCAGTAAAAGTGCCCACGCCAGCTTCTTCCTCACCCATTGGTGCAACTCAACATGCAAATGATCTTAATATTAAATTGGACTAAGAAGGTGCACATCCAACCACGAGAGTCCAAATCAACAGGCACTCATTTAGCTCCACCCATTCCCCCCCCCTTCTCAAGCTCTGGGTCCCCTCCAGCTCCATGGGATATCCCATTTCTTCCTCCTGCACCACAGATACTATCCTCTGCCCTTTCCAGACCCAGCGAGGGAGAGCCACTTGCTCAGGGTCACAGCCAGTTCAGGGCAAAGCCAGGATTTGAACCAAGCCTGTCACCAAATAGCCTGCTCTCGGCCCCTAGCCCAGGAGGTTTGCAGAGCTGCAAAGACAGCACATGCAGATTTCCAATTTCAGGGCTGATTCAAGAGCCCCTGCCTCTCAACTTCTAGGCTGGTGAGCACTGACCTGAATATCTTGTTCCTGGCTGTGTGTCCCCCCACCGCCCACTGCTACCCTCCCTCTGGCTGAGGGGTGCTGGGCACACACCCAGAAACCTTTGCACTGCAGTTGAGCAAGTTCTTTCACGAGAAGCTTCTGCATCTTTCTTTTCCTCTTGCTGGAGGCTTCTGTGTACATAACTCTGCAAACTGCTGTGCTAGAAGCCAAGGTGGTTTTTATTGTCCCTTTTCCTTCTATGTCAGTTCCCTCTAAATAGGCCTCTCACCACTTCCTCCTCTCCTTTTTTACAATTATATAGCTTTACAACTATGTCTACACCTATATTTATATTTGTATGCGGGGTGCTATTCTCTGCCTTTATTTAAGCATTTCAAGAGGAGGCTGGGATCTGAAGCTGCAAGTGAGAATTGTCTGTTTAGCCACCTAAGACCTTGCAAATAATTCACAGCTTCAATGTGATACTTTTCCCAAACTGAATTCCAGCTCCAGGAACGTAGAGTGAGAATGGAAGTACTGACCCTAAGACTGTGGAGGCTCGGGGCCAGCTCTGGGGCTCCCAGATCTCAGAGCAGGGCCTTCTCTCCTGCTCTAGGCTGGAAACCACACCAGCAGGACTGATTAGGGGTCTAAATCTTGCTCTACCAGTTGCCTTGGGCAAGTTTCTTGCGGCTCTTTAACCACCCTGGCTACTATTTCCTTGGTAAATAGTGAGGATGATGGTGGTGTTTACCTGGCAAGGTCTGCAGAGGGTTGATGTCATAAAGCCCACGAAGAGCCAACCCAGAGCCAACCAGTTGGCACTCACCCCATTGTGCACTGTGGCGAGTTTCTGGAAAGCTCAGGCGTGGGGGTGGAGGTTGGCAAACCCACAACTCCGCACATACAGGCTGCTGCCTGGGGCGTGTTCTCTGCAGCGAGGCCCCAGGAGGGCCTAGGGGTGGGGGTCAGACTGGGAAAGTGTGCTTTTATGGGCACACACTGCTTCACACCGATCACTGTCACAATCACAGTGGAGCCGTTTTCCTAAGAGCTGCAGTGACTGGATCTTGCAGCTTCTTTGCTTCATTTTTTCCTTCCGATAACTATTAATGACTATACTTTTATTTCTTGATCATTTTAGTGTTGATAGGCATTGGGGTAGTTTCTGGGTTGGGGTTATTAATAGTGATTCCACTAGTAATACTTTTGTGCACGTCTCGCCCTCACATGTATGGAAGTGTTTCTGTTACATACACACATAGGAGCATGGACGTGCGTGTCCATAGGATGTGCGTATGGTCAGCTCTAGTGGCTATGACCCAAAAATGTGAGTGTTGGAGATATATACAAAAAACTATCATCGTCTCTCACTTTGTGGCTTGCCTTCCGATTATCTCAAAAGCATCTTTCGGTGAACAGATATTCTGGATTTTAATGTAATTCAATTTATCAATCTTTGTCTTTATGGTTAGCATTTTTCTATAAATTTACATGGGGATGGTGACTCCAGTGCAAAGCAAAGAAAACAACCATTGTCACTCAAAGTCCGGGTTGGAATGGCCTCACGACTTTGGAATCTGGAGAGTCCGGGCACCCGACACTCTGCTGTAAAGACCTGAAATGAGCCACACTCCTACCACCACTCACTGCTTTATATTTTCAGCTGAATGGGCTAGAAAAATTGAGATACACTTTTTTTATGCAGAGGAGATCCTGGAATTAATTTTATTTTCTCTCTTTATTTTTGTTGGTGTGGGTTTTTTTAAATTTCATTTTTCCATTATAGTGACGTACAATATTATATTAGTTTCTGGCACACAGCAGACATTTGTGTAATTTACAAAGTGATCACCCCAGTTGGTCCGGTACCCACCTGACACCATCCGTAGTTGTTACAGTGTCATTGAGTAGACGCCCTGTTCTATACTTTAGTCATTGAAATCTCACTGAAATGCTCAGCTGAGGTGGTAACTTGGGGCAAGACCATTGAGGAGGATTTCACGTCTTTTTCTAGCACATCGATTGATTGACCTGTTAACTCCCTGTTGCATCCATTCCCTCATTCATTTGACCATTTTTTGCTGAATAAGGAACACTGGGGCTGTGTAAAAGTGTAAGACCAAGTTCAAGGTTGTGTGTGTGCACATACAGGGCTCATGACAACAGGTGAAGCCACGCAGAGGTGGGTTAGTGCCAGAATGAAGGGGAGGATGGATTAGATGCTGCAGGAGCATCAGAATCAGAGAGGGGTCAGCTTCACCTGGGGAGGCTGAACAGCCTGCCTCTGCGGCCACGGCTTGGCTGATGGGGTATAAAGGGATCGGTGAAATCCTTCAGACTGGGATGGGAAGGTGTCCTGGGCAGATGAAACAGCGTGGAGAAAGGCAGGAAAAGCATCTGGAGAGCTTCGACCGTATATGGAGAGCAGACCGTGGAGATCTGGATGGGAACGACAGGTCTCAGTAGCGATGGTCCCAGCACTGGCTGGCGTTTGCTCAGGAAGTTGAGCACTGACGTTTACTGCATAGCTGCTGTGTGCTGGGCTCTTTTCAATGAAGAGGCCATTCTATCCTGTAGTGTTTATGCAGGGCTATTTTACTCTGTTTTACGCTCAAGAATAGGCTCCCCCATTCTGGAGAGAACACCAGGTCACCAGATGGAACTTGCAAAGGAGGTGTCTGACAACCGGTTTTATGAGCTCTGTCTGCTCGTCCACCAGAACACTAAGGAGGACATGGGACTAGAGGAGGAGGGGACTAGAGGACATGGTCCCTGCATGCTGAGCCCCTCCCCACACCCCTATCCCCAACTCCTCCTCCAATCAGAGGGAGGGGGCAATGCTTCTCTCTCACCCAGCCCTAGTTGGGGGAGGCTTTGGGGGGGACGTTGGGTGAGACCCGACGCAGTGCAACCGTCCTGGGGGGGAGGTCTGGGTGTTTAGACCAATGGAGGTGCCAACAGGAATTCGGGGGATACTAAAGGTCAGAAATGTACCTCAGGGTGGGGCTGGGGAAAGAGATTGCAGGAAGACACCCAGGTTTCAGCTTTGGCTTCAGAAAGGAAGCAAGTTTCCTGCTTGCTTTAACCTCATGCAAAGCTAAATGGGGGAGCCCAAGCCAAACACACACAGGTCAGGAAGCCCTTAAGAAATAGAGGGGGGACAAGGAATCTAGGAACATGAGCCGGGGGAGCAGGGGCAGGAGGTGGGGGAGACAGCACACAGTGGGAGCACCCTGGCCCACAGCGGTGGCTCAGCACTCTGCTCTCATGGTGCACGCTGCCGTCCAGGTCCTCCTTTGTCTGGCTGCGTCACCCTGGGAAACACATCTCAGCCTTTGGACGCCCTCCAGATGTTTACGCAGGTTTGTGGTGGAAACCAGAGGCCCATCCCCAGACTCACGCCACTCCCAGGTGGGTGCTGTGGGCTCCTTCCCAGCACAAGGGGCCGCCCCTCCCCAGAGTCTCGCCTGCTTGGCCTGGACTCCAGGAAACGACCTGTGCAAACGACCTGTCTAAAAGATAGTCCTTGTTTGTTTAACATCTTACCGGCCCCACCTGGCTCCAGGGCTGTTTACAAACGTCCATTACATGGCCAGAGAGCCCCCACTAAGCCCCCAGCACCCACGATTGTGCACATCAGCCTCCCCAACCGGAAAGAACTGAATCAGTTTATTTATTTATTTTAAGATTTGTATTTATTTGGGGGGAGAGGAGAAGGGAGAGAGAAAGCGAGGGAGAGAAACATTGATGTGAGGGAGTAACATTAATCAATTGTCTCTCATATGCGCCCCGACTGGGGACTGAACCCAAAGCCCAGGAATGGGCCCTTTGGGCTGCCAAACCCATGACCTTTCATTTCACTGGATGACGCCCGACCCACTGAGCCACATCGGTCAGGGCTACTGCCAGTTCTTTCAAAACCTTGACCACCTTTTAAATCTTTTTGGTTAAAATGCTCTCTACATTGTATCACACATCTCTCTATGGTCCAAATAGAATACAGGTAACAATAAACTTGATTCCTGGTGCAAAGATACTACATAGAAATAACACCCACCAAATCTGAGTTCTCCATAGAAGGAACGTCACAGCGAGAGACTAGGTCCCTCACCCAGAATCCAAGGCCCAACCATTAATAAGAATACACATAAATGATCAAATTTAATTACCCATTCATTAGTGTAACTAGCTGTTATAGCCCTAATATCTACCTACTACAGTGCCTGACACCCACTAGATGCTTAGTAAGCCTTTGCTGAGTGAATGAGG
The DNA here is from genome assembly GCF_014824575.4 of Sturnira hondurensis. NCBI lineage: Eukaryota > Metazoa > Chordata > Mammalia > Chiroptera > Phyllostomidae > Sturnira > Sturnira hondurensis. Next base: position 5,406,340 of record NW_028093774.1, on the reverse strand, counting down.
GAACAAATCTATTCCAGGCGACATTAATCTATAAAATAAAATGCAGCGATCAGTAAAAAGGTCTGTTTACTCGATCTGCCAGGAGAGGGGCCGGGCGCCAGGGAACCCTGAGATACAAGCAGTGCTGGGTGTGGAGCCAGAGGGACCCGGAGCAGGACTAACTCACGTCAGGTGTTTCCTTCCTCCTCAGTCGGTTTCCGTAGATAGTGCTTTGCAAGCAAGCGGTCCGAGTCATCTGAATGATCGAATGTATCCACATGAAGTTATTCATTATCACGCGTTTGATGTCTGTAGCCTCCGCAGCAGCATCCCCTGTGTGTTCTCTCTCTCCCTCTTTTCCTCCTCAGTCTAATTAGGACTCACACATTCTGCTCATCTTTTCAAAGTAACACCTTTTGACCTTGTTCATTTGAGCTGTCAGTTGCTGTTTCAACAATCTCTACTCATCTTTGTAATTAACGTTGTGTTCGTGAAAGTTTAATTTGCTCTTTTTCCTTGCTTTTTAACATGAAAGTTTGGTTCATTGATTTTAAAACTTTTTTTTGCATTTCTTTTTTTTTTTATATTTTATTTAGCTTTAGAGGGGAAGGGAAGGAGAGAGGAAGAAAAACATCAATGTATGGTTGCTTCTCGGGCATCCCCTGATGGGAACTGGCCCCTGCCGGGAACTGGCCCCTGCCGGGAACTGGCATGCAACCAGGCATGTGCCCTGACTGGGAATCGAACTGCGATCATCTGGTTCGCAGGCCTGCGCTCAATCCACTGAGCTACACCAGCCAGGGCTGTAAAACTTTATTTTTAAAAGTAATGGAAGCATCAAAATGTATACATTTTCTCAGAGGTACCTTAGCTGCCTCCCAAAATATGACTATGTTATATATTCATTATCACTCAGTTTAAAACATTTTCTAATTCCCCTGGTGATGTTTTTAGTGACTCGTGGGTAGAAATGCTGGAGAAAATCTAAAATCTTAAATAAAAAGGGGGTCAGTCGTGGGGCCCTTCTCACCCATATTGTAGCCTGAGGCAGATGGAAAAACCAGGCATGCTGATCTTGTTGTTATTGAAAATGTTTATGTTTTGTTCCAGATGGATTTTTTTGCATTAATTTTGATTTTAAAAAACATTGCTTTAAATATTATTAATCTGGATTATGGAGTGACTTGGTGCCCCCTTAGATTGTGCCCCCAAGCGCCTCGCCCCACTCCTGGGCCTGGTTCTGTTGGCGATTGACAGAGGAATTGCCAAAGATCTCCAACGGTGGCTGTGGGTTGCCTACTCCTCCCTCTAGTTCCGTGAATGTTTGCATCGTTGTTTCGAAGCTCTTTTATTCATACCCCATGCGTTTACGGTTATTCGGGTTTCTGTTTATGAACCAATCCTTTGAACATTCTGGAATGTTCCTCTTTCCCTCTGTAATATCCCTTATCTGGAACCCCACCCGTTATCAGCATGTTCTCCCTGGCTTGCCCATGCTTGGGGTTTCCCTGTTAGAGATTTTCTGTCACTTGACGGCCTCTCGGGCCTGTTCTTGTCCCATGGAAAGCTCTCTGTGGCTGACAGCGCAGCTTTGTATCTGGCTTTCACTCTGCTGTGTTTGCTCTTCCGTCCAGTCCGACGACTGCCGCCTTGTGATTGGAGAGTCTCCTTTGTAATCACTGACGCGGCTGGACACAAGCCTCCACTGTCTACTCGTCTCCTTTCTCTCTCTTTTCCTCTTTGCCTCTTTATTCCTTCTTTCGGGCTTTCCTTTGGGGTAACAGATTCATCTCAGAGCTCCATTTTCTCTTCTCCGTGGACATTGTAGCATCGGTATTATTTTTAGGGGTTACTTTTAGCTTGAAACCACCAAACTGTTTCCAGGATGGTTATACGACTTTATATTCCCACCGAGAGTGCTGGAGAATTCTAATTGTTTCATGTCCATGGCAACACTTGACATAATGAGTCTTTTTAAATGAATGAAGAGTGCCGGAAATGATAGCTATGTGGGTAACTATAAAATATATTTTTTTCTTTGAAAAAAATCCCTTTAGAAGATAATTAAATATTTAAAGTGGAAAGATGAACACTGTCTTGTGGGGTTTATAACATTTATAAAAGTAAAAATCTTTGACAAGTTAGGGGAAAGGACAGCAGANAGTGCTGGAGAATTCTAATTGTTTCATGTCCATGGCAACACTTGACATAATGAGTCTTTTTAAATGAATGAAGAGTGCCGGAAATGATAGCTATGTGGGTAACTATAAAATATATTTTTTTCTTTGAAAAAAATCCCTTTAGAAGATAATTAAATATTTAAAGTGGAAAGATGAACACTGTCTTGTGGGGTTTATAACATTTATAAAGTAAAAATCTTTGACAAGTTAGGGGAAAGGACGGCAGAGCGGAAGTGGAAGCACAGCGCTGCCAGGTTCTAATCCAGCGTGTGAAGTGCGTGAGTTTCTGATCGCTGCAGGGACAGGAGGGCCTGATGTGGTGACCGCACCTCTTACAGCCTTGGCACAGAGCCGCTGCTCAGCCCAACGGCCTTCCCCGCCTGTGTGCCCTTCCCCTCCTGTCTGGGGAGCCTTGGCTACTGCAGGCACTTCCGGATCGAAAGTTGGGGTGTTTCCCGCTCTGAGTACATACTGACACAGCTTGCTCTTAATTTTTTCCTGTTGTGTATGCTCTAACACGCTGTAGAGGCATCAGGGGTTCTAGTTAACATTGCAGACAACCCTGTGCATCCACGTCTCGTTACGCAGCTGGGAGCGGTGTCCGGCAGCAGAGCTCCCAACAGAAGTCACGGCAGTATCTTGTTGAAGCTGTTGGTGAAGTCCACCCGTTTACTTTCAGGAGACCGTGTAGAAACACCGTGGTCTGATGCTCTTTGGGGGCAGACGTGTGCAGACTCACCTGCCTTAGGTGAGGGGCAGCCCCCTGCAGACCAGGCATCTTCCAGCTGCCCTCTGCTAAACAGCTGGCTGCCTCCGCTGACACCGGGCCTCCGGGCTGCCAACCTCTGAGGGACTCTCCCTCCCTTCTGTCTCCTTCGCCACCCTGCCCCCAAAACTTAGCATCAAGCAGGACTAGGGAGTTGCTACTTCGGGAGTGTTTTTAGGAATTATCACCGATTTTGTTCAAAGTGTATGATGTTTCAAATGGACAGGATCAGGGGATTAAAATCCTACACATTCTAGAATCCAGGCTTGCAAACTCTCTTGAGAAGAGAAAAGCCTGGCTGGGTGGAGGGGAGTTCAAGTGCAATACCATCCAGCAGGCGTTTTCAAAGGCCAGCACACTGCCCATCTGCTCACTCACTCGTGTTCATCCATTCATTCATTCATGCACATTGGTGCCTTTGAGTTTGCGTCCACTTGTTAAACACATATTTCCTGAGGCCCTAGTAGGTGCCCGACACAGAGCCCGGTCCTGGGGTTGCTAAGGTGGATGGGGTAACCCAGCTATGTCTGCCCAGTGCCTGCTCCCCTTTCTCGCGATGACACTGTGACTTTGTTCAGGGCACAGCCCCACCCAGTGGATGCACTGTCATTGGTGGTACTGTCGTCCAGGTGGACCTGTGCTTCTGTGGCTCAAGCCCACCCCCTGGCTTACTCCCAGCTGTTCCCAGTGCCCTGAGCTGTGTCTGACCCACACAACAGTGGCCGGTGAGTGTTTATTAGATGAATGAACCAACACACAAATGTTCTAAGTGAATGATTTTGGAGACTAAAACTGTTGTTACTGTTCAGTGAAAGATGAACATTTGGTTTCAGCTNCCCCCAAAACTTAGCATCAAGCAGGACTAGGGAGTTGCTACTTCGGGAGTGTTTTTAGGAATTATCACCGATTTTGTTCAAAGTGTATGATGTTTCAAATGGACAGGATCAGGGGATTAAAATCCTACACATTCTAGAATCCAGGCTTGCAAACTCTCTTGAGAAGAGAAAAGCCTGGCTGGGTGGAGGGGAGTTCAAGTGCAATACCATCCAGCCGGGGTTTTCAAAGGCCAGCACACTGCCCATCTGCTCACTCACTCGTGTTCATCCATTCATTCATTCATGCACATTGGTGCCTTTGAGTTTGCGTCCACTTGTTAAACACATATTTCCTGAGGCCCTAGTAGGTGCCCGACACAGAGCCTGGTCCTGGGGTTGCTAAGGTGGATGGGGTAACCCAGCTATGTCTGCCCAGTGCCTGCTCCCCTTTCTCGCGATGCCACTGTGACTTTCTTCAGGGCACAGCCCCACCCAGTGGATGCACTGTCATTGGTGGTACTGTCGTCCAGGTGGACCTGTGCTTCTGTGGCCCAAGCCCACCCCCTGGCTTACTCCCAGCTGTTCCCGGTGCCCTGAGCTGTGTCTGACCCACACAACAGTGGCCGGTGAGTGTTTATTAGATGAATGAACCAACACACAAATGTTCTAAGTGAATGATTTTGGAGACTAAAACTGTTGTTACTGTTCAGTGAAAGATGAACATTTGGTTTCAGCTCAGAATTCACCCCTCCTCGGCTTCCCGGACCATTTCAGTTCAGAAATCTGTTGGAGAACGTGGGGCACTGGGCCTGATGTCCAAGAGCTGTTAGCCAAGGATGACGGTGCCTTTACCCAGGGCAGAGAGACGCTGGGGAAGGCTTTCTTTTGGGGAGCCCCCATGGTCTCTGCCCTGGGGCAAATCCAGAGCTGCTGAGGCCCCTGCAGAGTCAGCCTGCACCCGTGCACACACCCCCCACCCCAGGCATGACCTTCCCCAGGGGCTGCGCTGGCCTCACACAATGCACAATGGTGAGCGCCAGGGGTGCCACAAGCCCTCAGTTGAGCCAGAGGTGGCCCCTGGAGGAGGGGAGAGGGAAACCCTGTGAGGACCCTTTGTTCAGGCACGCACACAGGCGGCTCTTAGCTGCCCACACAAGTATGCGAAGCCTCCCTAACCCTGGCCGTGGAAAAAAGCCGCTAGGTCCCCCCGAGAACCACCACCAGAATGGCCCTATGAAGGAGAGCTCTGGCCCCCCAGATTAGGAGTTAGGAGACAGGCCCCCCAGGCTAATCCTCTGCTGGGGGCAGGCCTGTGCCCATGTGATCTCCTTTCATACCTGCGTTCAGCTAGCTCAGCCTTGAGTCTCTGTTCTCAAGGTGGGAAATGGGGGCTCAGAATGGCCAGAGTGCTCGGCCAAGGCCACAGGTATGTGGCCACCCCGAGAAGCACCAGAAAGCCCCACGCCAATGAGCGCACAAGGAGGATGCCAGAGATCACAGGAGGATACTCCTGTTTGTTTTGGCAACAAGGTTGCCTGTGTTTCTGATGGGAGCGCAGCCAGAGGAGGCCAGGAATGAACAGAAAATGGGCTGTGGATCCCCACAGTCGCAGGCTCACATCTCGGCTTGCTGTGGCCCTGGGCAGGTCGTCTCCGCTCCTGTGCTTTGTTGTAATAGTCCCTCCCTCACAAGCCGCCTATGAGGATTAAATAAGATCATGCATGTTTGGCCCAAACACAGAACCAGTGCCCCCATCCCCACTTTTGGCCATTGCTCTCACCCAGGTAAGAGGCAGGGAACTCACACCAGGGCCCTCAGAACTGTGATATATGGGGGCCTCAACACAGCGGGGTCAGGCAACTTCCCCCTCCCCGCTGGGCTTCAGTTTCCCCATCTGTCGAATGTTAGGAGACAAAAGAGCTGGACTCAGACAGGCTTCTCACCCTCCGCATGACTGACATTTGGGGTCAGGCAGTTTTCTGCAGTGGGACTACCCTGTGCGCTGCAGGGTGTTCAGCGGCATCCCTGGCCTGGACTCACGAGATGCCAGGAGCACCCCCCAACCAGCTGCAACAACCAGAAATGTGTCCAGACATTGCCACATGTTCCCTGGAGCAGGTGACGCTCTGGTCTTGGCCTGTCGGAGCAGATGGAGAGAAAGCAGCATCCACCTGTGTGCAGGGCTCTGCTGGGGACCGCAGGTGGCTGGCCCTGCTCGTCAGAACTTCGTCTTCAGAATGGAGACTTTCAGTGAGTGTTCACACAAGAAACACACTCTGCAAGCCCTCGCCCAGGGCCCTCTACATGCCAGACCGCATGGGTCCTGAGGTCCAGCTTGAGGCACCTCCGCCTCCAGGAAGCCACTTGGATTCTCACAGGCTAAGTAAAGGGAATGACTTGCCCAAGGTCAGGCTGTGACTTAGAACCACGTCTTTTTCCCACTGGGGCCCAGAGTCTGGATGACTCCTTTTGGGGGTGCTGTTGAAGGCGTGTGAGCTGTACTAGGCCGTCAAGGAAGCTCGGACCCCAGCGGGGAGGCAGCAATGCTGGAAAGACGGGATCTAGACTGTGCGGTGTGGTGGCAGGAGCCGGGACCTGCGCTAGGGAGGACCCCACTCTGATGCTTATTGACTATGTGGCCTCTGAGCCTTGCCTTTTGTGTCTGTGAAATGGGGGTATTTACACCTCACCCAGAGCACTCCTGTGATGTTAAAGCACCTGGCACCTAGTAGGTGCTCAGTAAAAGCAAATGTGGTAATGATCGTGGCTGACATCCCTAAGGAGGCAGGAAGTAGGTGTCACACAGGGCTGCCAGGTGGGCCTGGCCTGGTGGCCTGCAAACACCAGTTTCCTGAGCCTGCATGGGGCTAAAAACTGGCCTGCTGGGACATGCCTAGGGCAGGGGCCACACCAGGAGTGGCAGGTGTTACAGCTCAACCAGTGTGCAGGTGGCAGTGCCCTCCTGCAGCTCCGTGGGACCATCTGAGTAGATGGGACAGAGGCAGCCACCTTGGCACCACCTGTGTCCCTGCAGGAGTGGCCCAAGGCCTGCTGGCACCTCCCGCGGCTGGCTCGACAGAGCCTTCCGGCTGAGGAGCTACTCACAAAAGCTGTCCCGAGCTGGCCCCTTTCCCAGGTGAATCCCTTGTGGTGGCCAAAGGAGCCACATCCTGCCAAGGGCTGTCTTGCTTGGTTCACCCAGGTTCCTTCTTCCGTTTTTCTGACTTAACCCTGGCATCCCTCCTCTCCGGGAACAAGAGTAGAGACCACTCCGCAAAAATCAGCTGGGTCATTATGAGAAACACGCCTACTCGCTTTCTGGCCCAGGGGAGTTGAAGGGGGCTCCATGCAGCCGACATGGCAACTGTGATGACCCCCACACCCGCCAGCCTCCTGGCAGCGCTGGGGCTGTGCACGTGGGCGGGTTTCCCAGCTGAGCAGTTCTTTCCTCTCGGAGAAGGGCAGTTCTTGTCTCTCCCTGAGTCCCTTCCAGCCAGCATTTAATACGCTTGCCATAAAGCAGACATGAGCCTGTGTGTCCGGCACACAGAGAAGCTTCTAGAAGGGCAAACATCCACCTGGGTAAAATGTCCCCTAGAAACAATGAAGCTCTCTCGTCCCCTGGGCATTTCCACAGAATACAGGGCTCATGGCGGGGGAGGCTGATCTCTCACATTGATGTCTCTCTCCCCCTGCCCGCTTCCCCTCTCTAAAAATCAATAAACACACTACTGAGTGTGGGTTTAAAAAAATAAAAACTAAAAATGCAGTAAATGTAGAACGTTTCCCAAGAACTAGAAACCACACTCATTTAATCAACCCAACATTCTGAAATGGGGTGGGGGGTCTGCCCCCAGGAGACACTCCCTGTTGTCACAGTGGAGGGGTGCCACCAGCATCTGGTGGACAGAGGCTGGGCAGGCTGCCACGCGAGCGAGCCGCAAGGCACAGAACACCCTTCCAGCAACAAAGAATGGGCTGGCCTCACGTGTCAACAGTGCCAGAGTGAGAAACCCCAGTCTAAACCCCAACCATCCACTTCTGGGGTGATCCCGGGGAGAAGGGCTTGTATCTGCCGAGTCTGGGAAACAGAAGCCCTGAGACAGAGAGGCCCTTTGCCAGCTGAGACCGTTTGCAAAGGAAAACAAGTTTCTGTGTTAGAAAGCCAGTCCTCTGGAGGCCAGAAGGTGCAAACCAGTTTTTTTCACTCCCCTCCGCACGGAGGTCTGCGTCTGTGGTGAGCCCTGAAGGAAGGAGCTGCAGAAAGTGCTCACACACTATTTGCACGTTACTCCTCTCTCCGAGAGGCCCGCAGGTGAATTTGCAAATTAAATGCATTCAGGTTACAGGGGCACCTTGTAGGCAAACAACCTTTCTCTTACAAAGACCGGCTGAGCACCTGGCAGGAGAACTTTTGAGGACTGTCATACTAAATACTACATATAATATATTGTAATAATACAAATATTACTATAATTAACAAAATGCAATTAATACAAATATATTTTGGCTCATTACCAAAGACCCCTTCTCTACTCCCAGATATCTGTACCACTCTAAATTTGCACACTCATGACACGTAGGGTCACCAGGTAAAATACAGGGCGTACACAAGTACAATTTCAGACCAGCGATGAACAGTTTTTGTCTAAGCATGTCCCTTGCAATATTCTGGGATATTTATGCCAAACAAGTTGTGTTTTCATCTAAAATTCGAGTGCAGCTGGACATCTTACACATTGACCGGCCACGTTCACACCCATCTTGCACGGGCCTCCATACACACCAATACCCGTGTGCACACAAACATGTGCTCAGGCACACGAAGGACTGGCTTACCGGGCGGGTGGATTCAGATACCTGCACGTGCACACACGCATGCCCTTTCCCCCTCCATTGTTGCTGAGCACACCTGGGTCCCCGAGGGCCTCAGAGCTGTGTTCACAGCTACAGGGTCTGTGGTCGTTTCCCGAGGCCGGCTCCTCACAGCACCTCTAGGAACCTGCAGGGGCCGGCGGCTATGATTCTTCCCTGAAGTTCCCATGCGTTTCACAGCCCTGGTGTGCTTGGGGAGCAGAGGCCTGGGCCGGCGCTTCCCCTCCCACTCAGCCGGCCTCGGCCTCCCTTTCCCTGGGGCCCCCCCTCACCCTAACGGCGTCTCTATTACTCTCTGGCCGGCTGGCTGGCTGGTGGCCTTTCTCTGGAGCAGGCCTCTTCCCTCCCGGCTCTCCAGCGGCTCATATCCCGGTTTATGGCCCCAGGGCAGAGCCGAGGGGCCTGCAGGCTGGATGTTCTGAGATTTTTATTGGCACCTCCATCAAGACGAGGGCCGTGGGGGTCCTTCAGGCCTTCCGGAGTTACTTTATTGGAGCTGGCCTTCCAGACGGCCCAGGAGCAGCCATTTCCAGGGGAATCTGGTTTCTCCGCTGGGCCCACGCCGGCCCCTCTGTGTTTGGCTTGGCAGCGCCTCCCTGGCCTGTTTCGATCCTCACCTCCCGATGGGCGTGAGTGGCCTGTGGGAGGATGAGGTGGCAGGGAAGCCATGTCCCCGCAGCCGCGGGGACACAAACAGAGCTTTGTGTCTGCAGGCAGCAGGTGGAGAGGAAAGAGCGCAGGCCCCTCCGGTGCTCAGGGGAAATGCTCTGGAGTTTGAAGACGTTAAAACACAAATAAAAAACCGCTCCAGATCAGCTGTACCTTGAGAACCCACGCTGGCTGGCTTGCTCACAAGGAGATTGAACAGCTGGGTCTCCATCACCACCAACTCCTTCGGTATTGGAGTAGGAAAGAGGCAGGTGGGATTAATATTCTGCAAGGGGATTTAAATTTAAAAACCTCAGTGAGGGTTGAGTCCACTCTCAACTCTGAGCAGCAGATGGCAGGGAGGACGTGGCAGCCCCTGAGTGTCCCTAGGGTGTGTGGGGCCCTCTCCCCACTGGGTCAGCCCCCAAATCAAATGAACATCCAGCCTATTCCTAATATAAGATCCAAGGGTAGTATGACGGACTGGACTGTGCTCCTCAAATTTGTGTCTTGAAGCCCCGACCTCCCCCACTCCTTTGGAATGTGACTGCATTTGGGGACAGGGTCTTTGAAGAGGTGGTAGGGCGGGCCCTCATCCAGTGCGACTGGTGTTCCTGTAAGTGGAGGAGGTTTGCACACGCACAGGCACAGAAGGCAGACCCGGTGAGGAAACAGGCGGGAGGCAGCCGTCTCCGAGCTGTGGAGGCAGCCCCCGAAGACACCAGCCCTGCTGACACCCTGATTTCGAACTTCCAGCCTCCAGAGCCATGAGGAAAATAAATTTCTGCTGTCTACGTGCCCCTGGTCCATGGTACTTTGTCTTAGCCCCCGCAGACTAATATTGTTAACAAGAAGGACATTTCCAGGTAGAACTTAAATTTTATTTTGTATGATTGGCAGATTTGAGGGGCAGCCTCATGATAGAGGGTGAGAGTAAATTCTGGTCCGTCCGGTGCTCAGGTTGCTAATTTCCCCACAGTTTCACCATTCATCCTAGCTGTCCTTTGCTTTAGTCTTTCACCCACTCATGGTTTGGGTTCCCTGAGAAGCGGGCCTGAGCCTTGGGTCTAAGTGGCTTCATGGGAGGTGGTTCAGGGAGCAGGGAAGGGGACGGGGAAGGGAGAAATGAGTGTGTCATTGTTGCGGCTTATGGAAGCTCAGTCCTGTTGAGGACCTCCTGAGAGACTGTTTGGAGCAACCTTCAGACTTGTCCCAACGCGGAGCAGGAAGCTAGGGTGTTTTTCCAGACACCCCACTCCTTGTTGTTGAAGGTCACCCCTGTGTGTTTACCCCAGGGTTACTCCAGCTGCTGGAGCGGGCGGCTGGGCCAGAGACACCGGGCAGGGCCCACGGGGGCAGGAAATGACTTCCCAGGGTGGCCTGAGGGACGGGGTGGGCGCCCAGGCCTCTGCTCAGCCACTCAACTCACTCTGGCTTGCATGACCCCAGGGCCTCGGTCCAGGCCCCACTGGGCTCCTTGCTCCTCACTGCAGACCTGCTGCTGCTCCTTCCCACACCAACCTTCCCCTTGACCTTGGTTCCACACTGAACGTTCAGAGATGTGTGGACAAACGGTTTCTCCAGCCCTCGCCCCGTGCTCTCCCCCCTTGATTGCATTCCTCTCTCATGGGAGGGCCTTCCCACCCCTGGATGCCTGTGTTACACCTGGCATCGCTCTGGACGCTGTGAGGTTGTCTCAGGACCAGCCCCCTCATAGGGGTAAAGCTTTTCCTCCGTATTTGCTGAGCACTTAGTAGGCAGTGGACGCAGAGTGCCTGCTCTGTGCCCAGGGATATGCCAGGGGATACGAAGGTGGGTAACTCGGGGTCTCTGCCCTGGAGGGGCTCCAGCTTCACCCCAGTTGCTCTACAAACCACTCTGCCTTCGGAACGCCTACTGCTGCGCCGTGGCACATGCAGAGGAAGAGCTGGTGGTGAAATTTCCCTGCTTGGCTTCCTTCAGGCAGAGCTCCGTGGGGCACCACACGTGGACGCCCCTCAGAAGGTCCCATGGAATGGGGCCCAGCCTGCAGCAAACTCCACTGGACTCCCCCGAATCGGCCTCTCCCAGCCGCTCCCTCCTGCTACCCAGCAGCACCTCCCAAATGCACCACCTTCACGGCAGCTGGCGCTGCAGGCTCTGCTTCCGGAGAACCCAGTGCAAGCCCCTCCCCGTGCCCTACAGTGCCGGCTGTGACCAGCCTGTGGCCCGACTGAGTGCACCTGCTGCGCCAGCGTTGGTGGGTAAGGGGAGCACCGGGGACCCCGGCTGTGGCCACAGCGCTCACCTGCATTCTTTAATCTGGTTATTTCAGTAATAAACCTGATTTTGAAAAAAAATCTCTGTCAGGACCCTAGATCTGCTTCTCAGCAGCTTCCGAACATAAAAAGAAAGGAGGTGTGAGGACTTAGCCGTCTCCAATATTTGCACAAATGCACATACAACTGTCTTTTTACTTTATTATTTTTAATCCACTGTATTGATACGTCCTTTACATGGGGTTTGATGAATTTTCACCTGAGTGACGTGAGAATATTTCCAGTCAAATACACAAACCAACCCCAGCCAGGCGATTCCTGGCTCAGTGCACTCCTATGGGTGACTGTCTGTTCTGAGCCCAGACCTGCTGGGCCTGACTTGTCAGGGTGACATAGGGACCACAGTGCTGCGAGACTCTCTAGCGGCTGACTGTGATCATGGTCACGGCTTAGTCCACCCCTCAGGCAGATGCTGGGGGAGCGCCCAGTCTGGACGGGCCCTGCACTAAGGGCCGGGGCCCAGGGACAGTCAGGATAGGTAGTGCCTCCTCGGGGGAACTCCGGCCCTCTTCTCCTGCTCAAAACACTGGAACTTTCCGCACATCCGTAAAACATTGCCAAGCCTCTAAAGTCAAAATATTTGCTGTCGGGAACAATGGCTCAGTGTTTCACCTTGTTGAAAGCAGAACCCTAGCAAAAAGACATTTGCGTTTCTCTCCTTTAACATGTGCATACACAAAAACAAACAAAACAGAACAAAGTATCATGTGTGCATCTCAGTTTCTGGTTTTAATTTTCTCTCTGGGGGCCCGAATCAGATCGGAGTTTCTAAGGCAGCTTATCGGGGGTGGAGGTGAAGTCGGGATTTGATTTTGCACGGAGGCTCCCGTTTGAAGTCCTTCTCTTCGGTGGGCATTATCTTCGGCTTCTGAGCAGATGTGTCTGTGATCTCCAGCCTGGCCCATTGGCGCGGCCCCGCTCTGTCAAAGGGCCCCTTGATTGTTCAAGGGGATACTAAAGCTTCACAGGAGAAACATTGATTGTCTGAGAACTTGCTGGCAGGACTGACGGCCCCTTGGGGGGGTCATCGAAGTTCAATATCTTGGTTTCCCTACAATTAGGGAAGCAGAAGGCTCCAAAATAGGATCAATTTATCAAATGGGGCCCTCTGGGCGGTTTGTGTCCCGAGCCCGTTAGAGCCACTCTCTGTCAGGCAGTGACTGTTCTCCTGAGCCAAGGCCGTCCCAGCGTTTAAGTGCAGCCTGAGGAGACGAACGTTTTCTGATGGGGGGGCTTCAGTGCGTTGCCGCGGCCCAAAGGGCAGTCACAGGTGAGGGCGTGGGGGTGGCTCCAGGGCTTGCACAAGGCAAAAGCAGGACTCAGGCCAGGTCCGTCTGAGTCTATGGCTCCCAACCAGAAAGGCCTGGGCAGGGGAGACCAGCAGCGTCATCTTCGGTCTCAGCTGTCCATGAAAGTGCTGGGGGAAGTGACAGTCTCACTGCAGACCATTCATTTGTCTCCAGTTGGAGGAGTCTAAACTGTCCGAAGGTTTTCCCATGATTAAAATAAACTGAAGGCCGGGGGGACATGGAGCACGGACTGCTTTGTAGCAAAAGGTGGAGAGAGGCCTGCTGCTTGTAAAGTGCCCTGGAGTAGGACTCAGTTTCCCTCCTGAAAACCCATGTCTCTCTTCATGTGCCTTTGTGTCCAGATCTGGGCTTTTGGGGGCCCCACCCTTCCCTCTCACAGCTTTCTTGGCCTCACCTCGGACCTCAACCCCCATGTCCCCTCCACCTGGACTTTGGGCTCTTGGGAATTCTGAGTCTAAAGCCACCCCATTCCTGTCTGGCCTGGGCTGCAGGAATAGCCTCCAAACAGCCCCCCCATTTCCCCTCCTGCCCCTACAAACCACATACCCCTGCTGCAGCTTGAGGGGCCTCATCAAAGAGTGGAGCTGACCACGTGGTGCCCTGCCCAAGCCCCTCCAGTGGCTCAGGCCTAAGTGTGGGGCAAGCCCACCCTGGCCCCTCCCTTTCCCCCTCTCTCTTGGTGCCCTGGGGCTGTTCTCTCCAGGGAGATCTCCCCATTGCCTCCTGCATGTCCCCCAACCCTCCTGGGTGTGGCAGGGCTTTCTCACCATAGATGGCAGAATAACTCAACCTGGGTAAAGCAAAAATGGGGATTTATTGGCTTGTGTAACCGGAAGTCCATGAATGGGCTGGCTTAGAACTAAGATAATGCTATCAGGCCTCGGTCTCCCTCTTTCTGCCTCCTCTCTCTCTTTCTCTCTCTCTCTCACACACACACACACACACACACAAACACACACATACACCTCTTTGCTTCCCTCCATAGACCAAGCTTTTCCTACTATAGGTACAGAGAGTTTCGGGTGTTATGTCATCCCAGCTAAGACCCCCTGAAGATAAGAGAGGCCTTCCCCTGACCCTGCCTCTCCATGGAGAATCCACGGAGAATCCCAGCTAGGGATTGGACACTGGGTCACCTGCATTTCCTGTATGGCTCCCTTAGAATAGCCAGAGGGATGAGGCTCTGATTGCCTGGGCCTGGGTCACCTGTCCACCCATTCGGCCAAGGCACTAGATGGGCAGCTGTGCCGGAATCAGAAGGATGCCAGGCAGCGAGGTTCAAAGAAGGAAGCAGCCGTTGTAAGAAGACGGGGAGGGGTGCTTGGCAAACGCAAGCAGCGATGACCTCCTCACCGCCTGGTTGGCGGGAGTCCTCGGTTTCTCAGAGATACTTATTTGGCTGCCTCATGTTTCTAATCGCTCTGCATTTTCTCTGTCCGGTTCTCTCTCCATCTCATTGTCCGGTGAGCATTCTAGTGCCCTGTCTGCCTCCAGGGGAGGCCGGGTATAGATACATGCCAGGGCACAAAAGGGGCCTCTTCGGAGCGGATCTCTCGCATGGGGTCCACATCGTCATCACCCACCAGGTTGGGCTGGGATTACAGGTGCCTCCCCACCTGGTTCATTTTTGCTGAGGTTGGTTGGGTTTCACATTCCATTAATATCATTTCAGCACCTACTAGCTGCCAGGCACCCTCATTTCTCTTGCCTCCCCTGTTCCCTGCATTACTGCTGAGGAACCAAAAGCCGAGACAGGTGTGTACTCATTGTCCTTGTTTCCTAGGCTACTGTCACAAATCACCATGTACTCGGTGGCTGAGAACAAATGGCGATATATTCTCGTGACGTTTAGAAGACCAGAAGTCCTAAGTCGAGGCCTTGGCAGGGCCGGTTTCCCCTGAGGGTGTGGAGGAGGGTCATTCTGAGCCTCCCTCCAGGCTGCAGGTGGGTGCCAGAGGTCTCTGGCACCCCTTGGCTCGCAGCTGGATGGCTCCAACCTGCGCCTTCCTTGTCACATGGCCATCTTCTCTTGTGTCCTTCTGTCATCTTCTTATAAGGACCCCAATCATACTGGGGTGAACTGGGTCCAGAAGGATGGGTCAGATTCAGTTGTACAGACATGGCAGAAAAAGGCGTTTGGGGCAAGGCACTGATCAGAAGCAAGATTGCAAGTCAGAGAAGTATTCGGGGGGACAAAGGGGTACCGCTGTCGGCTATCTGAGGACCCAGACATTCCCAAAGGAAGAGGCTTGTTTTAACTGGGGACCCACAAGACGTATCTGTATTTACCCTCCAGATCCCCTTGTTCTAGGGGAAATCCAGTTCTGAAGCTGCTCACCACCCAAGGGCAGTGGAAGCCCTCACCCACGGGCCCAGGTCAGCCCACCGCCCGTCCCAGTGCCGCAGCCAGCCCCACCCGGACCCAGGAGCCGAGTGCTGCAGGGACTCGGTGCCCTGTGCCTCCAGAGGCCCTGTTGGGATCCGCCCTAATCCGCTGCGCAGAAAGGCTTCCAGGGTGTTTGCCCGGTTGCCATGGGTTTGCTTTCTGCGTCAGGAGCTCTGTCAGACTCGACAACTGGGTAACATTTTTATTTTTAGGCATGGGTCACCAGCTCTTTTCATTCTCCTGCTGGGTTCGCCCCCGCGCCAGAGCTCCAGGGAACAGGGCCTCTGCTTGCCCAGGAAATGAATGGCGGCAGCAGGAAGCGGGGCGGGTGGTGTTCTGAGCAGGACACCGTGTCCTGGAGTGAGAAGCCTCGTTCCAGCGGGGGTCCGTTTGTGTCCTGGCAGAGCATGGGGACGGCAGTTGGTGTTGGCCAAGACTGGGCACAGCCACGCCCATGTGGCAAAGCTGGCACTGTGAGGGGGTGAGTGAATGGGGCGGACCCACTGCAGGTGGTGGGAGGGATGTCTGCATGGCAGTGGCATGTGGTGAGGGTGACAGGGAGCAGGTGTGGCTACTGGAGCAAGGAGTCAGGGTCCGCGGAGAACTACAGGATGCCCAAAGGGGGACGGCAGACATTAAGTGGAGGTAGGAAAGAGCACTCATAGATCTAACCAAAGAGGGGGTTCAGAAACGGGACCCTCATATTAGGGGTGATGTAAACATCAGGCAGGAATGAAGCTGGACCCCAGGCTTAGAGCAGAGCACCCTGCACCCCAATACTGTTTGCATTTGGAGCTGGACAGCCCTCTATCGTGGGGGCTGCCCTGGGCCTCGGTGGGTGTTGGGTGTTCAGCTTTGCACCACCCACTAGATGCCAGTAATATTCCCTCCCCAGTGGTGACAACTAAAACCCATCTCTAGACATTACCCAATGTCCCCAGGCTAGGAGGGCAAAACTGTCCCTGGCTGAGGCTTAGAGGGAGCTGGAGGCTGAATAGGTGTGGGATTTGGGTGGCAGGCTCAGGTGTCACCAAGTAAACAAAGGGCCAATTACTGGTGCGTACGGCGGCTCCTTGGCTTGCCCCACACTGCGTAGGGCCTCTGGAGGCAAACCACAGACGTCAGTTTTGGCCAACATTCCCAAAAGGAAGGTATGGGAAGGGTACAATAAAGGAAGGGGGCATTCCTCAAACATATCACGAAGCTGGAAGATCTGGCTTAGACATGGGCAGGGCCAAGGGGGCCTCAGTTCCCTGGTCTGTGTGATGGGAATAGCAACAGCGCCCGCTGCCTAGAGGCATTGCAGCATTCAGTGAGTTGAGTTGCTACTCAGACCTGACACGTGGGAAGCACAGCGTAAGAGTGAGCTGTTACAACTATGACTATCACTGTGTTATTTTTGTGATGTCCCTATTCATGACCTGGTTGCTGTCATTCTTTCCCTCTCCATCTTTGTCACCCTCTCCCTTGCTCCCACGCTCCAGCCATTGTAAGGCCACTTCTGGGCTCTCCAGGGCTAGGCCATTGCATGTTCCCACCCAGCCGAAGAGACTCCCATGGAATTTGTTTCAGGTTCTGTCTGCTGTCTCTCAGGTGTTTCGATGGAGGATCACCTAGTGCCAGAGTAGCGGGTCCCCAGACTATTTCTCAGAGGAGGTGGGGAAGTGTTAAGCATGAGAGGGCTTTCCTGAGAAGGAGTCACTGCCACTGAAGATGTGATGGACACGGGGACCCCACTGACAGCAGGGGGACAGGTGGGAGGGAGCCCAGGTCGGGCAGGTGTGGCCCTAATGCAAGCTGGTTGTCTCTTTTCTGCCTTAAGCTTAGAAGAGGGACATGCAGGGGAAGGGGTAAGCCACGGAGAGACCAGTTTGAAGTGTCCCCTGAAACCTGCCGTCTGGGCAGTGACAGGAGCCAACAGTGTCATGGCCATGTCTCACCCCAGGCCGTGGGGCCTGATGCAAAGGGCCTTTAGGAGAAAGAGGTGAGATTTTTGATGTCAGAGCCATGAGTGGTGTGGGAAGGCTGTGGCTAGGTGGCTGGCACTCCCTCATCACCTGCAGACACCGTGGAGGGACAAACTGAAGGGCTTCTCTTCAGGACAGATGTGCCAAGGCAGCCTCGGAGTGACAGCCACTGCCACTGGGAGGCATGGTCCCTGTACCTGGCTGTTGTGTCTATTCAAGCTCCCTTCATACTGAACCTGGACTCAAAATAGTCATGCAAAGAGTAGTCAGGGTGCCCGTTAAATGTTTACGCTCTTATTTAACAACAATTTCCATTCTCTTAGAGACTGACTCCGTCAATCTCCCGACAGTTCTCACCTCTGCCTGGGACGGGCCAACTTTGGGGGGAGGGGCCCAGAACAACACTTGGCGCTGGTCACCAGGGTGGCCCTCAGAATGTGGGGCGGGGGTGGAGCCTGCCCTTGACCCAGCTCATTCCATGCTCACGTGAGACTGTGTGTTAGGCTTCTACTGGCTGCTGTGATGAACTACCACATGATTGCTGAATTAAAATAACAAGGAGTTGTTGTCTTACAGCTTTGGAGGTCAGAAGTCCAAAAATGGGGCTAAAGTTAAGATATTAGTACAGCTGTGTTCCCTCTGGGGGATTTGGGGGAAAAGCCACTCTTGGTCTTTTCTAGCTTCTAGAGGCCATGTGTATCCCTTGGTTTGTGGTCCCCTTCCAGCAATAGGTTAAAGGGATGGATGGATGGGATGGATTGATGGTGGGTGGATAGATGGATGGATGGATGATGGATGGATGATGGGTTGATGGATAGAAGGATGGGGAGGTGGGTAGACAGACTGATGGGTGGATGGACACCCAGGAGTCCTCTCTCTCCTTTAGGCTCTCATCCCCATGGCTGAGACCATTGCGAGGTGTCTCTACTTCCCATCCCCTGGAACTGCTCTTTTCTCCCTCCGTCAGCCTCAGGCTGTTTCTCTGGCTTCATGGGGAGAGCCTGTCTTTTTTACAAACCTCCCACAGAACCAGTCTCCTCCACTTATGAGAAAATAAGTATGTTGTTTAATCACCAGCAATGCCAGTTAATAACCTTAAACAAAGAGATTAGTTCTGCTTTTATTTGATGGTACAATGAAGAGCGTGAAATATTTCACAGCCTGATAATGTGGAACAGATGGGAAAGACCCCGCCTTTCAGGGCCTTCGCTTCTCTCCCACCTTCCACCAGCAGCCAAAACCAGGCTTTTAGGACAATGAGCAGGCTGGAAGGCAGCCAAGGCACTGCTTGTCCAGAGGCCTCAGGTGGCCACCCAGCCCTGATAACCCTGCCGGGTTTCTCACTGGAACAGGTCACATTACAATCCCCAGGGACACTGGGTGTGCCACGGTGGCTCTAGAGGCGACTCCGGGTGGTCTGAAGTCCTCGCCAGCTTCACACAGGTATGTTGGAGAGGGTTTTCCCACCACTGGTTCTGTTTTGTCACAGAACTTCTACTGACAAAGCCCAGAAGCTGGAGAAAATCACCAAGGAGTACATTTGGATTTGCCTGTGTGCTGTGCAACCCTGGGCACATCTGTAACCTCTCTGAGCCATCTGGAAAGGTCGCTATGAAGCCTGAGTGAGATCAAGGCTCACAGGCGCAGAGCAGGTCCTGAAACTAACCTCAGGCCAAGCGACCAGGTCCAGAATGATGGGCCTGCTGAGATGGGCCTGCATGCGTGCGGCCCGAGGGGCTGCATCCCACACAGAATGTTGGAAATTTTGAACTGAAAGGCATTCTGGAGATTATTTAGACCAAAGGATGCAAAGTGAAGGCCCGTGGGCCACTCCCAGCCCACCCCCACACGGTTCACACAGGCATTTCTTAAGCTAATTCAAATTAGTTGCCCATTGAAAAAAACCTGACACTAAAATTTAAAGTCTTGCATGATCCTGAAACCACCAGACTCAGTAACCCAAAGTTAGCACACCCACATGGCAGCGACTGAACAGGGCCCCCAAACCTTCCGTCACCGTATTTTTTATGTTTGCTGCAGTCTCTCCTTTGGGACATGGCCCGCACAACCGGGCATTTCCTGGCTGGGCTCGGGAAGTGTTTGGGTTTATGGGCCGGTGTTGAGAGCAATCCCCTCACTTCTATTGATAAAGAAACTACAGCTGAAGAAAGAAATCCAAATATGCCCCTCCCCCTCTCCCCATGCTAGACATCACCAAGAAATCTTGGAGCTCTGTGCTTAATCACAGCCTCAGAATCCTTCTTAACACAGTGCTTCAGGCAGGTGTTCAGTGAACCCAGCAGGTAGCTCTGGGCTAAGAGGTTTTGTTCAAGATTCCCCAACTCTGCCCTGTTCACCTCGAGACCTTGTTCTTTCTTCTGCCCCTAACAGTCTTGGGGACGACGCACAATGATACATTTGTTGTCTATTGTATGAAGCAAATGAAGGAAGGCGGGTGGAAACGCCCAGCAAATTGTCAATGCACATTATTGTTGCATGAAGTCTGGTAGGCATGACCCATAAAATAAAGGGCTCCCCCCAACTCCAGCACAACTTCAAGGTTCGATCCATGTTAACACGTGGCTGTGGGAGGTGTTTCGGCAACCCCGACTACACATGCAGCATGCGGCCCCCGGGCCTCCGGTCATAGCTGGACATGCCTGTCAGGGAGCACGTGGTTGTAAGAAGATAATGATGGCCCGGCGCCGTCATCTGTAAAGGGCCCAATAGGAAATATTTCAGGTCTTTATAGGCAAAGAGGCAAAATTGAAAATACGATGTAGGTCTTTAAATAACCATTTAAAATGTAACCATTTTAAAATCTAGAAATCATTTCTATCTTCTCGGGCTGTACAGAAGGCGGGGCAGGCAGCCCCTGCCCTGCAGGACGGGAGCATGAGAGCGGAAAATTGACTCTGTGGAACCAGAATCCAGAGCAAAGACAGGCGGTCAGAGCCAGCGGGGGAGCAGCCTCGACAGGGAACAAAGAAGGGGCAGCGAGGGCGCGGCGTGAGCCGGTGCAGCACCCGGGTCGGGCACTGGCCTTCTGGACGGGCAGACAGGCACGGGGGGCGCCGGTCAGAGCCCTGGGTGCACACAGCTCCCTCACAGAGTGTTGCCAGAGGAGGGTCTGCGTCCCGGGACCACCGAGATGATCAACAGAGAGAGTCCATGGCGAAGGTCATGTTCAGAAAAGTGGTCCGGAGCCGTGTTGGCTGAGAGGACCTTGCCGGCTGAGTGTCCAGTCTTTCCGTGGCGGAGGCGGGGGGAACCTCGCGCTTCCTGACCCCAATGTGCTAGTCCTGTGGATGGAGAGGGTCCAGCCCTCGGTCTTTGCCCCCCTCTCCTTGGTCATCTGGGGAACTGCACACAGGTGACTCATGCCCCATGGCCTCTCCTCTTCTGCCCGCCCCCTTGGCCTCACCAGGATCCTGGGAAGTCCCCATGACCAGCTGTCATAGGAGAAAGGGCTTTGAGCCTCGATGGCACGGAAATGCCAGGAAATGCCCCGTTGTGCGGGCCATGTCCCAAAGGAGAGACTGCATCCTAGGGCTTTGAGCCTAGGATGATACGATGCAACCAGCCACAGTACAGTGCTACAGACAGCCCTGCTGAAGGCTGGGCATGAAAAACAGTGGGGAAGGGACGTCCCCGGGGGCTGACTCTGAGCCTGGAAGGAGGCGTGACTGTGGGTGCAGATCTACGCGGGGTGCTGGGCGGGAGCCAGCCTGGCAGCCAAGCTCCATGCAGGTGGGTCACTGGGGTTATGTTGTGTTCTCCATCTTGTTTACACCTGACGTATGGAGGGCGCTCCACGATACTCTTTACTTGCATATTCTTTACTTAATTCTTGACTCCACTTAAGGACGGTCAGGGGCTTGAGAAGAACAAGACTGTGGACTGATGACAAGGCAGTCTGAGGAAGAGAGTGGTGGCCAGCTGTGGGCACAGTGGCAGGGATGGGCATGGTTAGCCTTATGATGTAATTTACAGACTTCGGGACAGTGAGAAGGAAGCTGACCGAGCGGAGACATGGACACACCGACCGGAGTGACACTGGGCCCAGTGGGTGCAGTGTGTGCGGGAGTGGACCATTGGAGCGGGGAAGTCCCTGTTTCTGCCGCTGTTTTCATTAGGAAGTTCAGACACAGAGTCGGGAATGCGCATGGTCATTAAGTGCCCAGACAGGTGCCTGTGGAGGAGGGCACTGTGGGTTTGCTCACCTGTCACCCATTAAGCTCCGTGCAAGATGCCTTGCAGTCCTGCAGAGAGGGGTGCGCTGAAGGGATGCCTCCGCACACCCTTGCTGCTGAGTCCTGGACAAGAGCTCGGTGTCTCCCACTCAGTTCTCCGGCATGATCCTTGGCGTGGAAGGGAGGCGGCCTGACGCGGCACCTGTCCAGCTGCTGTGGGTGGACGGCAGCGGGGGCAGTGGTTTCCTGGTTCAGCAGCTCCTTCCAGGGGCGACCGCCTCTTTCTCCGCTGTGAAAAAGGCAGCGTGTCCGGGGGGTCAGAGTTCTCCCTGAATTCTCACACTAGAATCCACCCCTTCAGCCCTTCTGGCAATTTCACGAGCTGCCTCATAAGAAATCCTGTTCTCCTTAAGCTAGTGGTAGAGTGGGTTCTGTTGTCTGCAACTGAGCCCTTACTGATTCTGGAATTTTCCCTCCACAAGTATCCCCAGGGCACTCATAAACCCATAGGGGACACCCCCAACCTCCAGCAGCAGTTGCGGGCGGAACTGCAGGGTCAAACTCAGTGACCTGGGCACTCACTCCGAGCTCAGATGGCTGCAATGAGATGTTGCTTCTGAACCCGTCTGCCGCAGGAGGGAGCTGGGGTGGGGGGTGAGTAGCTAGCTCCCGATTATTGAGTGTCTCCTATGTGTCAAGCACCGTGTGAACCCTGTACATGTGCTGTCCCCTCCCCCGCCCCCCAGCCCTCCCAGGAAAGTGTCATCCAGGAGCATCAGAGACTTCTCTCAAGGTCAAAAACCTCAGACAGGCCAGGTTGCTGGTAACCCAGCCCAGATGAGGCTGATGCCAAGCCAGTTCCTAGAGCAGATTCATCCTCATCTTTAAGGAAGCTGGTTAAGGGCAAAAAAGAATCCTTACATTTTTTCCAAAGCCACAAAGCAAAAACCTTATGAAAAAAAATTTTTTTTAAAGTTTTGCAGCGTGTTAGAACAGTGCAGAACAACTCTAACGCTAACATCTGCATGACCACGGGCTCCTGGTCCAAACCGAGAAGTGGACACGGGGCCATATCAGGAACGAAACTACAGACACCGTCTGTGCTTCACTGGATTTTGGCTCATGTGCTTTTACTCCTCCAGGACGTGAGCCAGGATACCACATTGTGTTCAGCTTTTTTGGTTTGACTTCACTTTTCTTTTTGTTGTTCCTTCACCTCCTTCCAAGGCAAAAGGGGCCTCGATTATTTGCACATGCCCCAGGACGGGAAACGCACACTCACCACATGAGAGAGGACAGTTGGGGACAATTTCCCTTGATGTCTGTCGGTAGAGGAGCTTCTGGTTGGAAATTGGCAGCCGAAAGCCACAGTGAAGGTCGAGGGGCAGCTGGGAGCAGCGACCAGGGAGCATGCGGCATGGGATGAGAGGCGGAATCTCAGCAAAGTAAGCCCAAGGAAGTCAGGTGGCCCCCCCTGGAAGCATGATTGAGGGAAGCAGGGGGAGGAAGGTCACCGTGGGGGGCAGTGAGAGCCGGGAATGGACAGCCGGTGACAGAAGAGGCCAAGGCCAAGTAGCTGAATGACGTTCGCACCAAGGGGTGTCCACCAGAAATGATGAATCTCCCCAATTAAGCACGTCACGGCTGGGCTTGGAAGCCACAGATGAAAACAGCGGTAAGATAATTACTTCCATAACACGCCTGGCTGTGAGAAAAAGATCACATCGACATAAACACGAGTTAATCCCCCAGCCAGGAGTGGGCGGGAGGGTTCTGGGAAGGTCTCAACACTGCGTGTGTGTTCAGTGTCACTTTCGTGATGGGTTGGATTCCCCAAAAGGTGTGAAATCTCAGCAAGGGAGGCTGAGTCTAGCTTTCCCACTGAAACCGCATTTCAATACTGAAGTTCCCGACCGAGGGTGGTGCTCTGTTGTGGGAAAAGCACGCACACCGTGTTTGGTTACTGGGGAGGATACACGGCATGTTTGCACGCTGTTTGGAGTTGGGCTTTTAAAATCAGCTAAAGAGGGCAAGGCCATGACCAATTCCATGCACCACTAAAGGGCAGAGAGTCCCAGAGGGCAAAGGTCTGTCTTCCATCACAGGAAACACTTTATTCTCTGGACAGCCCATCAAAGGCGAGGGGCCTCTGTGTCCCAGGTGGCGAGAGTCACAGTGGTTATTTGGGGGCATTCGGTGCCACTGTAAGACTTCCTACTGCGCGGCCTCAGACGCCTGGTGGACACACTCCTTCCAGTTGCAAATTCTGTGGAGTGAGTAAGCATTGTTCTCGCTGTCCTGTCCTTCCGTGGGAGCTGGCGTGCCGAGGATGCCATTGCCTCACTGGCCATGAAACGAGGGCCCCAGTGGAAACCAAGCCCCGACCTGACAGCACAGACTTGCCACCCTCTGCTCTTTGTCTGCAGAGTTGCTCCTTGAAGTTGAGAATGCAAAGCGATTTGAACGGTATTGGACTCCAGGGCACGTGCCATGGAATCACATCCTGGATGGAAAAGGTTCAGGGTCTTTCTCGCTTGGATGAAGGCAAAGTCTAGCAGAGGGGTCCCGCGTGCAGCCCAGGATGGCTATGAATGCAGCCCAACACAAAATCGTAAATTTACTTAAAACATTGCAAGATTGTTTTTGTTTTTGTTAGCATTTATGTATTTAATATGTGGCCCAAGACAACTCTTTTTCTTCCAGCTGTGGCCCAGAGACACCAGAAGGTGGGATACCCCGGCACCTGGGCTCCGCCTTTTTCCTGCTACTTAAGGATGGAGGATGACAGACGCATCGCTTTGCACCTGAGGGGTCCTTCTCTCCCCTCCCGAAAGGCAAGAAGGGTTCCTTAAGATGACCCATTAGGAAACAGATTACATGCATTATTACAGTGAAATAATGGCAGGCCTTTTCCATTTGTGGGGAAAATTAATTACGCGAGATGCAAAGCCTTTCTAGCTGACGTCCTGCTCACAGAGAGGGTTCGGAATGGAAGTGTGTACTGCGCCCCCTTGTCAGCAGACTCTGGCCATGAACTGTCCTCTGCTTGGCCAGCCAGGGCCAGTGGTAGGAGCCTGCTCTCACAAGTGGCGGGTCCTGGTTCACTTGCCCGTTTCTCAGACCTCCCCTTGCACAGGGGACAGTATCCCCCATGTCCCCTGGATCCAAGCGTCCACACACTGTGGGCTGGGAAACCTGATAGCCTGCCACAGCCAAGGACTGCTGCTAAAGGAACCATCCTACTGGAGCTTTGATCCGGGGCTGGGGGCAGGACGTTGGAAGGGCCTCCTGTTTGTTATTTGCCTGGTGCCGGGATCTGCTCGGGGCCACCTTGCCAAGCTACTCAGGGCGCATGTGCAGTTTTCAAACCGCAGGGCCTGCCCCTCCACCCCTGAGTCTGTGACCCAGGACATCTGGGAGCTGCTGGAAGTGTCACTGAAGATGCTTCCTGGTGACACCGATGTTAACCCCGGGTTGAGGGAAGCTGTCGCCCAGAGCCCCACCCTGGCGTACACTGGGCACCCCTCCTACCGAGGGACTCGGAATTCACATCAGGCGGCCTTCGTCACAGGGCATCTCCCTCCTCGTAGCCTCTTCAGACAGACCCCTTCCTCTATTTCTTCAGAAAAAGAATTTCCAGACCATACAATCTTTCATAGACCAAAATAGAGATTTTTATTTCCAAATGTAAAGCAGAGCCATTTTAAAAAATACAAAGCAACAACAGAAACATCGAGCTGTGTCTGAGAACACTGCTACTTCCAGCTGGAACAGCAAGGAGGGGACAGAAGCTTCAATGTGACTTTAAAACGCAGCACGAGCGGGAGCTCAGAGGGTCCTCACGTCCCCTCCTGAGCAGGGAGGGCAGAGGAGGCTCTGGCGGGTCTCGGACGTGACAGGGACTGAGATAACACACGTGTTTCAGGACAGTCATTTGGCTCCGACACCGCTTGCCTTCCCAGAAAGCTTAACTTATTGCAAATGCTTGTTTTATAATCACAAATACAAGGGCGGGAGTGGATATGGTCCCTGTGTGTACTGTTTACATAATAGAACACGATAAACAATGAAGTCAATTTGCTTTTGACGCCAAAACCCACTTACCCAGCGTCTATACACATACACACGCAAACACACACGCTCACGCTCTGCCGCACCACTGCTGGCTTGTTACCCAGCCCAGCCCCGGGAATGGCTGGTCTTGGCCTTGAAAAGTGGGGAAGCACCCATTCCCCCCAGAGCTGGGACTGGAAACTTGCCATTTTTCCCTCTTCTGGCACCTTGGGTGCTCCCCCAATTCGATGACCATCACTGGTCTCTAAAACACACAGGCGCACAGACAGACACAGAGCAAGACAGGGGCACGAGTCCCCACCCACAAGCAGGTTATATATACGCAGAAGGAGAAAAAAGACACCATTGTTTCCAGACCAGCCCAAGGGCGTTTCCAGAAGGCAGAGCCTGCAGGGGTCTGTGGACCTTCCCCCTGTGCAGACAATGGCGGGGGTGGGGGGCACCAGGAAAGCACCGGAATCAGGGTCCAGCGTGGTCACCCTAATGTTCCCAGAGACCAGAGCTGGTGGTGTCTGTCGTCTGGAAGCCCAGGGCTGGACACGAGGGCTGCCGGCCTGTGTGTTGGGTGGGGATGTGTGTGCAGTACACACGTATAATACAGCACTTTCACATGCATATCACATTCACACACCACGTTCACACAAATCACATTCTCACACACAGCACATTCACACACACACACACCACATTCACACATACTCACACACCACATTCACACACACACCAGTCACACACATATTCTCACACAAATCACATTCTCATACATACCACATTCATGCACACACCACATTCACACACTCACACACACCACAGTCACACACACCACAGTCACACACACACCAGTCACACACACACCACAGTCACACACATGCATGCACATACCTTCCTCTGTCCACTTCTTCCCTAACAACGAAACATCTAGAACATGCACAGCCACCGCCTCTGCAGGGAGCACGCCTCTTTTTTTCCTCCACTGGAAGGAATTGGAACTGCTTTCCGGGCATCGGTGACGCAAAGCCAACTGTCCTTGCCTGCCCTGCGAGACGGAGCCCATCTCTGACACCAGCCTCCGTCCCCCGGCCCTTCACCCAGGTGTTGCCAGCCCCTGATGCCCGTGGGAGTGGGCGCTTGGAAAATGCCCCACAGGCCCTGCCCTGGACCAGCACCCTCACCAGCATCCAAAGCAGCAGCTGCCTGCGGCCCACGAAGAAAAGAAAGACAACGGGGGGGGGGGGGGTTGGCGGAAGCCCCTGGAGACGGGGAGAGGCCTGGAGCCCGTCATTCCTGGGCGCAAGCCCCCAGCTGACCTCTCACCAACTAGCTGGTTGCTTTTAGGCAAGCGGCTAACCCTCTATGCAATCTGGTTTCAGCATCTAAAAACAAGAGTATGATTCTCTAGCACAGGTATTCAGAAGGTACCGGGGCCATCTTGTAGGCCCTCAATTTATGTCCCTTCTGTCCCTATGTCATCAGAACAGCAACAGGGCTGCAGGCCTGTGTCCAGGCTACTGAGCTCAGAAAGAAAGTCTAGGACACTTTGGGGACATTGAGGTCCTGTCATATGATTACTATCTCCAGTCTGGATAAGGTGGTTGGGTACCATCCTGTGAGTGGCTGTGATGTTACCATGGCAACCCAAAGGCAGGCGCTGAGGATGCTGTTCCTGGGTGCTCTGCTGTAAGATTTGTTTCCAAACCAGAGCTTTTGTTTTGTTAAATTTCCTTTTAAAAACCAATTCCCCCTTCTTCTTACTTTGACAGACAGAAGGCACTTCTCCTGTCATTGGGACTCAGGGAGAAATGACAGCCCGTGTGAGTCCTTGGTCTCTGGGCCTCTGCTGGAGTCCCCGCGGGCCCTGCCAACCAGGTGGCAGGACCAATCAGCGATGTCTGCCAGGGACGCAGTAAAGGAGGTAGACGGCCACGGGTTTAACGCTGGGCCAGGGCTCTCGGCCTCACCATCTCTCCTCTGCTGCTGACCCAGACTGGTGACAATGGGATTGGGGTGAGGGGAGCAAGGGGAACAAGGGGAGCCCCACTGGGTTAGCTGAGTCCCTGTACGAGGGAATTAGGGCATGATCGCAACTGGAGTGGGGACACAAGAAGCTAGCTCGAGGTCACTGTGTGGCTACCAGTGAGAGGCCAAACTTCAGAGGAAGCCACTGGTGCCTCAGGATTCACAGGGCAGGCAGGGACCTCAGGTGCAGAGACCTCAGGTGCAGCCTCCCTGGGGGGCGAGGAGGGGGGAGAGGTCCTCTTACCTCCTGTACCCTGGGGAGTACAGTAGGCAGGAATGGGGAAGGGCGAGAGCTTATGCTAACACACGGCCAAATCCATTGCGGGAATGTCCACCACCAACCTGGAACACCTTCGGTGGGGAAGCAGGTTTTCAGTTTGGTATTTCCAGCCACAAATTTTTAGCACGAACTGTGACTGTAAATGACTAATTGTGCCAGTAACAGAAATAACCATGAACTTGCAGTGTTTCAGCGCTTGCTCCCAGGGTGTGGGCAGCAGTACACCAGGGGCCCTCGGTCGATGGGCCAAGCACCCCCATCCTCTCCTCTCAGCTGAGAACTCCTGCCAGCAGCCCAAGGCAAACAGGTTGTGAGGGAGGGAAGTGGTCCCCTCACCCAGGACCCATTTTCACTGCACCCGGGGGAGTGACACAAACACCCTCGCTCACTGTGGGGGTTCCCACACCGTTCTGCAAACTGCAGCTTCAGATCCTGCCCTGGGCCAGGCCCCCGTGCTCCCGTCACAGGTGCTGTTCCCTGGGACCTCACAGGAGGACAGGGGGCTCAGCTCCCAGCCCAGAGTGGGAAGGGGCTGGCGTGACTGTGCTCCTGGCAGCGACTCTCCCTGGGGCCCAGGGCCAACCCTGAAGGGAAGCCTCGAGCCCCATCCCCACGGAGCAGAAGGGCAGACACGCTTTGCTCTGCTTGCTCATGAAGCCCGTGCCCAGGGTCTGCAGAGGCTGTACCCAGGAGACCCTGGCAGAACCTGGTGGAACCCTCCTCCCAGCATGGGCTTTGGGGACAGACAAACCTGGGTCCCACTTCTGCAGGGACAGTGCCTTTCTGCTTTCAAGCCTCAGCTTTGTCATCTCAAGAATGCGGTGAAGTAACAGCAGGCCCCAAGCGTTGTTGTGGAAAATCAACTGGAAGGCACCCTTGTTCTGTGTCCTATGTTCTATGTTCTATTGCTCCCTCTGTGCCCTGTGTCCCGTCCAGGCATCGAGAGGCTCTCCTGGCCTGTCTGCCACCTACACCCCCATCAGGGGAGCTGAGAAAAGCCCCCAGCCAAGCAGGGCAACCAGCAGCTTCAGTTTCCACCAGGCTCACTAGTGTCCTCCCTCTACCCGCCATCTCCTCTCCTTCTCTCCCCCTCTCTCTCCTTCTCCCTCTTCCTCTTTTTTCCCTCTTCTTCCCCCCCCCCCCCCACACACATACACACACACAGCTGGGCTGCAGTGCTGTTCCCCTTTCCTTCCTCCCCTTGTGCTCTGGGGATGGAGGGAAACCAAACACGCGGTACCACCAGCACGTCCCTCGCTGGGCCCTTTAAAACTCTCCGCGGCTCTTGGTTAGGAAGCTAGAAAGTCATAAAAATCCTAACCGTCTGCAAGCACTTTCAGCAAAGAGATTACCCTGGAAAAGTGCTGGTAAATGGGCTGTTAGGTCATATTACAACTGCATGTATACCAAGTAAGGAAAATATCAGTTCTCTTTTAAAAAAAAAAACACAGTTCTGCAAACAAGCAGACTCTATGGCATCATCATCAAAGTTTAAAAAACACACACTCCCACTGCCGGCCCGCATACCGCAGCCTGTCCCTCCCCGAGGGAGACCAGACCAGTTGTAGCCACATTCCTGGCAAAGGGTTTGGTTTTCTGAAGAGACTGGAGTGGGGGTGAGGGATCCTGCCCTGTGCCACAGTGCTCGGGCCGCCCGCCGCCACCTCGCTGTGTGCCTGTGGGCGAGTGCCTTCCCCTCTGGGCCCCTCAGCTTCTGGCCTGTGAAGTGGGGGAGCGGAGACATCCCAAGGTCTGCCCCGGCTCCGACCTTCAAGGGCGGAACCCACTCAAGCCAGAGGGCCCGGGCTTGCCGCCTGGGCCTAGGTCTTGGGTCACGCGGCCCGGACTCTCCAGGGAGGAGTTACCTGTGGGCAAATGTCTGGAGAAAAGAACGCTCCCTCAGCAACTCCACTTCCCTGTGCTGTGAACGTCCAGCCCCTTTCGGTTCCCGGGAGGCCTGGAGGGACCTGTGCTAGAAAGCGTGGGGTGGTGTGTGTGAGGGCAGTGGGGAGGAGGGGGCTGGGGGCAGGGCACCCTGGGGCCTGCGTTTCCCCTCTGCTTGCAGGGCCTTCCTGGGTCTGTGAGACATTATGGTCCTAAAGGCCTAAGGAGCTCCCCCTGGGTGTATTTGTAGCTGAACAGACAAATGGATTTGTAAAGAGGGGGCACTAGGCACTGTTTATAAAGGAAAACTTAGTGTCGACTTAGGGAAAACATGACCCTGTTATAAAGCACTTAGGACCCACTCCGGAATTCCCTGGGTGGGAGGGGACACAATTCCGGCCTTGGGGCCCAGCACAGAGTCCTCCCGGCTCCTCCCCAGGTGGCGCATGGAGCCTTCCCCGCCAGCCAGGGCCGGGGAGAGCCTGGGTTGGGGCGCCTGGAGCCGGGCTCCCCTGTGGGGGTGTGGGTGGAGCATTCTCGGTCCAGAGGGTGTGCTCTGTCCAAAGGCCCTGCTGGAATAGGGGGGGACAGCCCTTTGGATGGGCTGAGCTCCACGGCCAGGTCCCATCTCTGGCTCAGACCCCCATCCCTGGTCTCTCGTGTGCAATGGGCTCCCCTTCTGTCCCTTCAGCTGGAGCTGGAGACGATGACAAACCCAGATCAAGGGTGACTGAGGTGCCACATCTTCCCTGTCACTGTCAGGGGGTGCTTGCTGCACACAGAGTTTGCCCACCGCTCTCGGGGAGGTCTTAACAGGGGGCGTCTCTCTCCGTGATTTCCTCCCCAAACAGAACTCGCCGGGTACGAGCTGACCGTCCTCTGAAGACACTGTACGTGACCACAGCCCGTGTCCCTGGTCCATGCGCTGGGAGCTCAGCTCCCAGTCCTGCGCTGCCTCTACTTCTCTCTGGGCCTTTTCTCTGTTGTCCTTCCCCTGCTCCTCGGACACTCTCTCACTTGTCCCTTTTCGTGGCCGTCACCGGGTCCGCCTTCAACCATTGCCATCTCTGCTCTACTCTGCTGCCATTTTAAAAACTGGAAAAGCACGTCTGTCCTGATTGTGCCTAAAACACGGGGTCCTGAGGGCTGGGGTGTCGGTCAGCCGCGGCAGCCCCGAGGCCCTTGCCCTAACACCTGGATTGGGGCTGGGCTTCTGGGTGAGAGGCCGCCATCCACCAGACACGTCACGGCTCCCGGGGCTGACTGTGGACCAGGGCAGCCATGCCACACCTTCCTCCCCACCACGCACGGACGCCACCTTTGAAATAACCCATCCTGAGCATTTACATAAGAGCATATAAAAAGTCTATACATGATTCCTGGTCACACATAGTATGCGTTTAGTATAAATAGACAAAGACAACACTGTATAAAAAGTAGTTTTGTGCTGGGACCATCTCTACAGTATTTATACTGGGCAGCCTGGCCGCCCGGCCTGCCCCTGTTTCCAGAGTCCCCCGGCGTCCTCGGGAGGAGCCCAGGGCTGGTGGCAGATGGGAGGAGAGAGTCACCTGTGGCCCCCAGTGGGCTAGGTGGGGGGCGGGCCATGGTAGCGGAGCATGAGCTTGAAGGAGCGGGCGAAGTTGTTGGACAGCGCGCAGCGGCGGTTGTCTTCGCCCACCGGCAGCAGCAGCAGCAACAGCAGCAGCAGCAGCAACAGCAGCTGCAGGGGCAGCGCCACGCGGCACACCTTCCGGAGCAGGGCGCAGGGTCCGGGTCCCGGCTGGGCCTGCAGAACCGAAGCGGCAGGGGTGAGCGGGCTGGGGGCTCCAGGTGGGTGGGATGGGGCGGGGCGGGGCCGGGAGGACACCAAGGGCCATGGCAGTTCTGGGCCCCCTGTCTGACCTCACGGGTCTCCGTATTCCCAGCTGGGAAGTGGGCCTGATGAGAGTTTGGGCCGAAAGCAACGCTCTCTCTGGTTTTCTCAAACCGGTCAAGGCACGAAAGGAAGAACAAACATAACAAGTTACAGACTCTGCCAGTTATTACAAACTCTCTGCCTGGCCGTGAGTCCTGGGTGGGGATCATGAGAAGGTCACTCCACTTCTCTGAACTTCAAACTTCTCATCTATAAAATGGGGTAATAATGATACTTGCCCGAAAGAGGTGTCAGAAAGAAATGAGACGGGGCCTGCACATAGTAGGTGCTCAAAACTGCTGTCTGTCTTGTTATCACACACCATTAACATCCTCCTCCTCACCACAGTCACCAGCATCACCATCACCTCACCACCGTCACGTTCCTCAGCACCGCTCTCTCCTCCATCTGCTCCATCGCCCTTCTCAGCATCAACACCCTCAGCACCGCACGGAGCTCAGCCTCACACGTCCGCATGCCTCACAAACATCTTTGTTGCACTGTCCACGCAAGTGGCCCAAGGACGCTCCTGAATTCTGCAGGGATGGCTGGGTCCCGCCTTCATGGGGACTGCAGGGCCGAGAGCTGGCCACTTAGAAAAGTGAAGGCCACCGAAGTCACCGTTCAGCAGGGTGCAGGGCAGGGCCCAGCTCTCCAGGGCCCGGCTGACCGGTTCCAGGGCAGTTTCCGTTGCACAGCAGCTGTGTGACCCTGGGCAAGCTAGTAACATCTCTGAGCATCTGTTCTCTTCTCTGCAAAGCTGGGAGAAAACATCTACCTCCCATCTGCTGGGTTATGGCGAGGACTCAAGGCAGAGTACATTGACACACCAATCAGAAAGTAAGCGAGCTCTTATTTGCCGTACTGTTATTGTAAAATCTATCTGCCGGCTCCCTGCAGAACCAAAGGTTCCCTCTCCAAGACACCAAAAGTTACAATCAGGTGATGATGGTGGTGGTGGTGGTGGTGGTGGCCATGAGGATGATGGTGGTGAGGAAGGTAATGATGATGGTGATGATGGTGATGTGGGAATTTCGCTAAATGCAGATGTCCCTGGCAGGTCCTAACCTGGGGACTTCTGTCCCTCTCCCTCTCGTACCCGCGTTGCCTCGCCCACCATCCTGCCCTACTACCCTCTCCAGGCCGATAGCACGTGTCTCTGCGCCCCCAGCCTCGAAAGCCCTCACTCAGCCAAGTCTGTAGACGCTTTGTAAGAGCAGACTGACTGCCAACAGCCTGCAGGACAGGGGAGCCCCGCGGGCTGCACTGGTTTCAGCAGTGACTTTGGGGCGGGGTGCAAAGCCACGTGAGCACTCTGTGCAGAGGGGGAGGCCTCCGCACAGCCAGCGGGCTGGGGCAGAGCCGGCTGGTGCGTGAGCTTGTGCCCACCCACTCGGCTCACACAGGGCCAGCCGCTGCAAGGAGTCTGACTTGATGTAACCTCTCGGGTTGCCTTTGCCTTGGTCCAAACCCCCAGCCCACCTGGGAGCGGGAAGGAGGGTGCGACGACGTGCTGGGGCCCTCCTTAGCCTGGGTTCACTCCACAACTGCAAGCCTGTGGTGAACGGCTTCCTGATGCAGAATCTGTTTACAGGGGTCCCGCTTCGGTTCGCTCCTCCGCTCTCTGAGCTAACGCTCAGCTTCCTGAAGTGAGGAGCTGGGTCTTGGCCGTGACCCTCGGGGGATATCATTTTTGAAGGTCTAAAGTGTGTTTGCAGTAAGAAGTGTTGGGGCGGGGCCTCTTTCCCACAGGACGCCCGCTGCCTGCGCAGCGGCTGTTTACTTAAAAGAGTTCACATCCTCGCTTTGAGGGACCTGAATTCTGAAGTGTTCTTGAAAACAGAAGACACGTTTTAACATGATTCTCGAATGCTCAGAAAGCACGCATGCAGTCACACAGTGGGCACACGCGGCGTCCTAAGTAGCCAGCAGAGAAATCGATGGCCCCGGTGCCTCCCGGGTCTGGGAGTTTCTCTGTCCCTCCGTTCCCCGTGGAAAGTGCTGCCTCGCCTCTGCCTCCACCCAGTCGGACCGACCCAAGGACAGAGGGTGTGAGAAGCCCCTGTACAGGAGGTACGGGAGCAGAGGGTTTGTAGCAATTGGTGGTGAGACGGCAGACTGTGTAATTACTATTACTTGCAAGAGTTTTGAGGAGTTCAGGAATCTGGGACCTGACCCTCTGCCACTAATGAAAGGGTGAAGACCAGAGGAAGAAAAAATGACCAAACAGAAAATTATGAAGTAACAAGAATTCAAAAAAATGAGGAGAGGCTTAGGAACCTCCAGGACATCTTTAAATGCTCCAATATCTGAATTATAGGGGTACCAGAAGGGGAAGAGGAACAGCTATGAATGGAAAACTTATTTGAACAAATAATAAAGGAGAACTTCCCCAGTCTGGCAAAGGATATAGACTTCCAGGAAATCCAGGAAGCTCAGAGAGTCCCAAAGAAGTTGGACCCAAGGAGGAACACACCAAGGCACATCATCATTACATTAGCCAAGATTAAAATGAAGGAAAGAATCCTAGAAGCAGCAAGAGATAAGGGGACAGTCACCTACAAAGGAGTACCCATCAGACTGTCAGCTGATTTCTCAAAAGAGACCTTACAGGCAAGAAGGGGCTGGAAAGAAGTATTTCAAGTCATGAAATCCAAAGACCTACAGCCAAGATTGCTTTATCCAGCAAAGTTTTCATTTAGAATGGAAGGACAAAGTGCTTCTCAGATAAGGTCAATTTCAAGGAGTTCATCATCACCAAGCTCTTATTACATGAAATGCTAAAGGGACTTGTATAAGAAAAAGAAGATGAAAAATATGAATAGTGAAAGGACAGCAAACTCACATTTATTAACAACCACACCTAAAACAAAAGCAAACTAAGAGGACAGCTAGATCAGGAGTGGAACCATAGAAATGGAGATCACATAGAGGGTTAGCAACAGGGGAGTGGGCGGAAGAGACGGGGGGAGAAGGCATAGAAAATAGCATAGACAGTAGGTAGAAAATAGATAGGGGGGACAAGAATAGTAGGGGAAATATAGAATCTAAAGAACTTGAGACACATGGTCATAAACTAAAGGGGGGAATGGTGGGGGAGGGGGTGTGCAGGGTAGAGGGGAATGAAGGGGGGAAATAGAACAACTGTAATAGCATAATCAATAAAACATATTTTAAAAAAAGAAAAAAGAAAAGATAAATAAATAAATAAAATAAAAAAGAAAGGGTGAAAGGGGAAAGGGGTATCGGGGAAAGAAAAGGCTTGGAATTCTGGGCTCTAGGCCTGACTCTGTGTGACCTAGGGCAGGCCAGTTAACCTCTGAGCCACAGTTCCTTCATCTGTGGGGAAATGGGGGCACGATACCTTCCTACCAAAATTGGTCGGGTAAAGGAGGCAGCACATGCTATGCTTAACGTGTGTAGGCAAATGCTCATTCCCCTCCCCCTCAACCCGGTGGTCAGATGGGTGGGTCCTGGGAGCCCCGAAAGCTTCCCCTCCACCAGATGTCAGGATCAGACGCCATCAACCTCCCAGCCCCATCAGAGAGAAAAGCACCCCTCTCCTTAAATGCCATCACTGGGCCCCTGAAGGCCCTCACCACTCCTGCCACAGGGCCTTTGCACAGGCCACCCCTTCTGTCTGGAATACTCACTTCCCTCCTTCCACCGATGGACCTGCTTAGCTCCTGCTGATCACTCTAACCTCAGCTCGTGAGTGGCTTCCTCGGGCTCCTCAACCAACAGGAGCCTCAGTTGCACCTTCTCGTGGGCCCCAGACCTCTCCTCTGGAACCTGATTCAGGTCTGCATCCCCGGGCACCCCGGAGGCAGCATTCACATTCATTGTGCCCATTGCTGCGTCCCCAGCAGTGCTCAATAAACGTTTGTTGAGTGACCACAGGCTCCTTCCCTTCCTGTGCATCTATATTGCTGTTGGCTCGTCCCCCGTGCCTGTGGTGTGACCACGCAGACTGCCCACTGGCCGTGAGCTGTTCCCACAGCCCAGTGGTTCCCCAGAACACCTGGGCTCCCTCGTTAATGAGTGCACCGAATGCGCCCCACCAGGCCCTGCTGTGGCTGCCCCCCACTCACGGCTCGCTGAGCCCCAGCACCCCTCAGGGAGGTGGGTCTCCCTAGGCCTGGTTCATGGAGGAAGACACTGAGCCTGTGGGAATGGCACCAGTCCAAGGTCAACAGATAAGCTCAAATGGCCAGCATTGCCCCACAGCCCAGGCTCTGTCCAGCACCCTCCATGGTGTCTCTCATAAGAAACAACTAAACCACCATGGCGGTCACCCTCGGCCTCTGTTGTCAGCCAGCTGGAACTGCCATCCCACCCTGACCTGGGGTCCGAGTGCAGGACTTTCAGGGGCTTTCCACGGAGCTGGTCTCATTCTCCACCACAAAGATGCTTCCAGCACCAAGAGCTAAGGTGATGGACAGGGGCCAGCTCTCCTCTGGCAATTCAAGATGGGCCAGCTCCAGTGCCCCTCATCAGACTCAGTCAGCAGTGAATTCAGGCCAAGAGGACCCCTGATGGGCCACTATGCCATGTGCAGACTGCCTTCCTCTCCGCCGGTTTCCTCCAGACACTCTCCCGAGGACCCACCTCACTCCCCAGCTGCTCCAAGGACTCTCTGGCTGTCCACAGCTCACCAGCCAGGCCCTGCCCACTGTGCCCTGGATGCCTTCTCCCTCGGTTCTCGGGGCCGAAGCTCTGCGTCACAGCCCAGAATGCACTTCCCACGAGAGCACAGAGGCTCTGGGTGGCTCCCACCAGGGGCCGGTGGTCGTGGCTGGGCTGTGGCTAGGTCGTTCCCTCTCCTCACGGGGCTGGCTCTGCCTAGGATGGTCAGGCCATAGAACTGTATTGTTCCAGATGCCCAGGCCGGTTCAGAGGGCGTCAGGGGATGAGACGGCCTGAGCTGGCCTTCGGGGTTGATTTCGTTGACTGGCGGGANTCACAGCCCAGAATGCACTTCCCACGAGAGCACAGAGGCTCTGGGTGGCTCCCACCAGGGGCCGGTGGTCGTGGCTGGGCTGTGGCTAGGTCGTTCCCTCTCCTCACGGGGCTGGCTCTGCCTAGGATGGTCAGGCCATAGAACTGTATTGTTCCAGATGCCCAGGCCGGTTCAGAGGGCGTCAGGGGATGAGACGGCCTGAGCTGGCCTTCGGGGGTGATTTCGTTGACTGGTGGGAAGTCTCTCCAGGTAACATGATTGGAGTGAGAGGTGATTCTGTCCGGGGGTGTCTCACCTTTTGGCGTCTCTGGGCCACACTGGAAGAAGAGTTGTCTTGGGCCACACGTTAAATACACAAATAGTAATAAAAATAGCTTAAAATAGCTTAAAAATTTCATGTATGGACGGAGAATTAAGTAATGCTACTTCTTGAGCACTGAATCTTATCAACGCTGATTCTGAAAACTGAAAAAGTAAAAGACAAAAAAAACAGAGGGAGAGGCACCCACGGTTGGTCGTGTCTAGGAAGGGCCGCCAGAGGAACCAGAGGGAATGGGCAGGCGTGTTCGACCCGCTCCCCGCAGCCCGTAGGCGGCCCAGGGTGGCTGTGACATGAAAATCACAGGGTGGCCCAACATGAAATCGTAAATTTACTTAAAACACGATGAGATTTTTTGAATTACATGTCATAATACATTTAAAGTGTGGCCCAAGACAACTCTTTTTCCAGTGTGGCCCAGAGATGCCAAAATGTTGGACACCCCTGCTAGAGGAACGCGGTCCTTGGGTCCAGAGGCCAAGTAGGTGAGGACAGAGGCGGTTCCTGTGCCTAGCGAAGAGGCGGCCGCCGGTCACCTTACGGGGATGAATTTCAGAGGTGTTCGGGGTGGGAAGCAGGTGGGCTGAGCAATGGGAGGAGGAGGAAGTAGAAAGAGCAAATGCCACGAACTCTGGACCCTAGTCCAGAGTCAAAGGCAAGTTTCAAAAACTCCATGTCCACAGGGTTGGCATGGACTCGTTCATGGGCCAGCAAGGGCCAGCTCCCTCTGGGCTCAACAGGTGGGTGGACAGGCCCCAGAGATGACGTCGCTTGTGGTTTGGGGTCCGTCCCTGGCTCTGTCCTTTGGAAGGTCAGACAGCAGGGCCCTAGTGAAGCCCAGGCCTTTGACTAAAGAAAAACCAAATATGAGCAGTCCCCGAGGTTGGACAGTGAATTGAAGGGGGGTCAAGTCAAGCTGCGTCCCCTCCACCTCCAGCCCAACCTGACCGTTGCCACAGTGGAGAAGGGGCCGAGAAGCCACGCTCCTCCCACCACAAAGCCAAGGTGGCTGTGAGCATCAGGGGCCCAACAGGTGGTCTGGCACACAGTAGGGATTATTGGGAAAAAACCACAGTTAGTGGGAGAGAAAGTCATTACCTAACATGGAAAACCCACCAACACCTTGAGGTTTGGTGTTACGGTATTATACCCACTCTAAGGTGCTGGCTATAAGCCACACCATTATTTTACATCCCACTAATTAAGACAAAACTAACAACTAAGATAGAGCATCCATTGGAGACCCCACATCAAGTTGGGGCACCACAGAGCTGTACCTTCAGTATTGGGGGTGACAAGGACTGGCCCCACCTCACAAAAAAGGGAAGGGAGGACATTCGAGGCCGACCACGGCACTGGGTGAGGGGCAGGAAACAGAACTCCCCCTGAGAACTGGAACCACAGGCTGGGGCTCCCGGAGAGGGGCCGTCTGCATTGACCCAGTCAGTGTGGTCCAGGGGAAAACAAAACAAAACACACCCCACCAGCGGAGATGCTGATATAAAGAAATCTCAGGTGGATGACGTCCTGAGGGGA
The DNA here is from genome assembly GCF_014824575.4 of Sturnira hondurensis. Lineage (NCBI taxonomy): Eukaryota > Metazoa > Chordata > Mammalia > Chiroptera > Phyllostomidae > Sturnira > Sturnira hondurensis. Next base: position 5,367,916 of record NW_028093774.1, on the reverse strand, counting down.
TGGGGAGAAGCTGGTCCATATCCTCACTGCAAGAACTTGATTGAAATAAGACACCCCAATTCGACAGACGTAGAAATGTGAAAAGTAAGGAGCCTTAAAACCTGTTGCATAAACTAGGGTCCAGTAAATAAAATGGCACCCGTGGGCCACCCAGCACCTGAACCTGCACCCAGAGGCCACCGCCCCCAACGCTCTCCACGCCTGCGGTCGGGCACACAGGCCCTGCGCCAGCTCGCCTGGGCCGGCGGAGACACTGGCCCACCTGTGCCCTGGTCCGTCTCAGGCAGGCAGGCTCCGCTCCCCGGGCCAGGGCGGGAATTCAGTTGACTCAGGGCCCAACTGCAATGTGCAAAGCAATTTCATTTCGTGTGTCTGAGCGCTGCAGGCAAACAGCTCGTGGCACCGAGCCGGCAATGTGTAGGCAGCTGCAAATTTAATAAATCTTAATTATTTTGTTTATACAAACAAGCCGGCTGAAGCCCTCGACAGAGCTGGAGCCTTCAGTGACTCGGTGCACGGAGAGAAGAAAAGCGTGCAAAGCCAACGGCTCATAAATAATCAGCTTTGGGGCAGGTCTCCCCCTTCCCTTTCGAACAAAAATAATATATGAAATGTTTTTAAGTTGGCAAGATGACAACCTCTGAAGACGGTGCCTATTTTCTACCTGTCGGGCCTGCGTGTGTGTGCACATGTGCACATATGTGCATGCATGCACATGGGTGCACACCCCTACACACACATGCACACACCCCCACCAGGAAAATGAACACCAGAACCATGTCAAAGGGAGGGTCCCCCAGCAGAGTGTCACTGATCCCTTTGTTCTCAGACACGGGAACAGGGGTGGCGTCTATAGAAGTCTCCAGGGTCCATATTTCCGTGGCCATGAAGGGCCTACTATGTGCCGGTTATTACAAGAAATTTGCCCACCACAAGCTCAGCGGGCCCTCTTTCTATTCATCGGGAAGCTGTGAGTTGCCAATGATCGTACATGCCGAGGGTGGGTCCTGGATTCCAACACAGAGCACACAGCATTTGGCTGCCTGAGCCCCTGGGAAATGGCTAGACATGCAGGTTCTCGGGCCACCCCAGACCAACTGAATCCAAAACTGGGGGAAGGACACAAAGTCTGTGCTGAGACAAGCTGTTCTAGAAATAAGCCCAAGGTGGCTTCTGTGGATTGGCCTTCGGGTGCTTACTTCTTCATAGTGGGCCGAGCCCTGTGAGCTCCCAACCCAGCTAGCACCAGACTCAAATATTCACACAACTGATTGTTTGAAACACAGCCCAAATGAGCAGATGTTTTGGCCATTTAGAGCCTGCCTGCTTCGCGTACCCCGTGAAATGGTGCCCAACATCTGCTGGCCACGAGTAAGAGAACACCCGCACACCATGGCTGTCGCCCTTGGGAGCTTCCTGACCTGGAGCCTTGGTCCTGTGCTCTGCAAGACCAGCTGGACGTGGAAGTCCCCTCTCCACCCACCGCACCCAGCCAGCATGCACAGGCTACCAGGGCAGGGCTTTGCTTTTGTGTTCACTGAGGGATCTCAAGTGCCCTAAACAGCTCTTGATCAAAGTCAGCACACAGCAAACCTTTGTGAAACGAATGAATGAATGAATGAATGAGGAGACAGCAGATAAACAAGGTGCTGTGAACACTCCACACTGACCTGACTACAGAATGCTGGGAGCTGGAGCTCATGCGAGAGGATTGCGGTTAGCCGGCCAAGGGTCCCCTACTCAGAAATACGGAGTGAGCACTTGTTATGTGCTAAGTGCCAGGGGACCCGGACGTGGCTCCCCTTGGACTGCAGCCCGGGAGCTGCATGGGTGAGGACTCCCAGCCAGGGAGGGGCTTCAGTGTGAGAGCTAGAGGCAGCCCCAGGGCCCCCATGTCCCACCAGGTGGGACAGTGTGGGCCGAGCCAGTCCTTCCTGATACTTCCCCTGTGTCACGAAGAGTCTCTGTTGTTCTAAATTGGGGAGGAGTGGGCGGGGGGGGGGCATGGTCTTGGAGTCTCTAAAGAAGTTCCACAGGCGGCAGTTTTTGTGACTTTTAAAACTAGATAATGAAGTAAATAAGGTCCACATTAATAGTTCCATTTCACAGATGGGAAAAGTGAGCCCAAGAGGCAAAGCAAGTTGTTCCAGACCACAAAGCTGACTGGCATGGGGCCCAGAGCACAGCCTTGGTCTCGTGACCACCTTGCCCCATCCAGGGGACACCCTCTCTCCCAGATGTTCGAGGCATGACCACAATCTGGGGAACCCGGTGTGCAAAGCGTCTGGAAACAGGCTCTGCGGTGAGAGAGACCTCGAGGAGCCCAGCTGCTCTGGAGCAGTGCAGGCTGGAGGCGCATCTCTCACGGGCAATGCTTGGCAGGAAAACAACTGTGTTCCCTTGGAAAAGGGGGCCCTGGGGACATGAGTTCACACCAGGCTTCTCCAGAAGCGGGGAGACCCGCCAGGCCTCAGGGGTGCCTTCTCCAAGGCATGCGTGAGAGGCTTTGGGGTCAGAGGCCCCAGACCACTCCAGAGCCTTTGCTGACCAGCTTGTTTCTTTCTGGTTTCCTCACACTTAAAACGGAGCCTGTGCATGTCGCTGGGACAGTTAAATGAAACACCCAGCTGCAACTGGCACTGTTTGTGCCCGCAGCGGATGGCCAGCCTGCAGCATTCAGAGTAACAATGCTTATTACACATCAGGGCTGTCACTGTTGTTGCTTTGGTCCGTAGGCCCCACGGGAGTGGCTCAGAGCATGGCTCGGGGGGCATACGTGGTGACGCCTGGTAGAACCGGAAAGGCACCCTGCCCCTTCCTTGCCTGCCCCCCACTGAGCCCTGATATCTGTCTGCCACTCAGGTGGCCGCACTGTCTAGTTTGGAGTGGTCCAGGTCTCCTGGGACAGTGCTGGTTCACACCGTTCATCATGGCATGGCCGTTAAGAGCACCCCTGTTCACACCTCACCTGGTCCTGGTTTTGGATGAAAAGTCTAGCACCCCTCTCTCCTGTGACCATCAGAGCTCAGTGCTCTCTGTGCTCCCCTGGGCCTTCCTGGGGCCCAGTGCAGTGCAGCCTGAGCTGACCCTGCATAAGTATTCCTCAGACTCCACGGAACCTTCCAGAAAGCCCAGGAGTCCCACCCCCACATCACAGGCCCACCAGCCCTCCTGACGCCCTGCCCTTCAGCCTTGTGGAGCAGATGGCAGACTCCATACCTTCCGGAATCCCGTCGTCAGCCCCGGAGAACTCTGTGTCTGTTATTTTAGGGAAGGAGAGGAAAAGGGGGAAAAAACAGTTAAGTGAGTGAAACTTAAATCCCAACAGAGCCTGTAATGGAATAGTCATTTTGTCAGGGGAGCGTTTCTTTAAAACTTCTGGTCATCTGGACAGGCTGAACCAGCAGGTGATTCGATTTAATGAGCTTTTTAACGCACTTCAGGCCCAGGTGGGACTGTCTGGGAACGCCAGGGCCAAGGCAGCAGGCACGGCCGCCAGGCTGGGGCTGGGCTGTCACCTAGTGGCCGGTTTGGACATTGCGGGGCCAGCACAGAAGCTGCGGGGCTCCGCGTGCCCCCTGCTCAAGGCTGCCCCCCCAGCCTCAGTTTCCTCATCACTTCTCAGAGAATAAGAACAGTACCTCCTTTACAGGGTTTCTACGAGGACATAGCACTTAATAAAGGCTCTTATTAGCTATCACTGTTTCGTGTGAGGGGACACCGGGGCCCAATGGGGGAAAGTGCTGGCTCCAAGTCACAGCGGGTAGAGGAGGGGGGTGGGGTGGGGGGTGGGGGAGGGATCCCAGGCTCCGTCTCAGCCTCCAGCAGCGGGGTGCACACCAGTGCCAGCTCTGCCGCTGCCCAGTTCTGGGGCCGGTTCTGGGGCCTTGGGCAGGTTTGCCTTCTCAGAGCCCCAGCGCCCCGCTGGGGGCGGGGACACGACTACTCAGGCAGAGGCTGCTGTGAGGACGGGCCAGGGTGGCACCCACACAGGTTGTGGCTTAGGGGCAGCAAAGTGCTTCTCAGACATCAACTGTGACAGTGGCTGGTGCTGTCTCCAGAGCCCCGGCCTTGCAGGGTGGCAGGACAGGGAAGGGACATCTTGCCAGCCAGCAGCTAGGACCCAGCAGTCTCCCTCTCCTCTCCCTGGGGGGCCCCCTCCATCTGGTCTGTGGAGGCACAGGGCAGAGTGGATGCGAGCCCACCCAGGTTTCCCAGGTGAGCTGGGCCCAGCGTAGTCCGCCCCCTACCCCCTCTCCCCCCCACCCCTGGGCCTGGGGCCGGAGAGTCCTTAGCCCTACCAGCAGCTGGCTGCTGTCCTTGAGCTTGGACTTGTATAGCATCCACTGGTAGCGCAGATCCTCCAGCTCCTCCGAGGTCCCCCTCGCAGGCCCAAGGCGAAGCAGGTTCTCGAAGAGATGCTGACCTTCCGGTACCCGAGCCTCCAGTTCCTATGGGCAAAGGCAATGTCCTGTGCACCTGCCAGAGGGCCCAGGCAGTCCCACTTGGCAGTAGGGAGGAGCTAATTGAGTTTCACTGAGGAGCTGAAGGCCACTACTAAGAATCCCATCCTTGCAAACTCAAGCCAAGGCCAGGCCCTTGCTCTCTGCAATGTGACAGAAGGGACCCCACAAGACAGGGCCAGCTGCCCCGCTGACCTCCATGGCCACGTCCAACTCTGACAATCTACAACTGGGTCCTCCAGAGGACTTGACGTAAGAGGTGCCATGACAAAAGCTACCACTGTTGAACATCTTCCTGTTGGCATGGTGAAGCCTGGCAGAGTGATGCTGGGACTGGGACTTTTCTACTGAAATATAGCTCTGTGCCCCCCAGGGGAGCACCTTGTATCCTCAGGGTTCCTGAGACATGGTGTGACCCGGGGCTTGGAGCAGCCCCTTACGTCCAGGGTTCCCACTCTGGCTTTGGGTCCTGCTGTCCCAGGAAACTAGCTGTGTGACAAGGGCATGCTGCTTCGCTACCCAGAGCCCCCCAGAACGTGAGCTCTACAAGGGCGAGAGGGTTCACCCGGGGAACCGTAAGCCATCTCTGAGAGGGCTGGCATTGGCTGGCGGCGGCAGGAGGCGGGAGGGGTGGCTGAGTGGGAGGTAGGAGGAGGGCAGGAGGGGCATCCTGGTCGTGGTGAAGCAGGAGACTGGACCACGCCTCTCACTGAGAGTAAAATATTAAAAACAATAAAAGGCATTACAGATGCAGAACTATGTCATAAAAAAAAGAAAAGAAAGAAAAAGAAACCTGAGGTTTGACTACAAAAAAAAATAGCAGGCAGTAAAGAGTTCACAAGAGAGCGAGGCACCTTGGGCCGAAAGCAGGGCGAGGGTGAAGCCCCGAGAAGCAGCCCAGGGTGCAGGCCCGCTCTGCCAACAGGACATGGGCCAGTCTGGAAGAAATCGTGGCGAAGCTGAGCCGCTTTCGGCAGCCCCTCAGAGCCCTGGACTCGAAGGTCAAAGTCTGGGCTCTGTGGAGGCAGAGACCGAAAGCCCTTCCCTCCTCGGCTGAGACCCGGGTCTCCACAATTAAGGTCAAAAGCGGTGACCTTAATAGCCAGAGGGGAGGGGCAGGCACCAGACCTATTCAGGAGGTGGAATCAGGGGGGCTTGGTGACCACCTCCAGGTGGGAGTGGAAGAGAAAGATTGGGGGCAGGCAGGCTGCCCCGCTGAGCTCGCCCCCATGGCCAGGCCCCAGACCCTTGAGTTCGATAAAGAGGTGCCTTTTGAAGTCACAGATTGCTGGGACGGCCTGCCACACTGCCGCACCTGAGGAGCGGTGCTGTTTCCCAGACTGGGCGCACGGAGCAGGCTGAATACGTGGACACGTAGAGATCAGTTCCTCTGGGTTACCTGAGCCAGGCCAGGTTTAAAGGCATTGTTCACACACAAGCCAGGGCTGCTCCCGAGCTAGGTCTGTGCTCCTTTTCCTGGGTGAGCTCTCTGGCGACAAGCACACGGATGGGGTCACAGACCTGCAGCTTCGTCTCTCTGGTCCTCGAGTCCTTGGCTGTGGCTGATCTCATTGCAATGGTTCTAACCAGCTTGGCATTTTCCCCCTGCAGCCACTGCTCGAAGTTTCTCAGGAGGCCGGGGAAATCTGCAGGGCCGCCTTCTGCATCCTGGGCGGGGTCTGCCTGCAGGGATGCACGGGGTGCCCAAAGCATCAGAGGAACAGCCTACATACGGGCCACATGTCCTGGGGGTCCATCTGAGGCACAGAGTGGAGGTGAGAGAGGCCCGGGGGGCAAGGAATGCCTCTACTCAATGTGGCCGCAGTGCCTAGGGCTCAGGGACATTCCTCATGGTCTCCTCCCCAGCCTCCCAGGGCAGCCCCTTTGTGCCTGACCAGGATGGTTGTAATCGCGGTCACCCTCCTGCCACTTTGTCCCCCTGCAGCTCTGTCTAGCTCACACGTCCCTTCAGCTGAGCCCTCACTTGTACACTGTGGTGGCCCCCCACGCTCCTCGATGTGGCCCGAGAGCCTCAGGCTCCGGCTCTGCGTGACTGCAGCTTGCCCTCCGAGGCCGAGCCCGAGCCCACACACATGCCACGACCCCGGCACTGTGCTCTCTCCTGGGGGTCTTTGCACACGCTGTCTCCTCTGCGTGGAATGCAGCGCCCTCCACTTCTCTCCTTGACCCCCACTCCCACTTCCTTTCTCCCCGGAGGGCTTCCCTGCCCCAGAACTGGGTCACAGTCAGTCTGCAGCAGGCTCCCACGGCATGCGGCCCCTCTGCCATTGAGGACCTGGCTTTCTGAAAACCGTCATTTCTTTGCCTGTGGGTCCCACTCCTTTGCCCCTGAAAATGTGCTCCAGGGCCCAGCAGCGGGTGGGGCCTTGTGGGAAGGCAGACTCGCGGGCCCCGCCCCAGACCTGCTGCGTCAGAGTATGAGTTTCCATGTGATCAGGGTGCGAGTTCTGACATGGTAGACTGCGCTGGGCCCAGGGTTCTCGCTGGTGGGAAGTGCCTCTGTCCTATTCGAGGCTGTGCCCAGCCTGGAGCCCCATGCTCCGAACACAGCTACCCTCCCTACATGCCTTTGGAGGGAAAATGAGAGAATGAGTGGAGTGATGGGCTGTCTTCTAAGAACAAGAAATGAATTTCTTTTCAATGTGCTTCCCTTGTAAAGGCAGCCAGGGGACAGGAGGGACAATACAATGTACTTAGGTTAGCTATCTTTACAAAATACAACCTATGGCACAAAAAATACCCATCTTCTGTGATTTCAGTTTGCAATCTGAGCCAGCAGGAAGCTTCAAACCCCCACCCTCTCCTCCCTGCAGGGCCGTGCTTCTGAGGGGTGAGGGCCTGTCTGTCCAAGGGATGCCTGGGACTTTCCCCAGGGGCCTGGGTCCGGGGTGTCTGAGTCCCTCTGTCCTGTGGCACAAGGAATGCTTGAGACACAGCAGGGCAGGCTCAGTTGAGAGAGGACACTGTCAAGTCCTGGGCTGAGCCTGTGGCCACAGGTGGGGGTAAGGAGACTCTCACCCCGCCCTTGATCACTGGACTCAGGACCTAGCCCCTCCTGGCAGCCCCGCCAGACAGACTCACCTGCCGGTGACGCCTGGAAATGGACATGGGATTCGTGGGGGTGATGAGAAACCCGGTTTTGGGGATGTTGTTGGTGAAAACCATTTTCGTCCCTGAGTCCACTTCTGTCCTCTGCAGCTGCCGGTTCCTGATGAGGCTGAGAAGACAAATTCAGCCCAGTCGACGTGGGGACGGACGTGACAGGGACTCACCGAGAAGTAACAGAATTAGGGCACGTGGCAGTGGGAGGCTACTTCCCTTCCCAGGTCTGTGCCAGTCCTTCTGGTTGGTCAGAATGTCCCCAAGGCACATGCATTTCTGGTTTCCTTCTCGAGACCCATGTCACGGCCCACAAGGTGCAGGTGCCCACTGATGCGAGTGCGGCCCAAGCCCGATGGGCTACATGCTCCTCCCAGGCCGGCCGTCTCCCTGCACCCACAGCCCCGCTGCAATGCCACAGAGTCCCGCCCCTCCATCCCAGGCACACGGAGCATTCCCCTACAGGAAGGGCGATGTCCTCAGCAGGATCGGGGCCAGGAGCCACCTCACCTCAGCAGGCTTTCCTCCTGCAGCCGCAGGGCCCGCCACGACGCTGCCAGCTCCTCCAGCTCCTCCTGGACCGCAGCTGCCCCTTCCGGAGAGGACTTTTCCATCACGAGCTGGCCATGTGCTTCGACCAGGGGCAGCCGGGCCTCTTTCTCGGGGAACTCCGCCAGCAGCTGCTGAAGGGCGCACACACACACACACACACACACGCTCACACACCTGGCGAGGTCCTGGCAGAGGTGGGGTGGGGTTGGGGGGTAGCCTCTGCCCCCCGGGGTGAGAGCTTTGGCCTGCTTTGGGGGACGCAGCATCTCCGTAGGGGAAGCCACCTTACCTCAACTTCAGCCTCGCGGGACTGGGCATCCCATGGGCCTGTGTCCCCCAGGTATGACTCCAACTTCTGAGTGACCACGGCAACCCACTGCCGCAGCTCCAGCAGCTCGTGGCTGAAGGTGCAGTGCTCCTGCACTCCCCGCTGGCACCGGTCCACAAGGCCCTGTGGCACAGCCCGCAGCCGGGGCGCCCTGAGTGCTGGCAGCGCTGAGACTGGGTCCCCCACCCTGCAGGTCCCTGGACTGTGCCAGCCCCTAGGGCTCCCATTCAGGGCCCCCTGCCCAGTAGGAACAAGAGACGCTGGTCCTCCCTTCTCCAAGGTGCAAGGAATTTACCCCAGAAAGACAGATTCTGGTGTAAAGTGCCTCTCTGCCTGCCTTACTTTCCTGCCCCAGGTCTGAGCAATCGGCTCTCTCTTCCACCACTGGTGTGGGTATAAGTTGGTGCAACCATTTGTGAAAACAGGACAATGGGTCAATTTCTCCGGAAACCGAGCATGGGTAGCCCTATGACCAAGGCTTCCAGCGCTGGGTGCCCACCCAAGGACGCAAGCACGTCTCCCCCAAAGGCAGGCGTGCGGCCTTGCCTGCAAGAGCCCCAGACCAGAAATCGCCCAGGCGCCCATCAACAGAAGGGTGGATAAACACACCGAGGTGCTGTCACCCAGTGGGACACTGGGTGACAGCAAGAATGAACAACCTACACCACAGTCTGAGGCAACGTCCCGGGTGGATTTCCAACTGTCAGGAGAGCTAGAAGCCATGACAAGAGAAAACTGTCTGACGCAGCCTGAATAACTCATACGCTCAGGCAAACCCAGCCTGTGCTGTTTCAAGTCCAAGGGCAGGGTTGCCTTCAGCTATCAGGAGTGGTGGGCGGTGACTGCAGGGACGTGAGGTGATTGCTGGGTTGGGGGCGTGGGGTTGGTAGTATTATTCTGTGCCACGGTTTGGATGCTGGTAACACAGACGTGTTCAGTTGTGAACATTTATCAAGCTGCGCACCTGGAGGGCCGTTTTTCTGTACGTGATTGGACTTGGGTGAGAAGTTTTTTAAAAGCAGTCTCGTTTTTACCCCCTGCCCTGGGTCAACCATTGCTGACCTCTCGCCCTCTTCTCTGTCTCTGTGAAGGGTGGGCTGTGGACCCGACAGGACAGACACCCCTTGTCTGCCTGGCTGCCCAGCCTGGGACTGCCTCCGTCAGCCCACCCCAGTTTGGTCAGCCCCCGGGGGCCCTCACCCCCTCTCGTGCTCAGACACCTGCCTTACACCCTTGTGATGCTCTGCAGGGCCCCCATGGGCCCCGCCTCCCTATACTCAACAGACACTGGCTGGCGCCACCGAACTCAGGGCAGGCCCACCAGCAGCTGGGACAGTGCAGGTATCTTCTGATGAGGGCCTGCTACTGACCCAAGGCTCCACTTCCCTGCATGTGCCCTGATACAGACCCCTCCTGTCTCCTGTGCTCCTGTGTCAGACTCAATGACCTTGATGGCCCCACTGCTTAGTGGGGTGCATGCCCCCCATGGGGGCAGGGAAAGCCCCTGGGCTGTTGGGGAAAGACTTATTAGAACTCGTTAGGCAGGAAAAGCACTGAGTACCACAACAATAAAGAAGGGGCACTACACGTCTTTAGAGAAGCATTTAAACAATAAAGACGTATGAGGGCATTGGAAATCACCACTTTGCAGCCCCTAATGATGCTCAGTGGGTGCTTCCTCTAATTACTCTCCCTGTCCATCTGGGTCATCGTTGGCTGTGGGCATTAAGGCTGCAGTTTGCTGTGTCTCTGGGCTCCGCGGCTGGGGAAGGACAGGGACCGCGGTTCCTGTTCCTGTGCTGCCCCTGCCTCCCCCGCAATAAATTAGCTGCTCATCGATTAAACTGAATTAAACAAATTCATCCAGACCTCAGACCTCCCTCAGGCCGGTGGGTCTCTGGGGGTAGAGCTGTGTTTTCTGAAATCACACGGGGTTTCGGACGCTGTGCCGATGGTGGGGTGGGGGTGATGCCGGCAGACACAGTGAGAGTGGGGGCACCCCCCGGCCTGCTCTGGGGGACAGCCCACATCCCGCGGGGTTCTCACGCCCCACTGATATCCATATAGGAAAGCCCCGTTTAGTAGGGTGGGAGTTCAGACTCACTCCAGTTAACGCAAAGACGAGGAGATTTTGGCAGTTTTCCTCCCAGGCCAACTTCCCAGGAGTGCGGCTATTCTAGAAGCTGGAGGAGGACCGCACGGAAAACCCCGAGGCTGGAGGCACTTGGAGGCGCCCCCCACCCTCTGCCTCCGGTGTGGCCCCCTGGGGGCACTTATGTTTTCAAAGACAGTTTAAATAACCATTCAGTGCTTCATTTTATTTCCCTTTTCTACTATAGAAAGGGCATCACACTGCATTTTTAAGTGGTAGGGGCACTTACACTCTGTCAACTTCAGGACACAGAGAGGCGGCTGTCTGAAGTATTTCTGGTTAAGCAGGGTGGGCGGGGCCGCTGGGGTGGGGAGCCCTGCCTTAGACGGAGTTTTCGTAAAGGGAGGCAGCCCAAGAGCTGGCCGCGGGCTCCGGATGCCCTGGTTACAGGTGCAGACCCAGGACCCATCTGGACGGATGTTGGGGTGCTGGCTGGAGCCTGCCTGTCAGCTTGTCCTGGGGGGAACTTTGCAGGACCCTCCATTTCCGTTCCCACTGCTCAAAAGGGAACCAGTCCTCTGGGAACCCCAGAAAGACCCAGGTGGCCAGCAGAGGGCACTGCAGACAAGGCCCGTGGCCACCAGGCTGCTGCACCTTGGAGCCCCAGCTTGGGCAGCAGCGTGATGGGCCTGCTGCCCGAGGGGCTCCTGTTAAGATCCCAAGCACTCTGTGCTGTCCTTTTTTTGGCTGCCCGCCTGGGAGATTGTGTATTTACTTGTTGGCTTCCTACTTGTCCACCTACCCACCAGAGCGTAAACCTGGGAGGGCTATCCTATTCACATGGCCCCATCCTGGGGGCCCAGAATGCTGTCTGGCATACAGGAGGCACTCAATAACTGCCCACCGAGTACATGAGGAAGGGAAACAGGGAGAGAGAAAGAGAAAGGAGAGTTGGCAGGAATGAAGGAAGAAAGGAGGAAGGGCCCATCTAGGAGGGTCAGATCCCAGGGCCTAGGGTGGGTCATGGCTCTTACCTCCAGAGACCTCTGCAGGGCTTGGCAGTCGGCAGAAAGCTGGTCCACTTCGTGCTGGTGGCTGGGGTTCCCCTGGATGAAAGGCCTGGCGGCTTCCACCTGCACCCCCAGGTCCAGCCCCTCTTCCTGCAGCCCCTACAGCAGAGGAAGCAATGAACAGGGCTGCCCTTCCTGCCTCTGGTCATGGGTGCTGACTGGGGCTAGGGACGCTGAGTGGGGGGCATGGGAGGCGGTACTGGAACAGCGGGTCCCTGACCCGCGGCTGCACCTTGAGGCCACCTGATGGGCCCACTCTCGGGAATGGGGAGAGCTCTCAAACGAGATGAAAATACGCTGAGATGCCATGAGAGCGAACTGCGGGACACACAGCCGGACTCTCACTGGGTGGTCATCTCACGCTAGGAAGACCCCCATCCCGGCTGTGGTCTGAAAGCCCCAGATGCTCCATCTGTGGTGTCTTCCAAAGCACACGTGTGGGGGGTGAGTGCAGGGATGAGCTGAGCTTGGGCTGTGAGATGCAGCTGCTAAAAGCTGGCCAGCTCCTCATCCAGCCGACACCCATCAGTGCACTGCGGCATCCCGCCCACGAGTGCACTGGAACGCTGATTCTTGAGGCCCCGGTGGGTTTATCTAACTGAAGGCCTCTGGACTCGTTAGGACACTATTAGCAACTTTAAAAACAAGAGTGATGCCAGACTTTGAACCACGGACAGCTTATCAGTTTTCTAAGCTTGAGAGTCAGCATCTTGGAGGTGCCAAGGGCCCCGCTGAGGCCAGGAACCTTTGGGTCAGGCAGCAGAGATGGAAGATCAGATCTCAGCACAGGCCCAGGTGTCTGGCTGGGGCCGGAGGCTGCTTTGCCAGTTACTGCTAAGGAGGGGCGCTGCTCCAGGTGCAGCTGGGCTCCTGAGCAGAGGGGACTTGGGCCCCACAGGCCCCTTACCTGCAACCTTGAGAGCTGGGCCTGTTTCGCAGGAAGGTTCCGTTGAAACCCGTTCTCGGCTCGGACCCTGACTTGTAGGCCTAAGAGCTTCTCCTGCAGGGGCTTGAAAGCAGCCCTGAAGTCCGTGTGCTGCGCGAGCAAGCTCTGGAGAGACGCAGAATGGGCAGCACCCAAATTGAGAGCCTCCTCGCAACCCAGCTGTTTTCTCCAGCATTCTCCCCGCTCGTTCATGCTCACCCAGGCATCACCGCCTCCAGGAAGCCTTCCCAGAGCTCTTGAGATGGTTGAATGCCCCTCCTCAGAGTCACCAAAGTATCCTCACCTACAGCTGTTCTGCCCACTAGCACAGGGGCTGGCAGACTACATCCGTACCACACACCCCTTTTGTTAAAAACGTTTTATTGGACCCCCCCCCACTAACGTGAAGTCATTCTCATGGTACTGTGGCGGAGGGGGGAGGCTGCAGTGGAGCGCATCTGCCTGCAAACCCTGGAACGCTTGCCGCTGGGGTCAGCGAGGTCAGCGAGGTCATGGCCGTGAACTCTCGGCAGGTGCCCGGCCCCTCATCGGAGCCCCACAGACCACAGCTATCATCACCATCATCTTCACCATTGCCATCACCGTCCTCAGCATCACTGGACATGCAGCAAACATTTGTAACACGAATGAGCTGTCCGCAGCATGCCCCGTTTTATCTCAATTTCGTGTAGTCACATTTAGAAACGTGTTGCTGATCAACATAGTTTCCAATTAACTGCTGGTTCAAAGCTTAAATTTTTTTCTCTGCGCTTTTTATTTGACACTCCCTAGCTGTCTGTGAAAGACAGTTCTGTGACTAGAGAGGAGAAAGGGGACTTCCGGGCAGGGTCAGGGGCAGACGGATGGCCAGGAGCCCAGTTGGAAGGATTGCACAACAATCCCGCCCAGTTTAGAGACAAGCAACCGGGGATTGTGGGGCCAGAGGGACGTGCCCAGGGCCACATGGAGGCACGTGGTGGAGCTGAGATTGGAAGGGAGGGCTGCCCGGCCCGGAAGGGGTGGCCCTGTCCTCCGGCCAGGCCCCAGTGCCAGTGCCGGGCAGGCAGCGGCGGGGCTCACCTGCAGCTTGCTTTTCCTTTGCAGAAGGCTGTTGTGTAGCAGGTCTCTGTCCCTCACAGAACTTGCCACCTGCTCCAGGAGGGCCGCTGCCCTGTCCTGGCCACAGATGCTGCCCAGCAGGTCCTTTTTCAGCTGCAGCATGGTCAGCTGCTGCTTCAGGCGGGAGCTCTCCATCAGGGCTGCCTGTGGAGGGAGACAGGTCACCATCAGCCACAGAGCAGGACAGCGCGGGACAGAGCCGAGAGCCCCCGCCAGAAACACACACCTGTTCTGTCGCTACTGCCCAGTGGCTGTGCCTTTGTGCTGGGCCCCAAGGCAGCGGCAAACCTGAGGAACAGGCTGGCAGGAATGCACTGAGGAGGCCCTGAATTTCAGGGTCACCTCGATTCCTTTCTTGCCCCTGACATCCATCTTATTGTCAAAGCCTGAGTAGGAATTCTACCGTCTACATGTCTTGGAAATCATCTCCTGTCCATCCCCACTGCCATTGGCTGTGGGCACCCTCAGCCTCACTCACCTGGGCCATAGCAGCTTGTAGCCACCTGCTGGCTTCCGCCACTCCCAGCACCAACTGTGCCCACAGTTGAAGGTGAACCCAACCAAACCAGACCAGTCCAGTCCTCTGCTCAGCAATAGCAATGGGCTACCTCCTGGGTGGTGCTTGGGACATTCTGAGGGGGCTAAGGGCCTGTGGGAGCATGATCAGGGGTAATTCAGGAAGGCTCCCCAGAAGAGGTAGCACCTGAATGGAGTCATGAGACATAGAAGCTCGCCAGGTGGAAAGGGGATCTAAAGGGGATTCAGAGGCCTCCTTGTAATGGGCAGCTGCTCCCGTACAGCCTGAACTCTGCACAACCCAGGCCCTGCCTCCTCCAGGAAGCCTGCCCTGACCACATGCCCAACCTACACTCACTTTCTGCCCCAAAGCCCTGGGCCAAGCCTCGGGCCCCTGCTGATTAGCCAGTTGTTTGGGTAAGGCCCAGGGCCCTGGAGACCAGGGGTTTTGTTGTCAGCTGGCCAGAGTCTGTCTGTTTTTACCCGACAACACTGAGATGCTGAGCTAGGTAGGAGGCCAGAAGAACAAAGACCCTGGACCAGAAGAACAAAGACCCTGGCCCAGGTAGGCAATTGCAGTTGAGGCAGAAAGGGAATGTTTTCCTAAACAAAGTTTCAACCAACTGCTGTGGGCATTCAAGGCGGAAGTGGGTTTCTGGTTGGGGAAATCCAAGAAGGCTCCTCAGAGGAAGCAGTACTGACAAGGGCTGAGGGGGTCCCTGGTGGAAGGACAGCAAAAACATGGCTGGCATGAATGGACTACCGTGTCCTGCGAATGAGGGCGGGTGCTTTGTGATCGGCCACACAGAGGTCAAGCCTCTTTAGGTGGGGGGTCACCTGTACCCCCTTTTCACCAAATCCAGACATGATATCATGGGGTTAAGAATTCAGGCTGGGCAGTTGTCATTGTGATGAGTTGGATTATGTGCTAGCTGGGAGGCCATGGGCAGTTCTGAGCCTCAGTTTCCTCATTGGTAACGTAGGGGTGGCCACAGCCCCGCTCATGGGGGTATCGCGAAGCTTAAATGAGATGATGCCCGTGAAACACGTAACAGAGCAAGCCCCGCAGTGGGCGTGCCTCGAACAGCAGCTCTTCCCAGCTGGTGCTGTCCACCCGCTGTCCCAGGTCCAGCTGCGTCCTACCCTGGGAAGGAATGGCCAGGTCTTAACCCTCCCCCACTAGCTCAGAACGTGACCTTCTTTGGAGACAGGGTCCCTACCGAGGTAGCCAAGGTCAGGTGAGGTCATTGGGGTGGGCCCCTGATCCAGGCTGATGGGCACCCGAATGAAAAGGGGAAGTTTGGACCCAGACACACATTCACTGAGGGAAGAAGAAGTGACAGCACATGGGGAGAAGATGTCCACGTGTGGACAGAGGCAGAGACCGGGCTACATGCCTGGGGGCACCAGTGGCCGTGGTGAACACCAGTGACCTGGAGGAGGCGAGGCAGCACAGGCCCCTAGAGCCCTCGGAGACAGTGAGGCCCTCTGCCTCCTCGACCTTGGACTTTCGTCCCCAGAACTGCGAGAGGATACATTTCTGGTGCTTTAACCGCCCAGCTTTCGATATGTTGTCACAGTTACCCTAGGAAACGGATACACCGGCCATGCCCAACTTTGGGGGCTCGGAGTTTCAGTTCTGGAGGAATTCTGCAGGTCCGAAGGCTGCTCTGAGGTTAGACATGGGAGCTGAGTCAAAAAAAAGACAGGGCGGGCAGCTCAAGCCCTAGCCGGTGACATCCAGGCCGCCCGGCTAGGCTGGGGACAGTGATACAGACTGACCCTCTGCCAGCAAACCGAAGTCCTGGCCCAACTTGTTCCAGCCCACGGCTCCAAGAAACCCCTGCTCTGGGGGTCCCGGCCACCCTCCGGAAGGACAGTGCTCTCGCTCCCACCTCAAGGAGGTCCCGGTGTGCCTTCTGCCCCGGTGGGAAGGAAAGGACAGAAGTGTACTTGTTGCAGAGTCAGACAGGCCAGAGTCAGAGCCACAGTGACTGGGTGACCTGGAGCAAGAGGGGTTTCCCCTGTGTGAGACCCGGTTTCCTCGACAGTCAAACACCTGTCACAAAATTGTTCTTTTAACTCACAAGACTGCTCCCAGGAAGCAGCGCACTAACAGGGACAAGAACGTTAGATGGAAGAGGTGTACAGCCCACTATTCTGGCCCCGGCTCTGCCTCTCTTGAGTGGCCTGACCCTGGCAAGTACCCTGACTTCTTCCTGGCCTGGGTCCTTCAGCAAAATGAGGGCAGATGGTAGAAATGGGGACAAAAATCGGTGTAGCTGGATGTTCAACATATATTAATTACTGACACAAAAATTAGAAGCAACCTAAATATCTGCGATACACTCAACACATTATGGCATACCCACAGATAGAATCGTAGGCAGCCATTGAAAATGATGACTTTTTGGAAGAACTTTAAATGATGTTGAAAGAAAGCTCGTCTGTATAGAGTTGACATATCAGTGGGTAAAACTATATAATATGACCTCAAATATACAGAAACTGTAATTCATTAATTAAAGCTTCAGTCTATTGATGACCAGATCTCATGGAAATGGCTAGACGGATTTTCATCAGATGCAAAGGGTGTATTTGGGGTAGTCTAGCCTAAAATTGAGGTTTATGGCACATATGAAATTCTCTTTGGGGACCCCAGAGGAGTACCTCAAAAAAAGGACCATCATCCTTTGGAGCACGAGGCCGGGGGCCCACAGGACCCCCAGAAGGAAAGGCCACAGTCTGCAGCGTGGGCAACACGGAAAGAGAAAACGCTTGCTTCAACCTGAGCGCCCAGTGGAAAACCATGAGGGAGACCCTGGTCTACAGCCGAGGAGGGTGCTCCAGGCCAAGGAGGGGCCAGCGCCGGCCTCCACCAGATTGGACAGAAACAGTGATGGAGACAGTGCCTGAGGGGTCACCTGTGCCCCGAGGCTCATGGGAATACCCGGGAGGGCTCTGCTTCCATCACAAGTCTTTACATTCTCCAAGGAGACGTGACTCATGTTATCAGAGTGGAATGCACACAAAGTGGGGCTGACACTCCCGATGCTCCCGTGTTTGCTTCCACCCTGCATGTCTAGAAGCCTGGCCCTGCAAACACGCTGTGGACCTCGGAGCTCCACGGCGGCCCAAGGCAGTGTTTACAGGCGAATCGGAGCTACCATGGTGACAGGCGTTTGTGGCAGACACGGTTTGTGGCAGACACGGTCCGTGGCTCTCCCAGCCGCCCTTCCTCCTGCCTTCTCACGGAACAACCAGGATTTTGTTTGGGTAGCAAATGGCAGGTTTCCAGGTTCTAAGCTATAATGGACACCCATCGTGGGAATCCCGTCATCCTCAGCCAGTGATTGGGCCAGGGGTAGTCATGTGACCTCAGTTGGCCAGTGAGGTATAAGGGGAGTCCGCTGGCAATTCTGGGAAGGAGGATTTGCCTCCTGCTGGAAGTGGCAGAAGGAGAGTCCTTTAGCTCCCATGATGTTCCTTCCTGCGTAGATGTGGCTGTTCACGTGCACATGCATGCTGGCAGCTGTGGGCACCATCGAGGGGTGTGAAAGGAGGGCTTAGAACTAGAGAAGTCTGGGTCCTGAATGATGCCACTGAGCTATCAAGCCAGCCTGGGGCCACCTGAAGATCACTGAGTTTTAAGCTACCACTGGTCAGGTCTCCTGTCACTTGTCACATGCATCCTACCATGTAAAGGTCATGGCCTGACGTGCTCTCTCGTTGCTCAAGTCCCCACCGGAGGGCTGCCTGCAGTGGGGTGTGGAAGGGAGAGGGCATAGAGGCTCAGTGCAGTTTTGGGGTTACACCGGGCGCCGGGCTTTGCCTTCCGAGGTTGATCTCTGTCTCCGATAATGAGTGTCAGTGTTTCCTGGGCACACAGGCCTCCTGTGCCAGGCGCCTTTGCCGTGAGCTTTACCAGACAAGCAGAGGACCCAGGAGCACGCCTTTCCCTAGAGAATACCCAAGGTGCCATGCTCCATGGTGACCTCCCCCAGCCTCCCAGGTCAGCCCTCCGGCAGGGCCAGGCTTACCTCGATCTGGGGCAGGAAGGTGTGAATGGAGGGCAGGTCTGGCAGGCTGGCAGTGACGTCCAGAAGCCTCTGGGCCAGGTCCCTCCACAGCTGCAGGTCCTGCAGAGGCCGCTGGACACGCTGCCACAGCTCCACCCCCGCAGCGTTGCGCAGTCTGGTGCTCTTTGCCTTCATGCTGCAGGGCCATGCCAGTGAACCAGAGAGAGTGGGCTCAGTCCAGGGTGCGGCCTGGACCCCCAGGCACTGACATGTACTGTTCCCAGGGTGGCCCCTCTGCTATTGCACAGGCTGTGAGCCATGTGCCCTCTGGACAGAAGTGCACCGGAAAGAAGCCAGTCCCCAAACAGACTTGCAGCCCAGCTTCACCACCAGGGAAAGTCAAGCTCTAAAGAGCAACTACGGAGCCCCAAGACAGGTATCACTCGCCCCTGGGCACCTCCCAGGAGCAAGCCAAATCCTCGTTTGAGTGAGACCAAACTGAGTAAGACCTGTGAGAGCCAGCCAGCCACTGAGAGGTGCAAGAATTACTGAGGTTACCAGGTGGCAAGAGAAAGCAAGCCCAGTGCCCAGAGACGGCATCTGATGGGAAAAGGGGGTCCTGAGTCCTGCCCCTCAGCCCCTGACCCCTCCCTGTACCTCTGAAACTCCTGGATGGCAGCCACGACACTGTCTGGGATTGGCTTCGGGTCGTGGGGAAAGACCATGAGCTCCTTCAGCTGTGCCTGTAGCCGGTCCACCCGGGGCTCCTCTGCAGCCAGTGCCGCCCGCGTTGCCTGCAACACAAATGAGCCCCAAGGGGGGTGGTGAGGTCCCAGGACAGGACAGGGCGTGTGTCCAGGGCAATGAGCATGGCGGGCAGGAGCGGGTCAGCCAGGGAGAAAACAGGCAGGGACTTGACCCTGCCCCTCCACCTCCTGATCCATGACTCTCTCTCACCAGGCTGGTGTTTCTCTTGATATCACCCGCCTTGCAGTGTAGTCACGAGTACTAGCCCCTAAAAATACAAACAACTCACATCTAGGACCAGTGACACCATGCTGAGTGTGTTGGGTGTCTCATCCATTTAAGCCTCCCAAGGGTTCTCGAGGGTGGGTGGGTGTGTCCCCATTTCATAAGCAAGGAAG
Organism: Sturnira hondurensis; assembly: GCF_014824575.4. Classification (NCBI taxonomy): domain Eukaryota; kingdom Metazoa; phylum Chordata; class Mammalia; order Chiroptera; family Phyllostomidae; genus Sturnira; species Sturnira hondurensis. The sequence goes on along the minus strand of NW_028093774.1, from coordinate 5,348,567 downwards.
TGCCGTCCAAGTGTTCTCCGACATCACAGGGCCAGTAAAAGGTGGGCACTGGAGCCAGGCCCCCGGGCTCCTTAGCTGCCTCCTCAGTACCAAAAGGCACAAGGGCCTAAAGGGTTGTTGGCAGGCCACAAGGACATTTCCACGGAGCACCACAGAACTGTGCCCTGGGACTGCGTTCTGCCCCCTCCGTCCTGGCTCATCTCCCTGTCTATAAAAGGGGGGCAGTGGCCATGCCCCCGCAAAGGGTCCTGCAGCACTCCGTGTGGCTCTGAGGGTGAGCTGCCCAGAGAGGATGCTCTCTTTGCAGGCTGCTCCTTCAGCGGAGGCCCTGACACACCGGCTTCCCTCGAGTTTCTTAAAAGGACAAGCAGTCCACACTCCTTTCCTGGTGCCAGGTGGACTCGGTGCACTTGGCTGTCCCTGCTCCGCTGGGCCAGGGCAGTCCCTGCCTACTGCAGGTCACACGGCCGTGCGGCCACATGCCTGGCCTGGTCCCCAGGCACCCAGATGGCTGGGCTGGGCTGAGCAGGTTGGGTGTGGCTGCTCCTGGCTACAGGACACGTCACAGGAAGTGCACACGGTAACTACGCGAGTGCCATTTAAGAACAAAAGTCTCTAGTGATCAATTCTGAAATTCCCTTTTGCTGATATCCAGTGAGTCAGGACTTGATCAGAGTTGAGGTGACACCAGAATCAGGTGTGGCAGAGAGCCTCTGGCAGGCTGTGGTCAGCCTCCCACTTCAGGGACAGGTTCCCAAAACACACGTGGCTGAGTGACAGGGGGTAGTGGCAGGGCATCCAGGCCACCTCGTCCCCCTCCCGAGCTTGTACCCTTTGACCTCCCCTCTCTGGACCTCACTGTCAAAGCAGTACTTTGAGTGTTGACTTTTTGGCAGGTGCTAGTCTAAGGGCTTTTTTCCCCACATGTTCATAAAGAACTGAGGGGGGGTCCCTACTATTAAGTCCCCTTTGACATTTAATTGAGGATACGAGCAATTCTCCCAAAGTCGTCCTGTTGGCGAAGTGAGGACCCAGGACTTGAGGCCAGCATCCCACCCCAAAGCCCCCGCCCCTAACTGCCGCCCACACCTCTACCTCGTGCCATGGCACACAGTGCTGAAGGGGGACAAGTCCCTGGGCACGAAGCTGATCACGGTGGGATCTGGCCCCCAAGACGGGCCTGAGCAGGCCCCAACAGGCACGTGCGCCTTGCTCCGACACACACAGAAACAGCTGTGCTGGTGGGCAGACATTAGAAGGGAAGGGAAGAGAGACGCGCAAGGCACAGCGGAAGTGGGTCTGGGTGGTTTTTCTTTCAGACACGTCCCCTGACGGAACCGACGCTGAGTGGCCTCGCTGAGTTAATACATAGTGGTAGGCGTGGGGAGGGTGTTTATTTTTGTAAATCCCTCAGTCCACAAGTTGAGCCTCCTGTGAGTGGGCCTATGGGGCGGGGGAGGGGAGGGGATCCTGATCGGGCACCCCATGTCATTGGAACCCGCCCCACTCCCCAGAATGGGCAAGTCTGTTGGCCTCCCCAGACTCCCCGCTGTGTTTGTCCATCGTCATCTCTACACTAAGAGCTTTGCCCTTGGCTTGAACACCCTCTGCTCTGTGCTCAGGGAGTCGTCCACCCCCAACCCCCCTGCCGGGCATGGAAGGGGCAACGTGGAGACAATCCGCTTCTGGTCTTATTGACCCACCGATTCATCATGTGATCCTAGGAATATTGGGAGTGGGGAATCTCTCCAGGCCTCGGTTTCCTCATCCAGAAAATGGGTGCAAACACCCAACTTTGGGAAAACCAGAGTGCGTATGCTGAAGGCTCACTGCGATTCCCACCACAGAAGCAGAAGCTCCCAGGGGCCACAGCCCAAGGCACACACGCTGCCTGCTCGGCTGTGGCCGGACCCAGCGCCGCTTACCGAGTAGCGCCTCCATCGGGCCACCAGCTCGTCCTCAGTCCCCGCCTTGGCCGCGGGCTCCAGGCCGTCCTCAGCCAGCCTCTGGAGGCCCTTCCTGAACTCCCCGAGTTCGGCCTCCAGCAGCTTCCTCTGCTGCTCAAAGGCCCCCTCGGAGCTGAGCAGGCCCCGTAGCTGCCCCTCCTCCTCCTCCTGGAGGGCTCGGAGCTTCTCCAGGACTTCCCGCATCTTCTCCAGTTCCTTGGTGAGCTTCTCTGCACCCAGAGGAGAGGTATTTTGGATGACCCCCACAGCCTGCTCCTCCAGCCTCTTCAAAGACTCCTCGCCCCTGGGAAGGTCTTTGGCGATGCCCTAAAGGGGAGAGTGGATAGAAAAAACCTGGAGGGCAGGGTCAGGCCGAGCATGGACTCCCAGACTCCTGGCTTAGGCCCAGCGGCCCCTTTCCAAGGGACGGACTGTCCGCCTTCATAGCCCTGACTCACAGCAGGAGGATGTAATTCCCTGCCCACGTCTCTCACCAGACATCTCCTCACGTCAAGGAGAAAGTCTCTCTCGGGTGCTTCTCTAAATGTCGTTGACACTCCCCGACATTTGTTAATCTGCCCTTTTAGCAAAGACTGAGGCAGCCGCAGGCAGAGTCTTCAGCTGCAACAGTACGGAGCCACGTGGAACCGAGTGACCCCACCGGATTTCATGACATTAATTTGTAGGGTTTCCCGCTAACTACGAATGAGTACTGATTATCCATTCATGACAATGATGTCAGGTTTCTGATTTAAATAAACGGTCATCAGCTTTTGATTTTTTTAAAACTGTTATGTAAACACCTTTAAATCTATTTTCTCTGAAAATACCTTGAAAATATTTTTTAACTTTTTTATTGAAGTGTAGTTTACCTGGCATAAAGCACACAGACCTTAGGTGTGACCGTTCAAAGAGTTTTGAGAAATAAGCACGCTCATGTAGCCCCATTGTTATCGAAACATACGGCATTTCTAACACTCTGGAAGATTCTAGTGTTTACTTGAAGTCATAGAATGTGTTACTTTTTTAAACTGGCTTCTTTCACTCAGCATAATATTGTCTTAGACTCTTCCATGCTGTGGTGGGTGTTGGTATTTCATTCCTTCTTCCTGTGAGCTACATCCCTGCAGGTACACATAATAACACATTTGTCCTGACACGTAACATTCTAGCGGATTGTTTACCCAGCACTCTGCCGACAAGAACCTGGATTGTTTTCCGTGTGGGGCCACGATGAGCAAGGTTGCTGTGGACATTTTTATATAAGCCATCGTTCATTGCTGTTCTTGTAAAGTGAGTCCATTTAAATACAAATATTAAATAAAGGGTACAGGTGCTGTATAATGTTGCAAAAATTATAGAGTGGTTTTCAAATCATTGGAGATAATCTACCCAGTTACTTTACAGAGGGAGTCAGAAGTTGACTCAAGGTCGAGGCACATCGGGAAGGTGAGAGGGGACACAGCCCCTGCCCTCGGCAGGCTTGCTGCCACTACCAGGCTTCTTACCCTCAGCCCTACTGACATTTGAGGCCGGGTCATTCCTTGTGGTGAGAGCTGTGCTGGGCACCATAGGATTCTTAGCAGTGTCTCTGGTCTCTGCCCACTGGATGCCAGTAGCTCCCCCGCCCCCATCTGTGATGACCAGAAATGTCCCCAGACACTGCCAGATGGCCTCTGTTTGAGACCCACCAGTCTAGACCATGCTGCCAAGGCCTGGGCTTTCCTGGTGCCCTGCCGGCCCAGAGATCTCCACAGGGCAGCTGAGGCCCCAAACATTCTTCACTAGATCCCACGCTTTTCCCCCCATGGGATCTGTATCTCCTCTGGCCCCCAGCACTGCCCGTTAAATAAACTCTAACATGGAACTCGCCCCAGGCGCGGCTCCCTCGGGGGGCCCCTGGGTGAGACACGGCCAGGTTAGTTACCTGCAGCTCAGAGAGACGGAGCCTGTGGGTCAGCTTGCAGTTCCGCCCCATGCAGCCCTGCACCTTCTCCACCACCGCCTGCAGCCACAGCTGGAACTCGTCCACGTTGGCTTGGTAACGCTCGTGCTCCCGGGTCACCTGCTCCAGCAGGCCCACTCTGTCCTGCGGGAGGGAGGGGCGTCAGCGGCCGTGGAGGGCTCCAGCCTGGCTGCCCTGGCCTTCGAGGCCTGCGTGTGTGTGCACGTGCACGCGTGTGTGCATGCATGTGTGCACGTGCATGTGTGCAGAGTGATGGGGCACAGCCAACCCGCAGCCCAGCCCCTTTGCTGGAAACAAAGACCCCAGACATTCTTCTCTAGCTCATTAGCAATAAAAGCCAAGAGACTCCCAGTTTGGGAGACCAAAGCACATCAGTGCCGGGCCCGTCACCTGTACAGCTGGCTTTCTGTCCTACTGTGCCCTGGGAAAGGCACCCGAGACAGGGGCCTGGTCACCGCAACTCCTGCCAACTAACACTGTCGTCTGAGCGCTCACCACGGGGCCAGCGCTGCCCCGGGAACTCTGTGGGCACCACCATCTCCCTGGGCTCTCCCAGCGGCCCCTCACAGGCAATGTTCTTGGTCCAGTCTAACAGACAGGGACACAGAGGCCCAGAGGTGGAATGACCTGTCCGAGGTCACCGGCTGCCTGGGCAAGCACCAAGACTCAAACGCAGCAGCAAGGCTGGGTGGCGGGGGACGGCCCCTTCACAGCGGTGTCTATGGGGCATGCAAATAAATGGCAGGCTGCCCGTTTCCTTGCGCAGGAGGCCGAGCCACTCGCGTGGGCTGGAGTTGCCTCGATTTTCAGACAGCCCCACAGAAGTTCTGACCACACAGGGCCAAGACGGGAGTCTGAGGGTGACTGGCTCTGGGAAAAGAAGCGTTCCAAACACAAGACCTACTCTGTGCCTAGGTCCTCCATTGTTTAAAACATACCACTGATCACAGCACCCTCTCTTTAAACCCCTCCAGGGCTCCTCACTGCCCCCAGGCTCAAGTGCCACAGTCTGGAGGTCAAGGGCAAATGCCATGACTGGGCAAGGGGAGCCGGCGGTCCAGACCCTGGGCTCGGGGCCTACTGCCCATGACTCGAACCATGGCCCGCCTCGGGCATGCGATTAGCCCTCTGTGCCCGAGCCTCTCCACCCGTAAGTGGCGGTGAACAACAGTGCCCGCCCCTCTGGGCTGTGCTGGGACTGAACGGGTGGGAGCTCACACAACCCAAGAACAGCAGCGGGCGGCCTGGTGAGCACTAAAGCACGGTGAGCCGTCGTTCACGGTCACCCGCTGTCCTCTGTGCTCTGGCAGCACCACCCTCCAGCGCCCTCCTTTTCCGACGAAGTGCCGCTGCCCAGGCTGAATAAAGGGCCGTCCCTCTGTTGTGGCTCCCGCTGAGGGAACCAAGAGTCCCCTACAGGCAGGCTGCGCCGCGTCTCCCAGGTCCACTCAGGGCAGGCTCTGTGGATGCCTCCTGAACAGCAGGAAGGACACACACTGGGTGTCTGCCAGAGGGGNATGCGATTAGCCCTCTGTGCCCGAGCCTCTCCACCCGTAAGTGGCGGTGAACAACAGTGCCCGCCCCTCTGGGCTGTGCTGGGACTGAACGGGTGGGAGCTCACACAACCCAAGAACAGCAGCGGGCGGTGAGCACTGAAGCACGGTGAGCCGCCGTCGTTCACGGTCACCCGCTGCCCTCTGTGCTCTGGCAGCACCACCCTCCAGCGCCCTCCTTTTCTGACGAAGTGCCGCTGCCCAGGCTGAATAAAGGGCCGTCCCTCTGTTGTGGCTCCCGCTGAGGGAACCAAGAGCCCCCTACAGGCAGGCTGCGCCGCGTCTCCCAGGTCCACTCAGGGCAGGCTCTGTGGATGCCTCCTGAACAGCAGGAAGGACACACGCTGGGTGTCTGCCAGAGGGGAGGGGCGGGGGGGGGGAGTGGGCGGGGGATGTTTCAAGGAGAGTCCAGGGAAGGGAAAGAGGGGATTTCCATTGAACAAGCACTGGCTACGGGCCTAGAATTTGACGGGCGCGATCTTACTTAATCTTCACAAAACCCTCCCACTACGCAAGTGCCCAAATCGATGCTGTGGGGTCACAGAACCCTCGCAGGGCCTTAGACACAGGATTTAAACAGCTTATGTCAGACTGCAAGTCGGGGCTCCAGACCCGAGGTTGGCCACCTGCAGCCGGTCCGGCTTCCCCAACCTACGGTTTCTGTCACAGCTGCTCCTGCTGAGGGGGGGCAGGCAAGCACAGGCAAACACCCCAGGACTGGGTGCTTTCTAACACAACCGAAATGGGGACACTCCAACCCAAATTCCACATCTTCGCATCACTGAATACTCTGGAATGGTGATTCCGTCACGGAATACTCTGGTTGGTAATTTCATTCAAAGACATAAACACCGTGTTAAGCTCACAGACCACGCAAAATCCAAACACCCAAAATCGAGAGGTGAGCTGGGTGTGGTCCATGGGCTTCAGTGTGTGGACCTCGGCTGGCAGCCACAGAGCCCCGGGGGCTCGCTACGAGCATGTACGAAACGAAGTCCCCGGCTGGGAACCGTGGGCAGACATACAGATTCCAACACAGCCCTGCTCTCGGTGCCTGCCCCTCCCTTTGAGAAGCTCCTCGCCAAATCTAGAAATACTAAGTAATTCATTTAAACCTTCGCTACAACCACGGCAAGTAGGAGAAAATAATCCCACTTTCGAGATGAGGAAAGCGAGGCACCGGCCAAGCCCTTCAGTGAAGAGCTGAGAAGCCTCCCACCTGTGGGCGTGAGGCCCGGAGCATCCACCGACAAAAACACTGCTGTTTCAGGGACGGTGACCTGCTCCTTCGCCTTGCCCTTCCCACAGGATTGCCTGTGTCCACCAGAGCTTCTCCACCCACGGGCAAGGCTTGTTCAAGAACCAGAGGGTCAGGAGCAACGAGCAGAAAGTAAACTCTGGCCCGGCTGCCCGATGGTTGTAAATGTCGTGGTGACGCAGGCCCGTGTGCTGAACGTGCCGGCCGGCGGCTGCGTGAGCATGTGAGTGGTGAGGTGCTGGCACCCCGGGCAAATGCAGAGTAAATAAAGGCTTCAGTGAGAGGGAGCAGGCTCAGACAGGACCTCGGACGAGCGGGGCAGCCGTCCAGGCGAGCTCCGTGCCAGGCAGAGAGATTGCAGAGCACAGTTCAGCCACCACCGCGGCCAGGGCAGCAGATGACAGGGGTGACACATGGGAGAGGCCTCAGCCTTCTCTCATTAGACCAAACAATGAAACCATCTGTGGCCAGAAGAGTTGTCATGAATGTCAAAACCCAGCCTGCTGACACAGGCGCCGCAGACCTACCCTCTGCACAGGCTGCACGGGCCACCTCGACTCACGGCCAGATGCTGGACACTCAAGCCTCCTTGAGGGCGGGAAGCGGGGGATGGAGGGCGCTACTATGCCCCTGGCTCTTCAGAAGATGGAATCGCTGGATTAAAAACGCTCCAACAAAACAAGCCAGACCTTACTGGCTACCAGCCTGCTCCGTTTCTTCTTCGCTTCCAAGTGCTTTGAGTTGACAGGGAACACACCCTCCGGCTGAGCCAGGCTTTTTACTAAATAACTTTTTTAGAGAGTGGTCACAAAGGCCACCAGCCCAGAGGTGGCCCCCACGGTGCTTCCGTGGTCCTGGCCACGTTAACATCAGAGGCTTTGCTAATTAGCATACTAGAAGTCAGAAATAGATTTTCAGGGGCAAAATTAATGGCCTGCTCCCCAGGGGAGCTCTGCCGAAGTGGGCTCATTGGTGAGAGATGAGGGTTAGCACAAACGGCATCTGCCACACACTGACCAGTGTCCCCTGCCAGAGTGCCATGGCGGAGCCCTGACCCCGGATGGGGTGGCATTTGGAGAAGGGCCTGTGGGGGCTGCTCGGGGTGCCATGAGGTCCTGAGGGTGGGTCCCCAGGAGAGGATTCGTGCCCTTATAAGAAGAGACACCAGGGAGCTTGTACTGTCCACCACAGGAGGACACCATGAAAAAGCAGTGTCTGCACCCCAGGAAGCGGCCCCCCACCGGAAACCGAAGGCACCGGCACCCTGATACCGGACGTCCAGCCTCCGGGCTGTGAGGAGTGAATCCCGGTTGCTGGAGCCACAGGCCTGCGATTTCATGACAGGCGCCCAGGCCGACGAAGGCAACACCCCAGGGGCCCACCCCACTCAGAGAACAGGCCGGGGCCTCTGGGGGTCGGTCCTTCCACAGCCCCAATCCTATCGCCGGGTGGGGGGGGATTTCAGTGCCTGCCGGGGGGGGGGGGGAGGGGGGCGGCGCTTTCTCACCTGCTTTGAGAGAGCCTTTTAGGCCAGGTGACCCCGCAGCATGTGTTCAGAGCAGGGGACCAGGAGGCACCTGGGCCACCGTGAGTCTTCCGGGACTACTGGACAGCAGTGTTAACCACCCACTGGGGTGGAGCCAGGCTGTTTTCCTGCAGCCAGGGAGGGGGCAGAGCGGCCGGGGCGTGGCCGGGATATTGCTCCCATTTTACCGATGAGGACCCCGGGGTGGGCGCTAACTCTCTTGCCAAGGGCAGTGAAAGCGCCTGCCCCTCTCGGCAGTTTCTCAGTCGTCGGAGGGTCATGGCCCCCTCTGGAATCTCACAGCAATGTGCCCGTTCTCACAGGACAGTCTGAGTCTAACATCGGAGGGCCCTGGCCCCTGCCCACCTGCCACCTCTGAGGGAGACTGTGAAACACCCAAACTTAGAATGATTCCAGACACACCCCGCACCTGCGATGGGCACACGATGTAAGGGACAAGAGACCCTCACATTGCAAAGAAGAAGGGGGCACATATAAAAGAACCAAATAGGATTTCTAACATAACAGTAATAGTGATCGAGCTTAATAACTCAATGGGTGGTGTAAAAATCAAAATAAGAATGAGGAGAGGGAACAGGGACCAAGGATGGGCATGGGGATGGGGACGGGAAAAGAGGGGGTGGGGAGGAGGGAGGAGAGCCAGCCAAAAGCCAACCTTGGTCCATCGGTCAGCAGGTCAACCCCACGCACATCGGGCCCCCACCCGTGTACAGATCACTGGAGGGCACACGGGTATGTAAATGGCAGATATGGGTTGAGGGGTGGGAGGGTGGGTAGAGGGACAACTGAGGAGAGGGCAGTTAGATGGTGAGTGGGCAGAGGAACAGACGGGTGACAGGTAGTGAGTGAGTGGGTAGGAGCGTGCAGGGGTAAACGGTGGTGGTTGACAGCGGAGAGATGGGTAAGTGAGGGGTGGGCGACGAGGTGGGCAAGTTGATGAGTGGGTGCATGAGGAGCTCATGGCTGAGTGGGTGATTAAGCAGTTGTCTGGACAAATAGGAGATTAGATGGGTTGGCGGGACGTAGATGCGTGAGCAGAGAGGAAACAGATGTTTAGGAGGGTGGGCAGCTGGGCAGATGGCTGGGAAGGTGAGCAGGTGGTAAATGAGTGGGCAGTGAATGGGACACTGGGTCGTCTAGTGGGGACATAAATGGGGGCGTGGCTAGGAGGGTGGGCAGGTGGGTGAATGTTGGCAGGTGGGCATTGGGTGGGCGGTAGTAGATGGATGGACAGATGGTCAGTCAGCAAATGGGTGGCTGGGTGGCTAGAGGAGGTGGGAAAATGGCTGCATGGGTGAACGCCCACCACCATCACCCACCTGGGCTTTGGCCTTCACAGCATCGTACTTGGCCTTCATCCCCTTCTGGGCGTCCTCGTCCACGCTGGGGTCCCCGATCCTGTTGAACAGCGAGGCCGCCTCCTCCAGCAGCCGGCCCAGGAGCACGGCCTGGCTGTCCACGTTGTGCAGCAGCACCTGGGCGTGGCTCAGCTGCCACTGCTTCTCCTTGAGGCCCAGCTGCATCTCCACGGGCGGCTCCAGCACCACCGTCATCTTCTGGAACCAGCGGTAGAACTCGTCCTGGGCCAGAAGGTATTCACTCCAGTGCAGCCATACCCACTCGATCCGGCTGCGGGCACACAGACCATGGCGCCCTGAGACCACGGCGCCCTGAACGAGCCGCCAGCCTGTCTCCTGGCACTATGTGTCTGTGGGAAGGGAACACGGTGACACCCTCTCTGGGCCTTAGAATCACCTGGGCAGCTCGCTGACACTGCGGATTCTGGGCCCTACCTTGGTCCTGCTGGACAAGACCCCGTGGAGGCGGGGTGGGGGGCTAAGGATCAGGGGGCCTCTGATCCCAGACCTGCTCTAGGACCACCAGCCTTGCAGATGTAGCTTGTGGAGCCTTAGCTACTGGCACCCCAAATCCTCACCCTATACTCTCACTGTTGGTGTGCCGGGGCCCCCAGTCATTCTGCTCCAGTGGTGGGACTGGGCACAGGCACCCAGACTTACCACGGCATGCCCGCTAACAGACACTGCCAGTGCCGCCGGAGTGTGTCCGATAATTGCAGAGGACACCACTGTCTGTGGGCTTGTCACCACCCTGTGGGGACCGCAGGCTGAGGGCCTGTGTGTGCGTTCCGGGGGTGCCATGAACTCTGCACAACACTGCCTCCTCACTCGCCTCAGTTTCCCCATCTGCAGCATGGACGTGACCCCATCTGTCCAGCCACATCAAGCCACTTTGGAATTCCATGTGAAAAGGCTTGAAAAGCAAAAGCACTGTGTGAAGCCCCCTGGCCCACTCACCACTCTGAGGGGTGGCGCTGGCGGTTCCTGTTTACTGAGGGCCTACTGTGCGCCTCGCTCTTCACATTGGGTATCTCCCCCTTCCATCCTCCTAACAGCCTTGGGGAACATTTGATTATACCCACTGTCTGGGTGAGGCGCCCGAGGCTCAGAGAGGTCAAGTAACTTTCCCACAGCCATACAGCAAGTAGGTGTCTGAGCCAGAGGCCCCCCTCGGGGCAATCCCCACCCCGCCCTGCCTGGCCCCCCCGCTGCAGGCAGAGGATCTGGGCTGCAGTGCTAGCAAGAAACAGGCCTTCCTCCTCCAGGAACTCTCTCCCATCCCGCTGACGGATGTGCACATGGCAAGTCTACAAAGAATTAATTGTTGGCAGAACGAGATGGGCTCCCACTGTCTATTATCATCATTAAGCTTAATTATAATTAGAGAGAGGCAGGCCGAGCTGCAGGAAATCCTAAGAGAACATCCTGTTCCCACAAACCCCAGCACTGGAGAAGTGTGCCCGGGGCGGAGGCCCCAGGCCAGCACGGTGGTGGGCCAGCAGGGGCAGGGGCAGCTGCAGACAAAGGCCTGGCAAGGTCCCCAGCAGCCCTACCTGTGACAGTGAGTCATGTAGGTGACCGTCTCCTCCCACTGGGCCTTGATGTCCCTTAGCTGGGCCAGGATCTCCGGCTTCTGGTCCTCGGGGCAGCAGGCCAACAGCACCTGGGCCGCCTGCAGCACCAGGTCCACCTTCAGGCGCCCCTCTGGCTCTAGTCGGCATATTTTCTGTGGCGGGCACAAAAGCCAGTGTCCAGGGATCAAGGTGCGAAGGGGCAGAGCAACAGACAGTGCAGGATGGAAAGAGGCAGGACTTTGAGTCCAGAGGGGCTGGGGTTTGAGTGGTGGCCCCTGCGCCCTGCTCCTGTGACCGTGACATCCTGCCAATGGCTGTGAGGGTGGGATTGAGGAGCGACAGATCAGCGCTGAAGGGCCATAGCTGTCAGATGACTGGAGGTCCCTCCCTTCCCCATGCGGCCCGTTACTAGCTGTGTGAACTCAGACAAGTTTGGTCATCTCCCTGGACTTGGTTGTATCATCTGTAAAATGGGGATGTTAAGAGCACTTAGCTCTCAGATTCTTGTTCTGGACCTTGACGAGAAAACTCACATGCAGCAGGTACCACGGTGTGGGGCCGTGCGCATCTGCCTCTCGGGTCTGTGCAGGCAGCGGGATTGACCGACGACCCTCGCCCAGGCTGCAGAATTACCTCTGGGCTGGCAGTTTGCAGCAACACCTCGCCTCTCCCTCGGCTGCTCCCACCAGTGACCACACAGGAGTGCTAAGACGGGCCTGTTCCTCCGGGACATTGGGCTCCAGGGAAGGGTGACGGGTCCAGGAGGACCTGAGGCCTTGCCGAAACCCCCAGAACTATAAGGCGGTTTGGGCCACTGCCTGCCCCCCTGGCCTTGGGGTCCGACTTGCATGGACAGACCTCCTCCTTCCCAGCCTCTCTGGGGTCTGGCCCCCATGCCCTCATGGGTGTTTCCCTAACAAACTTCTTGCACAATTAACCTCATCTTGGCTGTGGAGTCTTGGAGGGCTGAGACTAACACACAGGCGGGAGCTATGGTCATCATTGGCAGGGGTTGTTCCAGTTCTTCGGCAAACAGAAGCTTGGTCTCCGAGGTAAAAATGTAACTGGATCCCCGTTCCCGGGCCAAACTGACCAGCCGTCACGGTGTTCAATGGCCCTGGTCTATGAACTGGGGGATAACAGTCCCGCCCTGAGGGTGCCAGGGAGAAACTCCCTCCCCCTCCTGTGTGTGAGGGTCGGCAATCACCTTCACAGGTGGATGTCCCCAGTGGGCTGGCTGGCTTTGACCCTTCTCTGTGGGTGGGGTGGGGGAGGGGCCCCCGCCGTGTCAAATGCTGCCCCACGGAGAGCTGTGTGACCCCAGGCAGGTCATTCAGCCACTCTGGGCCTCCCTTTCTCACCTGAGATAGTGACAACAATTGCTGCTCTGTCTACCTTGTAGTGGTGTAGTATTAATTTTTATAAATACTATTAATTAAAACACTAATACAAGTTCATGCAGCTTTTTAATAAGCAATCAGGTAGACCCTCCCCCAGCCTGTGCAAACGGGCAGTGGCCCAAATCCCTTTCGTCACTCCATGTGAGGATGGTGAACGATGGTGATGGTGATGATGACAGGCGGACGGGAGGGATGTCCCCTACTACGCATCTTACCAAAGAGTGAAGCTGAAGGAGCCCCTCTCTAAGGCGGTCTCTGAGCCATGAATGGGTGGGGGAGCCAGAATGGGTAATTGGAGCTAGAACGGTGAAGATTGGGGAGATTCCCCAAGACAGGAGAAGGGGGTTTGCTCAGGTTTGGGGTGGGCCAGGCACTGGGATGGGGCAGGGCCCTTGGGGGGCACAGCTGCAGCAAGCATCCCTCAGAGACCTGAGTCCCACTCAGCAGCCAGTGGCAATGTGGACAACAAAGGTACCATTGTGACTAGTACAGACCAAATGTCCAAGGGCCACCATGGAGTGTTCTAGACTGAGAAATGTTACCTATCCCCTGCCCAGACCATTTCACACCACTCAGGAGCAAGGGTCCCACCATGTGGCTAAGGATGAATTTCTTGCCCTCCAGTGAGATTTAATTAGATTAGAAACTGGAACAAGTGAGGACCCGATATTGCTGACACCAAGATGCAGGCACACTGCACGCCCACCATCCGAGCCAGCGGGCAGGATGGGCACCATGGGCATTCCGGTTTTACAAGTGGCCTAGCATAAGCTCGGGCGGGATCCAGCTCCACAAAGCAAGGGAGCCAACAGCTTCCAAGAAGTTCGAGCTCTCTCTGCCACCTGCAGAAGGAGCCAGCCAGGCCTTGAAAGTCCCTGTGAGGGCAATGGCCCTCCCCTAAGGCCCAGCAGCCCGATCCTGTGACCTCCTCCAGGCTTCTGGACTTTGCCTCCCTAACTCCTGGTCAGAGAGACGTGGGCTGGACTGAGAGGCACGGGAGACCACGACCAACTGCCCTCTGCCCTCTGCCCTCTGCCCTCTGCACGGGACTGAGTGCTGCGTCCCTGCCAAAGACACAAGGCCTGGCCAGTCCCCAAGGCAGGCGGAACACCTGCCCCGAAACACCACACCAGCGGCTGTGGCTGGTCTGGCAGAGTCAACTGCTGAGCAGCAGACCCCGCCCTCCCTCGCCACTCTGGGGACTCGCCACTGCGAAGCTCCTTTATAGCCCATCACACTGGCAGGGACACCATCCAGGGCTGCGTGGCAAGGGACACCAGCTGGCTGGGAGGGCGTCTGAGTGGCAGTGATAATACACTGTCTCTGTGGAGCCAGTGAAGGCAACAGTCACGTGGTGGGCGGATGGAGGGAGGGCCTCTCGTGGCAGAAGCAGGAGACTAGGAAAGCTTGGAGGGCTGGGGTTAGCCAGTGCTTCCCTCAAGGTCGCCAAGACCAGCGGGGCAGAGTGCTGGACCTTGTGCTGGACACTGGACTCCAGGAGGAGCAGGCACAGACAGGTGTTTGCAGGCCATGGTGGGGGCTACAGATGGGAGCACAAGTGACAATGGAAGAGCCATGAGACCACAGAGGGTGACTGGAGCTCCAAGGAGGGTTGTGGGGAAATCCCAGAAGGCTTCCTGAGTAGGCGGCACCGGCACCAAGTAGTGAAGTACAGACATTTGAGATGGGGGCTGAGCACACGGGAAGCACTGCATGTTTAGGGAAAGCGCATCTGGCTTGTGGAATCCAAGCCCCAGGACATGCTGGCACACCCCTGGCCACAGAGGGGACCAGAATCCAATTAGGAGGCAGCCTAGCTGTGGCCGGTCCCCAAGTTCGAGGCCAAGGAGGCTGAGAATCAGAGGACGAAGATCTGGAGGACTGGGACTTAGGAGAGCAGCTCCCGAGGCTCAGGGCTCAGGGCTCAGGGCAGGGACAGCCAGCGTGCCTGGGTCCTGCATCAGAGCCACCAGAAACAACTCCCTTCTTGGGCAGGCTGCCAGTGTGCCTTGTGTGGTGCCGGGCTCACCACTAGATTCCTCCCCTCCATCCTCCCTCCCTTTTGAGAGGCAGGGGCTCTCCCCTTCCCTCGAAGGGAGCAAGCTGAGGCTCCAGAGTTCGGAGACTCCGCCAAGGCGCCAAGGTGCCGTGGCCACCATGGGGATTCGAGCCGGGCCTGTGTTCCCAGACTGGGGCTCTCAGCCTCTGTGAGTGCGGTCTCCGCTCACAGGTGGCTTCCACCTCCTGAGGGTCCGGGAGCCTTGGCATAGGAGGGGCGAGGGGGTTCTTCCCCCATTTTACTGATGGAAAATGAGGTTGTGGGAGGGCACAGACTTGCTCCTGACTACGCAGCATTGGAGCTGGAAGGAAATCTGCACCCTGGTCACTTGGGACATGCATCACTGAGCTGATGGAGGGATGACAAGGGAGGCCCCGAACCCCAGGGCGAGGTCCCCGGACTGAGGAGGCAAAGGAGGCCCCAGCAGAGAGGAACCCAACGTTTTCTTATCACAAAATTGTTTTTGAAATGGCAAAGCAGAAAAAAGGCGTGCTGAGTCCCATGGGGGGCACAGGGGCACAGCGCCCCTCGGAGGCTCCAGGTCAAGTTCCTGGGGCTCAGGTGAGAGAAGTGCTCCCTCCGGCTTCCAGGGCCCACTCACCCCGGCCAAGCCCGTGGCTCTTCCCAGGGACCATCCCTGCCTTCGCCCAAGCCAGATCCGCCAGCCAGGGTAACGACCCGCCTACACAGGGTGCCAGCGCCGAAGGGATGTGCACCCTACGACAGTGTGCACACACGCAGGGCAGCGGTGTTTCCGGACAGAGAGCGCGGGCAGCTGGGCTGGGAGGGGGCCAGGAGAGACTTGGGGACAAGGGAGCGTCTCGATTCACAGGTGTTGTCACACCTGGACCCAGACGAAAGGGTGTCCAAGTCGAGGTGACAGCACAAAGGCTCAGCGACAGAAAATCTAGGTTTTCTGCCAACAGGAGGACGTACGTACTTGGAAGGTGGATTTTAGGAGTGGGGGTGGGGAGGAGGCTGCAGACAGGGCGGTGCCAACAGCGAATGACTTCGGCTGCCAGGTGCAGTTTGGTACTTCCTTGGTGGGCCATGGGGAGCCACAGAAGGTTTTAGGGGAAGAGAATAACATCATGAGATCCACTCTATGATGTTCCTCACACGTGCTGGTGTGGCCGCCTGGACTGTGTGCACTCCTGTCTCCTGTTACACTGTGAACCCACGAGCAGGCCGCACCTCGGCCGCCTCCGGCCCAGGTCCCCGCATGGGGACAGCCGGCGATGTTCTGAACTCAGCCCTGGGATCAAGTCTTCCCCAGATCGATTCCTTGAATCTTGGCCCCCTGCTGTGTCTAGGAGTCCGTTTTGCCATTGAAAAGTGGGGACAATGAAGCCACACTCACAGGCTTTTGTGAAATGAAACTTGAAAGCCGAAAGCAGTGTTCGGTGAGTGCGAGTTCCCCCAACCCCGGGTGGACCAAACGCTTGACAAATGCCTACTGGTGACAGCAACGATGACAAGTCCAACCAGGGAAGGTTGTCATTCTCTGACCCCAGCCTACCCCTCTGGCCCAGTCCCCTGTTTCTGCCTAACAGTCAGTGTGGGAGGGCTCCCAGCCCTTGGCAGGGCTCCCAGCATGTGCCCCAGCTGTCCCCACCCCCGGGTGCCTTCCTTATACTGCTCCCTCTGTGGGGACCCACACTGTGCCTCGCCCCCACATCCCCTAACCTAACTCCTCCCCACTTACGCCTCTGCAGCAAAGTCCAGGGGACCTGACCTCCTCCGAACTCCCCGCCTGCCCTGGATTCTTTGCTCACTCTGTCATCCAATTGGGAAGCCTCTGATTGGGTCATTCAAGAGGAGTCCCCCCCTCCTTTCTGCTATGACAGTCAGTTGGCCGAGGCTCTAACCAGCATGCCCAGCACACCAGGCATTGTTCACGGACAGACCCCCACCCAAGTGTGTGGTCAGCACCACAGCTAGCCTGGTTGGGGGATTAGCTTGTGTAATAGAAGGTAAGCCTCCCCTCCCTTAAAAGCAACCATTGCTAGGTGATAAATTATAGTCGTGGAATATCCCAATAGATGTAGCCTGAGAGACGTGCAAGCCCACTGCTTTGCTCACAGATGGAAAACTGAGGCCCAGAGACAGACAGGGTCTTGGCCGAGGCCACACAGCCCTAGCATCAGCTCGGAGACTATCACCCAGCTCTCCATTAGGCCAGTGCTTTTTCCTACGACGACACTGGGACAGGCACCAGGCACCTGCACTTCTGATCAGCATAGCTCCGCCTGCATCAATAGCTCATCATAGCTCCACCCTGTTTGATGGGTTTTACCCAGGTGGGGGGTAAAGCTGGGCCCCAGCCCTGGAGAAGCCAAAGGGGTCACTCCTCGATAGGCACAGGCCCCTCCCCATTCCCATGAGGGCCAACCTGGGCCAACCCAGACCTGGCTGCAGGGAAACAGGGAAGGGGGCAGGAAACCAGGCCTGGGC
Source organism: Sturnira hondurensis (assembly GCF_014824575.4). Lineage (NCBI taxonomy): Eukaryota > Metazoa > Chordata > Mammalia > Chiroptera > Phyllostomidae > Sturnira > Sturnira hondurensis. The sequence goes on along the minus strand of NW_028093774.1, from coordinate 5,331,453 downwards.
CAGCTGGGCTGGGGAACCACCTGGCTGCACGGTGCCCCTGCCAGGACAGGGGGGCCAGAGGATTAGTGTGAAAGTGTGGTCTAAGGACTGGAAGCAATGGTGCCACCTGGAGCATGTCATAAATGCCATATCTCGAGCCCACCCTGACCTCTGGGATCAGAATCTGCACTTAAATCAACATCCTCAGGAGATTCAAACTCATCAGAGTTTGAAGAACACTGGTCCAGGCCGGACACCTGAGACCTGAGAGAGAGGGGCCCAGCCAAGGCCACAGCCATCGGGGCCACAGTGCTGCATACCTCGGTCTCCAGCAGCCTGGCCTCCAGGGCAGCACGGGGCCCCTGGGTGTCGTCGTTGGCCTGCAGCCGATCCTGCACGGCCTTCATCCACTCCTGGGCATCCTCCACGCTCCTGTCGAAGCCATCCTGGGGCTGCTGAGTCATGGCACCTGCAGGGGCTGAAGGCAGGACCACATGAGACCAGGCAGATGGGGGAGAATGCAGGGGCCCCAGGGCAGGCTGACAGGGCAGCAGGCAAGGGGGCGGGAGGCTGACACTGTGGACCGGTCCACACCCTGACGCCTGTGCTTGGACAAGGCGACATAGTCAGGGGTGACTGTGTTTGTCAAAGGGCCAGATGACTGGAAACTGCAGGAAAGGAAACCAGCTCCTCGGGGCTCCCTGTGACTGAGTCCCCACAGCGAGCCGAGAGGGCTAGGTTGGCGAAGACTCTCTTTGGCCTCTCTGCTTTCCTGCTCCGCGGTCACTCCACCCTGGGAACCAGGGGCGCCTTCCTGTCTCTTTGGGTTGAAGCCCCTCCCAAAGAGGATCCTGAAACACACATGGCCTCCCATTGGCTGATGGATAATGAATCTGATCTGAATGAATTAAAGCTTCACCCTAAGAAACACAGTTTTTGTTATCAGCCAAACCGACACCAGCCCCTGAAACTGGCCTAAAATTAACATCTCGGGCTGGGGGTCACAGGTTAGCCAGGTGTCGTGTCTCTACTTGTCCACTGATGACTAAGTGCTTCAGATGAGACCCACCTTGCTCTGCCTGCCTCAGGAGACCTGCCTGCTGGTGTAGGTCTCCCCACCAAAGCAGCCCTCAGCCACCGGCCCAGCGCTCCCTCAACCTCACCTTCCAGCTGTGCAGGCGAAGTCTCCAACAGTCTCCTATCACTGTCTCAATCCCCTCTGAGCCCGGGCAAAACTCCCCCGTGTGCCAGTCCTTGTTGGTTGGGGGGAACTCTAAGCTACTTTGGATTCAAGTTATTTATATCTGCATCTTACAGGAAGGATTGTGTCTAGCTTATCCTCCCATCTCCCATAATGCCTTGCACAGAGTTAGCCATCTGCAAAAGCCGAAATAGCCTAGAACTGGTATAAAGTTTAATGCACCAAAAAAACCCCAAAACCAACCACAAAACTAGAAACAATCCAAATGCCCAACATTGGGCATTACTTAAGTAAATAAGTTATTGACACTTCGTAATATTCTGCATCCAATGAAAGTATGCTTAAAAGGAATTTGTGATGGAGAATTCTTAGACTACAATGACCATACCGAACGATGACACAAAACTGTGTATTTAGTCACTACTCTGCAATGAATAAAAGCAAACAGAAGCAACAACTACGCCTGTAGGGAAAGGTCAAGAGGTCTTGCCATTATGGTGCGCATGTGACTGAGCTGGAGGGAGGGGTGTGGGCAGAGTGACCCACGCCACGTCCCATGTGACTTCAGGCCTCTGTTTCACTGGCATGGTATCCCGGGAGGCCACTTGGTTAAGGATGATTGTCTGTGGTGGGTGGAACCGCAGTTGGGAGTTTTTCTTGTTGCTATTTTTCCTCTTCAGGCCTTGGTGAATTCTCCAGAAAGGGCAATCATATCCTTTTTTAAAAAAACAAACACAACAGCTCCTCACATTGGCTGAATTGTTTGCTGGTGCTTTCTTCTCAGTCGTCCCTTGGCCGTTGGGCGGGAGCCTGGGCACCCTCCCTGGGCCCTGCCTGGACGGATGCCCACTGCGAGGAGGGCAGGTGACTCAGGGGGGCCTTCGCCTGCGCCCTGAGCCCACCCATCCCTCAGAGCTCCGTCTCCCAGCGTGTTGTTTTCCTTCCAGACCTGTTTCGACTTTTTTTCCTAACAATCTAATATGCACCCCGCAGCCACTCCCAGGCTTTGAATGCTTCATTTGAAAAGCACATTCGAATGTGCAGGCATTTAAATTGGTTCATTGTGGCTTTAATCTCTTGGCTAGTGTGTGACTTGATGGGCTTCCAAACGTTCTGCTCTTGTTTATATAAAGCAAGAAGAGGGTGAGGAGGGATGGGGCTCCCCCGTTTCCAGAGGGACCCAACAGTGGGGAAGCTCTGATTACCGAGAGGCAGTGAGGGTTGGGACAACCCTCCCGGCTGGAAATACCCAGAACCTGCGAGGAGTGGTGGTGTGGGGACCCCGAGGCACATGATTGGAACACAGGGGTCCAGCAGGGGCGGCAGGCCTTGGGGGCCCTCAGACCCCACAGACCAGCCCCTGCGGACAGACCAAACTAACCAGGGGCTTGGTTTGCAGGTAGAGTTCGGGAGACTGGACTTTTGTCCTGTTCGGCTAAACCACTTCCTTCCAACTCAGCAAAACGTGGGACAAGTGCACGCTCCTGGCTGAGGCCGTGACTGTGGCAGCACACACAGGCGCTGCCCCGAATCCATTTGCCCCAGGAGGCCCAGTGCACGCTGAACACAATGGGGGCTGCAGAGGGCAGGGCTACAAGTCGGGGAGAGATTTTGGTGGAGTGGGGTGGGTTCTTAACTTTTTCTGTGGACGCCTCAGAATAAAGGCTTGAAATGCCGAGGATAAAATGCAAAGGATGGCAGAGGAAACCAATCATACGAAAACATGGTTATCAAAATACTGAAAACCGAATTCATGAGACCCCCACCACATGTGTCCTTATTAACATACTAAATCACAAGCTCTAACCACAGGCCCACTCATTTTGAAACAGTGAAGGGCACATATGACATTTCAGAAAACCTGCAACTGCAAGGCCACACAGAAACACGCGTGACGCAGCCGCAGCCCTCGCAATGCCCGAGTGTGCTTTGTCTCGGTTTTGTCTCCTGCGTCATTGAAGGAATCGCTCACGTTCAAGGTTGGAAGCAGTTACTTTCCGATCCAAGTTCCTGGGCCCCTAACTCCTACCACGGCTCCATCCCATGGACCCGGCAAGAATCTTGCTCCAAGCCTCCTAACAGCCAATAAAAAGGCCGGCTTCATTATGCAAATTTAGAAGGTGAAATTAAAATGAGCAGCTCATGAAACGCCTGCCCACCATCAATGTAAGGCCCAGGGAGACAGTCCTCCCAAGGTCCCTTCCTGGAACTCACCAGGGAACTAACTCTGTGGGAGCCTGAGGGTTAGGGGAGCAAGGGAGGGCCCAGGGAGAGAGATGGCCCCATGGCCAGGTGAGCCCCGGGGTGCCGGACCCTCCCTCAAAGAGAGGAGAGCTGGTGCCGTCTCCGTTGGAAGGAGCGGGTCCTGCAGGAATGCAAGTCAGCTCCTCTGGGCCACAGCCCTGCTTCCGTGACCTGCAGCAGCGTGGTCTGCCGAAGGGCCCCCTCCCCCAGCGTGACCCTCTTTCCAGCCCTGCAGTCCCCTCTAATCTAAGGCGGATGGAGGCCCCCTCCATGGGAGATGGCCCGGGGGGGCTTTCACATAAGCAGAGGGCTGCGCTTTTTTTCTTCAGAGTCAGATAGTAAATATTTTTAGATTTTTCAGGCCCCATACAGTCTCTGCTGCATATTTTTCTTTGATTTTACAACCCTTGAAAAATGTCAGAACTATTCTATATTCCCAGGCTGCTCACCAAAGGTGGCCCATGGGCTGGAGCTTGCCGCCCTTGCTGTAGACGGTCAAGGCCATGTCTAGCAGCTGCGGGAAGCCACCGTGGCCAGCAGGAAAAACTAGCTGGCTCCGTGACTCCTGGGCAGGTGTCCTAGGGAAGGGCAGGTGCTGAGGCTAGAAGGACCTAGAGTTGGTCTTGGTGGTCCTGGCCCCACCACTGTGGCAAAAAGAAAAAAAAAAAGTTGTGCTCAGTGTTAAAAAGAGAAAAAGCTATTTCTACTTCCAAGTCCCAGGGGCAGCCCTGGGTGTGGCTGGGGGCGTGTTGCTGGGCTGTCCCCGAGGAGTCTGCCAGGCGGGCCGGAGCCGCAGCCCTTCCTGGTTCGGGCTGGCGTTGGTCTCGCGGCAGAGACGGAAAGGAAACAGCCTTGGTCTCAGCACCTGCATGGCCATCACCGAGGACAACCAGGAGAGAAGGGACTTTACTTCGCCTTGATGCCAGACAAGTTGTGGGTCAGGGCAGACGGTGGCGCAGTCAAGACGGGGGCACGTGATCTGGGGGAGCCTGGGTCCCAGGCCATGGGCCTGTGAGACTGACACACCCACAGAAGGCAGGCAGGGCCCGTGGGCACAGCTGGGGTCACAGCTTCCCCAGGGGTGGATGGTGAGGGTGTCCTCTGGGGGAGGCTGAGAAGCTTCCAGAATCTGAGCTCTGGGCCTGAGTCATTGCCTCAAAGGGGGAGAGTTTACTTGGAGAGACGGGGAAGGCTCGGGGTGAGTGAAGCAAAGGAACCATCATTAAAAATGTGGGTGGTGGACGAGAAGGTGCTGGGGAACGTGCTGCCGACTGAAACCGCAGAGCCAGCCAGGGGTGAGAAGGGGGCTGACGTCTCCCCAGTGAGGCACAGCCCACGCGGCGCTGGCCCTTGGTGACAAGCTGGCCCGTCAGCCCTCAGCATCTCTGGCATGAGAGGTGGGTCAGGGTTGTGCAGGAGACAGCACAGGGGACACAGTGGGGCCAGGCAGGGTAGGCGGGGTGGAGGAGAGAGGCCTTCCTCTCTGAATGCTGTGGGCGCTCCTGGGGAGCCTGCTCCGGGACAGGGGCCCAGCAGTCAGGCCACCATCACTTGCCCTGACCACAGACGAGAACACGGAGACTGGAGTGAGTGGCAGGGGACACAGAGCCATCGTGGCAGCGCTGAGGTCTAAGCCTGGTTCCATCGAGTTCCAAAGCCCATGTTTGTCCCACTGACCACATGGGCTCCAAACCCAAGTGCAACTCTGCCACCCGCCAGGGCCCCCAAAGACCTTGGAGGACAAGGTCAGAGTCCCACCAGGCTGGGGGGATCCTCTCTGAGCCCAGCTGTGAGCCAGAGGGACTGAAGCTGCCTGGAGAAAAAAAATAGGCCCAGAGATAGTCCACTTCCCTCCTGAGGCTGAAGGGACCATGGGAGGAGGTGATATTAACAGATCCGGGCTGGGAGCCACTGAGCAGCAGGACCCGGGGACCCAGAGGAGACACAGCCCCGCCGGGTGGAGAGGCTGCCAGCCGTTGGTGAACTCCCTGGGCCAGCACAGGGAACCCGGGCTCCGAGGCCCATGGAGCCGACCCTCCTGTGACCCAGAGCGGAGCAAAGGACAGGAGGAATGGATATGAGGGCCTGGGAGCCAGGGCTGCACAGGCCGTCCATCCGGAAACTGCGAAGGAAGCAGCTCTTTCTGCCCTGATTCTGGGCCCCCTGAGCAGCTGGCTGAGCTGCAATTTGGCCTCTGGGGAACCAGCTTTACAGGAAAAACAGCAGTGAATTGGCACCAACAAAAACCTCCTGACACTGACCGCCGGCAGAATCAGCCATGATTGCCAACTTGGGCTCAGAACCCTGTGTCCCGGGCATCAGCCGGCGTGGACACCTCTTTCCCACACCCCTGTCTCCTTCCCAGGCCCGTGAAGCGGGGGCTGTAGGTGGAGCTCCCCACTGGCTCTGCACTGCCACCAGTAAGGGGCAGACACTCCATACTGGCCAGGTGGGAACAGCTCCCACCTCAATCCGTCCAACACATTCTCGGGAACAAGCGAAAACCAGAATACCGCGTGCCATTCGGTGATCCAGACCCTCCAAGAGTCCTTCTGGGACCCAACCAAGTCCCACTAGGGAACACCCCTAAAACATGACACGGAAAACCCTTCCAAGCAAAGAGAGAGGCAAAGTCAGGTTCGCAGAGTGGATGTTATGTGGCTGGTATCATCAGTGTCACTGTATAAAGATGGAAAGGGTGGCGGGTCCAGGAGTAAACACAGTCACTCAGCGGCCGATGTGCACCTGGCATCCTGTGCGTGCCTGGCCCTGCGATGCAGGCTGAACCCGTTTCTCCTGCAGAGACTGGGGGGACGCTCATTCTCATTCCTGATTTATAGCCGAGAGAGCTGAGACCAACGATACAAGAATGCTGCCCAGGGCCAGGGGGATGCAGAGCAGCAGGGGCGGGACTTGAACTCAGGGCAACCTGAGTCTAGAGGCTTTGCTCTTAAATACCATAGCACTACTCGGCTTCTGTGCTCCTGCCTGTACCCTCAGAACCCACTGACAGCTGCCCACGTGGTGTGGGGACGCTGGGGCAGCCAGCCCTCTGTGGGTCATCTTGCAGCCAGGAGCATCTAAGTTCCAGAAAGCCATCTCCAGAACATAAACAGGGATAACGACTGAGGCCCCAACTGCCAGGCAGCCTCAGTCACACAGTGCCTGGCCACTCTCACCCTGTGCCAACCCTGTTGCCCACTGGCATTTTGTTCTGGGACCCAGAAGCCTTTAGGATTCAGACCGAGGAAACCCCAGCTCCCATAGCAGGGCCTAGAGGCCGTGCCAACCTGGTCAGCCGGCCCTGCCACCTGGCCAGGGGCCCACACCACAGCCTGGCCCAGAAGCCAGGCGCGGGGCGTCCTCACCATCCCGTGACTCACTCGGCTTCCCTGTGACTCATTCCTGCCCCACCACACACAGTTTCCACCGTACCCGCTCCCACCGCTCTCGCATCCGCAGATGGAACATCGGGAACTGAGCCGGCAGCTGGTTTTAATCCCAGCCCTCCCTCCAAGTGGATTCTGGGACCACTGGCTTTTGTTTACTAGTAGCAGACAATGCCTGGGAGAGGCCTCTGCTCACAGCATCACTCAGAGCCCAGGTTGGGCCTGGGTGAGCCTCTGGCATGGGGAGTTTACGGAAGGGGATTCTGAGAGCACAGTGCAGAAAAAGGGGAGACAGGCACTCGCGGTAGCCACATCCAAATGCGTCGCTGGACCGGGAGCCCACACCACCAAGTTTAGTTTTACAACCGCCCCCCCCCCCAGGCGGCTAAATCCGGATGAGGGAACAACCCGGCCTCGAGGTCAACACGAGCCTTGCCAGAGCACCACAGTCTATGGGGCGCACAACCCACCCTCTGTCCATGGGCTCGCAAGTGGCCCTCCGAGAAACCCTGCTCGGCATCAGGGTTGTAAGGGGCACTTTGCAGTCCGGCCAAAAAGAGGGGGGACCGGGCACTGCTTGCACAACAGGGCTCTGAGAGCGGCCTGCGGGCAGCCCTCCGTCGCTGAGAAGTGGCCTTTGGCAGCTGCTCTCTGGCCCAGCCGCTCCCCGCGTCCCTTGACTATAAAATGGCATTTCCCATCACTGAAGTCAGCTACACCCCAGCTCTCCCTCCAGAGGCAGAGTCTAGAAGACATGATTTCTACCCTGGAAATGCTGTCCTGGGCGGCACACGGTCAAATGTAAGTGTCTGGGGGGGGGGGGGAGAGAAACGGCACAGGACAACCAGGAGAGAAGGCAGTGACACCGGGGGCCCGTTGGGAAGGGGCGCAGGAGGCCAGGTTGGCCAGAAAGGAGAGGCGACCGAAGGGCAGAGCCTCCGCCCAGGGCTCCCAGCATCCCGTTGTGAGGGGGTCCTGGCCACAGGGTCCCGGTGGCTGCTGGCAATGCGGGTGGGAGCGGTCAGCATCTGGGAGGCAGGGATGGGCTGTCAGCAGCAGGAGAGAGAGCACCGGACAGGGCACAGGGAACCGTTCTGGGCCTGGGGGGCCCCGAGTGCCTCGGACCAGAGGTGTGCGGTTGGGCGGGTTGATTGCGGCACTGCTGGCCTCTCATTCGGAAGAGCAGGCACAAGGTCAATGTTGGGTGTTCGCACTGTGGGCCACGGCCCACCCCATGCATCCACAGTGACAGCACCACCTGCGTCCCCAAGTGCCAGTGCTGAGCGCTCCACCTGGCCTGAGACAAAGCCGGTCTCAGGTCCACTGCAGCCCCCAAGGCCCCTCCCTGCACCTGCCCTCACCTCCCTTCTGAAGGGACCCACAGCAGGGTCCATGACAGCATGGCAGTGACGCAAGTCCCCATGCCTCCCTCTCCAGGCCTCTCACTGGCCCGGGGAGTCAGAGCCACGTGAGCGGTGCCTCTCCTGGGCAGCGGTCCCGGAACCCACAGACCCACTCGGCTGCCTGGCCCCACCTCTGCAGCCTCCTTCCTGGACCGTCTGGGCCCCAGCTCCAGGGAGCAGGTCAGACTGCACACACCTCCCCGCGCTTCCCCCGTCGGCCCTGAACCCAAAGAACATGTGAACAGACCTTCTGAAAAGACAACTGTGGCTGCACAAGAATATATTCTCAGAACCCTCTCTACCCAAGGAGGGCTTTAGAAGTAGGGCTTTCAGTGTTTTGTTGGGTTTTATCAGACGAAAACTTCAAAACTTCTTGTAGAACTTGCATTCTCCCGAGAAATCTTCCTCAGACCCCAGCTGGACAAACCCTGCCCTGGAGGATGAAGCCAGCACTCCTGGGGCCCTCAAGGATAGAGCCACCTAATCCTGCAGGCCCAACTTGCCAGGGTGCTCCTGGTCCCCACGCACCAGGGGCACCGCGCTGCTGATGTGTCTGGAAGCCTGGGTGCGGGTACTGTCTCCCCAGCTTCATTCTGCCTGCTTAGTCCTTCCCCACCCCGCCCCTCCACCCCTCCTCCCAGAAGACGCTTCCCTGTTCCCCTTTCCAGATTTGGTTCCTGGCCACCCAGAGGAGGAACCTCCGAAGCTCCTGGGAAACAACCGCTGTCACTGGAGACTAGTCTGCATTTTCTGGAAGTTTTTACATAAACGAGGCGAGTCATAAGTGCGTGCGGACCTTTTCTGGTCTGGCCTCCGCTCGGCATGGTCACTCTGAGACTCGGCCACGCCGCGCCTGTGTCATCACAGGCAGATGGACAGCGTGGCGCTATTACAAAGAAAGCTGCTCAGAGCAGTTGTGTGGACATATGCTTTCGTTTCTCCTGCAGGAATCCTGGGAATGGAGTGGCTGGATCAGCTGTAGGAGTGTTTACATTTTTAAGAAACTGCCAGACTGCTTCCCAAAGTGGTCACGCCACTTTACATTCCTACCCGCAGTGGGTGAGCTCGAGTTCTCGAACGTTCTCCCGGGGTCAGTCTTTTTCATCTTAGCCCTTGGAGGCAGCGGGCAATAGTATCTCACTGTGGCTCCACTTTGCAGCAGTCTGATGGACTCTGGCACGTGTACCTCAGGACCCCCTTCCTGGGCTCCCAGGCTCTGGGCTAAGCACTGCCCAGGCTCCTCCCACTTTAAGTCTACCAGTGTGCTCAGCTCCCGCCAGTAGGCTGGAGGCTGAGGGAATGGGGACCTGAGTGACAGGGAGACGCGCAGGCCACACGAACCTGCTCCAATCCCAAGGATGCTGCCAGAGGACTCCTTGAACAGGAGGCTCTCTGAGGACAAACCCAGGCACCCTGCACCAACAGCCAGGAGCCTGTAATAACAGATACATGAGCTCCTAAAGAGCGCTTGCTGTAAGCAAGGGACACACACTGCCAAGGAGCCCTGCTCTGTCAAATGCGTAGGGCTGTAATGATCACCTTCGGTTCTCGCAGCTTAAAGGCAATTGCACTATGTTACCATGTTGCAACATGAAAGAGCCAGGGGGCTACAATACCCTACAGTGGGGGCCATAGCATGCCAACTAAATGCTACATTGTTCCAAGCTACAATTCCATCTTTATATTGCTTTGGAAACAAATGTCTCACATGGTAGGTGCTGTTATTAACCCTGTTTTATAGCTAAGGAAGCAAAGCACAGAGATGCAAAATGACTTCCCAAAGCATGCGGAACGGGAATTGCAACTCGGGCAGCCAGCCCCAGAGGCTTCTCCTGGAGCTGAGCACCGCACCTGCAGACAGACAGGCGGCCCACGTGTCAGGGCCGGCAGAGGAGCGAGTCAGGTGATTGCCGGAGAGATCTCACAGTGGCTGCACGCCCCTCGCCCTGGCTCGGCCTGAGAGTCTTCAGGTACTGCCCCGAGCGAGTGCTGACTTTCTGGCCTGTGGTCACGTGGGGCTCTATCTGCACAGCTGTGTTTTGCCCTCTGCCCACTCGCTCCTGCAGCCCTTGGTGCACAGCACCAACCAGCCCGCCCATGTGACTGCTGCTGGTATGTTTGTCTTCCCATTAGACTGTCCCCCGCAGGGCGGAGGCCATGTCCATTTGGCTGTGTACACTGCAGCCCGGAGCACAGCTGGCGTGGAGGAGGCCGATGACACTGCTCACTACGTGAGTGCAACACCAACATCCTTCAAGAGGCAGGGTTGCCTCTCACTGACCTGGCCAGGCCAGGGGGCTGCCGGGACTGCCCCCAGCTTAGAGACTGGCTGTGGGGCGAGACCTCATGGGGTGCTGGGACACCCCGAGGAACTGGTGAAAGTTTCTGCCGACACCTTGCTGAGCTGAGTCTCAGCATGCCACAGCTGGACCACTTCCTAGGAATGCTTTTATCTTGCTGAGCCGTTTTATAGGCCGGGAGAAGGAGGCTCAGAGAAGGAAAGGGACCCTCCCAAGATCTTGTAGTGGCTCAGTGCCAGCCCTGAGGCCAGCGCTCATCTTGATGTAAAGACATCCAGCATCTCTAAGGGGGAGCACACCATTCCTTCAAAGTGACCCACAGATGAAGGAACGATCAGCTCGCTGATTTACAGAGGATGCGTCGTCCACTAGGTTGACGAAACAGGGTAACGGGAAAAGAGTGATTTTTTCAACAAACGGTGCTGGGACAACAGGCAAAAGCACGAAGGCAGACCCCTGCCTCCAGCCAAATACGGACATTAACTCAGAGCAGATCAGAAGGGAAAGCTAAGAGCAAAACCCATAAAACCCCTAGAAGAAAACACAGGCGTAAACCTTCCTGACCTCGGGTTAGGCGATGATTTCTTAGGCGTGCCGCCCAAAGCACAAGCAACCGAAGAAAAAATAATGACAGTGGACGTCATCAAAGTCAACACTTTTGTGTTTTAAGGACACAAGAAAGTGAGAATGGGAGATGACCCGTAGAATGGGAGAAAATTTTTTGCAAATCATATAACTAATAAAGAATCTGATCTAGAAAGACAACCCAATGGTAAAATGAGCAAGTAACCTGAACAGACATTTCTTCAGCACGCACACCAATGGCCAGCAGGCACAGGAGGAGATGCTCAATGTCACCAGCCTTCGGGGAAACGCAGATGAAAAGGAAAAGGAGATGCTACCTTTTACCCACTAGGGCGCTGTAACAAACAAGCAGGTGACAACAAATGCCTGGTGGAGAAGTAGGGGAAGCAGAAAGCCTTACACCCCGCTGGTGACAGAGCTCACGGTCTGTGGGACTCTGGATGACGTTGCTATAGAGAGACACGCCCAAAGCTCTTGGCGCCCAGAGAACGGAGCCGTGATGCTGATCGGGGGTCCAGGGAGGGGCTCCCAGCAGAGGGGACACCCTGACTGAGAGGTGAAGGCTGAGCCAGGTCTGGAGAAGATGAGAGGTGGGTAAAGGCATGACAAGTGGATGGACCTGGACCGGCCTGTGCCATGGCTGGGAGATGGGTTGCAAGGCCAAGTTCAGAGAATTGTCAAAGGGATCCAGAAGGAAACAGTGGTGAAGAGGCAGGCTGGGGGCCTGAGCAGCATGGAATTCAAAGGGGTTCCCAGACTTCATGGGCAACAGGGAGCCAGTGAGGGTCTGGGGGTGAGGGAATGGCATGCTCTGGTCGCCCAGAAGCAGCTGGGCAGCATCTGATCAACCTGGAAACAACAGAAGGCTCCTTGCAACATGACACCTGAGGTCACATGCAAGGAAAAGCCTTGTAAAGTGCCATTTGTCCCTGTCATCCTTCTTAGTGAAAACCCACTCTTCAAAAAAGAGGGCTAGGAGGTCAAATCAAATGATCTTTTCCCAACAACTGATTGGATGTGCAAACATCCGATGAGCTGTGCAGCTGCAGCCTCCATCCTCCGGGGTGTCTGCCCTTGAACTTGTCCTCCAGGGCCCTCTACCAGCACACGCCAGCCAGCAACATGGCCAACACTGGTGGGTAACAAGGGTCCTGCCTGCTTCCTCCCTGTCCCCACCGCAGGCGCATCTGACCCTGGATGGGTATCAAGGTCACCGTGGGTCTTGACCTTTGGATCCCAAAGGAGACTTCCGGGGGTTGGAAAAAGGTCACCAAAAGCTCTTACATGTGAGGCCACCTGCCCACCCAGGGCTAGGCACTGGGCAGATGCTGTGCGTCCCCGACCTGCTACCACCAAGGCAGATGTGACTGCACCACCTTCCAGGTGGGGAAACTGAGGCTCAGAGTGGCCAACTCTCCTTCCTGGATCGCACAGCTACTGAGGTGCAGAGTCTGGCTCGAGCCCTGTGCCATGCTGCAAAATGGCCAGCAAAATGAGGAAGTAAGTCAGGAAGACAAAAGTGGGGGAAGGTTCCCTTTTGAGTCAGAACAGGATTTCCCATCACACATCTAACTGACTGCGGACGCAGGCGGGTGTGAAGTGAATGCCCATGGCTCCCACTAACAAGGAGCCTGGCCCGGGCCAGCCCCTCCGCAGTGAGTGTGCCTGAGATGGGGACAAGCCCGAGAGGCATGTATGGCTCAGGCTTACCGCTGATGGGCCTGGCGACACCTTCTCGTAGGTCTCTTTGGGTTAGGGCTCAGAATGAATCAGGCCCGACAGGGAAACCCACTGCAGCTGCAGGGAGGCCCTGGGCCTGGGGTTCCAGGAACTGACGGCTGAGAAAAACCCCATCCACTGTGCCTTCTCCCCCTGTGCCCTCTCCTTCCACCCGGAAGAAGAGTACGTCTTTCAAAGACCTCGAGGGGACAGGCAGAGTCAGGTTGGGCTCAAACTCATCTGCTGACCTAGAACCACACCAGGCCTCTTTCCTTCCATTCCAGAGCCCGTGAGATGCTTGGTCCCCTTACTGACAAATCTTGCTTGTCCACCTGCTCTGCACCAGACAACTGGAATCGGTGCTGGAGATCGGAGCGATGGGTGACACGGACCAGGTCCTGTGCTCTTAGATGACCACACCCCAGTCCCCTTCCTTTTCTCTTCTGGAAGATGAGGAACATGCAGAGCCTTCTCAACAAGAGTGGTCTCCCTCCGACCCCCAGTCTCTCCTACTGGGCATTTCTCAACCTCTGACCTTCCAGAATCCACCAGGTTGCAGACATCCCATGGGCAGCACTCACGCAATCTACTTTTCGAAATGTCTCTGGGGACCAGGGATTTCAACCTGCTTCCTCCGCCAAGGTGCATGAAACCCTGGGTGGGCATGAGGTCTCCACACACCCCTCAAACCTGAGCGTTCGGTCTCCTGGGAAGCCTGCCATTCTCATCAGCTCCCCACAGACCCTTGACTCAAGGAGGACTAAACCCAAGCTTGCTGCAGGGGCCCCATGGTGTGACTCATTAACATTTCTCATTGTAAATGACCCACATATTCCAAGGGGCGATGTCACAAACTTTCCTTAGCCATTTCCGCTTCTCTGGGCAGTGTGTTGCATTTTTATTGCTGTTTTCTTGGTCCAGCTAGAATGCTGGCAAATGCGTCATTATCTCTAACAGCCCGCACGGTACTTTCTGACCAGGAGACTGTGTGTTCCCTGCAGTAGCAGCAGCCGGCCTTCTTTCCAGGGCCGCTTTCCACAGAGAAACAAAGTTTGTGGTCACGTGGCCCTGGCTGCCTGGCTTGTGCCCCAGAAGACGAGAGAATTAAGCAGATCTGGTGACGGGGGCGGCTGGGTGAGGCCAGGAGGCAGGGCGGGGCTCTCTCCCCCTGAGTCATTGCCCAGACCCCCCACCTCACCCAGAGTCACTAAAGGCCTCTTCTGGGACCTGCCCTAAAGCTTCTGGCACTCGGGAGCCAGCCTGCTGAGCAGACACAGAGACGACTCTGCCACTGAAGGTCCACGCGGCAGCCCGTGGATTTAACTCCTCTGACTTCGCCTTTTCATCTGGGACATGGGGTCGCACTCACATGAACTTCTTAGTGCTGACCTTCAGAGCCTTCTCAACAAGAGCGGTCTCCTCCCTCCAACCCCTGGTCTCTCCTACCAGGCATTTCTCAGCCTGAGACCTTCCAGAACCCACCAGGTCACAAATGTCCCATGGGCAGCGCATTGAGTTATGTTGGTACAGTGTTAGGGACGGGCCTTATTCAAGTGTTTTGAATAAATACCAAACTTGCAAATACGACAGTTCTGAGAGAAAAACGAAGATGCGACTTAACAGTCCAGCAAAAAGGCAACAGTTAAGAAATGCTTGTGACATTCATTCTGTGGAATATTCTGGGCCACTTACAATGAGAAGTGTGAGCACACTGTGGATGAATCCTGTGGCTAAGGGGGAAAAATATAAAAAGTGTGTTGCCACCTTCTGTGCCCACCAGGCTGGGGGTGGGCAGGCTTTCTCTGCAGAGGATCAGAGAGCGAGCATTTCAGGCTTTGTAAGTCTGTCACAACCACCCACGCCTGCAGTTGTGATGTGAAAACAGAGACAATATGTCGATGACCAGCATGGCTGTGTGCCAAAGACTTTATTTATAAAAAGTGTAGCATGTGGCCAGTGGGCTGTAGTTTGCCAAGCCCTCCTGTGCAAATTATACAAAAACTGTCAAAAAAAAACCCCATGAAGATCAAAAAGAATTTGGAAAAAGAGTTCTCTCAGAGCAATGGAATCATAGAGACATTTTTAATTTTCAATTTCCTTAAGGGGGTTGTAACCGTTTTTAAAAAATTAAAGCATTTTAACATTACATCCATTCTAATAACAAATTTAAAAATTTCACAGATCTATTAGACTTTCAAAATAAGCTCAAGCAGCCCTAACTGGTGTGGCTCAGTGGATTGAGTGCCAGACTGTGAAGCAAAGGGTCGTTCAGTTCGATTCCCAGTCAGGTCAAGTGCCTGGGTTGCAGGCCGGGTCCCCAGTTGGGGGCATGTGAGGGGCAACCACCCACTGATGTTTCTCTCCCTCACTTTCTCCCCTCCTCTCTCTCTAAAATAAGCAAATAAAATCTTTTTAAAAAACACAACATAAGTTAAAGTATAACTAGTATTAATAAAACCTAGCATCCACATTCTGCTGTATAGAAAAAGTAGAGACTCCGCGGTGTGGCCATTCTGGGACTGAATCTGGTTTCTCCAACTACTAGCTGTGCAACCTTGCATAAGTTTATTAACCTCTCTGTTCTTCATTTTCCTCGTTTGTAAAGTGAGGATAGCAATGGTACCAACAAGAACACAAAGGCCTGGCTGGCACTGAGCCTGGGGCACAGTGGGCCTTCAATGCAAAGAAGCCACGTTTCAGACCCATGGGACCCTTGTAGGCCAGACCCCGCCAGCACTGGCTCATGTCGTTGCTGGGAACAAGGCAGACTAGAAAAGCCAGCACGCTTTACTTTCCAGCCAAGAAAAATGCCCTTGGACGGCTTTCAGATTTGGTTTCTAAAATGACACAGAACAATTTAAACCTCACTTTTCAATTACTGAAATGCACTCCAGCTGCGGGAAGAACAGCCTGAGGAAGACAGGGTTCACCCCACGTGGGAGTTCTCAAAGGCAGTGAGTCCTCATGGCTGGACTCCCCGAACCCCTGGGGAGACCCACGCCCGGCCCGAGGCCCAGGCACCAGGGTTCTCTGACTCCTTCCCCAGGAAACCTGCCAGTCTTGCAAGAAGAAGAGGAACCAAAATCCTCTCTTTTTGGTGGACAGGAGCATTTAAGGGGTCAGGGTTACGAGTCTTTCTGACAAACCCTCCCGTGATCCACAGCCCTCAACCAAGCAGGCCCTGGATGCTTAGCAGAACAGTTGAAGTTCTGCTTCATCTATCTCTGCGACACCCCTCCCACCCTTTCCTACCTTCTCCCCCTGCAGCAGGAGCTCCCAGGGTCGCCCCCTTCCCTCGTGCTCTTCTTTCCTTGGCTACATTCACCATCAACCTGGCACCACTGCCTCCAGGAAGCCCTTCAGGATTTTTCAGGGGGTAGCCGCTGGGAACTGACATACCAGGTGTCAGGCATTGTGTTAGGTGTTTACACACATCAACTAATTGAGGTCTGGATTCACCATTAAGTAGGAAGGATTGTCTTCTTTATATAGAGTTAAAAAAATCAAAATTCTGAGAGGGTAAGTAAACTCCTGAGGTCACAGTGCAAGAAATCCTGCTTGGCCCCCCAACAGTCCCTTAGCTGATCCCCACTGTGCCGAGTGCAAGGTGCTGTCCCCGAGCTATTTATCTAAAAGAGTCCGTCCTCTGTATCACCAACCCCTGCTTTACATCCATGTATCTGGGAGCCTTACAGCACCCCTGAGACCTTCCCTCCAGAGACTTCCACTTCCCTAGAGTCCAAGGTCACTTGTTAACAGGCCATGCTGATTAGAATTAGCACATGCCGGGTGCTGCCAGGGCTTGGGGACGCTAGGTTTACGAAGTGGCAGCCCGAACCAAGCAGTGGGGAGGAGCTGTCCCCTGGGGCTCCAGGGAGGGGCTCCAGGGAGGGGCCCTGGTACTCCAGCCCTGCGACCAAGGCTGCATCCTCCCTCCTGGAGGGGCTGTGACTGGGGCTGAGCTGCCCCCTCCGTCCTCCTGGACAGCACTCCATTGTTGTGTGTGGCGCTTGGATGTTGACGGAGCACTGCCACTCTCAGGCTCCCCCTTGACCTTCCCCCAACATGCCCCCTGCCAGAGCCAGTAGGGAGCGTCATCCCTCTCCCACCGGGGGACCTGGGGCTCCCTAGCAGACCTCATGTCCCTTACAGAGTGGTCACCCACGGCGGGTAGAGGGGCAGTGGTCAGCCCGGGAGCCTGTTCCCGGTGCTCCCAGCCTGGGGGGACGTCCCACCCCAGGCGCAGAGCACACTGGGCTGTCTGAAGTGTTTTCTCCTCCTCGAGCACAATGCCGGCTTCGATGGGCTTCCTGAAGGTACGTGCTGGCTGTGAGGCAGAGGCCCCATTCCTGAGGACACCACACTCTAGTAGGGCGCCCCCAGGGAAGGCACACTCTTCTAGGGCCCACAGGAGGGGCGCCTGAGCTATGTCCCCTCTGGGGGGGCAGCCCCCACCCTTGGCCTGCCAGACACGGAGCCCCTGCCCCCCCCCCCCCTTGCATCTCCTTCAGAGCACAGGAGACCTTCTGATAGGGTCTTGCTTCTTTTTCACTTCCTTGTTGCACTTAGATGATTCTAGATCCTTCTAAAATGTAAGTTCCCCGAGAGCAATCAATGACTTTGCCAGTGATGCCCCCATCCTGCTGTCCAGCATAGAGGAGGTCCTTGGCAAGGAGTTGGTCAGTGGATGAAAGAGTGAGTCTTTGTGTGCTCATCCACCCCGTCAAGGACCTTCATGAGGACTCCAGGTTCCAAATGCAGCAGCGAAAACCCTGAGCTGGGGTGACCTTCCTTCAGGAGGTGTAAGGGGAGAGGGAGAGATGAACAGAGGGAGAGATCAGGGAGTCAAGTGTGGTTCAGCTCAGAGGGACACCGCAGGGGTGAGAGCCCTCTGCTTGTGTTGAGGGACGGTCAAGGGAAGAGTCACATTGGAGGTGGCCAAGGCAGGGAAGGGCATGCGAGAGAAGGAACAGCATGTGCAAAGTGGCGCAGCAACAGCAAGCCTCTGAGTCACTGGCTCCAGCGTGCAGATGAAGGTGGAGGCCCCACACCCTCGCCCGGTCCCCCAACATCGTTTATGAGAAGCTCTGTGCTCTGGGGCGGCAGGGGCTGGCCCAAGGACAGGTGGTTTCTGCCTCGGGTGCTCAGAGATTCACGGGGCAGCACAGCAGGGGACTCTTTGGGCCCAGGGACTCCGGGAAGGAGGAGGCAGGGCAGTCGGGTCTGAGGGAGCATTGAGGCTCCGCGGATAGCTGACCCCCCATTCCACGGTCTGCCCAGGACCCCAGCTGCCCAGTGCCACAGTCAGAGTGATGTGACTGGCTGATCTCTGGTGACCAACTTGTCCTGGTCTGCCCAGGACTTTCCTGGTTTCCTCCCTCCTGTTTCTTCCTCTCTTCCCCTCTAGACCATGAATATTGGAGGAAGGAATGAACCAATTAACTCCAGGTCCGAATTTAACCAGCAGACACAGACTGAGACTGTATTCAGAACTGCACCTTTAGGAACTGAAATGGCAACAACCGTGACTTGCTTGACCCTGCAAGGCCCGTCCTCCACCACAGAGAGAGCTCCTACAGCAAGGGGCCGCACGCCACCGAGGAAAATTCAGGAAAGGCAAGTTCCGTGTCCCTGGGAAAGCTTCACTGGCCCGTGGCCACGCCCACCATTTGCCCAGTGCCCTTGGCTGCTTGCTGGGCGCAAGGAAGATGGGAAAACTGCGGTGCAGCTTGTACGACCCATAAAACCAAGAATGTTTACTCTCCGGCCCTTTACAGGAAAACTTGTGACCTCTGTTCTAGAAGTTCCAGGGACCAAAGGCCATGGTCAGCTCAAGGGACATGCTCACCCCAACCTCACCTATCAGCAATCCAGAAGATCCCATACTATTCACTTAGCAAATACCATATTTTGCCATGTGTAATGTGTACTCCCCCCCCCAAATGTTTGATGGAAAAATAAGGATGCACATTATCCATGGGTAGTACCAATTCTGTATCTATATAAATGTTAATTCTTTTATTTATGCTTATGTGTTAAAAGTACAACTCTAGGAAGCAATAATGCTACCTGTGTGCAAAATAATACCCTGAATTATGATAATGTTTCATTTCAAAATATAAGTAAGTAAAAAAGTTGAACTAAAAAATTAAAATGAAACATTTTTTCCCCTGAAAATTTGGGTAAAAAATGTGGGTGCGCATTATACACAGCAAAATACGGCAGTACACGATCCCAGAGACGTGGAATGGGCCGAGCAGGCAGGTGTCTAGGGCTGGCAGCTGTGTCTCCCTCGGGATTGCCCTCCAGAGTTTTCCTTACAGGCACTTAGGTGGCATCTGCCACTGAGCTGAGGTCTTCCCTGAACTGACAGGACTTCCTCCAGAGCCACCTACCGCATGTGGGACAGCATCTGGATCCTGCACCGAGTTCCACACCCCACCCCCTCCCAGCAGGGCCGTGGTGTGAATCCCAGCTGGAAAGACGCGCCCAGTCAAAAGACACCAGGAGCCTTGCACTGACACTCAGAAAGCTGGCACGTGGGCCAGCTCTCCGGTGACGGCAGGACGGTGCCAGCAGGCACGAGCTGAAAAAAGGCAGTGGGGGCCAGGCAGGGTCTGATCGCCTCGAATTCTGTTTGTTTCCCTTCTGGAGAGTGTAAGACCCGTGGGCGGAGGACGGGGGCCCTTTTGGATCTGAGATGTCAAGGCTCTGGGCCCGCTCTGGGCCCACTCTGTGGGCGCTGCCCTGGGGGGCAAGCTCCTCTCGTCCCCCTGTGGTTTGCCCACGTGCCAGTGCGGGCCCTGGGGATGCTGAGATCCTGGTAACTTCACATTCCCTGGCATGATGCGGCAATGTTTCCAGAAAAATGGCTCTGAACGCTGGGCAGGGAGCCTCCTCTGATCCGATCGGGGGTTGGAGGCTGTTGAGCGCATCACAGCAGAGAGAGCCAGCTGGACTGTCCACGGGCAGCGGTGGGGGTGGGAGTCACTGACTAAAGCAAAACTGGGAAATCTTGGTTAGGCACAGTCACCTGGAATCTGCCAGCCCTGGATCTCCCCAGGGGCCCAGGGCTGGTACAAAAAGGCCCGGTTATTTGTCCATTACGTCAGGCAGCCCAGGGTGAGCGCCCTTGGGCCCATCAGGACACCAGGCCTGGAGGGGCTCTGAAAGGTCCCCGCATTCCCTGTGCTCACACACCTGGCCCCTTGTGTGTTGCCACACCCATGCCGTTGCCACATGTGCAGACAGCTGCACTGTTACTTTTTCTCCTTAGTTTTATTTTTTAATTGGACCATTTAGACTTAAATTTATTTTAAAAGAAAGCTTTTTATCTTTGCCTTATGTAGAAAAGCAGGGCAAAACTCAATTGCTGTGTCTAGAACATCACAAAGAATAAACACAATACCGTTTATTCAGTTCCCGCCCCCTGCCCATGTGCGGTTGCTAGCCGCCCAGGCCTGCAAGGAGTCAAAGGCGAGAAGCGGTGGAGAGCTGCCGCAACGAGGTCAGTGCCACACGGGACGCTCCCTGGACATGGTCTGGTTCCTCAGCCACCCCTGTGCAGCAGTCCCTGGGGGGCTTTGCACACCGTGGCCGGCCTCAGGGGAAGCCCCAGTGATTATGAGAACATCACATAAACAGAAGGGTTGAGAGGAAAAGTCAAAAGGACGTTGGAGAAACTGCAAAGGGAGTTCCTGTCCCTCCGGACCTCGGGCTTGTGCCACCACACTCATCCTGCCAGTTACCAGTAGCCCGGGTCCGAACTCAGAGGCGCCACCCACTGAAATGATGGCCTGCACCATGTGGAGAGGGACCCCGCCCCTCAGCTTGGGGGGTAAGACCAACGGCCCGGGGCCGTGGCAGGGACTCTCCACAGTCCTCTGTGAAAGAAGAGGCTGGCATTAGCCATTAGGGATGACTGGGGCCTTGGGAGGGAAATGAGTGACCAAGGTGTGTGGCCCACACCTTGTACCCCCTGCAGGAGTCCCCCAGCTGGGACGGGCCTGGCTGCGGTGACTCCGGCCCCTCCCGCCCTGGGCTGCCAGAGCACTGGCCTTTGCCAAGCACACCTGTGCCAAGGCTGACTCACTCACAGCTGTGCTGTGTTCAACCACTGGGAGAGCAGAGGCAAGTGGAAGTGCTGAGAGCCCCAAGTGACCCACACTGTCACCAAAGTCACCTCCACAGCCAGGGCGCCTCGGGAAAGTGGGAAGTGCTCAGAGAAGCTGGGGATGGAGGAGCCAGAACTTCTGAAAGTACTCACTTGGAGCTGGGAACTGACTCCTTGGAGGTCTGTGATCACACCTGCTCCTCAGAGTGACTCTAGAGGGAAGGTGTGACCAGCCCCACTGAACAGGTGAGGTGGCCAGGGCCCTGGAGGTTATGTGACGTGCCAACAGCACAGTGCAGGTGGCAGAACCAGGGTCCCCGTGCACACCTGTGCGATCCCACCATCCGAGGCTGCCGGCCCCACACCAGGAGCAGCGAGGAACTCAGCCAGACCGGACGGTCTCAGTTCCCTTTGCACAGGAAGACAGGTGGCCCTGTGCTCCGTGAGCTAACCTAAAAATACCAGCCCCTCGGCTCCAGGTGGGGGCTTGCAGTGTGCATGCCCACAGCTGGGTGTGGGTGCAGCACAGGCTCCCCTCACCCCTCAGCTTACGGAGAAGAGGGTCGAGGTCCAGAGAAACTGTGGCCCCTTGGGCTGGGCATCATGCTACAAACCAAAGGGTAACCGGTTTGATTCCCAATCAGGGCACACGCCTGGGCTGTGGGTCAGGTCCCCAGTAGGGAGTGTGTGAGAGGCACCAGAAAAATTGATTTTTTTTCTCCCATATCAATAGTTCTTTCCCTCTCTTTCTTCCTCCCTCCCCATCTCTCTAAAAATAAATAAATAAAAGCTCTAAAAAAAACAAACAAACAAAAAGCTGTGCCCTCTGACAAAACTAGAGACTCTCCTGGGGCCCCTCCAGCCCCCAAACTTCACTCTTTCCCAGTCATCAGCACCCAGGATGGGATAGTCTGTTTAAAGCACCCTCCAGCCCTGCCCGACTCCTCCCACCGCCAGGCAGGGCCCGCCTCTGGGTCCTCCTTCCTGTCCGTCTCAGTCACTGTCAGCACCACAAAGGAATGTGGTCACCCAAGGCCAGTGGCTTCTGGGGCGGAGGAGCCCAGGTCCCATCACAAGCATGTGCCTCTCTGGCTCCCAGACCAAAGTTGGCGCCAGCCAGGAGCTGTGTGACTAACCCCAGTGCTTCCTGCGGGGGACACAAGGAGGAACTCACAGGGCCGCCCCCTCACCGCCTCTAACAAGCACATTGACAAGAAGAGCCTGCCACGGGACATCTAGAACACCACCCCCACCCCTGCGCTTTCAGATGGTTTCACCCAGAAGGAAGTGGGGGCAAGAGATACCACAAGATGGAATTTCTCAAAAATCTGTTTTCTACAATTATTTCTGAGCAAAGTTACATTTGAAATCAGCAAACAGATAAACAGGCACATGAAATGGACCAGGTGCCATCGCTGCCTGGTCCTGACGGGAGGAATTTCCCCTGGCAACCCCACCTGGCTCCCGTCCAACCTGCCACGGCCGGCTCTCCGCCACTGAGGCCTCCCAGCTAGCGCACCAGCCACAGGCGGACAGAGCTCCTCCGGCCCAAGAGAGAAAAGGGTGTGGACAGAATGGGCTGTTCCAGGGTGGGCCCGGCCCTGCAAAACCAGTGGAATTCCTGGACCCATGTGACACTGGCCACACAGAAAGGATTTCCTTTGAGGAATGGCCTTTGGGGGTTGCAAGGAGAGAACCAGCTGCCTGGCAAGGAGGCTGAGTTCTAGTCTGACTCACCACGCCGCGCCCTGCGCACACCGGGACAGAGAGGTCAGTGCAGGCTGGCATTACCTGCCTGAGCTCGGGGGTCCCGGGATCTCGGTTCACTTCCAAACCCCTCTGCTAAGCAGCCGAGGGCGGGTTATTCAAGCTCTCTGCCCGATGGGAGTACGGGAGTGCACCTCACTGCGTAGCTGGGAGAATCGAGGCAAAAAACGCAGGGAGCTCTTAGACCGATGCTGGAGTTCGTAAATGCTGGGCAGATGCCAGCGTTGTGACAAACCGGGCCAGGGTCGCAGCTGGCACCCCGTCCACCCTCTCCGTTTATATGGCCATTCACTTGTTCATTCATTCATTCTTTTGTTCCATAAGGATACACTGAGGACCCTCTATGGCCAGGCTATGGGGACAGACCTTTTTCTCCCGCCCCCTTGGAGCTTATGTTCTAGTCGAGGAAATAGAAGAAAAACTCACTGCGAATAAATAACTTCAGGTAGTGATGAGTGCTAGGCACACAGTAGGGCAGGAGGTAGTGGCAGGGGCAGGATGGGGCTGCTGTGGGCAGCAAGGCCCCTGGAGGCCGTGACTGGGAGCTAAGATCTGGGTGAAGAGAGGGGGAGCTTTGGGAAGGCCTGGCAGGGGTTGGGGGGACTCTTTCGGCAGAGGGGAGAGCAAGGAGGAAGACCCGACCCGAGTGGGAGAAGCAAGCAGAGGTGCTCAGGAAAGAGAGCGCATGTCAGACACAAGTCCCTGAGAGGACAAGAGACGTGCTCCCAGTTCCAGAGCCAACCCTGGAGAGCCCCAGAAAAAGGACCATTCTCCAGGGGGCCTCCCCGGGAGATGACATGGGTCACCCAGCCTCTGGAGCCACCTCTGTCCTCTATGTCCTGGGGGTCACTAGGATCGGCTCTGTCCACTCCCTTCGGGGGTGTGGTGAGCTCAGCAATCCTCAAGTTTGTAAAATCCTAGAGTATAAAGCCTTTTCATTAGACAATAGCCATGATGATGACAGTGACCACCTCCCTCTGGCTGGGATGTGAGAACGCATCATCCTGTATCTCTGCCCTCAAGGTCATGGTCTAGTGGGGAATCAGACAGGAACACTACTAAATATGCTGTGTGCAGTGTCATGGCGGCGGCCGAGGGAGGCTTCTAGGAGGAGGTGCCGTGAAGCCAGGTGTTGGTACAATGAGCAGCGAGGACAATGGCGGAGGTAACAGCTGGCGCTCGGGTGCGGAGGTGGCAAACAAAGATCAGGATGAGTTTGGGGCCCCGGGATGGGGAAGCCAGGAGGCGACCCAGGTGTCCAAGAGCCTGAAATGCCACGGAGGCAGGTAGGGGGCTTGGGACTTGATCCTCAGAACGAGGGGGAGCCAGACAGGGAGCGAGTCACCTGTGTTAAATGGCCTGGCTCCTGATGGGGCGCTGGGCAGAGGACACCTATTTCTGGGCTGTGGTTCCCAGACTAGAGAAGATCCAGACTTCAAGGCACCTTAGAGATGGAATTTCAACCTCCCATTTTAAAGGGCAGGAAACAGGGACTGGCCCAGGTGAAGGTCAAAGGTGGCTGTAACATTGTGAGCTCCTCCCATTGCCACAGAAGGGCCAAGCTCTTCGGAACAACAAGGAAAGAGGCTACCCCAGTGAGTCAGCCTGCTCTATTATTTCAGCAAATGTCACGTGGGAGCGGCTCGGCCCTCACCAGATCTCAAACAAAACGCTGGGCTTAATTAGCGCTTAACCAGCCACGGCGGGTCCCCTCATTCCATCCAGGCCCTGGTGCTGCCCAAGTGGGTCTGACCCTGAAGATCAGCCTCCCCATGTCCACCGTGTCCATCCCTTTACCCTGAATGCCAAGGACACAGACTTTTAGGGAGGTGGCTCTAAGGGGAATGATACTGGCCCAAGGGCCAGAGGTACAGTCTCAAATCGCAGATGGGCCCAGAGTCACCCGAGAGACTGAGGCTGGTCACCTCTGCTTGTGGAGACTCAGTCCCCCCGCGGACCCAGCTACGGGCTCAGGCGAGCCGGCCCGCAGGCCCCTGCTGGTTCTAGCATTCCCCCTCTCCTCCGCGGCTGTCTGTCGCTTCCAAGCCCTTCTCCAACCCTGCACGCACGGCTGCCTCGGGCACAGGCAGGGCAGCTCTGTCTCCTAGTCTCTCAAAGCTCCTGGCTAGCGCAAAGTTCTCGCCCACTGGGCCCTCGTGTAAGAGGTATCACCCCTGCAGGAGGTGTCACTCACCCCATCAGACAAATGGGAGTTGGGTCACAGTACCGTGACTGGACCCTGGACACAGAGCAGGGCTGGGACCTGGCCCCCGGGCTCTGCTGCCCTGATGAGTATGCATGCAGGGGACAAAGGCTGTCACTGTGTACGCCTCACATCAGCAAAGCTTCCCACGGAGGCATCAGTCCTGGGACCACAGCCCCCTGAGCCCTGTGACAGGCACCTGGGCAGAGGGAGGGCCAGAAGAACCCTTCTGATCTGGGCGAAGAGAAGGTGGCCAGGAGCCCAGTGGAACCCGGGAAGCACCAGAGACCAAAAAGGGGTGGACCGCCCCGCTCTTGGCACACCACTGCCCGTGTCCCAGAGCAAACTCGGTCAGGAGGGAGGCATGGCACTTGGAGCCATCAGCCTGAAGGGTCTTCTGCAGTCTGACAGCTGGGAGGACGCCACCCTAGTACCCTCAGCGTCGGCGTGTCCCCATTGCCCACCAGGCTGGGTTGCAGCTTCTGGGGAGCGAAGCAGCATTCCCAGCAGAGCTCACTTAAAACGGTTCCTCAGCTGTCAGCCCCCCTCCGGGGGAAAGTCCTGTTGCAGACTCGCCTGCTGTGTGATTGGGGCAAGTCGTTTAACCCCTCTGAACCCATCTCCCCAACTGAAAGATGGGCATAACCACCCCCATGGCACTGAGTCGCTTTGGCGACTTTGAAGTGTATGGAGCCCACCCAGCAAGGAGCAGGGGGAGAGCCAGCGCCTGTCCCCAGGGGCCTGGCACAGGGAAGGAGGTTCTGGGTGCTGCCTATAGAGTTCCTTCCACAATGTTCCTGCTCATGTACATTCTGGAAGTATGCCGTCATCACAGGTGGTAGCCCTCTCCTGACCTTCTAAAGTTACAATGATCACATCGGTCTAATCTCAGGTGTCTCACCTGTTTCCCCGCCCATCCTGAGGAGGAAGCCATGGCCCTCGTCACAGGAGGGGCGCGGTGTGTCCTGATGAGACTCAGCAGGTGTGGCAGCCCAGAAGGAACTGCCTCCCCACCGAGGGGCCTCACACTGTCCTTGGCCAGGCCACTTCCCTCTCCATAAAACCATCAGATCGGGCCAGGAGGCCTGAGGTTCCTCCCAGCTCAAACATGCCAGAACGTTCTGATTCAGAAGCATAAATCATTAGGCTAGGACTCAAAAAAAAATCCTGTTGAAAATCTGAGCTCCCAGATGTTAATATCTTCAGGTTGTATGATGCCAGGAGAGGGAGATCGCGTCACTTCTCCCGAATGAAAAATCTGTCAGACAACAGGATTTGTTTCTTTGAGTTTTAAAATCCAGCCAGATTAATGTCTGAATCTGTGGGTAGAATCTGATTTTCTGAGAGAGCTTTGTGAATATGTTCCATATCATCTTTTAATTTATTTGTAACATTTGGTATACACATATAATGGAATATATTCAATGTTTATATGTATTATATATAGTGAAATATAATGTTTTTAAACTGTATGTAATATAATATACAATTTTTCTAAACATTATATATAATGGAATGTAAACAATGCTTATAAACGTTGTATATAGTGGAATATATGACATTTATGAACATTGTAATGTGTGTATATATATATATATATATATAAATATATATATATATATTTCCTACTTGTAAATGATGAAACACAGGATATTTCAGAATAAGACCCATGAGCCCACCACTCAAAGAAACACAGACAGTGGAGCCCTCTGACGTGGACCAGGCTTCCCGCTGATCCCGATCCTTCCCGCTCACCAAAGACACCACCCCAATCTTGCATTGCCATTCGCTTGCCCTTTTTTGAAACCTGCTTAAATTTGTGAAACGGGATCTATGTGCAGAGGTATGCATATAACGCAGGTGTACTTACACATAATTGCAAGGCGAGTTGCTTAGTAACCACCCCCCACGACGCTGCCAACCCCAGCCTCCTCCCCACGCTGTGGTGTTTGGACTTTTAAGGCAGCCCCTTCCCTGTTTTGCCATCATTTCACTCCACACGCATGTCTCACCACGTGACTCACTGCTAATGTACTGAGTGTCATCTTTTCCTTAGCGGTTCCCTGCCGGGCCTTTCCGAGCATTTCGGAGATGCTGGGACCCTCTTCCCAGTCTGTAGCCTGGGCATCCAGGCAAGAGGTGCAGGCCACTCCAGGTCATCACAGTTGTTACAAGTCCACTGAAGGATTAGGAACAGTAACAACCACGATGAGGACACCTGTCAGTGGCATGTCCCTGCCATGGTGGGCATCCTGCTGAGTGCTGTCCCCAATTGTCTCATTTCTCCTCTCAGCAGCACACAGGGGGTGTTGGGGGCTCTTATCTCCACTTTAGAAATGACAAAACCATGGCTTCAGCGGCCAGGACTGCCACCACCTGCTCCTGAGCTGCTCACCCCCCAGAGCATCATCCCCAGGTCCGAACGCAAAGGTCCGCTGGGGGCTGTGGCAGGTGGCGGGCACGGGGAGTCAGCAGACACTTCCCTGACTCCCATCTGCTCCGCCCAGGATCCCCTCTTGGTGACTCTTGGCTACTTTCAGATGTTACGTACGGCAGGGGTAGGGGTGGGAAATGCTTAGAATCCATGTTTTCCAGCAAATGTCACTGTGGTGACGATGACCAGGATCCTGCCTGGTCAATACTGCCCTCCCAATGACTGACATGCAACACTGTCCTTGCATCGCTGGGAGCAGCCTGTGTGGTGTGAGAAGGGCCCCAGAACACCAGTTCCACCTCCAGCCCCCCAGCCTCTGCACCGCCCTCCTCCTCCTCTGTGAGTGGGTGACGGCAGCCCCGCCCACTGTCAGAGTCATGGAGGCAAGAGACAAGGAATGCTATGAAAGAGCCCACAGCCACGAGGAGCCCTCCCCAAGGCCCCTCGGATATCTCTGCCTGGGTCAAGGACCCGCTTCCCGTGCTGGAAGGGCTCTGAGTGCAGTGACTTGGGGCCAAACTCCATCTCCATTGCGTGCCTTGACAGGCATGCAAACGTCAAGGCCAAGCAGGAAAGGGCCAAGCTGAAGGGAAAGGAACTCAGGTGTCCCAGCCAGGCTGCGTTGCCCCAGACTGTGACAGTGGCTTGCAGGTGCCATCTGTAACCACACACAAGCTGTGGTGGGCTGTGTTGTCTGAGCCCCCAGTGCCCTACAGTGCAGAGGCCGCAGTTACCCTCTCTTGTGGGGAAGGGAATCAAAGCTCTGAAAGGTGAAGCCATGTCCCCAGGGTCATGCAGCTGGGAAAGGACTCTGACAGGACAGAATCTGGGTATTCTGCCTTAGCCACCCTCATCCAACAGCTGGTGACTAGGGAGGCCCTGTGCTCTCTGGGCTCCCAGGTACTCTGGAGGTTGTGCTGGCCCGCCCACAGTCACCTCTCCAGAGGGGAGGTGGCCCTGCAGCTAAGCCAGGCCCTCCCAGAAGCCTCCATCCTTGGGTTTTGGCCTAACAAGGTGGAGGGACTGCGCAGGCACAGTAAGTCCATAGCTTTGGGACCACATGCAAAGCACCTGGGCTTGGGAGTAGTTCCCATGGAGAGAGAAGGTGTTCTCACTCACCCTGAAGGTGCCAGCTGGGCCTGGGGCCAACCAGCCTGCGTGCGCCTTGAGGCAGAAACCTGAACTCAGTCTCACCACTCCCCTTCCCTCGGGGTCACCAGGAAATCCTCAGGACTTCCCCTTAGGACCCCCAGCAAGGTAGGAGTTCCTGAAGTAAGCCTCCCCGGCCCACTGCCTGCCCCAGCTGCCCTCCCAGGGGCCCCTCTGGTGGAAAAGAATGCTCCGTCCAGGGCTGCGGGCTGGCCCAGCTGTGGCTGCAGGGCTGCCCTAGGCGGTCCTGCCTGAGGAATGTGCAGATACACACATGTCAGAGAGCCCCGCTGGGGCAGCACGGTTACAGGAAACGGAGCAAAACAGCCCGCTGGCACCGGAGCCCCTCCGCCTTCCAGCTCCTGAACCCTGGGGCCTGTTGGCTGGCCCAGCGGTACAGGAGGCAGGGCCTGGCCTTCAGAAGTCAGGGTCAGTTCTTGGCTGTGTGGCTCTAAGCAAATCACTCCCTCTCTCTGCGCCTGTTTCCTCTCCTCCCAGTGATTGAGGAAGGTGTCCCACCAAGTTTAGGAGGACAGGGATTTGTGTGGCATGCTCCCTTTTCTGGGAGAACAGGCACATCCCCCACTGTCTCATTCTGGTGGGACAGAGCATGTCCCCTGGCCATGAGGGTGCCCCCTCCCACTGGCAGCCCTAATTAGTGCCTAAAGAAGGTAACCCTTCAGAGGCAAAAGAGATCAGGAACCTGGGAGAGAGTCCCAAGGCAGCCCTGGGCTGGAGCTTCAGGACTAAAGGTATAAAGTAATAACACTCATTGTCAACCCACCCCAGTTGGAGTCGCCTTCCTTAAAGCTTCGGAGCAGAGACCCGCTGGGCTGGGGCAGCACCCACTGCTCCTGGGCTGACCGCTGGGCCACATCTCGCAGATTCACTGTTCGAAGTCAAGATGGGAAGGCCCCGCGTGGAGTCAGCATCCACGTGGGGGCCCCTTCAGGCCGCAGGGGGAGGTCTTTGCCTCACCACCTCCTCCTTCAGAGCTGCGGCTTGCGGCTCAGAGAAGGCGAGCGGCTTGCCCAAAGCTTCGCAGCCAGGAGGGGTCTGAAGGAAACGGCGCCTGCGGGATTTGACTCTCCCTCCCGACGTGCGGCGCTGGGCCAGCTCGCGCTCGCCAAGAGCGGGGATTTCTGCCCGTGTTTACTGCTCGTGGGAGCCCGCGGTGACAGGTCCGATTCCCCCGGCGCCCAGCCCGCCGCAGACGCGCTGCCCGGGGTTTCGGGGCCTTTTCTTGGGGGCCAAACCTCCAGGGCTGGGGAGCGGAAGGACTCTGCGACTTCGCAGGCGGCAGGGAACGGCCGGGTTTAAACTAAAAATACCCGCCCGCCGGCAGCTGTCATGCCAGGGCCTCCGCCCCCGCGCCGGGCACGCTTCCCCTGGTCCCCTCGACTTTCGGGGACCCTAGTCCCTGGGAAGCGCGTCAGGGCTGGGCCGGGGGCTGAGGCCCCGACATCCCCCCCGGCCCCCCGCCCGGCCCCCGGCCACGCACCACTTACCCGGCCCAGGGCGTGCGGGAGCGGGGCGCCGCGGGCAGTTCGCGCGGAACCGCCGGCTGTTCGCGCGGAGCCGCCCTCCGCCCCCTGCGTCCTGGGCGGCTCCGGAGCCGGGCCGGGCGGGGCGGGGCGGGGCGGGGCGGGGCGGGGCTCGCACTCCGGCCCCCGCCCCGCCCAGTCGGCTGGAGGACCGGACGCGGGAGCGGCCCCGGGCACTCGCGGGGCCCGGGCAACGAAGGCGCGCCAGACTCCGGACGCTCGGCGGGGGCGTGGGGGCGCGGGCCCAGCCCAGAGGGCGCTCTGTCAGAGCCCCCGGGCGGAGAGAGCGCGGGGGGCTGCCCGCCATCCTACGCCTAGTCCCGCGCCCAGGGCTGCGGTCTCCAGTCACGCAGCCGCCCGCAGCCCCCGCCCCGGCCTGCCTCCGCGCGGGTCTCATCCTCGCTGACGGCGCGAAGCTCTCCCGGGAAATTTGAATCCGGGAGGGAGGTCCTCTGCGCGTGCAGACTTGGGGAGAAGGCTGGGGGGCTGGCGGGGTCGCCCTCTCAGAGCCCGGGTGGGGGCAAAGGCAGGGGGCACCCTTCCCGGGGGGCGCAAATCCAAGAAGGAAGTGACATCCTTGGTCAGCCTGACAGTGAGGGAGCGCCATCCGGCCCCTCTGACCCCACAGTCCCCGGGGCCACCACACGCGGGATCTCTGGGCCCCAGGCTCAGGTGGGAGCCCCCCGAACGCCCAGGGATGGAGGCGACTGGGAATGAGCCACGAAGAATGTGAACCCCACGCCTCATCCGAACCTCCCAGAAACCTAAGCCCCAATAAAGTGCCTCCCTCCCTCCGCAGCCCGCTAGCTTGGTCCCTCGGACTCGGACTACACCAACCCCCTGACCTCTCCGCAGAAGGACTCTAACCCCTACCTGCCTCTGGGCCTTGGCGCTCCCAGCGCTTCCAGGCCCTTTGAACCATCCTTTGCCCCATCCCTGGTCTTTGTCCCAGTAATTACACGTTTGCACCATCGGTGCCGCCTCCTTTGGATGGGGATGACAGCCGCCAAGGAGCCCTACAGCTTTGTAGAACTAAGTACCAGGCGGACTTGTCTTCACAATTCAGGTGTGGCTACGCGCATTTGGAAGATGGGGAGGAGGAGGCTGGGCTTGAGGAGTGAAGTCACTGGCACGTATCTAATGCTTCCCAGAGGGTGTTTTCCTCTTTCATTTCTTACCGAGGTTGGCAGGCCCTCTGCCAAGGTGTGTTGAATAAATAAGAGTAGAAACCAATGTCCTAAAGGAAAGAGTAAAGTGTAAAACAGACGGTGTGTGTGTGTGTCTTCTGCACATTGCAGGAAGGTGGATAGAGCCTGGAGTTACCACTGGGTAGACCTAACATGAGTCAAAATGCCAGTGTCAGCCAGACCTCCGAATTAATTACCCGTTTGTTAAGTTATAATTATTCTGAGGCTCACAGGCCATCTACACAAAGGGACTTTCCCTTTCTTGCCCTTGACCAGTTCCAGGTACATGCAGTTGGGAGGACAGAGCTCAAGCCCTGCCGTCAGACTGCTGGAGTTTGCAACTCGGAGCTCATTACTCACGCTTGGTTTCCTCTTCTGTTAAATGGGTGCAATAATAGGAACCTATCTCAAATGGTTTTGTGAGCTGTTCTGGGTACAGCGTGATTACTGCAGTTTCTGGCATACAGCCGGCTATTCAGACTTTCATCAAACATTTCCTGAGCACCTACTATGTGCTAGTCCCTGGGAATATGGAGAAGAATGTGACACGGGCTGTCATCTTCAAGGAGGCCATAGTGCAATGAATCTGTGTCCGAGGGACTGGAACCTGAACAGGGCAGTGTTGGTGCAGAGAGATGAATTGTTCCTCTCGCTGTTCCCACGCCCATGGGCACCAGTTTCAAAGCTGGGAGACCCCAAGTCCAGGCCCAGCCCCACTGCTTAACTGCGTGGACCTTAGCCATGTGACCTCTTAGAATCTTGGTTTTCTCATCTGTTCAAGAGGGATAGCAATAATGGTTCATAGATGAGAATACATGGGACAAAATTATTTTATAAACCACAGGATAGTGTGCAGATATTACTGGTTTTATTGCTATTGTCATTATCTTTGGTTTTACAAAACTTGATGCTTTTCAGGACATTCGTCCATTGTTTTTCTTAAGCTTTACCTGAAAACTGGACTTGTTCCTTGTCAATTACATGGCCACCTTTTGTCATTGCAAAACAGTTCATACAGAAGGAAATAGTAGAGGGAGCAACGCAGGAGAACGGCCTTGGGGTTGGGGAGGGAGACCGGGGCGTGGTTTGCAGCCAGAAGACCATAAAGACTTCAATTCGGCATCAGCATTCCTTGCTGCCAGAAAAAGGAGTGGAGAGGAAAACTTATCTGAAAGAAAATTCTGGCAAAGGAGGTGGGGAGCCCCTCTGTCATCTGTGGAATTGAGCACAGGAAACCCCACCCCAAGGCCTCCCTTTCAGAAGTGACCCAGAGAGGGAACCACAAGAAGGCTCTAAAATTATGCCATTCGGAAATTCTGACTCATCTGGCAGTGGGAGCTGTTTGTGCAAAGTGCAAAAAGTCTTCAAAAAAGCAGAATTTTTACTCTGCTTCCCCTGCATCGTTTCCCTGCAGCCAGCATCCCCACCACTCACAGGGAAGCGGGGGCCAATTCAATAAGCTAGGGAAATTATTCTGGTCTGTTTCACATTTGTAGTTGGTTAGCTAGCTTGAACGGCAACTCAGTAGGAATCTTATTTTGCAAACCTGATTTCAGTTGTTTGTGTGCTCCTCTCCACCGAAAGATCCAGCCTCCTGTTCTGCGAGGGCAAGAGGGCAACAAGGAGGGACCCTGCCCAGAGTCCCAGGGTGGTAATTGGTGTTCTGGAAAATTATGTTCCCATTGCTCTGTCCTAAACTGGCTTCCCCCTTAGTGATGAAATAAATTAGTGCCGTTGGCTAAACGGAAATGAAAAGCTCACCCTAGTGTGGTCATTTCTGGGGCACCCATCAGAGAAGCCCTGATCTGAGCTGGAGAGCTTGCTCTTGCCTTGGTCTGCTCTTCGCTTTCCTTCCTCCCCCTTTTCCTCTCCCTCCCTCCCACCTCTCTTCCTTTCATTCTTTCTTGCCAGCTCTCCAAGCGTCAGTCTGTCCTTTCCCACTCAGGTCCTACAATGGGCTTCAAGGATGAGGCCACACACCTGCCTGGTTTGTGAACTTTTCTGGACTGGTGGCCCTCTGCCCACCCAGTGACAGAGCAGGGGTGCCCCTGCTGGATGGCAGTGAGTCATCTCAAGAACTAAGCTTGGGAACCAGAGTAATTCAGGGTTTTCCTCTACACTTGCTGATAATGCTGAAGTGTATCAGAAGCACAGGACTAGGTCCTGGGTATTGGGGTCCTAGCTCTTGTCAGTGCTGTTCATTAGCTGTGAGCCTCTGAGTTCCTGAATCTGTGAAGTGAGCCAATCAGAGATCGCCTCTGCCCAAACTGGCGAGGCTCAGGGGGCTGGGCATCAGCCCCCAAAGTGAAAGGTCACTGTTTGATTCCCGGTGAGGGCGCAGGCCTGGGTTTCGGGGTCAGCCCCTGCCAGATGTCTCTGTCCCATCCTCTCTTTGTAAAAATAAATAATTAAAAATTTTTAAAGAGAGATGAAAAGATCACCTTTAAGTTATTGTACTTCTCCCAATTGAAAACACAATGTGAATCTTAATGTATTAGACCAGAGATTTCTAGCCTTATTTGTCTCGTGGCACACATAAACTAATTACTAAAATTCTGTGGCACACCAAAAATATGCCATATTTTTTGCCAATCTGACAAAAAATAGGTACAATTTGTATCCATTCACACTGGACGGTTATTGTGTTAGCTGTCGTCACTTTTTTATTTGACAATCTTGGGGAAAAGCGGTCAGTGCCCCTGAATAAGTAAGTCAGGTGCTGCGTGCTTTAAAAATTCCTGCAGCGCACTGGTTGAAAATCGCTGTCGTAGACAATACCGTCATTTAATATGGCTTAACACTGCTATTATTTCACTCCGAGGAATAAGTATAACAAACTCAAAAATGTTCAGGTACAATCGACACACTTTGTTTCTAAGAAGTAAAACCCTCTAAAAGAGGTTGGCCATCTCTCCCCATGAGTGGGCAAATGTGTCCACTCTTTCCACTTCTGTTGAGAACACCTTCAGCAGTTTTGTTTACAATAAACGTTTGACTTTGAGATCACTGTGGGTTCCGCAGTGGTAACAAATGACACAGAGAGACCCCTGTGCCTTTCACCCAGTTTTCTCCAGTGGCAACACGTTGCAGGTCCGCGGGTACAATGTCACAAAGAGGACGCTGACTCTGCCACCTGCAGGTACACAGCATGTCCACCACCACGGAACTTGGGCTGCCCCTCCTCTTGCCCTCATCCCCTCCTTCAGCCCTGGCAACCATTAAGCTGTCCTCATGTCCATACTCTTGCTATTTCAAGATGCTTTTGCCATTGGAACCATAAGGCATGCCAACTTCGAGTGACATACTTTCCCAGCATAATTCATTGGAAATGCCACCAGGTTGTTCTGGGTCAGGAGCGCGAGCCTCCTGCTGCTGAGGCGTGCCCACAGCCCGGCTGGACCGAAGCTTCACCGAGCACCTGCTGGAGGACCTCCGGGTTGTCTCCAGCTTGGGGCTGGAGGCTGCTCTAAACACTCGGTTCAGTTTTGTGCCGAGGCGAGTTTTCACACTTCATGTGTTACTGTAAATCGGAGTACCCGTACGTGATGCCACACCGCCAGGCTTTTGCCCACTTTTTTGTGGAGATGAACGTACCCCAGTCATCGCCCCAGACTGGGCCACGGGTTTTTTAAAGTCCAAGGAAAGTGAACTGCAAATTCTGGACTGCACAGTACAGAGGGGACTCTTAGGGGAACCCAGAAATGGGAGGGAGGGGTGCAGGCCAGAGTGTCTGGGGAAAGGTGTTCTGGGTAAGGCGAGATGTGCGCTGCATTTGGAATGATGGAGAATGATGCTACTTAACATTTATTAAAGGGTTACTCATGCCAAGTACGATCCTAAGCCTTTACTCGTGTTTAATCCCCACCACCGCCTTCAGGTTAGTTGTAATTATTATGTTTTAACAAGTGAGGGAACAGAAAGGGTAAAGGCGTGCCCATTGTCACGTGGCTGTCATGTGACTGACCTCATGTACAAACCCAAGCACCCCTGGCCTCAGCCCACACTCTTAATCACTATGCACCCTGCCTGGCTGGTAGCAAGATTGAAGGACCATTCCCCGGTCATGATGAAATTGCAGTCCGTTCCTTTGGTTATAGCTTTACAAAGAGCTACACTGAAGCCAAAGTGTTAAGCTCTGGCTTCATTAATATGATGAGTTCTTAATGGTCAAGGTTATGATGGAAAAGAAAAGTCCTTTGCAAAGAACAGCACCAGCTTTGGTGGCAAGTGGGACCTCTGTGGTGACAGAGCAGCAGCCAAGAAGGCTGGGGTGGGGGGCAGCGTGAGCAGCAGGGCTGAGCCCCTCCCCCCCGACCCTGGGCCGCGCGATGTCCAGGCCCTGCGCCTGCTGCAGGAAGAGCATCAGAGCTGCGTAGACAGAACGGCAGGGCTGGCTGAGCCCCTGCAGATAAGGCGTGTGGTTTCGTGTTCTCCGAATTGCCGCATACACACTGTACCAGGGAAGTGGCCTCCACGCTCAGCGACTTCCTTGGTTACCGAACAGCACATGGGCCCTGCAAGCACTTCTCAGTCAGCGCCAGAAATGCCCCTCGCCCTTCCAGCTTCGTCGTTTCGGTCTACACAGTAGCGTGTTAGGAACCTGGCTTATTTATCTTTGTTTTGAAACCAGAATGCAGCCCTGATAACGGCTGAGCGGCCAACCCTGCTGTAGGTCGGCAGAGAGAGAAGCTCACCGGGTGGGAATCTCCTCGTGCTCTCTCCCCAGGCACATGCTCCCCAGCAGGCCGTGCTGGGTGGGCCCTGCCCCCTCCCCATGTGTCCAGGTCTGGAAGATGGGCCCACTTCCTGCCCCGTCTTCTCTGGAGGAGCTGTGGTGGGGATTCGAGAGGAAGGACACTGTGCCATAGACAAACCTGCAGTTTGGTGCAGGTGTGTGCTGGAGGGGGGGTCTCCGATGAATATGCTCTCGCAACCTTCGAAGCAGAGCCCACCTCGGGGGAGGCTGCAGGAAGACTTCCCTGTGAAGAGAGAAACCCTGTCTTGTTTGGCTCCCTGGAGACATGTTTTTGGGATCTGCAGGAGTGTTCTTGCCTCCTCTGGGCGGACTTGGCTGCCCTGCACATGTGATAATATTAGCAACACTGTGTGATACGTAGCATGCCCAGGAAGTGGGGGCGGGGGAGGCTCTGAGCCCCGCCTGGCAGACTGGCAGAGGCCCGGCCTTGGCACCTGAGTTGGGGCAGCGGAACCCACGCTGGGCATCTGGGCCAACCCCACCATCACCATGCGAGTGGGGGGGGGCTCTGCTCTTTGGAGAAGCCCACACTTGGGGCACAGCTGACCCCTTTATGGGAGTGGCATAAGCTTGTGTCAAATGCGTCCTTGCACCTGTGCGTGGACTGTTGCTCTGGGTGACAGTTCTTAATGACTGAAGATGTGCCTGGTGCAGAGAAAGCCGGTTCACTGCAGAAGCCTCCTTCCACAAAACCTTCAACCTCTGCTGCAGACCACGGGCTCTAGACACGCAGACCAAACACTTGCCAAAGTGCCTGCTACAGGTCCCCTCGAGAGCTGCAGCACCTGGCCTGAGATCTCAGAGTGTAAATCTTAACTGTCCTTTTTGATGTTGCAGAGTTGGTGTGCAGGGAAAACGGCAGGTGCCACGAAGGCACCTCCTGGCTGATTAAAAAGCCAGGCTCAGCAGACAAAGCAGCCCCTGTAACCAGGCAGGAGATAAGGCAGCATGCTCACCCCGGTGACCTTGGGTGTCCAGAAGGTCCTTGCTGGCCCTGTCCCAGTGGGATCAGGTCACCGCCTCAGCAATCTGGGCTCTTTCATCATCCAAACTGAAATGTTTATTTGTGTCACCGGTGAATCTGGGCAAAAGGACTGGGCCCCATGCATTCGGCGTACAAACTCTAAGACGGCCTGAAACAAACGTATGCACACACATGTGTGCTTGCACACGTCAACCAGAAGACACCTTACAATTCACTGGGCCACTCCTTCCCGGCCCAGAGACCCTGCAAAGCCCACAGCCCTGTTCACCAGCCTTGCCTAACCCAGGAGACTCTCATCCTTACCTGCTGCCGTGGTGACTCCTGACGTCCACTGGGGATCAGGGCCTCTCTGGGGAGCTCTCGCTCCTGTTCCGCATCCTGCCCCTCTCGATCTTTGGGCCGTCCTTCTCTGTAGCACACACTCCCCAGGGCTCTTCCCTGTTTTCCTCTTTCTTGCTCTTCCTGCCCCAACCTCTCTTATCACTAGGTCCAGACCTGCAGATGTAATGGTCCGAGTCCTCTCCTCCGAATGTTCAGTTGTAATCTAATGACTTACACCACCTCACCTTCCTCGAAACTCAGTGTGTCCAAGAGCAGTTCCTGCCTCAGCCCTTCCACCCTCCTTCCTGTCTGCCCTGCCTCCACAGGTAGGAGGCACCTGGGGACAAACCCAGTTCCTCCCTCCTCTTCCTGGCCCCTCCATACAGCCAGCCAGTTGCCAAATACTGTCGGTCTGACCTCTGAAGCCTGGACACCTGCACCACGCCAGCCAGAGACCAGCAAGGTCGGATCTGAGTCTCCCGACTGGTCTCCCGCCTCCCTGCATGGCCTCCAGGTCGCCTGCAACCGTCCCATGGGGCTGATCCCTCAAAAACCCATGGCTTCCACCTTCCCGTGACCCCCTCTCATCCCATAGACGAAGTCCCCAGGCTCTCTGGCTTGCCCACGGGTCTGCAACGCAGGCCTCTGCCCTGGCTGTTTCCTCTTCTTCCGAAGCACTTCCCCTTTTTTTAAAGCACTTCCCTTTTAGGTAGCAGCTCTTGACCCTTTCCCAACATCCAGGTAAAACTTCCCCTGCCCCCTGGGGTGCTGCCCTCTGGTACTCAGAGCCCCACGGCCACTGTCTTCCCGTCCTCGCGACATTCTTGCATCTGCCCCTGTCCCTGTCGTGACTGCAAGGCCCTTGGGAGGGGGTGTCTTACCCACTCAGCACGGGGCAGGTGGGCGCTCCATGGGCGGCTGCATCTCCCCTCCTGCGGCACAGGCATATGCGCGTCGCCCACTCTGGGATTTCTAAGATCCTGTCCTGCACTGTCACCATGCTACGTGTTCTCCATCCAAGAATTACGCATTGAGCACCCACTAAGTACCAGGTATAGTGCTAAGGGCCAGGGCAGGAAGGAATTCAATTGAACTACAAGCTGCCCATCTGGGGAGGGGGCAACATAAAACAATGAAACTGTGATGCAGACAAGCCCCTGAAGGGTTCTGATCCCCAACAGCTGTGAGACGGGGCTGGTTATATTCTTTAATGCGTCTGATTGTGCGTCCTGGGTGAAACAGCGCATCTGCGTCCCCAGGACTGCTTTGCGGGTGGCTGTCACCAGGCCGAAAGCTAGCCGAGCGCTCTCAAGTCCAGCGTTTGGTTCACATGGCTTAGAAAAACCCAACGGTATGCCGATGTCATTCAGTCCCTTATTTAAGTGTTTCTAAGGTGTGTACCAAACTAATATGAAGTCCATGAAGAGGCAGAACAGGACTGTTTATCCGGAGTAATTGGGGAAAAATTTATTCCTCGGGTTTATTTTTTCTTAACCTCCCAAAGCTGCCCGTGTGTGTAAATTTTGTGGCCGTCTAATATGTACTCCATTTCCTTGGCTTCTGGTCCAGAGTGAGTGAAATACAATTTCCTTTTCTTGGCGACCTGACGTGATTATATGAGGCCCCGATGCTCAAGGAGTCGTCTGCGGGCCGGTGGCCCCGGCTTATATCAAATATTCCCAGAATGCTGCTTTAAAAAAATCCCAGAATGCCTGCCTCCTAATGTTTAGAATCTCCTGTTAACCTACTAGTCTTTGCTCCCTCCTGCTTTTAGTGTTAACCTTCTGAAATTTACTGCTTCTACTCTGCTGTGGCTACAACATTAGAAAAGTGAGCGTTAGCCACTCCCTCGAGTAAGAACAGGCCTCGGATGGGAACTGAGAGAGCCTGGCTGGAGCTGGGCAAACATTAGTTCCCCGACACTGTGCATCCTGACAGGGACAGCATTTAAGGGCTCTGGCTGCCCAGCTTCCTAAGTAAAATAGACTAGCGCCCCCTACCTGCCTTGCAGGGTACAGCAGAGGCTTCTCAGGAGACGCTCCAGCTCCAAGTTTCTCAAGATGGAATGATTTTGAAATATGACGTGTTGATTTTTAACATAAGCAAAAATCCCTTCAAGTCAGAGGCTATTGCTGGCCCTGTCCCCAGCCAGCCAGCAGTAGGTGCGAACTGAGCCGCAGTGCGTGGCCTGAAGATGAACCAGGAATATCTGGCCACGTGGACTGACGTACACACTCAGCTCTGCACCGAACCGACAGTGACAAGCGGCGCCACGCTGCTGTGCACCTGCAAGGGCTGGCCCCCCAGTAGGGCCCCCCCCTCAAGGCTTTTAACACAAAATTCTATTGGTCATCCATTTTAGCAAGTGAGGTCTATGCAAAGTGATTTCCTTACCTTTTCCCTTTGTTAACAATATACTTTGTAACAGCCTTTCATTAAAATTCTTTGAAACTCTGGCTCACTGAAATTGGATAACAGCTAACTACATCTCAGTAGACTATGCTTTCAAAAAGTTGAAAGCTGGAATTAACAAATGGAATTTTTCAGGCCATAAAAGCAGAAAAACATTTAAAATCTTCCAATATTTTCCTGCAAAAGGTAACGAATAGCGTAGGTCTGTCTTATCTCATTCCCAACCTCTGGCCCCTCCCTGGAACTGGGGTGAATTCCTCTTCCTTTGCTAGGTGCATTGCTGGAGCAGTCTGCAGCAATGAATTCCCATGATAGCCGGATTTAATTTTGACACATTAAATTACTAAGGCTCAAAGGTGGAAGCACCAACTGGAATTCTGACTCATCGTAAAGAGTATTTAAGGCCTTGGCACTACCTCACAGCGATCTTTCAAAGAAAATAATAAAGCTGTCCGGGCACTCGTCTGGCTGCAAAAGCAGTGATTATCAGAGGAAGCCATAAACTTCTGCGAGCAGATAAATTTTCCTAACAGGTCTGACCCAGAACAGCACCGGCTCCTTGCTTTTACGTTCTGTGGTCTAGGCACTGTCTCAGAAGCTGCTGGAATGTAGGAATAGTCTGAGTTACGGAAACTATCTGCTGCTAGAAAAAAGAAACACGTAACACAGAAGATTAAACAGAGAGCTTGGGGAAAGTCGAATGCTCTTCTCTCCCCTTTAATCAAGTTTGAACATGTTTTGCGATCGCTCCCTAATTCTTAATACTACCTCATAGGAGACAGGGCTCGGGCTATTTTCCTCAGAACAAAATCAAGTTCCCCACAGAACCAAGTCCGGCAGAGGCCCGGAGTCGGGGCCTCAATGCCAAAGAGCCTGGGGATGAAAGAAAATGTAACTTTGGGGAATGAAAAGCTATGGTTTACATTTTTTTCATTGGGTTTTTAGATTGAAATAGTCATTTCAGTTCCACAAAGGATAAAAATCGCACCTGTCTCTAACATACGCACAGGCAGAGCCCGTGGAGATAGTTCAGGAATCCTTTGCTGTGGAACTTGCTGGGGATGTTATGACTCAGCAGGAAAACTTCAGAAAGTGCTTGTGAAGGCAAGCATACTTCTAGAGGAACCCAAGGTGCTCACATCTGTCAAAAAGAGGTTATACACAAATACTGGGAAGAGAACCTAATTTGGGGACCAAAATGTCCAAGACCCTCATCCTGGGGTTAGGGGGAGGCCCGAAGGAAGGCCTGAGCATGAAACCCATCTGAGGAACAGACAGTACCGTTTCAGGGGTAAACCTTTAGGAGTAGAGACGAGCGCTGCTCGGTTCCTCGACACTCCGCAGCCCACAGATAACGGCATCTTGAAAGAACATTAACTGTTTGCAGACAACACATATTTTTCACAGATCTGGGAAGACAGGAGGGAGGGACACTCTACAGAGAATGAAGACGAGCTCCTTAGATTTAGGGTTGCTGAGGACTGGAGCCCAGGGCTCATACCCCGTCTGCCATTCAAATCCCAGAGCAGGGCCAGGCTCTGCTGCCGCCTTCCAGCTTCTCATAAACGGTCCTTTGGAGAATCCGTTTATACCTGCATCTCCCATGGCTGGTTCTCGACTGAGCTAACCCAGTTACCAGCATACCATTCCTCTTCCCTTGACCCAGAGCAGAGCGCAGGCCCTGACGGGCCCTCCTTGCAGTCCTAGGCTGAGGCCTCTCCCCTGGTCAGGAGTATTTATACCAGCAGCTGTCTTTGTCAGACGGAGCCAAAGTGCAGAAGGCATTTCTATCTGGGCATCAGGGATTAGCAAAGATTCTCCCGGAGGGCGGGGCAGTGCCCCGGTTCCTCAGGCAGCAGGTTATTCTTGGGGCAGTTGGGGCATCCAGTTAATGCCAGGGTTGCACAGAAGCCCCAAAATTACTGGACAGTAGCCGAGTGCACCAAAGAAAGGTTTCAGGTCCCAGCTGCAACTCCGAGTCACAAACACTGTTTTAGCTCAGGACTGTTCGCTGGCTCAACCCCTTGGGCAATCCAGGCAGCCACTTTTGTTTTAAAATGACACAGAGCTCCGACCAGACCAGTGCAGGCCTAGCTGTGCAGAGACACGCCCTCTTTGTCAGAATGCAGCAACTTCAACACTCAAGACGGGGCACAGAAACACAGACATGCTGGGTGCATGGTCTTAAGCTCAATAATCACTTAGGGCTGATTTGGGGAAGACATGATCTCCAAGCTGTAGGGTTTTTAACTGTGGTTCAATGTGAATTTGCTTTCGGAGAAGTCGGATAGAAAAAATTTTACCAAATGTAGTAAAGCCTTATCTACAAATAAGTGCAGAGAGAAAAAACATTTTTAGGACACCCGAGTCAGCAGGTTTACATACCTTGATTCTCTAGATTGGGGTCTAACTGTATCTTGTGACCAAAATGCCAGGATTCTCCTAAGTTTCTGTGTACTTCCCACCCCTGCTCCCCTATTACTGTCCACATGGGACAGATCACAAATTGACGATTCCTGACTTCCGTGTTCAAAACACCCAAAATATCTGAACACATGTGCTGATCTCTGACAACTGTGTGCTAAAGAGTGTGTTTGTGAGATGTTTTCATTACTGAATTCCTAAAGAGAAACCTCAAAACTAAAATGCCACATCATAGCAAGAGTCTGATGTTTTGGAAGAAATACTTCAAAAGCTATTTCTCTGCTTCTCTAAATCCCGAGGCTTGGCGCCAGTGCTGTGAGAGTGGTTTTCACTCAAAGACGGAAATGAATATATTCACCACAGACATTTTGTACTTTTGCTTCCTTTATTAAAAACTTAAATTTAGATGTACTATTCCAATCCCTTTGGTTTAGACACATGATTTGTTTTCCTGCCCTCAATCGCACTGCCAAGGCCACCCACCTCGCTCCCTGAAGGCCCCGCTTCCCCATGGCCCCCCCTCCCCTACGTCCCGCCATCCCCGCTGTGCGCAGCCTCTCTACGTCATGTCTGAGACACGGGCTCTGTATCCTCCCTGCTCAAGGGTTACTCTGAACCTTTAACAACAGCTGCATTCTCAACCCACTGAAACAACTGAGAAGGTCAACCACCCTCCCAAAGCCAGCGTCACTACGTAGACAAGGGCTGTCACCACTGCTCTGTGCCTCGGGGGTCCTCAGAACACCAGTGTGCAAATTTTCCTTCCTCCTCCAGTCAACACAAAGGCCGAAGTAGACAGCTGAGAAGGCAATGAGCAACTTACAGTTTCGGGAACAACTTACCATAACATGAGCAAAACGTGGTTTTGGAACCCACATGTTCTCTGCTGCTGCCCTGCAGGCTGGATGGACTTCTGACACGGCAGTCCCGCCCCAGCACCACGGGGCCTCCTATGAACCAGGAGGCCCGTGCAGAGAGCACCGGCCAGGCACTGTGAAGGAGGGCCGCTTACTGAAGAAGATACAAGAAACACGGTACACAGGACAGCGACACCTCAACCCCCTTCAGAGTAGGCACTTCGGGACCTCACACAGCTCTCTCACTGTCCAAAACA
Source organism: Sturnira hondurensis (assembly GCF_014824575.4). NCBI lineage: Eukaryota > Metazoa > Chordata > Mammalia > Chiroptera > Phyllostomidae > Sturnira > Sturnira hondurensis. The sequence goes on along the minus strand of NW_028093774.1, from coordinate 5,288,224 downwards.
CTCTGCAAAACCCTCTGTTGGAATTGCCATCAGCCGCCCTGTTGTATTTTCTTAAATCTCACTAATGGTCTGAAATCTCTTCACTTTTGAAGATGGTTTAGTTTCAGGAAAAGCCAGAAGTCCCAGGGTACCAAATCTGGGCTGTAGAGGGCCGAGTTACCTGGGTCGCAGATCTTTGTTGATCGCGGCCTGTACACATTCAACATTCTCAGGTATTCTGCGTGTTGCAGGCCTTCCAGAACGGGGATCACTTTCAACAGAATCTCAATCATCTTTGAAGCATTTGTGCCACACATTTATTTGCTCTGCACTCATTGCATTGTCCCCCAAAGCCTTCTGAATCATCTGAATAGTTTCTGCAGAACAATGTTCACACTTAATGCAAAATCCGACGCAAATTCGTTGTTCTACTTGCTCAGTCATTTTGAATGTGACAGAACACAGTGTACATGCTCACTCAATAGCACCTACCATCCCCACTGATTAGTACAGTGAGGTTGTTATTGTTCATTCATGCACATTCTAGGCCATTCTCCTTGGCTGCCAGGTTACAGCAATGTCAAGCAAACTGTTCTTGTTATGGCTGTTTTTTTCCAAACAGACCTCATTCTTCTGGTCCTGGTGCCTGTTCCTCTGATTTACCTGGAATCAATGAACCTGCGTGGGAAAAAGAAGATTCTTTAAAAAACTGATCAATGTTGGGTCCCACATTAGAAAACCACCAAACATCAATGGGAACTATGTCACTGAGGAACACTTCTGGGTAATGTCTGGAGTTTATTTCCAGTTTACTAAGTTCAAGTTTCATGCTGAAGGATTATTTTCAAGATTCATTTGCTGACAGCATACGCACTAATTTTCTTTCTTTTTTTTTAAATATAATTTTTGCACTAATTGTCTGATTTTAAATTTGGGCGCCTCCAAAGCATGAACAGGTCATCCCCGGAACCAATTTTTAAAATACCTAGGTTTTAAAAAGAATAATCTGTAGCAGTACATAGTGTCCAACAGAAAGCACTCCATCTGTTAAACAATATCTTGGCTGCAAAGCTTCTCTTACTGTTGTGGATAGATAATGACATGGGAAAGTCATTATCGCCGTGGCAACAGTACCCAGAACTATCCGAGGAAAATTGCACATGGGACGGCTGGCTCTCGAGCAGTCATGCCTCAGCTTCCTCCGGCGTATGCTTTTCCTGCGCGTCTGGTGTGCTCCAGGGTACCACCAACCCGGAGCGGCTGCAGACCACAGACCGCACAACGACTTCACCGAGTCCCACTCTTCTGGAATCATTCATTCCACCAACATGAGCACCTGCCTCACTCCAAGCACAGTGAATTAAATCGAGTGCCTGGGAGCGAAATCAATAAACACCTAATAAATATATATTATGGTGTAAAAAGTAAAAGAGTCGAGAAGAAGCAACGGCCCTTCCTTTCCGTACTCTGTACCCCCACCTTACTTTGTACCTGCTTCTCATTTCTCACGCTGGCTGCAAGATTTAGGCACCATGTCTCTCCGCAGGCACCGTGAGGAGGAACATGCAGCACCTGCTCAAAAAACGTGTGTCGAAAGAACCAATTCCCCACTTGGGTCCCCATTCAACAAACCTTTCCCGGGCTAGGTCCAAGGCCTTAAGTAGGGTGGAAAGTCAAACCCAGATGGGATCACACAGACGAGAACGCTTTACAAACTTTTAAAATAAAAGCTGTTTTACAGAAATAATCGCGCGCCAGAGGCGGGGACCTAGAAGCCTGGCATGGTACTCCGTTCTCACGTGGGCAGCAGGGTGCCCGGATAGGGACGGCCCAGGTGGCCCAGGGCCAGATGACGTAGCCCGTGCAAGCCTGTACACCAGTGCCTGGTCCACCACGAACCGCCGCTTTTGCCGCAGCCTTAGGGAGGCACCGGAGTCGCTCACCTAAGCTGGGGAAGACCCACTCAGGCCTGCTGATACCACCCCTAATGCAGAAACAAGGGCCCCGCCAGCCACGTTGCTATGGCACCTCAACCACCGCTTGTACCGGAACCGGAACCTCCCTCTGGAAGTGACCCCATCCCGGCGTTCCCCCGAGCGGCGAAACCCCGCCCAGTGCCTTCCCCAGTCTGCCGGATTATCTCAGCGGACACGCCCACCCTACCGAAGGAAGTTGTCTTTTCCCGCGTTTCTCCTCTGTTTGCCGCGGAGGGTGACTCTGATGGACATCCACTCTCTCCAATCAACTAACAAAGCCGTTGACGAGGGCCAATGGTGAAGCTGCAAGATGAGGCTCAGGCGTAAGGACCACCTTTAACCTGTAGGGGAGGGGCGAGTAACATGATTGGTAAACTCGAGTAGTTGCCGGCCAGCCTTCTCCAATCATGAAGAGCAGTTTGGAGCCAGCCCAATGAGGGCCTCAGGGGTGCGAGTGGGGGCGGGGAAAGGCTTCTGGGGGCGAGCTGAGGTCCCCGACGGTAAAGGGTTTCGGCGAACTTGCGGGATGAGCGGGTCCCTGGGCCGTGCGGCGGCGGCTCTGCTTCGCTGGGGGCGTGGCGTGGGCAGCGGCGGCCTGCGGGGGTCGGGAGTGCGGGCGGCGGGCTCGGGGGGCGGCGGCGCGTCGGCGGAGCAGCTAGACGCGCTGGTGAAGAAGGACAAGGTGGTGGTCTTCCTCAAGGGCACGCCGGAGCAGCCCCAGTGTGGCTTCAGCAACGCGGTAGTGCAGATCCTGCGGCTGCACGGTGTCCGGGACTACGCAGCCTACAACGTGCTGGACGACCCCCAGCTCCGGCAAGGTCAGGGCCCGCCGAGTGCGGGGTGTGGACGACTGGCCAGGCAGCTTTTTGGGTCCGAGGGTCTGTCTGGGGTTTGCGTGGGGTCAGGGGTACTACTGTATTAGAGAATCTCGGGTAGTGGACAGGGCCCGAGGACCTGGGGCACCGGTACTGTTGTCAATTTGGGCAGTGGGGTAAGTGCTCGAGGCTCATCGATCCTCACACGGAGCTGAAACAGGCGTTTCTGGGCTAGTTCTCTCGGGCTGCGTCCGAAAAGAGTGATTAGCAGCCTCGCTCCCCGCCCTGCAGGGCTGGGCAAGTGGGGTGAAGGGGGGATATAGTAAGAACATCGAAGGTGGGCGCTTTTGGGCGTACCTTGAGGGTGTTGGCCTGTCTTTCGGGTGGATAAGCAAGTAGGGCTGTGGACGGTGGGGCCGAGGTTGCCTTGGTCTGAGGCTGGTGGGATCAGAGACTGGTCTCTCAACCTTCATTCTCTGTGTTTGGTCTGAATTGGGATCTGGTGGTGTGGGAGAAAAGGGCATGAAATCAGGGCCAGGGGAGATTTTGTGGAGCCGGGGCTTGGAGAAGCTTGTCGGGAGAGGGACAGGGAGTGACTCCTGGTCCCCAGCTTACTCAAGCTTGTAGCATATGAAGCCAGGGGCCAGGCAGGACCTGTGGCTTTTCACTGGCCCAGGCAGTGGAGAGAGGCCCTGCCTGCCAGTTAGCATCTTCTGGGGAGCAGGCGCTGCTGACGACCTTCGGTGCTGGTCTCCATGGATCTGAGCCCTGGCCAAGGTTGGTCGGCGTTGGCGGAGAAATGGGGAGGTTGTGCCTGTTCCGCCTGGAGGACGACCTAGGTACCCCGCATTCCTGTGAGAGACTTGATACGCCCAAGTCCTGACGCCTCCCTGAGCCAAGTGCTGTTGAGTGGCAGTGTTCTCAAAGGAGTCTTGAAGCACCAGGTTCTGTTATTCTACACGTAGAAGCCTACGTTTTGTTACCCTGTGTTTATGAATAGTATCCTGCATTTGAAATGATCAGTCATGCTCATTCTCACGTTGATGAGACAGGCTGGTGTCATGGAAAGGCTTTGCGTTGGTATCCTTCTGGGGCCAGCTTTCGGATCTGACAGTTGTTAAAAACACAACTGATACCACGCACGTCTGTATATACATTTTGCCTTCTTGAGAGTAGGGGACATGTGTCAGGCCAGTGCCTGGGAGCTGTGTATTATTTATCCAGAGCAAGCTTTCAATGAGTGTTTTAATAAGTAAGTAAATGCTTTTATTTATCATTGTAAACTCTCTTCCATGCTCTTAAAAACATTATGAACACTCTTAAATTTTTGCTGATTCAGCTCACCATTGTGCTTTGGGAACAGTGCCTTTTGAATGAATAATCATTATCCTATTGTTGAGTGTGTATGAAGCATTTGAAAACTTGTTCAGCCTTTTCAGTATTGGGGAATTTAAGGCAATAGTAAAAGATCTATGGCATTGGCAAACCTTCCAAGTTGGATAACCCGTTGTCTGTGTGTGTGGTGGATGTGTGCGTAGTGGATGTGTGCAGTGGGTGTGTGCATAGTGGATGTGTCGTGCACTGACGATGAGAGCCTACAGTAGTTTCCATCACTCTGGAGGCATGCGAGTGAGTACACTGACAGTCCTCCTGTACCGTCAGCTGAGTTGAAGGTGAACGGAGCTGAAGACCCCGCTGCTTCACTCTCGAGTGTGTAGTGCAGATCGGGAGCTGACCTACTTCCTGTGTGAAGGGCCAGAGAGTAAATACTTCCAGTCTTTGTGGACTGTGCAGTGTCCATTGCCACTATTCAGCTTGAATGTAGCCGGAGAGCAGTTAGGGATAATGCGTAAATGAGTAAGGGTGACTGCGTTCCAATCAGACTTCATTTACAAAACCAAGAAGTGGACTAGATTTGGCCCAAAGGCCGAGTGTGTCACCCCTTGGTCTAGACAGACGCCTGCATGTGGGTTAGGAGACATGTGAGCATGTTTTTGCGGCATTGCTTGGGATGATGAAAAATTGGCAAGAGGAGATCTGGTTCTGTTAGTAGCAGACTGGATAAGCTAAATTGTGGTTGAAATGCATTGATGTATTTATGTGACTAAACTTCAAAAAGATACAATGTTTAGTCAAAGAGTCAGTTGCAAAAAGGTAAGTGTAGCGCAATGCCATTTGTGTATATAAATTTAGAGAAGACAAACTGTCCAGTATATTGCAGCTGTGTGTGTGGGTTTTGACCTAAGGGTCAACAGATGGGTGTTTTTATACTGAGTGGCACCTCTAATTGGTATTTTCCGTCATTCGTTTCCTAAGGTTTCTCTGTTGCCTGTGTTTCTCAGAGAATCATTACCCAGAAGGGTGGGGCAGAGGATATCAACAAGGAGAAGGCAGACTGTCCACATTGTCCCTTGCCCTGTGGGACCGTAATTCATTTCACCAGTTAGATCTCATTTCACCTTCGTAATAAATCAGGAGCATGGAATTACCCCCATTTTGTAGAGGAGGAAACTGAGGCTAAGATATTGGCAGATTTAGTCGAGGCTACAGGTACAAGCCCTCAAGCCACAGTCTGCTGACCTTTGGGCCGGTGCCTCGTTCACTCTGCCACCTGCTCTGCTTTCCGTCTATTGGGGGTCTGCTGTTCTCCACACTTTCGGCTTGGATCATGGCCTGTTGTCTGAGCAACATTCTCTAAGGCAGGGAAGATGCAGAAATATAGGACCCTGGGAGGCGGTGGCAGGCGGGACGGGGACGTGAGTTGCCGCAAGTCACAGGGCCTAGGAAGTGGCAGAGTTGGAATTAATCTGCATTCCACTCTGAAGCTGCCGTAGGGAAAATCTACCAGGAAAAAAGGGCCAGGATTATGGTGCTCTTAAAGTGTATTGTCCTAACCAGGACCAAAGCGTGGTACTCTGGGATGTGATGGATTTTGAAAGTATCTTTTGAAAGTTTTGGGAGGGAATTTGCCAGAACGTTTTCTCCACTCTGGTCCGATACTTGGGATATTAAATTTCTGGTGGAGCGACAGGTGTGTGTAAGACAGCCTCTGAACTTCCGATCCCCGGTGCCACCCCTGTTCACTGACTTCGCAGTCAGCCTTTTCTGTCCCAAACCGAATCACTGCCTGTCATCTAAAAAATACGGTTGTCTTTACAATCCATTCTTGGGTGTGATTTTCAAAGTCTCGAGAGTTGCTCTCTGACTCTGAGGAATTCCAAGTGATATTTGTAAGAATTATCACTGTCTATTGCAGTCTTTGAAAATTGAAGTGTGAGAGAAATTAGCCACATTTAAGCAATTAATTGTGAATCATGGGGACTCGTTTTAATTTCAGCTTATGAACAGTGGTCTTTTATTGTTGGAAGCTTCTCACATCACTGCAGAGCAGTGATGTTCAACCAGTGCGCTGCCGGGATTTCTGAAGCGAGCGCTGCCTGACCGTGCAGTCTTCCCCTTAGACTGTGAAGTAAAAAAAGGAGAGCAGCCCACACAACAGTCGTGCAGTCTGAATGAGTCAAAATTATACTTTTTTTTTGTATCAGAGAAAAATAGCATATGTATTTTAGTGTGCCGCAGAATTTTAGTAATTAGTTTATGTGTGCCATGAGATGAAAAAGGTTGAAAATCGCTGGTCTATAGGAATCAATTGGAGTTTTTCTTAAATATTTAAACCCATGTCAGACTTTTTGAAAATGGAATATAGAGTGTTTTCAGAGAAAGATGCCAAAGCTTTGCCTTGACATTGGCTGCCTGTAATACTTGTTAATCTAAGAGTAAAGAAGCAGGTAAGTTGAGTTTTGATAAACTGTCAGCTGGAAGGTACTTTGGCTCCTGTCCCAAGGGGTTTGGGAGGAGTTAGCCCCCTTGCACATGGCTCCGTGTTGGACACTCGGGGTGGCTGGAAGGCCTCCTGGTTTTGATGGATTGGGGGGAAGGACCGATCCCAGCAGCATGTCTTCCTCTTCCCCTTCCCCTGGAGTCAGACATACAGTCTCTGATGTCAAGTTCAGTGACTGAAACAAGCCCAATGCTTCGGTCCAGTGTGGAACCACAGAAATGATCGCTGAAAGCAGACCAGTCTGTTACCTAGCAAAGATTTGATTTAACAGAATTGTACCTTATTTAGGATTAAACATGTGGTTTTGGGTGGCCCTCAGATGGCAAATTTATTTTCATTTTTGGTGTGTTTCAGAAATTGTAGGCCCTCACCAGAAGAATCAGTAGGTATTTATTGTCACGGAAAGCTCAACACAACATACCATTAGTTGGAAAAAACCCAGATACAACAACACAGGCGTAAGGGGTTCACGTACGGAAATGTAAAAGATGTTTAAAATGGTTTAAAAGAAGTAAGAGAAGTTCACGTTTACTTAAAGCATTTCTTAATTCCTGTACCCACCCTCAGTCATCCTAAAAGTAAAGATTTGTAAGGGGCATCGTTGCATTGAAGACAGAGTCAGAAAACACACACACACACCACCACCACCCACCCCCCCCATACGCTAAGTCAGCACGCAGCACCGAATGTCAGGATGTTAGAGAACCTGAACCCTCGGGGTCAATATTCAGATGCATGGTCCCAAGAAGACGTCCTGCTGCTCCACGGAGTGGGCCCTGCCTCCGTAACCCCACAGCCAAGTTGGGTGGCACCCAGAGGACTCCGAAGTGTGCCTCAAAGTTGCTAAAGGAGTAGACCCTCAGTTCTCGTCACCAGAAAGGCCGTCTTGTGACTACAGACTACAGACGGTTTTGGTAACTGTTTTGCAGTAAATCCAAAAACCACGTGGTACACCTGAAACCAATGTAACATCGTGTGTCGGTTACACCTCAGTGAGAAACAGTTCAGAAGGAAGAAGTGTGCTTTCCGGGGCTGTCACGTCGTAACCGTGTAACCCTGTCATCCTCCTTGAGTCTGGAGGAGAAAGATAAGCGCTCGCCCCCCCCCCCCCCCCCGGGGGCCTTTTCTGGTGCTGCCCTTTAGTGCCAGGTTGCTATTTTTTTTTAAAAAATGACTTTTAAATGAGAAAAACATGTATCTTGCATGGTTATTTTTTGTGTTTTTACTTTGTGTATTTAAAAACCACCACTTGACCGGTTTTTTAATTTGTGTAATGCTGTATTTTGTTGGCAGAGTCTGTTGAGTTTTCTCTTTTGTGCTCATTTTGACTGTTTTAAAATAACTGCCTATCTGTATATGTATAACATAATCACATGTGTTCTGTAGGGATTGATTATTGTAAGTCGTGAATTTGACCATCCTTTGTTTTAACGGAGCCAACACAGACGTTCACTGGCTGGGAGTTTTTAAAAAGGACATTTCATCTCAACATAGGATAGAGTGGTGAGGGTGAACATTAGAAAGAGGATTTTTTTAATGTCTTAGGATTGAAACTACACTTGCTTCTTACCGCCTTGTCTTAACCACTGTCCTTGAGGCTCAGCACCGTCCACAGCTGCCCTGCGTCTCACGATCCCAGGGGAGATCTCAGCCGCCAGGGCCCTGTCCTGGACCTCTGTGCTGGGCCTCCCCTTTGTGACCTCCGTCCCTGTGAGCTCCGAGCTGAGCCAGGTCCCCTGCCCCATGGCGTGCCCCTCCCAGGGCAGGGACAAGAGGAGGGCTACAGTCCGTAGCCAGGGAGAGGGATTTTTCTCTGGGCCAGAGAATCATTCAGATGAAATCAGCAGCTGATGTCTGAGCGAAAGTACGGTGCGTCCGCTGACCCAGGCGGGCATTGGGTGGGGACAGCCTCCTTTGGCAGAGTCGCCCTGGCGGCTCCTGTAAAGTGACCCACCTGGAAACGACGTTGTGGCAGTTGCTTCAGGGTCCGTTTTACTGAAAACGTGCCTGGCAGATGCGCCGAGAACGTGGCTCTGGGCATCTTGTGCGGCTGTTGTTAACCCCGCGCCGAGTGTGTGCTGGGTGTTCCACGAGAGAGCTGCACTCGCCTGGTGCCCCTCGAACCCTGTGGGACAAGGGTGGAAACAGGCGAGAAGTGAAGTCGAAGGTTCCCAGTTTGCAGTCGGAGGTCAGGGCTTAAACAGCGGGCCATTCGGCTCTGGAGCCGGTGCTCTGTGTAGCGGATACCTTGCTCCTCTGGCCTGGGAGGCCAGGAGGGAGCCCCGGGTCTTCGGGGGTGGGCAGACAGCGTGTCGCCTCCTCGGGGAGTCCAGCTCTGACCGTGTGGATGACACTTGTGCGCTCTCTCCCTGCAGGTGTCAAAGATTACTCCAACTGGCCCACCATCCCGCAGGTGTACCTCAACGGCGAGTTCGTAGGCGGCTGCGACATCCTCCTGCAGATGCACCAGAACGGGGACCTGGTGGAAGAACTGAAAAAGCTGGGCATCCGCTCCGCCCTTTTGGACGAAACAGAAGACCAGAGCTCAAAGTGAGGGCAGCGCGTGCTCCCTGCGCAGAGGCCGCCGTGGGAGAGGGAGCCCGGGCCGCACCCTCACTGCCCAGGAGAAGCCTTACCGAGTCTGCTCTCCCTCGCTGCAGCGTTTGAGCAGCCGGTGATGTTAGTGTGTCTGGGGTCGGGCTAAGAAGAGTCTGTTGTGAATTTAATTATAACCACTGCACTGTAATAATTCAAGGTCGTATTATCATCTTGTAAACAGAATTTGTTCTCATTCGCTCTTTGCCTGATTCAGGAGTAAAGCTAGGAGCTTTTGAATCATGATTATTATTCATGAGTCCTCTGCCAATGCCAATGTGTCAATCTGCAAAGATCATATCTCCCCCCAAAGTTTTTGTAACTTGTTCTGTTAAGAAAAATGATGGACAAGGAAGAGAACATGATAATTGGGGTATTGTTTTTTAAAATAAACTGCCAGGGAGACAGCATGTTGGGTCATTAATTCTGAATAGCGGTGAGTGTGTTTTAGGTTTTAGGCTGCCATAGAAGACCGTAGGTGCTGTGGCTCGCAGGGGTGCTTGGGGAGGTTGGAGGGAAGCCGGTCCTAGCCGGGGAGCCTTTGGACCCCCAGAGCCGTTCTCGAGAGCTCTTCCATGTCAGTCCACCCAAACACCTCTGGGAATGCCTGGAGGACAGACTGACTGAGGCTGGAGTTGGCCTGCCCGGCCAGGGTTGGGGTCATTCAGACCTTGCCGCTCCTGCCGTCGTCCCCCCACCCCCACGTCACTGGGGACTGTCCTGTTAGATCAGAGGACTGCCCTTGGGTGACCACAGAGCTCATTGCTTCGGGGAAAGGCAAGTCATTCTGCCAAGCAGGTAATTTCTCATGAGAGGGATTCACCGTGCCCTGCCTCCCCCAGTGCCCTTTGCATCTGCTGCGAGCTGCTGGGTCTCGCAGGGGAATCGAGGACACTGGAGGAGGGCCACGTGCCCAAGATCTCACTGTGCCGTGGCCACTCAGTGGCCTGTCCTTCACAAAGATAACCACAGATATCACTCGATGCTGTCCCTGCGTGATTTCCTGCCAAGGGGCACACAGCGGCCTGCGGAACTGCCCCTCACCTTCGTATCTGGTGTGTAGTGTGGTGCTTTTCCGTAAGTTCCCCTTTTTCAGCTTTTACCGTGCACATGGGTTTTCAGGGTCATCTGAAAACAGAAAGGATGAGAAACTTACCAGCAGGGGGCAGCCGTGTAAGAAGCCTCCCTAGAACGCTAGGGCCAGGGCAGAACGGCCAAGTGACTCAGAAGCTGCTGAGTCACAGATCACATTGGTCACCAGTCCTTACAGGTGGAAGGACTCAGTGAGCTCTGCATGAAGTGGATGTGTTCTTCCCAGAAGTGTGCTCACCAAGCCTTTCCCCGGAGGGAAGGTGGAGATGCCGTGGAGTGTCAGTGCGAAGGCTCTGAATGACCTGTGCCATCGGGCTTCGCCGGGGTAAGGGCCATGGTGACAGCAGAGTTCCGGCACGAACAGCAGCACCACGTGCCATCTGGTGCAGGCTGCCAGGCCACCTCACGGCTGCCCAGTACCAGACCCCGAGTGTGGGGATCTCGGGGGCCCTTGTCACAACTTCTGAGTGCCCTGTTACTAGACCCTTTAGAAATAGATGAAGTTCTTTGGGAGAGCAAAGGTGGAATAGTCAGGGGGTTCTGTGTCATGAGTCGTAGTTAGTGAGCGACACTGTGCTTCTCGTAAGTGAGTTCTGGGGATATTTTAGGGCAGAGGGAACTCGTAAGGAGTCTCTCGGGTTTATTACTGGCTCTGTCACATTTACTGGTGTAGAATCTGGGACATCCAGCTTTCCTAAAATTATGCAAGCCACAACAGCAAGCTCGAGAGAGAATTCTTTTTTTAAAAAGATTTTATTTTTAGAGATGGAGAAGGGAGGGAGAAAGAGAAGGAGAGAAACATCAAAGTGTGGTTGCCTCTCACGCACTCCCAACTGAGGATCTGGCCTACAACCCAACCCGGGCATGTGTCCTGACTGGGAATTGAACCGGCGACCCTTTGATTCACAGCCTGACATTCAAGCACTGAGCCACACCAGCCAGGGTAGAATTCTTGTAAATGTATTAAATAGCTCCTTTTGCCTCATTAGAGATAAGCTGTGTCTTGAGGGTCGGGTCCCTGGTTATTTGTGACAGGAACGACCTCTGTGCGGGCAAGTTTCTGTGGCAGGAAGGTTAAACCAGAGATGAGTCAGGAGAAAAGAGATTTTGGTGGTGGGTCACAGAAAAAGTAGCTGATTTGATAGATTAAAGAAAATTTTCAGCCCTGGCTGGTGTAGCTCTGGATTGAGCGCTAGCCTGTGAACCAGACGATCGTGGTTCGATTCCCAGTCAGAGCACATGCCTGAGTTGCAGGCCAGTTCCCAGCAGGGGACACATGAGAGGCGACCATACATTATCTCTCTCCCTCTCTCCTTCCCTTCCCCCTTCCCCTCTAAAGATAAATGAATAAAATCTTAAAAAAAAAAGAAAATTTTCACATTCCACCTAGGAGCTGTTTAATACATCTAAAGAATGACTTCAGTGATTCCTAAGAACTCTGACAGCTAACCTGAGGGGGAATAGAGGGAGGGTGAAGGGGCACAAGCTGTTTGGGCCCAAGTGCAAAGCCACACACAGTGACTGGGTGGACTTAGAGGAATCCCGCCCCGTCCTTTGCCTGAGCGCAGCATCCTTACAGCCCTGTGGGCCTTCGTGGTGTCCACTGTTGACCAGGGAGCGGATCCGGTCCGAGGCGGCAGGTGCTGCAGAACTGGCACACCTGGCACACCTGGCTTCGAAGGCCTTCTCCGACGCCAGCCATGCAGAGTCCCTCTGGCCGCTCACCTGACTGCAGCTGCCGCCTTCTTGGCTTCGCCTGGGGACCCCCTAGGGCTGGTGTATGTAGTGCTCACAAATGCACGTACCAAGCGAGGGGGAATGAATCCCTTCCCTCCATTCCCTCCAGATTGGTCATGGGAAGCATGAGGCTGTTGCAGTTTTCCGGTCAGCAGGGGGCACAGTGTGGACTCGGTCAGGTTTCCTCAAGCCCTAACCTGACCCCCTCCTGGCGAGCGACTGACCTCACACAGGCGCCTCCTCCTACTTGGTCGACCTGGGAAGACCACTGTCGCCTGTGTCAGGCTTCGATGGGAGAGTCCCCGTCAGCTCGTCCCTCGGTGTGCTCTCAGGGTGAGTTCACCTCCAGAGTCACCTCGGACTTCACCTGGACTTTGTATTGCCCTGTGATGCCATCCTTTCAGGGCCTGCCGGAGCAGAGGAAAGTCCACGCTCATCGGCAGGCCACAGGTAATGGTCTGGTTGCCCCGGAGCATGGAGACTCATCTTCGAGGGGAAATGATGGGATTCGAGACCCGTGAGGGTCTCAGTGGAGTGCACCACCGCCCAGCTGTTCCTGGGGACAGGATGGCCTTGGAGAGAAAGAAGTCCCTGTAAATTACTTTTCAGAGCCTACAGTTCAACTTGCGGAGTTCTGGTTTTTAAACATGACTTCAGTTTCACCCAGTGGGAAGTCTTTACTGAACCCGTAAGTGAGGCTTTTACTGTGTGGAGTTACACTTGAAAGAGCACAGTTCAACTTTGACTTCATTCTCATTTATCAGCAGCCAGGGTTGCTATCCCAGCTCCAATGCACCTCATTAAGAATTTTCACAGGATGCATTTTGCCAGAAAGGGGTAGAAGTGCTCCCCAGTCGACAGGAAGTTTGGTGATGGAGTGTGGGAAGATCATTGGTGCATCTGTCCCCAGTCCGGAGCAGGCCATGAGTCCCTGCCAGGCCCTGGACAATGGGAGGGGACCTCCTTCAGGCTGGTCCGGAGCTGAGCCCTTGGTGGGGGTCAGGTGGGGACAGGACTGGAAACAGGTGTCAGGATCCTTGGAATCGGAAGGAGAATTTCTGCGATGGTGCAAATGCCATTACCTGCGAGCTATAATCCTGAGGACCCAGCAGCACAGATCCCATTACTCTGGCTTTTTAAATTTTGTGCTTTATTCACAGTGTTTTCTCAGGAACGTTGCCACGTGCAGGTGGGTCCCCCTGCAGCGTGTGTCTGCTGGACTCCGCTGGCTGACCTTGGGGCTGTCGCACCAACCAGGTGTCCACCACACTGACCAGTCTCTTCTCCCGCCTCCCGCAAACCAGAACAGGGTGGGCCTGGAGCCGTGCATCAGGCACCTTCAGGAAGTGAAATGGGGAACCTCTGAGCTTGGTCCATGGGAGTGTGCAGGGAAGGTGTGGGGGCCTCAAAACCCACCATGCTTCAGAGAGGCCTGGCCACTGGCCGTGTCCTGGGATGGACTCCCTGAGCCCTTGGTGTGTCCTGCTTGACAGTGTCCTGTGTGCCTGAGGTCCCGGTCACACTCCAGCAGTTGGATCTCTGAGTAGCTAAGTGATAAGCACCCACACAACTGGACGCCAATAAAACCCCCACACACCGAGGCTCGGGTGAGCGCCGCTGGTTGGCGACACTTGGCACACGCCGTCCCACGGCTGGTGGGAGAGCAAAGGGCTGTCCGTGGCTCCATGGGTGGAGTGTACCTGGCAGCTCCTGCCTGATCTCTCACGGACTCCTCCCTGGGCACCTCTCACCTTTGCTTTCTAAAAAAATGTGTGAGTTCCTCTGAGGTGGCCTTGGGGACCCCTGACATGGGAACGATCTCCAGGTGGCTGGGCTTGGAGCCCCCATGCTTTCCTCTGAGAGGGACAATTTCTTGTTAACTTCCTACAAAGTGGCCAGTTACCAGACCAGCCCGGTGACCCAGGGACCCACGACCCTCCCATGATGCCCTCTGGCTTATTTGGGTCAGGACTGGAACACATAAGCAGACTTAGAAGAACTCAGAAATGGCCACGGGAAAACACAAACAGCCAACATGACGCAGCCTGCGCATCTGGGCTTGCTAATTAATGGCCGAGCCTTACCCCTGACCACTGGCAGCCCACACACTTTTCAGAGAAGCTGTTCTAAGCCCCCTCTTCCACCTACCTGGAGCCAGTCTGAGCTGGGATTTCCTGTCTGGGTTCCAGCCTCCTGCCAGCACTAATGTCCCTGGGACAGACCTCTGACCCCTGTGCCTGGAGCCAGTTGGGGGAGGGGTGGTGGTATCACTCATCTGTTACCCACACACAGTACAGGACATGGGGTGGGTGGGCGGGAGGACTGTTGCAGAGAGTTGTTGAGCAAAGTGCTCCTCTTGGATTTTCCTCTTTGTTTACTCAGTTTGCATTGGAAACTTCTCTCCTGTTTACATGTCCTGAGGTTAGCACGGTTGCTCAGTAGAAACCCCACCTTAAGGCAGGGCCTTGGGCTGAATCCTCGTACCCCAAGAGCAGGCACAACCCCAACTCCAGTGGCATTGCTCTGAGTCGCCACAGACAAGGGGAGCCTTGTTTTTCAGTGACAGGGCTTTCTGGAAAGCTTTGTCAGTATACATGCTTTAAAAAGTTTTGTTAACTTTTAAAAAGTTTTGTACATATGAAACACAAATAGATTAACTATACACCATCACTATCTTAAATATATTTTAAAGTTAATTTAAAATTTTACCAACGAGGACATGGAAGCACAGACAGGTCGAGTGAGTTGCCCAGGACACACAGCTAAAAAAAAAAAAGTGAATGAATTGGAATATAAACCCAGGCAAGTGGCTCCAAGGCCCCCCATGGTCCTAACTGCTACCCTATTCATTTAGTTACACCTGCTATAAAACATCTCTAAGAGTACCTAACATGAGCTTATGTGTGTATGTATATGTGCATGTGTATAGGTCTGCATGTAGTTGTGTATTTGTGTGTGTGTGTGTGTGTAAGACACAAAGACATATCTTTTGCCTTTTGGCAGAAGGTACCCTTCCAAAAGGGCAGAAACCATGTTTGTCTTGATAGGTGCTCAACACATACCTATTGCATAATTGGCTGCCATTCCGGGTTTGCTTTAAATGCTAAGTGGACGAAGCCCTTGCACATAGGGTTTTTCTCAGACGTAACTGCAGCAGTAAAGCCTTAAGTGTCTGCCATGCCCTCTTCTAATCGCTTTTGTTTTGCAGTGTCAGAGCGCGTCGCACCACAGGTGCCCAGCAGATGGCGCTGCGTCCCTGGGACTGAGCCCCTCCACGGCGCGAGTACCTTCGCTGGCCCCCCCTTCCGGTTTCCTAACTTGGTCTCAACCTCACTGAGACAGTCTGATCTTCCCTGATGCATCCACTATTTGAAAAGGAAAATTAGGCAGATTTATAAATGTCCCCAGGTGGAGCCCTGCTTCCCCCACATTCCACAGTTCCTCCCACTGAAGGGGGTGTGGCCTGCGTCCCTGGCACGCCAGGGGAGTGGATTCTGTCACCAGGCAGCACAAGCACTTAAGAAACGCCTACAGTTGTCCTCTAAGTCCACTTCTTCCCCGGGAATGCCTGCTTTAGCGCTGGAACCGGCTGGCTCTGTCTTCACCTCAGAGCCGGCCAGCAAGCCGGGTGGAGAGGCAGGAGACCTAGACCAGAAGCCTGGCTCCCACTTATCCAGGAGGAGCCAGCTCCCTGAGCCTCAGTGGTCTCACCTGTCAAGTGGGGATAATCGTGGCACCTCCCGTCAGAGAATAAGTCCGCGCAGGTGATGGTCAGATGCTGCCTTGCTGCCTCGCCAGGGAAACCCACAACCGCAAAGACAGGGTTTGTGTCTGACCGAGGGGACGGGGCAGGGAGAAGCTGGGTGTCTGGAGGAGGCCGGCTTCGTTCTCCTTTCTTAGGTGAGACGCGCAGGGGCTGGCAGGGTGTTCTGCCCTTGGTTGTTCGTGGGCCTCCAAAAGCACATGGGGTTATGTCTGTCACGTTCAGGACAGGCTGTGCCTGCGCCCATCTATCCCGGGCTCTGGTGGGCCCCGCCTCCTGTGTTCCAGGCGGGCTCCGTTTCCCATGTCCAAGTGCCCTCGTCCTCCCTCCAGGGTGGCCGTGAGGCTTGAAGAACAGGTGTGACAATGTGCTGGGACACGGGGCATGTCACACGTGTGCGACATGCTGCGACGATTAGTCTTGCCCAAACCTACCTCCCACGAGTCGCTCAGACCAGACACCCTTTTCTTCCTTCTTGTCTTCCTTCTCCCAATCCAAGCAGGCCCTGCCGGTGCCTGCCCAGGTATCTCTTGAATTGGTTCTCTCCACCCCCATTTCCAGGAACCTAATGCCCAGCTTGCCTGTCCACCCATTCTCCATGCTTAGAAAGCCACACACCCGTAACTCACCTGCATGAAGCTCTCCAGTGGTCCCCAGAACCCCCAGAATGTTTCTTGCAGTGACTTCTGGGACCTCGGGTTATGTTCCTCCATAAAGGGGGAGAAGGGTAGCACCTGTGAGGGTGTTTGTGCGTTTTAAAGAAAGTAGCCTGCTGCTTTGGTTTGAATGTTTGTGTCCCCTGAGATTCCCACCTGACTCCCAGCACCAGAGAGGGAGTGTTTGTTCAATGGCCAGGAATTGCTTCTACCTGGGCCTCTCACCTGTGTCCCTGGGTGAGCAAATGGGGGAGAAGGGGTCCTGACACCTTCGCTCAGCAACTCACCTGTCGGGTATGGGTCTCTGTGTCCTCATTCATTCTTTATGTGTGGTGAGAATGTTTAAGGTTTATTCTATGAACAATTTTCAAACACACGACACAGGATTATTAACTATAGTAATGGGACTCTTCCCACGTCGGGGACACTAAGAGAAATACAGCTGCCTTGACCTCAAGAGCTAAGGGGGAGACACTGTCCCTTGCAGAGAGGGAACGGGGACTGCTTTCTCAGCAATGGGACTAGAGGGACCTTCAGGCCTAACTGCTGTGACCCGAGTTGTGCTGAGGCTGTGGCAGCTTCAGAACTGGGGGTGGAGCACATAAAAGAAGACCTATTTCCTCAGTTCTGACCTGGATCCTCTCTGGGATTTCCCCAGAGCGTCTTAACACACATCCCTGGTCCCAGGAAGGGCACTGGATTGCAGGCCAGCAAATCAAAGTCCAGTTCTGGCCATGTATACCCTACAGCCGTTCTCCAGGAGCTGGTCCAAGGGTATGGGCCAGTCTGGCGGCTCAGTCCCCCACAGCCAGCAGCGTGCCCCACGTGCAACAGGCTGGATGATTTTTTTTGGAAAGATTACAGCCTAAGGACAAAGCTGGTGGGAGCCAACTAGGAAACGAGTCACCTGAGGAAGGAGAAGTTCATGGTCAGCTGGGCACTGAGGACGTCAAGTTCCCCCACCCCAGCAGGTAGTTAGCTTTCCCGGGGGGGGGAGGGGGAGAGAGGGAGGGAGGCTGTCAGTAAATGCACCTCATGACGGAGCCGCCTCCTCCTCCCTCTCTGTCCCCTTACCTGGATTTATTTTTCTGCAGGGCATTCATTGCCACGTGAAAAATGCATGTGTGTGTTTTGTATTGACCTACTTTCAAGTTCACTGACTCGTGCTCTGCCCCGTCCAGGCTGCCATTAAACCACCCTCTGAGTTCTCGCTTCTAGACAGTGTGGGTTAGAGTGCTGCTTAATTTTCCATGGATTATACATTCTTGATTAAAATCCTCCATTCATCTCTTGTGCATCATTTCTATGTGCATCTATTTTTAACACGTTAATTTTAATTATTCTGAAGCTCATATTGGTTCACTCCACCATTTACATCATCTGTAGGTATGCTGCTATGGTCTTTTTATATGGTTATGAGTGATATTTTTTCCTCTTTAAATAGCACACGATTTTTAAAAGGATTTTATTTATATTATTTTTAGAGAAAGGGGAGGGGAAGGAGAGAGAGAGAGAGAGAGAGAGAGAGAAACACCAATGCGAGAGATGTCAGCTGGTTGCCTCTTGCACATCCCCAGTGGGAGACCTGGCCCAAAACCCAGGCATGTGCCCTGACTGGGAATCGAACCAGTGACCTTCTGTCTCACAGGCCGGCATTCAGTCCACTGAGCCACACCAGCCAGGGCTACATGATTTTTGACATGTAAAGTACGCCAGTTATTTTGTATAAAGGACCTGTCGAGGCTATGGTGAGGTTCCACGGTTTCCCAATTCCCTCCATAGAGAATTTCTGTGTTTTCCCCCCATTTTTCCTGCTGTTGCTGCAGGAACGGCAGAGACGGGAGTGGGGAGAATACTTTGCTGTTGCTGCTCATCGCTGTTTTCTAAGCACCTGGGAATGTTTGGCACGTAGTAGGTGCTCAAAAACACTAAAAAATACTTGCTGAATTAAACTGAATTTGGTTGAAGTTTTAGGGCCTGTGAAGTTTCTTTGTTCAGCCTCAAACAACACAGAACAATTCTTCCCCCACCAGCTTTATTGGGGTATAACTGACAGATAAAATTATATGTATTTAAAGTGTGCAATACATATACATTTGTGAAATGATTAGCACAAGCAAGGCAATGAGCACATCCATCACCTCACCTACTTACTTTTTTATGGGTGGTGAGAATGTTTAAGATTTATTCTCTGAGCAATTTTCCAGCACACAACAGGATTATTAACTACAGTCACCACGTTGTGCTTAACATCCTCAGAACTTCTTCTCATAACTGGAGTTATTTAACACCTCCTACGCTCAGCGGTGTAAAAGATGCTCCAAGTCCTCCAAGTCTATAATGGGGGAGTCATAATATGGACCTAAAAGGTTGCAGTGAGAATGTAAAGACAGCTTGTGTGTATACACTGTACCTTAGCTCAGGGCTTTGCTCACAGGAGGTACCAAGCCAATTGAAAACCCAGGCTACCCTGCCATTTTTTAAGTGATTTGGGTGGCTTTCGTTACCTGTAGGTGTGGCAGTGGTGACCAAGGGCCATGAAGGCCCTGAGAGGTGTTTAGAAGGTAGCACCGGAGGGGCCAGGGTGAGGGGGAAGCAGGGGCTTAGTGCAAAGCCAGAGTTTCTGCAGCAGGGCCTGGGAACTGGCATTTCCCGGGCCAATCTCAGGGCTCCAGATGCTCCTGTTGTCCAGGGCTTCCCTCCCCTGATGACAGTGCCCGCCAGTGGTACAAAAATGTACCAGCAGTTGGGGTGGTTTCCCACATGCCTGGGTGTGCTGGGGCGCTGGGGGAGGGAACTCGAGGGAGACAAACCCCAGCATCTTTTTACTTGACGTGAGTGTGCAGACTGAGAGAGCCAAGAGCTGTCGGGAATCACGATTAGACTCTGGTCACACACGAGGAGCTCGGAGGCCCATGCTGCCCGACTCCCAGGTTTTCATCAGTGTGGCTGTTGTTCGGGTCTTTGATGCCAGTAGCCAACCCGACCGACTGAGATGCTCCAAGTCCAAGTAATGAAGGGCAGGGAGAAGAGGAGGCTTGGAATTCGGCCCCAGGTTTGGGATAATGAAGCTTCTTGCTGAATGTCTGCAGGTCTTGGTATGCACTGAACAGCCCGAGGCTGTGTGTGTGTGAGAAAGAGAAATCATTCCTCCTTGGGGTTATTTATTAAACAGCAGCGTTTCGTTAGTAGACATCTTCTAATCAATCACTTCTGATAGAGCGATCAGTTATACCGGCAGCAAGACCAAATTTCTCAGCAATCCGGGGCAGTCACTAGCCACGCCACAGCACCTCCCAGGGGACGGGTGTGTGGGGGGGTACACACGTGTGTGTGTTTGTGTGTGTGTGTGTGTGTGTGAGAGAGAGAGAGAGAGAGAAAGAGAATGCTTTGGGGCCTTCAAGGGGAACGCAGAGAATCTAGGGTCTGGATGAAAATGCTTTCCGTTAAACGCCTTCTCAAACCATTTCTAGGGGCCGGAAGAGGTGTGCGTGTGGTTACAAATGCGTCTAAATCGATTATCCTTGGAGGTCCTTTGTCATCTCTGAACTCAGCTTTCTCATCTCCAAACGGGGGTCAACAGCAGACCCTACCCACTGCACCTGCCGCGAGGGTGAAGGGAGACGTCACAATCTCAAATTCCTGGCAGAGTGTCTCTCATCTCTCATCGTTTTCTTTTTCAAAACTTTTCTTGGATATTCCTCCTGGCATTCTTTTCCTAATGAACTTTAGAATCATTTTGTCCACAGATTCCCGTTTTAACTTTGGCTCACCTACACAGATTTGAGCATTGAAAAATCGCTGTAATTCCCTCTGGTCCTGAGCTCTGCCACACAGGCTCCGTATCTCGGAGACATTCCCTCTCCCACCCTCTGAGAGGGGGGCTCCTGGCCTCACTTCTGCGCACACTGCTCCCTTTAGTGGGCCCGGACCCCCTCCTGGGATGGGGGGGTGGTCTGCTCACCTCCCCACCCACCTGGGCTGGGCCCGGGGGTGACTGCTTCTCCTCTGGACGTGCAGGGGTTCTAACCTTTTCTCTAAAGGTCAGTACTTTTGGCTTTGGGCACACAGTCTCTATAACAACTCCTGAACCCCTGCTTTGTGGAAAAGCAGCCACAGATGGTATGGAAATAAATGGGTGTGGCTGTGTGCCAATTAAATTTTGTTTATAAAAACACGTGCCGGGCTTGATTTGGCCAACCTGCCCTAGTGGACAGTTCGGAGGGCAGAGTCTTGGGCCAGCCTGCTTGGGGTTGAACCCAGGGTCTGCCCCCGTGTGTCTCTGTAGCCTCAGGTCACTTGTTGAACCTCTTGGTGGTTAAGCTCCTGTGGGGGTTCGTTGGAGGTCTCAGCGAGTCCGGGCTGAGGGACGCTCAGAGGGCTGGGAAAGCGTGAGTTCTGCGTGTGTCCGGGAGAGTGTTTCCAGAAAGACTAACGTCTGGACTGGGGGGCCCTGTAGAGAAGACCCACCCTCGCCAGTGTGGGTGGGCTCCATTGGTCCTTTGAGGGCCTGAATGGAACCAAAAGGCTGAAGAGGGACAAACTCCCTCTCTCTGCTGGAGCCCAAACACCCCTCCTCTCCTGCCCTCAAATATCAGGGTTCCTTGTTCTCAGGCATTTAGACTCAGCTAGGCTGGGGTCTTACTCCTTCAGCCCCCTGGTCCTCGGGCCTGTGGGCTCTGAATGAGTCATATCACCGCCTTCCTGGGTCTGGAGCTCACAGATGGCAGATGTGATCGTGCGGCTTCTCACCCTCTATAACCTTGTGAGCCGATTCCTATATCAAATCCCCTGTTTATCTATTTACCTACCTACCTACGTATCCATCCATCTAACCTATTGATTCTGTTTCTCTGGAGAAGCCTGACCAATATACGCCCCCATACCCATTCTCCCCCCTTCACAGCAGGCAAGATTTTAGCTGGCACTTGGCATTCTGGAATCAAGACCACACTCCCAGCTACGTGTGATCCCATGACTACATTCTAGCCCATGGAATCTAAGCCCAAATGCCCCGGGCTGGTTCCCAGGGATCCTTCCTGCAGAGACAGCCCTCTGCCTGTCTCTCACATGGGTTCTCCTGTCCTGCTGCCGGCACGGGGCTGCTGCAGTGTGGACCTCGGGCCGGGGCCACTTCTGGGGACAACATGGAGGGGAGCTCTATAGACTTCATGGCGCCGAGTCTCCCTCAGTGCCCAGCTGACTGCTGGCCTGTTGAGTGGGAGAAACACAATTGCCACTGTGACCCTGGGGTGTGTGTCACTCACAGCAGAACCTAAGTGAACGAATGCGCCCCTGAGGCTCAGCATCCTGTTTGTGAGTGACGGTAACCGCAGCCCCTCCCTCACTGGGAGGACTTACTGTGCTGGCACGTGTAACACGCTTACTAGAGACGTGCCCGGTAAGCAGCAGATGCTCAGTAAGTGAGCGGTCACTCAGCCACTCCTTAATGACCCTGGGTGAGGGGACCGGGGCGCAGGGGGAGTTAGGATGGCAGGTAGGGTTATACTTATCTGCTTTAGAAAGAAACACACAAATTAGAGGCTTCAGCAAGGTAGAAGTTTATTTTTACCTTGTGTAAAAAAGTCCAGGGCTTGTGGGGTAGGCCCCCAGAGCTCTCTGATCCCCAGTCTTGTGGGCGTAATCCTGCTCCTCATGGTCCCAGGCAGCTGCCAAAGCTCCCACCCTCACCTCCACTTTCCATCAGGATGCCGGAAGGTGCACAGAAGGTGCACCTGCTTGGCTTGAAAGACTCGGTGGAGGTCACACTCAACACTGTCTACGTCCCGTTAGCCACCTTGTGCTCACACGGGCACGCTGAGAGGCCAGGAGGCTGGGGATGCACAGTCCTCTAGACAAGTAGCAGCCTGTACTGCAGAGTCCCACCCGTTCCAAAGCCCACATTCTACTCTGCTGCCCTCCATGGCTCCTCATCTTCACCTGTCCTGTGAGTTTGCTGTGGAAAGAACGTGGGCTGAGAGCCAAATCTAAGTGGCCCCTTGTTGGCCGCGTGATCATGGACAAGTCACTTGACTTCTCTGTGCTCCTCCTCAGAGGAAGCCATTCATACTCCCCTCTGGGCTGTGGTGGGGTTACACGCGGTGGTAAATGTCAGGAGCCTAGACTTGGGGACTGCCTTTAGTCTGCTCCTCTCTGAGCACCCACTGTGTGCCTGGTGTCCACTGGGTCCCCAGAGAGAGAGAGAGAGAGAGAAGCAACAGAAAACCAATGTGAAATACTAAAGGGTGTGCGAATAGGAGTGATTATTTGAACATAATTGCATTTGACTTTTTTTGTTCCAGATGGGCAGCAAGCCCACCCGACTTCCCCGAGGCCCGGCGCCGAGGCCCAAGGCTAGTCACGAAGGGCGGCTGGGAGTGGAGGCAGGAGGCAGGGGCGAGGTACAGCCAGGAGACTCTGGGCGGGCCCAGCTGGCACCCCGGGTGTACTGGGGTGAGAGGAAGGCCAAGGGTGGTGGTGCTTAGCCCAGCATTGCAGGGTGGGGCCAGCACCCTGAGAAGGAGCCCAGAACGGCGTATCCTAGGAGCTGCCAAGCGCCCTTAACTACCCGGCATGGAGCAGTGCTGATACACGGTGCGGCCCTCCAGGCAGGTGCAGAGGCAGGCAGCGTCTCTGTCCGCTCAGGGCTCCATTCTCTCCACCGAGGGCAAGATCCGAGCTGTGGGGACAGAAAACCATGGGCCCAGGGCCCTCGACACTCTGACTGCTTCCGATTTCAGGGGGTCTTGAACACTTCGCGTTGTCTTTAACAGTGAGCACTAAATGTGGGCATGGCTTGCTCTCCACAAGGCGCTCCCACCAAACAGCTCAGAACGGGGTCGGCAAACCTCCTCCTCAAAGGGCCAGAGAGGTGACACTTTAGGTTTTCTGAGCCATGTTTGGTCCTCAGGCCATCCTGTGACCTGGTTTGGAGACCGTGGTAAGGTGACTCACATCGCCTGCAGGATCCCAAAGCACGAGAGGGCCTTCCCTGCCGGCACACATCCCCGGCAGCACCGCTGGCACAGGCCCGCCGCCTTCCAAGCCTCCTCCCCCTAGGACGCTCCTTGTCCTGGTGCCCTCCCACCTCCCTGCCTCTCCTTCTCAGACCCTGTTGGTACCCCGTCCCCCTACGGCGCTGTGACACCCGGCTGCCTACCGCTCTCCAGAGGTCACCCACTGCCCCTGGGGTGGGCGATGGAGAGCCCACCTGTGCAGAGGGTCTTCAGGAACATAAATGATGTTTCACAGCAGCCTCACAGGCAGCCCAAAATAAGGGAGAGCACATCTCAGAAAGAAACGTGTGGCCTGTGAGCTGATAATAGGAAACCCATACAAGTTTTAAAGGAACTGCATCAGCTTGTACTGGAGAGACAAAGTTCAAAGTAACAAGAATCCTGATCATAGGACAAGTGGGAGGCAGGCTGACTGCTCCCAGAGACCGCTTCTTAGGAAAAGGAATGATGGCCCAGGGAGCAAAGTCATAGGGAAGCACTCCCAGGCACCAGGAACAGGTGATGTGCTCAGCTGGGTTTGAGAATTGCTATAGACCAGGCACTCCTGTGGGCCTCCCACTTCCCCCCTCCCTGCCCCAACCCCACCCCTTATTGTTGGGTGTGTTATTGTGTTTATGCTCTGCCTGTGTCACCTCGTGTGCTGGGACTGGGAATGTGGGGGAACATCATTCATTGTGTGTTTAGTTCTCTCAGATCGCGAGCACTGCAGTTGAGGAGCTGCTCCTGAGAACCCCGTCTTCGTCTCTGCAGGCTGCTGTTTCCGAACTGCCCAGACCGTGAGGATTCTGAACCTCGGAAGCTTCTTCCTCACAGTTGCCGGGGTTGGGAGTCCAAGGTCACGTGCCCCTGTGGCCGTTCCGGTAAAGACCCTCTTCCTGAGCCTGAGCCAGGGCCTTCTTGCTGTGTCCTCAGCAGGACAGAGGGGCGGGGGCGCTCTCTGAAGCCCCCTTCGTAACAGCGCCAATCCCGTCCAGGACAGCTCCACATTTAGAGCCGAGGCACTGTCCCACCTCCAAATACCATCCTCTCTGGGAGGGTCGAGATTTCAACGCTGGAATTCAGACCCCAGAAAGCCTCCTCCACACCTGGACCTGACAGATACCATGGGGTCCTTTGTCTTGAGCCTGAGCCTGATGCCCTAATAGGACGAAAGTTGGGGTGTCCTGGCAGGGGAGCAGTGATTTTGCACATGGAAGGGGTGTGCACTGCCGTGGTTATAGACAGGGTGCTGGTAGTTTGCCTCCCGAGCTGGCCGCCACTGATCCCTGTGTGCACACCTCGTACTTTTCCATGGAGGAGTGCATGCTTCTGAGTCCTGGAGTGTAACTTGTGCTTCTCCTGTGGTAGAAATTAGCATCCGACGCGGGGTGGAGAGGCAAGCATTCTGGGGACCATCACAGGAGCATGTACTGTGGCAAGATGGTTAATTTGGGTGGAAATAAATCCCCTGTGTTCCCAACGGCCCGTCTCCCTCTGTCCAGCCGTGGAGAACGTGTCCTCGGCAAGGCCGAAAGGAAAGCCAGTGTCCGGAGTCTCTGCTTCAATTAAAGCTGAGTCTTTCGGAGCCTGCAGGCTGCGGCCAGGCAGTCTTCACCCCATCCAGGTGGCGTGTTCCTGTCTGCTCCAGTGGCGGAGTGCCTGTGGCTGCAGGCCACGCAGCTGCCAAGACCGCAGGGCTACGGAGAGAGAACTCGAGAGTGCACAGGGCAAGTGCAGGTTCCTGGGTGCGTGTGTGCCCGAGAGAGAGAGAGAGAGAGAGAGAGAGAGAGAGTGCACACTCTTTGTTTCCCTGGGGTTATGCTGGCTTTGGTTTGGGATGGACCAGATGTCTTTTCAAAAGAACCTACCAACCTGCCAGGCTGTCATGGGCTTTTTGATGGGTCACCCCCTAATTAGACTGACAAGACCCTTTGGTCAAGCTCCTCCCCCTGTGCCATTTTGACTTCTCTTGCACATGTGCTTGCCTCCCCCTCCCCCCAAGGGTGGGGGGAGGGGAGGGGTTAACCCCCCTGGCAGAGTGATGCTCTGACTCCCTGGGGCATGGAGCTGCAGCCTCCTGGTGACGCAAACAGGCTCCTGCTCCCCAGCTCACTAAGCTCAATGTCTCACTCCCTTTGCTCCTTTATTAGCATCTAGTTAAGTACCTACAGCAACACCTTGACCAGGGGATACAGTAGAGATGATGCGCAAGCCTAGGTCATAAGAAACAGCTGCTGCCCGGGTCTCCGGGAAAGCTTACCCTTGATATATGCCCTCTGGGAATCCAGCCCTCATGCCGTGAGACAGCCCCAAGCCCGTGGAAAGGCCATTCGGAGTTCCAGTTGTCAGATCCAGCTGACAGCCAGCATCTCCCGGCAGCCCTGTGAGTGTGCCACTGTGGACAGGTAACCTAGGTGAGCCTTCAGATGGCTGTCGACCAAGCCACCCTGGGACTGAAACTGCATGAGAGAGCCCAAGTGAGAGCAGCCTGGCTGAGTCCAATCATCCTGCAGAGCCATGGGTGATACTAATAAATTGTTTTAAGTCACCCAGTTTGGGGGTGGTCTGATGCAGCAGCCAATAACTAGAACGTCTGCTTTTTTTTTTTTTTGCTATCAGGGAGAATCAAGTTTCCTAGGTACCCCTGTCATCTGGGCATAGCAGTGTGGCCCAACTGAAGGCACTGGGAGACTGGGAGGCGGAAGGAAGGGAGAAGGCAGGGTGTTTTCTTTCCCTCTCTCTGCGGAGGTGGCCCCTCCCACAATGGCTGCCGCTCCTCCTTGGTGCCGTCTCTTGTCAGGGAGACCCTCCCCCTGTGGCTTCTGGCTCCTACCAGATGGCCGCCGCCTCTGACTGCCAGCAAGTATCTCTTACCCCTCGGCTGCAGGTGTGGTCGCAGCTCCCTGCCGTTGCTACACCATCGCCCATTAAGCTCACCTTCCCATCACCTGTGTAGCCAGTGCCTGTACTTAAATTCCTTCTGTCTGAAACACGAGAGTGCTCTCTGTTTTCCTAACTGAACCTTGAGTGATGCCGTGTGGAGGACACTGGGATGCAGACCAGCAGGTCAGCACGGCTTTGCTGAGGAAGGGACCTCTGAGCTGGGAGCTGATGAATGAGTGAGATGTCTGGGCATCGGAGGTAAGCAAGTGCAAGTGGTCCCAGTGGGGCGGACAGCTTGACACATGAGGGCTCTGGGAAAGATCGGCAACGTGCTGGGCCGCAAAGAAAATGAGGGGGGTGGGATTTGCCTGAGACAAGGTAGAGAAGACGGCAGGGCCGATCACGGGCTCCCAGTCTTCAGTTAGAATCACCTGGGCAGAGTTTTACAAAATGATGCTCTGACCTGACCCTAGGTCAACTGAATCAGAATCTTTTGAGACTGGGTCGGTGGGATTAGTATATGCAGTCAGGGCCGAGAACCAGTAGGCCAGAACGTTCACGTCCTTGCGAGCCACGGTCTTTACAACCTGGGCAGTGGGACGATCAGGAGGTTGGTGGGTGGGCTGGTGGTTGAGTGAGAACGTGGTTAGAGGGACCTGGAGTGGAGGCAGGAAGACCTGTGGGAGGCAATTGTGGCCAGTCAGGAAGAACTGGTGTGGGCTTGCTGATGGTGGGAATGGACCCAAGTAGATGGTTCAGTCTTGCTGGGCTAGACTGCCGGGAATGACCTCACTCAGTTTTTCACGTCTCGTCACCCTGCTCTGCATTTTCTTGCTCCTTGTTTGCCCCCTGCAGGTGAGCGCTGCACTCCTGTCCATCTGCCCCAGGTAACTTCCTGCTAATGAGCCCTCCCCAGGGTCCCCCATTCTCCCCCCAGGGAAATGGATACAGGAGCTCAACTCCTTAAGTGCCACCCCCAATGCAACTGGATTTCTGTTGTATTTGGCAGCTTGAATGAGAAATGTGAAGTATTGATACATGGAGTCAGGACCTGTGGCCAGAGAACCTCAGAGCTTAAAGCCCTTGGGGATGGGCTCTTCCAAACCCCGAATTTCATAGTCAGAGGAGATGCGTGAGCTCCTGAGAGTTCAAGACCTGGACACAGCTGTGGGCTTTCCTTCCCATCTTGCTGTCCTTGTGATTAAAGACCACGGATTTGCCGAAGACCTGCCTGAAGTTCATTATCAAGCTCTGGAGATCTCACCCCAACCAAGGGCCATAATGATCTTCCTAATGTGCCAAGGGTAATTTTTTTGTAAGTTTAAACCAATGCGTTTTCACCTTTCCAGGTTCCTCGCAGCTGCCCCCTGCAGGGGAGCTGGGAGGCTTTTTGCTCCAGGACAGGAGAGGCTTTGCCAGACCTGGTTCTGAAAGCTCTTCAGGGAGTGAGGACGTGCCAGGCTTCCTTCTCCCTCGTTAGGGTTTCAAGGGCAACGCCTCCAGGCGGCTCAGAGCCCCAGTGGTCTGGGCGGAGGGGCTAGGCCACCACTGAGGGCGGGGTTCAGTTCAGGGACAGGAGGATCTGGGGAAGCAAAGCAAAGAAAGCAGCTGTTTGAGAAGCTGGAAGGAAGACAGTGGGAGTGAGAATGAAGGAGGCGTGTGAGGCAGGGAGGCAGAGTCGGAAGCCTGTTTTTCCAGCTTGGTTCCCGGGTCCTGAGTCCCTGAACCCTCCCCTATCAGCAAGGGCATCATTGTCAGCTATGGTCCCCATGCTGTACATGACATCCCCAAGACTGGTTTATTTTATAACCGGAAGCGGGTACCTTTTGACCACCTTCACATGTTTATTTATTGAATAAAAAAAAACCCTGCTAAATTTCAGTGACAGATTAGAGAAGAACATGTGGTTTTTTCCATTCCAGCTCACAGGCCACCCTGAATTCTGACCCTGGACCCTGGCATCTAACCTCCCTAGAACTTCAGGTGCTCTCCTGAGACTGGGAGCGCTTCGGCCTCCAACGCTCTTACCTGGGCGCCCTCTGGGAAGCAGAGCATTAATATAACCGGTTTGTTTCTGGAAGCCTTGCCCCCAGGGGATACGCTCACGTCTGCTGTGGAGCCACAGGAGAGTCTATTTCTATTTCTCTGTGAGGGTCCCTTTCTCTGAAAGGGTCCCCTTTCAACGTGTAGACGGGACTGGTGCTCACCTGTGTTCCCCACTCATCCCAGGTAGGTGGTGGGGGACCGGGCCTGGCTAGTGGGCTGCGAGGGGAAGTGATGCCGCTTCCAGGATGTGCCCTGAGCAGCCCGTGCAGACACCCCATGTCTCACTTCCCCAGTCCCGGGAACCCTGAGATGACATGTCACCAAGCATCGCCACAAGCGAGAGCAGCCTCCGCCCAGCTGGGACCCTGAGTGACCAGGTGGAGCAGAGTCCCCTCTGACGGGGCAGCGTGAATGAGAATGAACCTTTGCCATCTGTGGTGAGCTGCGGGGGTTCGGGGGTCCCCTACTGCAGCTGAGCGCCCTGGGCCCATGGAACCTTCTTCCACAGGGTCCCCCAACCCAGTCATCTTCCCTCCCTGACGGCTCCAGCACTTCCTGGCCGGGACGGGGGTGCGCTCTGCCCTAGCAGAACATGTGTTTGTTGCAGGGAACCTTAATTCTCACCCCTCAAGCCTACCCAGAGGGGAGGGGAAGCTGACCGCACCCCCAGGAGGGAAGGGTGTGGGAGGAACCCTTCTGACCTGTCAGTGACTCCTGGAGGAGGTGGAGAGCAGTTTCTCAGATTGGGGATCTGGCAGAAGGGGAGGTGAGTGTGTGTGGCCAGCCCAAGTGCCCTCCCGTCCAGAGCAACAGACCCTGAGCCCCCAGCTCTACCACGAGCTAGGTAGGCACAGAGGAGCACAGTGTCCCCTGGTAGGTCACCTACTCAATCAACCGCTTTGGTAACCGGGCTGATAGCTTGACCTCTGTTTGTGTCCTGTTTCCTACCTCTCAGGAATCAAAAGAAGACAGCAGAGTAATTATTTAGCAGCCCTGGCCCTCAAAATGTCCTTTTTCCACCCCCACATGCACCCGCATTAGACAGTGAGCTCCTTGAAGGCAAGGGCCCTTGCCTAGCTTTCTCTGCCTCCCCACTGTCTGCAGCCAGGGTTTGGCGTTTAAAGCTTGAGGCTGTTCCAGAGTTTATTAGAGGTGATGATATTGTGGAGGGCCGGGAGCGATTCTCCGTGTTCCCGAAGAGTATGAGAGTGCTGATGGGGACACCCAGAGGGCGGCGGGGACTGATGGACACCCAGCGCACTTGCTGACATTAGCAGGTGCCAACCTTCTCTCCAAAGCCAAAAGGATTTGTGGAGTCCCTTTCTGCCAACCTTGCTGGAGGGCCAGCAGGGAGGATGCTGACTCTGTACAGCAGCCGGCTCGCACCACGAAAAGCCTTTATTGTTGGGAAGTTCGTCCTGGGTCTGAGCCTAAGTCTGCCTTGGAGTCGGTTCTCTCCCCGCCCTCCAGTGCCGACTCTGCCTTCTGGAACCACATGGAACAGATCTAAGCTCTGTCCACATGAAGCTCCTTTCGATCAGCAAGGTTGGCTCCACACTCCTAACCAAGCTGTCTCGCACTTTGGTACAGGGTTGAGTTCACATTAGACCTTCAAAATGACCTTAAAATGTTTTTAATCCTCACCCAAGGACATTTCCCCCATTGCTTTTAGAGAGAGAAGAAGGGAAATAGAGAAACATCAGTGTGAGAAACATTCATCGGTTGCCTCCTGTATGCTCCTGGACTGGGGACCAAACCCACAACCCAGGCATGTTGGGTTGATTCTCCGACTGGGAATTAAACCCACAAATTTTTGGTGATAGGACAATGCTCCAACCAACTGAGCCACACCGGCCTGGGCTCAAATGGCCTTTTTAAAAGTATATCTTTCAGAAACGACTTATCAGTTACTATTTATCAGTGATCCAGTCCAAGGAGTACGGGGGTAGGAAGGCAGGGAACTTTTCTGCCCCGATGCTCAACTCTCCTGCAGCCGTAGGCAGGACCTGCCCTGGGCAGGCTCTATGGCCCATGTGGGGATGCAGGCAGGACCAGCAGGCTTTCAGGTGGGTCTGGAAGCACCTGGAGGCCTGCTGAGAAAGGACACCTGCCTTTGCTGGCCGGGTTCGCAGCAGGGCTCTGTGCAGGTTAACTTCCCGGCTAGACACACACTGAAAACAGGGAACCCACCGAGCAGTTTTCAGGGAGCCAGCTGCCCCTGCAGCCGATGGCAGGAACAGGAGACCAATCCGCTAAGCCACCAACACATGAAGAGCTTCCAGCCAACTCACAGAATCACGAGCTGGATTCTGTGTGTGTGCCATGAAGTTGGGGGGTGGCCTGTCTCACAGCACACACTAACAAAGAACCTCTTGGATTCTTTCCTTTGACTCGATTCCTGAGGAGCTGAGAGCACTTAATACACGTGCCAAATCTCCAAGTCATTTTTTCAGAAATGGCAATGTGTGAGACTGCCCCTTTCCCCACATCCTCACCCACACCGGGGGTTATCATTTTAAAAGGTGTATTTATCCACTCGCTCTATGGAGGAGGGCACATTGTGTAGCTCAGTTTGCACTCCCTTGACTATTTCAGAGGTTTGCATACATGTATATGTATATACATGTATATGTACACATACATAGTGTGTCTGGAAAAAGTCCAGCCATTGTTAAATTATGCGTGTGGCTTGCATTACCTTCTGATTAGACATGGCTGATCTAAGCTCTTGAAGGGACTTAGTGGTGGTGGGTGGAAGTGTGTACAGACGTGTGAGTGTTGTGTGGATGTGCGTGCCTGTGTGTGTGCATGAGGGGGTGTAGGGGTGAGGGGATGGGAGGGTGGCCTGTGTAATCACCATCTGTGACCCTGATCAAAGCTCAGGGCATTTTAATTTTCCCCTCACACCCTCTGTGCCAAGCACACCGCACACACAATCTCATTAAGACCACAGGGCTGTCTGAGGTGGACCTGGGCAGGATGCTGTGAGGCCCGTGCCTAGGTCTCCCCACAGGTGTGGTACGGCCACATGCCTGCCTACATTGGGAAGGAGCAAAGTGATGCTTGTAAAATGCTGGGCACAACTTGGATGCTTTGTACCCCCCCCCCCCCCCGTTCCCCGCCCTGTCCCTTCTTCTGTGGAGGTCTCTGTTGGAAGTTTTCTGACTGCTCAGATCGAACCTGGACAAGTGCAGGTCTGCTACCAGCAAGCAAATGCAGTCTCTTAGAAGAATAATGTATCTGCAGCAACGACCTTTTACCAGCCCTGTGTGAAGCTCTTGTTGGTTTTTGGCAGTAACCTACTGGTGTGCATACATGCATATGCATGTTTCTGTATGCCCGTGTGCATGTGTGTGCAC
Source organism: Sturnira hondurensis (assembly GCF_014824575.4). Taxonomy (NCBI): domain Eukaryota; kingdom Metazoa; phylum Chordata; class Mammalia; order Chiroptera; family Phyllostomidae; genus Sturnira; species Sturnira hondurensis. Next base: position 5,256,487 of record NW_028093774.1, on the reverse strand, counting down.
GTTGTGTGTGTGTGGCAGGGAGGCAAACTTAGACAGGGTGGCCACGGAAGGCTCTCTGGAGGAGGCAGCATTTGAGCTGAGGTCGGAAGGATGAGAAGGAGCCAGTCACGAGCAGAGTGAGAGGCAGAGAGTCCCAGGCAGGGGACCAGCTGGTGCAAAGGCACTGGGGCAGAGACCAGCTGGGTGTTGCTGGGGAGCAGAAGGAGCAGCAGTGCTCCTGGACAGAGTAAGGGACCAGGTGAGCAGCAGGTTGCGGGGGAGGATGTCGAGGAGAGGGGGCACTAGATCCCATTGCCCAGGGTAGGTAAGGAGCTGGGTTTTCCTTTCAAGAGTGGTGGGAAGGAGATGAACAACGGAGAGGATTTCATGCCAGGCCATGCTATGAACTGGTGAGTGTGCTAACAAGACCGCCGTGGGCTCGGGATTCAGACACAAACAGAAGCTTTGGAGATGGGAGCGAACAGGCAGCCGAGGATCGTGTTTCGGAAGGGGACTCGGTGAGCTTTGCTGACTAAGGAGCCACTGTCACAGGAGCGGTGGGGAGAAGAGAGGACTGAAGGAGAGCCCCTAACTGACTGAAAGAAGCAGGTGGATGGTTCGGTTCGAAAACCTGTTAGACGACGTCCTGGTGGAGATGCCCAGGGTGTCTGGGGCTTGTGGGGCCCTGGTGCTGGAAGCGTGAATCTGGAGTCATTGACGCCCAACGGCCCATGATTTTCCTACGTTAAAATGCGTACTTTACCATTGTGCTGCCCACAATCACCATCAGCCAAGTGGCAGTTGGGACACAGCTGTCACTGCCTACTAATGGGTGTCCCGGTGGCCACGGGGGACACTTTCCTACCTGGTTCTCCCTCTCCGGTGCTTGAGGGGCATTGGGGGACGAAGCCATGCAGGGTAAATGCAGACATGGACCGTTCTGAGTTGGAAGTTTTCCTGAAATGCTGGGCTTCGGATGCAAAGGGATTTCAGGGGCCTGTTAACCAGTTTGCTTTGTGTATACGTCCCCATTCATCAGTGCACACGGCGACATACGCACATTGTCAGTGTCAGAGAAGTGATGACTTGTCTTGGACCGCTTGGGTGGTGAGGGAGAGACCTGCGATCTGAGCCCAAATCCGGCCCCAGAGCTGGGTGCGTCTTATCACTGCCCGATGACCCCCCTACCCTGACTGCCCTCTGCCCTGGGTTGCTCTTCACTACAGTGTCTGGGTGTCAGATGCACTCGTTTTCAGTCTGAACACCTGCATCAACACATCTCGTACAGACACACGAGTCACTCTTACAGCAAACTTCCAACTCTCTAGAGCTTAGCAAAATTAAACATGTATTCCTCGCCCACGCAATGCCAATCAGGCATCTACTCAGCTGGCGTCCCTCCTCTTTCAGGACCTCAGGGGCCTTCATTCTTGCGACCCTGCCAGCTTCAACCCCTGGCATCCAGGGGAAGGGGGCCAGAGCGCAGAGGATCATCACTGAGAGGCGGGTAAGGTCCAGGCCTGGAAACCTTCCTCCCACACTCAGAGCTCGGTCACACCTAAACCACAGGTCTGGGAAATGCAGTCCAGCTGTGCCCTGGGATAAGGGGGCACAGGCAGCCTGCCTCTGCCACACCAGCCTTGGCGAGGCAGTGACGTTTTGAGTCGTGCTGAATAGAGGCGACCCTTTCTCCTCCAGGGGGGTGAGTGGTGACCAGAATCTCTCAAGAATTTGGGCGAAAAGGAAGGGTGCGTGACAGTGGACACCAGAGTTGGGGGGGCTTCAAAGCCCTCTAATTCAACAAGGAGCCGTCCAGGACCCAGGACACTGCATGTCTCTCACACACACATACTAGCACTCACAAGCCTAGAGCACTGGGCACTCAGGAAATGCATTAAATGAAAAACTGAAGTGAGGGCGGGGTGACCCAGAACTCGGGTGAGAACTGGGCAGTGCACTTCCCAATCACGTGGGCGCTTGGCCCTCTGGAGGCTACGCCTCTGGCGAGTCACTGTGGCCACCACGCACGCAGAGGGTACAGGCAGAGACAGGCCTGAAACCTGCTCGGAGCCGCTCAGGTGGGCCAGACACGTTGCTCTTGGTCTTGATGCTGCCTGGGGGTCACAGAGCAGATCTGATTAAAAGCCAGAACAGGTTCTCCCCCACCCCGGCCCTGAAGGCAACTGGGAAACGCTGTTCCCTCTGGAACTTCAGACAGGGTGTCGCACAGTCTTAGGGAAGGGTCCTGGGCACCAGTCAATTCTGTGCTGGAGAACTAGCGTCAGCCAACTATGTTCCAGAGACCAGATCTGGCCTCGGCCCGTTTCTGTGCAGCAACCTGAGCTAAGAACGGTTTTTACAATGAAAACAAGATGTGGCCAAACACACTTAGCTTCAATTTACTACCTTAACCATTTTGAAGTGTATATTCACATTGGGTTAAGTGTATTCACGTGACTGTGCGACCAATCTCTAGGACTCTTTTATCTTGTGCACTGAAGCTCTGCACACTAACCCCCTCTCCCCACCTGCCTTTCTACAGCCCCTGGCAGCCGGCATTCTGCCTTCTGTCTCTATGGGGTGGTTTGGTTTGTGTGGGTTGGTTTGACAGCAGCAGACTCCACTCATCGGAGTGGAAGCACACAGCATTTGTCTTCTAGTGGCTGGCTTATTGCACTTAGCTTAATGGCTATGAGGTCCCTCGGTATCGTGGTGTGAGTCAGACTTTCCTTCCTGCTGACCGACAGCCCTCTGTGTGGATGGGACGCATTCTGCTCATTCATTTTCCTGTGGATGGGCGCTTGGGGCGTGTCCGCCTCTTGGCTGTTGCGATTTGTGCTGCTAGGAACACGAGGATGAAAGTATTTCTTCGAAGTTCTGTTTTCACTTCTTTCGGCTACAGCCCCAGAAATAGAAGTGCTGATTCCATGATAAGTCTATTTTTAATTTTTTGATGAATCACCAGGCTGTTTTCAATAGAGGCAGCACCAGTTTGCATTCCCAGCAGCAGTGCACGAGGGTTCCGCTTCCTCCGCATCCTCGTCGATACTCGTTATTTTCTGTTCTTTTTTTAATAGCAGCCACACTAATGCGTCTGAGGTGGTGTCCCACTGGGGTTTCCATGTGCATTTTCCTGGTGATGACTGAGGTTGGACATCTTTGCGTATGCTTATCGGCCATTTATGTATCTTCTTTGGAGAAAGGTCTACTCGAGTTCTTTACCCATTTTTAAATTTTTTTGCTGTTGTAAAGACTCATACCTCTCTTAACTGGTTAAGAAATCAAAATATGGGGGATATTTTGTGACTTGTGAAAATTACATGCAATTAGAATTTTCATGCCCATAAATAAAATTTTATTGGCACACGAACACACTCATTTGCCTACATTTTGTACATGGCTTCCCTTCACTACATGGCAGAGTTGAGTATTTGCAGCACAAACTGTATGTTCTGCAAATCCTAAGTATTTTGTTATCCAATTTTTACGGAAAAACTTTGCCTGTCATTTCTGGGCTAGGATGGAAGGGGTTAAGAAAAAGCTTTCAAGGCCCAAAGGAAGGGCGAGTTTGCCTCCTACAGACAGAGGGGGGCAGCAGAGAGCTGCCGTGCTGGGGGAGGGTCCATCCTGGTCCATCTGCCAGAATCCCAAAATGGATTCTGCAGGGGCTGGTGGCCCATGGGCTTTGTGGATGAAAAGGGGGCCACCTACTGAACCCAACAAGGTCAGGGGAGGCCTGCGGGGTGGGGCTTACAAACTCAGAAACCGGAAGTAACACACAGGACCATCTGAACGGACCAATTCCTACCCAAAAGCTGGTCACTGCAGGTAGTCATGTCCCAGGCCTGTAGCTTCCTTGACAAAGGTCAGTCTTCCCCTTCAGTGAGCCTGTCCGCTGTCTGTGTGCATCTAGGATGACAGAGCTATGAAACGGCAGAGCAATCTTCTTCCGGACCCCCAGCACCAGAGCAGGAGACCACAGGACCCCCTGTTATCTCGCTCCCCACACACTGTCTCTGTGTGCTGTGTAGGTCCTGTACCCACCACCCCCCGCAATGTCAAAGAAGTACATGTCCATCCACTTCACTTTTTAGCAAATCCCAGAGATATCCCCACTTGGCTTTCTCCTGCCCCCTTAATCCACCACCAGTGGGTTCCCTGTGACCCTCCCTGCGTCTCCTCCTCTGCTTCCGATGTATACAGTAGGCAAAACTGCTGTGCTCTGGAGCATGCTCTCAATCCGTCAGGATTCGCCTTCCTGGCATATGCCGTCGGTTTGGTTCAAATACACTCGTAAACATTCTCTACGGGTTTGGGTGTTTCCTACATCGACGGTTTGGGGGGTTGTGTGTGACTGAGCTGGGAAGGAGGGGGGTCCTCTTGGGTTCCCCTGCTTCCCCTGCCTACCTGTTTCTCCTTCTTGCGGGTGCCAGTCTGTCCCTCCTAATACGCAAATCTGGCCCCATCCCTTCTTGCCTAACCCCCTCTGTTGGTGCCCTCTGCTTTTCTTGGAGATTAAGTCCAAGCTCCTTCAGTCTGGTTGCCAACATCCTGTCTCTCTCCTTGCCTTAATTTCTTGGTCCTTGGTGCGTGGCTCCATCAGTCAGAAATGAATTTGAACCTCAGGCTCCAACTACAAATACCTGCTTCCTGCCCCCGTGGAGTTTTCTGGCCTGTGGACCTTCGCTCATGCCCTCTGATGGTGTGCTCACGCTCTTACCCCTTTCACTCTAATAACTGCCCCATCCTTCCACTTCCTCCAGGAAGCCTTCCATGACTACCTGCTTCCACCTCAGACACAGCTAGGTACAACTCTTCTGGCTCCTTTAATTCTCAGTGTTCACCCCAACTCATACCTCAAACATGGTCACAGGCAAGGGCAGGATGAGGATCCAACTATGGTTGGGACCCAACACCTGCAAGAGGTCCTGTCACATAGCAGGCATTCAACAAGTGCTTGGCGTGAACAAACGAATGAATGAACGAATGAATGAATGAGCATGAGCAGGCTCTTGAGTCTGACCAGTGCTGCCCGCCTGGCTCTGCTCAGGCGCCTCAGACTCGCTGCAGAATGAGCTGGAAGCATTACTCACTGTACTAAGGGACTTCTCTGGTCACAGGCAATTGTAAACATCACTGACCAAAAGAAGTCGATTAAAACTTCCCCTCCAGACTCCAGCCTTGGTGTGCCAGCCCTCTGCGCCCTGCAGGAGGTCACTGTCTCTGAAGAGGTGCGTGGCTGGCTGGATCAACACTTCGAGAATTCTCCTTTCTTCTATTAATTAGATGCAACCTCGGTTTGGTAGAGATTTCTTAAAATTTCAAACTCTTGCTGTTGAGCCATTTTCCCTTAGAAATAATGAAAATGTAGTTGTTTTTAAAAAAATCAATTGACCATTTATTCATTCACCCAACAAATGGGTGTAACCTACTTGTCTCTTTCAAGTGTGTCCTGAAATCGCTCCTCCCTCCTGCAGCGTCCCCAACTGCCTGTTTACTGCTGTGACCTGGCCCCCCAACACTTCTGACCCCCTCTCCCTGCTCGCTGCCTTTTTGTTGCCACAGACCTTGTCACCTCCTAACAGACAAAATAATGTGTTTATGTTACACTTACTGTTTATTTCCTGTTTCCCCTGCTCAAGGCTGAGTCCCGTGTCACCGGGGATCTTTGACTGCTTTACTCACACCTACACCTAAGTGCCAGGACAGCACCTGGCAGCTGGCAGGTGACAATGAGGAATTTTTAGTGAATGAATGATGAGCTATGGACTTCTGGGAAAACCCCTGAGCATTCAGTGTAAGACAGAGAAGATGGTGACACAGACCAATGGCAGGAAGAGGTGAGGAAGTCAAGTTCATTGAGAAGGAACACAGCTCTATGGGCTGAGCCCTCAGGTAAGGTTCTCTGTTATTTAATCTTCACAGTGACCTTACAGATAAAGGGATGCTTCTGTTTTCAGGAGGAAATGGCTAGAAAGGTTAGAGTATTTACCTTAAGGTCACACAGCTGCTGAGAGATGGACCCAGGCTGCAAGGCCAGGGCTGTCTTACTCTGAAGCCACTTGCATTACAGCACAAGCCAAGGAACAACAAATGCAGTGGAGCTTCAGGGAAGACTTCCTGGAGGAGGTGGCATCCGCACCCCTTGAAGACTGAACACAGTACAGACAGGCAGAGGTGAGGTATGTAGGAGCTGTTATTTGTAATGGAGAAAAAGGTGAGCTGCCAGCCCAGAGAGGGGGTTGTCCACGGAAGGAGCAGCGACCAGGGCCCACGCCCCATGGGAAGGACAGTTGTCTTCAGAAAGGTTGGGAGGGCAGATGGGGTCAGGTGCCAGCTGAGACTCAAGTTCAAAGCTACCACTTTAATTTCCAATTTGCAAAGCTTTCATATATGCTATTGAAAGATGTGCCATACTCTCAAAAATCCTTAAAATACTCAGAAATCAGCATTTCTCTGCCTCACATGCCCTCCACCGAGGCAGACCCAAGAGGTACTGAAATAGACTAGAATTATCTTTTGAGTCTTCCAGGCCCAGGAGGTTATAAAAAGCTAGCCCATTCAGCTGGAAGTCCAGCCACTGCCAAACGCTTTTAAAAAGACCTTCTGTTGTAAGGAGTGCCTACTAGGAGCTGACAGTTTGCGTCTATTCTGCATGATTTAAGTATCCTGATGGTCGTTTTAAAGACAAGACTCAAGGAGATCAGGTTCCCCTTCCTAAGTCACAGGGCTGGTGGGGACGGAGGAGGAAGTACCTGATGCCTCTTCTGCCCCTGAGAAAGCCACACACCGTGGTCTCCCAGACACTGCTGTAGCCACTGCCGACAAGGTGTCTACTGTGGAGAATAATTCATTTTCCATCGCTGGGCCTCATGCTCTTGGGGAATCATGGAAACGGTCCCAGGGAGCTGAACTTGACCTGGTTGGCCAGGGACCTCCTGCCGAGAGGAGCAGATGAAGAGCGGGGACCCTGTGCTGGGTCAGCATGGCGACAGTCTAGGAAAGCTAACTCGAGTGAAGTGTCACTTGCAGGACCAGAAACATGCGCAGTGAGCCCTGCCAGAGCCAGACAGGCTTCCCATTACTCATGCATCCACCTCGCAGAGCAAGGTGCTGGCTAGCTTCTGGGCACCCTCTGGGTGTTCCTGGGAAACAGATAAGTGAAAAGGTGATTGCGGTGCAGTTCCATCCAGGCCGGGGAGCAGCCTCGAAAGATACTCCAAGGGGAGAAATAAACAATTAAGAAAATCAGCAGCTTCGAGAGTGCCCCAGGAGCAGCGCTGATTCTGGGCCATTACGCTGATGGCCTATCAGTGTAGTTAGATGGTTTGCATTGCTTCCCCCCCCCTCCACTTTGGGAACAGCGTTGCATTCCCGGGTCAGTCTCTTTCTCTCCACTGCATGGGCTCGCCATGGCAAGCCAGCATCTGCTAAAGGCGTGTGAATCGTTTGGGACCATCGAACCCTAGGAGGCTCCCAGGCACAGACCTTTCCACTGGGACGCTGCACGTCACCCTAGTTCAAGGGGTCAGTGGATACCATCTCTCTCTCCCAGCGGGAGTCCAGCAGACGGAGAGCAGAGTGTCACCTCTAAACATCAGAGTGTATTTGCTAGTTTTAGTGGTTCTTTTGCTGCATAACACACAACCCCTAAAAGTCTCAGTTGCTTACCACACACACACACAAAATCAAAACATTGATTTTTCTTACTCATGGGTCTGTGTCTCCCAGGGCAGCCCTGCTTCAGGCTGAGACTAGGGGTTTTTCTCTGCTCCCAGTCTCTGGTCCTGGGACCAGAGGACGTGTGGCCACGCTCTTCTCAGTGCAGATGGCAGACGGGCACGAGGGCCGAGTGGACACCTGTGATGCCTGGAACTGCACTTTCAACCACATTCCATTGGCCAAAGCAAATCACAAGGCCAAGGTCAGCCTCAGAGGCGCAGGCTCACCCAGGTGAGCACCTCTGGGAACAGGAAGGAAATCACACTGCCCCCATGTGGACACGCAGCTTAGTCGCAGGGAAACAAAAAAACCATGAGCCCTTTTTCCAAAGGACCCACCCATGCTCCCCCGCCCAGCCAGACCCCTGCTAGCATTCGAACATGGGGCCCTGCCCTGTAAACCCAACACCCAGAGAAGGACAGCCCCAAACACACTCTGCCTGTGGGGACCTGAGTCCCTGAGGAGGGAAAGGAGGGGGCAAGGAGGGGCTGAGCTGGCGATACTCGCCTTCCCCTCCCCTACTCGGAATTCACAAAGTGAGTGAAGGGTTGGCAGGAGGCCAAGAGAGCTACCCTAATGCACGTCCCTCAAAATGGAAACACGTGAAGCAGGAAGCAGATTCCTGCCCGGTAAAAGACACATTTTTCATGTTTACCATTAACTTCACCGAGTTGGATATTTTGAAAACGTTGGCTTTCTCCTGCGTGGTAGAATGTTGACTGCTCCCGATTAATGCTTTGATTTGATCACTGTCCATTTCAGAGGGTCTGCCCGACTGTGGAGCATCGTCCAGCGAGAAATCTCCAGCGCAAAATTCCCCAGACCAATTTGGACACATTTGATCAGTCACAGCACCTTCCCCATGCGTGGCACAAGTCTTTTTTTTGGCATTTTAGTTGCATTTTTACCTTTCTCAAAATAATAAAGCATAATATACCGGAAATATTGCATCGTTTCTTCCACCTTCAATATTAAAATGGCTGCACAAAAATTCACCAGTTTTGATGAGTTTTTTGATGTGACAGCAGTCACCACGCAATCTAACAAAACTGCGTCGAACGAAGGTAGAGACAGCCAGGCACCACTGGAGCCATCACACGGAAACAACCAAACGAACTTTTGGGCTGACGCAGTGCACCCACGTGCATTGCATGGGGTGCATGCAGGCACTTGCTTCTCGCGGCCCCCTGGGGTGGCATACCCCCTCCTTGCCAGCACGGTGCCCCACAGCCTGCTGTTTGTTTAGGAGGAAGTGAGGTTGAGCTCCTTTATTTAGTCACCTCCGTTTGGCTAAATCTCTCTCACCTGCCAGCAGCTCAGGCAAGTTCAAGATCTTCGAAGCCCTAGACACTGTCCCTTAGGGCCTCGGGAGTCCCCTGACCTCCTCGTATCAAGTATGTTACAATACACTCAGTCTGCATCGACACTCTTTTGTTTTAGAAACTTGAAAAGGCTTTTTAAGATGATTTCACTCTTACAATTATTTGGATATAGACAATTCGTGATGATTATGGATTCTCAGCAACTACTGTGCCTGTGGTACCTATTGTGCGTTTTGAATGCTCTCCCTTACCTCCAGGTGAGCCCAGTGGGGGCCCAGGCGCCGTTCCAGCAGCCTTGGCCTTCGGATCTCTGCTGCTTTCCTCCATAGCTGTCCATTTCTTCCCACTTCCGTTCCCTGGCCTTTTTGCTTTGCAGCTGGACATGTGACCTAGAAATCCTTAGGGCTGAGGCAACACATGACCGTGGACTGGGGGCTCAAAGCAACAGAGATGTGTTCTCTCCCAGTTCAGGAAGCCAGAAGTCCAGAATCAACCTGTCTGCAGGGCCCCAAGCTCCCTCCGAAGGCTCTCAGGAGGAATCCTTCCCAGGCTCTTCCAGCTCTGTGGCTCCCAGCAACCCTCGCTGCTCCTTGGCGTGGCCCCTGCATCTCTCCTCGCCCCGCCCCCTTGGTATGAGCAGCACCTGTCCCAGGGCTGTGGGGGGGTTGGTTTGCCTGAGCAGTCACAGATACAAGGAATGCAAGAGCCAAGTAAGCACAGGGTCAGCTGGACGCGAGATGAAATCTCTCAGTCTGAGGTATTTGAATTTCTGCTGCCCCGTGGTCAGGCGGCCAGGCCTGTCCGAGACTCACCGTCCAGGGACAAGACAAAAGCAAGGCTAGGCGGGAGCTAACTTTTGTTTCAGAAAAGGGAAAGACTTTGCAGTCAATTAAACTTAATGTAATGGCCCAGGTGTAATGAGCATGTTAATCTCAGTCTCCTGCTTTCCACTTTGCGTGAGAATGCCCACAAAGAGTGGACCTCGGTAGAAAACCTCAGAAAGCAGACAAAACCACTAAGCACATTGGGAACTGCATTTCCATCCCTCCCGGCTGTGCCGCCAGGCAGGGCCCTGGGCCTTGCACTCACGTGTGCATCATTATTGGTTAAGAGGCTTTCGGGGCCCTCACGCTTGGTTTTCACTATTTTTTGAACTGTCCTTACAGTGTTTCCTCACCCCACCCCCCACAAGACCCTTGCTGCAGACAGCAAGCCCGCTGTTGAGTAAAGATGCAAGACAGGGTGTAGGCATGGCTGGCTTCTGCGACTTGGAAAAATACCTTGGCACCAAAGGTGACTTTGTGTTCCCCTCTGCCTGAAGTGATGGGTTCATTCACTGCCCCCCTCACCACCTCCTGCAAGAGTCTGGATCAATCTGAAGAACTTCACCAGTGGAATGTCAGCAACATCTCACTTTCTAAGTGGTTCCAAAAAAGCCACTGTCCTCACTGGTGCTATTTCTGTCATTGCCCGATACTTCTATTTCTCCACGGTCTGTGGGGAGGGGTAGAACTGCCCAGTGGTGCACGGGCAAAGTTCTGGGGAGAGAACATGCCCACGTAGCTTGCCCCATCCTTCCTGCCTGTCCTGCCTGTCCTGCCCTTGAATTTTCCTCCCTGAAGCCCAAGCCCTACCTGGTTTTTAAAAAGATTTCATTTATTTATTCTTAGAGAGAAAAGAAGGGAGGAAGAAAGAGAGGGAGAGAAACATCAATGTGTGGTTACTTCTCATGTGCCCCCTGCTGGGGACCTGGCCCCCAACCCAGGCATGTGCCCTCACTGGGAATTGAACTGGTGATCCTTTGGTCCGCAGGCCAGTGCCCAATCCACTGAGCCAGACAGGGCCCTATCTGTTTTTGAAGACACACTGCAACCATACTTGCAGCTGAGAGTGAATAACCCCTCTCCCACAGTTTGTCTGACTTTTTTTGAGGAGCAGAGAGCTCTCCCGACTGTGGTTCTGGAGGTTCTTCAGGGTTCTTCAGGCTGTGCTCTTGCAGGAGAACAGAGCAGTGTAGAAAAAGCAGGTGGTGCAGGGGGGAGGGGGTGTCCTTTGGAGTGGGGCTTGAGCTCTGGCCAGGTGCTTTACTAAGGTTGGAAAAGGAAGGGACTTTCCCCCCAGAGTCTCCCAATCCCGCGAGGGCAGAAGGCGAGGGCAGAAACCAGCCAAGAGGTCCAGCCCAGTGGCACAACCAGTGGGTACCCCAGGCTGGATGGGTCTCTCCATTCTCTTCCTGTTGGATGGGCTGTCGTGGAAATGTCAGTGGATGGAAAGGAGATAGAGGACACAGGGGGCAGGAGGGGACGGGAGTGGTGAGACAGAAAGGGAAGGCGGGCAGGGCAGGAAGCAGAGAGGTAGGCTGTGGAACGGCAGACCGTCAGACTCCCAGGCAGGCTCTGCGGCTGGACCCTGGAGACTTGGGCCTTCATGAGGCTGAAGCTGAGGCCAGGCCTGGACTGCAGGGCCTGGGGGAGGCTATAGGTGTGGTGGGGATGTAGCCAGTGCAGCCTGGGCAGTGAGGCCTGTTCTGGGCTGTCCTGGGCAGAGCTCAGTCACACAGAAAGTTCTGGAGGGAGGCCAACCCCTGGTCTCCTCCTGGTGGCTCCAGAAAGAGCCCTGATGGTCAGGAGGCCATCAGGTATGTGGCATCAGCCCAGAGCACAGCCCTCTCAGCCTGTAAGGGCCAGGCCCGCCCCCCTGGGACCGGCTTCCCAGAGATCAGGGCTCTTCAGGTTCCAAAAGTCCATTTGCCTCATTTATGCATTGAGCATCCATTGTGTGCCTACTGTGTGCTGTGCTGAGGATGTAATGGTGAACAAGACGTGACCCCAGACTTGAAGACACTCCCAGGCTAGTGAGGAGTCATGGACCCTAATGTGTGACGACCTGCTCCCGTTCAGAGGTGGGCGTGGGCTGGGGCCCAGCCAAGGCGTGCTTAGCCAGGAGCAGGGAGTGTGTGTTGGGGAGGACAGGGAGGTCCCCGGGCTGACCTTGAAGGACAAGACGGCTTCCAGGAAGAGGTTTCAGCTGAGGGCAGTCACGTGCTTAGCTGTGCAGGATGGAAGAGTGCTCCTTGGGGAAGATGTGGCATAGCTGCATTTGGGGACACACAGACATGTGTCCTTGTTATAATATCAGGGGTGCTTGCAGGTAAAGGCACAGAGACGCCAGGCTAAGGTCTTGGTGTTTCGTCCTGAAGGCACGCAGGGGGCCAGTGACTGCGGGCTTGGACCAGGCCAGGGCCTTGGTCTGGTTCACATTCTAGAAACATCGCTGTGGGAGGCGGAGCGTTGTCAGGAGTGGTCCGGAGCCTGGGGTCCAGATGGCAGACCACGGCAGCCTGCGTAAAGGTTCCAAGAGTAGCAGCGGGAAGGAGGACGCAGAGAAGAGAAAGTAGGGAGGCGGAAAGGCTGGCCTGGCTGATGCAGCCGGTGTGTGTGTAAGGAAAAGGCTGATGGGCACAGAGCCACCGAGGCTGCTGGACACTCACTAGGGTGGCAGGGGACATCTGATGGGAAGGGAGTGACTCTGGAGACAGAAACCAGCCAGGTATGGGGGCAGGCCCTGGGGATTATTCCCGGAACCCCAAACAGCAAGTCACCCCAGTCCTTCTCCTGCGGGGACCGGCCAGGACAGGGAAGAAACACACAGCACAGAGTCGGCTCTCACCCATTGCACCCCCTTCCAGGACCCGCTCAGGTGTCTGACAGCAGCCTCCACCTTCCTCCTTCCCTGGCCCCGCTTCCCAGATTAGGCATCACCTCCACCTCCCTGCAGTTAGTTCCCATGGAAACGCAGTCCTGGTGTCTCCTCATTAGCATTTTACGGTACCAGCTGCCAAAGTCCGCCTGGAGGGGCAGTTAGGGCACCTTCAGGGATTCCCCACCTCCCCTCCTCTCCTTAAAGAAAACCTTCTGTGGAGGCTGGGAGCACTGACTTGGGCATGAAGATGCCGTGGTCCAGGCCTGACTTTGTTTACCTCTCAGGGTGGCTAGTGGAGCCCCCCACCTCTGAGCCTCAGTTTCCCTGTTGGTAAAATGAGAGCTCCACCTCAGGCCAGCTCATCCCAACCTCTCCTCCACCAACCTGCTCCTTGCTTTTTGCCCGTGGGGGTCACATTTTTGAAAGATGATGTCTGTCAGGGCTTCTTTCATAACATGAGGTTTTCCATGGTTTATTAAAGACATCCATAACTTCCCACTGGAGTTTCCGGTCACAGTCTCAGCAAATGGGTTGATGTCGTTTTGTGAAAAGCTGGTGTGGCCTCATCTGGGCGGGCAGTGCCACGCTTTCTTTGGAATCCGGAGATATTGGACCTCATTCTCGGCTCTCCATTCCTGCACCCGGGAAATGCCACTGTGGACGGATGTGCCAACGTCAGGGCACCTGGCTCTTAAAACCAGCTCTGAGATTCTGGGAAGTAGAGAGACTTCCCGAGTTTGGAGTCAGAGACTTGAGGTTTTTGCTCTTGTTTTGAATTTCAAGCCTACTGCTTAATCTGGTGTGGCCTTGGGCTGTGGGACAAAAGTGCACAAGTCCCTCGACACTCCTCCCTTCGGAAGGCGGAGCTGGACTTCAGAGAGTCCACAGACGGCAGGAGGTGGGAACGCTGGTGCCTGCTGCCAATTCCAGGCCCCAGAGGCCCTGAGGCCTCCCCCTCGCTCTCTCCAATGACTCACCGCTCTGGAGGGAGACGGTGACACGTCGTCAGGACACTCAAGCAGCCTACGGAGAACGCCTCTATGTTGAGGAACCGAGGTTTCCTGCCAACAGCCGGGAGAGGGAACCATCTTGGAAGCTGTGTTGGCAACGAGGGACCTTGCGAATGTGCTGTGTGCACTCAGTGCTGCTGCCCCCCCAGCACCACTGAGAAACCAGCCTGATCTCCTCCAGGCTGGGCTTTCCGCCCAACAGCAGCCCGTGGAAGCAGCCACTGTCACGAGCACCTCCTTACAGGTCACACCTAAGTCACAAAAATGCCACAGCATCCTCTAAGGTCCAGTTCATATGCGAGTGGCCCCAAATGAAGGACCAAGAATAGACTCAAGGTTCCTCTCCATTTCATCCGAGGGAAGCACGCAGCATACCTCTTCCAGCATCGCCCCTGGACTTTACTGTTTGTTAAATCAACACACTCGTGTCACTTCTTATTCTGTGCCCTCCACAGCCTAGTGGGGGTGGGGGGGACAGGAACAGGAAATGCGTGAGGAAACAGCCAGGGGGTGGTTATGGTGATGCAGGTCGGCCTTGGGGCTTCGGGAGCATGGAGAGGAGGAACCCAAGCCAGGCTTCGGTAGGCGAGGAAGCTTCCTGGAGGAAGGGAGAGCTGAGCTGGATCCTGAAGACGAGAAGAAAGGACATAGGAGGAAGAGGGTAGGTGGGGGTATCTCAGGCAAGAGGAGACAGTAAGAGCAAAGGCAAGGAGATGGGACACGTCATGGTGACATGACTCAAGCAGCTGGGTATTGCTGGAATGTGAACTGCAAAGCAGGAGAGGTAGGCAGAGGCCAGATTATAAAAGGCCTTAAGCGTAGGGTGAAGGAGGTTGAGTTTTATTCTTAGATGATGGAGACCTATGGAAAGGTTGTCACTAGGTGAGTGTGCTAATCTGTGTTTGGCATATTTGGAGGTGCAGTCATATACTCCCTTCATTCAAATATATACTGAGTGCCTCTATGTGCCACACACTACTCTAGATACTGGGAAGAGGGCAGAACAAAGCAGCCTAGAACTTTCTGCTGTCATGGAACTTAAAATTGAGTTGGGGGAGGCAGACAGCAAACAAATGACTGATAAAGTATGTTGGAGGATATTATGTGACAGGAAAAAATAAATGATCCAGACAGCAGAGGTGGGGAGGGTATGTGGGTCCATTTTGAAGGAGGAGAACCAGTGAGAGCCTTAGAGAAGAGGTGAATGGGTGAGGGAGGTGAGGGCAAGAGCAATGCCTCCTGCGGAAGCAAGGTCTGGGCCCAGGGAGCAGGGAGTGCAAAGGTCCTGGGGTGGAAACGTGCTTGCCATGTTTGAGGGTTTGCCTGGAGGCCACAGAGGATGCTGCTGAGGGAAGAGAGGAAAAGGTGAGGAAGGAGAGGGGGCGGGAGCTGATTACAGGGGGCCTATAGGTCATTGTAAAGACTCGGCTTTTAGTCTGAGTGAGATGGGAAGCCATTAGAAGTTTGAGCAAGGACACAACAGGCTGTGACTTCAGTTTAAAAAGCACTCTGGCTTCTGGGCAGAGACTAAAGGGCAGGGGGTAAAGTCCAGTGCTGGGAAACCAGCCCAAAGTGTGAGCACACCCAGCTGGCAGAGGGGGCAGCGTGGCCCGGGGTGGTACAGAGGGGACATGCAGAAGGAGGTGGGTCTACTCTGGAGGGGAAGCCCACAGGACAGTGACAGAGTGGACAGGGCAGGATGGCCACGGGGGAGTTGAGGCTACTCCTGCCTTGAGCAGCTGGGTTGGGAGGGGGAGGGGGAGCCAATTCGATGGAAGGCAAGCCAGAGCGCAGCTTGAACACGCTCCCTTAGAGACACCTGTGGACATCCCAGCAGAAACGTGGTTGCAGCGCGGAGGTGAGAGTCCAGAGTTCAGGGGACTGACCAGGCTGGAGTCCTGGGCATGCGGATGGCATTTAAAGCCTCCAGCTTGGAGAAATTTCCAGACAGCCAGTGTTGGCAAGAACACGTCCGAGCCCGAGCCCTGGGGTACTCTGATGTGAGCGGGTGGGGAGATGAGCAAGAAGCCAGCAAGGGAGATGGAGAAGGAGCTGTGGTGAGTGGCACAGTCAGGAGACTGTGGGCTCCTGATGCTGCTGGTGCTCCCGAGATGGGCGCACGGACAGGCCCCTAGGCTGCTGACACCTCGGGTAGGAAGAAGATGGGAACTCTTGCTCTGCGGCCGTCAGGGGCACGTGGCAAGGACAGCCTCGCTGGGAGGGAGTGGCAGGGCACGAGCAGACCGCCCCTCAGCGATAGGTGCTGCCTTGTCATACAGAGTGTGCTGGCATAGGGTGGTGACAGCCATTTCTCTTTAATCTGTGAGTCAGGGGCTCAGCTGGGGAGTTCTGCACTGGGGGCTGTTGCGCAGTGGCTGGGCAGCAGGGGATGGACCAGGGCCCGCCCCTCCCCTTCCCCCTCTCTCTCCATGCAGGCCTGGGTCTCCGCATCACACTGATCTGGGCTTCCTCGCAGCGTGGGGCCTCAGGGCCGTCAGGAGAGAACAGACTGTTTAAGAGAGAACATTCCAGCGAGCCAGGCGGAGGCTGTGCGGCCTTCGGTGACTCAGCCTCAGAGTCGCATTACATCCGTCACTCCTGACCTACTCGGTGGGTCACAACGCTCACAGAAGCCTGCCCAGTTTCCAGTGAGGGACATAGCCCCATGGCTCCCTGGGAGGATGTCAAAGAATTGGCAATATATATATATATTTAAAAGCACTCCAAGAACTGTATCAAGGAGTTTCACTGTAAGAAGAAATAAAGAAACGGGGCAGCCTCTGGAGAGGCTGTGGGGTTGCGTGCTCTTTCTCAGGATGGGAGGAAGTCGCCCACGTCTCTCACGCCTGGGTACACTCCATGTCCACGGATGCACATGGGATCATCATACCGATCCTGGACGGAAAGAGCCCCGACGGACCGTCAGGAGCCCCGGGTCTCCGGTGTATAAACAGGAGCCCACGGAGGATGTGGGGGCTGGAAGGGGGCTTATACAACGTTCAGTCCCACATCCTTCTTAGAGACGGGGAAACTGAGGCCTGAGTGAGGCACGACTTGCCCGGGGCCTCGGCGAGAGTGAGAGTGAGAAGACCAGGACTGACTCCAGGTCCTGACCCTCCAGGCCAGGGCCTCCTGCCCAGGCTCCCCCTCCTCCCTGGGTTTCCTGGAGGCCCCCTGTAGGGCCCGCAAGTCAACCGGGTGCATTGCAAATGCCAGCCTTCCTGTTAGAAAGCCCGTCCTCGAGGGTGGCTCCCTGGCTTGGAAGGAGGGCGAGGCCTGTGTGGCAGGCGGCGTGGCCTTGGGCTGCACGGGATGTGAAAAGTGGGGCCCTGGCAGCAGCAGAGGGGCAGGGGCTGCAACATTTCAATCTCCTCATGGCACTGGGACAGTGGGATCCCCGTGAGCACCGTGGGGTTTGAATTTAAATAGAAAGGAGAAGTCAAGAGAAGAATTCCAGGGAGTTTGAAAGGCAAGCCCAGTGCCAACCGAGATTCCGGAGCACACCAGTTATGAAAGGAGAGAAAGGAGGGGCAGAAGCGAGGCGGTTGGTGCTGAGCCCGGAGCAGACATTTATCTTCCGGGATGAGGGGTCACGGGGAGAGGGAGCTGCGTGCGAGAAGAGCTTGGCACACCCAGCCTCAGGTGCCGCCAGGCCCCACATGCACCTGCACAGCCCTGGGCGCTGGGTTTTACTGACTCCATTCCACAGACGAGGCCACTGAGGCTCAGAGACAATAAAGCCTCACTGCTCAAAGGGTGGTCCGTGGCCCAGAGAGGGGTGGGCAAGGTCCACAGGTGGCCCTCGGATGCCCAGGGCAGGGGGTCTTGGGCAGAAGCATCACCAGGGAGGAAATGCAGAATCTGGGAGCAGTGCCGTGGCTCAGACGGTGCTCAGACCTGCTGAATTGGGTCCGCATGTTAACAGCCCCAGTTTGAAGGACTTGCCCAAGGTCACCCAGCTGGAAAGGGGCAGCATTTTGACGGGGACCAAGGTCTGTCAGAAATGGAAAGCAAGAGTTCTTTCCAGTTAAGTGGCTTCACTCTGCAGAAAGGCCCCCAGGAGCTTTAAATGATGCAAACCTGATTGTCACCTCCCTGCTTAAGGTCCTTCTGTAGCTCCCTGTTTACCTTCAGCCCCAGCCCAAGCACCCCAGCAGGGCGCTCCACAAGGTAGGACGGTGACTGACCCAAGGTCACACAGCTGGATTCTCCTTCCAGAGACAAGGGGTCCATCGGGGGCAAGGAGGTGGGTGAGGGGCTGCCCATCGCTGCCTGCACTCTCTCGCAGGTGGCCCTCAGCTTCCCCATCCTACAGACCAGCCATGGTCAGCACCTGCCTTGAGGCCTGTGGTCGGGAAAGGTGGCTGCAGTTTCTGTGACCTTTTGCTACAGCTCTATTCATTCCCTGGGATTTTGGAATGTGGATTATGGACCACATTCTCTGAAAAACTCTTTATTTTTCCCTTGAGGTTGGGAGCCTCTCTGGAGAAGAAATTGCTGATTTACGAGAGATGCTCTATTATTTGTGAAAAACGGAATCCCTCGTGTGGGTGTAAGAGACGCCTTTGTGGGCAGCTGAGACTCCTGGTATCACTTAGCATGCAAGGCGGCCCTGGATGCCCAGGGAACGCGCCCAGGCCTCGGTGTGGGCTGCGGCGGTCCAGCTGCGCGGAGGTTCCACAGCCCTTCTCTCTGGCCACGCCCCGATGCGCACTGATACTGGGCCTTTGTCTCGTTTTGTTTCCGGCCCTGGGAGGGCAATGAAGCAAACGCTGTAGCACCATTTTCTCGGGGTCTTGGTTAAGGCCCACTACACCCCAGGGGTCCAACCCCGATGGAGAAGAAAGCGAACGGACCCCTGCTGGCCCCAGCAGGCCATTTTGGGGTCCCCCGAGGGTCTTCACTTTCCAGACACGTGGGTCAGGCTTTCCTTTAAATTCATGGAGGCCAGTTGGCACAAAATGTAGCGCGGGCTGACACACCGTTATTCCGAGGCAGTTTGGAGCTAGGCACAGCCTGGGACTTGCAGTGGGGTGGGACCCGGTGACAGGACCCCGGGGGGCACCTCAGGCGCCCCTGGAGAAGGGCCAGCGCTACCAGCAGGCTGGCCTGAGGCTGTCTCTGGGGCAGCGAGGAGCCCCTTGAACACGTGCCACATCCACTAGGGGCTTGTCCCCCCGATGCCCAGGGGCTCATTGACATGTACAATGGTGCCTTGCATACAGTAGGTGCCCAATAAACAGTTTTGGATCATTGACCACAATGACCAGTGGACAGACACGCTCTTCTTCCCCGACTAGAGAGACCCGCTTCGCTGGGCACTGGTGTGGGTCACGGCCTTCCCTGTGGTCCTTGCCTGCTGACTCGGATGCCTGCTGTGGCGTTTTACATGCTTGGCCTCTTCTACTTGTCCCGCACTCCCTGTTGAGGGACACCCTTGGAAGCTTTGTTCACAGCTAAACGCCACGTGCCTTAGAAAGCCCTGCTGAGCTGCCCACCCAGGCCACCTTTCTCCCCACCGACCACCACATTCACCGCCCTCCAGCCTCATCAGCCCTGCCCCTTGTCCTTGAACTGGCCGCACCTGTTTCTGCTCTGTGGCCACTGTTCCCTCTGCTACAGCTGCTCCTCCTTAAACCTGCACCAGACTTCTACAGTCTCAGCGTACTCCTCCCCTCTTCAGAGAAGACCTTCCGTGCCCCCTCCCCTGCCCCCTCTCTATCTCGTCATGCTAGGGTCTTCTTAGTGTTCACCAACATCCTGAACTCTCTGATTGATTAATTCATTGTCTAGGTCCCACTGGAATGACAGTGAACTCCACCAGAGCTGGGGCTGGTCTGTCTGCTCACCCCTGTGCTTGCAGCCCTACACATGTGCCCGAAACACGGCAAAGTGTATGTTTGAATGAATGCACGCATGCATGACGGATGGACGAGTCACAGGTGTGGGGCCAGGCAGCCAAAGCTGCTGGGCGCCGGCAGGGTCGCGGGGACACTCACGAGGCTGTGGAGTGAGAGCTCAGATGAGGTTTAATGATCTGCTCAGGGAGGGGGGTTAATGGGTCATAGTAGTAACTCATTTTCTCTGTTGTGGTGCTCATTTGCCCATGACCGTCCGTTGGAGCTTCTAATTAGCTCGGGAAAACCAGCAGCCTCCTTCCTCATTTGGAAAGGAGCGGCTAGCCACACTCGGCGTCTTTACTTGAGAGCTAGCTGTCTGCCCGTTTCCTGGGCGCCGTGCATGCGTGGCGACTTACTGAATTCTCACATCAGCCCTGTCCAGGCAGGTGTGATGGCTGTTTTTTCAGGTGAAGGGCCACCTCAGAAGATTGAAGTCATGTCTTCAAAACCTTGCACCTTCCGTCAAACCCAAGGCTTTCTCCCCATGTACTGACTGGTCGCTCAGATCTTCAGAAGGTGTCACCCTGCTTCCCGATGTTCCGTGCAGGGAGAGGACATGGGCAGTGAGTGACAGCTCCCACCAGGGTCCTCCTGTTTCTGCCCCTGCTTCCAGGACTTGGCTTGGGGATTACCCACTCAGGATGCAGACCGCTGGGGCCACAGCATCTCACCTGGCTCTTCCAGCTGTCGGCTGGACCTGCCGAGTCTATGGGGGCGGAGAGCTGAAGGACCGGAGAGGACATTCCCGATGTCCTCCAGAGGGAGTCCTCACGCAGGAGACAAGTGGCCTATTTTTCTGGCTGCGAAAGGCAGATCCGATACTCAGGAAGGATGTGTAAGACATTGTCTGCCCTTTTCCCAGGCGACTCCCGGGTTGTGTGGCAATGGCTGAGGTCATTCTTAACTCAGCCCCCTTTCCTTAAACTTCTCAGAGACACCCAGCACTGGGTGGGCCATCAGCTTTAGTTCGGGGGGCGGTGTCTGGAGTTTCCAATGTTTGCATTTTAGGAGGAAGTTGGGTGAGACTCCATCGGGGCCATCAACCAATGTCATTTTAAATCATGACATTCTGGTTCTTTAAAAATGATTTAATTCTCTTATTTTCATACATAAAAAGGAAAAATTGGATAATAAATGCCATTAAGTAAAATGGAAAACTATTAGAAATTCAAAAGCAGAAAAAGTTATACCCAATGAAAAATTGCTATTGACATTTTGCCATATTTCTTTCATAGTAGTTTTCCTATTTACATTTATACTTAGTTATGATCATATGGCTTTAAATCCTGCTCTTTAAAGCTTAATATATCCTGTGCCTTTTGCATATTGCTAATATATTTTGGAAGGGGAATGTAATATTTCAGTGAGTGGCTTTACCATAATTTCCTTAAACACTCCATAATGTTCTTTTCTAAGGCTCTTTCTAATTTTTTCACCACTATAAATAATGTTGCTGGATGTATTTTTGCACAAATCTTCACACTTAGGTCATCTTCTCAGGATGGATTCCTGGAAGTGGAATTACAGGATCAAAAAATACATTCATTTCCAGGCTTGTCAGTACAGTTCAAGTTCCTTTCCAAGCGCTGTGTCCCCACGTTCGCTGCCTTACACCAGCAGAGGCACAAACCGCCCTGGGTGAATTTTGATGTATGGGCGGGGCTTATGGACCTTCCTGTGGGGGAAGGGAGCAGAGGCTGGCACAGTTCAGACGTGTAGACACCCCTCCTATTTTCAGCTGGGAGCGCACCCCCCTCCCTCCCCTCCAGGTGAGGGCAGGTGCGATTTCTCCACACCACCACTGGATCACCTGAGAGATCTGGGAAGAGGGGGCCGGTCATCTGGAGATGGTGGGGGAAGGGGCTTGGGGGTTCTTCCTAGTAACTGTACCACCTTGCACCACTGCCTGGCTTTCAGCGCTGGCCCTCTTGGTCCTGGCTCTCCCAAACCCCGAATCTCTCTGGGAGCCTCTGTTCTTGGTGGTCACTCCCATTTCCTCCCCTAAGCTCCTCCCCCCCATCATACACCTCCCTCCGCTCTGCTAAGGCTGGTCCCCTGTGTGCTAGATCCTGGTTTGTCCTTGTCTGAGCCCCTGCTCCCTTGATCCTTGTGGGTTCCCCTTTCGCTGTCACCCCCATGGGGTCATTCACAGTCATCCTACCGTGTTTCCCAGAGTCTGCCCTGTTTGTGGGCCATGGGGTTGGGGTGCAGCTGAAAGAGCCTGTCACTGCTCGGAGTGAGACTGCCAGATGAGGGTGGGGAGCAGGGTGCTCGGGTGTGTGGCTCGAATGGATGACGGAAGGGTGGTGGGCAATAGTGGGCTCTGTTCACGTTGATGGCGGTTGCAGCAGGGAGGCGTGAGGACTGGGCTCAGGCCTGGGCACAGAGGATCAGGGGCGAACGCTGGCTTGTGCAGGGCTGAGCAGGGCAGGCGGGAAGGCTGGTGCCAGGAGGAAGTCACGCTAGGCTGGGCTCCTGGGGAGTTCTGAGCCAATGTGCAGGGCCTGGAGCAGAGCTGGGGTCGTGCACCTGGCCTGGGAGAAATCACCGCAGGCAGATGCGGTGATCCAGACACACTGCAGGGGCTAGAAATTGCTGCGGGGGCATTTTCTGGTCCTGTGGGCACACACAGGCACACACAGGCACGCAGTCACATGCACATACACACCAATGCACACACGTGATGCATACTCACATGCACACACACTGATGCACGCGCGTGTGGTGCACACACGTGCACAGGCATGCACGCATGTTTGCACAAACTGGCATCTGCAGTGCAGACCCTTCCCTTCAGAGCTGCCTGGCTGAGGCGTCCCTGCCAAGTTAAAATGAGCGTCTCCTTTAGAGAGGTGCAACGGGACTCGGCCTTCCCGATAAAAATAGAACGAGCCTGCATCTGCACCTGGTGGGCAGGCTCACTGCCTCCTTCTTTTCCACTTTCCACTTTATTAACTTTTAGTGCCGAAAGGCACTTCCGTGGCTCTGGGCCTCCCGCCTCAGCTCTGTTAGACTGGGGGGCTGTTCTCAGCTCAATTCCCAGAGCCGGGAGAGGCCCATCCTTGTGGCTCCTCAGTCTTCCCTCACCTGAGCCTGCTGCCTACAGGCAGCTATCTCTTCTTACCCATCAGGGTAGACTGTGCCCCTGGTCCCGCCTTCCTGGTGCTGGAACCAGTCTCAGCCTGTCATCCGGGGCTCCTCTAGGCACAGGAGGTGGCACAGGGTGGCACACAGCAGCATCCAGTGCTTGCAGGCACTGCCCTCTCTTCCTCGAGTCCTGGGCCTCTTCCTGCTTAAACTGCATGGAGAAGGAGCTGCTTTTTTGGAGAAAAGAGTCACCTTCCAGCCTGGAGCCCTGGCAGGAAGAGTCCCTGCCAAGGTATGGAGCCAGGGGGAGGGCGGCCATGCCTCTGGGCCCCAGCCAGCCAGGCGGGCAGCAAAGTGTTGGAACAAGAAATGGCCTTGCTGAAATGAGCCTGCTGCGTGCCCAGGTTTCTGTCTGCAAATACTTCCCAGACTGGCAAGAATGGGAAGGGGGCTCCTGTCTCCTCCTTCCCTTGGCAAGAGGAGGACTTTACAGTCGATGCAGGCAAACGAGACAGAGGCGACTACCTGCACTCTACCTCCATAAAGGTCCCTGTGCTCTCCGTCCTCTGGCCTCCAGGCCTCCAGGCCTCCGCCCAACCCAAAGGCCCCTGAACAGCTGGCAGGCCTGGGCTGACTCAGGAGCTCTGCAGCTGCTGGTATTTCGAAGCTGCCCAGCTACGGCTCGCTCGCCTGGGAGCCTCTGCCGCACAGCTCTGGACCCTGCCACGTCGGATGCCCCACAGAGGAGTGTGAAGGAAGAAGCAATCGTAGGAGAACCGCCCCCGGAGACACCATCTTTGCAGACTGCAGCACTCTGTCCTGGGCCCTTGCAGCTGTCCACTCCCTGGGGCTTTTTTACACTCACTTGAACTCATACTACGTATACTTCTAAAATCCTTTGTTCTGTTTATTGGATGTCACGTCCCAGGCGTTTCTCTGCGTTACCACACTCGGTGCCACTTTTAACACAAGCACGAAACCCCGCAACATGGGCATGTGCTGTCACTTAACTGTCCCCCATTTAAAGGCCAAACTTTTGCCAAACTTGGCCCTGGAATTTCCTGATGGCAGATGTGTCAGATGAAGGCAACTTCTTGACTGGCTCTGAAAAAGAGATCTGGAAAAAGCCAGAGCCCTAACCAACCGTGTTAGTGTCCTGTGGCCACTGTGACAAATGACACAACCTGGTACCTCCGAACGACACGTGTGTATTTCCTCACGATTCTTATGCCCAGAAGTATGAAAATGGCACACGGAGGCAGGGCCACACCCCCTCAGTGGCTCTAGGGGCCAACCGGATTCCCGCCTTTCCAGTGTCCAGGGCTGTGTTCTCCGGCTCACAGCTCCTCCCTCCGCCTTAGGACCAGAAGCGGGGCATCGTCCGGTCTCCCCCGCTTCCCTCCTTCCATCGTCTTTCCCCTTCCTCGGTGGTCAGGTCTTGCTCTTAGGAAGACACCTGCGACTGCATTTAGAGCCCACCTGGGGAATCCAGGATGCCCTCCCATCTCCACCCCCTACGGAATCACACCTGCAAAGACCATTCTGCCACTGAGGTAAGGCTCACAGGTCACAGGGACTAGATTACTGACGTCTCTGGGCGATCATCCAGCCACCCACACCAGCCCAGGGGACCAATTTGGGACCACGTGACTGGCGAGTGTGACCCCAGGTCTCAGTCCCTCCACCTGCAGATCCTAGAACAGGGTTTGTGCCTTGTGAGTAGACAGCATGAGGTTTGTCAAATAAGTAAATGGATGTATGACCGATAAGAGTGGCTGGTGCTGGGAAGAAATAAGACGGTGGCTCTGGTCCCAGGAAGTCTAACACCCAGCTGGACACTGGCCGGTGGCTGAGGGCCTGCTACAGAAGAGACTGGCTGCTACTCGTGAGGACAGACCGCTCAGGGCAGGGTGTCACAGGACAAGCTGCTCCACACCCACGCAGGGAGCCAGCAAGCAGCCACCACCTGCGGAGGCTGCCACAGCCCCTCCGGCCCCACATGGGCCCTCCGAGTGGGAGGAGAACACAGCTGCGGCTCAGGCCTTCGAGCCTCCTGCTGGGGGTCTCTGACCTGGGGAGGAAATTCTGGAAAGTGTGTTTCCAGCTGGGCTGTGCTGGCGTGGCACCCACCCACCGCAGAGTCATTGTTGTCCCCGGCCGGGGGCTGGGAAAAGCGGCAGCTGCCTGGCCCCAATGTCCTCCCATGTCCTGCTACAGAAAGCCCCCCTAGTCGTTCATGCCCATTTCATTACTTGACCCTTCCCCTTCTTTCCCCCGTTCTCCCCCTCCCCGTGCCCTCTGGTCACTCTCAGTCTGTTCCCTGCTTCTGTGCCTGTGGTTCTATTTTGTTTGCTAGTTTGTTTTATCCATTAGATTCCTCTTACAGGTGAGATCATACGGTATTTGTCTTTCACCGCCCGGCTTATGTCACTTAGCAAAGTATTCTTCAGTTCCATCTATGCTGTCCCAAAAGGTAGGAGTCAACTGTAATGGAATAACAATAAAAAATAAAAAATCAGTTAAACAATGCCACAGTTTTAAAAAGTAATGATAAAAAATTTTAAGAAGTCCCCGTGGCCACAGCAGCTGGACTGGAAATCTACCTGCTTGTCACTTCGCCTGGGCTTCCCTGTGGCTGAAACAAATAATGGTTCTCAACACCTGCTCACAGCTGCTCCATTCTCTGTTTGCACAACAGCACTCAGGTGCCGGAAATGTCTTTACGATGCTTCTGTGGGACCCTCTTCTGCAGGCCGAGCTGACCGAGCTGACCGTGGGAGGCAAAGGCAAGTTCGTTATCACCAACTGTGTTGGGTGCAACCAACCACTTAGGACCAATACGCTTCCCCCTTAAAGTGACCAGACCTGTGTTCCTACCACAAACTCTCCACCTGATGGGGTTTCTGCAACGTGGATTCCAGGTCAACAGTCCTTGGGGCTGTTACAACAAACCCTTCATGTTCCTGGGAAGCTGTTTGTCCCTCTTGGCGAGCAGGCTGGGGAACTCACCTTTGTGATGACAGGAGGCAGGCGACTGTCTGTGTACCTAGGCCCTAGGTGCACAGCTAGGCTGGCTCCCCTTTTCTAGCCAGCAAGACGGAAGGGCCATTGCAGGGGGTCAGCTCAGCCTCTGTGCTGATCACCCACGCTTTCCAAGTTTATTTTTATTTCATTTTTTAGATTTTATTTACTTATTTTTAGAGAGAGGCGAAAGGAAGGAGAAAGAGAGGGAGAGAAACATCAATGTGTGGTTGTCTCTTGCGCACCCCCTACTGGGGCCCTGGCCCGCAACCCAGGCATGTGTCCTGACTGGGAATCGAACTGGCAACCCTTTGGTTTGCAGGCCGGTGCTCAGTCCACTGAGCCACACCAGCCAGGGCTGTCCAATGACGCTTCCCACTGAGGTCTACATCATTTCTAGCCATGAATGACTTGCAGCATATGGGCCATCTCATTTCCTGTTTCCATTCTAGTTATCGTATTCCTGTGAGCTTGTGAGCTCCACCTGTCTGTCCTCTGGCAAATGCCCATCTGACTTCCATTAGAGCCACGTATCAAGAAGGACAACAAAAAGAACAAGTAACGTAGCAGAATATTGACCACTGTGGAGCATTTGCTGTGTGCTCCTGTCTCACATGCATTATCTCTAATTATTACAATAAAGGAGGGTCGAGATTCCCCTTCTGTGAATGGCAGATTGAAGATCAGACTGGCGAAGGAGCGGTTCAACATGAACTTAGCCTTGAGGCATCGGAGCTGCCTGTTCCCCAGAACATCCCCAGCCATATCATAGTCCTGACATGTTTTAGCTGCACAGGAAGGCCGAACTTGAGAAGAAAGCCCCCCACTAGACTTAGAAGAACAGAGTACAGGGGGCTTCTCATGAAGTACAGAGGAGAAAGCTGAGGACCAGGGAGGGGACTGTCATGCCCAAGGTCACACAGCTGGGTGACATCTGTGCAGCAGGCTCCCGCCTCAGCGCTCTTTCTGCGGCCCATTGTCACACTCGATGTCCATTCGATTTTTGGCGGCAGCTCTGAACTCAGACATGGGAAGTCCCGGGCGTGAGTGCGGCTGAGCCCGGGGAGGGGTGTGGCAGCAGGTGGGTGCTTCATTTCCCTGCACGCTCTTCGTGGGCCTCTTGAGTGGACAGCAGTTTGATCTGGAGCCGCACCAGTCCCTAACTAGGTTGTGCCATTCTGGGGAGGTGACACAGGGTATTTTAAGCAGGTCAAGAACTTTTCGTTAAAAAGTCTGTGGAGAAAAAATGGAACCAGGACGTCCGTTCCACATGTGGGCTGCACACCCAACACGTTTTTTACCAAATTTGCAAGTGCTCCAACTAGGCAAAGACCTCCATCATAAAGACTGGATGTGAGCTTCCTGGTGCCTGGCCCGGCCTTGCAGAAGTCGGGGAGCTGCAGGGCCCACAGGCCACCGTGCCTGAGGCAGCCCCTTCGGCGGCAGGTAACAGAAAACCCGGCCAGTGTGTCTGATATAAGGACTGATTCTTACCACTGAATAGAAGCTTCTGGCATTGGTTCATTACGTCAGGGCGCTGAGCTGACATCTCTGTGACATGCTTTTCCTTTGTTTCGTTTCTGTGAGGTGGCTGTCACAGCCCTGGGTGTCAAATATCTGTGCCATGTGCCAGCACGAAAGGAAGGAGCAGGTGGGAAAAGGGGTCTCCGCCAATCCTTGCTTCTCCCTCCTCCCAGCCTCCGCTGCGTCCTCAGGATGGCTTCTCTCATGGTAGCTGAACAACCCCCACAGCACCAGGCCTCCCACCCACCCAGGCTGGATGGAGAGTTCCCCCAAGCTGCACTGCTCCGTTTCCCAGACACGCCACTCTGCTACGGTGGTTGGATAGTTCGCCATTGCTGCGTAACGAGCCACTGCAGAATGCAGAGGCCTAAAACAGCTGCCACCGACTGTCGCTCACAAGTCTTCAGGAGAGTCGTGTGGCTCTCCCGTTCAGGGTCAGGCTTGGCTGACCTTGGCTGAGCTCACTCACGTGTCTCGGGTCAGCTGGCAGGTTCGCCAGGGGCTAGCTGGTCTAGAATAGTTTGGCTGGGACGAATTCGTTCTTCTTCTGGATGCTTCGCACATCCCTGCGACGGATTTGCTGGAGCACGTTTCTGTGGTGATGGCGGGCTCCAGAGGGCGCAAGCCCAGTCATGGAAGAGGGCAAATGGAGCCACCTGGTTGCCTTCAAGCCGCTGCTTACATCACATCACATTGGCCGAAGCAGGTCACACGGCCAAAGCCCAGGGTGGGGTGGGAAGGGGAGTGCAGAATTACGGGGAAAGAGTGGATGCAGGAGGACATTAACTGAGGTCATCGATGCAGTCTACCATACCGGCTGGATGACCTTGGGAAGGCGAACTTAGCCTCTCTATGCCTCAGTTTCCTCATCTGTAAAATGGGACCGATGATACCTGATAGGACCAATGAGTCCTTATATATATAAGTGCCTCCCTTTCCTTCTCTCTCTCTAGGCCGGAACTGCTCATCCGCCAGGTCTCAGGTGTGGGGCTGACTGATGGAGGCCAGGGCATGATGGAGACGATCACTGAACCAGCAGTTCAGAATCCTGGTTCTAGATGCACCTCTGCCATGAACTATCTGCCCTACTCAGCACGGAGGCCTTCATTTCCTAATCTGTAAAATGGGGTTGCTGCTCTCTCCTTGCTTCATCTTTGATTGCCCCTGTTCAGTTGCTCCTGAGTCAGGGCTCCCCATTATCCACACACCCCAACAGGAGCCAGGAACCCAGGAGCCTGGAGACTCATTGGACCTCTGTCCTTGGACTCAACGCAGCTCCCTCGGCCACATTCCAGTGCGCGGTTCCCATCTTTGGATGGAAACTAACAGTATTAGCTTCCTGTTGCTGCCGTAACCAATTACCACAAACTTCGTGGTTTAAAACAGTATGGATTTATTCTCTTACAGTTCTGGGGGTGGTCAGAAGTCTGAAATGAGTCTTGCTGGCTAAAATCAGGGTGTTGGTGGGACTGTATTCCTTTGGGATATTTCAGGGAAGAATCCTTCAATCCCTTGCCCTCTTCAATTTCTGGGGTGCCACATTCCTTGGCCGGTAAGCCCCTTCCCTGTAACCCACTTGGATGAGTCAGGTTTTGGGGATGGACCCTGATCTGCTGAACACCATGCCCATGGCTGACTCTTTACCATGGCCCCCAGCCAACACTCTCCACGGCTCGCTGACAGCCCTCCGCGGCTGGGAGCTGCTCTTGCATCTTCGTATGTGGCTATTCGATCCTGGTGGAAGCCCGTGGACCCGCCTTCTCATCCCCCGTTCACACATAAGAGAGTGAGACTCAAGGAGTGAGGCTGCTCGCCCAAAGCCCACGCAGACCCCTGGCTTCAGAGGTAGACCCCCTCCTGCATGTAGGCTGGCTGTAGGGTGCAGCCCGTGTATCCCACCCGTCAGTGTATCTAGGGCCTGGCGCTTCGCAGAGTTTGCTGAGGGAATAACGAATCACATTATCATGTACAGCCCGTACATCACGTCACCTTTGCCCTGGAGGTGACGCGGGTTAGAAGCAAGTCACAGATCACACCCCCCGACAAGGTGAAAGCACGTGAACATGAGGGGCCGGGATCCTGGAGCACTGATTTAGAACCTTTCTCCCACACTTCACAATCCAGATTTCAGCTACACCACCATCTGCCTTTGCGCACGCTGTTCCCTGGCCTGGAATTCCTCTCCCTCCATCTTTCTCCAGCTGAGGTCTCTGCTTAGATGCTACTTGCTTTGGGTTCTTAGCAGCACCCAAATCTGTGTTGCTTTGTTCCATATTAATGCATCCCTCCTGCATTGGAATTTTTCTATTTACTTGCTCCCCACACCACACCCTGCCCCACCAGGGCCCAATGAAGAACGTACACAGGACCCGGCACATTGTGGAGGCCGGATAAACACTAGCTGGGCAAGCAGAGCCCCAGCGTGTAACTCAGGACTCCAACTCCCAGTCCTGCTGTCTGTCCCCTGCCCAGGGCTGTCTGCTGGGTAACCCCTCCCTGAAGCCCGTGCCATCTCAGTAACGAGGCCAGTGCCATGTCCGACTTGCCCTGACTTTGAAATAACTTTCCCCCTGCGGTTCCCAGGTGCACTTCCCTGGAACCTCTCGCTGTTCTTTGCTGCCCTCCTCCCCCTGCCTTGTAACTCTGTGGCCCTGCCAAAAACTGGAAGCTCATTAGTAAACCAGGAGCTGCCTATCTGCTCCCAGAGACTCCAGATGGAAAATATTAGCTTGTATCTCAACTGAGGACTGACATGGGAAGGGCTCCTTGAGCTGGTAGCTGTCAAGGAGAGGAATAGAAGTTTTTCATCTGCATGAGTAATTGTTTCCCGTGTTACCAGAGAGACAACGGATTTACATTCCAGACACATCCGCACCGGGCAGGGGCAGCTGTGAATCTAGTCACGCACCTTTCCCCGCACCTCTCCTTCTCAGAGTCGGAGTCGGTCGAAGGAGAAGTTGCAGAGGGGAGTGGAGGGGGGCTCCGGCATGTCCAGGCTGAGAGGCATTGCAACCAGGAAGGTGCAGGGCAGAGATGGCGACTGGGCCCAGGGGCTTGGGGGTGGGGCCAGGAGGACTGGCAGAGCGCGTGCTGGTCAGCGGTCCTCCCTCGCTCTCCCTCCCACTCACCCCATCTCCCAGCTGGTCCCACCTGCTCGACCTCCACATTAGGTCCTCTCCAACCCTGCATCCCCACCACTCCAGTCCAGACCCTGACTCTCACTGGTGTTTCTACCCGGGCCTCCCAAGTGGTCTCTGGCCACTGCTCTCAAATCCTACAGTGCCTTCTCCACACCCAGCCAGACTGAGCTTCCTAGTCCACAGCCAGCTCCTGTTTGTCCTCCGTTCCCACAGCCCTTGGAAGGAAACCTGACCTACAGGGTCCTGTAGGCTGCCACCCACCCTGCTTCCTCCTATCCCCGGAGCCCACCCTCCTCTCATGCCCACCTTCCTCAGGCGCCCCGGGCTGATCCTACTCTTGGGATCTTCAGGCTGATGGGCGTCTGGGAACTCATTGTCCCAGTTATACCACTGGCTCCTTCTCAGTGCGTGTGTCTGCTCAGTCGCATCTTCGCGGAGAGATCTTCCTGGCTCGTGTGGTCTGATGTAGTGTCTCCCTCCACCACTTTCTAGTCCACTGCCGAGCTTTATTTTCCCCAGAACCTTGACCGCCACCCAGAACTCCATCCGCCGTTATTTCGTCTATCGCCTGCCATCCCCACTTCAATGGACGTTGGTAAGAGGAGAGAGAAACCTGGTTCGCTCGTTGCGGGAGCCACAGCACCCAGGGCCGTGCCCAGCACAAAGTAGTGACCCAATGAATCCTTACCGAATGAGTTACTCAGAGCAGGTGAGAGAAGGCTGAAGGAGGGAGGCCAACAAAGAGGTAAATTTGGCACCTAAGCAAACGGAGGACGACCACTGTCTGAGAACAGCCGGCATCAGGGGATCCAGTAACAATGATTACAGTAACAGTTGGAACTACTGTGCTTTAGGTCCGGAAATTGACTGATTCATTCACAGAAGCTGGTTACAAAGTGCCGCATCGGGGGACCCAGCAGAGGACGCTGCTCCCGAAAACACCTGGAGGCCGAGGAGTTCCACACTGAGCCCGAGGACAAGGGAAGAAGAGGGAGAGGGGACAACGGGGAAGGAAGCTGAAAACAGCACAAGACAAAAACAAATCTGGAATGTTCACCTGGTAAGTGATCCACCTGTTCAAACTCTCGGTAATCTACACTCGCCCCATTTTACAGCGATGTGCCATCGGCGTGGTCTAATTCTTGCAGGCTACAACAGATGGCAGGGTACAGATCTGTATTTTAAAGGGATGAAGACGGATGAAGTACACGGCTGAGAAATCCGTTGTATTCCTGGACCGAGGGCCAGGAAGCTTAATGGGGACTGAACGCCCAGAAGAAAGATCTCAGTGCAGCGTAATGCAATCTGAGTGGCGACCTTGGACTTGATTGATTTGAGTCCCAACAGTCCAGCTGACAAGCGTTCACAGCCAGTAGGTCCTGCAAATACTTCCGAGCTGAGACAACTTTTTTGCACTGGATAAACAAAGGTTCAAGAGATGGCTTCCTAGTTTGTTTGTTTGTTTGTTTGTTTGTTTTACACTGCAGTTAATTTACCTCCTCAAGAAAAAGTCCTATTTCAGATTGATTTCCCTTCTCAAAGCAGTGTGGGTAGGGGAGGTTACCATCGTCCACACCACCATTCATGGAGAAGAGCCCCTTCAGGCATTAGTAGAGGAAATCGAGGCTCAAAGAAGCTGATCAGCATGGTCAGCATCCCAAAGCAAGTAAGCGTCAGAATGCAAATTTAAACCCAAGGGTCTTCTCCCTTTCATCCGCAGATGGCCCTCTAGACAAGTTGAAGCCCATTGGGCCAGAGTTTAAATAGGTGATGCCCTTTGTTATGATGGAGCAGCTTGGAGGTGGCCCATGCCCTGCAGGGATACAGGAGTAATTAGGGTTTGGGGATGTAATTGACAGCTTTGCTCAGTTCCTGGGGCGTGTGTGGCTGGCTGGGGAGTATCAGCCTAGTTTCCATCATTTTAGGAACCGAGTTCGCAGAGTGCCCGCCCTGTCCTTGCAGTGCATCGGAAAAGGGGTTGGACTTTGGGATCAGGGACACTGGGGTTCGGAGTCCAGCTCCTCCGCTAACTAGCTCTGTGTTCTTGGCCAAGTGATGGTCGCTTTCTCAACCTTGGCCCCTCATCTCTGAAATGAGGGTGAGTACACACACATCTCAGTTCCCATGGGGACCTCAGAATGTTTTCACCTCGCTCTCCTCCCATCCAAGTACTAACCAAGCCCGACCCTACTTAGCTTCTGAGATCAGATGAGATCGGGCACGTTCAGGGTGGTATGGCCGCAGACTCACCGCGCTCTCCTCATCTCAGCCTTTGGTTGGATGCTTGCTCTCTACCAAGACCCAATTTCCATCCTAAGAAGGATACCCCCGGGCTTCAGGGAATGACCCACTTACAGCCAATTGCTTCCTTCTGGGTCATTCTGATGGATTCAATGAAGAAACATTGAAAACCGCAGCCCAAGGAGCCGGAGGCAGAGGCTGCAGGGGGATGATGCAGGTGGAACCCCGTGCACACCTGCGGGAGGAAGCTTAGTAATTTGGGAAGGGCTTGGGAGCACAAAGGCAGCGCCTGGGGCCAGATTGCTGACCCACCCTTGGCCACTGTGCCAACTGAACTAGGCCAGTCACACAGCAGACCTGCAAACGAGACACAGTCATTCCAGAGGCAGGGGCCACCTGTGCCCCATGCCTTGTCTTTCCTGACCCTTCAGACCTCTCTTCTCTCACCACAGACTCTCGATGCCCAGGGCCTCCACTGGTGCTACAAGCACATTCATTTCAAAGCCCATTTCCTGCGAGGCGTTGGCAGGAAGAGAGTCTATGGATGCGTTCTGTTTCCAGCACAGCTCTGGGTGCGTGTTGGACTTGGCTGGAGCTGTTTTGAGCCCGAAAACAACTTGACTAAAGCACTTTTCAGCCCAGTGAGAATTCGCTGGGCCCATCCTACGTTCCCCACACTGGGCCTGATACTGGAATGCAAAAATGAACAAGAAATGGTGGGTGATCCCTCGGTGAACGATTAACTTATCGTCAACTGAGGCCCTGCTAAGGACCAGGCATTTTACAAATGCTCTTATTATTCTTTACAACAGCCTAATAAGGTGGATACCACTTCATGTTATGGGTAAGAGTAAGAAGCTCAAAGGTCAGGCTCAAGGTCGGGCAACTAGTAAGGGTTGGAACTAAGCTTTAGATTCAGGGATATTTTACAGCAAATCCCACATGTTTGAAGTACTCCAACTTATCTGTTTGTCAAGGAGTCAGAGTCGAATAGAGATGAATACATAAAGTCCCTTAAATACTGTCCAGGTGATGTAAACCCACATGGTATAAGTCAAGGTCGAGCGAGACCGAGGCTACAGCAGAAGTCTGAACAAGACGGTGGGAGACCAGCGTCTCTGCCACAGGTTGGACGCCGCGTGCTCCCGGGTTCCTAACTCCTTTGCAAGTGGCAACTATTATTGTGTCTGGAGACATGGGCACCCATGCCATCCTCTCCCTCTGTTTCTGTGTGTGTGGAAAGGGGGAGGAATGGCTGGGCTGAGTGAGTACAACCCTTGGTGCTCCTTCGACAGAGCCCTGCTGTGAGAGGTGAGTGCAGGCGTCCCCTCGACACACGCCTCGCTGCTGGAGAGGGAAGAAATCAATACCAGAGCCCAAAGGTCTCAACAGCAGACAGGCCCCATGCTGACGGAAGTGTTGTTTCCTCGGTTTGCGTTAGGACTGTCCTGTCCTATGGGGAAAAAATGTCTGTCCTTGGGAGAAATGCCAATTGTATAGATCTTTTAATGAAAGAACTGGCAGCTCACGGTTCTTGCCAACGAGGAAACTTGAATTGGAGAGGCCAGGCGCACTCTGGGCCAACAGACGGGAGCACATTACAGCAAGTGCACCCATTCCCCTTCCCTACGCTTGTGTGGCTGAGCAGCCCCCACCTGGCTGAAGCCTCTACTCTGTTCTAGGCCAAGAGCCAGACCAGACACACTCTGGTCTGGCTCTGGAAGGGGCCAGACCAGAGGAAGTGAGAGAGCCGTGGGAGGGGAGGGCTCACCCGTGGGCTGGAGTGGACTCTATCCAAATGGGAGACTTAAGAAATGGATGCTTGGAGTTCCAGCCAAAACAGAGGCATAGGTAGATATGTTTCACTTCCTCACAGAACCAAAAGAGGGATAACAACCAATTTAAAAACGAAAAACAACCAGAACTGTCAGAAAATCAAACTGCATGTATGGAAGACCAACAACCAAGGTGTTAAAGAAGAAACACTCATCCACCCTGGTAGGAGTGCTGGAGACAGGCAGCTGGGCAGAAAGGGTGCATGACAAGGTAGTGGCTGGTGGACCAGGAGGTCCCACATTTGTGTGCAGATAAGCTGGGAGGAACGAGTGGAGAGCAAGACAGACTGCTCAACTCAGCGTTCCGGTGTGGGGAAGAAAAGCCTCAAAACTTCTGGCTGTAAATATCAGCAGCAAGAGAAACTGCCATTCTCACAGGAGAGTCCAGTGGAGGGGCCCATGGAGACCTAGAATGTACACAAGCCCACCCACTCAGGAATCAGCACCAGGGCAGCACCTGAAAGGCCACAATTTGCATATGGGGAGTGTTGCATCCACCAACCACGAGAACAAATGTCGGAGACTTTCAGGGTTTCAAAGATGTTACTTTATTGGCCAAGTTTAACCTGCTCAGGGGCGAACTCTCAAAGTGTTTGGAGACACAGTGCCCGCAGGGGCTGCAAACGAGAGTCGTGCTCAGCGCTTACAGCTAAGTCCTTATATAGAGGTAAGCAAGCAAGCATTGCACAGAAGCAGATGTGGTGGTTAGCTATTGGCTTACAGAGCCCGTGCGATGGAACAGGATGGGGTCTAACTCAACTGAGAGGAAAATTTTGAAACTAAACAGATGGCAATCAACTTACAGGATGTTTGCTAGGGATGCAGGCTCCTTGGGGCTGAGACTATTTTTCTTTTTCCCAACAGGAAGCAGGGGAAATGAAGGCAAGTGGGGCAAGAGCCAATCAAGTGGAATTGCTCCCTCTCTTACCCCTCCCCCACACATAGCTCCACAACACAGAGATGTGGGTTGCTGCGTCCCAGGGAATACCTAAGGCTCCACCCCTTACAATGTAACAGGTGCACCAAGACAAAGAAATATGGCCCAAGTGAAAGAACAGATCAGAACTCCTGAAAAAGAACTAAGCAATGAGGAGATAGCCAACCTATTAGATGCACAGTTCAAAACACTGCATCTCAGAAAGTTATGTTTACACTTCTGATGCTCACAGAAATAATTGAGTACGGCTGCAAAATAAAGAAGAGAAGGCTGTACAAAGTGAAATTAAGAAGAATATACAGGGAACCAACAGTGAAGGGAAGGAAACCGAGACTGAAATCAATGGTCTGGAACATAAGGAAGGAAGAAACATTCAACTGGAACAGAATGAAGAAACAATAATTCAAAAAAAATGAGGAGAGGCTTAGGAACCCCTGGGACAACTTTAAACATTCCAACAGTTGAATCATCGAGGTGCCAGAAGGAGAAATGCTATTTAGAAACAGAAATAGAAATAGAAATACTATTTAGTGGTAAAAATTTGAAATACTGATATTGCAACACCAATTAAGCCTCCTGTTTTCCCCAAATGCATCCAATATTTTAAAGAAGGCTATTTCACTTTGCAGTCTTTTCAGGGGGACCCGTAAAATGCCAGCTCTTTGATTGGAAACATATGAGGCTGGGGCTCGGGGGCTGTAGAGAACTCCCTCCCTGAGATGGTGCGAGCATGCACAGGGGCCGGTCACACAGATGAGAAAAAGGTGAGGAGAGTTTCGGATGATGTAAACGGCTTCACCTTAGTCTCATTTCCTTTCTCGTGCTCTCTGTTCTTCCATACTCTCAGCCTATCCCTTCCCTTGTCCTTCTTTCTTCTTGTCCCAGGAGTCTTGGAGGGACCATGTAGTCCCCCCTTTGAGTGGAGTGAAGAGGAAGAGGGCAGAAGGAGAAGAAGAGCAAGAAATTGAAAACTTATTTGAAAAAAATGAAGGAAAACTTCTCCAATCTGGCTAAGGAAATAGATACACAGTCCAGGAAGCTCAGAGAGTCCCCAGTAAGTTGAATCCAAAGAGGAACACACCAAGACACATCATAATTAAATTATCCAAAATTAAAGATGAGGAGAGGAGCTGAAAAACAGGAAGAGAAAAAGGACAGAGTTACCTACAAAGGAGTTCCCATGAGACTATCTGATGATTTCTCAAAAGAAACCTCACAGGCAAGAAGGGGCTAGAAATAAGTATTCCAAGCCATGAAAGGCAAGGACCTACAGCCAAGATTACTCTACCCAGCAAAGCTATCATTAAGAATGCAAGGGCAGATGAAGTGCTTCCCAGATAAGGTCAAGTTCAAGGAGTTCATCATCACAAAGCCCTTATTATATGAAATGTTAAAGGGACTTAGCTACAAAAAGAGGATTAAAACCGTGAACAATAAAATGATAACAAACTCACAACTATCAACAACTGAACCTAAAAAAGCAAAACCAGAAATAAACCAAGCAAAAAACTAGAACAGGAACAGAATCACAGAAATGGAGATCACGTAGGGGTATCAACAGGGATGGGGAGGAGGGAGAATGGGGGAAAGGTACAGCCCAGGTGGCAAACACAAGGCCGAATCCGGCCCTGCACCTTATTTTATCTGCTTGGCACCTTGTTTCTACCCGGCTGCAGCACTGAGCTCCTTGCCCCTAGGTAAGGAGTAGTTACATTTATACAGTCCTAAAATTACATTTGTCCCTTTGAAGGCAACCGGGAGGCTGATGTGGCCCCCAGTGAAAATGAGTTTGATGCCCCTGTACAGGGAATATAAAGCAAAATTGGTAGGTACAAAATAGACAGGTGGAAAGAAGTCAAAGAACTTATATATATGACACATGGACATGAACTAGGGGGATTGCTGGAGAGAATGGGGGTACCAGGAAGATAAAGGGGAGAAAAATGGGGCAACTGTAATAGCATAATCAATAAAATATACTTAAAAAAAGAAATGGATGCTTGTGAGCTGAGGGGTTACCCTGCAGGGGAACAGGTAGAACGAAGGCCTGGAGGGGCAGTCCGTGGAGATTCTCTCCTGGTAACTTTCCTGGGAAATTCCTGGAAGGAAATAAGTTCCTGGTCATTTTGTCTTGCAGAACTCAGGGAAGTCAAAGCTCTCATAAACTCGAACATCCATCTCATGCTGCGTCCAAACTCTCCTTCTGATCCTAACCCAGCCTCCAGACTCTTTCTGAATTCACCTGCCTGGCCTGCCTGGCTGGTTCGGTGGGAGCTGACGTGGGGTGACTGGGCTCTGATTTGCCTTCT
The DNA here is from genome assembly GCF_014824575.4 of Sturnira hondurensis. Taxonomy (NCBI): domain Eukaryota; kingdom Metazoa; phylum Chordata; class Mammalia; order Chiroptera; family Phyllostomidae; genus Sturnira; species Sturnira hondurensis. The sequence continues at coordinate 5,218,758 of NW_028093774.1, read as the reverse complement.
CCTGGTCAAGGGGCCCAGCCAATCAGGCGAGCTGCACCACCTGTCCACGTCTGATATTGCCAAGTGTGCTTTGGGGGGGGGGGGGGGGGNTGATTTTGTCTGGGGTGGTTGGGGGGGGGGGGGGGGGGGGCTAATCTTATAGATTTAAAAAGTGTATCTCATTTTAAAAGTTTGAATTTTCTCGATTACTGGTGAGGCTGAGTGCTTTCTCATATGGTAATTGGCCATTTGCATTCCATTTTCTGTGGATTTATTTAAGCCTTTCCCTATGTTTTCAATGAGCTGTTCTATATAACTTATTGATTTGTAAGAGTCCTTTGTATATTCCGGAAATGCAATCTTTGTTACGTATTGTTAGTGTTTCTTCCCACTTTGGGCATTACTTTTTCACTTAATTACAGCCACCAGAAATCCCACTTTGGGGCACCACAAGTCAGCCGGTCTTTTCATGGCCTTTTTCTTGGTGCCTCATCTTTAAGAAGGTCATTCCCTACCCAAGATCATAAACATGTTTTCTGCGGTTACCTCAATAATTTCATTTGCTTCTTTTCCAAGATCAGGTCTCTGTAAGCCATTTGTAATTGATCTTGTGGAGGATGGAGGAAGTGGATTTCCTCTGGCTCCCACTGACCCGAGACCCTGGTCCCCATCTAACTTCCTTCCCCTTCTTCTCTCCAGTTACAAGGGAAGCAGCCCCTCCCACTTCTGGGACAAGCTGGTCACCTGTCTCTCCCTCCCGTGCCCCCCTTCTTGGAGAACGCCCTTCCCTGCACTCTTTGCCTGTCACCAACCCTTCTTTCTCCCTGGGGTCATTTCCATCAGCACAAAGACACAGTTTAATTCTGTCCACCTTTAAAAAGACCCTTCCTCCCTTCAGGGTAACACAAGCCATAGTAAATCTGGGTAAAAATAACAGTCATATTCTCCAAAATGCCAGGAAGCCATGGAAGCAATGAGGACCGGAGGAACTGAAGTCTTGGAGCCCGAGGCCTGCTCACAGGGCGCCTCTGCTTTCCCCTCCAGGCCTTGGATGACTCCAGGAATAGGCAAAACTAGAGGTACAGTGTGGGCTGCGGTCGGTCCCAGGGCTGCTGCGGAGTGACAGGATTAGAGGCTCGAGGGGCCGAACATGCAGCCAGGTCCCACCCTGAGAAACGAACCCTGAAGCTGTAGGACGTGAGAGGCTGAAGACCTCGGAAAAGCCGTGTGAAGTTCTGAGGACAACCTGGCAGGAGCCAGGAACATGGTGGGGTGTGGTGAACGGCCACCAGCCACTGCCACCTGCAGCTGCTTTCCCCAAGGACACCTGCTGGTTCTGATGCAGCTGGACACATGTGGAGAATTGAGGCAACTCACTCGCAAGGCCATCAGCCTGCAAAGCAAAAAGTTGCCTGTTTGATTCCCAGTCAGAGAACATGCCTGGGTTGTGGGCCAGGTGCCCTGTAGGGGGCGCATGAGAGGCAACCACACATTGATGTTTCTATCTCTTTCTTGCTCCTTACCCTCTCTGAAAATAGAGAGGGCTTTTTACCAGTGGCAGCAATGCAGGGCAGGATGCTAAAGAGAGCCCCAGAGGGCAGATCAGAATCTCCTGCAGCCTCTCTGTGCTGAGACAAGGACCCGTCTGCGTCCTGAGAGAGAGCGGTGCCATAGCAACAAGGTAGACAGGAGAGACGCCGACCAATCCGCGTCAGCGCTGCCGTCAAAACTTGCCTCGGTTCCATCCTGATTGGAGTTAAGTTTTCCAATATTTCACTCTATCTGTCCAGCAGAAGAAAGGGTTAACGCCACCTTGCTAAAAAGAAAACATTATTTAGAGCCTTTACTGTGCTTTCTACCACACTATTTGGTGTTCCTTTAAAAACTACTCCAAGAAAAAAGACTATTGATAAGAAAAAGCAGACGAGAGAAGTGGATCCACCACCAACGCGGTGACCAGTGTGGCCTGGCAACAGCTTGTCCAGGCGTTAGAGACGCCATTCAGGCCATTATCAGCAATTCCAACAACACAGCTCGTTTCCCAGTACTCTGAAAATAGGCTATCCGGAAAATTTGGGGTGGAGAACACCAAATAAGGCATGTGAAAAATCTTGAACAAAACATTTTAGTAAGTTTTTTCAAAGCATAAAGAAGTGTTTAGTGGGAAAAGAATAGATTTTCCAAATAACTTAGCTGTGGGTGGGGAGGATAACCTGGAGAGTGAGTATCGTTTTTCTTATTAAAATTACTACAGTTAGCCCCCTTTATCCACGGGGGCTATATTTCAAGACCCCCCGTGGATTCCTGAAACTGTGCATAGTACTGAACCCCACCTATACTATGATTTGCCTATACATACACACCTTCCCTCGCTCCACTCTCACTGGCCTGAGGTGGGGCTTGCTGGATTGGCCCACCCATGGCTGGCTCTGCCTGGGTCCCTGATCACTGCCCTCGGTGTCTCATCACAGCTCCTTCCTCCCTGCTGGAACGCACACCACGATGCACCTTTGCGGCTGCTGCACCAGCTCACAGCCAGAGCTGGAGTTGAATAAATGAATACCGGAAGCCAGACACGGAGCTGGCAATATTCGGGCCCCACCTCTACTGACTTCGGGCAAGTACCCCTCTCTGAGTCTCTTTCTTCACAAGAGTAGTTACTTCTTTTGAGAGCTAAAAGGAGAGATAATCTACGTTACCCACGTATCACACCAACTTGTACGTCATCGTCACTTTTTAGTCCAACCCCCTTCCTTGACTGAGGAGGTTACCAAAATGCAGAAGGGGCTGGTGCGACTCCCAACAGCGTCACACACCTTCAGACTCTCATCCCTCACCAGGGGGCATGTTACCGAGAGCTGCTCATAACTGAAATTGAGGTTGTGCTGTTTGCTAATCTCTGTCTTTATGACACAATGGCTGTGTTGTAAGTAGCTACAAAGCTTTCTTTCCAGCTGACCCCCTTTGGTTTGCGGGATTAACACCTGGGTAAACTCATTCGCAGGCAGCCTGGAGCAAACAGGGGTGGGGGTGCTCGTCACCCTGCTGAACAGTCTCCAAGGAAAGCAGAAATGTTGAGAAAAGGCAGTTGTAACTCGGAGCAAAACTCGACCCAATTATTTGTGATTGCATGTCACGGTTTTTTAAGGTGACCCCCTCAAACAAGGGAATCGTGTCATTTTTATTTTTTAAAGATTTTATTTGTAGAGAGAAGGGAAGGAGAAAGAGAGGGAGAGAAACATCAATGTGTGGTTACCTCTTGTGCGCCCCCCCCCCCCTTACTGAGGACCTGGCCCANGAGAAACATCAATGTGTGGTTACCTCTTGTGCGCCTCCCCCCCCTTACTGAGGACCTGGCCCACAACCCAGGCACGTGCCCTGACTGGGAATCGAACCAGTGATCCTGTGCAGGCCGGCACTCGGTCCACCGGGCCACACCAGCCAGGGCGCATGTGTGTTTTTAAATAAAGCAAGTTGTATTGCTCTTGCACTATTCATCATCTCTTTAGCTGAAGACCAATAGTCATTCTCTTCTTTCTGTTTAATTTAAAATAAATAGCATTGGCATTTGGTTTTTCCCTCAATGTTTTTATTTTATGGCTATGTTTTTACAAAATAATCTTTAAAAAGTTTTTGATTTTTTCCCCCGAGGAAGCTGTTAATGATACTTTCCATGAAATATAGGAAATAAAATAAAGAATATATTTTATTGAATCTCCTATGTGCCAGGCATTTTACATTAATTAGCTGATTTAATATTCAAAGAATATTAAGAGACAGGTTTCTTTTAGAAAATTTTATTTATTTTTTTGAGAGGGGAAGGAGCAAGAAAGGGAGAGAAACATCAATGTGTGGTTGCCTCTCATGTGCCCCCTACAGGGCACCTGGCCCACAACCCAGACATGTTCTCTGACTGGGAATCGAACTGGCACCTCTTTGCTTTGCAGGCTGATGCTCAACCCACTGAGCCACACCAGCCACAGTTAAGAGATAGGTTTTAATGTACCTGATTCATTACATGTGAGGAAATTGAGGATCTGAAACGTGAAACACTTTCCTGTGGGTCAGAATAAGAAGTCCTTGGGATCCGCCCACACGTGTTTGTTTTCCAAGTCTGTACAGTAACAGCTCGGTGACTGGGAGCTAGATTCCAGCCATGCCGCCTGCTTTAATCCAGGTCTGCTTCTTACTGTGTTAACTTTGCCCAAAGTACATAATCTCTTCAAGCCCGTTTTCTTGTGTAAAGGGGGCATTATTATAATAATACCTGAAGGGGTAGATTCTTACAGGGGCTCTCTCTTAGCAAAGTAGCTTGTTTTTAGTCCTGGGCAACTCAGTCCCTTGCCCTGGCCTTTGCCCACTCCTCCAGCATCCTGCCTCTACCCTGATTCCTAGTAAGTGCTCCTCGATGGGTTCCAGTTTTGCAAACTCTCTCTCCCTTCTTCCTTCCTTCTCAACTCAAATGTCCCGAGCAGGTATTCTAGGAAGAAAGGAGGCAGAAAGAGAAAGAAAATATGAACCCACAATTGCTCATAGCAGCCTGCCAAGGGGAAAGACATACTTTCTTTTGGGAATTGTCTTTTATTTAGTAAACCACCTCGATGTGGCATTGAATCAAGTAAGTTAGCCTCAAGTCGAACAGACCTAGTTGTTCTACATAAGAAAAAAAAGTTAGCATTTCCAGGATTAGCTTTTCCAAGGGGGAAGGGGTCAGTAATGTGGAAAGGGGCTCACAGATGAGGTGATTGGATTCATGGGGAGGAGAGTGGAAGGGAGGAATGATGCTATAACTTTTTCAAATTGAGTGTTAATATCCCACTTCAAGGCATAGTCTGAATGTAACCCACAACATCCCCAAACTCTCCAGCTTACTCCAAATGTGGTCCAAAGTGGGTCACCTGCAACCCCATGGTGAAAACACCACAGGAGTGCCTGGGGTGACGTGTGTGTGGAACATGAATGAGATGTGCGATCCTCCAGAATCCATACTCAACGAGCAGATGCTGAGGCTTTGAGGTAAGGGGTAACGTGGAGAACTGTGAAATCCATTTAAAAAAACAAGCAGAGTAACTAGGAAGGGAAAAGAAGTAGGATACTATAAGTAGAAACATTAAAGAATAGATGAAAACTATCAAAACAATTAAAGAGAAATTGGTGGATATAGAAGACAAAGAAGATCCAACATATACACAATAGAAGCCCCCTCACCCACCGCCAAAGAGAGAAAAGGTAGTAAGAACAAATATAAGCAACTATTAAAGAAAACTTTCCTGAAAACAAACATACACAATAACTTGAGTCTACATATTTAAAGGGGACAAAATGTGCCTGGGACACATGGCCAGAACAGTCAACGAACTCTAAGATACAATCTATTAAAACTATTAGACTTTATAGAATAAAAGTCCTTTGGCCTAAGGTAGAATTACCAAGTTACTTTTATGGCATTAGACCTTTATAGAAAACTTTTAAGTTAAAACGCAATGGAGTAAATGGTGTAATATATACTCAAGAGAGAAAAGGTGAGCCTGCAATTTTGTATTTGGCCCAAGTGGCCTTTTTAATGCCCGACCTACTGCGCCACCACACTGTCCTATGCTGTCTTCTGGGGAGGCTTTTGCACATCCCAAGCTCTTGCTCATTTTTTCCCAGGGTCAATGCCAAATGAGAGCAGGGCCTTTGTTTCGCTCACTGCTGTATCAGTAGCACCCACTGCAACTCACGGTGAGGGTCCAAGGTTTCACAGACAAAAGAATTTTGCACAAGGAATGTCTTTGTCACCTCGGACTATTATAACAGGCCACCATGGACTGGGTGTCTTAAACAATAGATATTTATTTCTCACAGCTCTGTAGGCTGGGAAGTGTTGAGATCAAGGTGCCGGGAGATGTGCAGTCTGGTGAGGGTCCACCTCCTCGTGTGTAGGGACAACCCTCTTCTGCATCCTCACGTGACCCCTCCTTGGCGCGTTTGTGTGGAGAGATCGTCCTCTCCCTCTCTCCTGGTAAGAGCACAAATGCCTTCAGGAGGACCCGCCCCCGCATCCTCATCTCACCCTAATCGTGCCCCAAAGGCCCCACCTGCAAATCCACACATGGGGAAACAGGGCATCCATGTGTGATTTTGGGCTGGAACACAGCCTTCCCTCTTTCAGGGCCTAAAAGGAGGCAATCGGCTGAACGCTGACACCCCTCCTGCTCCAATGTTCTGTCCCTGAGAGGTGTCTGTTGAGTAAGGGCTCCCACGACCCAAATTCTTACCCTGCCAAGCACTGTGCAAGGTGATGGGGTTAAAATGACAGGAGCCACAGGTGCTGTCAGGTGTGGAGACCCACAGCTGTCCAGCGCATGGGAAGACTGGGACAGAACAGACAGGAGAAGCGTTTTTCTTACACAACTGTCTCACTAGGTACCTGACAGCCTGTGCCTACCATGAACCTCTCTGATGAGGCTATGGCCTGAAGTCAGGTGTAAGAGGGGAGGGCCTGCTTACCTGCTCAGAAAGTAGAGGAGCTGATCTCAAGAAGCAGGAGGGACCCAGCGCAGAGGGGGCGGGGTCTACAGGTCATGGGAGCTGGGAAAGACCGGTTGGGGCTTGGTTGGCTGGGGACAGTCTCAGGGAAGGTAGACTCCTTCTGGGACTGGTGCTACCCATATAAGGACAGCTTGGTGAATGCCAGAGCAGTAAGGAGACAGCTAGCTGGCTGCTCTGCCCCCCAGAGTGAGGGGGTGGGGCTCATCGGAGGGGTTTTTGAAGACTGAGGGTTTGCACTCAGTTATCCCAGTGGTTCTCAAATCATGCCTCCCAGAATGCTGGGGTTTTGAATGTTTGAATTATGCGGGGAAAAATTCCAGCCTAAGCTCAAGTACAGGAAATATGCTAAATTCACCGGTATTCTTTTCCTTTCAGATTTTCTTATTTGGTGACTGCCTGTCCTCGCTTCTCTCCACCAGAATCTAGGCCAAGGACAGAAGCTGATTCAGCACAAAGATGAATTGTCATAAATTTAATTAATATTACAAAGTGTTCATGCTACATACAACCTCATAACATTCAGGGGTGTGGGCACCAATAAAAGGGGGGTTCCTTCAATCTCTGTCCTATGAGAGGGCTGCCGGAGGGCCTGTCCACAGGACTCACATGGCTGGCCTCCTGAGAGGGCAGGGGCTATGGACCTTTGGCCAGCAGGATTCTGAGTCCTGAGCACAGACCAGGGTTCCTCTCAGGCCTTCCCGTGAACTGCACATGAACCTGCTTGGCAGGTGGGGCTTTGGCAGACATGGCTGTGTACAGGCATACGCCACATGAGAGAGCTGGACCAGGGGCTCGAGGGCCAGGCCTACTGGGCTCAGGCGAGCAGGCCCCATGGCCTTGCAGCCAGAGGTACACGGAGTGGAGGGAAGAGAACAAGAGGCAGCCCTGTGTGTGTAGCACATGGCGTTAGCTGCTGGGAGGACAGAGCAAACCGAGAGGCCACAAACCATCAGGCAGCTGAGAAAACCAGAGACGTGGGTATAGATCAGGCACTTGGAGGGAGCTATTCTGGCACAGGTGCCCTCTAGTGCCAATCTGCCAGGGGAGGCCGAGGGGATTGCAGGCAGGTTCCAGCAGGCCCTGGGCAGGGCTCATCCCCTGCCTGTTCCTTCCCCTGGACCTGGCTGTGGCAGAGCAGGACAGAACAGACTTGTAAAAAAGGTGAACAGAGGCGTAAACATCCCCACCGCAGGACAGGGGCTCAGGCAGATGGGCATTGTAGGACCTGGGGACAAGACAAGGACAAACAAAGACAGAGTCAAAGGAGAAAGGACAACCTGGTGGGGGTGAAGGGCAGGGTAGAGGGTGGGTGGGAGCAGAGCTGCGGGGGTAAGTCTGGCCAGGGGCGGGGGACCTCGGGGGTCAGGGCTGGTCCCAGGTGGGAGGCCTAGGGATGAGCTACATCGGGTCATGAACAGAGCAAGCAGCTTGGTTGGTCAGGGACTGGGGTTGGAAACCTGCCTCTGGGATCTGGACAAGCCACTGTACCTCCCCAAAACTCTGGACTCACCAGTGTCGGGCCCCAGAGGTACTCACCGATCACCTGCACTATGAGTCTGGAATTTGTTCAAGGAGCAGGTCTTCAGTGCCACAGACCTAGAGAGAGAAGGGAATTTGGGACCACAGCCCCAGGGAGTCTCCCTCCACTCCCAGTTCCCCAGCCTTCCACCAGCTCACAGCAGCAGGCAGGCACCACATGGAAAGACCCAGGGGTCCCTCTCCCACCAAACTTCCCCCTGCGATGGCCACCAGAAAGGCCCTCCTACAGCCAAGGGGGCTTCGGTTAGATAACCCAGAGGTAACCTGGCCACTCAGTTCTACCCTCCCCCAACCCAGTCCTTTAAAAGAATCTGTAGTTGTAAGTTCTGTAGCCCCCGCACACCTTTTTAAAAAAAATTTTCTGGTGCAGACACGGAGGGAACCAATATACTGCAGAGGCCAGATGTGGGGGATGGGGAGCAGGGCCCCCCGCAGCCCGCCCCAGGCTGATGCCATAGGTCCCCAAAGAAGCACAAACTTGCCTGGATGTGGTACAATATACGCCAGAAATTGGAGTCTGAGGATCGATACCGTTGGCCAGGGTAGAGCTGCCACATGAGGGGCAGCGGACTGGGGGGCAGCTGGCTGGGGCGGAGGGCCTCCCCCCGGGGCACGTCTTCCTGGCGCAAGAGCACTTTGAGCCGATCTTCCTCCTGCAGAGAAGACCAGGCAGGGCACAGCTTCAGGGCTCCTTCGGGCACAAATAGCCCTCGGCCCAGCCCGCAGGTGCCTCTGATGCTGGAGCCACTCCCCTGGAAGGTCCACTCCTTAAGCCAGGTGTGGTTCTCTTGGGACGCCTGGCTGGGCCAGGACACCCAGTACGGTCCCATGTCTAGACACTCAGATGGGCCACGAAGGCCCTCATCTTTCTGACACACTTCTGGTCGCCAGGGTATGCCACGGGGCCTTGAGCTGCCATAACTTTGAGGGTTTCAGGCCCATTTCAGCTGATGTGGGATTTTCTTTGATTTCCCCCCTCTGTGGGGTCATACATCTCCTTTTAAACAAGATATCCCCAGACCCCAGAGTCACAGGCCAGACCCCTTTTCACCATCCACCCTTCATCCCTTTGCCATCATCTCTTACCCGGACTACTACGGTGACTTCCTAACTCACCACCTTGTTGGACGTGTGTCCCCCAAATATCAGACCTTGGCATACAGCCAGAGGGATCGTCCAAAGATCACATCACTTCCGTCCCTGCTTGACACCCTCCAATACCTTCCCACTGCAGGCAGAGTGAACTGAGATCCTTATTAGGGTCCCCAGGCCCACGTAGCCAGGCCCCTGTCTCCTTCCTCCCCTGCTGTCTACCTGTTACCCACTACCCTCCTCCAGCCACCAAGGACTCCTCACTATTTTTGGGACATGCCACACTTCAGTGAGTTCTTATACCTGGGGTTCTTTGCCTAGAACATTTTCCCCTGATGCATGCAGGGCTTACTCCTTTCTTTGAGGCAGGAATCTGCTCAAATGTATGTCTTCTGTGAAGGCAAAAGCAGCAAAACCCAGCTCTAGGGTACCCATAAGAGGCATACCTAAAACAGGGCTCCGAAAGGATTCAAGTGCAAGGGTGGGCAAATACACGGCAGGCAGCACCAGGAGAAAGCTTCACCAGGAGAGTCGTGCTTGGCATACGAACTAGGCACTCGTGTTTGTTCAATGACTATTTTTCCAAAGTGGAAATAGCTTTTTAAACTTTGCCATTATGAAATAAATGAGACCTCATGGTTAAAAAAGAATTCAGACCATCCTGCAAAGTCTAAGTGAGAGAATCACCTTTCTTGGTGTGTTACTATGTGGTCTTCCACATCCATCCATGTTTAGTTTGCTTATTCAACATTTGCTTGTTGATTTAAAGAAACCTTTACATATTAAGAATCCTGGTCCTTCCCTGGCTGGTAAGGCTCAGTGGATTGAGTGCTGACCTGCAAACCAAAGGGTTGCTGGTTGGATTCCCAGTCAGGGCACATGCCTGGGTTGTGGGCCAGGCCCCAGTGTGAGAGGAAACCACACATTGATATTTCTTTCCCTCTCTTTCTTCCTCCCTCCCCCTCTAAAAATAAATAAATAAATAAAATTTACAAAAAGAATAATACTGGTCCTTTCAGTGATGCGAGGCAAATCCTGCCCCACTGTTTGGTAATGGGTTATGTTTTGTGCAGAATTTATCACAAGTGGTTTGTGGTCGGGGAGCCATGTTGAAGATATTCCCGTGCTAGAGATGAAAAAATTTACTTAAATTTTCTTCAACTACTTGAATTAAAAAAGTAAATATTTAACTTTGTTTTTCAAAGTATGCATATGTATATTTTTATACATACTTTTATACTTAGATATACATTTGAAATGCCAATAAAGTACAAAGTTAGATGGTTGTTAAAAGCTTGGAATGCCAGCCTTATTAACTAACCAACAGCACTTCTTGGGACAAATTTACATTTTTTATGCCTCAGTTTTCTTGTCTGGAAAGTGGGGACACCATCACTGTCAATATCTTCTTCCTGTTTGCTATTATATGACATAAATGTTGCAATATTATATTTTTAATTTTGCTTTTACACATTTCTACTTCAGTTTACATACGAAAAGAGTTTCAGCATTTTCCACCTAAGTTTCCATAAGGAAACCCATGATGTAATGGAAATTACTGTAAGCAAGATACAGTTCTCAAAAAAAAAAAAAAGTTGGCATTAACCGAAGAAGCTCCATCTTCGGCCATCACAGAAAACAAAGGCAACACCCATCCAACACTGGCTTTTGTATTGCTGTGCATTTGTGTAAGTTTGTAAAATTTTCCCCCCTCCGAAGTACAGAGGAATGGAATATCCCAAGCTCTGGGGCATTAGTTCCCAAACAGGCCATTCGTAACCTGTGCCGGCCCTTTAAAAACAGGTGTCTGGGGCCACCTGAGGGGACTTGCTCTGATAATGAACCACGTGTCTGAACCACTTACTTCGGAGCAGCGATGTTTGACCTCTCTCATTCACCGCACACATGAACTTATAACTAAAATTCTGTGGCACACCCGAAAGTATATTTTCGGGCCAACCTGACACACAAAAAAACAGGTATATACTCTTGACTCATTCACACCGGTCGGCTCCTGTTGTGTTGGCTGTTGTCATTTTTAAATCTGACAACCTGAGGGAAAAGAGGTCCGTGCCCCCGAGTAGCCAGGTGTTGCACGCTGTCAAAATTCCTGGGGCGCACCGGCACGTTGGCCGCAGCACACCGGTTGAAAATCATAGCTTTTGAGAGACAATGTTCCCATATTACGAACCAGGAATGCAAAACCCCAAAAATTCCTATTTCACTCAAGATCACATCCACACACTCCAGAGGCACTTGGCCCCCATCCTTTGGCCAAGGTGCCTTTTCCCTGCGCCCCCAACCCAGCCTGGAGAACCCGACTCCTCCGGAGAGCCCAGCTCAAACTGGTTTCCTCTGTAAGCCCCGCTGGGCGCCCCAGGAAGATCAGACCTTCGGAGTCTCCTGCGGCTGCGCTCCCCCAGCTGCACCCTGGGGGCTCCTCCAGGGCTGTGCAGGGCCTGGGGCGTCTCCAGCATCCAGGGCCTGGCCAGGGATGGTGACACTCACGCTGCCCTGCCCGGGTGGGGGCCCCAACGCGGCCGTACCTCGACCTTTACGGTCACCCACGTGCAGTCGTTCTCGTCCACGTACACACCCGGGCGCCAGATCCACAGGCGGTCCGGGTGCAGGCTTGTGTGCGAACTGAACGCGAAGTCAGCCATGATGCCTGCGGTGGTCTAACGAGTACGAGCCTCAGCCTCTTGCAGCCTCTCGCTTGTTGATGGGACTCAAGGCTCGATGCTTTATAGCAGTTGGGTCTTAGGCGCCCCCGTGCGGCGGGGCTGGAGGAGGATGGAGCATTATGCAGGGCGGGGCGCAGAGCAGACTAAGGCAGGACACGTGGGGCCGACCAGCTGTATCTGGAGCTGTGTGCCTAAGCCTGACTTGTTCCCCAGGACCCTGGCAGCATGCAGGAGCACAGAGCAAATCCCACAGACCCAGTACTTCCTTGAGGGCCCCAGCCGACTTCACCCTCTACCCCCAACTCCCCAGGGATGGCAAGATACCCATGTGGGTGGCCTTGGCCCTTTCTTCCAGTGGGCTTCCTCCTCCCGGACCCCACTGTCTCAGTCAGCCACTGTGTGTGGCTGGGCAAGCCACACTCCAGACCAGGACTCCAAGCCTCTGCTTGGAGCTTGAGGTCAATGCCAGGCAACCCAGAGTCAGCGCCCCCTCCACATCTTTTGGGACAAGAAGAGACCTGGGCAAACCTAAACCAGACCTGGAGTCCCCCAGGTTCACGGCATCATCTTCAGCCTGTAGGTTTGGGTGTCAGAATTAATTTCCTTGGCAAAGTGCGAATCTTGAAGCTCCCCTCCCCCCACAAAAGACATGCAATTTCTATGGCTCTGAAGCTGCTGTGGTCATCTAGTGGCTATTGTGAAACACGGTGGCGAATAAATGTGGCTTTTTCCCTTCTTCATAGGCTTTGAATTCATTAGTGAAAACATTGTTCAAAATCAATACTTCAAAAGAAACCCTTCCCTCCACCCCGAGACCAGTGGATTTGAAAAGTCCCTGGGTTATGTGACCGAAACTGTCTCTCTGTGAATTACAGCAAATAAAGAAAAACAATATTACTTCATTTTGCAGTAACATGGGCCCATTAAGGCAATTAAGAAAATTGAGAACAAAGAGAAACACGTCAGAAGAGCTTCAGCTGCATCCATCTGACCTCAGCACGGGGAGCAGTGAGGTGCCTCGGCTTCCGGCTTTTTCCTGTCGCGCTGACTAGGCATCGAGAGACTAACGGGTGGTCGTATGAAATGTCAAAAAGTGAAAATGAACTGAACAGCTGACCCCGGGACAGCGAAGGCGTATATGTGCTTCTTTGCCTAACCAGACAGCATGACTCTCAAGAAGGCACTCTGGAAGACCATGGCGACAGAGATGTAATTGGGTTTATGAGGAACATAAAGTAGGAGACAAAGCCGAGTGCAGTGCTGCGTGTGCAGGAGCAGACACCGGTCCAGCAACGCTTTCCCCAGCGCGGCCCCTAGGCATGTTGGTACTTAAAATTCAGACTTGTGGCTTTCAGGCTGATTTCCTTGTGGTTCGTTCTTAATTCCGGACCCAGGTACCTGCTGGGAGTGAGATCACACAGTTATGTGCTCTGTGGGGGAAGTCTCAGCCCGGTCCTGAGCTCTGAGGTCAAACGTGGTCACAAGGCCAGCTGAAACAAGACTGCTGGGTGGCCTCTTGTGACAGGGAAAGGGGGACAGCAGCAGGCATGTGGCCACTGACCCAGCCACATCCGTGGCTACAAGACCCAGAATGCCCCCGGGTCTGCCAATTTCATCAGCACTTGTTCTGTCTGCTTGTCTAAAGAGGCCACCAAGGAACAAATAAAGGGACAAGAATCAGGCCCATTAGGCTGGCTACGCTCCGGAATGTTCTGGGAAGATGATCTCCGCCTTTTGAAAGAACAAAGGGACTGTGTCACTGCTGTGCAGGCTTGGTAAATCGTTTGAGGAGGGGTTTCCAGACACTGCAGAGTGAAGGAGGGCAACTGGGGAGTCTGTGGGGCAGCTTGTGCAGAGGCGTGGGCTTTCTCCGTGGAAATTCCACGAGAGGGGGAACAACCACTGCTGGCCATTGTCAGAGATGGGGAGCCCCTCGGCAGGTGCCGGCCCCTCCTGGGGCCCTACGGCCACTTGGCTTCGCTTGGGAGTTGTATGGTCCTCCCAACACTTTGCTGATTCGTCTGCCGTCTACTTGAGGGTAACCGAGGGGCTCTTTCCTGTAAAAAAGTAACACAAAGCAATTCTTTTGACTCATTTTAAAAGTGGAACGCTTAACTGATACATTCATGTCCTAACTTGGACCCAGTTTTGACTGTGACCTGGGGAAGTGGCCATCCTTTGCCACCCCGCGGCCACACTTTTATAGTGAATGGCCTACGTTCAATGCTCTGCAGACCTCTCACTCAGCAGGCCCGGAGCATCCCACACAGTTGCCCAGTGGGGGGAGGGGGCGGTTCACAGAAGAGATGGATTAACTCATCCCCTTAGTTCAGGGAAGCCGCTGGATTGGAGCAGAGTGGCTCTGGATATCAAGAACCCCCGTGGAATCCATTCTTCAGGAGGGAGGAAGCCATCCCCATCTTTTGGGTTCCACAGAAGGGGCTTGAGAGGGAGTCCTGGCCATGGGTGGGGACTAGAGCCTTGCTACCCTACGTGTGGCCCCTGACCCAGTGACTTCAGCGCCACCTAGAGCTGGTGAGAAGCGCAGCATCTCCAGGCCTCCCCAGCCCTCCTGAGTCAGAACCGGCATTGTAACAAGCTCCCCGGGGGGGGGGTGAGCTTGGGGCACAGTAACTGCTGGTCTGCAGGAGGGGGAGCTCCCTTCCCACCAGTTCCTCCCAGATTTCTCTAGTTAGGACACAGCTGGATACATGTCTGTATCATTTAGTTGTGTTATTTTCCATTAAAAATCACTTCTCATGTATAAAGTGTTGCCTTCTTAAAATCCCAGTAACCACTGTCACGCTGAGCATCACCCGCGATCATGGCAAGCTGTGAAGGGCCTGCGAAGGCGCCCGAGCCTCTGGGCTCTGCAGTGGCGCGGAACCGTTCAGCTAGTAGGTCTGTCGCAGCCCTGGCTGCTAATTTAGAGTCACCTAGGAAGCTTTAAAACACCTGTGGCTGGGCCCCAGCCCAAACCAATGAACTCGAGTCTCTGAGAAGCAGGCTTGGGCAGAACTTTTTTTTGGGGGGGGGGGGGCTTCTCAGGTGGTTTAATGTATGGCCAGGCTCACGAAACATTTATCTAAGATTTAAATCACTGTTTTTGAGGTGAGAACAAGATTTAGAAAACTAAATAACTCTGGAGGCACTCAAGCTGTTTTTTCTACCGCTCATTCTCCTTGTCAACCTCACCCCACGTCTGCATTTAACGTCCTTCCCTGTGCCCTGCCTTCCGTGTGCTGCTTCCTGCCTTTCACGTGCAGGGAACCACAACACCAAGATTATGAGGATTGTAAGGGTCCGAGGTCTCACCGAAGTGTAAAACGCACCAGCTCTGCATGTGCCGATAGATGTTGAGGCATCCACGCTGGCCTCCTCACGTGGGTTTTTAATTGTTTCCAGGTGTGGGCCATAGTCTAGATAATTAGGGCTGATCAAGTGAGCTCAGGGAGAAGGGTTGTTAATAACCTCTCTCCAAAGCGGTGATATTTTCTCTCTCGGTGAGTGGAGAAGCCGGGACACAGATGTTTTATGTAAGACTCAGGGCCTAAGCCTGGCTTTTCTCACTGCATGGCGACTTTCTCTTTACACTTAACAGACTTTCTGTTTTTCTCTCCTGGTCAGAGTCTAGCTGTATCTCCATTTTTCCAAACAATTAGCCAACTACTGAATAACTTATTTTTCCACACAAGATTTCTGGCACCACCACTGTTCAAGAGGAAGTTCCCACGTAGAAATGGATCTGCTTCTGGGCTCTGTTCTGACCCATTTGTTGGTCATTTTGGTAAAATCACACTTTAAAAACATTATGAATTTGAATTTGAAATACATGGTGGGGTAGGTCCTCTCTTTTTGTTCCTTTTCAAAATTGCATTTGTGCATCCTTTTTTTTTCTCAATACTTTTGGGATTTTTATTGGCATTTCATTGAATTGGCATAGTTTAGGAAAACCTTTTTCATGCTTTAATAAAATTTTATAACTTTTCTCATAAATTTGCATTTTTTGTTTAACTTACTTCTAGTCATTTTATAGTTTTGTTGCTTTTGTGAATGGTGTTTTTCTTAATGCTACTTTCTGGCATAAAGGAATACTGTCGAGTTTTGGTGTTGACTTTATACTGTGTCCTTGCCAACTTGTATTAGTTTTAATAGCTGACTTAGTTGCAAATAAGAGTCTTTCTCCCTCTTCCTTTCCAATCTGCACAATTTCCATGTCTGTCTGTTAGTCTGTCTCTGTCTCTGTCTCTCTCTGAGTCTCTAACTCTGTCTTGCAGTCTTGCGGACTTCTGGTGTTTGCTAAACTGCGCTGAATAGCAGGGGTGAGCCACGGCAGGCATTCCTGTCTTGTTCCTTTCTTTAACTCGAATTCTTCTAAAGTTTCACCAGTGAGTATAATGATGTTAGCAGAAAGTTTTGGTAAATGTGCTTTATCAGTTCATCATGTCCTACTGTTCCTGATTCTTAGGATTTTTTTTTTTTTTTTACTGTATGGGTTGAATTGCACTGTGTGCTTTTTCTGCATTTATTGAATTGATCTACATTCACAGTGAAGCAGACACTGCAGGCTGCCCAGCCGGCACCCATGTCCCTCATCCTCCTTGCTGCGGAGCCCTCATTTGGGGGGGGCTCCACCTTCAATTCCTTGGGAACAGGAGGGCTCCGGCACCAGCCATGGGTAAATCCTGACTTCTCCAGAGCAGTGCCCTCCAGGCCCAGGCTTGGGCAGCCATGTGCCTTGGTTCTGGCCCATGAGACCTGCTCTGGTTTCTCTTCAGTTCTAGAAAAGCCTAGCTGTTAGTTCTTCGGGTTGTTTTTCTCATTCTCTTTATTTTCTTCTTTCGGAATTCTCAAGAATTAGTGTTGATATTACTGCATTCATCCTCCAGATCTCAGCTTATTCTGACTCTTTCCTTCTCTGTAGCTGATATATCCTGGGAGACATCCTTAGACTAATTTCTCAGTCCAGTAATTTACTCCTTGCTAGTACCCTTATGTGACTTAGCTTGTCTATTGAGCTTTTCATTTCAGGAATTATGGTTTTATTTCCATAATTTTTGTGGGAGATAGCAATTTAAAAACTATTGAAAGCAAAACATAAGAATATTTCTATGACCTTGGGATAGAAATATATAGGAATATATATATATATATATATATATATATTTAAAAAGGCATAAGACCCATGAACAAAAATGGGAAAGAATGATAAATTGGAAAACTTGCTTCCCAAAACACAATAAGCAGTTTTTCAAAAAAAAAGACTAGCTATGTTTTCTCTCTCTCTCTTCAAACTCTAGGTGGTTTCAGTTATTTTCAAGCTGGCTCAGGGTTGATGACGAGGAACAGTCCAAAACACGGGCTTCAGTCCGGGAGTAAGAGCGGTGTGGCACACCCACACAGTGGTGCCATCCGAGTGAGGTGACAGCGACAAGGTGAGAGGATGTTCCCAGTGTGGGCCGCTCCCGGTGGGAGGAGGAAGTGGTGGTGGCCGCCGACAGAAGGAGTGACCAGAATATGGCAGCAGGGGCATTTGCTCCAGCAGAACTGAAGAGATCACCACACCCTCCATGCCTACCACCCTGGGCACAGGGGCCGAGTGACATCTGTTCCCCAGATGGATGGTACTCAGGACAGGAGTCAGGGCAGTGCCCTGGAGGAGTGACAATGGAGGGAGGACCTCACCCACTGGACGCCCAGCTGAATGCCTCCTCCCTGGGAAAGAGGAGCAGTGAGCCCAGTGGAAGCCCTGCGCCTTCCCAGGTAGAACTGCAAAGGCAAGGTAGCCAAGGTCTTCCAGGGGGGCACGATTTCCCAGATGGACTCACAGGGAAGACCCGCTGGAGAGTGAAAGAAAACACGCACCATGAGAGAGAGGTGACCAGCAGAACGTGCACCTGAGGGAATAGCTGTAGAGCGGCCAGACCAGGTGTTCAAGCCAAGCAGATCGGTGCGCCCAGAGCAAGTAAGGCGGCTTCGTGCAACGGCACAAGGGTGAGCGGTTAGAAAAAGCATCACCTCCCGGAGAAGCAGCCCGGTGAGCACAGGCTCTGCCGCGGGGTTGCCGGAGCCACATGCCATCGGCCACTTCCCAGGGCTGTAAACTTGGGCACGTCTGACCATCTCTGTGTCTGGAGTTTGTAGGCAGGGATAGCAAAATCACATCTGTTTCATAGGGGCTTTTACGAGGACTAAATAGTCAATGTTTGTAAAGTGCTTAGGATAGCACTTGACCTAAGTACTCATTTAATGCCTGCTCTTATTGTCTCGGAAACAAAAAATAAAATCATTGAAATAAAAGACTCAGTCGGTATGTTGAACAGCAGAATGGACCAGACTGAAGCCCGCAAGACCGACTCTTCCTGAAGGCACCAGAGATGGTTAGAAGGGGGAAAGCGTGCTGCTAAAAGGCATGGGGGGTAAGTTGACAAACTCCAGGAACTCTTCAATAAGAATTCCAGGAGTAGAGAAAGCAGAATAAAAAGAAGGCAATATTTGACTAAATATTTGAGAAATTCCCATAACTAAAAAAGACTGATATCACCAGAATAGATTAAATAAAGGAAAAGATACCTAAATATACCACAATGAGATATTGAAGAAAAAAGATTTTTCAATAAGAGAAAAGAAAGCAGGTCATGGAATTCAATGGCTATAGATTTCTCATTGACAACATGGGCTACAATACAAAAGTGTTTACATGTAATAATGGGTTTAAACTAGAATTATATACCCAGCTAAACTATCATTCATATGAGAGGATGAGATGTGAGCAACCCTCATCCCCGGACCCCACCTGGCACACAGAGGCAGCTCCTTAGCAGGAAGGAGAAAACTCCAGAAGAAGTAAATGAGATACAAACAATAAAAAGTGTGAAAACCTCAAATAATTATAGTATTTGAAAACAGTTTTAATTTATTTAAAATATAGAAATAACATTTCAGATCATTTTAACATGGTATGAAAGTGTGAATCAAAAGAATGAAGAAATGTAAGTAAATCCCAGAGTTCTTTTCTTAAGGAGAGAATAAATACACTCGTTAACTTTAGATTATTTTATGAAAAAAAATACCTTTAAATGCATAGGTAAGGTTAGATGAACCAACAGAAGGTCAAAAGCAGAGTGCAGAGCCATCCATTTTGGGGTAGTGTGAATGGAAAAATGAGCAAAATAAAATGAAAGAGTAAATGAGAAGTAAACCCTGAAAATTCTCATAAAGCAGTCAAGCTGTGGTTAATCCCCACATTCTGCTCAAATTATAGGTATTTTAGGATAATAGATAGGATGAAATAGGTAGTCTGAACAATCCTTCAGCAGAAAACAATAAAAATTCTGGATAAAATATGTCTTTAAAATCTTTTTAAATGCCTCACTGAGCTGACAAGTGACAATCAGAAGCCAAAGCAAGTGAGAGCAGAAACTCATGGTGGTGATGGCCCTTTCGCTCTGGGGGTGGAGTCCAGAGTCCCTGGCTCCAGAGCTCCCGCTTGGGACGTTTCTTAGCAACGCACTTTGCAAATGTTTGTTTGCCCCGACTTCTTACACCGTTTTTTCCCATCCTGGTTTCACTTTGGGATGGAGTGATTCCTCTAAAAGCACTTTTGAAAAAGGCCTTTCTGTGGTAAACTTTCTAAGGATGCGCTTGCTCGAGATGTAGCCACTGTCTGTATGTGGCTGTTGAGCACTTGAACTAAGGCAAGTCTATTCCAAGACATGCTGGCATGTAAAATGCACGCTGAATTTCAAGAATGTCATCCTCACACATGCTCCCCCCCCCAGAAAACAGTGTTAATTGTGTCCCCAAATATGCCAGCCTCCCTCATTGTACTTTGTAAATGTTTGCTTTTGTTTTGTATTTTAAAAGACTTTATTTATTCATTTTTAGAGAGGGGAAGAGAAGGAGAGAAATATCAGTGTAGGGTTACCTCTCATGTGCCCCGTACTGGGGACCTGGCCTGCATCCCAGGCACGTGCCCTGACTGGGAATCGAGCTGGCAACCCTTTGGTTTGCAGCACATGTTCAATCCACTGAGCTACACCAGCCAGGGTTAAGTTTTTGCTTTTAATCATTGTTGACAAAAAAGTCATGAATTTCTTAGGACACTGTGTGCGCTGTGCAAGCTGAGGGCTCTGAGCAGGGACCCCTGAGAGCCGGACAGGACATCAAATTATCCCAAAACTGCTTCTCATCGACTCTCAAATTCTCGGAAATCTTCTAGATAATTCAAATAAGCTCTGGGCAGGTGTGAGGTCAAGGCACCTCCTCATAAAGGGGGAGATTCTTTTTACATTTAATGAAGAACCTGAGAGCAGGATAATTAGGGCAGAACTTGGGGAGTAGCCAGAGCTTGACTTCCTCATGAGTATCATAGGCTTCATTTCTCATCTACCTTTTTCTTTTTTTCATTTTTCCATCCTGCCTTCATTTACCTCATGCTTCCTCCACTTGATCAACCATTCTGCCCATTACAAACAAAAGCACACTTTAAAAAAATCATCTGAGCTGGGACGTCCATCTCCTGTCCTTAGGGTTTTTGGTTCTCAGGTTTCCAGAGCTGAACTACAGAACCTACACCCTGGCCTCTGGCTCTCAGGTGTTGGAACTGCGCCATTGTCTTTCCTGGGTCTCTAGCTTGCAGACCACAGAATGTGGGACTTCTCAGCTCTGTAATCGTGGGGGCCAATTCCTCATAAGAAATCTCTTCATCTGTATCTATATTGATCAATTGATCAAGCAACCCCAGCTAGATAGCAATCCCCTATTGGTTCTGTGTCTCTGGAGAACCTTCATTCATACAGATGTGGTATTGCTGGTAGAGGCACGATGCAAGCGTTCACCACTCAAGCGCACCTGCTCGGGGGGCATGCTGAGATCTGGAAATAGATCTGCCAGGATGGGTGGGANCCTTAGGGTTTTTGGTTCTCAGGTTTCCAGAGCTGAACTACAGAACCTACACCCTGGCCTCTGGCTCTCAGGTGTTGGAACTGCGCCATTGTCTTTCCTGGGTCTCTAGCTTGCAGACCACAGAATGTGGGACTTCTCAGCTCTGTAATCGTGGGGGCCAATTCCTCATAAGAAATCTCTTCATCTGTATCTATATTGATCAATCGATCAAGCAACCCCAGCTAGATAGCAATCCCCTATTGGTTCTGTGTCTCTGGAGAACCTTCACTCATACAGATGTGGTATTGCCGGTAGAGGCACGATGCAAGCGTTCACCACTCAAGCGCACCTGGTCGGGGGGCATGCTGAGATCTGGAAATAGATCTGCCAGGATGGGTGGGAGCTGAGACCTGGCCAGATGTCTCCAGTGGGCAAGGCCACCCGTGGTATGCTGACTAGATGAATAAACAGCAGCCCTGTGCAAATTACTCAGCAAGGAAATGGAGCTGGGAAAGATTAGCTGAGATTACATATGTTTATAAATGTTACTGAAGAGTAGAACCGAGGAGAGGGCTTCTGGGAAGGTTCCTTAAGTTTGGCAACATGGAACAAAACAGCAACACCATTTATCTGCATTGCTGGGAAGTGAGTGGGAGATTGCAATTTGAATTTCAAAGCTAGGCATCAGATCCTGGCATTGTATGCAAAATTGTGTTTACTTGTAAATACATGACTTTTTTCTTTACCCTCAGGAGCAAGACTCCAGAATTTAAGGGCTACAAATCATCTGTTTTGGTTTCTTTTCTTTTTCTAAGGTTTTATTTATTTTTAGAGAGAGGTGAAGGGAGGGAGAAAGAGGGAGAGGAGCATCAATTCGTGGTTGCCTCTTGCGCGCCCCCTACGGGGGACCTGGCCTGCAACCCAGGCATGTGTCCTGACTGGGAATCGAACTGGCAACCCTTTGATTTGCAGGCCAGCACTCAACCCGATGACCACACCAGCCAGGTGTTTTGTTTTCTTGATAACTAAATCTTCCCTCATCTTTATCACAACTTAAAGATATCACTTTTCTGGAAAAAATCTCCTTCCAGACTATAACATCTGTCCTGAATTTATAAAGAGAGTGGACTAAATGTACATAAATCTTCTCTTACTGACCCTATCAGGTAACATGTATCATGATTTGGAAATGGTCTCCCAGGCGGATCACCTCCCCCTGCCCCCACTCCTGTGCCTTTCCCTTTCTGTTTGGTTCCCAGGTCGAACTTGCTTTCTCTTCTCTTCCTGTGAGCCCCACTTTCCGATGGCCTCTATGTGGCTTCACTGTCCTACTCCATTCTCTCACCATAATCCTCACCCGAAGACATGTTTACTGATTTTAGAGAGAGAGGAAGGGAGGGAGGAAGAGAAAGAAACAAACATCGATGTGAGAGAGAAACACTGATTTCCTTTCATATGTGCCCCAACTGGGGATTGAACCCACAACCTTTTGGTGTGCAGAACAATGCTCAAGCAACTGAGCCACCCGTCCTGGGCTCCACTGTCTCATTTTACATGATGTTATCTAGGTGAGGGGCTAAGGATGGCAGAGGCTGCATGCCTATTGTTTTGTGTTAAAGCTTAGTGGCCTCTCTGAGATTTTTTTTTCCTGGTTCCTGTTTGGACCAAAAGTCTGACCCCTGGATTTATCTGGGGCATTATTGTATTTTGTTAAAGCTAGGCAAAACAGCTGTGGCAATAACCTTTGGGGACTGGAATATAGTTCCGGAATACCAAGACGAAGAGTTGCTGTTTTTCTCCCATTCGAATTTACAACGCTCTGTTGTCAGTTTGATCTCTTCCAGGTTTCTCAGTGCTGCTTGAGAAGGTCATGACGGCATCTTCGGATTTTATGCGTTCGTCACGTCCGTCCCTAGCGCAGCCCACTCAGCAGTCTGGCTGATTTATTATGTTTCTCAGAGTGAACATTTCAGACTGATTCTTTTCAGAATTCCCCACTGGAAGGTAAGCCCCAACAGGCAGAGACTTCATCTTGTTTCCCTGTATGCTGAGCATTGGGGAGAGCCTACACGCAGAGAACTGCTGGGGGAGGGGTGGGGAGGAAGAGGGGGAGGGGGGAGGAAGAAGGGGAGTGTCTAAGTTCATTCTCCACCAACTGCTGGGCCAATCAGAGTGGGAGTGGGGGGAACAGCGCAGGGAACCACCCAGCTGGACTTCAGTTGCTCCTTTAATAACTCAGGTGCAATGGATTTAATGAAATCAACTTCTCTTCATCAAAGACAGTAAAAACCCACAGAGTGTCCTCTTTGCAACACCCAGAACTGGCAAGGGCTTGTGTCCGGAATAAGTAAAGAATGCCAGAATGGTAATAAAGTCCTAAGAGAATGGGCAAAGGCCTGGAACAGGGACATCACAAATCAGGATACCCAAATGACCAAGAAACATATGACGAGGTGCTGAACCTCCTTACTTGTCAGGGAAATAGAAGCAAGGCCACAGTGACACCCCACCCATGACAGTGCCCATCAGCAGTATGAGGGAGCAGCAAACAAAAGCCCCAAGCTGTGCCACCTCTAAAGGAGCGATTTGGCAGTGACAGAGGACTCAAGACTTGGAAAATTTTGGCTTAAGATAAAAAGTTGTAAGTCCAGCAAGTAATATGTATGTTAAAGCTTTTGTTTCAGAAACTACAGATAAGGCCCGTCCTGGTCCCTGGGAAAACAGTGGACCGCACTGGTGGAGATCACCGCCTGGGGACCGGGTGGAGGCACCTAGGCCTTTGTGTTCCAGGGAGAGACAGAAGACCACTGCCCCTGGGAACAGCTAACTGCCCAAGACAGGAATGTTGTAGCTTCTATCACCTAATCCCCGCTGAATCTAGAAGCCCTCACTGCCCTCACCTTGTTTATTCCCTGGTATAAAAAGTCTGGCCTGGAAAGAGAAGAAAAAGATGGTCTGTTAGGGTGTGAACCCACTGTCTTCTCAGATGGCCAGCCATCTGAATAAAGCACCCATAAATGATTCAGTCGCTGTCATTGCTTATTGGGTTTGGTGGTGACAGGCAGCCTGAATGCCTGTGTCTTTTCTGGACACAGCAGCTTGGCGTGAACGTGTCACTCTGATGGACAACCAGAGAGTGAGGAAGGAGGGGGGTGCTGGGAAAGTGTTGCATTCACACGAGAAATGACTGTGCACCTTCTACGTCCCCAGTGCTTGTTGAGGAAAGAGAAATTCACTCAGGCGTGAGCCCTGATATCTGTCACCCTGTCTGGTGTGACAAGGAATACAGGCTTTGAAATCAGATGGTCCAGTGTTTGCTTGGGCTCTGTCACTCACGGAAAGCTGTGTGACCTTCAGCAAATTGCTTCATTTCGTGGAGACTCGGTTGCCTTATCTTTAAATTGGGGTTCTTTATATCTATCTCACTGGGCTCATGTGAGAGTTAGGCTGTGTCATGCTGCGAGCCCAGTGCCAAGAGGCCTTTGGGAATGACAGCCCATTGTGGAAATAAGGCACATGCTTGGAAAAGTTAATCAGCCATCTCACCAGAGGTAAAAGCAATGAGCAAAAAAAATTCAGGGTAATTTCTATATACAAGCAATAAGTAGAAAGTGAAGTTTAAAGGATACTATAAAATAGCATAGTCATCTATAGGAAGAGAACAAAATGTGAGGAAGATCTTGTACTGAAATCTGCAAAACTTATGGAAAGAAGTGAAAAAAACACTAAATAAATGGATTGAAACAATATCATAAAGATGTCTTTCAAAGTCACCCCAGGCAAGATCCTAGCAAGTTTCTTTCTTTCCCCCACAAACTGACAAGTGGATTTTAAAATTCATATGGGCAGGCCATCTCCCAGAAGAAGAACAAAGCCAGAGGACAGCCAGATAGAAAGCTCCAATGGTCAAGACAGGGTGGTAGGTTCAAGGGCAGAAAAGTGTCATGATGGGATAGCGCGGAGTGCAGAAAACAGCTCGTAGCGGGGACACTGCAGGCCCTAGAAAGGCAGGTCCACCTCACCAGCGGTGCTCGAAGGAGCAGACAGAGCTGAAGTGGGTCTCAATCCGGACCTCGTACAGTGTGCAAAAATATTTCCAGGTGGAGCTGAATGAGAAAGGTCACACCACTTCCCTTTTAAAGGAAAATGCAAGAGAACACTTTTGTGACCCTGGAGTAGGCAGTTTTATGAAGTAGAACACAAAATCACTGATCATGTAAGGGAAAAGTAAAACATGGACACTCTGTTAAAATTAAAGAAGTCTGTTTGTTATGATGCACTATTAAAAGAGCGAAAAGGCAGCTCACAAGTGGGAGAAGATAGATTCAGTACATGTATCTGAGAAAGGACTCATGCAACATATGTAAAAAACACCTACAAATCAATATAAAAAAGAGGCAACCTAATAGATAAGTGGATGAAATATGATGAGGTCTGTCCAGAAGGTACCCAGCCATGTAATATGTATTTCGTATTTATATTTCATATTTAGAGACATTTATTGAAGAAGATACCAGATCCAAGAAACATGGTACACAGGACAATGACACCTCAGTCCCCTTCAAAGTAGGCGCCATGGGACCTCACACAGTTCTCCCAACTGCAGCATGCTGTTGCTTCTGCTCTGGTAGCAGAAACCTCAGAACAAATTTTGCCACAACATGCCAAGATCCTGCATCAAAATCTCGGATACAGGAGCTTTTGGAATCCCCAGATCAGCTTCTGGTTCTCACACTGTCAGTCGCCAGTCTTTGTTGACTGCAGCCCGTACACGTTCAACAGTCTCAGCTGTTCTGCTTGTTGCAGGCCTTCCAGAGTGTGGATCACTCTCAACAGATTCTAGATCATCTCTGAAGGTTTGTGTCCACACCTTTATTTGTGCTGCACTCACTGCATCATCCCCAAAAGCCTCCTGAATCATCCCAATAGTTTCTGCAAAGGAATGTCCAAGCTTAATGCAAAATTGGATGCAGATTCGTTGCTCTACTTGCTCGGTCATTTTGAATGGGGCGGCCACACAGTGCACATGCTCACTCAGTGGTGTCCACTGCCCCCACTGACTGGTACAGTGAAGTCGTCTCTGTTCGCGCATGTGCATTCTAACCCATTCTCCTTGGCTGATGTCACACAAACTGTTCTGCTTATATTAACAATGGCTGGACTTTTTCCAGACAGACCTCATACGTCTACGGGGACTTCACTAAAGAGGTTCTCCAAATGACCATCAGACATGAAAATAAGTTCGACTTCAAGAGGCATCAGGGAAACGCAAACTAAAACCAATATTGGACATTCACCATATAATTACCAGAATGAATAAAAGGAACAAGACAAAAAAACACCAAGTGCTAGTAAGACTGTGAACAACTGGATCTTCATACCCTGTTGGGGGAACTGTAGATTCATACCACTGCTTTGGGAAACTGTTTGGTCATTTCTACTAAAGCTGAAAACATGTATAAAACATGTGTACCCAACAGAAATGTGTACTCATGTAGAAAGTTCACTGCAGCACAGTTCAAAACAGGCTCAAACTGGAAAATACTCAGAAGCCCACCAATGGTTGAATGGTACTCATTCACACAACGGAATGCAACTTAGCAACGAGAAGGAACAGGCCACAACTATACACAACAAAATGAATGAATCTCACGCACATAAGGCTGAGAGAAAAAAAACAGCCATGGACGAACTCACAGGGGTCATGCGGGCTACAGAAGCCAGACTCACAGGGGTGACTCCGTATGGCACGGCACGGCTCCCCTGACAACTGCATCCATGGGAAGTGAAAAAAGAGGCGATGCTGGCCCACAGTGTCCGCGGTCAGGACAGTGGGTACCCTCGGGGGAAGGGGTGTGAGAGGAGACCCTGGGGGTCTGCTCAGTCCTCTTTTTTAAGCTAATGGCACATGGGCAATCAGTCTGTGTCCATTCAACACGCACTGTGCTCCCAACACTTGCACTGTTCTGTGGGTAGGTCACCATTCAGTTGAAAGGTACTTATTTTTAAATAAAGCTGACACTAATGACCATCAAGTGTCAAACAATGAGGAAGGAGAAGTTAATGGAATGAGGACAGATAAGAACAACGGATCGGCACGGACTCAGGGGCTCCGGGAACTTGGAGGCAGGGGTGTCTAGTGCCGCCTGGGACGGTCCGAGGGGCCTTTTCCGGGGAAGGGGTGCTGGGGTGGCCTCGAAGGACAGGCAGGCTTTTGACAAAAAGAAATAGGTTCTTCGGCTCTAGGTAAAAATAACCCTTGAAAAGTGGGTCGGTGATCAAAGCCTGCTCTTTCTGCTCTGAGAAGTCTTTCTGGGCAGCTTAGCACAGTTCCTGGGGAAAAGGACTCAAAGGGAACCTCAGCACAGGGCAGGGGTGTGAAAGGAAGCTGACATAACTGCATGGTCCTTTGTTCCTCTGAGTCTCAGTTTCTTCATCTGTGAAATGGGGAAAAGAATGCCCCATCCAGAGGATTATGGGAGTTGAATATGATTGGCACTTTCATGCCAACCATAAAAATGCTAGTTTACAAAAAAAGATGGGCCTTGCACGGTCTTCATGAGTCCCTAAATACGCAATGTATTATAGTTCAGGCTTAACCATAGGCAAGCCTTTTCTGAACCCCCGCCCCTCCAGGTGCCTGTGGGTGACGATAAATACATAAATAGCTGCCTTCTGCCTTCCTGCCCCCCGAGTTGGAGCTGCTGGTAATTGGTGCAGGGGCTGAAGGCACTGGTGCAGATGGTTCACTGTGAGGCTTGGAGTTTGTCTAGGCTTGTTATGCTGTTTATTAATTTAATGCCCTTTGGCTGCTCCGTGTCCTGTCCGGAGACGAAGTGCACTTTTATTGGAGGACAAGAAGCCAGCTCACAGTGGATTCTAACAGTGTCCCGAGGTCGAGTGTGCTTGGCTCATCCAACTCTGCGTGGTCCCTTCCTCCCACTGAAACCCTGGTGGGGCAATGTCGTGAGGAGCAGAACTCCCAGGAAACAGGAGGCGGAGGATGAACTCAACATGCCTATTGCCAAATCTTCCGCTGCTTGGGATTTGACCACGTCTTGCCTGTGCATCCTGCGGTAGGCTCATGTGTTACCTTCCTGCCTCTGGGCTTTCCTCATCACCCCTGTAGCCAGAGTGAGGGCAAAGATCAGGCTGCTGAGAAGACCACGATTTTTTGAGATGGAGCCTTGTTGGGTGCTGGGAGAAGGGTGACTGTGGAGATGATCGCTGTGTGCTGGGGAGGATGATGATGGTGTCAGGGCAGAGGCAGCTGGGTGGGGGGAACGGACCTGCTGGAAAATCTGTTGAGGAAGTAGAGTCAACAGGAAGTGAAATTGAGCCAACAGAAAATAAAGTAGAATCAATAGGAAGTAAGGAAGAATCAACAGGAAGAAGTAGAATCAAACAGGATGTGAAGTAGGGGGAAAAATCATCTACCTAGTTGGGTGC
The DNA here is from genome assembly GCF_014824575.4 of Sturnira hondurensis. Classification (NCBI taxonomy): domain Eukaryota; kingdom Metazoa; phylum Chordata; class Mammalia; order Chiroptera; family Phyllostomidae; genus Sturnira; species Sturnira hondurensis. Next base: position 5,190,595 of record NW_028093774.1, on the reverse strand, counting down.
GCATCTGGGGTGGGAAGAGTAAAGAAGGAAAAATTGTTCCCCAGAGTCTTTCCCAAAACCAGCGTGGTGAGGTGGGCATTCACTGTGATGGGGAACACAGGGAGAGGAGCAGGTTGCCTTAGCCTGGGCCCCCGGGAAATGGCACCCAAGAGAGAGGCTCACAGCAGGGTTGTTTCCTTGAGACTGTAATGCCGGAGAGGAATGGGCTCTACGTTGAGCGCTTCACCTCGAATTTGCTCACCTAATTCTCAGGCAGTCCTGCGGAGGGATCCTGCTACTGCCGCCATTTCACAGAAGAAATGGGGACACACCGCCCATTATGCAGTAGCGAGTGGTGGAACTCAGATGCAAACGTTTCCTCCCCTTCGGGGTTTTCGAAGGAAGTAGGCACTGGGTCTGATGAGGGGAAGGGGCCAGGGCAGCCCAGCCTTGGTTGGAATCATAGCCCTTTGTATCTTTTCAAAAGATTCTTTTTATTCTTAGAGGGGGGCAGGGGAGGAGAGAGAGAGGGAGAGAAACATGACAGGTTGCCTCTTGCACGCCCCCTACTGGGGACAGAACCCGAAACCCAAACACATGCCCCCGGGAGGAATCCAACAGGAGACCTTTGGCTTTGCGGGTCGTTGCCCAGCACACTGAGCCACAGGGGTTGGGGCCAGCCCTCTGTGATTTTGCACAGGGACTGACGTCCCTGCTGTGATCAGTTCTGAAAGTGCAGGGTGGAACTAACCGTTACCACCTCCCTTGCATTGCAGAGGAAGTGGAGGTAAAGTACCCCCCCCCCCATCACCCAGAGGGTCTGCGGTGGGGCCATCGCAGGACATGTGATGGGTGACAGTTCTGCAGCACCCCTCCCCACCTTGGCCCTGTGAGTGGGTGGCCTGCTTGGGGACAGAGATGGCCAGCAGGGCCTGGGCTCATTGGCATTCTAGAGCTGTCCCCAAGTGAGTCAGGCACCACTTAACAGACTCAATTTTACCTGTGGTAATTTCTTCCTTCCACAGAGACTTATTTTGGGCTACAGAAAAAATGGATTCCTCAAAGCTGAGAGAAAATGCTCCTTGCAACAGTGCCTCTGATTGCAGACGTGGAGGGGAGTGTTTGTTCCGCTTCCCACCACACCTCCTGGGTCGTTCTCCCAGAGCGGTGGCTGAGAGCCACCCAGTCAGCATACGGCAACAGCCACAATCCAGGGAAAAGAAGACGCTGGTGTGCCTTTTGGTTTGAGTTTAAAAGAGAGTTTTCCTGATGATTGAAGGAGCCTGGATACTCATCACCCTGAGGGCAGGCAGCTGGGTCCTGGGGAGAGACCATGAAAGAGAGAAGCATGTGTGTTTCTCAGAGAGCCCCAGAGAGCCCCAGTGGACCAGGCCCTGACCCAGCCTCCGAGAACCCCAGCGTGAGCTCTGTCTCCTCCAATTCCTGCAAAGCCCCGGGGGTTTCCCTTCCTGGCCCTGAGTCCCAGTTCTCTTCTGAGGGTCATGGTTAAGGGTATGGACTGTCAAGTCTGCTCTGAGTTTGAATCCTGGACCAACTGAGTGACTTGAACCAATCACCTACCTCTCATTGCTCAGTGTCCTCACCTGTAGGAGCACGTGACAGATACCAAGGACAGATGGCACATCTCCCTGCTCTTCCCATGATTTGGAGATGATTTTTTTTTTCCTGGAAGCATTTGCCATGAGCTTTAATGAGCTCCTAGGACCATTGGTCTTCCGGTGTGGCAGTTGGGGCTTTAGACCAGAGCCAAGGTCCCCAGACACCCAGACCTGCCTCCAGAGGAGCTGGAATGAACTAGGTGCTCGCACTAGAGCCGGGGGACGGGGTGGAGGAAGCCCTTCAGAGGAACCCAGGCCCTCTCCCTTGGACTCAGGGGAGGCTTAAGAGGGGAGCCTTTGGAGTCACACCTATTGCTTCCTAACCGATGACCTTGGGCAATTTGACCCCTCCCAGGCCTCAGGTTCCTGTGGATAATGTGAGATGAATCCGATTCCTAAGTTCTGTTATCACAGCCCCTGACCCTGACCATGGTCTTCCATGCAGACCCTCCAGCGGCTCTTAGATCCCTGGGCTGTTCCTGGTCTCTTTCCAAAAGCACAGAGCACAGCTGGCCGAGGCTTCAGTGCAATGCTCCCTGCTAAGGGGGGGTGGGGTCCCTGCTTTTGCTCTGCCGGACAAAACAGCATCGCAGTCCTTGTACAAGATTTTTAAGGGGAAACTGAAACAGGAGAAGTAGCCTGGTCGGGTGTTGCATTTGCCTTCCTAATTAAATCTCGGGGAGAATCCTTACTGCAGAAAGGGCCCACAGAATGTATCCCTGAAATTCACTGTGATCACTGCACCAACAATGAGGAGTGAGTGGCCCCTTTCTCTCTGTGCCTGTGACGCAGGCCATTCTTTTTTAACGCAGCGATCACTCTCTCAGCCAACACTTGCTGTGCATGCAGGTGCCGTGCTGGGGGGTTGCTGGGGTTTGGAGAGAACAAATGAGGGCGATGGCTAACCTCAGGTGCCTCGCCCGGGCTAGGCATCTTTATCAGCATCATCCTAGTCAATCTTCCCTCTGAAGGAGGTGCTCTGACTGTCCTGCTTTGTGGGGGGAGATGCGGGCCGAGCATGATCAAGAGAATTGTTTAATGTCACAAACAGCAAATGGCAGAGCTTAGGTTTAACTCAGGTTTTATTCTAGAATCTTTAAACCACTGCTGTGGTCAGGTAGGGGAGCCCCTGCCCTTTCTTTGAAGTGGAGCAGTTGGCATTTCTCATCCTCACACTGTGTCTGAAACTCGGCAGTGAACCAGTGCATTTGCTGGGCAAACAGCTTCAAGTCAAGTCCCCCCGCCCCCCAGTTAGGTGCCACCTGTAAGCCTCCCTATCAAGAAAGTCCATGGCAACCGCTACAAGGCACAAAGCGATAAATACATTAGTGTAGCGAATACACCAGGGCCACATCAGCCCAGGTGTTGTGGTAAAGGTCTCCGTAGGCGTAATGGGACCGCGGAGGAGAATGAGTTCCTCTGGAGGGGGGTGTCGAGACACACAGCTGATAGGAGCACAGGTGGCACCAGCTGCTGTAGCAAATAGCGCCCCAAATTTCAGTAGTTTATTGGTACAACACAGACATCTCAATCTGGAGGGGCATTGTGGCTTGGGAAAGTCTCCTCCCAGGCCATTCAGTGACCAGCATCCCTTCCACATCAAGGCTGTGCCATCCCCTGGGGTCCCGGAGTCCTCTGCTGAGAAACAGGGAGAAGGGGATTGGTTCTCATGGAATGCTGAGAAATGCTGTTTTTCACGGACCGAGTTCTGTGTTTATCCCCCAGGTGGCATGTGGCAACAACTGGACACAGTGTTAGTTATCAGAGCTGGGGTTGGGGGGCTACTGGCACTGAGTGGGCAGAGACCTGCCCTGCCTGCCGCCTATCTACCTCACCTGCCGTCCCATGCATGGCTGCGCTGAGACTTGATTGGATGGTCAGGACAGGTAGGCTTCCAAGGGATAAAGATCCTTCATATTCCAAGGCTTTTTCTTTGCCAAATTAGAACTCTTCATATACATCACTAAGCACTGCATTTGCAAATCACAGTGTTAGTTCAAAATTATATTAATTCAGATAAGATCTAACTTGAGCCCTGGTGTAGGCTTTCATCAGCCTGTCAACAGAAACTCACTGAGCACCTTTGTCCCAAGACCTCCGGCTCCAGCGTGGACTTCCAGGTGAGAAGCTGTGTGGCCCTCCAGGGGCCATGACACCTTGGTGGCTGCACACACCTGCCTGCAGGGGAGCAGGATGCACTGGGTGTGGAGGCACGGGGTGGAGCCAGAACAGCTCCATGTCCGCCTCCTGTCCCCTCATGCGCACAGCACAACTCCATTTCCCAGCATCCTCTGCTGCTGGGTGTGCCTGGGTCTCAGCATTCTGGACCAGGGACTGACGATGAGTCGGAAGTGATGGAGTCACTCTAGGCCTATTGGTTCCCCCCAATACCAGTGAAATGGTCTCTCAATTTCCTCTCTGACCACCTGCCCAGGGGAGAATGGGGCAGAGAGTTGGGTAAAGCATTCTGGTTCCTGATTAAATGTGTCAAAAAGTTAAAACCAGGGCTTTCCTGTAGGTAGCAGGGAGTAATTATAGAAAATTATGGCTCTTTAAATTTGAAATACAAAAAATAGGAAAAAGTTCTGAGAGAGGGGTTTTTGATGGGAAGCTCGTTTGAAAGCTCAGAATTTGTCAGAATTTCAGCCTGAGATGTATATCCTAAAGATACAATTTAAATAATGTAGAAAGGAACATTCTATACCTAGGAATATATTAGTTTAAATTTAATAATAATTGTTTGAGCCCTGGCCAGTGTGGCTCAGTTGGTTGAAGCGTCATCCCATAGCGGAAAGGTTGTGGGTTCGATCCCCAGCCCGGCTGCCCACCCTCTGGGTCCAGGCGTGTACAGGAGGCGGCCAGTCATTTCCCTCTCACATCGATGTTTCTCTCTTTCCCTTCCTCTCTAAAAGCTTTGAAAAAATGTCCTTGGGTGAGGATAAAATAAATAAATAACAGTTGTTTGAAAAAAACCCCAAAACTGTTGCTTGGTGTTTACTCCTTTTTAAAAAATCAGCTTTACTGAGATGTAATTTACATACTATAAAATTTACCAGTTTCAAGAGTATAATTTTTACATGTTTTGACAAAAGAAAATATTCATGTAATTAATCACTGGTAATAATTATCAGTTAGAAAAATATCTAATTCTTTGTGCAGCAGTTTATGCCTCCTATAAATCTTCAAGGAACCCTTCTGTGCGCTCTCGGAGTTACTAAAATTTAACCAATCTCATACAGAATTATATTCCGATTGAGGAAGGAGGGGACAAAAGTTACCCTAGCAGTCAGCATGTTCTTTCAAACGGAAGCCAGGCGGAAGGAGCAGCCCAGTCTGCCGCAAAGGAAAGTTCGTCCGTCAAAAGGGAAGGAAAATAAAACCCTTCACTCGGCAGCAAAATGTATAAACCTGCCTTCACAAAGCAGCTGGGCAGCCTGCAGCGGATCCTGCTCTGTTTCTGCTTTGGATTGCGGCGGGGGGGGGGGGGGGGGGGGGGGGGCCCC